>NC_136068.1:352562602-353762602 GCF_964261635.1 Lissotriton helveticus
TTGTAAACATGATCCTTTAAACTTTGCAATTCCATTTCAGTTGATCTTTTCCTTTTCTTCAACCTGTTTTCACCTTTATCTTAATTTCTGGTTCTACTAATAACATACACATAAAATCTTAGCAAAAGTAATAGAACAAACAAATAATTTCCTCTTTTCCTGCTCCATTCTCACACTAGGATGTAAACCTGACAATCTAAATGCCTATTCTTTCTTAATCTGTTCAGTGCAATTTTCTGTTCTTATCAGTTTCTCACAACCTTTACTCCTTTCTCATTGTATTCTCTAATAGAAGTATGCTCTTCTCTACTCAAAACACACCCTAACCTCGAACAGTGTTAGTATCAGACATCAGAAATGTACCATATTTAATTTCTTGATTATTGGCAAATCTTCTAAAGACACATTAAAATCAGCCAAAAGAAATTAATCTTGATTAAAAACCGCAACGTACACATTACAAGACAAAGAATAGGAAATAGGCATCTGTACGGAAGTAGAGCCCTCTCCAGCGGACCTAAGAAGATGAGCGCAAATGTAGCACCCACTAACCTTTATTTTATCTAAATTTTTTCTAATCATTTTAGAATGCTCACTATCCTTAAATCCACTAACTAAATATTCTCTATGCACAGGTACATCATGTTTTAGCTCATTTCTATTAGTGATTTCAACATGAGCATTATCAATATTATCTGAAACATATCCCTGTTTTATCACCTCTTCATGCTTGGCCATCTTGTTTTTCAATTCTTGTTTTAATTGAGTTATACACTCGTTTTGTTCTTCCTTGCTCCATTGCTCATTGATTTTTTTGATTTGCTCCATAATTGCATTTCTTCCAATTTCCTCATAGTTCTATGTATGTTTATCATGTTCATGGAGCTCTGGTTGGTCATTTCTACCCATTCCTTAATTAGTGCTGGGTGGGGGTTCTCCACGCTGGGTGTGATATTTATACGTAGTTCACGAGGGACCCTGCCCACTCCAATGTATGTTTTAAGGGACACTGCGTCCTACCATGTCGATACTTCAAATTTCGATAGTTTTCAAGTTTATAAAGTAAATTTTGTAAATGTCTACTGCCATCCAGCCCTGTGACTCCTTTACTCGTGCTTGCTGGTTAGACAGTGTCCCACAAAAAAGCGCATCAGCCGGTTTATGCCTTGCTGCTTGCTGGACAGAACCAGAGCTTGGGTTGCGATTGTTAGGTCATTGGGGTGTATGAACGGTTTGATTTTGTTGATGAGTTTTAGGCTGTAGAGGGCTACTTTTGCTGTGGAGCTTATGTGGGAGCTCATGTTAAGTCTTGCGTCTAGAGATTTGGCTGATATTGCTGGGGTAAGTTTGCAGTTTGAGGAGTCTAGGTTATTTATCCATTCTTGGATCTGAGGGGGTTGTTCGTGATTGGAGAAGACAAGAATTTCGTTTTTTTCTTGGTTGAGTTTGGGTGGTTGAGGGTTAGCCAATTTTCTACTTTTGGAAAGTGTGGAGTTGAGTCGGTGGATGTCATTAAGGGAAGATATTTTGAGGTACAGCTGGGTGTTGGCAGCATAGAGATTATAGGCGATATTTGCTTGTTTTAGAATGGTAGTGAGGGGTTCCATGTAAATGTTGAAGAGTGTTGGGGAGAGGACTGAGCCTTGAGGGACACCTCGAGTTGTGGGTGAGGTGTTGGACATTGAGTTTTTGATTTTTATGAATTGGCGTCGGTTATGCAGAAATGAGGAGAACCATTTTAAGACATTGCCATCTGCTACAATACGATTTTGTAGGGTATCTAAAATTAGCTTGTGCTCTACCGTGTCAAAAGCAGCTGATAGGTCGAGGAGGACAAGTAGGTAGCATCTGTTAGTCAAGGGAGTTGTGAATGTCATTGGTTATGCTAAGTATAGTGGTTTCTGTGCTGCATCCCTTTCTGAATCGAGATTGATGTGAGTCAAGTAGGTTGTTTGATTCAAGTGTTCAGTTGGGTGAGAACACATTTCTCCAGGATTTTAGCTAGGAAAGGAAGGTTGGTGATGGGCCTAAAGTTTTTTTAGGATCTTTAGAGTCAGCATCTGTTTTTTTTGTTAGACAGGGGATTATTTAGCCTTTTTTGAGGAGGCAGTTGGGCAGTAATCCGTTGTTTAGGGAGCTGTTGATGATCTTTGTCCACAGTGGGGTTAGGGTGAGGTTGAAGTTCTTAGCCAGGGAAGCGGGTAGGGAGTCTGCATAGTGGTTGGAGGGTTTGGAGTAGGCAATCACACTGGAAATGTCCTCTTCAGATAGAGGTTTGAAGTCCTTCCAACTCTTGGGAGAAGAGGAGGGTCTTTGATTTTTTTTGTTTGAATATTTGTTATTGCATTTCTTTTATGGGAGTACATGAAAGTAAGATAACACAGCGGTATTACAGGAGAAACAAGTCATACCGTATCTGTTTTCCATATATGATAATAAAACAAACAATCAAACGAAATAGAATAACATGACGAGTGCTGGACATAGCTGCATAGGAATACACATCAACAACATTAGTTCGCTAGGATAACAGATCTTTCCACTCATGTCCTGCAAGGCAAACATCTAGGCGGGGCCACGTATGGCGATAAGCTGACAAAACAAGGGAAGTTGGACTCGCCAGAAGACTTATAAGAGTACTTCCAGCAGGTCCGGTCTGGTACATCTCGGTCAGTAGGTGACAACCCAGTCAAAATGAGTGTTGTGAAAGAGGAGGACAGGACAGTTTGAGTGCTTCGGCGTGTGAGGTCATGTGTATCATTCGTCAATGTCCCTCAATTCTAGGGTGTGACTCCTGTTCTGTTCCCCAAAGAAAAGTGCTCATCCCTGGGGATAGCCGTGGCTGTGTACTCAAGGCCACCCTTGCGGTTACCGGGTAAAGCCCAAAGAAATCTGCAAATCAATCAATACTCAATAACTTTTGCTCACAAAGATAAATATTGAATAAGAACTTGTTAAAATAGGGATTGAAAACTGAATAAAATCAAAGTAAATGGGATGGGGTACGGGCAAGGGCGGGTATATGTGTTGCACCGTCGGCAATGGGAGTAATCTGGTGTGGTGTGTAACGGCTGTAGGGGGGGGGGTTTCAGCAAAGGTCCCGTGTAGGTGGAGGGGGAGGGGGTTGTCGGATCATCGTTCAAGAGGAGTGTCTTTGATATAGGCTTATTTTGGTGGTTGGCAGAAGAGGGGACTCGACTTTGGGGAACGTGGTGAACTGGGGTTGGGTTAGGTTTAGTTATGGGTGACGACTTGCTGTGTTGGGATTGAGGATGGTGGTCTAGGGAGAGCTCAATTTTGGTGATTTTGTCATTGAAGAATTTGGCTGGGTTGTTACACTGTAGGTTGGAGGCAGGGGGATTTACCTTGGTGGGCTGGGAGGTCTGTTTCTGGATGATGATGAAAAGTTCTTTGGGGCGGTTTTTAGCTTTGTATAGTGCACTCCGGAAGAAAGAGGCTTTTCCATTGATTATGTGTTTTTTGTAATTCCTACATTCTCTTCTAAGCTAGAAGAGGTTGGATGTGGGTGGGTTTACTCTCCAGAGTCTCTCAGCGGCTCTTACTTTTCTTCTGTCTGAGTTTATTTGTTTGTTGAACCAGGCTCTGGATGGGATGTCTCTGATTCCTTTGAGTTTCATGGGGGCTAATTGGTCAAGTGCCGTTGTCTTCATCCTATTGTACAGTGTAGTGAGCTCGACCGTGTTGATTTTGTCTGTGGAGGGCGGGAGAAATGATGTTATTGTTTCTTCGAGGTCCGAGAGGGGGATGGCATTGAGGTTTCTGCTCATTTGATGGGTAATCTGTGCTTTGACTGGTGGAGCTACGGTTTGGTTGATGTTGAATAGAATGATGTGGTGGTCTGACCAGTTGATTGGGAGAATGTTATTGATGCCTATTGTTTTATTTTTGGCTATAATTGCATCTAAGGTAGAGACGTTGTTGTGGGTTTGTCCCTTGCAGTGTTGGGTGAGCTAATTTGTGAGAAGGAGTTCATTTAGTGACTGTATAAAAGTGTCCTTTTCGTTATTCCAGTGGAGGTTGAAGTCACCTAAGATGATATTGTTGGAGTTGGATAAGGAGCAATGTGTAAGTAGGGCAGATAGTTGTTCTTCGAATGCAAGAGAGTTTCCTAGGGGGGTGGTAGATGAGATGGCATTTCGTTACTTTGTTGTCTTTACGTGTCAGGTTGGTGTTGAGGTATTCGACGGTAGAGAAGGATTGGGGTTTGACTTTAACTATATTGATGTTGTTTCTATAGATGATGGCAATGCTGCCACCGCGTTGGTATATTCTGTCCTTTTTAATGATGGAGAACACAGGGGGGACTAGAAGGTCAAGGAGAGGATAGCATGTTTCATTGAGCCAGGTTTCTGTGAGGAACGCGACATGAAGTTGCCCATGCCGCTATTGGAGTGGTTTTGGGAGGAGGGGGGATGACTGTGCGTTGGGAGGGAAGTCTTGTAGACCTCAGTTGGTTGTTGGTTCTGCCTATTCTGCCTATTCTAGTGATTACCTGTATGTTGGAGAGAGGTTTGAGTTGTTCTGGGGTCGTAGGTTTTAGCGAGAATCATTGCCTTTCTCAGGGACATCTCAGGGTTCTCTCTTTTTGGTCTGTGATATTGGGTGTTGAGAGGGGTAGAGCGTCAGCTGGCTGTCCAGTGATTCGGCGGTTGATGGGGCTCACTGATGTTTATGAGGGAGGGGAGTTGTGAGTATTGGGCAGGGAAAAGGGGGGCTTTTGTGTTGAGAAGGATTTTGTTTATGCCCTGCATGATTGTATTGATTTGGCTATAGAGATGGGATAGGTTTTCAGTTATGGATTTGATGTGCCTAGTGTTCATTGGTAAGAGAGTGTTGAGTTGTTTTTCTATACGTGTGAGCCATCGACTCTAGGTTAGAGGGAGGGGGAGGGGGGGTTAGGGGCAAATTAGACTGAGGGTGTAGGTGGGAGCATGAGGGTCGAGGGGTGGTAGGATTAGGAGAAGTGGAGACAGATGCGTCTTCAGATGGGCGGTTGTGGGGGGATCGGGGAGAATGGTTCTCGAGTGTACTGGCGTTGTTTTGTCTGAGGGTTGGGCGTTGGTTGGGCAAGTTTTGGTATTTCCTTTCTGCGGGTAGGGAGAGGAGGGTAGATGGGTCGGGTGGGGTGTGGGGGTGAGATAGGGCACGGTGTCTTGAGGTGGGGGTGTGGTCGAGGGGAATGGGAATGGGAGTGGGGGGGGACCGATATATGTCAGACAGAGCCTTGTCCTTTCTTTAGGTTGATATGCATGTAAGCACTGTTTGTTTAAGAGCCGCTCCAGGTTGGGATGTATAATCAGTGTGTTTATTCATCAGCAAAAATACTCGTATCAACCTCAGATGGGTTCTTGGTCACATGAACATATGGTGAGTTCCGGGTCTCATATAGTCAGTGCGTCAAACACGATACAACGTTTGGAATCGAAATAAAGAAAAGAGTATGCATTTGTAGGCTCATCTAATGCATTTTTATATCGATTCTGTTAATTGGTCACAGAATTGAAAAGATTCATTTAAATACGTATGGCCAAACGGCATATGAAAATAAATATTGAAAAGGCAAAACTGAATAACAATCCAAATTCAATTTCAATGATGACATGTCAAGGATAATATTACGGTTATCCCATAGTTACCAGCTGGATTGTCGGTTTCACCAGCAATTTGATGTACACTATACCTTTCCTACAAATAACAATGCAGTGTCTGGCTGTAGGACCACATATTGGCAAGATGGGTAAACTGAGAATCATAGCTCACAGTTGGATTTAGTACCCCAAATTACATTACGTCCTGATATTATTGTATGTTTATTCCTTGTGACATTCTTTGTATATACATATAGAAAACATGTACACTTCAAGAGGCAATTGGTATCAGACTGTTTGATCATGGTGGTACAGTAATGTAGGGATGATGCTATAGTAGCGTAACTTGAAACCGCAGTGTTTGTCTAAAGATTACGTCCTACCACTATTCATTATTCTGGAAGGGAGTGGTGTCTTTTGGGCAGAACATCCCTGTTCTCCGGTGCTCTTAACTCTCTAGAAGTGGCTAATCTTCAATTCACATCAACTTCACCATAATCATTCTGTAAAAGTCAGACCATATTCCCAGTTGAACTCTGGTTTCTACATCTTGTGTATTCCCTAGGGTAGTGTGCTATAATTTGTTCTCATAAGGTCAATGCCATATTTTATTGGTTTTAAATGGGTTTCATCGTTATTGCAATTCCTAGGGCTACGATTGTAAGAAAATTATATAAAAGCGAAACAAAAAGTATATATGTATAGTCATTAAAAGCTGAAAACCAAGAGGACCTCGTGGAGTTGGGTTCGGGATAGACCACTGGCTGTTCATAGGTGTGAGTGTTACTCTTCGTCATTGTTTATTCCAATCGTAAAAACTGTACCAGCTTGTAGGATAACTCGTGATTCCAATCTGCGCAATGCTGAAAGGCGGTCCCCATCTATCTCTCTCTCTCTCTCTCTCTATATATATATATATATATATATATATATATATATATATATATATATCTATATATCTATTATGATTTTCAAAGCTTTATTGTGGCAACACATTTCACCCTCACAGGGGCTTCATCACTGCCAGTGGAAAAACAATGTGCCCGATCACCTTTTAAGAATATTGACATAAAAGAAATTCAACATATTACTGCAGGCTTGAAATATATATTTAGCAAAAGAAACTGCATATCATATTATACCTGATTGCTAATTAGTCCTCATAAGGAAAGAACATATTGTCATAAGGTATTATTATTATTATTATTACATCTCATGAAAAAAAGCTGAATATAAATTAGATATTTTTAGTGGGGAATTCGTATAGTCAAAGCACTCTTAAGAGTAGAATAAAATTGGACTTCAATCTAACCGACAAACCTAGTCAGATGTGACGTAGGTAAACTGTCTCAAACATGCCAGTTATAGTGTATAACCTATAATAAAACAAGAGAGGGACCCCTTATACCAGACCAGGGGAGTAGGGTGCTACTGACAGGTAGAAATAAAGGTCCCTTGGTGGAAAAAAGTATCTGATCCTAAATGCAATACTAAATCTCAAAGTACTCAGCAAAAGAGTATGTAGCCCATGTGGTAGATCTTAAAAGGTTACAAATGCAACACGTGTTATTTTTATGTTAAAATATATTATTTTATTATAAAAAGTCAAAGATATCACGACAATCATATAGAGAAAACACTTTAAAAATAATTACAGTAAAACTGATGTCAAATTCTTTTACAATTAAAATCATATGTCCCATACAGAGAGACCTCAAATTCATATATTTCTATTCATGCATACCGACAAACAGTCAACAGAGAGACAAATACAGATAGTACATTTTGTCATTAAAAAAATATCAGATCTGAACAGTTTCATAGCTAATCCTGGATACAATCTATTATCCTTATCTACAGAATAAGCTATTTCCACGGATTATGTTGAATCCTTATTTATGTATATTTGTACATCTATTCACTTGGTCTGCAGGACATGCTATCGGCCCCATGTCCAGCAGGTCTGATAAGATCCACAATATGTCCCCTATGTGCTGGTCCCTCCTTTAATGGGGTTCCTTATTACAAGTGTCATAAAATTTCCTTGATTTAAAATCTGTTTTGTACTGCTTACTTTGTCGACCTGGATTTAAATGTTATGTATAAAGTCTTCAAAGGATGATGGCCTCTAACGGTGCCTTTCTGCCATATGTGCTTGAATTCACTGCTAGTGAGGCTCCAAACGACTAGTCCGCTTGCATGTGGCGGTACTGGTAGGGGGGTGGAGTCCACTTTACTCCTGAGAGACCTTGGGGGCCAAGAAGCCTTCCTGGTACCTTCTTTAAGTCCCACACAGCGGGAGTCCTGAGAGTTGGTCGGAGGCCTAGCCCCCTTTCTTCACCACTCTGCAAATGGGACCACTAGTTCAAAAACCATAGAAATTCACTGAAAAAAAACAAGGTTACAGGGAAGGTATAGTTTGGAATTAGCTTTAAAAAACCTTAGAAATGAACTGAAAGTTATAGTTACCTCACTAACTATAACTGCCGAATTTCACTGGCTTTGTATGAGTGAAATCTAAACCTAACTAGAACATCGTGTAACTGTTGTTTTTTTCATTGAAAAAAATGATTTATATATTTATTTTCAATCTACCTTAAATTAGGAAGGAAAGCAGATAATACCAATCCTCAGGCTTTCCCAATGGTAGAACCGATTGGGAACGTTCTTTTTCTCTTTCTGACCAGATGTACATTGAAGACACTTTACACCTCGAGCCAAGTGGGAGCCTGTTTGAATAATATCCTGGTGGAGTTCAATTTGGAATGTCATGACTAAAGCATTTCGAAATCCAAATGGTAGTTTTTCCTCTACTTTTGTTGGGCGTGTTGTAAATTCTACAATAGATTTCTTGTTTGTCTGAGCCCAAGTACAAACCACCATAATCCAGCTTGATGATAACGTGTAGAAGAATAAAGAGGTCCAAAATCATCCCTGAACACTTCCTGAGGAGCCTTGTGGTTGCTAGTGGCAAGGAATTCTATTTGTGGGGGCCCTCTTGATGGTGCCTTTTTGAGTGCAGCAACAGGAAATGGCACAAAACGCAATGTGGACACATCATTTTTTTCCAGTGAGAACTGAGCCTTTTTTTGCAATATGCCTAGCTGTTGGTTTTGAGCCCAAACTCAGCTTGCACCTACGAAAACCTAGTAAACCTGTATATTTTTTAAAACTAGGCACCCAGGGCATCCAGGATGAGGGGGGACTTGTGTGGCTCTCACCAGGGTCTGTCACCCAGAATCCTTTGCAAACATCAAACTTTGTAAAAAAACAAACAAAATAAAACACATTTTCCTCACATTTCTGTGATGGAAAGTTCTGGAATCTGTGGGGAGCCCCAAACATCCACCCACCCAGCATTCCCCCAAGTGTCCTGATAAAAATGGAATCTCACGTGTGTGTAGGCCTAGTGCTCGCAACAGGAAGTGGTCCACAACATACTGTGTGGACTTCAAAATTATTGATCACAAAAATACCTGGTTCTGCAAGGGAGTCACCTGCCTTCTTAGTCCCAGACTCGGCAGGCATCTGGGGAAACCTACCAGCCATTTCTGAAAATTAGACACCAGGGCAAGTCCAGGGATGTGTGGCTTGCGTATATCCCTCAATGTTTACTTACCCAGAATCCTCTGCAAACCTCAAATTTAGCTTATAAAAATTCCCATTTTCCTCCGATTTCTGTGTGGCAAAGTTGTGGGATCACCGGGCCAACACAAAGTTCCTACCACCCAGTGTTCACCCAGGTTTCCTAATAAAAATGCTACCTCACTTGTGTGGGTGGGACAAGTATCCGCGACAGGCAAGGGCCCAAAACATATTTTGGAGGCATCATCTATCACAAAACAGCCTGGTGTTGCAAGGAGGGCACTTTCGTTTTTTGTCCCGGGCTTGGCGGCCATTTAGGCAAACCTACCATACTAGACATATCTGAAAACCTGGGGGAGTCTAGGGATGTGTGGCTTGCGTTGATCCCCCAACTTTTCTTACCCATAATCTCCTAAAAACCTCAAAATTAACTAAAAAAACAACATCACATTTTCCGTGCATTTCTGTGTGGGATCACCACACCAGCACAAATTTCCTATCAACCAGCATTTCCCTCTTTTGACTTTGAGTCACATTTTGAGGTTTGCGGGGCATTGTGGGCAAGAAAACGTGTTGATATCTACGAGAGGCAAACCAGCCTGTTCCCCCTGGGTGCTTAGTTTATTTTATTTCTTTATTGACATTTCAAATGACAGTGTATTATAACTTACAGTACCAAAGTCGGACATCGCCAAACAGACAGCGGTTAAATTTATTCATTCAGTGAAGCTGAGAAAAAAAGTGAAATAAACTGTTGTTCCGGATACATACAGTATAGTGGTAGTCCACAGCCATCTTAGTAACAGCGACGTCCCGCTCAGTATACTTCCAACTAAAATATGTTTAGGAATAACAATCGAAAATCTACACTTCCACAAAATCAATTTAAATACAAATATAACCTATATAGGTCCCTCCCTCCCTAACCTACCCTCCCCCAAACTTCATTTGACATTCAGAAAATATTATCGATTTCTTCTCGGCTAACCTACTTAAGCATAATCCCAGCATGCAATGAGTATGGTGGTCCTCCACCCAATTCCCCGGTCACGGTTTCAATCAGGGCATCTCTCCACCAGTGTGGTCTGCATGCCTGTGGTGGGCGGATCCCTGTCCCCCGGCTCCCAATATCGCCTGGGTCATGGCGTCCCAAGAACACAAAACATCTCTTAACTGTTTTCCGTATATGTGCCTTCTCAGCTGATCCCACTCCACTAAATCCCTTTCCCGTACTCCCCTTGTGGGCTGCCTCACTGCCATCCAACTGATAGGTATACATCTTTTTGCCAATATGAGGTCCAACATAGTAAACCGTCTGCTCAACTTCAATCTAGGGTTGTGAGGTAGGAGCCTCAATAAACATTGTGTAATTGTATTTGATACTTCCCAGCCTGATGCAGGGCAGAGTTGTTGTAGCAACTCGGTAAATATGCATTATAAGTTTGCACCCACCTGTCATGAACGACAGGGTCTCTAGTGTTTGTGTGGGACTAGGAGCTTCAGAAAATGACAGACATAACTGGTGTGCCCTGGCCACTATCTTGGCATATTGAAGGAATTGTCCACTCCCCAGGCTGAACGTCTTAATGGCGTCCTATAGTGAAATGAAGCGACCCTCCGATTAGAGGTCAGTAAGCATTAAGCATTCTCCCACCTGCTATCTATTGCCATCTGTGTGAGAGGGCAAATTATCCGTATATCTAAATATGGGGCATATGGCGCCTGCCGAACCACTCGTTGAACTGCTCGTTCCTAGAGACCGCCTATCAGCTGGATCACTTGAGGATACTTGGGGGAAATCCACCTACCCACCATCATCATCTCCTCTAGCAGGTGCCCATTCACGTGTGCAGTCCATTAGGGAACGCTCCCAGTTAGGCTCCCCATCAAACTAATGAACAGCATGCTGTAGTTGTGCTGCCAGATAATATAAATCCGGATCAGGGACCTCCATCCCCCTCCCTCTTCCTCCCTCCCCCCGCCACCCTCCTCCCCTTGGACCATTGTCATCCTATGGTACTGAGGCTTACCCTGCATCTCTTGCCTGCCCGGAGAAGGTCGGCCAGCAATTTATCTAGTTCCCGAAATACCCTTTGGGGGATTTCATACATTGCACTCTGTTGCATGTAGAGACAAAGTGACAGTACCACCATTTTAATTAATGCTATCTTCCCCTTAACAACATTCTTAGCATATTCCAAAACGTAACTATCTGGAGTAAATTCCGAAGAACTCAGCCCAAATTCAAATCATAGGACCGGCACTCACTTCACCTGTATATCAAGATATTTGACACTATCCATCTTCCAGTGTAACCCCACATCTGGGAGCCTGTGAACAGAGAGGCCCACCTAATGGCCCAATGGGAATAGGGCATATTTTGTATTATTAACCCATAATCTGGACAATACCCAACATTTCAGCATACGGTTCAGCATTATGGGCACAGAAATGTCTGGCCGGCGTAGGTAAATCATGGCATCATTGAGGTATAAGGACACAATATGATCAGTATTAACAATTCGTATACCCCATCCGTTGAGAGACTGCCTGAGCTGGCATGCAAGGGGCTCCATAGCAATGGCAAATATTAAAGGATGACAGCTGGCAACCTTGGCGTGTGCCAAGTTGTAGGACAAATTCAGCCTAGCTGTATCATCCGGCCCTCGCCGTAGCCCGCAGAGTTGAATATAGCAGTTTAACCCTTTCAATGTATGTATTCCCCAGTCCCATCCGATCAAGTTCCTGCCACATCTAGTCCCAACACACCGAGCCAAAGATGAGTTCAATATCAAGAAAGGCAAGCGCTTTTTGGTTCTCGCCTAGAACTGGTGCGTGCAAACATGAGTTAGCCGATGCAGGTTGCACAAGGTGTTCCTTAGCAGGATAAATCCCGACAGATCGGTATGGATCAGAGTAGGGAGTGGGGTAGCAATTGCGCCGCCAGTACCTGGATAAGGAGCTTTAAATCATCATTCATCATAGAGAGTAGTCAGTAAGAACCAGCCTCCCTTCCCTTGTATAACTTTCGGTATTACTACGGCAGTATCACTCTTATCAAGGGCCTCCTCAAATACCGGGAGTAGCTTATCAACCAGGATCTCAGGGAAGAGTTTTTAAAAAGTAAGAAGGGAGTCAACCACCCCTCCTGTGACTTGAGAATTTTATGAGAGAAGTATTCTTCCTTGGAATGGAGAATCTCTTTTTTGGTATCTTTTAGGAGAGTTGAGTACAAGACCTTCCTGTCCATGAGATAGTGACGTCTCTAACTTCGTTCAGCCTGTCTAAAAGCAAGTTTTTAAAAAAAAGTTATCAGAGAACCACCGTTGCGCGTCGTGGGGGTCTCAGGATCTTAATTTTCTTGAGAGGAGCAACACGGTCGTTTGCCTGCTCAAGCCAGAGCTTGATGCTCTCTCCCTGCTATACCTATAAGGTCGCTAATATAGGGGGCAGACAATTCCCTATGAGCTATATATTTGGCTGTGGTGCTAGGGATTGCCAACAATTGTTTTAAAAACGTATTCTCTTGGGTTTGTAAAGAGGTAGTGTTTGCCTTTTCCCCTAGGGCACCCCATACCATGCGGTTGTAATAGATTTACTCCTATAGAGAGCAAGGATTTCCCTTATCGGTTTATTTCATATTTTTGAGGAAAATCTACAATTGCCCTTGATTGTTCGTAAAAATTTCAGGTTGGATAATTCTATGTGCGAACCCCAGGTACCATTCCTGTTAAACAATAAGCCCAAATATGTCAAACTTGAGACTCTATTAATTACGGTGACGCCCTCATGGTGCTGTCTATTCCTCACTCTTTTTTTTGCCTCATGTCATGACAAATGTCTTTGTAAGATTCAATTATAGATCTTTTTCGGTCATAAACAGCGTGAATTTTTCTATAAGACTTTGCAGGCCATTCGCTGTCCTTGAAATCAGGACAGCGTCATCCGCATATAAAAGCACTGGGGTGGGATGGACATTATTTATATAAAGTGAAGATAAAAGGGGGGCTAAAAATACAACCTTGACGTATCTCACGGGTCACCCTGAAGTCCGGGGTGCATTCACCCTTTGTACCAGACCGCACTCCAGATGTTAAAAAGGTTTAAATCTGGGATATATAAATAACGATATCTTTAGGAGTGCCTAACTCAACCAGTGTTTGCCATAATCTAACACGATTAACCAGGTCAAAAGCACTGGTGAGGTCAACAAAACAAAGGTGTAAAGGCCCTTCCTCTGCTAGGGTATATTTCCCTACCAAAAAATCCAAGTTCCTGCATTGTTCCACCGTCCCAGTATCTCTTCTAAAACCATACTGGGCCTCAGTTGGGATGTTGTTCTCAGAGACCCAGGTTTCTAGTCTTCCTAACAAGACTCTACTCATCAGCTTCGAGGTAGAGTCGAGAAGGGATATGGGACGGTAGCATTTGGCCTTTCCTCTATCCCCTTTTTAGGTCTCGTCTAGCGTTGCTGCGCACATGAGCAACTCGCTCGGCGAGATTTATTGTAAATGAGGAGTTTGAAAAAAGGGCTTGAAGCCCTGTCCCTTATTTCCATTGGCTGCATCACCGTTTTTTAAACAGTGGCCTGCCATTGGAAATTAGGTGTGGGTTGCCCTTTCGCTTTTTGTGCCGGCCCCCCAGGACCGGCTATCCTGCTTTACGTCTGTCACAAAGCACTTTCTTATATTTATGGGGCCATATGTTTCTAATTAGAAACACATGGACCCATAAAGACAAGAGATCGATGCTTGTTAGTTTGGTTTTTAGTTTTATTTAGAGCGAACTGGTCCCAAAGGTATTTGGAGAGTGAGCAGGGGTTTTAGGCACGGGATGATGAAGTGATTTGCCCAGAATCACACGAGGTTTAGCCGACACCGAGGCTCGAGCCGGTGATTCCCGAGTTCCGCGAACTCAGCGATATATCCTTCATATACTGCCTAGGCCGCTCTTGCTGGAAGATGAGCTCTTTGGTCCACTGATTGTTATTTAGGAGCTGAAAACAGGAATATTATAGTGCAAATTTTGAAAAGAAAAGAGATTTTTTGGTTTCCGTATTTTCTTAGCAGGAATGTAAAATGCCCTTGCATAGTTGCGTGGGTCTCACATGTACAAGATCATCTGTAATAGGCTAAATAAATAACACAGCCAGCTCCTCCTGCAGATTACAGCCTCCCCTTCCTTGTCATGCTTTGTCCCCTCTCCCTCCGCCCACTCCCTCCTCGTGACACCCCTCCTGTTGCCTTCACATCGCCTCAACTTCCTCCTGGCTAAGTGAAGCATATGATTTTCACAGGTTATCAGCTGCGTCCCCAGAGACAGCCAGGCACGCTGCGTAGGTGGCATTTTAAAAGCTCGAGTTTTCCCCAAACCCTGGTTTATATCGGTGTGTTGTACCACCAGCTAAAATAGACTGCACAAATTCCAACATATGCGTGCATGCAAGTTTGCACTAGTGCCTTGAGGTATGTTGTGCTGTGTGACAGTGAGAAGAGTGGGGTTGAAACCGGGATATCTGCTCCTCACACTGGTCGGAATCTCACCTCCGGAGGGCGGAGTGTAGGCTCCGTACCCATTCTTTCTTTGGCGTCTCAGACTGACAACGGAGGGGGAGTGCCCATGTTATGACAAATGTGATCCTGGTTTGTTGAGTGAAACGGGTGTGTTTTAACTACAGTGTGTGTGTTGCACCCTCGTGTACGTGGAATACGAGGATCGGGGAAGTGGAGAGCGCCTCCTTGTCCACAATGATCAGTGCGGGAGTTCTCTCTTCCTCATGGTTGGAGCCAGCAAGCATCGCACTCTGTCACAAACTGCTTGCAGTGTTGGTTTGGTTTACTTGGGCTGTCGTTCTCGAAAACTTTGATTCATCAAAGGAAACCTATCGACTGGTGTCATAAAAAAGAAGCTATTGGTAGCCCCGGTTTTATGTATAGCGCCTCAAGGTATGTTGTGCTGTGTGACAGTGAGAAGAGTGGGGTTGAAGCCTGGATATCTGCTCCTCACACTGGTCGGAATCTCACCTCCGGAACGCGGGGTTGAGGCTCCGATCCCATTCTTTCTTTGGCCTCTCGGACTGACAACGGAGGGGGAGTGCCCATGTTATGACAATCGTGATGCTGGTTTGTTGTGTGAAGCGGGTGTGGTTAACAGCAGTGTGTGTTGCACGCTCGTGTACGTTGAATGCGGGTACAGGGGAAGTGGAGAGCACCTCCTTGTCCACGATGATCAGTGCGGGAGAGGTAACTTTTGCATAGGCAGCCTGGCCGGCAGGAACACCTAGAGACGTCAGGAGCTCTGACGAGCTGCTCGGGCAGTGCAGAAGGTCAGAGATCTGGCACAGCGACTTATCCTGCCCCAGCTCCACCATCCTTACGTGCGTTATTCCAGAGACCATTAATTTTAAAGCCGGTGCAGTGGCACCGGGTGCAGGCAGGGCTCTGTAGCGGGCCTCTGTCTTGTCCAGCGCCTCAGATGCCTCTTATGGGCACTGCCCTCTCCCTTCATTATCTGCCTTTCCAACCCACATGGAGAATGAGGTGTAATCCAACAAAGGATCTGCTGATTCAAGACTCCCCCTGCGTCATGTATCTCCCACCAACTGCCAAGGACAGACCACTTGTCCCAGGGCTGGGTATTGTTTTGGGGTGTGGGTGCAGAGAAGTTTCGTGCCCCTTGCATTTCATGCCAACCAGAGCAGGCAATTCCTCCCAGGGCGGTGGATGGCGCAATACCCCCAAGAGAGGGCGGGCGTAGGTAAGGGGAGGCAGGTTAACACCAAGGGCCGGGCTGGGGAGGCTACTAAACAGGCCAGCGGTTTTATCACCTTTGTGCCGAGCTCTTAAGGTAGCAGCCTCCTAAAGGAGAGTGGGATGAACCGCAACGAGGGTACGTGATGAGGGACGCCGAAAAAGCCTCTAAACTCGTCGCAGCCTCTCCAGAGTGAGAGGGGAGGCTGCCCAGGACAGCGGGGAAGGAGGTGTGAGCGCAGAGGTGGGTTTAAAACTTCATTTGGGGTTTTACTGGGAAGCGTACAAGATTGTCCCGTAATACAGGAAACTCTTACCCTGGAAGTTCTTGGCCGCGAGCGTTCGGAATTATGTCTCCAACACGCAAACTAAAACAAGCATTTGCAATGCAATAGGTCTCGCATTTGCACGAGTTTGAGCTATTGACATTGCATATAATAATGCCTTTTATTTTTATTTTCATTTTTTAAAACATAAATAAGTAATTTTTATTTACAATGCCAATAGCTTAAACTCGTGTAAATGCGAGACCTATTGCATTTCAAATGCTTGTTAAAAAATGGGTACTATTCTACTTTCTACCCAGGACGCTGGTAATGTTCCGCCAAGAGTGGTATTAAAAACTTTTAATAAAATAGGTGACCAAAAGTCAATGTCATGTTTGAAGACAAATCGACAGGGACCCCATCAGGTCCTGCGGCTTTGCCATTGGCACTTTTATTCAGAGCTGTTTTAATCTATCCCAGGGTTAACGGGGATAACCTAACTGGCGCAAATGCAATAAAGTTGTTCTTTTCCTTTTTATTAACTAGCGCAACTCCTGGGTTAAAAACGCTTTCAAAATGAGTAATCCACTCTTCTTGTGGGACTAAAACATCAATCTCCACCACTGAACTATCTTTAAAAAAGGTTGATCAATGGTTTTCCAGAATAAGGTTGTGTCACGCATCAGTGGGGCTTGAGTTAATTTATCCCAAGCCTCCTCAAGAATCTCTTTTTCTTAAGGACAATGCGGTTTTATAACTTTTCCTTAGATTGCTAATATTAACACTATCCCAAGGTCTTGTTTTTAGGGCCATTTTTAATTCCTTATTTAACCTTACAGATTCCTTATTAAACCATCAGGGGTTTTGGTTACAGGTCTTTTTCTTCTTTTTAATTTGAGGTCATCCACTATTTCAGTAGTAATATTACAAAAGGCACTAATGATATCCGTATTATTTAAAGAGCTATCCATACAGGTATTAATATCTTTCTGTTTTTTCCCCTACAAGATTGTCCATAAAGGTGGTTGAGTTAACACCTGACCATTTTATTGAAACTCCATTGTTGCCTTTTATCTTGATATTTGAGTCAGCTACCCTCCCCTTTTTTGCTGTGTCACAATAAACTTCAAAGTCATGATTAGTGGTTTATGGTCGCTAAACAGAGTTACTCGAAGTATGACATTTCCCACTAGGTCCCTACAATGATAAAATGAAATGGTCAATAGTTGAGGATTATCTAGCCCCTACAAATGTTTGGGTAGGTACCTCTATATCAGAGTCATCCAACTCCATGACTACTAAATTATATTTATGAATAGTAACATTTATTGCTACCCCATACATATTGTGTGGGAAGTAGGGAATTCAGTCACCAAAATAATCAAGGTACCCACATTCTTCTCCTGCCACAATATCACATCTATTACAATTAAATTCACCCGCCCAAATAAGTATATAATCACCCCCACCCCCCCTAAAAAAACATCCGAATCTTTTTCTAGAGACTTGGGGGGTAGCTGTATCGAGCTTTTTTCTTGTCGCAAACGCGATTCGCAAAATAGCAGCGTTTGCGACAAGAAAAACGGGAATAGAGATGTATCTTGCAAAAAGTTTCCTATATTAAGGAATCGCAAATTTTGTGCTTCCTTAACATTGCGCAAGCATTTAAGAAATCGCAAATTGAGATTTCTTAAATGCTATGTATGAAACATTTCATTTTAGCGAATTTTGGCTAAGAAATCGCAAATTACCACTAACTTGTAGTTGGTGGTAATTTGCGAATTCTTTTAAAAATTCACTTTTTGACCATTCTACAGGTGCCATGTGACGCTCATACATGCCCTTAGGGCATGTATGTGCGCCATATGCGCACACATGTCAATTTCAGGGGGTGCAGCAGGGTCTCCTTAAGACACCCTTGCACCCTTGAAATTATTCTCAATTTGCGATTAGCAAATTGCGAATCGCAAATTGAGAATAATTTCACATTCATTCCTATGGGCCTCCTGGCCCATAGAAATGAATGGGTAATTATTCCTTAATTGCGATTAGCAATTTGCTAATCGCAATTAAGAAATTTTAAGAAATCGCTAAAAAATAGCGAATTTCTACATACACCCCAATTGCAATTCCCAAATAGCGATTCCTTAAAAATCGCTATTTGGGAATCGCAAATGATGGGGATGATACATCTGCCCCCTGATTACCTTAAATCTTGTATTATCAAAAATATTACTATAAAAGTTCATTACAATAATGGACTGTTTCCCCTCATATTGAAATGCAGAAACTGGTAAAATTGTGATGTGGTATAGGCTTTTCTTAATGTTAGGGGCGAAGATATTGAGATTGCAGCGGCTAAACCACCTTCAGCTCGCCCCATTCTAGATGGGATGGCCTGTCTACATATAGTTTGGAAACCATTAATAAAGAAGGGCTCAGTGTGCCAGGTTTCCTGCAGTAACACTAAAGCGCAATCCTCAAAATCTTTTAGCCATTCCTCATCATTACATTTCTTTTTTACCCCCCCACTTTCCAAGACATAATAGGTAGAATTTCATAAGATTGTTTGCTAACAACAATGTCTAAAACTTTACAAGTGTTACCCTTATCGTGATCCAAAGACCTGTCCTCCTCTATTCTTTTACTTGTAGAAATAATCTCTTTGTTCCTAGCAGATGGGCCGCAACATCCATCCCCTGTCAATCTATATGCCTACAGCTTCTCAGGGGAGCATACTTATTGTATGAGGGAGTGATCACATTTGTATCATACCCAATAATAGTGTTTATTTTGATGTGGTTTTGTTCGTAACTAGGCCTAAAAAATAACCAATTGGGACAGCAGAGATGCAGTCATCCTGGTGATCGGAATGCTCAACATAATGGTTAAAGAGAATATCAATCAAGTTCCCTACCAGGTCCCTGCTACGAAAATTAACGACCACACAATCTCCCTTACATAATTTTCTGGAGCTCCCCACCCAATTCACTCTTCTCGGCATTATGATATTATGTTGTAATATATTAGCGTTCAGGTTAGTCCTAGCACGAATCCAATGTACAACTTGGTTCTTTAGTGACTCATATGTTTCCCTTTTGCTAACCAACAATTTTGGAACGTTTTTCAGGATAATGACATATGGGGTCACCTGTGGAGGTAACTGTAATGAGTCCGCAATGTTATTATCAGCTGATTGCTGGGTCCTAATTATTGAATTGCCTTTACTGAACTCGGCGCATTAATATTACTGTCTTTATTTACCCTTGTTTCTTGACCAGGTTGTGTGTTTGGGTGGATCCTTGTGGATGGTACAGTTGAAGTCGGCCTTGGGTGAATTTTGCCTGCAGTAATAGAAATCCCTGGACCTTCTTTCTGTGTCTTTGCAATTGTATTTACACTGTGAGCCTTATTCGATGTTTTTAATGGCAATAGTTCGGAGACCAAATCTGTTAAATAAGTAACGTCCTTTTGGACTAATTTAATTTCTGACATCAATTGGCGTTCCATGCTGTCTATTTTCCTGTGCAATAGTTTTAAGAGAGTTTCCAGATTTTGTGATTTTTGAACATGAGTTTCCACATGGGTGCCTCCCAGGTCTTTGACCGCCCCTATATATTTCACTCCTTTTTAGGTCTCGCCTGCATGGGCTGCGCACATGTGCAGTCTCGCTGGCGAGATTTTATGTTTTTTAGGAGCTTTCAGTTACAGTATTTAAGCCCCGCCCCTCTTTCCCATTGGCCGGCGCGGTGGCCAGTTATTGGCAAAGAGTTTTTTTTTTTTATAAAACTTTTTATTTAAGTTGCAGGTATACATCATATATATAAGGTTGCTTTCAAGTCAGTATTTCTAGTTCTCACATTCTTTCCATTTTGACTCATATTAATTAACTGTTAATCATATAAACATCTCGTGAGTTTTGTACCGGTGTGTCAGTTCTTACATTCATATATTCGCTTAGTCACTTCTTGAGCACAATCTATAGGATCATCAGCTTTCAACTTGAGGTAAAATAATCAACAATATAAAAACGTGTAACATTATAAAAGGTCATCACAGGTAGAAATACTCTTATGTATACTCCGATCCTCAGCCATCCCTTACAATCCTCGTCACAATAGAACGGTACATCGTCTGGCAGTTCAACTGTTTTAAACACCCCCTAGCACCTAGTCGTCTTCCCCTTCGGATTCGAGGTCGTCGTCCTCTGGCAATGGGTCACAAAGGTCCCCTCTATAAATATTCCATGCCGTCCACACCTTGTTCCATTTGCGGGGGCAGGCCCTTAGCACATAGACCGCTCTCTCCGTAACCATCAGCTTGTCCATATTGTTACCCCATCTAGTAGTTGTAGGCAAATCCGGTGTTCCCCATTTTTGTGCAATGTCACGTTTGGCCACCATCATGGCCAGGGTAGCCCATATCAATTTGTACCTATTCAGATCATTAGGGTCCCAGATACTTAATAAGCATTTTCGAGGTTCTGGTAAAATGGAGATCGTAAGCGTTTGTGAGACAGTACGCATGACCTGCCTCCAGAATTCTTGTATGTGTGCGCACTCCCAGAGCGTATGATATAGTGTCCCCTCCTCCCCGCACCCACGAAGACAAAACGGATGTGGTGCCCGGTGTATTCTGTGCAACAGGGTCCTAGTGTAATAAATGCGATGTAAGACTTTCAGTTGCACCAGTCTGAATTTTGCCGAGATGCCAACCTCCTTGGGGGAAGCCAGTGCCTCATTCCATTCAGAGTCAGTGATCTCACCTACGTCTCCTACCCAGTTTTCTCGCAACTTTACCGTCTGGTCCCCCAGATTGTTGATCAGTTTTTTATAGGTGAGGGAAGTTGCGCTTTGTGACATATAGTCTGTTAAGAGTCTGTCTTCTAGTGGCGAGGATTCCGATATATCAGTGCCCGCTGGGATCGCTTGAAGCAGTGCGTGTCTGATCTGGACATATCGAAACGTCTCGGTTGGGCTTAGGTGATATTGCTGGTGGAGCTGTGGAAATGAGACCACCGTGCCTTTGTCCCACAGGTCCCCGACTGTGGAGATTCCTATAGAGTCCCACTGCGCAAATCCCTTACAGGATCGCAGGGTTCCCAATGACTTGACGTCCCACAGTGGTGTCAGTTTGGTGATTTTTCCCTGCCATCCTAACCGTTTCTGCGCAATGTGCCACAGGGCCGCTGTGTGGCGTGTCGGGCCCAGAAGGTTCTTGACATCTGGCTTATTATATAGTACTGCGAGCATGCCCTCCGACCCTAGTTGTGACCAGTCAGCTCTATATGCCGGGTCAGTCCTTGGAGCATGTATCCATTTGGTTTATTATTTTAAGGTGGGCCGCCCAGTAGTACAGCTGTATGTTGGGCAGTGCTATTCCCCCTTCGTGCCAGCTCTTCGTCAACTTGTCATATGCTATACGCGCCGGTCCATTACTCCAAAGCAGGCTCGAGACCAGCGCCGCCACCTGTTTGAAGTATCTCGGTTCCACAAGGTAAGGGGTATTCTCCAGCACATAGAGGAACCTGGGCAGTGCCATCATTTTATAAAGGGCTGCACGCCCAAGGAGCGTCAGCGGCAAGGTCGCCCAGTGTTTGACATCCGCTCGAAGGCGCTCCATGGGCGGCCTTAAGTTTCTGTCAAAAAAGTCTGTAGCGTTATTCGCAATGACAATGCCCAAATATTTAAAAGAGTCTCGTGCCAGCGTTAGGGGGCAGTTCTCCGGTAGCACCGGCTCTGGCCCTTGTAGTGCGTATACCACCGACTTTGTCCAGTTCAGGGTATAACCCGACGTCTTGCCATGCGTGTTACAGAAATCTAACAATGCAGGGATCCCGTTTTCAGGCTCCAGCATATAAATCAACATGTCGTCCGCGTATAGGGACACTCTATCCTCCCACCCTTCCTCCCATGTGATCCCTCTGAGCAACGGCGTAGTTCTGATTAGGATTGCTAATGGTTCTATCACTAGGGCGAAGAGCAAGGGTGACAATGGGCACCCCTGTTTAGTCCCCCGTCCCAATGGGAATGTGTGCGAGATATGGCCATTAGCTACCACCTGCGCCACCGGTATCGTATATAGCAATCTCACCCATGCTATGAATTTCGGTCCAAAGTCCATGCGTCTCAACACCTCGAATAGATATTCCCATTCCACCAGATCGAAAGCCATTTTGGCATCAAGGGAGAGTATAACCGCCTTTTCGGGTATAAGGTGTGCTCGTGCCATAACCCCATGAATTCGTCTGAGATTCAGTGCTGTACTTCTATGTGGCATAAAGCCGGACTGGTCAAGGTGTATCAGTGTCTGCAAGTGGTGTACCAGACGGGTGGCCAACAGTTTTGCGAGCACCTTGGCCTCCACATTAATCAGGGAGATGGGACGGTACGAGGAGCATAGCGACGGAGGTTTACCTGGCTTAGGTATGGCCACAATCGTGGCCGTCCGCTGGTCTAGTGGCAGTTCCGCCTTCTCCAGACTTTCCATATACATTCGCTGTAGCGGTGCGCTCAGCGTTTCGGCTCGCGCTTTGTACCATTCTAGAGGAATGCCGTTGGGCCCCAAGGCTTTACCCGAGTGTAGTGCCTGAATTGCCAGTCGAACCTCGTCTTCCGTCGGGTCGAGTTCTAGCTCCTGTATTGCCTCTTGTGTGAGCTTAGGGATGTCAACGTTTTCGAGCGTTCGCTTCGCCGCTTGAGCGGTGACCTCTCGCTCAGGGGTATATATCTCGTGGAAATGACGTGCTAAGGTGCATACTATGTCCTCCGGGTGCGTCTGGACCTGACAGTCGTGTGTTTGTATGCGCTGTATACCTTTATGGCCTACTCCCCTCTTATCTAGCCATGCCAGCATTTTCCCAGCTTTATCGCCTACATCGTATACCCTATTGGCTGTACCCGTGACAATGCCCTGTACTGTTGTCGTAAGATGGGCTCTGTACTGGTGCTGCCTTAGTTGCAATGCGTGTGCTGTTTCCGGTGAGGGGTCTGTCATGTGGGTAGTGTTTGCAGTGTGGAGCGCCAACTCGAGTTCTGTGAGGTCCCTCTGGCATTCCCTTTTATGCCCCGTTATCGCTGCCATCGCCTCCCCCCGCAAGACCGTTTTGTAAGCCTCCCAGAGGACCGAGGGAGAGGACACCGATCCCGTGTTTTCAGCAAAATAGCGTGTGGTCACCAACTGGAGTTCCTTCCTGATCTTCGGGATTGTAAGGTAATTTGGGTATATTGGATAAATTCTAGCACGCTTCTTTTCTTTTGTGGTGAACGACAGAGACATCGGGGAGTGGTCAGATATGCCTCTGGGCAGGATATCTATTTTGTCTATCTTCCCTAGCCCTGTCCCTAAAAACAAAAAATAATCTATGCGGGATAGACTATTATGTACGGCAGAGAAGTAGGTGTAGTGTGTCTCTGTGGGGTGTAGGTGACGCCAGATGTCCGTAATGCCCATTGCTTCCAAGAATCCCGGGAGTGTTGCGGTCCCCCTATGGCGCTCTCTAATGGGAAATGTGTCCATTGTTGGGTCCACTATTGCATTGAGGTCGCCCCCTATAATGGTGTCGCCCTCTGGGAGGTCTAAAAGGAACTTTCCCAGTGCCGGCAAAGCTACGGAGTGGAGTGCCGGGGGGACGTAAACTGAAACCACGTTTAGGGGCTTTCCTTCCCACTGCCCATGTAATGCCGCGAAACGACCCTGGTCATCTGTTGCACTGTGTAATACCATAAAGGGGGACGTCTTTTTCATGAGAATCCCGGCCCCTCGGGAGCCAGACGTGAACTCTGCATGCGCTGCCATGACATAGCCACGTCTATCAAGTGCCTTACATGCTGTCCCCGTGAGGTGTGTCTCCTGAAGCAATATGAGGTCAGGGCCCTGGCGTGTAATTGCTTGTAGTACCAGCCCTCTCTTTATTTTATCTCCCAACCCTCTGACGTTCCAAGTTAGGAGCCGCAAGGGGGGTACCTCGGTTTTCGTATGCGCACCGTCAGTGGGTATAGCGTGATGCCGTTGGGCCATTGAATTGCTTGGGTAGTGTTCTGCTCGTCAGAATATAGGTCTCAGTGGATAAGTATCGTTCCATGCCAAGGTGCAGGACAAGCACTGTAGTCGGTGTATGTATGTATCGTGCGTTGTGAGTGATGACTATCAATACTAACAAAAACTGTGGAACTGTTCCCCCATCCCCCCTCCCTGCTCCCCTGCTCCACGGACTTACTCCCGCCCGCTTCCCCAACTTCGCAGAGTGCTTTAACCCCTCCCCAACTATCTTACTTGCTCGTGGGGTTGGTGAGTCCCCTACAGGCACCGGCTCTGCCCACCCTACTTCGCTTCACCAAGTCCAGGTGCCAGTGCATCGTTGTCTATTTGTTCTCTAGTCTTCCTGACTTTAGATGGGGGCTGGGTGCCCAGAATCAGGCGGGTTCCGGTCACTTTCGGATTCAGCTTCTAACAATCAACCTTGGCTGGTCAGGTTTCCGGTCTGTGGATCTGGGCGCTTGTCGTCACGATGGTTATGCCGACCTCTGTTTGACCGTCGCGGCGGTCCCACCTGTCTCCAGCCGTCGAGCCAGTCTTGCGCCACTTCCGGTTTATCGAAAAACACGTTTTCCCGTCGGCGACAATCCGCAATTTGGCAGGGAATATCATTGAGTACTGCAGGTCTTTCTCTCTCAGTGCCTTTTTCACTTCAGTGAACATTTTCCGGCGTCGTGCCACCTCCACTGT
This sequence comes from Lissotriton helveticus, assembly GCF_964261635.1. Taxonomy (NCBI): domain Eukaryota; kingdom Metazoa; phylum Chordata; class Amphibia; order Caudata; family Salamandridae; genus Lissotriton; species Lissotriton helveticus. Next base: position 352,587,539 of record NC_136068.1, read on the forward strand.
ATAGTCCGGAAAAAATGCAAGTGTCGAGTTCTGGAGCTTAATTGGCGGTGACACTCTCGCAGCCTGCAAGATCGCATCCCTGTCCCTAAAGTTGAGCAGTCTGGCCGAGACAGGCCGTGGCGCCGCACCTGGTTTTGGCACTCCGCCTGGTACTCTATGTGCCCTCTCAACCGAGAAGAAGTGCGAGAGTCCCTTAGGTTGCAATTTGTTCTTGACAAGATCTTCTACGTAAAGATCCATCGCTCCCTTCCCTTCCGTCTCCGGAATTCCGAGGATACGCACATTATTTCTCCGTGACCGCCCTTCTTGGTCGTCCAGCTTGTCTTGCAATAGCTTGGTGACCTTCTCCATACGTTCCATAGCAAGTTGTAATTCCGAGGTGTCTTCTACGAGCGATTTCGTAACCACCTCCAACTGCGATACCCTCTCCGTTATTTTCTGAAAGTCTGCCCTGAGTAGAGTGACTTCGGAAGAAATGGAGCCCACTGTCGTCTGCACCTCTGAGAGGGTCCTCATAATGTCCTCTAGCGTCACTTTTTTGCCTCCGTCCGATTCCTGACTTGCGCCTGCGGAATTGCGTCCATGAAGCGGTGGCTGCCCGTGCTGGCTATATGCGAATTTGTCCAGTTTGGCCTGGGTCGATCCACCCTTTGATCCCCTGCCCGCCATGGCTGTAGGTCCGCAGGTATGGGCCCCGGCGCGTTCCAACACTAGTAACACTGTTCTGTAGATGCATCCACGGCACCTTCTAGAGCCAGGGAGCAGCGACGTAGTTGATCCGGGTGATCGGCAGTGTCACCCCCTCCGGTTATTGCAATCGCTATTAGCAGGTGATTTTGTGCCCAGCGTGTGTTCTGTGTAGCGAGGAAGCACCCACTGCACGTCCGTTATCCTGATGTTACTACCTCACCTCTTGTGTAGGTCACATGCACGAAGCGCCCCTTTGTTGTCTGGTAGGCCTCTCGCAACCAGTGCTCCGCTGCCGATGTGCGTAGTTGCGAAGCGTCCGCTTCGTTTCCTTGTCGTTGGCACGGGTCGTCTGGTTCCCAGCTTTGAGTTAGCCAGGGAGTGAGCCGGTCACGGAGCGTTCTGCTTGGCACCACCGTCCGTGTATGTTGGACAGTTAATGTTTCTGGGGCCACCCCGTTTGGGCGCTTGTCTACACTCCCCTCTGGGGCCTGTTACGCAGTGTAGGTGAGGGACTACAGTGCAGTCTTCAGCCCCGTGAGCTCCCTCACCCAGTTCCCTCCGATCGCGGGGGGTCTTCTCAGGGGGCTGTCTCCGCTCACCGTGTAGGTCAATGCCGTGGGCTCACTCCCGCGCCGTCACCGCCGATGCTTCTTCTCTCTCGCCTCGCCGCCACGTCTTCAGTCTCACCCATCCGGGTCAGGGGCTGGTTGTTGTTGTGACGCCTCGGGCACGACAGGCCAGCCAAATCCCCGCCGTCGTCCCCGGGTACCGTCAGCCGCTTCTGCCGCTTCTGTGGGTCCGCGGCTCCGGCGGTCGTCTACAGGCTCCGCAGGTGTCCACGAGTGCCGGGTCAGTGGCCTTGAGTCCAACACTCGTAACGGCGGCCTTTTGAATTTCTTCCGCCTCGGTCCGGTCAGGGGAGGGTCCCTCTAGGGCATGCCGGCCAGGTCTCACTTCCGCCGGGGTTGTGTCCGCACTTGAGGCCGGTGCTTCTCTCCGGTCGCAGGCCCAATATTGTGCACGGTATTTCAGGCAGTTCCCAGCCCTCAATTGCGTCGTGGATAGACGCGGATGAAGTCGCTTCGCTCCCGAACCTGGTTTCCGCTCCTTCGGGTGGGAGATGTAGCGGATTAAAGTGTTGGATATTATAAAAGGCCTAAATGCCTCAGGGAGCTCTCACTTCACGCTGCCGCCATGCTTGGCTGCTAGCCACGCCCCCCCTGGGAAAGAGTTTTTGATGACGTATACTTTTCTCTTTGTCAGACGGCCCACTTGGATGGGCTCGTTGCATTACGGCTGTCGTAAGCTATTTCTTATCTTTATGGGGCTATGTGTTTCGTTTCAAACACATGGCCCCATAAAGACAAGAAATCGACGGACCGTGCTTGTTTTTTCTAATACTGAGCATCGGTTGTTCGTTGCATAACTGCTGCAGGCTTTTCTTTTTCCTCGTATTTTGTAATTTTCTTTTTTTCTTTCCCTGAGCTTCATGTTTGTTTAATGTATTATATTGCACTATTCATTGAATCTGCAGAGCGCTCACAGGCCACCTGGAGTTTCGCTTTATAAATTGTAAAATAAAACAAAATAAAAAGGAAGTGGCCCTGCGGGAAGCAACCACACAAAGACGTGCGCACGAAGCACGGAGACATTCAGAGCGCTCTGGGGGAAAACAAGACTCAAGCTGAAAGGAGATGATAAACAAATGTGTTCGAGAAGTTGTGGGGTGTCACGTGAGCAGGGTCGTTGTGTTTTGAAAGGAGGCGCTCAATGGGGTGTCACTAAAGGCTAAAACTGGCTTTTTTTCTTAAATATCTTATTCTTGCAGCAAGGTTTGCGACGTCGGGGACATTCGCCCATCTTAAGAGCGCGACGCGTGCTCCAGGGGGCGCGGTTTCTATGGTAACCATGGCCACTGCTAATGGGCAGGCAGTGTCTGAGAGGAAAATAACAGAATGATTTCCCTCATTAGTAGGCGATGCTAACCTGGAGGTGCTGGACGGAGAACTGAACTCAATAATGCGGCAGTCAAGTGTTCTATGTCTGATCTCTTTTTTTTTTTAAAGACCTTTATTGCATTGTTTCACATTACACAGCTTCCAACCTACAACCCAGCCGGCCGGCCGCAACACCACTTCAAGTTATGCATGAATTCCTAGAGAACACAGCCCCCTTGCCGTCAACCCGGGGGTACGGTGGCGTTATAAAGTGCGTGTGCATGTGGTTCACATTTAGAAGGCAGATCAGTGAAGGTCTGATTTTAACTTTATATCTGTAAACATACTATACGTTTCAGTCTTTTTTAGGTAACAATAGAAACAAAACAAAAGAACAAACCCCCCATACACGGTCATTAAGTTACAACACAATCGAGTCTACTGCTGTCCCGGTGATACATTGACAGCTCAGCGTGTTCCAAGAGTATAGAGCCATTGAGAAGTGGAAGTTATTCTATATCCTCTGAGCTAGCCTGCGTAGTATGTGGAGGTTCGCAGATGTTCCCCCTAAAGTCATTCCAGCTGGTCCATACTCCTACCCATTTCCGAGGGCACCCTCTTGCTACATACACGGTCTTTTCCTGCAGCATACACCAGTCCATGTCGCATTGCCAGTCTGTCAGTTTTGGTGGATTAGGGCTACCCCACAGTCTAGCAATGTTCCTTTTTGCCACCATCTGTCCAAGCGTCACCCACGTTTTCCCTTTTGGTGACAGGTCTGTAGGCTCCCAGATATTGAGGAGACACCTCTTGGCTTCTGGACGAATCTCCACCTCCCACACCTCCTGCATACACTGCACCACCCTTCTCCAGTACCTTTGCACCTTTGGGCAATCCCATAGTATATGGAAAAAGGTACCTGTTCCACCACAACCCCTCCTGCAGAGCCCCTCACCACCCCTCCCCATCATTTGTAATCTAGTACATGAAATATATATTCTATGTAAGATCTTCAGTTGGATTAGTCGCAGTCGGGCTGATATCGCCACCTCCCGTGGGGAGGCAAGAGCATACATCCATTCTTCTTCATCTATTTCCAACCCGTCGGCGACCCATTTCTCTTTTAGGGGAAGGACCATGTCTGGGGGGTTATTGATTAATTTTTTATATGTGAGAGAGATGGTGTCTTCTGTCATGTGCCCATCAAGTAATCTGTCTTCGAGCGGGGAGATTTGTGGTAGTGTAGTCTCTGGTGGAATATTCGCCTGTAGGGAGTGTCGCACCTGCATGTATCGAAAATATTCGGTTTGTGCCAGCTCATACGTGTCTTGTAAGTGGGCGAATGTGTGGATCCCTTTAGGGCCCCTGATATCTTTGATTTGGGAGATTCCGATCAGGTCCCAGTTCCGGAACCCCTTAGTGTGTCCAAGGTTACCCAGTTTTTCGGAGGCCCAAAGAGGCGTGGCCATTGTGAGGACGTCCGACCATCCGAGTTTCCTCTGCGCTATATGCCATATCTGTACGGAGATTTGTGTAGGCCCAGTCAGTCAGGGTGTGCCCGGTTTAGAGTAGAGTGCGATCTCATAGTTCCCCCCAGGGAGCAGCCATCTATCCATCCCGTAGGCGGGATCGTTATCATCCCCGTACGTCCCCTGATTAATCGCTGAGAGGTGGGCTGCCCAGTAATATTTACGGATGTCTGGGAGGGCTATTCCACCGTCATACCACCCCAGTGTGAGTTTTCTCAGTGCGATTCGAGGCGTTCCGGCCCACAGGAGGTCGCGCTGCGCCACCTCAATTGCTGTAAAGTAAGTGTTGGGTACCAGGTCTGGATAATTCTGTAGGGCATAAAGAAATAGTGGCAGCGCCATCATTTTAAATGAGGCTGCTCGGCCCAGCAAAGATAATGGAAGGTGCTGCCAGGATTTGGCCTTGCTTTGAAGCCGGCTTAGTGGTGGTTTAGGGTTTCGTTCATACATCAGAGCCTTATTTGTGGTAATGAACACTCCCAGGTATTTGAACCCGTCCTCTGCCACTGTGATGGGGCACGTGACAGGGAGCCTAGGGGGGTCACCATGGAGGACGTACAGGTATGATTTGCTCCAATTGACTCGAAAGCCGGAGTTTCGTCCGAAGCTTGCGAAAATGCCAAGTGCCGCCAGTATCGACCTTCGCGGCTTGGAGAGGTACAGGAGGATGTCGTCGGCGTAGAGGGATATTTTGTCTTCCCATCCTTCCGCCCATGCTATACCTTTCAAGAAAACATCCTGCCTGATCCAGGCGGCGAGCGGTTCAATGGAAAGGGCGAATAGAAGGGGAGAGAGGGGGCAGCCCTGTCTAGTCCCTCTCCCTAAAGTAAAAACCTCAGATACCTTGTTGTTCACCAGAACCTGTGCCAGCGGTTCCGTATAAAGAAGACGAACCCAAGCTATAAACTGAGGTCCAAAACCCAATTTACGTAAGACTGCGAACATGTATGGCCATTCTAAGGTGTCGAATGCCATGGTGGCGTCTAGGGAAACCACCACTGCGTCTTCCTGTAGCCTATGGTGCTGCCCCAGTACCCCATTAAATCGTCGAATGTTAAGTGCTGTATTGCGGTGGGGCATGAACCCTGATTGGTCAGGGTGGACCAGTGTAGTCAGTACCGATTGGAGCCTATTGGCGAGTGTTTTTGCTAGTATTTTTGGCTCTGCATTAAGTAGAGATATTGGTCTATAGGAGCCGCAGGATTCTTTAGGTTTCCCCTCTTTAGGTATTGCCACTATGGTCGCTATGCGTTGGTCGCGCGGCAGCACTCCCGTCTCCCTGCTGCTTTCGAACATGAGTTTAAGGTGTTTACTGATAACGTCTGGTTTTAGCTTGTAGAGCTCTATTGGGAGGCCATTGGGTTATAGGGCTGTGCCCGGGCGTAGTTCTAGTATAGCACGCTGTAGTTCGGCCTCCGTAAGCGGGCCATCAAGGGCTTCCCGATCGTCCTCCGATAGGCAAGGCAGTCGGATATCCGTAAGGAGGGCTACCGAGTCCTCCTCTGGACGGTCCGACTCTCGACTGTAAACTTGTTTGTAGTGTCTCGCAAATTCCTCCACTATCTCACGGGGCTCAGTAACCACAGTCCCAGATGCCGTGCGTATTTCCGGCACCACCTTCCCGGCCTGCTGCTTTTTATCGAGCCATGCTATGAGTTTTCCGGCTTTGTCGCTCTGATCGTATAGCCTACACATCTTGTGCCTAGCCACCGTTTGTGCCTCCTGAGCAACCAGTTCTTTATACTCTGCTACCTTAAGCTGCAGTTTGTGTCGCACCTCCTTGGCCCACCTGTCCATCGCCTCCCTCTCAAGTTTCTCGAGGTCTGCCTCAGGTGACGTGACCTGGCTTTGTTTTTCTTTCCGTTTGCCTGAGATAGCTGCTAGCGCCTCTGTTTTAAAGGCCTCCCACAGGGTGACAGGGGAGTCCACTGATCCAACGTTATTGTCGAAGTACTGGGTAATGGATTTGGACACCTTCCTATTAGTGTCTTCGTTTTTGAGATGCCAGGCGTTTATTGGCGCTACGCAGCCCTCACGCCTGGTGCCGAACGTTATGTGCGTAAAGACCGGCGAGTGGTCCGAAATGCCCCAAGTTAGGTGTGTTGCTTCTAGTACTGTAGTGTCGTGATGCAGCAAAGTAAGGATGTAGTCGAGGCGTGAGAATGAGTGGTGTGGCCCAGAGAAGAATGTGAAGTGAGTATCTGTGGGATGGAGCAGGCACCACACGTCCGTGAGCCCGAAGGCCTCAAGAAAATCTGCCAGCCATTTCTGCCCCTGTGGCAGCTCTCTGGGGGGCCGTCTGTCAAGGGTCCCTGACACCACTGCGTTCAAGTCCCCTCCCAGAACCAACTGACCGTCGGGGAGGAAGAGTAATAATTTGCCCAGGTCTGTGTAGGCCCGGGTTTGGAGGCCAGGCGGAACATAGACAGAGAGTAGGTTCAGTGTGTAGCCCTCCCATCTTCCAGATATCGCTACAAAGCGGCCCTGCGGGTCAGATTCAGTTCGATCTATGTGGAGGGGCAGTGAGCGACGCAGCAGGATCCCCACCCCCCTCGAGCCGGAGGTGAAGCCGGCGTGAGCTGCAAGAGTGTAGCCCCATCTATTGAGGGCCTGACATGCATTCCCCATAAGGTGCGTTTCTTGCAGTAGTACTGCGTCTGGCTGGTGCCGTTTAATGAACTGTAGGACTATAGTGCGTTTAAGTCTGTCCCCCAACCCGTTAACATTCCAGCTCAGAATTTTCAGACTCTTCTCCCATCTCTCAGCCATATCCGTTGCTTTGCAAGGTGTCCTGTCTCTGCACCCCGGAACCACCGTCGACTCCATGAACACGTGCTCTACATGACCGTAAAACCTTCCCAACTCCCCCTCCCTCCCTGGTTCCCCCCCCAGCCGTTAAATTCAATGCAATCGTTCCTAGTTATTCCTAACAATTGGCACTCCCGTCCCCCCCCTCACCTGTGTGCCGCATCCCTCCCCTCCTCTACAAAAACAAGACCCCCTCCCTGCTCCCTGCTCTGTGGGTTCCAAACTACCCACCACCCCAATTAGCAGAGCGCCTGTCGCCCACCCTACCCCGGGGAGTAAGTCCCCCTCCGAGGAAACTCTACTTGGGAACAAAGTGGGCCTGCCCCGTCCCTGGCCGCCCCGCCCATAGTGCCCCAATAAGTTAGACCCCTCAGGTCAACGGTGCAATTAATAAACAGTTAGAAAGTTCTCAGAGACCCTGGGCCGATATGTACATTACCCCGCTGGAGCAGCTCCGTTTTACATTAGGCGCAATGTATACATTACTGTTCGATGGCTTCTGATGCGAATGTTCGTGCCCTTATCGCACTGTGTTGTCTCTGACTGAGTCCCAGCGGGGACTATTCGACCTTGAATGCCAGGAACGTTGGCTTTGCTCATCTCCTTCCGTTCTTCCCATTGCCGACCCTGGGGAGGGGGCCTCGGCTTTCCGCCATTGTCCGCCATCTTGCATCGCTTGGACCTCCAGCTCCCTTGTGTCCAGCCATTCCTGTACGGCTGCTGGCGAAGTAAAGAAGTGGGATTTACCCCCAGAGATGACTTTCAGTTTCGCCGGGAAAAACATCATGTACCGAATTCCGCGTTCTCGGAGCGTCGCCTTAACCCCTTGGAATGAGCGTCTCTCCTGTTGGACCTGAAGCGTGAAGTCCAGGAAGAAGCGAACTGTAGCCCCCTCGTGTTGTAGATCGCCTTGTTGTCTAGAGGCCTGGAGAATTGCATCACGATCTCGATAGTTAAGTATTTTTGCGATAATTGTTCTAGGGGGGGCCCCCGGTTTGGGTTTCGGGATCGGAGCTCTGTGAGCCCGTTCGATGGTGAAGATCTTTGATAGTCTCTTGGGCTTTAGGTGGCGGAGGATCAGATCTTCCAGGAAGAGCTCCATACAATCCCCCTCAAGTCCTTCCGATACACCTACCACGCGTATGTTGCTCCTCCGGGCCCTTCCTTACTGGTCCTCGAGACGCAAGGCCATTTGCCTGTGTTGGTGGACAAGCTCGTTCACCCTGCCCTCAAGCCGCTTCTCATATGCCTGCAGTGCCTTAATGTCCACTTCGTTGGATTTGGATCTGTCCGTGGTTTTCCCCAGGTCGGCGTGGAGTAGATTCACCTCAATCGTGATTTTGTCCATTTTCGTCTCGAGGCTGGTGCCAAGGGTCTGGATTGCAGCCATTATGGAGGTCAGGGAGGGTTCCGCCTGATCTTTGCCATCTTTTGCCGCGCCACTGGGCTGCGGCTGTGTTCTGGGCACTGCGTAATTGTCCAGTTTATTGGTTTGGGTCACTAGTCCTCCTTGGGCCGCATGGTGGATCGGGTGCTCCTAAGACCGGATATATCTCCGCCCGCACTTGTCTGTGAAAGTCCGCGTGTCCGTGTCCACTCCGGCCTCCCCGTGCCGTCCGGCCCGCCGCAGCCAGCGCCAACTGTCTTCCCCAGGATCGCACTTGGGGCTGAGGCCCGCCAGAGGAGTTCCTGCGGTGGTTGCCGTAGTGTACCAGCTGTATTTAGCGGCGTACTGGGGTCTGCGATCGCCACTCACGTCTGCTATTTTCTTTGCTTCAACAGCGGGTCTTTGTAATCCCAAACTGCCGCTGTCGCAGTGCTTGGGTGCCGTTTACAGGGCCGCGCCCCGGGTCTCGCTCTCAAGGCCGCAGCATCCAACCCACCTCAGGGGGACGTCGCTACGCAGCCCGTTCCTTCTTCGCGCTCACGCGACGGTTGCATGGGGAGATGGTCACTCACTCCTGCGGTCCCGCTGGGACGTCGTCGGATCACGTTGCAGGCCTCATACCGGGGCCTCGAGTGGAGCGGCCGGCGGCTCCGGGGCTCCAGGCGCCAGCTGCCGGTCAGCCCCTGAAAAACTGCGATCTCGGTGTGGCGTTTCCCGTGGGTCTCCGGACTCCGCTCCAACGCGCCGAGTCAGCACTGTGCCTGAGGGAGCTGGGGCATCTAGGGCAAAGCCTCCCAGCTAGGATATTTGGCCGGATTTGCAGGGGACAGCAACGGTCCCGGCGGAGCTCGGGCTCTAGGCGGCCATTTTCGACGGCGCCTGGCCACGCCCCCGTCTGATCTCTTTTGATTCTATTAATAAGCTAACTTGAGATGTCTCTCCCAAAATGCTTTGCAGCAAGTGCAGACACACTGCCATTGCTGCCTCTGCAAGCCTCCTTTTCGAGGGGACGTACGGACTATATCAAGGTCGGGGCTCAACCGATGTACTTAGGGGCAGATTTACAAGCCCCTTGCGCCACTTTTGCATCACTTTTAACATGGGAAAAGTGACGCAAAAGTGGTTAAAGAGGCTTGTAAATCTGCCCCTTAGTCCTGTGCTGCAACCCCTCTTGTTGATCTAATGTTGAGATTCACAGACACGGCGCCACCAGTGAACCTCACCCGTGATCTGCGGCACCGGAGAATCAGACAGAAATCTTGAGGGCAGGCACCCTGTAAACAGGGCTTAGAAGGAGGCAGAACAACTGAGGACCACCCCCCTCTCCCCCAAATCTCATGCACACAGCCAGACTCAGGGCTTCAAAACAGGGGACAAGACGGAAGGTGCCCTAGGAAAAGCACATCTTTGGCACACTCCTCCCTGGCAATGTGGTATGTATTGACTCTTCTGGGGCAACCTGGCACCACACTGCTAGTCTCGCCTAAGGCAGCTCCCTGGTATTGCCTTGCCATAGCTGTGGCCCAGAAGGGGCTGGTAAAGCAGGTTCTTGGCTGCAGGGATTGCACTCTGCAGCTCTCTGTGTAGTAGTGTTGTACTCTTGGACATCACAAATACTTGAGGCTGCAAAGGCTGACCTCAAATGCTAGCAGCAGGAAGCGAAATAGAACACTTTAGCTGGGACAAGGTCAGCCAGTCAGGCAGGTACTCGGGTACTATGGGAAAACTACCAGTTCCTTGGTTCACACAGTGAAAAATGCTTCCTTGTCTTGTGTTTTTCTTTGTTTTCTATGCTGTAGATTTAGTTTTCACCTCTCTAATATTAGATCCACAAGTGTCACAAAACATATCCCTTCAACACCTTGTTTATGCCAGTATCGCTCATTCACAGCGCCCTATCGCTCATAAACAAGCCTTGCTCTTTTTTCTGAGCCTAGAAGTTGTCCCTCCGCCCCCTCCTGAAATACTTCAGTCTACATGTTCTGCCTCTCAAGAGGGGGCCGAAATCTTATGTCTTCCAAGTGTGCCGGCCGGTTACGACACATCTTGGTTCTGGAAGGTTCCCTAGAGCAGGACATCTCTTGTTGCACGCGCACTGGTGCACTCCCCCCTGCTGCCTCCTGAGCACCTCGCAGGCACCCGCAGGCACCCGCAGGCATGACCGTGCGACAGCAGACCTGTGAAACAAGACCCGAGGATGAAAGAAATTAACTGGAGGAAGCATCCTTTACACGCCCGGTGACAGCTCCCAGGGGCTATCGCCATGCCCGGTGACACGGTTTCCATCTGTATTTTAGCTCGGTGGGCCTGGCGTCTGCTGCAGAGGTGCGCACCTGATGACTGCCCGATCCCAGCTGTTTCACGCCCGTTACACCGGAGATCAATGCATAACCGCTGGTCCCACGCTTAATGAAGGTAGCTCAGCTGGTGATGCACCTGCTGTATGGATCCCTACACAGCATACAGACTGCAGACCCGGTGCACTAGCCAAGTGTGTAACTGCTGTTTCAAGAAGGATCGTGTGACACCCCCCCCCCCCCCCCCCCCCCACACACACTCCCCACCCCAGCGTCACAATAGGCCCCAATCCCAGTGAGACAGTAGTTAATTCGGTTATAGCAAGATAGTACGTACGGGGCGATCCCGCTGGTGTGTGAGTAGTGTGCGACCCCACCCCCAATTGTAATGTTAAAGCTCCCTCGAGCAGAAACACGTGTCCAGGGATGGCGAAGATAGCGAAGATAGCAGAGAACCGAAAGAAGATGTATCGCGGAACACGAACTACACTTACCACAGTCCTTAGGGGCGATCCCGCTGGTGTGTGAGTAGTGTGCGACCCCACCCCCAATTGTAATGTTAAAGCTCCCTCGAGCAGTTGGCTGACGAACCTGGGACCCCGCACCTGCCCGCCTGAGTGGTACTAAACCTGGCAATATTTGGCAGCCACCGGCAACCCCAGAACACGGCCTAATCCCTGCTGATGAGGGGTAAATACCCCGAAACACGTGTCCAGGGATGGCGAAGATAGCGAAGATAGCAGAGAATCGAAAGAAGATGCATCGCGGAACACGAACTACACTTACCACAGTCCTTAGGGGCGATCCCGCTGGTGTGTGAGTAGTGTGCGACCCCACCCCCAATTGTAATGTTAAAGCTCCCTCGAGCAGTTGGCTGACGAGCCTGGGACCCCGCACCTGCGCGCCTGAGTGGTACTAAACCTGGCAATATTTGGCAGCCACCGGCAACCCCAGAACACGGCCTAATCCCTGCTGATGAGGGGTAAATACCCCGAAACACGTGTCCAGGGATGGCGAAGATAGCGAAGATAGCAGAGAATCGAAAGAAGATGCATCGCGGAACACAAACTACACTTACCACAGTCCTTAGGGGCCATCCCGCTGGTGTGCGAGTAGTGTGCGACCCCACCCCCAATTGTAAGATAGTACGTGCTGCTGAATAGTGAGTAACTTCCAGATAATACTTCCAGCTGAAAAGAAACCTGCGAGTGAACGAGCATCACCTCTCTGCACAACATACATGTCACATGCTGCAATCCCACAGGTTGTGGATTTCTGTACCAGAGGAAAGACATTCCCAGGCCAGTGACAGTTCAGTTGGTTAAATCGCATGCTGCAGTTGTCTGTCAACCCCCGTTAAAATCTCACAGGTTAGCGAGCGTACTCCAGGGACTTGTGCAGTCTGCAGGTAACATGAGGCCTGCAGCACTGCGGTTATCGCACCTGCTGCAGGGAAGAGTGGCCGCCTGATTAAATGTCACTGATCGTGTAACTGTTGCACTTACTATGTGGAGACGGTGACGGGTCCAACACTCGTATGGTTAACATTCCTACTGCCTATGCAGGTGAATAACCCACGGGTGCAGGCTGTAAAGCCAGTGCCAGTGCAAGTGCTCAGCGTGTGAATGCACCTGCTGGACAACAAACTTGGTCTGCAGGGCCACATGCTCCAAATACAGAACAAGCAATTGCAATGCAATAGGTCTTGCATTTACGCGAGTTTAAGCTATTGGCATTGTAAATGCCAATGCCTTTTTATTTGTGCTTCAAAAAACAAAAAGGCATTGTCATTTACAATGCCAATAGCTCAAACTCATGTAAATGCGAGACCTGTTGCATTGCAAATGCTTGTTTTGGCTTTTGTTTGGATTTTGCTTTTCTTATGTGATTCTCTGAAGGTATATTGGTTAGTTGGGTAAGTTGTTTCTATTTTTTGGCCGGAGGAGAGACCAAAACCGTAGAGGTAGAGAGCACTAAGATCTCCAGAGAGGACGTCCAGACACATGGATTAACTGTGTTTGTGACTGTAGCCATGTTGTTTTCACAGGGGCTTGATGTCTCTACCACAGAGTCCTTCACTCTCTCGTTACTTATTAAGGCTAAGGGATCTAGCCCGCCCTCCTGTAAAGACTCTTTTATTGCGGCATCTAGTGCGTTTTTTATAGCCGCAAGTTTTTCCTTCACTTGGGATATCTCGTTAATCATCCCCACCGTGTTTTTCAGAAATTTAGTGATGGGCACACTTTTAGTAGGGAGCTTCCCTCACGTAGATGCTAATTTCCTTTTCCCCATGTTTCCACAGATAATCAGATACACAGAGGCTATTATCATACAATAAATCACCCTACCAGCTGCTCCTAAAGCCAAGGGGGTGGCCCAGCCCAGCCTTGTCCTGTCGCAGACAGGCCCGCTGTAGGAGGATGGATATCTGACTATGGGTACCCCAGATTTTTGCCTTGTGTTTAGCTGGTTTTCGACTTAGTTGGCCTGGGATCCTGCTAATCAGGACCCCAGGCTATCTGCTCTCATTGTAAAATGGACTCCATGTACTCTAGGTACATCTCCAATTGGTATTTGGGTCACCTTATAAGCCCCTGTATAGTGTGCCATAGGCACCCAGGGCATAGGTGCATCCAAGGCCTACTAGGGGCTGCAGCATATCTTTTGCCACCCCTGGCTGGCCTTCCAATTTGACACAACTGGCTGATCACTCAGCTGGGGCAAGGTGGTGTAATCACCCCTTGCTTGGATATAGTATTCCTATATCTACCTTTACATATAGACACATATGCACCTATAAGTCTCCTATGGCAGGCCTTAACAATCCTGAAGGCAGAGTGCTTGGTTTTATGTGAGATGGTGCTCTAGCATGAGCTGAGCCTGTCTGCAGCTTTCGGAACCATGTCCTTATAGCTGTTCTATGATATTGCCATACCATATACTCTTAAGTGCATTATAATCCTCGCGCTTATTGCTAACTTTGGTTTGGCTTTATCGAAACATGTCATGTAAGGTGTCGTACGCTTCCCTGGTCCCATCCATAGGAGGGACCTAGCAGGTAATCCAGCCCCTTGATTTGGAATAAAGGTAGGAGCTGCGTCCTAAGACATCAGATTATCCTGACTGAAACTTTGATACAGAACTCTGGACCTTCTACCATCTACTTTACAAGAAGATACTGAAGAATCTCCCTTGTGGCCAAGGAGTGGCCATCCTGCGCAAGCAAGAAGAGGAGGTCAAAATCCACAAAGGAATAATCCGCAACCTTTTTTAGGCAGAGGCCAACGGAGAACCAGAGGCAGATCTCGATACAATCAGCAACCATGGGAAATGACAACGAGACGCCAATTCTACAAGAACTAGATACATCTTTAGTCTTTAATCTATCAGAAAGGACCCTGACTAACACAGAGAAACTTGTGCTGGAAAAAGGACTGGCATTTCTTCCTTCAAGAAAAACGGATTTTGTCAAAATGAAGTTGGAAATCTTGGAATTCTGCCGAAAAATTAGACTTAAAACTTTCTTTAAAGATCAAGAAATGGAAATGAATGGAGAAGTCACGGGCCTTAGGAAAAAATCTACTTTCTGTCCCCCGGGACAAAAAGTCCCAAAGGAAGTCATAACTTTTGAAAAGACATTACTATCAACAATCACTCAAATGGAGTCAAAAAAACAATATATCAAGTTCAATCTGCCTAAAGATCAAAAGGACGCTATCCTCTCCCTAAAAAACGACCCATCAGTGATAATTAAACAAGCTGATAAGGGAGGTGCAGTAGTTGTATGGCAGACTGAGAAATATCAAACAGAAGTTATGAGACAGTTAGGAGACACGGACTGCTATAGAAAGATCACAAGAGACCCCACAGTGGAACTCCAAGGTCAACTGTCTAACTTAATTGAAATGGGTTTGGAACAAGGTTTCCTAGGCCAAAAATAATCATCTTTTCTTCAGAATAAGACACCTCGAATCCCTCTTTTTTATGTTTTACCCAAAATCCATAAAAGTGAAACAAACCCGCCCGGGAGGCCCATCATCTCGGGCTGTGAGTCCTTATGGGAACCAGTGTCAAAATACATTGACTTCTTCCTAAAGCCTCTCATCTCAGCTGTCCCAGCACATCCACAGGACACTACTGCATTTATCAATAGATTGACCAACATAGAGTATGATCCATCTAGGCAACTACTGGTCACAATGGACGTAGTCGCCCTATATACTCAGATCCCACAGGAAGAAGCCCTGGAGACGGTATCATATTTTCTTGACACAAGAGAACAACCAGTCAGGGTCCCTACTGACTTTATCACTGCCCTAGCAAAACTTGCATTGCAAAAAAACTATTTCATGTTTGGGACAGATTTTTTCTACCAAATCAAAGGGGTAGCCATGGGCTGCCCTTTTGCGCCGGAACTGGCAGTCCTGTTCATGGGACTATTTGAGGCCAAATTCATTCTCAATGACAACCCATTTTCAACAGTATTAGTCATTATATGCGTTATATTGATGACGCTTTTTTCATCTGGAATGGGAACGAGGATCAACTCAATGAATTCCGAGACTGGCTCAACAGACGCACAAAGGATATTCAATTCACAATCAATTACGCAACACATCAAATCACTTTCTTGGATGTTAAAGTATATTCATCAGAAAGGACATTGGCAACTACACTCTTCAGGAAAAAGACAGACCGCAATAGAGCTTTGCACTTCACAAGTAATCATCCCCGAAATCTCCGCCAAAATCTACCATTTGGCCAATTCTTACGGATTAGGCGAAATTGCACATTTAAAGAAGAATATTTTGCACATGCGCAGAACCTACTGGTACGCCTAAAAGAGCAGGCTATCCAAAGAAACTGTTAAAGCATGCACTGCGCCGTGCCTGGTGGACACCCCGAGAAGCCCTCCTGGAGAAAAAAGAAAAACCACCATTAAAGAGAATTGTCTGTGTTACCACTTTTTGTCCAAACGCCAATCAACTCAAAAAAATCGTCACCCAGAATTGGCACCTGGTAAAAAATCTCGAAGGAAGTTTACAACAGCCCCCCCTTTTTGCTTTCAAAAAAGAAAAAAGTATTGCAAATCGGGTGGTGCGGGCAGCATTACCGAAAAAAGAAACACCAACATTACGAAGTATGCTGGGCCTACTGCCAATTCATGGACATCACAAATGCGGCACTTGTTGTGTGCTGTGATAATACAATGGAAGGAGATGTCTTTTCATATAATGACATTTTCTGGAAACATTCAGCCTTTACGAATTGTAAGACAAGAAATGTCATCTATGGCATCATGTGCCCTTGCCAAAAACTTTACGTAGGCAAAACTACCCAGGAAATCCGTCAGCGGATTACTCAACACAAATCAAGAGTAAGAAGATTAGTGGCAAATGCACCATTAGTAAGCCACTGGACCACTGAGGGACACACCGAAAATGACATAGTGGACTGTGCTCTCAAAATTGGAAATGGACATAAGAAGGGGTGACATGGAAGGCAGACTCAGCCAGCGCAAAATACAGCTTATCCTTAGATTTGATACGGTCACAAACGGACTCAATGAATTCTCTGAGATTCCACGAGTGTTTTAATTATGCGTCCCGTTGCCCGTGTCCAGGAGCAAACCGTATGTCCGTAGATTCTACATGCAATGTTGACAACTGAGTCAACAACTACAACTACCATGATCCTAGTTACGATCATGTGATTGCAACAGACCGCCCATCTAGGAAACCGCTACGCGTTCCATTCTGCCCTCAGAATCAACACACAGACTTCCGGGTGATGTCGACCGCACCGGCATGTTCCGACGCGGCATGAAGAGAACGAACTTAACTTCCAAGTGAAGGTAGGCTCTGCAGCCTTGAAATTTACCACGTCCGACGGAGCGATATTACACGCCCAAGACTAATCGCGCTGCAATTACTTTTCTTGCAGGACGCTGCCATTCATGGCGAAATTGATTTACCGCCCCTCTCTCCTTCCGTAAATAAAGATAGGCACATTCAGCCAGACGACTTCCTCAAAAGGTACCGTCTTTGTTGCGCCTCCGATTCGTTTTCGCCTCATAGTGCAACAGGCTCGTTATTAAGTTCTCTTTATGTGTGCATTTTTACAGCCACAGTTAAACCGCTTTTGAACAACAAACTCGCTAAGGACAATCCGTCTACCCAGTGCCCCACTCCGGAAAGCACATATCCCTGTGTACAGTCCAATTGCAGGTAATTTTTGTCCGGTTCAGCAAAACCAAGGTTGACAATAGACACTGTCTGCACATAATCTAATCAGAACTTAACCCCTTCCCACAGACGTCAACGCTTCCCACTAGCTGGTTGAAGTTAGACCTTGACTACTCAGGTAGGGGACAGCGGAAATTGGTATATATGTGGTGTGGTCTTCATTAATACACTGTATGTCTTTGATTTTAAGGGACTTTGTCTTTCCCCTTTTCAGATTCTCTGTTTGGTCCTGATGAGAATCGGACAAAGGGTCCGGTTCGAAACGCGTCGACCTTTATTTTGGTATCCTATGTCAAATAATTGTATATGCATTGACGCCCTTGAGTAGAAACGTATATTCAGTATTGAAACTATGGAAAGAAGTTTGTAATGATATGTATTGATATATGTTTTGACATAGGCCCAATTTGTTTTGTGTTGTATGTTTTTCGTGTTTGGGAGCTTGAAGGTTTTGATTGCTAACATGAAGACTAATTGAGTCAGGTTACAAAAGATGTGGTTATGAATGGTTCTATTCGCTGTTAATTTTTTGTTAATTTTTTGTTAATTGTTTGTTCACGTCTGTCTCTAAATTATAGGTGTTACACATATTTATAAATACTATTTGTACTTTGTGTCTTTTGGAAGTTTTGGAAATGAAATAAATGATGACGGATTAAATCCATACATGACTAATAATTTATTGGTTGTTAGCCATTTATAACTGATGGTGTTTAGAGTAGAATTCAGTATTGGCATTTTGTTTGGTTATCTACTCTGCCTTACTGAAGGTGAGTCAAAGCCCTTGTGTGTTTCTTTAGCATCCTGCGCAAGCAGGCACCATCAAGCGCTCAACGACTTGCTTTGTCCGACGCTCCCGCCGGAGCCTGACCACAGAGCCTGACAAGACCCGGACTTCCAGACTTCCTTCAGCCCGATCCACAGCAAAGCTGAGACCCGTGGAGGCGACGTGAGACGTGGGACCGGCCATCTTGAAAAGACTGAGAGACGCTTCCTCTGCAGCCCCCGAGGCACCCTCGAAGCTGTGCATTGGGGATTGAGAAGCCCCAGCCCCGAGCATCAACTGCACCGAAGATCGCCCCTCCACACTCACCGAGCGCTGCGTGGGGCCCTTTTGCAATTTCCTGCTCGACGCGTCTGTCCGGTTACTTGCCCGTTGGCTAGTGGCCTCTGTGACGACGAAACCCGAAATCTACACTGCTGGTCTGGTTGCTCCAGACTGGCCCTTGCTTCCCTGCGAAGGAGAAGCCCCTCAGTCCTTGCTGGCCTGAGTAAGAAGCCCTCTTCAGTTCCTGCGTGGGTTGCCTTTGCCAAGGCTTGATGACTCCAATCCGGAAGCCGACACCGCCGACAGCGAAAGCCTTCGTGGGACAGTCCGTGCCCAGCTCCTGGTCATCGTCGATGCCTCCTGGTCCACGTGGCAGCAGAGACAAGCTTCGCGACAACCACCTGATTGCGCCCGACATCGCCTGGTTCCTTCCTGGTTCCACTCTGGTCACTGGCTAGTGACCCAGACTCTGTCCCCTCTGCTTTCAGGTACTCTACATCTTCGATCCGCCCTTAGATCCAACCGAACTCTTCTCTCCTGGTCGCCTGCAGCATCTTTTCTCCAAGGCTCCATAGAACTCCACGACGAAACCCGACACACTTTGACACCTATGCACCCGCTTCCTGTGAGTGAGGTAACGCGAGTACTGCGGTGCTCCTGTAGAGATTTACATCCCTAGTGTCCTAGTTTTAAGTGGTTAAGTTCTAGTCCAGTCGCAAGACTTCCAAATCTGCAACTTTCTAACTTTACGCACCCATTGACTTCTATTGGTGCACTCGTGTGCATTTAGACACTGCACCCGCATGCTGTGGGCCTCCCACGTCCTAACTGCTGTTAGTCCAGTGTAGCCCCAGCGATTTCCAAGGCCCTAGGCCTTACCATTGTTTGTGACGTGATTCTTATACCACTATTTTAGTATATGGTTTTACGGGCCACCAGGGCCTATCCATAATTGTGCAGCTTATTGTATGATATTAAGTTCTTTGTTTAAACGCTTGTGCTTCTGCCCTCATAAAAAGTACAGAGGATTATTCTAGTAATAAATACATATATTTTTATAATATATAACTTGTGTGGTGTCCTTTCATTTGGTATTAAAGGGATTGCATATGGTAAAACAGCTGGCTTCACATGCCCTCTCGAGTTTAGCCTAAGACTGCTTTTGTCCATGCTACCATTAGGATAGCTTGTCTATAAGGTTGACTTGCAACCAATCACCATAAGGGTTGTTTGGACTGGTGCAAGGTGCTCACTAGAATAGTGAACATCATATACCAGGCCAACTTCTCACACCCGCCCTTTGCCCGGATGCGACCCAGGCACGCCCGCGCGTGGGACCCAGCTGCCGTGTTTGTAGCGCCTCCTGACGCTGCGCGATGACGCTGGCAGCTACACACTGCAAGGGGGCAAGGAAAGCTGGTTGTTGGGGTCCCCCTGGACCGGTTAAGTGAACAGCAGTAGGTGAAAGCGGGATTTCTCTTACTGTTCCTATATTTCAATTATCTTTTTGCGTTGTCGATTTCATTCTCCCCGCAACTCAGACTTACTGGTTGGTTATTTTTCCAGCATCACCAGGGTCTGCTCTTGGCGAGTTAGGTCCCCCTTCAACATGTGGCGAATGCTGCCTGTGGCAGCCAAGCACTCTCCCCTTACTTCCACTTTCATGGCATCCCATTCGGAAACCCTGCTACCTGTACTTCCACAATTATGATCAAAGTATTGTGTAAGGGTCAGTTAGTGCGTCCGGATTCAACTTTTGTAGTGGTATCTTTGGTGTCTGACGTTCCTGGGAATACGTTAACAGGAGCGGAGAATGGTTGGATATAGATCTAGCCAAGTAATGGATGTCCAGCATCCTATATGCACTGGCCGATGGGACAACAAAATTGTCTATACGGCTATGTGTGTTCACCGCTAGTGTATAGCAAAAATAAGCAATGAGTGTTTGCGTGTCCCAAGCATCAAATGTCCACCAGGCCCAAGGACCCCAGTGCTTGCGTGAACAGAGTGGACATGCCGGGCTTAGTTACCTAGTCAGGGAGGGGATCTATCAGGCTGGCCAGCAAGAACACAATTAAAATCTCCCGTCATGATCACCTCTACAAACACAGGAAGCCGGGTAGCTCCCAACATGGAGCCCATAAGGGTGCTGTCATCAATATATGGGGCATTGACGTTGACAGAATGCCGTTGGCATCAAATCTGCATTCCAGGATGACATTCCTCCCCTCCTCATCCACTATGACCCGAGTGTGAGGCCACACATATGAGGGATCCTCGCGCAATACCCAGAATAGGAGGTGACATAGACCTGTCCCCTCCACCTCTTTTTCAAACATTTAAGGCAATAAGCCCACAAGTGGGTTTCTTCGAGAAAGGCCACTACAACGCCATATCTTCAATGGAATGCATGCACCCTGTGGCATGTCGTGGGGTTGTTAAGACCTTGGACATTCCAGGTCATCATTTTATATTTCGTACCCAAGCTGTGACATGTACAACATTGGAGGTACATTTTGACCTCCCACACCCAGCAGTGAGGACCACAGATCAGCATTTTGCATACATTATCCAAGGAAGTTTTCTCCTCAAACATGTGAAACTCAAACAAGTTTATCAAGAAAGTCAGCAAACAATAACAACGCACCCCAAAACCCACCCAAAGGCAGAGTCCACAATGCCTCCTGGCAGAACTCCCGGTTGAAAGTGAGTAGTGAACCGTGCCCCATACGCCCTCCCTCCTCGCTCAACAGTTTCCCACGTGCTATAAAAAGCCCCCTTAAATGTAAATACAATTCAGGTCACTAGATCCCCCACACGGTACAAGTTCCAAATTGAGGCTCAGCAGGCAGTGCAGGTGTAGGCCCCAAACAGACCCATCCAAGGAGCAATATAAGACAATACACAACTGGTTCCTCTGTTAATACAGCATACTTCAGGCCCCCCTAAAAAACTCGCTATTCAAACAAGGTAAGGGGAGAGAAGGGAACAGCAAAACTGGTATGTTCAGTTACATATTTTTCCAGCGATACTGGGCATTACCTGTGAACCTCATACAGTTTAAAGGGCCTCCAGTTCTCCAACCTCACAATACTTTTAGCCCTGATTTAAATCAGATTCATAGAGGATACTCCAGACGTCCCCCAGGACATTTCCACCAGTCAAGCAAAAGCAAAGAAAGGGGAGAGAAGAGAGCAGCGGAGTGAACATATCTAGTTGCATAATCTGTAGTTGATACTAGGTATTACCTGGGCCTCTCATATAGTTCCAAAGGGCTCCCAAGCCCCTTACTTTAGAATGCATTTATTCTAGTTCAAGTCACCCCTCAATAATTTCATCGCTCGGTGTCTCTTGGACTAGGCACAGCAAGGAGAAAGAGTACTAGGTCTGCAGGGGCCGCGGCTCAGCCCAGCCCAGCATTCAAGGATCCTCTCAGTGCGCTCCTCAGTCTCATGTCTGGACTGCCTTGCTGTTGACAAACTGTTCCTGGCAGCTTTGTGTGATGCACGGCGCCTCTGCTCGCACCACTCAGACTCTTTCACATCTTGACGTAGACCTATGAAATCCATCCAGTCCTCCGCCTCCCGAGGTGACTCATAGAAATGTACCTTACCCTCATATTAGACACGTAGCTTAGCCAGGAACACCAAACTGTATTTGACGTTATTGTCTCTCATCCATTTCTTGACTTGCAGGAAAGATTTCCTGAGAACCTGAACCTCCCGAGTATAGTCAAGGAAGACTTGTATTGTTTTGTCTCTATAGCATAGGTGGCGGCGGGCTCAAACTTATTGTAAGATTGCATCTCTCTCACTATAGTTAAACATACTAGCTATAAGCGCCCTAGGCGGCGTGCCAGAAGCACCAATGCCTCCCTGAGCCCACTCAATTGTTAAAAAGTTGAGAGATGGGTAGGTTTAAGTTCAATCGTAATCCACTCCTCAAGGAAGAGCCAAGGAAGTGTAAGTTGTTCGCCTGGAACGCCCCTTCTCGTCCTCCAGGCGTTCTTCCATGTGCGTTGCACTGCACTTCAGCCACCCAGCCTGCAGATCCCTCACAGCTTGCTGCAGGATAGTCACTTCCCCCCTCCGTGCTCGTGACTCGTTCCGCAACCCCAAGCAGATCTTGGCGCAATGATTGATGTCCTGGGCGCATTGATTGAATTCCATGGCTGTAGCGTCCATCTTAGATTCTAACGGTTCTCTTGACCCCTGTATTGCCACTATGATCTCAGCAGTTCCCTGTCTATCCCCCAGACTCCGAGCATGCCTGATCCTCCTGATGCGCCACCATTGGGACAGGGACAGGGACAGGTACATTGCACGATCGTGTTTGTTTGCAGCCCTCTTTGGCCCCTGTCCTTCACCATACTTGAGTTCCGGCAGGAGGGTTATGTGGCATCAACGTACCCTGGACAGTGTTGGGAGCCAATGCCAACCAGTAAGCCCCTATACATAAAATCCAAGCATAGGTCACAGGCGGTTGTAAAATAAGGATACGCACAGTTCACCCTCTTTTATATAAGGACCGGCAGCACAAACCTGGAACCTGCAGGTACACAGACAGACAATTAAGGGGCAGAAAGCACCATTAGCAGCCACCACAACTCCCCCACCGCAGAGTTCTACCATACAGCAGTGCTCTATCTCAACACTCGTTCTGTGGTGAAACACCAGTTAGACTTATTTATCCTGCTTACTACGGATAAACCAGCTGTCCTGCTACTAACTGAGACATGGCTTACGCCTGACTCCCCTCCGGACGTCTTGGCGGCCCTCCCTCCGGATTATTACATCCTTAATGCGAACCGACCATCTAGTCGCCCCGGAGGAGGGGTAGCGGCCATTATACACAAATTTTTTTAATTTCTTAACACTGCGTCGCTGACATTGCCTGGGGTAGACAATATAGTCATCAGTTTGGAAACTGATGGTGGTGTCCTCGCTCTTGTATTGCTCTATCGTCCCCCCCCCCCCCCCCCCCAGTCGATGGCTTCGTTCCCCATTTCCTTGAGTGAACAGGTAGCTGACCTGCTGACTCCCCATACTAGAATCGCTGTATTTGGTGATTTTAACTACTGATTCGATAACGACCAAGCCGGACCACATGCCATGGAACTATTTGAAACTTTGACTAGTCTTAATTTGACACAGCATATCACTGTACCCACCCATACTAAGGGTCATATTCTTGACCATATTTGGACTCCTAATCTAGTTTTATCCTGTCCGCTCATCTCCCCTTGCCTCTGGTCGGACCACCACCTGATAGAGGTCACTATCACAATTGAAGGGAGGGCCAAGGCCCCTATTTTAGCTGGTGGATTGTCCCGCAAATGGAACTCCTATGACTCCCAAGGGTTCCTTGATTTTGTGGCCAACACTTGCCCCATTACTGACCCTGAATCAGGCATTGACTCTATGGAGGGTGGGATTGCTAGCTGGCTGCAAACAGCTAGTGACAGGTTGGCCCCTCTCACTAAATTTGCACATACCAGACACGGCAATTCCCACCGATGGTTCTCTGAGGAACTTAAAGATTAAAACTGAAGCTACGCCAGTTAGAACGTAACTGGAGGCGTGGCTACTCCAATTCGGACCGATTGTTGTTTGTGATGGCCCGCAAAGAATATAAAAATGCAATTGTTAGAGCAAAGGCCTCACATATCTCTGAAAGAATCTTTTCAGCCCACAACAAATCTAAAGAAGTCTTCGAAATTATGAAAGACTTCTCATCGGATCATAGAGTTCTCCCCACCCAGGCCCCGACCCAAGAAACTTGTAATGCGCTTAATACCTTTTTTATTCAGAAAATTGTGGACATTAAGAATACCATTTCTTTTCCCATCTCTGCTAGCCTGTTAGATTCTCTCTCTCTTAATTCCTGCTCCCTCACCCAATTCTCAGTTCTAACCCCCAGCATTCTTTCGGAACTTACAACCCGTATCAAATCGTGGTCTCCCAAGGATTGCTGTCCCCCTTCAGTTCTTAGAGCGTTTTTTTCCTCCTTACCTGATAGTATTCTCCCCCTCCTGAACGCCTCTCTGAGTACTGGTACGGTCCCCAGTGCGTTCAAGGAGGCCATATTAGTTCCCCTCTTGAAAAAAACCGGGAGCCGACCCCGCTAACCCTGCTAACTACCGGCCTATTTCCCTTCTGCCCTACATGTCTAAACTTCTGGAGGCTCATGTAACCACATGCCTGTCGACATTCATAGAGCGCTCCGGCTTTCTGGAACCTAACAAAGCTGGCTTTAGGCCAGCGCACTCCACTGAAGCGGTCATCCTGAAAGTCTTGGATGCTCTTCGGGGGAATGCAGACAGGGGGTCCCCACAGGCACTAGTACTCCTGGATTTGTCGGCCGCGTTCGACACGGTGGATCACAACATTCTTCTCCACCGTGTCGGACAGGCTGGCATCCAGGGCCCTGCCCGGGAGTGGATTAAGTCCTTCCTCTCGGGCAGAGGGCAAACAGTCCATCTAGGCCCTTTTACAGCAACTCAGGTGTCCACCACCTGTGGAATCGCGCAGGGATCCTCCCTCTCACCTTTATTGTTTAATTTGTACCTTCGGCCACTAATCCACTCATTGAGAAATTGGAAATGCACTGTCCTCAACTATGCTGATGACATTGCAGATTATCTTCCCCTTGGACTCCACTGATGCCGCATCTGATTTTCAGGCAGTGATGCTCCACATTCAGCAATGGATGATCCATAACCAGCTCAAATTAAATCCGGAGAAAACGGAACTCATCCTGCCTGGCAACAGTGCGGCTCACTGGGGCCCACAGTTCTGGCCAACAGAGCTAGGCACACCTCCTAGCCTCTCTGGCTCGGTTAAGAGCCTGGGCGTTACTATTGACTCCGACCTTTCTCTTAAACCCATGTAGGAGCTGTTATTTCGACCAGTATGTTTCAGCTACGGAAAATTCGTAAAATCTCTCTTCTACTCTCGCATGATGCACTAGTGCAAGTTGTCATTTCCCTTGTTCTCTCCCGTCTTGACTTTTCTAACTCCCTTTACTTAGGTCTTCCCAAGTCCCTACTCCATCGTCTTCAGATCGTGCAGAACCAGGCAGCAAGGCTCATTCATAAAGCCCCAAAATGGCAATCAGCAAGACCTTTATTGCACAAACTGCACTGGCTGCCAATTGAACAGAGGGCCGCTTTTAAGATTGGCTGTCTAATATACAAGGCCCGTCAGTGGAAGTGTCCAGATTTTTTGAAGTCGCTCATTGTCACGTACTGCCCGGTCCGCAACCTTCGCTCAGTCCATCTTCACCTTCTGGTCACCCCTGTGGTTAAACTTAAAAAGCTGGGTGGCCGCAGATTCAGTTACTTGGCACCCAAGTTGTGGAATTCCCTCCCCCTGGCAATCAAGACCTCTGACACCCTGCTGAGTTTCAGAAAGAGTCTAAAAACCTGGCTCTTTTCTAAGTCCAACTAGTCTCACTGTCGCCACCTTACAATCGCTATTCCAGCGCCAGGAAACTTATGGTGTCAGTGCGCTTTATAAGTTTAGCTTAACATTAACATTAACATTAACAGGCAGCATCAGAAGGGAGAGGAGGGTGGAGTGGCTACAAAGCTACTGAGTTCAATGCCCCATGCACAGCACGTTTAGATTTTGTGCCCCAAATTACAGGTGCAGACAACAGGGATTCCAACAGTGGAAAGGCAAAGGCTCTCCCCACTGCCCCTGATCCACTTGAACAAAGGAGCACTCACCCCTGAGGGACCCCAGATCTCCCTCTCCGTTCTCTCGTCGGGCGAAGTACACCATCAGAAGGCCCTGCGGGATTCCTGGCCCGCAGCCCCATAGGCCGCGATGACGCGCAACTCACTCTGGTCCCAGAACCCTTCACCGCTGGCACAGGCACTCCAGGCCCAGGCTCCCTCCCACAGGGGCAGACTGCAGCGGCCCAGGGCCCCACGTGTAAAGGGTGGTAGCAAGTCTTCGCCGCCGCGCCCAGCCCCCTCACAGCACCACGCCGGCCACAGGCAGGCCGCTTTAAGGCTCCATCACAAGTTTCACTGGTCTCTCAAATCAGCACTTAGGGGCTACATCCCTCCAGGTCCCGGACATTTGGGCCCGCTCCTCAGTTTTCGGCAGTCGCGCCTTCCATTGCTGTGGCACTCGCATCTCACAGTCGCTGCTTCACTCCAATGGCGGCTCGTGGCCCAGGCTACACAGGGGTGCTGCTGCCCTCCGAATCTCCCCTCTATCCACAGACCCCCACCAGATCATACCGTCCATATGGTATTAAGATCATTACGTATGCGGACGACACTCAGCTAGTGGTCTCTCTTGCGCAAGGAGACAGCCACCCAGCGCAGGTTGGTCTGACGAGCTGTCTGGAGTAAGTTAAAAACTGGATGACCGCATCAAGTCTCAAACTTAACGGAGATAAAACTGAGCTTATGCTCTTTGGCCCCCCTGCCCCGTCTTCTATTAATTCCTTATGGCCCTCTTGCCTGGGTACACCTCCTACACCTAAAGATAATATAAAAAGTCTTGGTGTTTGGTTGGATAAGTCTTTAACCCTCAATACCCAGGCAACCAAACTATCAGCCATTTGTTTCGGTCTACTTAGACTTCTGAAGAGGATTCTTCTTCTACCTTTTGAAGCCAAGCAAATTGTCATCCAAGGACTGATCCAGTCTCGCCTTGACTTCAGCAATGCCCTGTACTTAGGTGCACCTGAATACACTCTGCGGAAACTCCAGCTGATTCAGAATTGTGCTGCACGCACGCTGCTTCAGCTCCCCCGCAGGCTCTCAGCAAAGTCTGGGCTGAGGAGCCTGCATTGGCTCCCTGTCAGGGAGAGAACTAATTTTAAATCTATGTGTATTTCCCATCAAGCTTACTGGCAGACTGGCCCGGTGATTAACCACTTTCTTATCACCCCATACTTTCCTAACAAACCGCTCCGTTCCACTCATGCCTTTCTGGCTACAGTCCCCCGAATTAGGAGATCCAGAGCAGGAGGCAGGTTGTTTTCTTACAATGCGGCCAAGTTGTGGAACTCCCTCCCTCCCTATCTTAGATCCAACCCCAACTTATTCTCCTTCCGTAAACAGCTTAAAACTTTTTTTTTCACAAACACGACACATTTTTTCCTGCTGACTGTGCCCACCAGGTAGCACCACCTTTCTTTAGCGCTTGGATGCCTTAGGGCAGCAATTGCGCTCTATAAAACTTCTTTTCATTTAATTTCATTTCATCAGCAGCAGAGGGGGATGTCCACACTTATGTTGGGGTTCAGCACGGCTCAGCTGCTACAGGATAGTTGAGGAGTGGGCTCTCCTCGGTATGAGCGGCAACACGGCATGTCTAACCGGCCATATTGCTTGGCCACACCCCCAAAATATCTAGAGTTAGTAGATTTTTCCTAGAGACAATGCACACCGTGGCAGAGAAAGACAGAAAAGACAACTATTACTTCACAGCCATCTATTCCTCAAGCACACACACACATGCTGGTTGGATTTATCACGAGGGTGAGTAAAAGTTTCAAAATGTATATTTTATTAAAAAGAGATTTCACAAACATGAATTGCACTGTTAATAATGCAATAGTCAAAACAATGAAACAATTACTCGCAGCTCGTGAACTGTAAAGCCGCGACAAGGCTCCATCTACTTTACAGGCCATTCACATACCTTTCATACGTGATACACACAAGACCATTTACACCATCAGCTGCGGGATCGACCGGCACATTACCACATTCACAAAAAAAGGCAATGTACACCCTGGCTGGGAAAGACCGAAAAGACAAATATTACTAAATAAATATTTATCAGGTACACACACACACTGGTTAGATTTGGCATGAGGCCGAGTGATGGTTCAATATATAACATTTTATCGACAAGTAATTTCACAAAAATGAAATGCAGTGGTAATAAGGGAAAGGTACAAAAACTGAACCAGTGGCTCACAGCTCGTGAGCTGTAAAGCTACGTCAAAGCCCCAACCGCTTTACAGTCCATTCACACACCATTCATACGTGACAAACACAAGACCATTCACGCAGCGGGCTCAGCACATTACAACACTCACATCCACTGACAGTGCCATTCAAGGGCCCCTTCACTTTCATATACCCACATGCGTGACACAGCAACCACATCGGTTGACGGATTGTGTGGACTGGCGTTTGGCTAGCAGTGTGTTTAGTGACCAGCAGCAATTCACTACGTATACACCGCCAGCCATGTCCCAGTCCACGCACACCGCCAGCCAAGCGCCAGTCCACGTACACCACCAGCCAAGCGCTAGTCCATGCACACCGCCATCACATTTTTTTTTTACAAAAAAGAAAACTAACGAATTCTAAATAGATACAAAGCCACAAACACAAAAGCTCTAACTAAAGGCATCACACTAATGCTAACTATTAAACTGAACAAAAAACATCAAACTATACAGACTAGGCAGTTCACTTTTTTAAACTCATGGTTGCTCCCAAAACCTCTTTTGCATGTGGTACATTCTAAAACAAGCAGGCACACAGAGCGCAGGCTTAGAAGGACACTCTGGGTAGTACATCGGAGTCTACTTCCGTGCACCTCTTTTCATACAAACTCTACATCTCTTACTGGGAAAGTTTTATTTGGCCGTGGGAGTAATGTGATCAGCAAAGTGGCAATCTTTCAATCTAGCCACATCCTCCACCAATCCAATAGCAACACTTGCCTGTCCCAATACAGCAAGGCTATCACAGACTCCTGAAACTTAACAAATGTCATCCTTTGACTTTGGAGAACATTCCTTAAATACAACAAAGGCATTAAAGGTTGCTGAGTGGAAAAGATGGATAGCCAACTTCTTTTATGAAATGTAAACGTTACAAAGAGCAATGTAGAGTTCCAACCTCTGATCTAATCTATCAACACCACCCATCTGCCTATTATAGTCTAAAATACACACAGTTTTGCAAACTTCAGCAACCTGACCCCAAACAGTCACAGGTGAAGTATTTTCATCATGGATGCTTGTCAAGATGTAGACATCTCTCCTGTCCGAACATTTCACAGCTAGAAGTTCATCCCTATGCAAGGCACTGCACAATCCCTTCTCAATCTTTTTCAAGCAAGCTCTTTTGGATAACCTTTCTGGTTAGAGCGGATTGTGCCACAAGCAACAGTGTCCACTTTGTTCAATTCCTTGAACAATTGCATACCAGTGTAAAAGTTATCTACATATAAATGGTGACCTTTGTTAAAAAGTCCTCTACCAAGTTCCCACACAATTTTCTCACTATCTTCAAAAGTGGATGGACAAACAGGGAGGCCAATACTGGAATACTGTGTACTCCCTGAAATTATAGACATATCGAATCCTACTCTCAGACAGCATATACATCCTAATTCCATAACGTGCCCTCTTGCTAGTATTGTACTGCCTAAAATCCAAAACGACCCTTGAACAGGACTAAAGACTCATCCAAAGCTAATTCTATTCCTACAGCATAGATCTCTGAAAACCGATCTACAAAGTGATCAAGTAAAGGCCAAAGCATAAAAAGAGCGTCACAATCGGGGTAATCGTTTGGCAATGCTAAACCATTATCAACAAAATGCAGCATGCAAAGCAGAAGCAAATTACAGTCACGGCTCATGATTGCAGGCAATATAGCCATTGCCATCAAGGCACTAGTAGACCAATATGAAGACAGTGACGGCTTCCATATCAAGCCCATCAAAATGTTAAACCCAAGAACTACTTCAACTCAGCCAAATTTGTCAGAATCCACCAGGTAGCTCTAGAGCGGGGCTTAAGCCTGGGACTGTTGTCCCTCGAAACCTGTTCAGCATACAAATGTCTGCTCAGCAATCTCATCCAAAAATGCATCATCCATAAACCATGGAAAAACATTTATAGGCAAAAGGTTTTCAGTATTCACTTTACACCCTGCAATACCAGTAAAGGTAGGCAGTGCTGGCTGCACCATGTTTGGGGCAGCCCTGGATTCAGCTCTTCCATTGGGAAGCCTTCCAGCTCTAGCTTGTAATCCAGAAGCCTCTTGCTGCATTATCAACACATCAGTATGCCTCTAAAACAGGCACTTCATCTGCACTGAGAGTGGCTTCATCATCGGATGATACCTCTTGGACAGAAAATTTACTGCCAGAATCTTCC
This sequence comes from Lissotriton helveticus, assembly GCF_964261635.1. NCBI lineage: Eukaryota > Metazoa > Chordata > Amphibia > Caudata > Salamandridae > Lissotriton > Lissotriton helveticus. The sequence continues at coordinate 352,617,630 of NC_136068.1, forward strand.
ACTCCCCACTCTGCCTCAGATGCAGAGTCCATGTTTGAATCATGGTCAGAGGAATACTCAAAAAAGCATACCAACAACCTGCTGAGCAGTCATCCTGCAGCTAGCCATAAATCTTACTATGAAAAGTAACTTCACAAACAATTCAACAACAACCAACACTGTGTAAAATAAGTAATAAACAAAGCGTGGCTTTATCACAAAAATCTGTATGCTCAAAAACAATACCACTCACTTGCCAGAGACCGCTAGATTAACCAGCAGCTACTCTGCAGGGACGCAGCAAAAACCAACAATATCCCAAAAGAAAGTGTTTTGGGGAAATTACTCCAAATACAATACAACAAAATACACATTGTGCACAAATGCAAAAAGATTTTCACACAAAATAAAACAGTAGCTAAACGTGGGCGGGTGCGAGGATGGAATTCCCTCCTCAGCACACATCCACCGTGGCTGAGGACGGAACCGGTTAATACATTAGGATGTATTTGTGTAATGTTCTTTAATGAGCTGCATGTTGGGACCGCAATTAAAGGTTATTGCATAATGTTAGCCTCCTTTGTCTTTAATAAAATCAAGATCCTCTTTGCATGTTAAATGTAGAATCGCCATTCTCTTTAAACCCACCCTGCTGTTTTCTTGCACACACACCCTGCTGTAAAAACACAACACTTAATGCCCCCTCCATGTTCAAATCTCTTGTTGCTCAACCCTCTTTCCCTGATTTTAAGTATTTTAAAGCAATTTATAATGCATTCACAAGTAATGTTATTGTAAGTTTTTAAGTACTTATGTTTTTTGTTGTCAGGTACGGCTTTGGAAAGATGCTGCCATATTGTGGGCATCAAGAATAGCATACATTTGAAAATGTAGATTGAGGAAGGCTTTGGAGCCATTTTGGTAAGTGATATTGTTACATTTTTTTAATTGCATGTTGGTTGATTTTACTGTGCGGTCTTGCCATGTCTGTTTTTCTGGACCATTCTGTATTGTTTCTCCTTTAAGCTTTGATAGTCCAGCACGCCACTGTAGGTATTTATTGCCAATTTGGATTGGTCATGAGCTGTACTTTGATGTCTGGAGTATCCTAAGTGACTTATCAAGATCTCTTTTTTACTCCTAAATTGTTATGGATTGAATTTGTTTCTGTTCTACTGAGTGAATTTTATGTAGGTCACTATCCTATATTTTGGGGGTTTTAGCAGCTTTTCTTGCTGGTTCTTTTCCTCCATCTCTATTCTTCAGGTAGGGTATCTTGGTAAGTAGTGCTGTGGCTTTAATTTGTTCACATAGTGCCCAAGCAGTATTACATCCAAGTCTTGTGCCTGGACAACAGTCATTTGGTACATGCTTGTGCAGCATGTGGTACCCTGTGTACATGGCCCCTTGGTACCAACTAACTACTGTGCATGCAGAGCACGGATGCTCCTTTCTCAAATGATATGTAAGATTTCTTCACCAGGAAGGAGAGACCAGATCTATTTAAAGTGTCTCAGCTACTTGGTACATTTCTGAGCAAAGTTGGTAGGCATCTCCTCCAGGGATCCTCTGGCTAACCTTGTGGTGGCCTCCCTTATTGACCATAATAAAGTTTTGGGAAGTGATCTTTGGGAAGGTGAAAGCATCCGATTGCTAGACCACCAACTCCTGGAATTGAATTGCTTGTCCAGACTGACCCAATACTCATGGTCTAGTGGATGGGCATGAAGCACCCAGGAACAAATGATCTCTTGAGATATACACACTCTTCTCTGGAGACTCCATTGCACCTTTCAATCAAGCCTAGCGGCTCCATTATTGATGGAGGCCCCAAACTGACATTGCACTGATGAGTTGAGGAAGTTTCTTAGTCTGGGCTTCTTAGCGCAGAAATTACAAATGAGAGGTCAAGGAACTCACCGCCTAACACTTACCTGTAACTGTAAAGCAATGTATTTTATACTCATCTCTACTAGCAGAATTTACGTTCTTACATTTCCATTGACTTCCACACAGATTGTCCTTTCTTTTATACCAAAACTACTGTCAATATTCCTAGTAAATCAAGAGTTTATTCTTGTATTTCAGCCTGGAAAATATTGTTCCTTGACAAAGGAAACCTAACATAACTTTGCTTTCCTTTCCAGATTTGTGAGAACAAACTCTTTCAGAGTATCTAATCTAGCCTTAGAGCCTGCCGTAGCGGGCTCTACCGGCCGTTAAAAGCCTGCTCCAGCATTCGGCTCAGGCCTTTAACATGGGTGCAGGCCTTTAATGGCTGGTAGAGCCTGCTGCAGAGGGCTGCAAGGCTACTGGAACATTCCGCCCCTAGAGGGCAGAATTTGTGAAAAGGGCCTCACGGAGCCTAAAGGGGTTGAAATCCCTCCGGGCTCCGTGAGGCCTTTGTTCACAACTTTTGCTGTGAACAAACGTTGGAATGTTGATGCTCTAGGCTTCTTCCGACCATTAGAAGCCCTGGGCACTCCATGGTTTTCAATGGGGCGCTCACCATTCCAATGTTATAATCCTGTTTTCATTCTCAGTGATACCATGTTTTCATTATCAGTGATACCTATCTTAGCCAACAAGGAAAACAACTGTCAGCAGGTGAATAGTCTGTATTCATAATGTAATGAAACTTGGCGTTCTCTCTGCCTATATAAAGACAGCATTGATTAGTTTAAATGAATGAATTTTATTAATCGTGATAGAGTTAATTAAAACCCTTGCATGATAAAAGAAGGCAACATTTTAAAAAAGAAAATTAAAATAGAACATACATGCAGGCAAAGGACCCTTTTAAAAACATATTTAAGTAATTTTAGTATTCATGCCAGTCAATGCCTGGCATCCCTCAAATTAGCCTTCTATGAGTAGTGCGAGGAAGTTAAAATAGCATGCTTAAGAAGAGAAAAAAGTAAATTCGTAATGACTGTTGTGCCGGCTGATTGTTCAAAAAGTGGACAACAATGCTACTGATCAATTTCAGCATTGCCCATAGGAGTGCAGTGACGTACGAGATTAAAGGGTTAGTGCTTGGAAAGTGCATCAGAGCATTTGTGGTGGCCATTGCTGTAGCTCTTGGTCCAATCATAAAGTGCACTCAAAATGACATTATATTGTTAGTTTGTTTGCCCACGGCGAGAGATTTGTTTAGCACATGAGGTTAAAGTGTTATTATTATTATTATTATTAAATGGAATTTATAGAGCGCGCTGACACCATGGGTTTCCTGGCGCTATGAGACATCGAATTCCGGGGCTGAGGTTTTAGTGCAGGGTTAGCAGGGCGAGGGGAAAAGAAAAGTTTTGAGCAACTTCCTAAAATGAAGGAGGGAGCTGCTTGATTTGATATGCAAGGGAAGGGAGTTCCAGAATTTCGGAGCCAGAAAGGCGAACCTAAGTCCACCGAATTTGTTAGTTCTAGTTTTAGGTGTGATGAGTGATTTGAGATGGGTAGAGCGAAGGTTGCGATTTGGAAGGTAGGGGGTGATCAAGGAGATCAGGAAGGCAGGACTGGGGCAATTGAGGGCTTTATACGCGAGACAGCCCAGCTTGAAAGCCACCCTTTGTTCCATTGGAAGCCAGTGGAGTTTGTGTATCATGGGTCTGGCAGATTGCCATTTTGGAGATTTGAAGATGATCCGGGCTGCCTGGTTTTGGACCACCTGTAGACGGTGAAGGAGAGTTTTGGGAAGACCGTGATAAATGCTGTTGGAAAAATCCAGAGGGGAGAGTACAAGAGAGATGATAGCCTGAGTCAGGGCAGGTGTGGGGAGCAGATGGCTGACCTTCCGGATCTTTCTAAGCTGGAAGGAGCAGGATGAAATCACGGAGCTAATATGAGGTCGGAGGGAGAGTTCTGCGTCGATTATTACGCCGAGGCTTTTTACAGAGGCGGAAGGGGTCGGCGGGGGGGCCAGTTCGGGAGGCCAGAACTGGGTGCCCCAGGAAGAGAGGCTGGAGCCTGGGAGGAGGAGCTCGGTTTTCCCGGGGTTTAGCTTCAGTTGGTTGGAATTCATCCAATCTAGGATGTGAAGCATGGCAGAGTGGAAATTGTCTATTGCATTGGGGGAGTTGAGTGGAAAAATTATCTACAGATCATCGGCATAGTTGAAAACTGTAATGTCCCAGTTGCGGAGTGAGTGGAGTAGGGGACGGAGGTACAGGTTAAACAGGAGGGGTGACAGGGAGGAGCCCTGAGGGACTCCGCAGGTTGTGGGGGTCTTGGGTGCTGTGTAGGGGCCCAGGCGGACGGCTTGGGATCTGTCAGACAAGAAAGACCGGATCCAGCTGAGAGCGGAGTCCTGGATGCCAGCCTGTTCGACACGGTTGAGCAGGATGTTGTGGTCAACCGTGTCGAACGCGGCCGAGAGGTCTAAGAGAACAAGAGCCTGGGGGGTACCTGAATCGGCATTTCTTCTCAGCGTGTCGAGCACAGCTAGGATGATGGCTTCAGTGGAGAATGAAGGTCTGAAGCCAGCCATTAGGCTCCAAATAGCAAGAGGACTCAATGAAATTGGAGAGGCATCTAGTAACATGTGCTTCGAGAAGTTTTGAGAAGTAAGGCAGAAGCGAAATAGGGCGGTAATAGGAAAGTTCCGCTGGGTCCGCGCTAGGTTTTTTTAATAGCGGGACAAGGATGGCTTCTTTGAAGGATCTCGGGACAGTGCCTGTGCTGAGTGAACTGTTCAGGAGGGGTAGGATGCATTCAGGTAGGGAGTGACATACTCTTCACAAGACTGAGGGTGGACAGCCGTCGTGCGGGGAACCTGATTTTATCCGGGATGTTCCAAGCACCAAGTGTTGGTGCTTGGAACGTTCAGCAAAGCTTGCATGATGGTTACTGCTGTAGCTCTTGGTCCAATCATAAAGTATGCTCAAGTGACAAACAAAGTATTTATTTGTTTGCCCACAGCGAGATGTTGGCTTGCAATACTATGTTAAACTCAGACTGTTGGACCACATGCTGCACACTAAGGCTTCAGGTTTGGTCCCCTTTTTCTCAGTTTTGGTTTCTACGTTGTTCAATGGGACTTTAGAGGTTCATCTTGGGTTTTTCCTAAGGCGGCTGGGCCTCCCGATGCCATCTTGAAAGTCGTTGTAGACCCAGCTTTGAGCAGTTTTTCAGCAATACTGATCAAATTTTCCAGGTAGACCATTACCCAGGCACTTAAGCCTTGCAAGCAGAAAAGAAGGGTGCGACGACAAGTCCTGATGCCATGAGTGTAAAAGATGTTGAGTAGGAACTTTCTGTGTTCAGTTTACAGGGCAGGGCATATATACAATATGTCAAAAGATTTTCCTCTTGCACCAAGCACAGCCTGCATAGCGCTGAGCTAGGTTTTGGGGCCCACGCTGGCAATGCATCGCTTGTTGGTGATGGCCAAACCTCAGCACTAAAAATCTCAATTTATGGTAGCCTTTGATTATACATCTGTGGGTTGGGCGATTTGTATGTGTTCTACATATCCACGAGTACTTACTCTTTTTGAAACGTTCCTCGTCTTTCGCCCACAACAGTAACCTTATTTATTTATTTTATTTATTTTTTTTAACTTCAATTTTTATTGCAGAATCAGAAGTGTACAATCATGTGGTCAATCTCGCCCATTTTCGCTTATCGACATTCCTCAGTCGTTAACAGAACATCACACAGCCATTCAGCCCACATCGCGGAGGGAGGGCGGCGACAGCCAGGAATCCGTACATAAGCCAGGCGATAAGACAATAACAGTAATATTTACTTGACATCAGTATATTCGGGCTTGTTGAAAAGATCTGCTTTTCCCTGCCTACCCAACCCCTAACCCCAACCAATAACTGGTCCCCCCCGGCAGCAGTGAAGAGTAGCGAACAAGGTCAATGCCCTTTGCTCCACCCAATGGAACCTACCAAACAAGCCCATCATTTCACTACCAACCCTCAGTCCACACATTCAGCAATCATCTTCACGCTGTCGGCGGTGGCCCCCCAACCCCCCACCCACTCTCTAATCTATCGCTGGTGTGAGCGAATTCAGGATTATATCTCGTCACTCAGGAGCTGAGGGAACAACACTCATGCAATCGTGCGTCACCTGGAACCCTCTATTAGCTTCACTCTTCCTGGTCCCCCTCCTTTGACTGGTAATCATGCAGTGTAAGCACCAGACCCTCCCACGCCCGTGCTACCTCCAATCCTTTCTCATTAGCGGCACGGGTCGCCTGTCTAAGCCGGACCATACTTTCACTTCTGGCCCATTTTTCCAATTCCGTCGCCCAGCACTTGCTGGATGGGCCCTCCGACGACTTCCAGTGCCAGGTGATCTCTCTCTGGGCTAAAATAAGTCCTAGGTCCACAAATTTACTGGTGACCTTCGTTTTCTTTGTGTGTGGGAACCAGAGTAGCAGACAGGTTGCCTTATCAAAAGTCATCTGTCTATCCGTTACTCCATTCAGGAGCTCTCCCACTTCTGTCCAATACAGTCCCAGTTTCGGGCAATCCCACATCATGTGATCTAGCTCCGCCCCTGGGAAGAAGCACCTCGGGCATGCCGCCGGCCCCCTCCGCATGGAAATGCCTTTGTATCTTGCCTGGAGTCAAATAAGCCCTGTGCACTACAAAGAAGTGTACTTGTTGGAAGCGGGCATTCCTACATCCTTTCCACGCCCTCCTCAGGAGATGACCCCATGTTTCATCCGGTATTGGCTTCCCTACACTCTCCTCCCATTTCAGTTTCAATGCTTTTTGGGGTGTCAGGCCTTCGTGAAGCATTCGGGAATGCAAACACGTAACCGCTTTGAACGTTCCCGCCGTCATCACCACATATTGGCACGCCATCGTGGTCGTTGGCTCCAATTGCCCCACCCTCCAATGCTTCTTTATGGCCGCAGTTACGGCCATGTACAATAGGAAACTCCCAGTCGGGATTCCAAATTGGTCTTGCACCGCTTGGAAGGGAAGCAATTCGCCGTCGGCGTACAGATCACCCACCATGTGGAGCCCCATCTCCTCCCACTCCATAAGGGGGGCACAACAGTAACCTTATTTGTTTGTTCCTCATTGTGAGTTTAAAAGTGTTCTGTGGAATATTTGCTTACCAAAGGTGATGTGCGTCCAGCATTTCTAAAACCTCACTTCTGGCCGGGGCCCAACGGTTGGTTTTACTGCCTGCTTGATGCTCTTTTCCCGATCAGTGATTTTAGTTTGTCCGGCACTGCTTAGCTTAATGATGACATAAACTTAAGAATGTCGCCTTGCTGTACTAGCTCCTGCAGTCCGAACTTTAAACAAGTCTTTGTAAGTGAAGTATACTGTGGAAGATAGAATATGAGAAGAAAAACCTGGAACCTTTTGCTACCGGATTACCTTCCAGGTACCATTTTCCCTTCTTATGACCACCTCTAAAGATTACTGTTTTGTTTTATTGTTGGTTCACTGATGTGTGTGTGGTTTGTTGTACAGTAGAGGGCCCACAACACGATTTGCTCAAATCAAAAATGAAAAGGTTAAAAAGAATTGGTGTTTAAGGCCTCCCCCAGTTCTTATTGCAGAGGATAGGCCCTTGTCGCTGCCAAGGCTCACCTTTGCTCAGGTATCGAAATACAGGAGCTGTACTGCTTGTAATAGATTTGCAGAGATGTTCCATGATGTCAATTTATGCCACAGCAAATTCCTGTTCACATGGTCGGAAACTTTTGAGAAATCAATAAAGCTTGTGTTGAGCAGTTATTTTTTTGATTGTATTTCTCCATAAGCATGGAAAGAGTCATGCGATTGTAAGTCGTGCTTGACTTGGGCTGAGAGCCTGTTTGATTTCGTGGTGTCAAGCCTGCTTCTTCTGTCCAGCATTCCAATTCTTGTATTAATATACGAGCAAAAATCCTTGAGTCAGTATCTAATTAAACAATCATTCGATAGCTGTCTGGGTTTGAGATGGGGCCTTTTTAGGTCTCGGCCTAGCGTTACACTGCGCAGCAGTCTTCGCGCAGCCGAGATTTTATGTTTTGCAGTATGGGGGCTTGAACCCGCCCCTCTTCTCCATTGTCTGGCTTCCTAAACGGAGACCAGCCATTGGAGGAGAGGGGCGTCACTCCGTTCAAGCCCCGTCTTTTTGGGATTGAGGGGTGTGTTTTTTCATTTCTTTCTGTTTATTTTCTCTCCTCTTCCCATTGGCTGGAATTTTACCTTCCAGCCAATGGGAAGAGGAGAGAACGAAAAACACGCCTCTCAATCCCAAAATGACGCTGCCTTTCTCCGAGGCATTTCTGCTTTGCCTTCGGAGGAAGATGGTGGTGTTTTGGTGCCACAAGTATCTTGCAAATTGAGAACAATCCGACCTTCCCCGACGCATCAAATAGTTGTTGGCTTCTACGATCCTTCGTCGTTTTATACATTTGGCTTCTTTTCGGCGTTTTTTTTTGTTTGCAGCTAGACCTGTCGGCGCCTCCTTCCTGTTGAGGCATGCAAGCCTCGCTCAAAGGATCACTTTAAACAGAAATATGAAGCGCCAAAGTTCCACTGCCACTAACCTGAAAATATTTTTTAACCAGTTCTTGTCGTTTTAAATATTTGGCTTCTTTTCGGCTTTTTTTTTGTTTGCAGCTAGACCTGTCGGCGCCTCCTTCCTGTTCATTGAAGGATAGGCACGCAGTGATTGCGTAGAATCCGGAAGTATTTGAAATATTGGAGAACTAAACACCGGAGAGCGAAGATACCGGAGGCATGCGAGCTCGGTGTGACCCAGTGCGCCTAAGTAACTGTCACGTCAAATGACTTAACGACATCAGGTTCAACGAGCCTGTTAAGTGCTGCTAGCTTTTTAGCCACATCTATTTGTGGCCTTTGTTTTCTGTTTATCTTTGTCCGAACTGACCTGCTAGTATCAGTTTGCAAAGTGCTGTTAAAAAAAAAAAACACGAATGGCTGAGGGTGTCACGCGTGACAGACAATGCGGATAAAGCCATTTGTAATTTGGGGTGTTTGCATGTCCTGCGTAGGGTCATCTAACACCCTGGACTCCGATGGGCACTGTTACGATGAATAGGTACAAATGGGTTCGGCCTTCTTCAAATCCCGTCACTGTCTCTCTAACCGTCCCCTGTAGATTCTACCACACTCGTCATACATTCTTTAATACATCATCTCACATTTTGTGAGGGATTTTACATACCACAACAGGGGCTGACATCTGATGCAAGTCCCCACCAAGTGGCCAAGGTAGCACAAGCCAATTGTGCCATATTCTACACTATACATGTAGACACTAGGCTTGGCATAGCGGCACATGGCAAGGCACATTGGTGTTTCAACCCCACACCCCACCCCTCCATTTTCTCCTTGATCCCTCGATGGACATAGGGGCCTCAATCAATCAATCAATCAATAATAATTTTATTTGATTCAGACCCCCAACTCAGGTCAACAAATACCATTACATAAAAAAGATGTTGGATTATATTTTTAAAAGCGATTTTAGAAAACTTTTTTATAACAAAAAACAGGTTAAAATAGTTTGTGGCTCTGTGTGTGGCTCTGTGTGTGTGTGTGTGTGGCTCTGTGTGTGTGGCTCTGTGTGTGTGGGTGTGTGGCTCTCTGTGTGTGTGACTCTGTGTGTGTGACTCTGTGTGTGTGTGTGCTGGGCTCTGTGTGTGTGTGTGTGTTTGGCTCTGTGTGTGTGTGTGTGTGTTTGGCTCTGTGTGTGTGTGTGTTGGGCTCTCTGTGTGTGTTGGGCTCTCTCTGTGTGTGTGTGTGTGTGTGTGGCTGTGTGTGTGTGGCTGTGTGTGTGTGTGTGTGTGTGGCTCTGTGTGTGTGGCTCTGTCACCACCCCCTTTTGTACCGCTTTTGGTCGCCATAAGTGCGGCAGGGTATGCTCAGACGGGAGTCCCTTGCTCACTTTGCCACTGGATTCAAGCAAGCCGGGCTGAAGACGCTGTAATGCCAGAAACCGGTCCTCGGAAGCTTGTTTCCGGTCCAGGGAAGGCATGGCTTGGAGGTTCGGGCTGGATTGTTCCCATGAGGCACAGGGTCAGACTGATTTGCATATAGCCATGTCTGAACTGGGGTGGCAGAGTGGGCTAAAGAACGGTGATGGATCAAACCCAGATCTTTTGACTGGGTGTGAGTGTTTGATTGGTTCAGATGCTCCGTCCATCACCACCCCCTTTTGTACCGCTGTCTGTGTGTCTGGCTCTGTGTGTAGGTGCTTGTGGCTCTGTCTCTGTGTGTCTGGCTCTGTGTGTGTGGCTCTGTGTGTGTGTGTGTGTGTGGCTCTGTGTGTGTGTGTGTGGCTCTGTGTGTGTGAGTGTGTGTGTGGCTCTGTGTGTGTGTGGCTCTGTGTGTGTGTGTGTGGCTCTGTGTGTGTGTGTGTGTGGCTCTGTGTGTGTGTGTGGCTCTGTGTGTGTGTGTGGCTCTGTGTGTGGCTCTGTGTGTGTGTGTGTGGCTCTGTGTGTGTGTGTGGCTCTGTGTGTGTGTGGCTCTGTCGGTGTGTGGCTCTGTCGGTGTGTGGCTCTGTCGGTGTGTGTGTGGCTCTGTCGGTGTGTGTGTGTGGCTCTGTCGGTGTGTGTGTGGCTCTGTCGGTGTGTGTGTGGCTCTGTCGGTGTGTGTGTGGCTCTCGGTGTGTGTGTGGCTCTCGGTGTGTGTGTGGCTCTCGGTGTGTGTGTGGCTCTCGGTGTGTGTGTGGCTCTCGGTGTGTGTGTGGCTCTGTGTGAGTGGCTCTGTGTGTGTGTGTGTGGCTCTGTGTGTGTGTGGCTCTGTGTGTGTGTGTGGCTCTGTGTGTGTGTGTGGCTCTGTGTGTGTCGGGCTCTGTGTGTGTGTGTGGGTGTGTGTGTTGTTCTGTCTCTGTGTCTGGCTCTGTGTGTGTGGGTGCGTGTGGCTGTGTGTGTGTGTGTGTGTGTGTGTGTGTGTGCAAATGCAATAGGTCTCGCATTTGCGGGAGATTAAGCGTTTGGCATTTTAAATGACAATGCCATTTATTTATGTTTTAAAAACAAAAATGTCATGAGCAATGCCAATAGCTCTAACTTTAACAAAATGTAAATGTAAATTGATACTTGTATAGCGCACTACTCACCCGCAAGGGTCTCAAGGCGCTAGTACGAATACCGCTGTGGAACCCATCCTGGCTTTCCCTGTGAGGTGTCCACTCCTGGGCACCCCCAAGGTGGAGGCCAGGCATCCTTAGCGTTGTAGGGGCCGTTGCGGAGATTAAGCAAGCTATTGCCCAGAGTTGCAGAGTGGGACTCCATGATTGGACTAGGCACCGAGGCGAGAATGATCAGGTCCGTGGAATTTTGAGACCAAGACCCGCCGAGGCGGGGAATTGAACCCTGGTCCCGGGCTAGACCTCTGCCTCAGGGTCTGCCGCTCTAACCATTGAGCCACACTTCTCCACAAGGACAAGGCTATTGCATTGTAAATGCTTGTTTATAGATAGGGTGGAGAATACACCTGCGTCAAGACTCTTGTATAGTGTTTTGAAGGAGGCAGTAGTTGTACAGCTAAATGAGTTGTTTAATCCAAAAGCCCAGGTCATGGGCTTTAGATCGATACTTGCAGTCCGTTTGGGCCCGCCACTCCATTCCCTATGATTTTCTTCATTTGAACTTCAATTATAGTTTGGGAAAAGCAAAGGGTTAGAAATTCGCTCTTATCTGAATACAATGTTGTTAATTCTCCTGAGTGGTAAAAAGAGCTGATAAGGGTTAAGCTGGCTTGGTGAGGGACGTGGTTGCCAGCTGAAAGAGTCAAACCATACTTTAGTTGGTTTATCAGGACCCACAGAAGTTCATTATTCTTTGATTTACAGATTCGTATGACTTTGATGTAGTCTTTCTTGCTCTTTGCACGTTTTGCTTCCCAAATTTCTTTTTTGTACTCTTTCCTTAGCTCTGTAAAAAGGGGGACATGAGATCCAGGTGCATGTTGCTTTGCCTTTGCTGCTTTTATTACACTTTTCTGTTTAAGTGCGCCGTTGAACCACCTGCTTAAACCCAAACCTTGATGGATCAGCCGTTGCCATTTGTTTACTCCCTGGAAGCTTTTGAACTCTTCCTGCATATTTTCCCAAGCAGCTAATGGGTTCCGCAAATCCCGTCTTGTTTGCGGGTCATTCTGTTTCCAGGGCTCATATTTTTCCTGGGCTAGTTCAGACCATCTTACATGACTCCAAGTTGTTCCTCAGGGCAACATGTTTCTTGTCCTCAAAGGCTGATGATCACTTTCACAGCGTTATTCCACTTTGAACGTTGTGCCCCTTTGGAACATGTAGATGGAGACAAACGCATAGTCCAGCACTGATTTCCCTGACCTGGGTTTTTGTGTTGCCGTCATTGCAAAGTCTGTAGCAACTCCCCCCCCCCCTTGCTGCTCTTGCGATGGTTTGCCAAACTTAAATTAAAGTTGCCAGCCAATATCCAGTCGGCACTCAGATGGCGACTATTTAAGTCTAGCTATGTATGTACCAGGAATGCAATTGCATTTTGCTTTCAGGCCTCCTTTAGGTTCACGTAAATGTTCAGTATTAAGTCGTTTTCTCTCTGGCTTCGTCATTAATCTGTATTGCTTGCATAAAAGAGGAATCGTTTTCCACTCTGCTATATTAAACGCTTTAACTCCACTTTTTACCGCAGGGTTATAGAATTCTGAGTAACCCATGAGTGGTGTTGCTCCAAAGTTTCAAGTTTCCAGGCAACATATTATATCAAATGATCTAGGTGGGTTTCTAGTTCAGGGTCTAATGTAATCTTGCCTGCTCCTGCGATTTTCCATGGTGTCTGGGCAATCTTACTGAGTAGCGCTGGCCCCTTGATATACCTCCGCAGAAAATAGTTGTCCAGAGATTTTGATTTGCATTTTTGTATCATTGTAGAAGTAATTTAGCTTGGGTAGACATTGCTAATCTGGGCCGAATTTTTTGGGGGGCGGAGCTAGCCAGCGTCGATGGTGGACGCGTGAGTGTTAGGCTCCTCGCCGATACCCAAATCATCCTGCTTTAAAATCCTTCCATAGCGGTGAATTGCACACCCAGCGGCAGCCTTCGCCTGGGAGAGGAGTCCGGTACCTCCGGACAGAGATCCGAGCTCCGGGGGAGAGCCGCGCCGACAGGCATTCACAGGACGCGCGAGCTGACGGACTGGGCCCAGTCCCCGGGCTTGCGCTGCGGAGGATCCGACCTGCGTAGCTGTGCGTGCGGCGCGGCGACTGACCTCTTCTCGCGGCGGTGCAGGATAGCCGCGTCGGCGGCTCCCAGCGTCCTTCCAGCCCTTAAGGACCAGCCTGACAACGTTGCAGGCCTACGGGAAAGTCCCCGACCTGCCACTGTCATTTAAGACGGCGAACGTGACCAGCGGCCTGTGTTAGCTGCTGAGAGAGGAGTATCCCTGGAGCGGAGCCATTGCCTACGGGGACCTGAGTTGGAGCCCACATTGAGCCTATGTCCCGGCTGGGGCGGGGGACATACAAGTCTGGCGCGCTGACGCAGATGGACTACAGGTACTGAATACTCGAGCGCTTACACCATGCGCCAAGCCCTGATCCCCGGCCTCCCCCAGTGAAAGTGAGCGCGGACAGGCTCTCCGGACTACGTCTGCGCCCTCGCTGAGACGAGGAGACCCTCCTGGAGAATTGGCGTCAGGGGGCACCATCGCGAGGAGAACCCTGCAGTGGAGTGGGGGGTGCGGTGAGACTGTGGGGGCCTCCTCCAGTGGTCTGGCGTAGTGGAATCCCTATATATCGCAGGCTGGTGGGGATCGGCTGGCCTACGCTCTGGGCACCACGTGGCATCGGAAACGAGAGGTGAGAGGTACGCGGGGGGCGACGAGGTGCGACTGCCCACACAGCACCCACTGCGCGACGGACACTGGCCCCCCCTCCCCCCCCCCTGCTTCACTTCGACCAGCACACGGAGTGGAGAGCGCGGCGGGGGCTCCAATCCAAGATAGACGTTGCCACTGGGATCCTGCGAGCGAGGAACCGTGGTGCATAGAGACACGCTTAACGCTCTCCGACATTGGCGTAGACTATGGCTCGCGTCTGATAGCCTCACGAGGTGTGCACGGGATTGGGCGCGACGAGGAGTAGACGCACTCTGAGGTTTCCCCTGCATAGAGAGAAGCTGTAACTGGACGTTTGGCAGTCAATCATGGGTAAGGGCGACAGAACTCAGCCCAAGCTCTCATTCGATCAAAGAAGGGCGAAGGGCCCGGACACTCAGGCTGCAGGGCCGCCAACACAATCCACAGCTCCTGAGGGCGGAATGTGCTCGGAAATCAGGGAAATGCTGACGCACATGGAGAAAGGACTACATGAAAGCATAACAGCAATTGGCACCAAAATAGACGCCCTTTCCTACCGAATGGACCGGATGTCGGAGAGGGTTGATAAAAACGCGGAACGCCTAGACATGTCGGAAAGGAGGATCACGGAGGTCGAAGAGGCGCAAATGGAGTGGGACAAGGATCGCAGGCAGTTCAGTAAGTTACTACAAGTCATCCAGGACAAGTCGGAAGATTTGGAGGCGCGCTCCAGGCGCTCAAATATACGCATAACGGGAGTGGCGGAAACGACGAATACTGGAAAAATTGAGCTATTTGTTGAGAAACTCTTGACCACTCTCCTGGGCGAAGAAACCTTCTCACCGATGTTTGTTGTAGAGAGGGCGCACCGCACCCTGGGACCCAGGCCCAAAACTGGGACAACACCGAGACCCATCATAGCCAAACTCCTGAATTACAGGGACAGGGACGCGGCGTTGCGAGTGGCCAGGGAAAAGGGGTCGCTGCAGTATGAGGGTATGGACATATCTTTGTACCCGGACTTCACAGCTAAGGTACAAGAGGAGAGGCGCCACTTTGCCCCGTACAAGAAACAGCTGCGAGACCTGGGTCTAGACTACGCGATGTTGTACCCCGCCAGACTTCTCATTAATAAGCAGGGCCGATCCCACTTCTTCACAGACCCGAGGGAGCTGCAGAAATCTCTGAAGGTGTGGTCGAAGGAACAGCGGAATAGCCCACGCAGCCAAAATGAGGAACATGAGGATACAGCGCTGCTAGATGAGCAGGACTGAGCGAGCGGCTCGCCACTCACGACATGAGGGGGGCGGGGGGGGGGGGGGGGGTTTGCAGTCGCGTTGCTCCTGAATACTGTGGGCGATTGGACTGATCTGCGGACCGGCAGCCCATAAGCGAGAGCAGAGGCGAATAATGGGTGAGATCTTACCATTGTTGGACTACTGGTCATTGCTTACTACACTGTTTGTATGTATTGTGGGAGGTTCTGTTGCGCTTTGTGGGGGGGGGATCCTTGGCTGTGTTCCTTCTGGGTACATGAGCTGCATCACCTGCGGGGGTGTGTATGAGATAACAATGATTGATGGGACGTATGGTGGACACTTGTGCACTTAACAGTCCATTTCATGGGCGGGCTGTATGGCGGGTGGTTGAACAACTCGAATGGTGAGGTATACCCACGTTCTGCGGGAATAGGGTGCATCGAGTTTACCCCCTTCTCCTTGAGAATTGCTGTGATTCATCGCACAATGGTAGACAATAAGGGTATGCGGGTGTTGGGGTCAGAGTACATAGAGAACTGTTAAACTTACGACAACTGACTATTTTGGCGACCTCTGCCCCAGCGCCTTTTGGCTACTGTGGCCTGGATGTGGGCTACTTGGAGTAAAGTTAAGATTGGGAGGGGAGACGTTGGGGGTCGGGTGGGTGAGTTGTACTGTCGGGCCGAGTTGGGGGAGGTCTGCTGTGGGAGGGGGTTGGGAGTTGGATATTGTTTTCAGAGATGCTGCTGCAGGTTGAAACTTTCAGGAATGCCTTGGACGATGGTGACGACAATGGATTGTTGATGATGTACAATCAATGTGTATATGATACTGTAAGCTCGCACATGTCAGCCAGATACTGTAGAGTTACCTTTGGTGCATTAGATAGATGGCACTGGCCTTGCTATTTGACCCTCCCTGTGTGCTACAACATTTCTGATTTTGTGCCCTATATCGTGCCGATTAGATTGTAATGTCTAACACTGCAGAGATTAACCCCTGCTTGAATGGAGACATGATGTGCCTTAGGGTCCTGACATGGAACGTGAGGGGCCTTAACGATTATCGTAAGCTCAGGAAGGTATTGAACTACCTGCAGAGACAGCGCATTGACCTGGCCCTCATACAAGAAACGCACTTAGTTCCAACCAGTAAGATGCTAAATACTAGAGGGTTGGCGGGATGTACTGTGCAGGCAGGTTTTACTTCACACTCTAGGGGGGTGCTCACATGGGTCAACCCCAAATCCCGGCTACAGCTCACGCTATTGAGAGCGGACCCGGAAGGCAGATTTGTTATATCGAGATGTGTGGGGAAAGGGCAAGACTTCATCGTAGTAAATGTATACGGTCCGAACTATGACACTCCCGCATTTTACAATACATTGGGCAGATTGTGTACCCCGTATGCAGATTCCAAGATGTTATGGGGGGGTGATCTCAACTTGGTGTTTGACCCGGAGGTGGACAGATCGGCTGGGCCCACACGACGCCCGGCGGCAGCGGCACAACAGTTACAGGCGGAAATGCTCGCACTTGACTTGGTTGATGTTTGGAGGGACAAATATCCGAACACAGGGGGCTACACACACTACTCGTCCTTTCACAATATATATACAAGAATAGACTATTGGCTGGCGTCATGTGTCATGATGAAACATGTACGGAGATGTGAGGTACTGCCTCGTACGTTATCTGACCACTCCCCAGTGCTGATGGTGATAGATACACCAGAGAGGAGAATACCCCCCTTCACCTGGCGGTTCCCCCCTTACTCACTGCTTGATGAGACTTTCCGAGCAGAGCTGGCCGAAGAGATAGACTCATTCTTTGACACTAATATTGGGTCGGTTGACACTTTTTCCACGGTCTGGGAGACTTTCAAGGTGGTCATAAGAGGTCAGGTGATGGCAAAACATTCTAGTGTACTTAAGGCTATAAGACAGAGACTGACCCACTTAGAGCGGAGCATAGCGGAGTTGGAGCGGGTGCACCAAGCGAACAATGCCGGGGCTGATGAGACTCGTATGCAGGAACTACTCAGAGAATTTGGTGAGGAAGCAGACAGGGAGGTGCGCCACCTGGGTAAATACGCCTCAGCGCGCATCTATGGTGAAGGGGAGCGTCCGAGCTCTCTACTGGCTAAAATTATTAAGGGCACCAGACGTGTCGCCCCACTCAAGGAACTTCATACAGAGGAGGGCCGAATTTTGAGCGGCGAGGGCGAAATGCTCAAGGAATTCACAGACTTTTATTCGCGCCTATATTCTGCTAGATTAACTAATGTAGAGACCGACATAGACGACTATCTGAGCTATATCAAGATGCCCTTCCTGGAAAATTGGCAAAGGGAATTCCTTATGGCCCCGGTACAAAATAATGAAATTGCTGATGCGCTAGAGGGTATGAGATCGGGAAGTGCCCCCGGGGCGGATGGACTGACGGTGGGCTTCTATAAAGCCTTCAAAGAACTGCTGATTCCACATCTCTCCACTCTAATTGACGAAATATGTGAGACGGGGATGATGCCCCCATCCATGCGAGAGGCTCTCATAGTTACGATTCTCAAACCAGGGAAGCCCCCTGAACATTGCGGGTCGTATAGGCCATTATCGATGATCAACGTCGACGCTAAGATCTTTGCGAAGGTGTTGACGACACGCCTGGCGTTGGTGGCTCCCGGATTGGTGGCCCCGGAGCAGGCTGGTTTTATCCCCGAACGCAACCTGAACTATAACATTCGCACGGCACTGGGCGCGATTCAACACACCCGACAAGACACGCAAGCGGTGGCGGTCTTCTTGGACATGGAGAAGGCTTTTGACTCTGTGGAGTGGCCCTTTCTGATTAGAGTGTTGAGGAAGCTGGGGTTGGGAGAGCCCTTTGTCCAAATGCTAGGAGCACTCTATCATAATCCCACTGCCAGGGTGCGGATGGGAGACGCAGTTTCGGACCCTTTCCCGATTAGTAGAGGCACCAGACAGGGCTGCCCTCTTTCTCCGCTACTGTATGCGCTGATTGCGGAACCTTTGGCGTGTGCACTTAGAGAATACCACAGACACAGAGCTATCAGCTTTCCGACATATAAGATAGGGATATCCACGTATGCAGATGACACACTGCTATATATCAGAGACCCTGTCAGCAACTTGTCGGCGGTCCTGCGGGAGGTGGTGCGATTTGGGGCACTTTCCGGACTTCGTGTGAATTGGACGAAGTCGATGGCATTCCCGTTAACGAGCGGTACAGACTGTTTTGACATGGAGTACCCACTAGTGTGGTCTACGGACCCAGTCAGATACCTTGGCATTCAGATACACACGGACCCGGACATCTTAGCCCGTGAAAACTATGGCGTGGCCTGTGGTAAGTTGGCTACCGATGTGGATAGGTGGTGTAAACTTCCGCTTTCCCTCATGGGTAGGATAGCTATCATTAAAATGGTGATACTCCCCCGATTCCTCTTTTTATTCTTTAACCTCCCCATAGTCATGCCGAAATCATTCTTTCGTACTCTCACGCAGCTCCTTAATCGATTGACATGGGGAGGTGGACAGCCTAGGGTGAAATGGGAGGTCCTGATGCTCCCGTATGAGCAGGGCGGGTTGGGAGTGCCTAATTTTGAAAGATACTACCACATTGCGCAAGCTACGCACTTACATACCTGGATTCATGGACGTCGAGACATCCCACACGTGATAATGGAGCGGCTCTTTGCAGCCCTGGTCCCGTTACCGGCCACGGTATGTGATCCAATGGACCGCAGAGTGGGAACAATCGACTCTGTTAGAGCCACTAATCACGCTTGGCACATGATACTGCGATCGCAGGCCTGCGAGCTGTTGTATTCCCCGTTGATGCTGATTGAATGGGCAAGATGGCTCCCCACGATTGTGGAAACTGGGGTAGTCAGGGCCTTGCAAAACCTTGGTATTAAAACTATGGGAGATTTATTCGAGGCTGGGATAGTTAAGACTTGGGATCAAGTCTCACAGGGCGGAGAGCATCATACGCTCCTAGAAAAATTTCAATATCATAGAGTACGTGGGGCTTTTCTGGACCTGCTGGGCCCGGACCTCGCGGAGCCCCCTGAGATACCGGAGTTCACGTACGTGATTAAAACATCATCCCAGCATAAATTAATAACCAATTTGTACAAAATCGTACACCAACATTCCCAGGTTACCTACACCAGGGCACGATTGGCATGGCAGGCAGATCTCGGCGTTCAGATAGACGACGCTATGTGGACATACTGCTGTACAAGCACTAGGAGGGTATCCCTGAACGCCAGACATCGGCTGATACATTTTAAATATTTGCAGCGGGTATACTACACCCCGGAAAGACTCCACAAATATAGTCTTAGACAATCAGCGGAATGTGAGAGGTGTCACGCGCCGATAGCCGGCTTTCTGCGTATGGCATGGGAGTGTCCGGGAGTACAAACGTTCTGGAAGGCGGTTTTTAGCGAAATGAGCAATATGACTAAGGTAGAGATACTGCCAGATCCGGCTTTGGCATTGCTGGGCTACTCCAAGTCGGTCCCTGCTCCACTGCGCAGGCTTGTTGACATGGGTCTCTTGGTGGCGCGTAAAGTTGTAGCGACCTGCTGGATGCGAGGGCCTCTGCCAGTCCTAAAAAGATGGTCCCGTGAGATGCTATATTGTAATACGCAATCTGAGGCCTTTGGAGAGCTGCTCCCCCCTAGGAGCCGCCCTAAGAACTTCTGGGGCTTGTACCAGGCTTACCTGACAGCTAAGGATGCGGAGAGTGACACACTGACACCTACACAGGAGGGACGAGAGGCGCTGAGGGCTGATACACAACACTAGATAATGGCGACGGGGGAGGGCCCCACAACACCCCCCCTCTACCCCGGTATTGGTGGGACACGGGCGGGAGACACATTACTGGGCACGAATAGCAGCACACACTCTGTAGTGGATGGGAGCATGGTAAGGCGAATATGCACACACGGGACTACAGGTCGACTGGCACATACACAGAGTTCAGGGCGCACAACACAGTAGGACTTAGGAACTGATGAGCGCATCTAGTTTGGGTCAGTTGGAGGGGGGGGGGAAGTGTGATAGGGGAGGGAAGTACAGACTAACGGGAAGGGAACATAATGAAGGGCGCATTTCTCTCTGTCTTGGCTGTAAGAAATATGCTATGTAATACAGGCATGCATTGGCGCGGCTAATGATCCTTTACCTTACTGTTACTGGAAGTTACCATTTTAACACAGTTACCAATGGACAAGATTCTTGATCTGACGATGACAGATGATGTGGCCGGCCCGAGAAGGGATGTAGGCGAGAGACTCTGTACTACTCCCTGTTTCCACTGGTTTAAATAAAATTTAAATAAATCTGGCCCGAATTTTTCTTGAGGACATTTTTAAAATTGGCAGATGGGCTGCGTTGATGATCTACTTCAGTAACTATGAGGCCTATATACTTCATTTTGGTGTTAAAACAGGTCAAGTAGTCTCATAGAGACAGAAAATAAAACTGGCGGCCATATAATGATGTGTTTAGCTATCATATTGGTAATTAATTTTATATATTGTTTTTGCTTGAGGGTTTCCTTTGATTCAAGTTCGTAAACATGAGCAAAGCAGGTGGTAGCAGAGGATATTTACCTCCTGACAGAGTGTTGCTAACTACAAAATCTGAGGACTCCTTCAATAAGAAAAAGTGTGTCTAATGCCAAACTAATCTGAAGCTAACATCAACTGTGGCTTGACAGAAGAGACGAGATGCTGCAGAAATACGGCAAGATGAAGTTCACAAAAGATTGAACCTGATGGGTGAAGATCAAATATTTTATCATTGTGACAAGTGCTACAAGTCGTATACAAGGGAAAAAAGCCTACAAAAAATATTGTAAAAAAATAGCAGACACCAGTGACTCAGAACAAGAATCCGAGTCTCCTGAGAAAGCAACGACAACCAAACACAATGCCCACCCACTTAGAAGATCTGTGGTTAACTCTCATCCACCTCCAACAACTGGTCAGAAAGCAGAGTTTGTGAGTCTCAAAGGGCAAACATGTTTTTATCTGCAATTTGTTTCTTCCAAGATTAAGTTTTCCGACGAGTAGCTGATCTAAACAGTGAGGTGAATGTATTTGCTGCGGATTTGTACGCCCACCCAAACTGCATTCATTAAAAAATATGAATGTACAATAAGCTCCCAACAGCAACGTCACCGCCAGCCTTTAGTAAAGTTTGCACTCTTTGAAAAAGCGAATTAAGTTTTGAAGCCACTCTTGAGTGCTGGCCATGGGTTCACACTCCCTGAGGTCAGAGAAATAAAGGTCAACTTTGATTAAACTATATTGATCCATTATAATGAAATTAAGATTTTCTGGTGAGAATGTACATTGCGTAATTCGTTTTTGTCAGTTCAACAATAAGAATGAGTCACTTATGGTGTTTTCAGCTGATTTGACTCCTGAAGTTCTTGCTGCCAAAATAAGATCCCACGTTGCAGTAAAGTCCGCAGGAACCATTTTTAGAAAAATACTGAAAGGTTTAGATTTTGGACTTAATGACAAATCTCATGAACCAACAGGCTTGTGCTGTGCAAATGTAGGGTCTTTTCCAAGTCGTGTTTTATGAATTTCATCACGGCAAAAAGAAAACCCCTCTACGCATGATGACTGCCAGCGTAATCTAGGACAAGTGCAAAAGTAGAGAGATAATCACTTCAGTGAATAGAATGAATGTATCAACAAGTTACAAAGACATAGTACAGAGCAGGAACTTGTTAACCGCTCATGCGGTAAAATATTGTGAATCCGACAGGACATCACTTCCAAGTCACTTTACCAGGAAAGGATTTACAATTGCTGCTCTTGAGAATTTTGATTTTGAGGTCAGCTCTTTTTTATCTGGAACATCCAGCGCATGTGATACGACCATGGTGCTTTTTCAAGACTGTACCAATGAAGTAGCTGCTGGTAAACAAGCTTTGTCAGCTGTAGACATAAACAAACAAAGCTGCAGACTTGTAGCCCAACTGCCTTGCCAGCGTGTGCAAAATCACTACAAGGCATCAACACGGCCCAGTCAAGAAGAACGTTTAAAAGTGGCTAGGACATGGATATTCTTCTAACTGATGATGTGGGCCGCAAAACTGATTCAACTAAATTATCATATCGATTATTCAGTGGGGACTGAAGGATGAAGAAATGCCAGTTCCTCTGTGGACCGGAATTCCTTCTCTGATCTCCTTGAATACCGTCCCACTGAAGAAGGTTGGGTTGTACCAGCAATACCATCTCCAGTCACAAACTATGCAACATTATACACAGCTCTAAAAATGTTTAAAATGTGTGTGCTTAGGTTGAATACAAGCCTATCGTGCCAGTTTTAGGCAATGAAGATGTTTTTCCGTATTGTAGCTGACATTTTTATGAGCAATCCTGTAGAATCTGATTATTTTCCTTCAGTGATAGGAGTTTTCTGCATGACAAAAGCTGTGTTGCGTTGTGCAGGATGTTATCTCAGTGGATATGGCATAGACAATGCACTTATTGACACTGACATCTTTAGAATCAAAACTGTCCATTCAGTATTGAGTGGAAGTCATTATGTTAGAACTTTACAAGGTATGCTCATCATGTCTAGGCTATAGAAACATTGATTTGGAATGCTTTCTGGAACAAGAATGACAAATTAGGTTTTGCACATCTTATCTCAGAAGTGAACAATGCATAGGGTGTACTTCATTCAAGATACATAAATCAAAACCAGGCAATGCCCAATACACTCAGTTCAAAGTCAGAACACCTGAATTTCAAATTCGTAGAGGTTGTCAAAGAATATGAAGGGAAAACAGTACTGTGGAAATGCTTTACACATGATAGATCTTGTGAAAATCTTGGTACATGCTGTTAGGGAAGGTGATTGAGAGCTGCACGTTAAGACTGTGGAGTCACTGGTCACTGGTTACTGTGTTTTCGTGAATTCAATTGCATAAACTACCTGTGATATGGGTCTTGCTATTTGGAAAGCGTGAAGAAGTTAGAGGTGGAAAAAGCATACATCTACAGAAAAATTCATCCAAAGACATTTTGTGGTGAAAGAGAGAGGGGAGGTTAATTGCTGTGGCTCTAGTCTAGATATTTGTGTTTTGCTGTGTATAAACATGTAGTATAATTATGTTGTTAAATAAAAAAATAAAAGTACAATAACACTTGAAAACTGAAGTTTATCTGGTGCATCTTTGGTCTACATGTACTTGCTTCCATTGTGCATCTATGTACCTTCCATTTCCTTGGATCTGTGTGTTTACTTTTCTCCTGAAAAAGAATATCTAATGCACTACCCTATTTCTCATCCTGTACAACTATCAATATCTTTAGTCTACATATACTTGCCTCCTTTGTGCATCTGTGTACTTTTAATGTACTTATGGATCTATATATTAATCACTTTCTTCTAATTTAGCATTTCCAATGCACTACCCTATTTATCAGCCTATACTTCTCTCAATATATCTTCTAGCCCAACTTTCTGACTCATCTCAGACTTCTTTCTACCACTCTTTCCAATGCACTACCCTATTTCTCACCCTATACATCTATCAATATATCATCTACATCCACTCACTTTTATCCCAAACCCCATACTACTACTATGATGCCCAAAATAACCCTTTCTAGACTCTCCCCTACTCTACCCCTCCTTGCATCATCTGACACCTCTTTTACTTTACCGATCCTTCAAAACAAACCTTTCTAAACTCTTCCCTTTGACTCTTCCCCTCCAAAACCCCTTATTTACTCATCCAAAAAGCCTCCTCCTACTTCTATGATCTCCCAAAAAAAATAAAAAAATATCCAAATCCTTCACTCTTCTATCTCTCCACTATCCTTTTCAATCAAAATAACAGAATAACATGTTCACTTCTCAAATTCCATATTCCACTATACTGATTCACTACTAATCCTTTATGGTTTCCAGAGTAGCGTGCTACTCGCCAATAAAGCGTTTCAACACCCCATCAGGGTTACACGCGCTATATAAATGCAAACCTTTTTCTACCCCTCCCCACCCGTTCTCAATCCAAATAACTGACTAACATATCCACCACTCAAATTACTTTCATGTTTCACCATACTAATTCAACACTAATCCTTATGGGTTCCAGAGTAGCGTGCTACTCGCCAAAAAAAGCGCTTCATAACCCCATCAGGGGTAGCAAGCGCTATATAAATACAAACCTCTTTCCCACTTCTATCACGCCCGCCTACCCTTCTCTATCCAAATAACTGAATAACATATCCACCACTCAAATTACTTCATATTTCACTATACTAATTTTCAACACTAATCCTTTATGGGTTCCGGAGTAGCGTGCTACTCGGCAGAAAATCGCTTCAACACCCATCAGGGGTAACCTTACTTTCCATTCTATCCCTTGGCTATCCGTCTCACTCCAAATAACTGACTAATATCCACCACTCAAATTACTTTCATATTTCACCATACTAATTCACCACTAATCCTTTATGGGTTTCCGGAGTATCGTGCTACTCGCCAAAAAAAAGTGCTTCAACACCCCCTCAGGGGTAACAAGCGCTATATAAATACAAAACTTTTTTCCTCTTCTATCCTTCTGCTATCCTTCCAAATCCAAATAACTGACTAACCTATCCACCACTTAAAATTCCTATCATATTTCACTATACTAATTTAACACTAATCCTCTATGGGTCCCGGAGTAACGTGCTACTCACCGAAAATGCGCTTTGACGCCTCGTCAGGGGTAGTCAGCGGTATGTAAATGCTAATACAATACAATACAATAAAACTGGAACAGATGATCCAGAGATCAAAGAAAATCTCCAAGGGAGTTTTTGTTCAGACACGGCAGCTAGTTAACCATGAAGTCCTTTCCATTTGCAATGTTTTCGAGAGAGATAACAAATTTAAAATGAATGGACCATTGTTAAACTGTTCCTCACAACGAACTTGTGGAAAAGAGAGGGGAGCATTTTAATAAACATGATGACAGCCTTTTTCCTTACATGCACAGCAAGGAAACCCCTTTGAAATGGGTGATTCTGTGCGACTACACAACTTCGTGATTAAAAAATATGTGGTTAATGATGTAAAGACACATCTATTAGATGTCCTGGAACCTGGATTGAAACTATTTGCAGAACTGAAGCAGGAGTAATTTGTGTTGAAAGAGAAAAAACTGTTTGACGTTTTCTCTAAAGATAAACTTACACGCTTTGCCAGTTTCGTCCAACCAGCCACTACAAACAGGTTACAAAAAAACAACTTTTGCAAGCACAAAGAGAGACTGAGAGAGATGGATGTAGCAAAAGAAAGGGGTGAATTTATCAAGGACATTCTATCGCATGATCACCTTCCACCAAAGACTTTAATTGATAGAAATACTGCAAACAAACAAGTGAAGCACCAACTCGTCCAAGAGCTCAAAAAAACCCTTTCACTTGTTGTGGACTATATGTCACAATTGCGAATGGTCAAGATTTCATCCATGCAAAACTTTGGAGAGGTCATTTAAACTGT
The DNA here is from genome assembly GCF_964261635.1 of Lissotriton helveticus. Taxonomy (NCBI): domain Eukaryota; kingdom Metazoa; phylum Chordata; class Amphibia; order Caudata; family Salamandridae; genus Lissotriton; species Lissotriton helveticus. The sequence goes on from NC_136068.1 coordinate 352,643,200, forward strand.
TATTCAGATATCAAAGTCCGTCTTTGACAGTTAACTTGAATTATTTGTCTAAGAATGTGAGAGAATCGGACGACTGTTTGCAAGTGGAACAATTGACATTGCCTGCATCACAAATTCAACACCACCATACAAAGATGGTTGGGACTCCATCTGAAACATTAGCCCTGAATGAAAAGGGATCTTCTAACCTCACAGTCACCGTATACCTTAAATCTTGAGTTAAGCTTGATACTAGAGTCTATTAAAGAACATTGTGCAGATATTAAAACGGCAAGGCATGCTACAAAAAAATTGGAGGATGCTGTTCGAAAAGTGGGAAAGGCATGCTCTGAGATTAGGCAGCACCTGAGTTGCATTGAGGAAAGGTCTACCGCTCTGGAGGCAGTGTTCACAGAAGTGAAGGAGCAAACCAAGATGAAGGAGTTCCAATTAAGTGATGTACAGTGGAAGCTGGAGGACTTGGAAAATCGATAGCGTAGGAATAACCTCCTGTTCCTCTGGATTGATGAAGGCAGTGATGGGGAGGATATACGCTCTTACATGCTGGATATTGTAAAGACTGCCTTCCCCGAACTGTCAGGCTGGAACTGGGCTACAGAAGCTCAAAGAGTGCATAGGTTTCCAATGTTTCGTAATAAATCTGGCCAGGATGGCATGAATTCAAGACAACCACGGGCTATCCTAGTATTTTTGGGAAGTTCTTTTCTCCGCCAGGCAATTTTTAAAAATACCCGCCCATATGTAAGACGGACACACCTAGGATCATAATTTTTCATACCCCCTGATTTTTGTCACATAACTATCGAATGGCGTTTGTGACAGGTGATTAAACCATTCCAAGATGCTGGCTTCAAAGCATATCTATTGTCTGTGGCTCTGGAAATTTTTTTACATCTGAAATTAAGGCCAAAGAATATTTGTCACAGTTCATGTTGGGTAGTGGTAATGCATAAGTACAGGGACCCTATCTGAAAACGGACCTGAGCTTTTGTAATATTAGTGATGGTTTACCTTCAGTTTTCTTTTTCCAGATGTATTTTCTCTTTGTGAGCTTTTCTATGGCAGGAGTGAGGGGGTTACAGCTGAAAGGGGAGGGGGTAGCCTCGCGGTGCTGACCTCCGGTCTCCATCAGACAGACCAATTTGGTCTGGCAGCTTTCCTTAGTGGGGGGGGGGGGTGATGGAAGAGGGTGGTGGCGTGATGGTGTGACATTCAATATACAGCAAGTGAATTGAAGTGTAATTGCTAGTTTGATGATGTATTTATTGTGCCAGAAAAACAGCGGTGCTATGCACATGGGCGTACTAGTGGAAATGTGCGGGCAGTACCTCTGAGAGAAGTCGGCCCTGTGCAAAATATAAAATGGGGTAGCAAGGTATTAGTTCTTCCAGGGTGGCTCTTTTTGGTGGTATTGACTTCCAGTAAGGGTTATGGCTAGATTTCGAATTGCTTCTATCAACATCTGTGGGTTAAAAGACAAAGCCAAAAGAAGGCGGCTACAAGAGGAACCAAACTTTCTAAGAGCAAATGTATACTGTTTCCAAGAAACCCATGTTGCCAACAAAGATAGAGCTCTGCTGAATACCTTTGGTATGAAGACTATTTGTTATACGACGCAAGAAACTAACCTGTAGATGCATCAAGCATCCATCCTGCGAATCCTAAATAGCGAAAAATAAGGAATCGCTATTAAGAATTCGCAGAATGGGATGCAACATCAATTTCGCTTGATGCATCTATGCCTTAGCAAGTTATTTGTTCATTTTGGACGGTACGCAGACGCAAATATGCCAGAAACCGGTTTATTACATTTGCACATAATAGACCTGATTCTTTCAAATCTCAAAGCTTGCCAGAACACAGGCGAGAGCTGAAAAATCCATCCAGCATGGAACATTTTTCCTATTCTAGTGTTATTATGCACAAATATTTGAAAGAGAACAGAAACAAAGGGGCACATGCATCATTGATAGCTTTTGCGATTCTTAATTTGCGAAAATTACCTTATCACAAATTAAGAATTGCAAAATGCTATGCATCATTTTTTTCACTATTTATTTGGGAATCGGTAAAAATCAAAATTTTTACCGATTCTCAAATAAATAGCGAATTCCAAAGTGCATTTTCGCAATTCCCATTGATTCCTATGGGCCGAAAGGCCTATAGGAGTCAATGGGAAGGCAGTTAAGAATTCGCAATTTGTTGATGCATTCCACGGGTGCAGGGGGGGTCCAAAGAACCCCCCCCTGCACCCCTGAAATTTTTTTGAAAGTGCATGTTTCACACACACATGTCCTAAGGACATGTGTGTCTGTAACATGACACTTTAAAAAATGCATTTTTTAGTTTTTGTAAACATTTTCGCAAATTAACACGAGGTTCAACCTCGTGTTAATTTGCACTTCCAAATTCGCAATTTTAGAAAAAATGATGCATTTGCATTTAAGGAATCGCACAAATGCGATTCCTTAAATGCATTCGCTTTTTTTGGAAGTGCAAAAAAAAGCGAATTGTGCAACAAAGTTTGATGCATCCCAAAAATGGTTTTTGCATTCGCAAACGGCCGATTTTACCGATTCGCACGGTTTGCGAATGCAAAAACAAATGATGCATGTGCCCCTAAGACCTGAGGGGTTGCGATCCTAGTGAAAAGTGATACTCTTACCCCATGGCCGTAACATTGCAGAAAAGCTGGGAAGATGGGTGATAATGGAATGCAAGGTGGGCTGTGACTCCTTCACAATATGTACAATTTATGCCCCAGAACTAGATGATCCTAGTGTGTTTAATTTCTTTGCTTCCGAACTTTTATCATGGCACGACCTTTTGTTGTTTGTGAGGATTTTAACTTAAATGGCTCGGAGGGGTGGGGGGGGGGGGGCCTTTGTAACAGTTAAGAAAGCTATGTGGGATAAAAACCCCAATCTTTTAAGGCCTTGGGTCGCTTGCTGAAGTAACTAAGGCTGATTCATGTTGGGGCCTCGTTGAAGGCCCGTGACCCAGGATACACTTACTATTCAGCTCCCCATGGCAACTTTGCCAGGTTGGACTACTTTTTTGTATCACCCATATTGGCTAGGGGGGCTCAGGTTGAACTTTTCCCTAGAGCGGTGTCTGATCATGATCCAATCACTTTTGAGTTTGCCATAACAGGGTTGTTGCGTGTACCTAGAAAATGGACATTTGAGAGGGCGCTGCTGATTGATCCTGACTATGTTAAACACATGGAGAACTGGATTATGGTTTTTATTTTTGTTAAAAATAAGGAAGTGCTGCTGCAGGCGTAGTCTGGGATACATTTAAGGCGGGGATAAGAGGCGAAACTCTAAGTTTTAACATCTCTGAGCAGAAGAAGGTGTGTGAATGCAGTAGAGTGTTTATCAAATGCTAAGTAGACTAGAAGCAGAATTAATTTGTGCTTCTAAATCCGGGTATGACTCTGCCCCTGTTTTGAACCTGATAGCTATTACTAAGGCGCGTTTAAATGAATATTTTGCAGAGAAAACAGCCGGGAAGTATTTGTCAATGAGCACGACCACTATGACTATAGTGAGCGCATTGGGCGGTTTCTGGCAGTTTGGGCACAACAAAGGACCTCGGCCGGCTGTATTAGTAAGGTTAAGGACATGTAGGGAAACGTAGTCACAGACCCCTGTGAAATTAGAGAGGCTTTCAGGGACTTTTATGCCGATCTGTGATAGGATTCCTCTAGTCATGGTCCCATGTCCTTAGATATATGTTTGGCAGATCAGTCCGGCAAAATCAGACAAGGAGAGGCTGATGTTAGGGGGAATAATACTACCTAATGAATTACAGGCGGCTTTGTTTGCCCTACCATTGGGGAAGGCTGTTGGGGGGAGGCTATATCACTCTTGAATTTTATAAGGTTTTTTTCACAGAAATACAGCAGGAATTGCTGTGTCTGGTAAATTAAGTTAAAATCGGAACCCGGCTTCCCAGGTCATGGGGGATTGCCAATGTAATGATTTTTTTTTAAACCGTAAAGATCCTGAAGCTATGGGCATATAGACCAATTACATTGCTTAATAGTGATGTGAAGGTCTATGCTAACATTTTTGCCACGTGACTATCGGGTGTAATGCACCAATTGGTGTCTGAGCGGCAGCATGGGTTCATTCCTGGCAGAGGGACCACAGATCATGTTCATAGGGTCATTTCTCTATTTGATGCAACTGATGATCTATTTTTAAGAACAGTGGTCCCTAGAGAAACCACAGTAAAAGGGGGGGAAATGAATATAGACCCAGTCAGTACTAGATGTGTATAACTTGTCCAGCCGGACAGAGGTCAGATATTTAATATTTTAAATTCAAATAGGAACAATACAGACAAAGCAATTTGTAAGTGGGACACAAGCCTGCATCCAACAAAACCAAGAGGGACAAACAATGAAGAACACAAAAGGCTCAGGCAAAGCTGTAGGTTTGTTAAACACACAATTTTCAATGTAATAAACAAATTGCAAGAGAACACCTTTACACATTAAGGGACAATTTAGAGCAGTGTATAAGGTGTATCGGGTGTCGACAGCGTTTCGATTCATATATACAATAAATAGATCATTATCAGGACATTTAGAATAAGCATGCCTGTGTGCAATTGCCTGTAATACTTATTGGAAACTCCTGCATGGATAGTAACAAATATGAAACTGAGGTCACGAATGATGAACAGCCAGACCAAGAAAAATACGATCAGAGGTGTAGGGGAACCGGACCGCTTAGAGCGTCAAAGGTAATGGCGCTGTATCACTCTTGCCCTAGCTTAATTCTGTTTGAATTAGAAATAGTTTGCATTTTGGGAGAAGTCCTGAATTGCGAAATCACTCCATCACCAAAACTTATGTTATTGGGTGTGGACAAAATATTGACAGGTCCAGGGGTGGAAATGATATTTATTGCTATGACAGTTTTTAGGCTGTATATCTCTTCATCATGACTAGATGCTTTACGCCAGAACTTCCAGCAATGGAAGAGGCATTTTCTACATGTGTATCAATTTGAAATGGCATTGTATGCATGCAAGGGCATGCGGGCTAAAAAGAAGGTAAGGAAGATATGGGGAGCTTGAACAACATCGCTGGATATGTTTCATAAAGTATCATTGTACTGATTATTTTTTATCCCTTGAGCTTGTTGACAAATTGAATTGTATATTGATTTAGTACTGCTACCTTATTTTTTTAATACTATTTATCTTGGCTAGTTTTATGGACTCACATGTTTGCTATTTATATATACTTGCTAATATTGTATTTGTATTATTGGAATATTCTTTTTGTGAAAAAAAGTGGACACCTATACCTGTGCAACTTGATAAATTCTGGTCATTAACATTGAACAAGATGAACTTGGAGATGTTAACTTGCCAAAACATTGCTGATGCTTCAGTGAAAACTGAATTTCCAACTATTGCAAATAGAGAGAGAGGAGTTGGTGCCTGCAGAGATATATTTAAAAGGTACGGGCCAAAATGTTCCAAAACTCACCAGCAAATTGGAGGAAGCTGACCTTCATGTTGTGCCACATGCTGATTGGGCTGTTTAAAATGGTTCCAAACGAGTCATTGTACTGTCAAATGACACAGATGTTATTATTGTGCTACTTAAATTTGTTGAAATGTCCATAAGTCAAGGATTGTCGAAGTTATGGATACTTTATGGAACAGGCGAGAAAAGACACTTAATCCTGCTTATTATTCTGTACAAGAAACATGACCCAGATACTCAGTGTTCTTATCAAGGCACACATTTTTACGAGTGATGACACTATGAGCAAAATTGGGACAAAACTTGGAGCTTTAACTGCTGAACCTGTGAAGTTTCTAAAAGGATTTGCTGGGACTGAAGAAGAATGTAACTTTAAAGACATAGAAAAATAACTTGTACATGTGTGGAAAACAAGTTCTGACTATCACACATTTGGCGATCTTCTGTACAGTGAGTTCAAGAGATCAATCCCGCTAAGTGACCTTTCACTGTCATATTCTGTGTTTGGACACATTAAAAGAGCATTCAACTTGTTCACAAGATGTGTAAATGTTTTGGATCATGCATATGTAGAGAAAGATCTGTGTGAATTTGATTGGGAAGATATTGATGGGGTGTTAAAACTTATGACATTTCTAAAGTCACTCCCCACAGAACTTAAACGTACATGTACTTGCAAAACGAGTGCAACAAAAAGATGTCGCCGTGGATATGCGCTTCTCAAATGTTCAACATTCTGCCAATGTACCACAAGCGATTGCCGAAAGAAAATAAAGAGAACTATGAAAATGAGTGTAAAACAGGAGTGATGAACATAATTTCTTTTCTTATTCAGATCATGAACATTGTTTGGTGTATACATAAAAGGATAAAAAAACAGTATTATTTGTTTCATTTCTGTAAATGTCTCCTCTTCCTCTATTATACCTGCTATTTTGGAAAATGACTGAAGGGTTGCTCCGAGAAGTTATTTTGTGTCTCTATAAGACTACTTGACCTGCAAAACCTATGTTTTGACACTGAAAAGAAGTATATAGGTCCCATCATCACTGCAACACATCTGCCAAAAGAAAAAATGTTGTCCAGAACAATTGAGCTCGGATCAGCAATTTCTACTCAAAATAAATTACTTCCATAATGATCCAAAAACACAAATGAAAATGAAAATCTCTGGACAACAATTTTTGGGGGGAGGTATAGCAGGGAGTCGGGATTATAGGAGGACGTTCAGTGGAACCTCTTGTTGATAAGTGAATGCTAGGATCATTTGTGAAGAGCTTCTGTATATCAGCTGGTGCTTAAGTTGTAGGGTGCTATTGAACCAATGCATCTAGCTCTGTGCACTGATGGTATGGTGATTTTCCAATTGTGCCCGCTTTGCTGTAGTTCATCTGAGGCACATTTCGTAATTGTTAGCACTGATTGCCCTTGCCTGGGGTCTGCAGTCATTATGAGGATATACTGTTAGCAGCGGATTCAGTAGATGAGGATATTTCTCTGGCGAAAACCAACGCAAGGTGATTGCCCATTCTTCTAGCAAGGCACTGTGGCGGAGTATGAGACCCATGATTTGTATGTCATGAAACCATATTTCGATAGATACCCTCTTCTCGCCTGGTCCTAGTGCCAAGAATGCTACATAGTCCAAGTCTTTACTATTTATTATAGCCAGGCCTGAAAGGGCCGAGCAAAATTTGAGTATGTTTGACCCATTAAATATGTCCCAAGGGCCTCAGGAGTTATAGGTGGGCCAGAAAAGAGGCCAGCCCAGAGATCGGGCCAGTAGTCTGTGTTTTGTTATTCATCTGTCAATGGTTAATACTAGAATCAGGATTGGCTATGTAAGGCCAATGTTGGCTTTGCATTTGTGTGGCGCCCCTCTCAGAGTCTTCTTTTATGAGGTTGGTGCACTCAAGCAATATTTGAGTGTTTGTTTTATCCATTTGGCTGAATGGTCCCACTGAATTGGTTGGTTCGTATTTATGTGGTATTTTGAGAATTGTTTTGATTCTGGTCTTCATATTGGCCTTCTTCATTGGTTGTTAGTATATTGTGCTTTTTTCCAGTTGACCCATTAAATTGCCTGCTAACCTGTTATCTTGTTCTCATATTGATATGAACTAGCTGCTGCTCCCCTTTCCTGTTCCCTCTTCTCTATCGGTGCTGTGCCACTGAGTGTGCCTCTGTCTAAGGCAAGTGGGACTGGCTGGGTGTTGTTTTGGCCGTCCATGATTTCTGAAAATTTATGTTCACACTCTTTGAATGTCCTAGTAAGATGGATCTTCCCTCTGGTCTTTATGGCTGCTTGATATATTCATTATTTGCAAATGCAGATTTTCGTCCAGTGTACACTGCAAGCTCATAAGTTCCTGTGATGCATTGCACAAGAGCCCTTGCCTTAAAGGGTGCAGGGCGCTTTAAGGTACATTTTTGCCTATGTTGCTTGTTATGCTGTGTTTTGCGGGTGTCTTTGTTTGATCCGGAGGTTGCCCACCAATTTAATGTCTTGAGCGTGTTTGAAGAGTAGATAGATATGTGGACCTTCAAGCGTTTTTAAGTTTTCTAGTGTGAAACCACCTGATTGGATGTTTATTACGTTTTCTCAGCCATTTTTTTATTTTTCCTTCTTAAGAGTATAGGTTGGAACTTGTTCACTGGTGTGACACTCACAGTGAGGTTTGTTTTTTCAGAGGTTGGTTACCGTTAGGTTTACAGTTCACTCTTTTTTAGTTAGATCAAGTTGTTTTTTCTGTTTCTTTTACTTGTAAGTGCAGTAATGATCCCTGTGGTAGAGGCTCAGCTGACTATTTGATTGAATGATTATGCTAGGTCTTCGACATCATGTTCTTTTGCTTGCAGAAAGAGCAAGGCGTTTGCCATCAATTCTTGTTTTTCATGAAGTGAAACTGCTTGTTTTATTTCTCATTATGTTTTTTATGACATCTGGTAATTCAGTTAATTTTTCCAATACAGGGCTACTACATCTACCTGACCCCTGGCCACACAATATTGTGGGATTTTGTTATCAGGAAGTTTGATCTTTCCAATTTGGCGTCAATTGACTGTGCATGACGCTAGTATTTGTAGAGCTGATATCAGTATGCCCAGTATATCAGTGTTAATGGTAGTTGCAGGTGTTATTGCAGACAGTGTTCTAGAGAACCTATTCCAGTTCAGTTAGATAACTTTATTTCGATTCAAAGAACCATAAAAGTACACACAAAAAGACATGCACAGTGCCTTACAATACATCTCGATAATAGAATAAAAACACACAACTTTTAAGATGGCATTATTTATTAAAGCACAAATGCCTCCACACCAATAAACGGTTCAAATGAGGATATATAAAACATATTGTAATAAAATACTTAGCTAATTTAAAAACGATCTCTGTTAGTAGTGGGACACTTATTGGCTATCCGCCACGTAAGACAGATTCCTATGGGACAAACCCCACCAAAAGAACTTATAACTAGGGTCCTGAAGGGTTCAGTGTGCCACCATATTGTCTAGGGATGAGGACTAATTCCTACAACTCGCAATCATTATCTAATATTGTTTTATCTAAAGTGCGCAGTGTTTAAAATACCAATGATTTAAAGTCACTAAAACCTTAAAACCAATGTTTCATAAAAGTGTGGATGATAGATTTAATATAGATCCTACTGTCCTCCTGCAATTCTCAGGACTGTCTATTCGTTATCAAACACTTGGACCCTGTTTCATCCCCACCAAGAAGAACATGACATCGCAGAAACCTTTTTCGCACACACCAGATTGAAAACAGATATCTAGAGACTGCAAAACAGTAGGCTGTTGAGTATCAGTTTTCAAAATTCTAAAGGTCTTGCGACACTGTGATGTCCATAAGTTTCAGCAAAGTTGAATTAGCTATTTGGACCTAACTTTCATCACAAAGCAGCCCTCCGCAGGTTCATCCTACAGACTCGCTTTGCCAGTGCATTTTAGGTTTTTCCTTATATACTGAAGCCATGGTAACCTTCCCCTAATAGCCCTGGGATCCCCACCAGGGCCAATCTAGAAGAGATCAGCTCCGACATGGTCTATAACCTTCTCCAAAATAGAAGACACCCAAGTCCAACCCTGCTCTGCAATTGATGTGACACCTAGGACTAGTCAAAGTGGAATTAATGGGGTGCTGGCAGGAAGGCTCAATAATTGCCTTAAGAAGTTGTTCTCCACCTGCACAATACCTTTAACAGGTTTGTGCCCCCATAGCTCTGCACCATAAAAGGTAGCGCCTAGGGCTTTTATTTTTTCTAGAGCTCAACAGTCAAGCTAACAGATTTATGAAAAGATTCCCTATACACCCTTGCAAGACCACCCGTATGTTGTACCAATTTAAGCCTTTTTTGGCAATATGAAATTACCAATCCATTGGTCCTAAATTATCGAAGGTAGAGACCCTCTCAAGAAGAATGCCATTCAGGCAGGGGTTTGAACGTGTAGAGTGTGATGGATTAAAAAACATGAATTTGGTTATTGTAACATGGATTTCTAGACCTCTTCCCTTACAAAAGGCATTGAAACTATCTAATGTCCTTTAGATACCCATCGGGGTTTTTGAAAGGAGAAGAGTATCATCGGCAAATATCAATGACAGTACTTTACAAGTTCCAAGCCTGGGTGCATCATTGTTGTTAGTGGTGTTTAATATATGTATGAGACCATTATTATACAGACAGAATAGTGTTGGGGCCAGCACACAGCCTTGCCGAACCCCTCTACCAACAGAAAATGGTGCATAGCGTTCTCCCAATTTCCTGCACAAGGTTATTCTCATGCAACCTCTTAATTATACGGCACAGGTAAGAAGGAACCTCCATATTAGCCAATACTGGCCAAAGTACCTCGAAACTCAGTCAAACTCTGACTTTAGATCTACAAATATCAGATAGAGACTTCATCCACCAACTATTACAGTTTTCCAGTATAAAAGTTGCTACCTGAAGACTTGGTCTATAGTGGAAGTACGTTGTCTGAAACCAGCTTAAAGGGGGCTAAGCACCTTTTTTTCCTCTATCCAATCCTGTAGTCGATCTAAGATTACTCGAACAAATACTTTTTGCATTGTGTCAATTAGACTGATGGGTCTATAGTTGACAAGTAACCATGGGAAACCTTTCTTGTTGATGGGTATGATCTCCGCACCAAGCCACAAACTGGGAATTGGCATTCCCTCTATAATAGCATTAGAAATCATTCACAGATATGGGCCCCAGACTTCTGATCAGAAACGTAGCGGCCCCCAGGAATTACCAATTGCCCTAAGAACTTTGTTAGAGTTATCACAAAGTATCCCTCCTTTCCAGAGGAGGGCTGTTCACTACTTGGCAAGCCCTTATCATTCGTTTCAGCTACTGTACCTCCTGTCCGTCCATTACTCCATATAGGGACTGGTAATGCTTTATCCACAATTCCGCTTCGTTGTTGAGTTCTATATTATTTCTTCCCTTGCTATTCCCCAAGGTAACTATATTCCAAAATTTCATTGAGTCCTTGCGCTTAATGGCGTGGAGCATAATATCCTATTTTGCGTTATCCTACTCTTTCTTCGTAGAACTAATAGCATTTTTGTAAGCTCCCCTTGCAGATTTAGTCATACAACTATTCTTGTTTTTCAAATCTTCTATGAAAGCTAATTCTGCGGCTCTACATTCTTTGTTAAACCATAAGGGTTTGTTCTTTCACGGGCCTTGTTTCAATATAGAATATATCTTTTAATTCACCAACTAATGATGCATGAATTTCAGCTGCTGTGTCAGGGTAGCCAACGTTGCCATCAGAAGTAATAGCTTTGTACAGGGCTGCCAGAGAAAAGTCTAACACCTTATACAAGGCATCAATTGAGTGCAGATACTGGTGCATTTTAGAGCAATGTATTCTTCGTATGGACAAATCCATTCACAATCTATTGTCCAACATATCTGTGCAAGTTGCTGAGGCACTGTTAGAGGGTGAAATTAAGTCAAGGGACAGAGCATTGTGGTCACTGTCATGTTTAGGCAGTATTTTCAAATCCAAAACTAGGGACCATATCCTTATTTCCACAAGAACATAATCAATTGGAGATGAACACCATATCCGATTAAATGTATGGGAGCACTGCCTATCTGCCTTAGTTCACCCTTTACATGCCCGTACAGAGTGGTTCGATTAGGGGGTATTGATTTGAAGGGTTGAGTGGGACCATTTTTTAATAGAGGGTATAGACTGCGCTAGAATGGCTCATAGCCTATCCTCAACACTTAAGGTATCATTGTGATTAACATCAAGGCTCTCAAAGTGGCAATTGAAGTCTCCTACTATATTAAAGGCACTCTCCGGGAGTGAGGACAAGAGCGTTGACAACTGCCCCACAGTGGGAGATTCCTGACCACTGTCTACTGGTCTAAAATATACGTTGACCAGATATACATCAGTTTTGGAAGCGAAAGTTAATAATACTAAGAATTTCATCAAAATAAGTCTCCACCATTTTGGTCCTATAACCCAAATAAGTGGCTACCCAGATGGGCAGTCCCCATGATGGTCTGCCCCCCCCCCTCTGCAATAGCCACCGTAAAAAAGACTGCATAGCTTTCGCTCCAAATTTCTTTAGTCAGCCAGGTTTCTTGGAATAAGCAGATATAATACTGGTCCATAAATGACCCCGAGTCACTAAAGTCCAGTTTGCCCTTCAATCCTGCAATGTTCCAGGATACCACCTTGAAAAACCTTAAAGCTCCTTGGGTGGCTCATACCTGGCTCGGTCCACCCCTCACTTCTAAGTGACTTTCACTAAAAAAACTGTTTCATGGCAGGATTTGTGGGGATCCATGGAGCCAAGAAAGCATTGTTCCTCATATCCCTGCCGCCTAATAAACCTGGTGGAGTTAACACGTTTACTTCGCACCAGCGATCCTCTCCCAGAGTACCGGGCCTAGCTGTGCGAGATGAAATCTTAATTGAAAGATTAGTAGAACTTCCGTGGTCACATGTCCACCCCCTCGAACAACTACCCTCGCATAATGTGCATGTGAGCAAGGCCTCACCGGTGTGGCGACATGGGCGGATCTCCCCCTCAAAGATCATTGGCCTCTCTACAGCCGGGACCGACAGGATCCAGTGACACGGCAAAATCCATTCTGCTGTTCTGTTTCTCCACAGCACGGAGCCAAAGATAACCCTGAAGTCCGGGGGTATGACCAAGGAAGTGCTTCTGAAAGACCAATGAAAGGAGGCAAGTTCGGAGAGGGGGGGGGGGTTTCAAACCGGTGGTGCGGAAGGGACAGGGACGGCGTCGGGAGAGAAGACGAAAGGATACGAACCTTGTCAGCAGAGAACCGAAGGAGAGCCCAGGATCATGTTTTGTGCTCTGTTGTGGGCCATTAGCAAGTGAGAGCTTCAGGTTCTCATAAGAATGTTGTTTTCTCAGCTTACGCTCATGTGCCCAGTTAGGCGTTGAAAGTGTGAGGTAGCTTTATGTATGTGCCCTTCTCCTTAAAAAGGACTGCATTGGTCCTCGTTCCCCCTTTTCGGTTAACTAAAATTCTAAGTTATGTCTTAACTTTTAAGTTTTGGCCGAGGATGAATTGGCAAGAAAGCTGCTTGCTTTTTTATTGTGAGAGCACAAGCCTACCCACGGACCAATTGCTACGCCACTCTTTGGCAACTATCAATTAAAAAGAAATTGTGTTTTGGTGGTACAGCAGTCTCTAGATTCTCTTAAGGCACCCTGACTTTTAAAACACTTGCCACTATGTTGTGCTGTGCCGGATATCGGGTGCATACCAGCATTTAGAGTGCTTTTCAGATTTCAAAGTTAGTGCAAAGTAGCTTCTTAGTGCTTGTCCTTTTTAGGTCTCACGTGCGTTGCAGGGCTGAGCCCTGCTCCGCCTCCGCGAGAGATTTTGTAGGAGAGGACTTTCAGAAGAGGGCTTTAAGCCCTGCTCCTCATTCCGATTGCTGACGTCTTTGGTGGAATATGTGATCACGGGATATACGCCCTTGAATTTATTAAATTATCTGAAATTTTCCGCATCCTGGGTGTGTCCACACAATTTTTTGATGATCATGTTCCACATTAACTGAGCCATTGAATTCTTGCAAATTCTAATTTGGAGGTTCGCCATTTTGCGGCACTTCTGGAAATCGCCAGGTCCCCCTGTTGGAATCTATTTGGTATAATAGGTGAACAACCATTCTACGTTTAGAAAGACCGTTAAGAAATCTATCAAGTGGTCGCTTTCGCTCTTGAACTTAATTTGTCTGGTTGATGATGACCCTTAAAGGAATTTTGGGTTGAAACTCAGTCGACGCATTGTACATGGCACAAATCAGAGATCACATTATTCTCCTACTGTGTATTGTCTATTGTGATTTGTTTTAGTCTCTGCCATTGTTTTTTGATTTCACATATGTTTTTTTTTTAATGTATTAATTTTGAGTGTAATTGTTTGAGCGCCCTTGTATTTTCATTTCACTTTATTAAATTCATTTGAGTATTTACTTATATATTGTTTTTTTGTGACATTGTGGCACTCCTAGGCTTTTCTCCCTTAACTTTTTTGATGGGCTTGTTCACCTTCTTTTAGTTAAGTCTGATAATATAGCTCCAGAACCATTGTTTGGAGTATATTGTTTGTTATCCCTGGTTTTTGTTCGAGGTTCGCCCTTGTGGTTAGCTCCTCATTCCCATTGGCCGGAGTCACCGTTTTTGTTAAACGGTGGCCTGCCATTGGAAATGAGGTGTTTTGGTTACCTCCCTTTGGGCTTGCGATCTGGATTTGGTGGCCTGCTTCACGGCTGTCGTGAAGCACTTTCTTATCTTTATGGGGCCATTTGTATAAACACCTGGCCCCATAAAGATACGAGATTCCCATGCCCCGGCGGCGTCCTCTTTCGGTTTTGGGTCCGCGCTTGTTATTTTTTAGGTCTCGCATGAGATAGCGCGCATGCGCTGCTCTGGCGAGACTTTTAGTAAGGGGGCTTCAAAAAGCTGACCACTCGCTTTTTGTGTGGCTTAAAGCGCGCGGTTACGCGCACAGGCACCATCTGGCTTTCTTCTCTTGTCATGGCTCATTAAGCGCCACTGCATCACTCGTGGCCACCACTGCATCACTTGGGGCCACCACTGCATCACTTGGGGCCACCACTGCATCACTCGGGGCCACCACTGCATCACTCGGGGCCACCACTGCATCACTCGGGGCCACCACTGCATCACTCGGGGCCACCACTGCATCACTCGGGGCCACCACTGCATCACTCGGGCACCCCACAGCATCACTCGGGCACCCCACAGCATCACTCAGCGCCCCCACAGCATCGCTCAGCGCCCCCACAGCATCACTCAGCGCCCCCACAGCATCACTCAGCGCCACCACAGCATCACTCAGCGCCACCACAGCATCACTCAGGGCCACCACAGCATCACTCAGGGCCACCACAGCATCACTCAGGGCCACCACAGCATCACTCAGGGCCACCACAGCATCACTCAGGGCCACCACAGCATCATTCAGCACCACCACAGCATCACTCAGCGCCACCCCATCATCACTCAGCACCACATCAGTATCACTCAGCATCGCCTTTGCACTAGTACACCACCACATCAGCATCATCACTCCGCAAGACCCGAGTATCATTCAGCATCTCCTCAGCATCGTCTCCGCACCAGTCACCACCACTAATACCACCTCAGCATCACTCAGCACCACCTCAGCCTGCTCTCGGAACCTGACATCTGTTGATGCTCCGCTAGCGTCTGGCCGCTGCTAGTGTTATAATAGAGGTACTAGTTCCCAACCTTCACCCTCCGAATGTTTATGCCCCCTCAAAAAAAAGCTGTAACAAACAACCACTGGAATAAGCAGAAACAAGTTGCCAGCATTGCAAGAACAAAAGAAAATTGAGGACATTTTTTAATGTAAATACTTTTTTTAATATGGTCGTTCAGTTGTACATAATGCTTTCTTGGTCATATATAAGGTAACAAAAATGCTTCTGACACTTTTTTATTATAACTTTTCAGCATGCTGCACCGCAGCCACACTCCTCTACAGCACAGCTTAAAGGCATTGGCAAAGTCAATAGCTCTGGCTAAACACTTATAAGGCCCCAAAGGCGAGACCTATTGGCTATGCCAATGCTTGTTATTTTGTGGTATGCAGAAAAGAATTCCACTGACATTCGCTTCTCTCTACCACAGACGAGAAAGGGGATCCGAACATCCACAACGAGGTCCAGCGAGAACCACACGCAGGGGCAGCCTCACAAAGTGAAAAGCCGAATAACCAGCTAGTTTCTATGTTTCGCCTGTGGAAGTAATGATAGTGAAACCCCAGACTTTTACATGCTGTCCTTTATATTGAAGAGATTGCTGGGTTTCGTGGCAAATGCTGTGTTTGCGAGCAATAATCGGTTGAAAGGTGATGCATCTGCCAATTCTTTCCCCTTCATCTCCATGTAACTGGGGCCATTTCTCATCACACATGTCTCAAAGCTATTTCCATTGCGAGCACTGATCAATGAAAAAGTTTCTTGTCGCTCGATATCATCGCCAAAATGAGTTTCCTGATTCGTTCTATTTGGAATAGAATTGAACTTTAATAAATTGCCAGGAAAAGTGATTGATGATGGGAACGGACCATTTATGATTTGAAAGTACAAATATACGGACATGAAGAATATTACTGGAAATAGCGGGGTAAAAATACCGAGATGGCATTCCTCTGTGGTGAGACTGAGCGAGAATCACGCACTTTTTCATGCGGCTCATATACAGACAAGAAGAAGCAGCCGCCAGATTGCTCCATAATGCACACTTGCATTTGAATAAAAGGCCGCCTTCTGCGCGAGACATATCACGAAAAAAGGTGGTTGCGTAGCAAAGTAAAGGGAATTGGGCAGCTTCCAAATTTCCTGTAAATTTCCTCCAGCAAGTACAATAAAGCCAGAGACTGCGTTGGTAAAATATGAGTAGATCCAGAATGAAATTAGAACTGACCTCATCATCTCACCAATTAATAGAATAGGGAGCAGAGGTGGGCCTGTAAAATGGCCGGATTTAACAGCCATTAAAATCACTGCAGATTAATGAGGCCTTGACAAACTTTCATTATTAATTATGCCAGCATAGCTCGGTACCAAATCTTTGCTAATCTCTCAAAAAATCGCTTTATGTGTTTTCACATAATTGCCCAAGGGAGACTGGTTTGTGTACAAAATGTCTCTCCAAAGGAACTGATCTTCTGCTGGTATCTCGTGTTATTATTCAGTGCGCCATCTAGCTCATTCCTAAATGAAATGTGTGCTGGTAGTAAGTAACCACATAGTCACTCTGGAGGGTTGCACAATTGTCCCATTAAGCAGGAATTATTTTCGCTTTTCAGTGGAAAAGTTCGTCAGAATATCACTTTGGGTGCTCTGGTGAGATATGTAGTTTTTGTCACATGCAGATGGAGATGGTCCCTTTCCATTATAATGTTTAGCTTCTTTATTTAAAAGAAGCTAAACATACATGCATGTATGAATGAATAAGTAAATGTTTTATAAACTACAGTGTTACCTATAAAAGTGTGTTCTAGTACTAGCCAGGCTGGGTTGGTATATGAAAAAATGTTCGGTACTTTAAAAACAAGCATTAGCATAGCCACTAGGTCTCGCCTTTAGGACCTTATTAGTGTTTAGCCATGCAGCACATTATCCTGGGTGCTGTGCCACTAGGGACTGAAGAGATCAACAATTACTACCAACTGGATTATGCAGTATGATTCAGGAATACATGCTTGCACGAGGAAACATTTATTGACACATACTAAGAGATGCCTTGCTTCCATAAATATCACAAGCACCGACAATCTGCCATAACGTGAAAAATCACAAATCCTAAAAAAATGCCCTGCCATTGCAAATGCCAAAAGGGAGACATGTCAAGATGGCTCACTGATTAAGAACTGTCTGCTGGCTTCTGCATTAAGTGTTTGGGAAGCCTTGGGCAGTATGTGGCCCCTTGTTTATATGGCTTGCACAGAACTCCCAGACAGTATGGGACTCTCAGAATACATGGAAGCTGTGGGTAATATTTTCGGGCACATACGTTTACCTCCCCCAGCAAATCAATAGTCCTAACATATATAAATATACACAATGTAAAAGGCTAATTAAGTTCTCATTTATGGGGTTTGAAAAACGTGAGTTCTTTACATGCACACAAAGTCTGAATTGCTAAAAAAAACACATTTGGCAGATTAGGGTAGCAAAATGGTGCGCATGCAGTTTGTGGGCTATTAGTAAGGGTAAGGCTACACTGATTTAATGCACCTTAACTGGGTACTAAATCCTATAAAAAAAGATGTTCGAACGACTTTGTATGATTATTTATGCACTTGTATGATGTAGAGTTTGCAAGTGGGTACGTTATTAAATACCTGCCTTGCTGTAGGAATATACCCCACTTTTAAACAGAGAATTAGTCCTTAAAATATACATGATAAGTAGCGTATCTCGGATGCAGCACTCATGTGAAGTGCTGTTTGTATTGTAACTTTGAGTTTGGTAGATTAAGGGCTTTGAGTTGCCCGGATCCTGCCGGTGCTGATCAACGGTAGTTCTAACAAGCATTGAAAATGCAATAGGTCTCGCCTTTGATTAAGTTAAAGCCATTTGCTTTGCTAATGCTATTGTATGGCAAAGCAAATGGCTTTAAGTTAATGAAAGGCGGTAAGGCGGACAGTGGCAGTGTCTGTCGACCCCGCTTCTATGCCAGGTAAAACTGTAATATACTACACTCTTACACTGTTGGAGTTGTGGATGAGGAAACGCTAAGCAAACTGATAATTTTAAAAAACTGCTTTTTAATGTGATTTGACTTGCAAAATCAAACATTTTATAATTTGTATTATAATTGACTGAGAATTGTAGTACATTCTTATCTGTGATCAGACGCTGTCCCTTAGCGCTGACAGGGGCTCCAAAACGGTAAATACTCAGCGCTCTGTGTTACAGCCTGCCCGCCCCGTTCCGACTCGGTATCCAATACCGTAGAGCGGAGGGCGGGACAGGTACGAGCCTGAGTGACACACTTCCTGGTTCCCGCTCTAGATTTGAGCGGTTAGCGCTCTAGCCTTGGTGCAACAGGGGCTACTTAGCCACTCGTCGGAACGAGCGCGCAGGGGGGCGCCATTAGACGCGCCGAAGACAAGCCTAAGACCTGCCCGTCTGCGCCCGTCCGCGCTAGAACGGGCTGAGGGCTATGGCGAGTCCTGCTGTTCCCTCGCATCCCCTTTCTTCAAAAATAGTAACATATTCTTCCAAGATATTGCGCAGCCTGAATGTTCCTTCTCTACCAGGTGCTAAGTGTACTGTCCAATTAGAGGTTGTGGGCCCTTTTTCATGTCGTCTTTGTCATACCCAATTCACTATTGCTCAGACACTGACCCACTGCACTTTGAGCCGTTATCCTACAATATCTCCGCCACCTCAAATCACAGACACCGCCCCGCCAGGAAGGAAAAATCTTTTGTGTAATATTAGGTCCCTCTCAAAACATACTGCGGAGGTCTGGGACATGATTGCTTCCAATCAACCTGAGCTGTGTTTTCTCACAGAAACATGGCTCAAGCCACACTGCACCCCTGCTATTACTCTTGCAATTCCAGGCAATTATAAAATATTGAGACTGGACCGCCCTCTGAAAACTGGCGGTGGAATGGCTGTGGTGTACAAGGAGGAACTAAGAGCTACGATCTTAGAGGAATTCAGTTCCCCTGATATTGAAATCTTGATTTTTAAAATACAATCATCCCCTAAAGAGAACTACAAAGGTGCCTTAGTCTATAGGCCACCGGGTCCATACAAACAATTCACTAATAATTTAGTCGAAATACTTGCTCCATATATTATTGATGACGATGAGTTCACACTAGTTGGAGATTTCAATGTCCACTGTGAGAAATCGGACTGCAGTGACGCTCAATCACTAATAACCGACCTATCAACGTTGGGTTTATTGTTGAAAAATAGTGGTCCTACTCACCAGGCTGGCCACACTTTAGACCTAGTCTTCTCCAATGCTCAGACGATACTATGCCCACCTGCTACTCAGGTGAGCTGGACTGATCATTTCATCGTGGAATTTACCATACCCCGTAGAGCACCTAATCCGACATACTCCAGCACTTTACCTTGCATTCGTAGACAGTGGCATAAAGTTACTATGTCTACTTTTACAGAAAATTTTAGTCCCCCTGTCTTTCGGCCTTCGGATAACATTGAAGTAGCTCTCAAGAAATTCGAAGGCGAAATAAGGACAACTATTGATAAAACCGCCCCACTAAAGCTTTTTAAACCTAGGCCAGCAAAAAAGCATGAAGTCTGGTTTTCTGATCACTTACGAACTCTTAAACAAGGAGCCAGGAAATTGGAGAAAAGATGGAGAACTTCCCATCTCCTTGAGGATAAACAAAGATACTGGGCTGCACTATCCTCCTACCATAAAGCAATACGGTGTGCACGGAAAGCACACATTGCTATCCAAATACAGGAGGCTGGGAACTCCCCTAGAGTTCTTTTTCAGATATTGCAGACATTTGCTAAACCATCAGCATGTGAAGCCCCTGACATGTCATCTCAAAAGTTGTGCGACGAAATTTCCTGCTTCTTTACTAGTAAAATTGATAAAATTTATGACAAGATTTTATGCACAAATCAGTCCGTACCCACCAATATGACACTCTTGTCTAATCCTACAGATTCCGTCTTGGATATACAATCCCTGGACAGTTTTCCCCTTATCTCATGTCTAGAAACCTCTACCTTTCTAAAACGGATTAAAAGTGGAAGTCCAGAGGATATCATTCCCGCTAGGTTAATGCCTATTTTGGAAGAACATTTAAGTTCACTGATTACAGAATTAGTAAATTTATCACTCACCTCAGGTACTGTCCCCAAGGAATGGAAGCGAGCACTCGTCAGACCTACTAGGAAAAATACCACCATACCTTGGTCTGACCTGAGTAATTTAAGACCCATCTCTCTGCTACCTTTCTTGGGGAAAGTTATTGAAAAACATGTTAATAGGCACTTGTCCATACACATTGAACAAGTACAAGCTCTTGACGAATCCCAATCAGGATTCCGCCCCAGATATAGCACAGAATCCACCTTGCTGTCGGTTACCGATGATCTCCACTCCTACCAGGACAAGGGTCTCTCAGTCATCCTGGTTCTACTAGATCTATCGGCAGCGTTCGACACCGTGTCTCACTCCATCTTGACTCAACGGTTGTCGAACGCTGGCCTTAAGAACAAAGCCCTTGACTGGATAAAGAGTTTCTTAACAGATCGCACCCAGACAGTCACCATGGGTGCATTTCGCTCGGCGGAAACTGAGATTTCCAAGGGGGTGCCACAGGGCTCATGTTTGAGCCCCACGCTCTTTAATATCTATGTGGCACCCCTGGCAGGAGTGCTGCGTAGATACGGTTTTGTCCCCGTATCTTACGCAGATGACACACAGCTCCTGTTCCCCTTTCAAACTCTTTCCGCTGAGGTTAAGAACTCTTTCTCATCTGGTATGAAAGAAGTGGCAAATTGGATGTCTAACAACTATCTCCAATGTAACGTCAGCAAGACGGAGATCATGCTATTTGGGGAAGTTAAGATACTTTGGACTCCTGACTGGTGGCCATCTGAGTTGGGAGCAGTCCCTGAACCCAAACAGGTCGTGAAGGATCTGGGAATTCGACTTGATTACGACCTGTCTCTTAAACAACATGTCAGCTACATTTCGGGGATATGCTTCCACACCATTGGTTTACTCCGTAAAATCTTTCCACTCTTACCCAACTCAACAAGAAAAACTCTCGTTCAAGCACTTATCTTGAGCCGGATTGATTATTGTAATGGTTTGTTACTCTCTGTCAACGAAGGAGTGTTGGACAAATTACAGGTTGTTCAGAACACGGCGGCTCGCCTTGTTCTGAATGCCCCCCCGAGAACTGCATCCAAACCCCTCCTTGAACAATTACACTGGCTCACAGTTAGACAAAGGGCAAAATTTAAAATATGCTGCCTAATTCACAAATGCTTGAACGGACAAGGACCCGTTTATCTTGAAAGGAAATTTAAACCATATGTTCCCACACGATCTCTCAGATCAAGCAATAACTTTCTCCTTGTGGTTCCCCATGTCAAAAAAGTTAGACACGGAGGTAGAGCCCTGTCCACTATGGGTCCCAAGATGTGGAACAAGTTACCTTTGGCACTAAGGTTATGTAAAGAGCACCTTACCTTCCGTAAACAGTTAAAAACTATCTTGTTCAAAAATGAAATCTAATCACTTCTCCATCGTATATTTGCTAATTTACTGGTCATAAAGCGCAGAGATACTCCTGGCGGAGTGATTCAAGCGCTATACAAACTCATAAATAAATAAATAAAGGCGAGACCTATTGCATTTTCAATGCTTGTTTTTTGCCCTGTAGGGGAGACACTCTTGCACCCCCACTGGCTTCTACCTCTGTGAGGAACTGGGCACCAAGCACCAGGACCAACAGGGCTGCAGTCCGCTGCAATCGCGTCTCGCCTATAAACCAGCAGGGGCCCGACACTGTTGTGGGTTCCACCTCCTGCACAGCTGAGTTCCTCTAGACTAGAGCGTGGAGGGCATGCTGGGCCTGGCGGCAGCAGTAGAGCTAAGGGAGTTGTTGGCTGCTTATATATATATATATATATATAATCTCTTTCTCTTTCTCTTTCTCTTCTCTTCCCCCCCCTTCTCCCCCCCCCCCCCATGGGGAGGTCTGGGGCCACAGAAATGCGCTCTGAGACCGACCTTGGAAACGCTCAGGCTCTGCCTAGTTTAAAAAGACTTATCTGTTGCAGATATCTAAACTGCGTCAACATTGATCATATTTTTTATGCCTATTCTTTCCTTTGTAGCCTACTAAGAAAATATGCAGTTTTCAACAAGTGTTCTTCACAGCATATTCGCTCAAAACTTTGCAGGGCAGATGCTGTTTCACTCATATTTTAATTTTATTAATGATAAAATGTAAACTCTCACTAATAATAATAATCCACATTTATATAGCGCACAATCACCCGTTAGGGTCTCTAGGCGCTGGGGGGCCGTCGGGAAGATTAAGCAAGCTATTGCCCAGAGTCGCATGGTGCTGGGCTAACCTGCCGCCGGAGCCGGGGATCGAACCCTGATCCCCAGATTCCAGCGTCAGTCGCCCTGGCCGCGGCGCCACACCTCTCTCACTACAAAGGAACATCAAGGTGAAAATAAAGTGCTAAACAAGGCTCGGAGAACAGACTTTGTATTTGTGGGTAAGATATTAGAAGATGATTCCAGATACAAAGTAGAGGTAGCTAATAAGACAGTCTCCAGTGAGGAAGCAATTGATTTTGGGAATCATGAGTAAAGAGAAGCAATAAAGATAAGAGCTATGCTTGATGAGTTTATTCTCGATACAGGAACTATGTTGATCATAAACACATTTTTACATGAGACAGTTATCCTTGAAGATAACACAGTGTTTAATAGTTAGGCATTAAAGGGACCGTCTTGCTTGAGTGAACTGATCATATTTTTTCAGAAATGTGGATTTGCTTATAGGAAAGTTTTGTATCATTTGCAGAAATAACCTTTCCTTGGGATTACATAATCTGATAATCCCAAGGAGAGGCTATTACAGTAATCGATTTGGATAAAACACGAGCTGCAACAACTCTAGCCCGACACAAAGGCTACACAGTGTTTTAGAGACCATTGACTACTTGCATATGCACTGCAGTACATTGTTATCTGGACAGATTTGATAAAGGAGAGGGATGGCCAGTGGTGAGATGAGATGTCACAGAGACAACCTCTCAATCCTGAGAAGCCAAGTATCTTTTTTGTGTTTTGAAGATTTTCTACCTTGGCCTTAAATGGATGCAAGGCTGTCTTGTATATCCTAAAGCTTTCCAGAAGATCAGAAGACTGGTGCAGGTGTTGCATATTTATTTGCTGTACTACCCCAAGGCACTAGCGTTGACAATAGACATTGAAACGAACTCCGACTCCCTTCAGTGGGAGCTTCACTATATGGTGATGGCCGACTTGTCCTCAGCTTTTGACTGTGTTAACAGGAATAAGCTCTGGCAGTCCATGAAGGCAATGGGGGTTGAGAATGGTATTGTAGATTTTTTTAGAAGACATACACAGGTCCACAAAAGCAAATGTTAGGTTCTCTCAGGACCTGAGTGTCACAAAGGATTTTAATATTAAAAAGGGAGTCCGACAAGGATGCATTCTGGCCCCCTTTCTGTTTAAATTTTATATTAATGATCTAGATAGCGTTTTGAGGGGGTTGGGGGCTGACTGCCCCAGAGTAGGTCGGCGTGGGATTCCGGCCCTGTTATATGCGGACGGTGCGGTCCTTATATCCAGAACGGAAAGGGGACTACAAGCACTTTTAACTGCCTTCGATGCTTTTATGTCAGACAGGGATTTGACAATAAATAACACTAAATCCTACATCATGCAGGTAGGGCTGCCCCCTAAAAAGAATTTTCAATTTAAAGTTGGAGACGCAAAAAATCCCCTCACTAACACGTCCTAGGGGTCCTTTTTGATGATAAGTTGAAATGGGGCCCTCATATATTGAAAAAGAAAGGGGACATGGCGAGGGTGAACTCAGCAATCTTTAATTTTGCGTCCAAACTGGGGAAAAAGCCCACTGGAGCCATGCTGCAAGTCTAAATAAGGCTAACTCCGTGGCTACTGCAACTTATGGCAGTGAAATATGGGGGCACAGCGTGGGAAACTGTCTACAAATCGCGGAGAACATTTTTTTGAAACGCTTATTGTGTGTCCCACGAGGAACATCAAATTTAGTTGTCCATGAGGAACTGGGGATCCAGTTTGTCAGTGAAATATTTTCCCTGCGCCCTTTGACCTGCTGGTTAAAAGCATGCTTAAACCCGGATATCCCCTTGACCCACATGATCTTAAAAGACTGCCTGTTACTGGACAATTCGACCGCAGTACCGTGGTTGAACTATATCAGGAAAGGTCTTGTAGGTCTAGGGCGGGGAGAGCTATTTGTCAACCCTGAATATATCAAAAAGGGAGATGTGGAGGCAATAAAAAACTGACAAGGGAAGCTAAAGAGGTACTGAAACCTAGCGTTCGGACATATATTATGTTAAAAACAACACAGAGCAGAGCCTTATCTCCTTGGTACATTGTCCACGTATGAGAAATTTTTACTAACTAGGTTTCGTATAACCTTGTTTCATCATATGCTTGTAAGACCAAAATGTTTTATTATAATAAAGTGGTAGCTCCCTGCGGCTGCGACGGAAAGTCTCCGCAGGATATGCTGCATTTTATGTTTTTATGTAAATTGTGTGAATTCCCACACAAACGCTATCTGGCCCCTCTTTTAAAAAAACGTAATTTTGGCCAGGTCCGGCCAGCTATGATGTACCTACAATTACTGAATGGAGAGTGTTTACTTTTTATTGTGGAATTCTTAAAATCAATTGTCAAGTCTAGGAAGTTTATGGACTTGTAATGAATTCTTTTAAATTTTAACTGATTATTTATTAATTGTATGCTGCTATGAAGGTCACTTTAATAATGCACTGTCACTTTTTTTGCCGTATCAATGAACTGTAATAATTTTCCATCTAGTGTTCCAAATTAATCGCTGATTGGTTATTGCTGCTGATAGTATCTTACATAATGAATTTTACCTTTGATGTATTAATTTGTGTAACTTTAATGGTTTGCAACTTAAACCGAATAAAGTTTCTTTGAATTGAATATTGCGGATGCACTATCTAGATTATTTTTGAATCCCACTAATAAGTCCTACCTTCTGGGCACTGGGATATTGGTTAGAACACTCAGTTATGCGTGGTTGACAGTGCTGCAAAAAATGCAAACACAAGTGCCCTATGCCTGTGCACTTCCCTTGGTATCACTTTTGGCCTTCCCCCACATGGGAAACTGGAGTGGACTCCATGAGTGGGTGAACACGGGTATCACTGTTAAATTTTATGCGGGCTAATCACCAAAAATACACAATATTCAAACCAGGATACCCATGTGAATCCTACCTGAGCATAGATATATTAACCCTAAATATAGAGGATACCATCTCCCTGGTCTGGGAGTGGACAATGTCATCTATAGTCACACATTTATCAAGAGAATCATCTTGTGGATACAACTTCGCAAGCGCCTAGTACCGCCTCAAGCCCCATTTTGAGAAGTCTGAACTTAGCATGCTCTTGGTTACTGATGATTGGATGAAAGAGGAGAGTGAAGCTTTTCCTGACCTCCTTTCTTCCAAGGAGCGGGATGGGTCAGTGGAGTGTGTAAGCCTGTTCCTATCACTAACCCTAGATCAGCCGAGAGTCTTTCACCAGTTGCTGGGACAGTTCACCTCTATGTTCTCACTTACCCCAGGGGTCAATACTTGGTGCACCCATGACATTGATACCTGGCACTGTATGCCTGTGAAGAAGAAAATGTGCAGGTTATCTAACAAGATGAGAGCCAACATCAAAGAGGAGGTCTCTGAGATACTGGTGATAGGGGGTTATGGAACCTTCAAACAGCCCTTGGTCCAGCTCAGTGGTGTTGGTCCCCAAAGCTACCCCACCAGGTGTCACACCTGAACTCCGGTTCTATGTGGACTACCGTGGGCAGAGCTGATGAGCTCATAGAATGTCTTGGAGCTGCCATGTTCCTCATTACCGCTTGACTTTGTCTGGGTTCTTGCAGATTTCCATGGCCGAGGGGGCTAAAGAGAGATTGGGGTTCTCAACACGAGAAGGGCAATTCCAGGTCATGCTTTTTGGGTTGAAGAATTCCCCTGCCACCTACCAGAGGTTGGTCAACCAGGTCCTGGCTAGTTTGGAAAACTTAAGTGCTGCCTATCTAGGCGACATTGCGGTCCTCAGTTCTAGTTGGAAGGACCACTTGCACCACCTCCAGGAGGTACTTATTATTTGCAGATGATATGTCAAATGTGGGTGGGACAGCAGCTGATGTGAATGGAGCCTTTAGTACTCCAGAACTCTTTGGCAAGACATCGGGATTTATGCAGAGTTCAGGCCGGACTATAAAGGCCAGTAAGTGCCAGATAGGGTAAGATTCTGTGGTCTGCTTGGGACACCAAGTAGGAGACGGCAAGGTGCAGCCCCTTCAGCCAAAGATTGAAACCATTCTGGCTTGGGAACCCCCAGTACCCAGAGAGAAGTGAGAGCATACTTAGGCTTCACTGGCTATTATAGGAGATTCATCAAGGCGTATGGCACTATTGTTGCTCCCTCGACAGAGCTGACTACCAATAAGCAGCCATATCAGGTGATCTGGACAAAGCTTGCCACAAATCTTTCTACACGATGAAAAGGCCATGTGCACAGCACCCGTGCTCAAGGCCCCTGACTTCTTCCAAGAATTTGTGGTGCATACAGACCCCTTCGAGCATGGCATAAGGGATGTGCTCTCACAGCTGAATGAAGAGGGCCTGGATCAGTCTGTAGACTTCATCAATAGAATGTTACTTCCCAGGAAACTGAGGTGGAGCACAATAGAAAAGTAAACCTTTTTTGTGATCTGGCGCGGAAGTAGCTTCAGTTATACCCATTTGGCACTCCCTTCCGGGTTCAGACAGACCACAGGCCCCTCAGATGGTTAATACATACGAGGGTTGAGAATCCCAAATGTTGAGGTGGTCCTTCTCCCTACAGGGAATGGACTTTATAGTGGAACACCGTTCTGGAACAGACCTCACCAAAGCCGATGGTTTCTCCAGGTTTTTATGTCTTAGTGAATCAAACTCTCAAGGAACGGGTAGCTCTCCCCACTTTCTGCTGGAGGGTGGGGGGGTGATGTGTTCGACCTGGCATCCTTGCTGTTGTTTCCCCTGACTTTTTCCCTCCAGACAGTCTGATTTTGCTGACTTAGCTTTTGCTCTCCTTAGGAATCTGAGCACTTTGCCACTGCTAACAAGTGCTAAAGTGCATGTCCTCTTTACTTTAAACATGGTAACATTGGTTTTATACACAATTGGCATATTGGATTTACTTATCATTCCCTAGTAAAGTGCAGTATATGTGCCCAGAGCCTGTCACTCAAATGCTGCTAGTGGGCTTGCAGCACTGATTGTGCCACACAGTTAAATAGCCCTTTAAACATGTCTGAGGCCTGCCACTGCAGAGCCTGAGGGTGCAGTTTTAAACTGCCATTTCGACCTAGCTAGTTAATCTACTTGTCAGGCCCACGCCTTCCTTTTCATTAAATGTTGGTCACCCCTAATGTAGGCCCTGGACAGTTTATGGGTAGGGTGCAGTGTATTTAAAAAGTAGGACATGTACTTTTAAGTTTTACATGTCCTGATAGTGAAAGACTTTTCAATTTGTTTTTCCCTACGACCCTATCTGTCCCATAGGTTAACATTGGGATTGCCTTATTACAATATAGAAGTGTAATTTCAAATTCGGAAAAGATGCTAAAACCAAATTTGGTGTCCCTGGACTCACAATTTGAAAACACAACTGATGTTGAAGTTGTTTTTTAAATTGCAGTTTTGAAAATGACACTTTTAGAAAGTTAAACAGACACTGAAATATGCCAATACTGACACAACACTATAGGAATTTTTGATCGGGTGACCATGACTCTTAAACTACTTGATCACAAAGAATATTTTTATTAATTACTCGTACAAACACATATTTTAATCAATCTGAATGAAGAAGACTGTCATAAACATTGAAGCAATACACAAGATGGCATAAACATTCAAATGCATTTCTTTGCACTAATACAAAAGAGTACCTAATAAAACAAATAACGAAAAATATGTATACAAGACCAGGAATGTCACACCAACATAAAATACAAAAATGTAAAAGTATGTCTCACTTCACATGTTTTTCAGAACAAAATGTAGGATTTGTGTTGGGCTTTTCTTTCCTTCTTTGAAAAGCATTTCCCTCTTTCTTGATTAAAATAAAAAATCATGTATAAAAAAGATACACTATCATTCACAGAAGAGCATATACAGAGAAACTGATCTCTATTCCTTCCCTATTATCTTCAATGAGCTCAAGCTCCACAGCTTAGCTGCAAAATGAATCTGAAAAATTGGTACGTCTAAAAAAGAAACATGTCGGAACTGAAGGAACTCCATGGCCACTTCCTCTTGAAGCATTTAAAAGCTGGCACAATCCCATGGGGTCTACAAATACGGAAAATTCCTGTCATTTTTATTGAAAATCCTGAATTTTGTAAAGGATACAGCTTCATTAGTTCCAAATGTAGCCGAGATCTGATGGTACTCTCAAAAGAGTCTGCCCAACGACTATCCAAAAACACTATGGGAAGACATTTTGCAGCTGGATCAAGAAATTATGGATAACCAGTCAATGTCTGAGGCGAAATCACTCTTGGAAAAAATCAAAAAAGAAATTGGGAACTTCAAAGGTTACACAGTCAATCAAAAGTCCTCCAAGTTTGAGTGAGATAAAAAGTATTTTAATCTGGAAACAGTTTATCCTTACCGTAAGGAGGGTTTTTATACCTGCCCTGAGTCTCTGATTTCTCCCAGACTTTCAAGGCAGATCTAGAAAACAGTTTATCACAATCTTTGAAAGATCTTGTTCAGAGTCCACAGGTGAGTCTGACCCTGGTGAAGAATCATCTCATCGGAATTTGAATTTGAATTCTTAAAAAAAAAAAAACTGTCTTTTTTAGGAAGAGGCCAATAGAGAAGGAGAGGAAAGCAAGAATATTACAGCCAAACAGGGGAAATGAAAACTCGATGACAGTTCCACAAGAACCAGTGACGTCCTCCATTTTTAACTTATCAAAATGATCACTATTAACATCGGAAGATAGCCTTCTTGAAAAGGGATTGTCTTTTATACCCTCTAAACAGACAAACTTTGTACGTTTAAAAACAGAATAACATCAATTTTTCTGGAATAAGGTTCATAATCTTAGACTCCGTGGCTGATATGGTGGTACCAAAGGCTGTGATCTCCTCCATCTCTACCATATCCTGCCATCAGTGGCAGGGTATGGTAGATTTGAGTTGTCCGGCTACTAGGGTACGTGGGAGGGGGCTTGGAGCGGTTCTGGTTTTGAAAACAAAAATTGACAGACCATAACATTTGTGCGACGTCATGTGTAAGAGAAAGGGGTACGCTGCCCAGGTTAAGGGTATCAAACAAAGGCAATAACAACTGGCAATGAAGTGGTAAAGTTTTACAAAAGATAAACATATATGAATTCAGGTTGTTTCTTCCTCAGGAAAAAGTACAGTAGTATGTCTGACCCCTCTTTGATAAAGTATTTCTGATCTACCTATGCCACTTAAATAACTGGCCTGGCTCATACCCTGAGGTATGATGTTTCGTGATGTATCAGCTGAAGGCCAATCTGAAGGTAGAGTTCCTTGCAATGGTACATTATTAGAGGTCAAGGAAACAAATACTGCTTAAAGCCAATACTCAGTCTGTGCTTCAGGGAGCGGAATAGTGCACCATTCCAAAATGTTGCAGTCAACTCTAGTTAAGTGTTAGTAGTTGATGGCATCACGGTACACCACTGAGAATCCGAAATAAAAAAAGATGGGCTGTACCTTCTGCCTCATCTTTACTTCTATACTTATCTCCCCAAGAATTAAAGCAGCCAACAATCTCGGCATATCAAAGGAACACAACTTCCCATGTCCTTCCAACTTCACCAAAGCCTGTGATATGGTAACACCTTACTTGCCAACGCTAAGGAGGTAGTAGGAAGGAAATAAGAAAAAGAGATTGAATCACATAGAAGTTAGAAGAGGTTTGGATGCAACTTAATGTTCAACTTGCTGCAGAAGTAGCATGATTGCTCACCAGACCGGGACTATTCGTAGGAGGGAATCAGTGCGACCAGATCCCCTGCTAACCCCTGAGGAGAAAACTAAATTCTTTTAGTCTTTACACGTATTTAAGCCTTCTAATATGATGGTTTTCTGCCTTGCGCACAACGGGCAAGTCTGTGCCTGTTCGAAGCAACATATAGTATACAACTAAGCTTTTTAGCTCTGACCTTGTGAGTTCTGCATTGTAGGTATTTTCACTGAAGTCATAAACATAGAATAGTCCCACCTGTGCACTGGAACCCCCGAACACTAATTTATACATATTTGCTGACGTTGGAGGTTACCACAGTCTGGTGATACCTCCACAAGTCTGTGACAGGCCAGTTTTAACTGCATTTTTTCTGCAGAAAAAAACCTATAGTAGTGAAACTATAATTATAAATCTAAACAAAATTGCTGCATTTAAAGTAGAAAAATGTCCTATATTGAAAGGCAACTTAAATCCCTGCTGTGGCTACAGAGGAGAAAGATTAATAGAAAGGTACCTGTCAGGCTAAAAGCGCATAGTTTAACTCAATATACACTGTAGCTTTACTTGAGGCAGCAGCTTCCATTGCACTATTCTGGCTGCTTTTCTCACAGGCTCAGTTCTTTTTGAACGGAAGAGCATGATATCCCATAAATAACTATGAACACAAGTGTCATTCAATATATTAAATTTACAGTAAGTAAGAAGGGAGGGTTGCTCATGATTTCAGTGAGAATACCTTAGTATTACATGTGAGTAACATTTCCTTCTGCATCATAGGATTTACAATGAGTTATGAACGCAGAAGAGAGTAGCAAGCATATCCCAACTTCACGACTGTCAATGCAAAAGAGAAACATTCTAAACAAGTAAGGGTGGTAGAAAAGGTAGGAAATCTGAGTAGGATACTTAAAAACAATTTTCGATGTTGTTTGGCCCACAAGGGTATCAGATTGAGAATCTTTAGCTAGACAATGTATAGTGAAAGTATGACATTACTTCCAAGTTTCTGCCTTACATAGTTCTAAAAGAAGAACTTCTTGATACAATCTGCAGATGTCACTTTTGATCTAGTGGAAGGTTCTTGGCTTTCCAGGTAAAGGTTTATTTGGTATTTGATAACAACATGGAATGCAGGACACTTACTTTCCAGCGAGCAATGGTCGCCTTGTACGTAGAGGGCCACAATAAAAAAAAAAAAAGATGTATTAGTTTTATTTAGATAACTCTAAACCCATCTGAAAAGCAAGACTCTCTTTAAGTCTAAGAATGTAGTGATCTCTCTGATGGAGATGAAGGATTGGGGACGAAAACACTAAGTAAAATTGTTTGATTTTTATGGAATTCTGAGACAACTTTAGGAAGAAAACAATTTTGCGTTCTTAAACCTACCATATTGTGGTTAAAAATCAGTTAGGATTCAGTGGATGATAAGACTTGGAATTCAGGGACTGTCCTGGCATTGGTAATTGCACCTAAAAAGGAAAACGTTTCACGGAAAAATGCTACAATGTGGATTTATAAATGGTTCAAAAGAAGCAGCTATAAGTTTAGAAAGAAAAAAATTCAGCTCTCACGGGGGAGCAGGCCTTCTGACTGGAGGGTAAACCTTCTTGCGTTTTCCAGATAGTCTTTGATGACTGGTAGTGTAAAGAACGCCCTTCGATTTGGGCCTTTTTTGTATGCACTTATAGCAGTATGTTGAGAACACACACTGCTCCCCTGCGCCTACTGGTATTTGTATTTCTCACTACTGACATAAATAACCAGTGCTCGTTAAATTACATCAAATAGCATTTCATGTACCTTTAAACTGAATGACAAGCTTGACAAATTCTAAGGGGTGTTGGGTACTTTCCTTGCCTTGGTAGGGAGTGCCTCTTGAACTGTGTACCTTCTTCCGCCCTCCTCCTTTGACCCTGGGTTGGCCATTTCCAGAGAAGTATAGTATACCTGACAACACATGGCAGTCTATAGCAGAACATCTCCACATCCTTGACAGATCCTTCAGTTAACACAAGGGACTCCACATGCTGTCTGATAGTCAGTCGGGGCCATCCACCTACGCCCTCACCAGGTAGTCCGCTCAGGTTGTTTGGGGACCTGCCCGGTATTTGACTCAGCCCGCCCCCCACATTGCTGACTTACCTGACCTCAGAAACCCATCAACAGTTGATAGGACAAGCTGTTAAAATGCTCGATCATTAATTACTCTAAACGTCAACTGATTATGTCATTACATCTTATGCAAAAAGATAAGGCCTACGTACATACAAAACATGAGGACATTTACCTCAAACAAGAAACACATTTATTCCTTTAGGAGTCCCTGAACTCCTGAAGGTGAAGGTTTGTGATCTGAATTGACACTTACTTGTAATCTCCTACCGCCGTTCTCCAGAAGGAAGTGAAACTGGCCATGCTATGCTTAACTACCTTCTTCACTGAGTCGGCGGAAAGAGCTCTAGTCAAATTACAGCAGCGGAGATACTGCCATAGGGAAAAGCGGGACAGCTCTTAGCTGCTAAACGTGGTCCACGGGACACTCAACTACCCATTCCAGCAATCCGCAGCATTTGTGGCCACTTACCAACTGACCTCTCCTGGACATCACAGGTCGGTTTGCCTCATACTGCTCCTCACTCTACACGTCTCAGTCCCGGCTGCTCTATCCCAAAAAAGATGCTTTCCTAGCTCCTCTACATCTCACCCTCTCTTATGGGTGAGAGCTTGGGCGTACCTCGAAGGGGCATTCACTGCTAAAGCCATTATGGCTTTACTCACGTGTAAATCACCAGTAAAGATGGATACTTAGGTGAATTTAATAAGACTGGCAAACCATTTCTTGTCCTCCTTCGGATGCGTACATATCCGGAAGAGGTGAAGAGAGGCTTATGCCACCATTACCC
Organism: Lissotriton helveticus; assembly: GCF_964261635.1. NCBI lineage: Eukaryota > Metazoa > Chordata > Amphibia > Caudata > Salamandridae > Lissotriton > Lissotriton helveticus. The sequence continues at coordinate 352,676,536 of NC_136068.1, forward strand.
TCCACCCTAAGGAGAAAAAAGACCTGCTGGAGTGCACTAGTTATCGCCCCATCTCATTGATAAATGTGGACTTAAAAATCATTGCTAAAAATGTGAATCTAAAAATCATTTCTAAAATTCTAGTGACTTGGCTGCTGGGCAAGGTCACCCCCCCCCCCCCCCCCCAATGAATCCATAAGTCGCAGATGACATTTGTATAAAACCGTTGTTCCGGCAACCAACTCTGGACCTTGGCACGCTTACTCTGACAAATAAAAGATGATCCTGAAAAATTGCATTAATAGACGTACTCCCCTCCCCCTTTTTATTCTCTTCTTGGTCATGCTGGAGCCTCTGTCCAAGGCTGTATGCCTTTCAACAGCATTCAAGGGTATTCAAACAGGCCATAGTGTGCGAGAGATGCACAGGGTCAGATTGGTAAGGCACGCACTCTGGCAATGGCCGAGGGGCCGGTATCAGAGTTCCAGCTTTGGGCCGCTTATTTGGGCAACCTGTTTGGGCAGCCTGGGGCTGATTTGGGCAGTGTCTGTGCTTTTAGGATGCCACCAGCAGCCCAGTGGGTGCCTGAGTGGCCTTTCTGGAGGCAGATGGGCGTCCATTACATCCCTTTTATCAACGGCAGAGGTGTCAATCCCTTTATCTCTCTGGGCTGGCCATTAATGTGTGCAAACTGAGCGTGGGCAGGGGGCCTGAGCATAAGTGGTCTCACTTGTTTTTCAGGTGTGTTTCACCATTGTGAACTATCCGTGCATTTTTTAAATCTAAATAAAGTTAAGAAAACATGCGTCTGTCAGAGGCTCCCCACCCCCTTCATTTAAAAAAAACTTGGCTGAAGCAGTGGTTTGCAGAGAGGCAATATACAAATGTGGGCCACTTTTTTTAGTGTGCCTGGGCTGATTTTTAATCCCAATCCAATCCTGGAGATGCACCACTCCACGCTTGACTGTCTAGGATAGCCAGGCAGCTTTGCACGTGAGCTCTGAGAGAGGTGGGAAAGAGGAGGGGGCTACTGGTAGGTTGTGGCCATGGTTATGTCTTTCCAATTATGCGCTCAAGGCTGGTGTCCGCATATTCCCGTAAACCAACCGTAATAGGTGAGAGAACATCGTTTTAGTTTTAGCACAATTATTATTGCGTTATTATTGGGTATGTTATTGCCGATTGTTGTTAATAGGTCAATGCCTATCTTCCCATGAGCTACCCTGAAGAGGTGGGTCTTCTTTAAATGAAAGAATGACGTATGCACCGCTTCTCCAGGGTGCGTCGAGATCCCAAAATGAGATAATCCTGTAGGAGGACTCGTCCAGAAGACCAAAGCAATCCGTGTGAAGTTTATTTATGCAATTTTATATAGTGCAGACTTCACTCAAAGGTGTCAGAGCGCTTTACAATAGAGTCAAGTACACTACTTGAGGAGATTTAACAACTTAACTTTACAGGTACAAACGAGAAAGTTGAAAAAGTTAAATAAGAGGTGGCAATCACAGCAATAAAACAAAACAAAAACATTGGGATTAGGTTAGCACAAGCATAGAAAACATATTTACAGCATTGTAAGAACTTAGAACATCAAGTGAATGCCAAGCTGCCATGAGGGACATGAAAAGGGATGTATTCGTTCTGGAAGTGTCTTTGGAAGAGAAGAAATTTGAGATCGGTTTTGAAACCAGATAGAGGTGGTGGTACGGAGAAATGGAGGAAGTGAGTTCCAGATTCTAACTGCATTGCCTGAGAAGAATTGAGCCTTCAATCTTTCTTTTTTGAATGTAGGGGGCTCAAGCAGTAAGTATTCAGCATTACGTGAAGGTCTAGAACCTCCAGAGATTTTAAGTTTATTTGCCAGGTATCGAGGGAAGGGAATGTGCAGGGCTTTGTGTATGATACAGGCAGTCTTGTAGATTGACTTTGCTTCAATGGGAAGCCATCAAAAAGAAAACAGTATGGGTGTGATGTGATCATTTCTTTTTGCCCCAAAAACAAAACGAGCCGCTGAATGGAGAATGGATTTGAGAGTGGAGAGGTGGGATTTGGGGAGGCCAGCAAAGAAAGGCATTTGAAAGGCAGCAGCCGTCGGGTGCCACCGAGTGCGCAGGAGGATACATGAAGGAAGACAATTGGCCCCTTTAAACGAAAACCGCTCGTCGCCAAATGAAGAGGTGGGTCTTCTTTAAATGAAAGAGGCGATCAGGCGAGAAGAAGTTTCTTCAAATGAAAGTTGCTTTATTATTAATAGGAGTCCACGTTCTGAAGATCCTCTCTCCATCTGTTCCCAACTCGAGTTGGAAACCATGGAGAAGGAACATGGATCTGTACTCAAATATAAACAAGGCGTGCATGCAGGTTAACGTGCAGCATGCACACGGATGTAAACATAGACATGAAAGAAACACTTAACGCCTACCCAGCTTTGTCACCCTTACTTTTCATGTTTCCAGACTTCTATCCTCCACCTTCAAATTAGCCACCCAGCAGAAAAATTGTTAACTTCTATAGATTCTGTGTTTGTTTAACGTTATTATGACGAGAAGGCTCTATATAAATTGTTTTATGTTTGTGAATGTAAACTCCTGCCCTGATCCTCTTTCTAATTTGTATACATATGTGTCAGTACCATATTGTTTCAGTTCAAATAAATAAATGTTGCAAACAAAACCCATATAGTACTGCGCTCAGGAGAGCACTGCTCCAGAGTGAAGTCCATGTGTCGAAGCACATTTAGATCAAAAGATGCTAGGAGTAATTGTGCCACTTAGAACCTCAGTATGGTACTCTTAAGACAGAGGCCTTATGGTGACCTGTGATGGGCATCACCAAAACAGTATTGAACAGGCATTCTATTAAAATGCATATAGAAAGTCGTTACTCAATCATTCCCTATTTCGCACAGAGAAAGGCCGCTCCTTCCAAGTGCTCTCGTCCCCACAGTGCCCAGGCAAAAAAGCTCTCCATTTAGCGGTTGTGCTAACTTTAACTGCTCATTTGTGTCATAGTGGTGAAGGAATGATAGGACCTTAAATGATCTGTGCCTGCCATATTGCCAAATAGTTCGCTGGGTGAGTGCTTGGTGGTGAAAGAGTCTCGGGCACTCTGCTTGCAGTTGCACTGCATAAAATGCAGCTGTTCACCTTCTCAATTGGAGCAGTCATTCCGGCCCTCAACATCAGAGCACTGAGGCCTTAAAAAAAAAAGTAGCAAGGGGCTAGGGAGTTCTCAAGAGATGCGTTATGTTATGATCATGCCACTTCCCCGTCTGTATTATCTGAAAGAAACATGTTAGTTAGATTCCTTACATTAGAATAACCCCCAGGCGTCAGACTGGATCCGGAAAGTTTTCGTCAGCAGTACCCCTGCGCGTCGGTAGGCGTCGTCTGTGGCTCCGCGTCCGTCGGTGTCTTGATCGCCGGGATGACGTCGTCGGAGTACTTAGACGCCGTCCTCGCACGCTGACGTCAGTTCTTCTTTTTTTCGCGCTAGCTAGCGCAGATCCGGGAAGAGCGTACCCTTAGTCACTTTTTGACAAACTTTTGTACTTTTTTGGTCTATCTTTTTCGAGTCGACATCGACTCCTGGTGCCGGTAGGGATGCCTGGTTCCAAGCCGTGTTACGCCTGTCACCGACTGATGTCAGTTACCGATCCCCACCGCCGGTGTCTACTGTCTAGGGGCTGACCACGACGACAAGTCGTACCACGACTGCCCGGCCTTGACGTCGAAGGCTAGGCGGGAGGTTCCCGTAAGCTGCTCGATATCCGGCAGTCAGCTCCGCGCCGCTCGGGGAGGAGGTCGAGGGACCGGTCGCGGAGCCGGAGTCATCACCGTTCGTCGGGATCTAAGTCCTCGCACTCCGGTAAGTCGAGGCAAGGGAAGAAGAAGTCAAAGAAACACCATCGTTCTTCGACCTCCCCTCGTCGGTCGCGCGACTCGGCCAAGGTTCACGTGCCGCTGCCCGCACGGCTTTGGCGGAGCCCGTGCAGTTGCATCCCGCCCCACACCCTCCGGTCCCTGGGCTCAATGCGACTCCGGAGCAGGATCGAGACTTCCTCGTGGCCATGAGGACTCTCTTTCCGCCGTCGGGCCTTGTCGGCGCACCTTCTGGCCCTGCGGGTCCGACTGGGGGTACTAGCCCTGTGTTGCTTGAGGCTCCAGCCCCGGCACCGCACACAACTTCGGTCTCTGCGCCGCAGGACACCATAGGATCCAGGCCTGGATCCCGGTCGACGCTGGTTGACCTCACGACTCTTCTGCTGGCGCCGACTCCCACTGAGCCACCTCCGGCGCTGTCCTCTGGCAACGCCGGCCCAGGTTTCAGCCCCGGCCCGGCGTCTGATTGGCACCGTCTCCGACCGGTGAATTGTTCACCTATGCCCCGGCTCCATCATTTCTGCCTGTTTATCCGGACATGGATGAAGGGGAGGACTGGGAGGGGTCTGAGAACCCTCTGGCACAGCAGTGCCAGTTAAGTCAGGACTGGGCAGATGAGCTAGGGGAGGCCAGTGGTCTTGACACTTCACCTGACACTGGCTTTCTCTCGCCTCCTTCCGTGGCTACGGAGGAGGGAGCTACTTATCCTGTGGTGCTGCGCAAGGTGGCCAAGGCCTTGCGCTCCCTTCAGCGGCCATGAGGACTAACCTCCTCACCGAGGTGCTTCAACTGCCAGTAAGCTCTTCGAAGCCTCTACTGCAGTTCAATGAGGCCCTCACTGACGTTCTGATGGGTACTTGGTCCAAGCCCAACACAGTCCCTCCTGTGGATCGGAAAGTGACCCGGTGCCACCGCCCTGCTCCAGGCGCCCCCTGCTTTCTGTCCACCCACCCCACCCCTGAGAGTCGGGTTATCCAGGCCTCCACGTCCCAGACCACCTTCCCGACCGCACCACTGGACCGGGAATCCAAAAGGCCAGAACAGTTTGGCAAGAAACTGTTTTCCTCCCTTAGTCTAGGGTTGCGAAGCATTAATACCGCATGCCTTTTGGACCGTTACACCCACTCTCAGTGGGATACGGTGGCGGACGTGCTGCCCCAGTGTCCAGAGGAGGCCAGGACATGGCTCGCCCAAGCTCTTGCTGAGGGGCGGGATGTAGCACGGTACTCCATCAGATGCGGACTTGACACCACGGACTTGCTGGGTAGAGCGATGGCCTGGCTGAGATCCACAAACTTTTCGGGGGATGTCCAGAGCACTCTCATGGACATGACTTTTGATGGCCATCGCCTCTTTGGCGACAAAGCATATAGTGTGCTGGAGCGTTTTAAGGACTCCAGGGCTACGGCCAAGTCCGGCCCAGTGGCAGCAAACTTCTGCTTTTCGCTCCTTTCGTGGCTCTGGAAGGAGCACCCCCGCACGTTCGTCCAGCCAAAGACTGCAGAACCAACCTGCCGTGGCGGAACAGGGGGACAGAGAGTCGGTCAGTCCACATCTGCTCCCGCAGCATCTGCCTGAAAGCCTTCCTAGTCCGAACTTTTAGGCCCATTCCACGCCAGTGCGAGGCAGAGTTTGCCATCACCTGCTCCACTGGCGTACCATCACTTCGGACAGGTGGGTGCTGCAAATCGTCTGAAGGAGCTACTCCCTCCCCTTCGAGGCGACCCCTCCAGCCATGCCACCACAGTACCACCGCATGTCGGGGGATCACATGCAACTTCTATGGTAGGAAGTTACGGCCCTCCTGGCCAAGGGGGCCATCGAGCGGTCCCTGGCCCAGAAGTAGGACGGGGTGTTACTCCCACTACTTTCTGGTTCCCAAAAAGGGCAAAGGGGGCCTACGCCCTATCTTGGACCTCCGGAGCCTCAACAGCTTCCTCCGGAAGGAGAAGTTCAAGATGCTGACGTTAGCTCAGGTTTTGGCTGCCCTGGACACTGGAGACTGGATGGTAGCGTTGGACCTGCAGGATGCTTATTTCCACATTCCCGTCCTGCCGGCCCACCGGCGTTACCTGAGATTCACTTTGGGCCACGAGCGCTTTCAGTTTACCGTGTTCCCCTTCTGCCTCACCAGTGCCCCTCGGGTGTTCACGAAAGTGATTGCGGTGGTCGCGGCTCATCTGCGCAGATTCAGGGCTCCAGTCTTCCCTATCTCGACGACTGGTTGTTGAAGGCGGGCTCGCCCCAAACAGTCGTCTCCCATTTCCAGACTACGGCAGACCTCCTGCATTCGCTGGGGTTCTCCATCAACGTGCCGAAGTCACACCTGAGTTCCTTCCAAAAGCTCCTCTTCATCGCAGCGGTTCTGGACTTGGCGCAGTTTCAGGTTTATCCTCCCGAGCAGCGAGTTCGAGATATTCAGGCTCTGATTCCGATCTTTCAGCCTTTGTCCCGGGTTTCGGTCAGGATGGCCCTACGGCTGCTGGGTCTGATCCTGCATCCTGCTGGCGGATGCGGGCTCTGCAGTGGGACCTGAAGTTCCACTAGGCACAACATCAGGGCAACCTGTCCGACCACATCCTGATCTCGGAGGGCACTGCGAGACAGTTGCAGTGGTGGCTCACAGACCGCTATTGGGTCAGTGGCAGATCCCTCTCCCTTCCCCAACAGGTGCACAAAGTGCTGACTGATGCGTCCCTCCTGGGATGGGAGGGCCACATGGGAGAGGCGGAGATCCAATGCCTCTGGTCTCCAGCGGAGTCCTGGCTCCATACCAACCTTCTGGAGCTGCGAGCGATCCGACTTGCACTGAAGGCATTCCTTCCCTCTGTCTGGGGAAGTGTAGTGCAGGTGTTCACGGACAACACCACCGCCATGTGGTATTGCAACAAACAGGGCGGAGTGGGGTTGTGGACCCTTTGTCAGGAGGCTCTGCGCCTCTGGACATGGCTGGAACATTTGGCATCACCCTGGTGGTTCAACACCTGGCAGGTTCTCTGAACGCCAGGGCGGATGAACTCAGCCGTCGGTGCATGATGGATCACAAGTGGCATCGGAACTCGGACGTGGCGCAAGGTCTCTTTCAGCAGTGGGAAGCGCCTTGGTTAGATCTATTTGCCACCGAAGAGAACGCGCAATGTCATCAGTTCTGCACGTTGGAATTTCCAAGGCGGCACTCGCTCAGAGACGCTTTTCGTAGCGAGTGGAGTTGCGGTCTGTTATGCGCCTACCACCTATACCACTTCTGCCCAGAGTGCTGAAGAACATCAGGCGCGACCGGGCCCAAGTCATCCTTGTGGCTCCGGATTGGGCACAAATATACTGGTATCCCAAGCTACTCAGTCTGTCAATCGATCCCCCGTTCTGACTGCCTCTTCAGGAGGATCTTCTGTCGCAGCAACAGGGGACGGTCCTCCACCCGAACCTGTCCAGCCGACACCTCCATGCGTGGAGATTGAGCGGCGACAGTTGATGCCATTTGACTTGCCTCCTGAAGTCTGTGATGTTCTTCTGGCAGCCAGGCGTCCCTCCACAAAAACGGTATACGCCTGCAGGTGGAACAAATTTGTGTTATGGTGCACAGCAAAGGCTGTGGATTCCCTCTCTGCCCCTGTTTCTGAGGTTCTCCTCTTTCTTCTTTCCTTGGCCCAGAAGTGCTCTGCTCTGGGCACCATCAATGGATATCTTTCAGCTGTTTCAGCCTTCTTGAGGCTTCCTGATCAGCCTTCTCTCTTCAAGTCCCCTGTTGTAAATAGATTCTTGAAAGGCATTACTTGCATGTTTCCTCCTGTTCCCTTCGTAATGCCTCAGTGGGACTTGAATCTGTTGTTAACCTATCTAATGTGTGCTCTGTTTGAGCCACTCCATAACTGTCCTCTTAGCCTTCTGACTCTCAAAACTGCTTTCCTGGTTGCCATCACCTCTGCCAGAAGAGTGAGTGAACGCCAGGCTCTTTCTTCTAAGCGTCCTTTCCTCTCCGTCCATCCGGACAAAGTTGTTCTGAGGACTCGTCCTTCTTTTCTACCCAAGGGGGTTACTGCCTTTCACATCGGCCAGACCATTACCTTGCCCACCTTCTTTCCGCCTCCGCATCCTTCGAAAGAGGAAGAGAGGCTCCACCGTCTGGACCCAAAACGTGCGCTTTCTTTTTACCTGAACCACACAAAATGGTTCCGAGTGGACGACCAACTTTTTGTTGGCTACGTGGGCGCTAAGAAGGGACCGGCGGTGCACAAACGAACCATCTCTCAGTGGGTCGTTTTGTGCATCAAGGTCTGTTATTCCTTGGCTAAAAAGGATCCTACTCAGGGGCTGCGCGCCCATTCCTCTCGGGCCACGGCGGCTAATACTGCCCTGGGACGGGGAGTCCCTTTGCAGGACATTTGTCAGGCAGCTACGTGGACCTCGCTGCACACGTTTGCCAAGCACTACTGCCTTGACAGTCAAGTCCGGAGGGATGGCTTCTTTGGCCGTTCGGTTTTGCAGGACTTTCTGGTGTGATCTTGGTTTGCAGACCCACCACCGGGGTTGGTATTGCTGGGGTATCTATTCTAAGGTAAGGAATCTAACTAATGTGTTTCTTTCAGATGCACAAGTTACGTACCTTCGGTAGCGATATATCTGTATGAAACATTAGTTAGTTAGTTTCCTTGCCGCCCACCCATCCTCCCCGTTCTGCGAACCGATATCTAGGGTTAAGGTCATCCCTTTCAGGGCCCTAGTTTCATGGCACCAGTGTCGGTTTCTTGTATGGCTCTGCGTTCCTGGCACGGAAAGCTATGTACAGAACTGACGTCAGCACGCGAGGGCGGCGTCTAAGTACTCCGACTTCATCCCGGTGATCACCACGCTGACGACGGACGCGGAGCCGCAGACGCTGACTACCGACGCGCAGTGGTACTGCTGACGAAAACGTTCCGGATCCAGTCTGACACCTGGGGGTTATTCTAAGGTAAGGAATTTAACTAATGTTTCTTACAGATATATTGTACCGAAGGTAAGTAACTTGTGCGTTAGGCCCTTTAATTAGATTCAAATGAGTTTGTAAGTGCATCCTCTTGATGGCCTCACTGTTTTCTATCAAGTTTCAATTATACTGATTTAGAGTTGGGTGATAACCTGCCAATTGATGTACTGAGAGCTAACCATACATTTTCCTGGGAATGTTTCCTCCATTGTGCCTACAGTGTGTTGTTGAGTGCAACAGTGCCTGTCTTGCTTTGAGAATTTTTCCAACGCACATTTTGTGTTTGGCCGAAGTTCATTTTTGAAAGCAAACAATGCTCAGCATTTATTGAAATATCACTGTTTTCAGCACATTCGAGCGTTTCAATAAAATTAATTTCACCACTGATTTGTTTTATCTCTCTCGTACATCTTTAAGAGGACGGTTAATTTGTAAAGGTATTGAAACTAATTGTCAGCCTGTAGATAAGTTAATTCCAGGTAGCTATATTAAGGTTTGTTTGGAGTGTTTCCATTATTTTCCGTGACACATTTCTTTTTCCTTGGGAGTGAATAGCTGAGCTGCAGCTTCCGTGTGCAATCGGTTCTTTTTTTAACTTGTCTCATTTTAATTGACTCTTTTTTTTTCCACCAGGTGCCTTCATAGCTGGAGAAGAACCAGCAATGGATTCGAATGAGCTTCCTAACCTTGAAGAAATCTACATATCCTTGTGCTCCTCCACCATGGAAGACTCCGACATGGACTCTGGGTTGGAAGAAGATGAACCAAAGTTGAACTATATGGCGAAGGATTCCACCATCTTTGTTGCTTTCCAGGGGGACATGAATGATGAAGATTTTAAATGGAAACTAGAAAGCATTATAGATAATGTTCCTTTCCTGTTACAAATGGGTAAATATGGTTTCTCAGTGCATTACTGCCTTAATACATCTGTCATTCATTGAGTGCCAAAGTGAACATGAGTCAAGGGAGTGTTTGACAAAATGTAAATCAAACTGTTATTAGAGGTCCACTGTTAGAGTTGTTGAGTTTTGGAAGCAACAAGTAGTAAATCATTTTTTGTGGCTCCAGGATGCCTACTATTTCCAAGTGGTCACTACCATTCAGTTCTTGTTGCTCTACCTGCGATATACGCCTCATTGAAGAGATAACGCTTATGTTTACAATTTATAGTGAAATCTAATACATGCAGTACAGGCCTGGAATACTCAAAATAAATGTTTGTCTTTTGAATTCAGGTGATTTAGTTAGGTCACCATTCAGACCTCGATGATTAATTAGGTGAGGTGGGTCGGTTTAGGTTGTGCACAGTTTATGAATGAACTGACAAGGCCAGAAATGGATGCAAAAGAAACCATTGAAGTATTTATTTGGCTGCTTAGCCAATGTTATTGTAGGAATTACCATTAACAGTGCCTAAAGTTTCACAGTATTTCACTACCTATCTACTCATGAATTTCCTAGTACTGAAAATTAAGCCCAATGAAACGTAGTTGGTTGCTCCATGGCCCAATAAAACTGTGATAGTAGGTTTCTACAATGCTATGATAATTCATATCTTTCTATATCAATGTGATGAGAATGGTGAATCTGTGTTTTTCCACCCAAGCTCTCACACCCATAAATCCAAACGTGCAGTGGTCTGCTTTTCTACGGTGAGGTGTGGGAACTTAGAACTATACTAAGGCTGACATTGTCAGCACAGTTTGGTATTCTATGAAATACATGTGAATAAGCCATTTTTTAAAGCCATAGTTTTATATTTGCTGAGCAGTCTGGCTAAGAAGTGATGGTGCGATCCATACAACTCCTATCTGTATTACATTTTCTTGGTATTTGGTATTTATACAGTTGTAGCGATGGTGGGGTTCCCTTCTGGCAGCAATAGCACTTGCAACATTTTCCTAAAAAGAATGTGATCCAGAATGTAGTCTGTTTCATACTACATAGTGTACTCATCCACACATGTGAAATGTTTGTATCAGAAAACGTCTGGCAACTCAGCATGTTAGAAATGTTTCTCTTCTCAGCATATGTTGGGTTTTATTGGACATACTTGATGAAATAGTTTTTTTACCCTAGTTTGATATTTGCTGTGCTTTCTAGTAAGTTAAAGGTGGTGTAATTCAGGCATGTCACCCATTTCTAGATTCTAGCGGGCCTGTAGTGTGCACCCCGTGTGGGTGGCCAGCCCACTGCTGTGGACAGCATACGGTTGTGCGCAGTGTGGAGTTAAAATAACAAATGATGGACGGAATGCTGAACAATGCAGACATTCACCCACAGTCACAAGGATCTGCTTTTATTCCACAGCATTTTTATTCATCATGCCACCCCAGTTTGGACCCAGCCATATGCAAATCAGTCTTGACCTTGTTCCGTTTGGTCACAGCCATACGCAAATCAGTCTTGACCCTGTTACTCATGGGAACAGTACAGCCCGGACTGCCAAGCTGTGTCTTCCTTGGATCGGAAATAAGCATCCTGGGACCGGTTTTGGGGTATCGCCCCACATCAGCCAGGCTAGCTTGAATTCAGTAGCCCAGTGAGCACGGGACCCACGTCTGGGCATACCCCACCCACTTAGGGTGACAACAGCAAAAAAGAAAAAATTATGAACAGAATGCTGAACAATGCAAACGTTCACCCCCAGTCATAAAGATCATGGTTTAATCCATTGTTTTTTTGTTTACCACGCTACCCTAGTTTGGACCCAGACATTTGCAAATCAATCTTGACCCTGCTCCTCATTGGAACAGTCCAGCCCGAACTGCCAAGCCAGGTCCACCCTGGACTGGAAGCAAGACTGGGAAGGTAGACTTTTGCATCATCGCTGTTGTCGTCAGCGATTATTATAACTGCGCAAATTCTTAACTGGACCCCACGATGGATCAGTCGCCAAATTTGCATTCTTTGTGGACTAACCGTTAAGCCCAAAGACGAGAGACCGGACATCGAAATTACCGCCGATGAGGGAACCGTCGATGACGCTGGCTCTGGCGATGACGGACCAATGACGAGGAGAAAAACCGTGGAATAAAGATTTGATGACAAGACAATCATTAACGAAGGAACCATCTATGCCGTTGAAATCCACATCGTTGACTAGAACATAATTTTTTCCTTTGCTATTGATTGCTCCAAGAAATAAAACTCTAACGGAGAATCTCCCAGCTGACAGCTCACTGAGAAAAATTTCGTCCCTTCCACCAGCATATCTTCTAGATGATGATGATGATGATGATTCAGAAGACAAGGGCCCCTGTGGGGTGGCTCATAGCCCATCAGAGCTTTACGTCCAGTGCTAGGCGGACGAGGATTATGAAGGGCCCTATTATGATGAATGCTATTTATTATACTGCTGGAGAGCAATCCGAGCAGCACCATGAGGAATGCTCATCTTAGGAGCAACAAGAACAATCCATTCAAATGGCCATGTCTTTAGGGAGCAGCTTGAAAAATGTGCTCCAGGACTATCGCAGGTTCCCTGACACAGCTCCATCAAAGCAGACACCAATACAGTCTCCTCAGCTCAGAACACCTCTTTCACAACCATCAAGACTTGGGACTTCTCCTGGCGGCTTCTGTCATAGCTGACCCTCCATCTGACGAACCACCTTACATGGACGAAGAAAGAGAGAACGAAGAAATAAGGGACACTGCCTCAGTCCCTAATGAATTGGATGATTTTCTAATCCTAACTCCATCCCCTCCAGTATCGCCACCAACAGATTCCCCACCGGAGGATATCCGTGGATTCCATATCTGATGAAAAGAGCTGCCAAGAGGTTTGAGCTTCTGCTTATCACACAAGCCGATTCTTTCCTTTTTGATTTTGAAGTGCCCACCAAAAAAATATGTTCGGGCTATCCCTATCATTGACTTTATTTCGCAAGAAGGCCTCAAATCATGAAAGGTCCGGCTACAGTATATGCCGTTGTCCTCAGGCTTTATAAAAAAATACAAAGCTCCTGAAGACTCTCCAATATGCTTAATTGGCCAACCGAAACCAGTCTCAGTTATATCCCAGACGGCCCAAAGTTGCTCCAAGAATCCGTCTACTTCAATCTCTGCACCTCCTAACAAGGATGGTCACAGGCTTGATAATATCGGAAAGAGATTCTCTTCTATGGCAGCCACGACAGTTAGGGCAGCAAACTCCTTGGCAATATTAGGCCGCTAAGACCGGAAAATGTGGTCAGATCTTTCTAAATACCTTGACCTGTTGCCTGAAGAAGACAAAATAGAAACCTGTGAGAGCCTTCAAGAAGGAGAGGCTGCGAGCATAGTTTGCTCTGTTAATATCTCCGCAACAGGATTCAGACCGCTATCTGGTGCAAGAGGTCCTAGGTAGACAACAATGGCTAAAAGCCACGTCTTTCCGCCTGGAGGTCCAAAGTAAAGTACTAGATTTACCATTTGATAGCGACTCATTGTTTGTTAGGCATGTGGACGAGGTGCTCCAGTCCATCAAGTCTGATACGGACACTGCCAAGGCCCTGGGAACTCTTCAGTTTCTGAAGTAGCTCTTTCGAGGAGCTAGGAGTAGAGGAACATATTCCTATAGAGTTGGTTATCAACCCTACAAAAACCAATATCGGGCTGGTCAGACTCCGTACTGTCAACAATATCTCTACAGACAACCACCAACTGCAGCATATAAACACACAACCAGAGGAAAGTTCTCTTCCCGAGGCAGGGATTCCAACACTAAACAGTGACCCCTGCATAATGCCGTCTACCCCACACAACTCACCCAATCCACTGGCAGGCTGAATTTCATATCATTACCGTCAATGGCCCCTTATAAGGTCAAGATTTAATCAGGATGGAGGGAAGGAGAAGCTAAGGTCCATTCTGCTTCCATACGTAGTACAAATAATCAAAAAAGGGGGGGAATGGAGCACTCGTCCTGTGTACCAGGGTCAACATTTTTACTAATCCTTCTCCTCTCTTTGTTAAACAGAGCGCCATGCTAATAATAACGCGCTCACTGTCACGCTTTTATCAAATTACAGCTTCTCAACCAGAATGCGCGCACTGCCCTCATCACACCTAGCTGCATAATGGGCGAGAAAGTTAATAATGATTTTAACCATCACATCGCTTATAGTAACGTGCATCAGGCTCACAGCACCAAAAATGTATGCATTTATTTACACCTGACCACGGTCACGAAATGCTTAATTCTGTCCTCGTAATGCAATTTCACCACTCTGACACTACGAGAGCTAACTTTTAGTTTTAACTCAATGCGCTCATTTCCTCTACCAATAATCTCTCTGTGTTTACTAGTTGAAACCCAACAATTTGTTGAATGATACAAAGACCATCACCAGTCTGGATTTATTTCTAAATTGTTATACGAAAGTATACAATTGTGCTTCTCTTTCACTTTCTTTTATTTTCAGCTACAGGTACTATTGATCTGACTGCACACAAGGAAAGTGGTAAGTGAACCACTTTCAGTAGTTGCCGCAACGTGCTACTACAAACTTACCAGTCCTGAAGAAAGCAAATAGATCCTATCGGACAACAAGGCCTGAACATGTCGACCACAAACAGTGCGGTAGATCAGTAACTCGATCTACACACACGCCACTTTGTTTTTACTTTTCCACCCCACCAAATCTATTAAAGCACCTGCCTATTTGGTGGCGTAGGGAATCTTAACTCACTTTACACTAGCACATAAATCAGCTCCTTTTTTATCTCTGGACGCTACTGCAATGCCAGTTGGTCAACCTCCAGGTGGAGGTCAACATATTCACAAACTAAACCCTATGATGATGCTGTCAAGTTACAGGAAGGCGGAGAATCTAGAAATACCTCCCATGTCTTGTGAACGTGAATGAGCTTTTTTTTTTAGATGGATTAGTAACAATTTTGACCCTGGTACATGGGACGAGGGGTCTATTCCCCCCCCCATTTGATTATTTGCCCTTATAATGTCCGGCAAGTGGACGCTCGATGTGATCGCCGAGGGCCATACCCTAGAGTTCATCAAAACACAGCCAAACACCCTGCCAAAGGAACCACCTCCTCTACACCTGAAACGACTCCTCATGCAAGTGTCCACAATGCTAAGAAAAGGAGCGATAGAAGTAGTCTCGGAACCACAGGGAGGCATGGTGTTTTACTCATGTTTCTTCCTCATTCAATCAGGAGATTGGCGCCCCATTGTAGACCTCCACAAATTAAACAAATTCCCGAAGAATCAATCTTTCTGCATGGTGACACTACAAGATATACTTCACCTTCTCTCTCCAGGAGGTCTTATGACAACCTTGAATCTTCAGTACGCATGCGTCCATGTACCAATTTACCCAAAACAACACATTTCTGTGATTCAAGGTAGCTGTCACCCACTACCAGGTTACAGTCCTTTCATTCGGACTAAAATCAGCACTGCACATTTTCAGTCTTAGCTCCAGTGATAGCCTATCTCAGTCAGGGGGGCGAGTTCAGGATTTCCATACCTGGATGACTTTCTGATAAAGGCACAAACACAACAACAAACATTAAAGGCCACAACAACTTGTCTAACATTATTCCACAGACTACGTCTCACTATCAATTACCAGAAATCTCACTTGAATCCGACAACTACCTTGACGTTCTTAGAAGCATTCTTGGACACTGTCCAGAACAAATAGTTCACATCACAAGACAGACAATAAAAACGAGTGAATAGATTGTTCACAAAAAACGTCAGTTTCTGACCGGATACACAAATCGCTCCCCGAAATGCTTTCTTCATGCATTCCCCTCATTTCGAACAGTCCATCGATGTGGCCACTCCAAGTGTAATTGGACAAGCAATAGCTGCATGCCCAGGGCTCGTTCGAGAACATTGTTCACATCACTCCAGCAATGACACAAGCCATGCTTTGGTGGACACAGACATCAAATATATCAAGGGTCTATCATTTCTGGCACAAATACCTGAGTATATCATAATGGCAGATGCGTTGCTGGAAGGTTCGATGGTCATCTGCAAGACCTAATGATCAGCGGAAAATGGAATCCCAAGGAAGCAAAACTGCTCATAAATTTGCTGGAGCTGAAAGCCTTCACTTTGGCATTAAGATCTTTCCTCCCCAAGATAGCACACTCATCAGTGCTCATTGACGCAGACAATACCAGCATGTTTTACATCAACAAGCAAGGAGGAACACACTCACTACCACAATCTCTTCAGGCAGAGGAGATCTGGAACTGGGCTCTGCAACATCACATAATGCTCGGAGCAAGCATAACATGTGCCAGGAGTATCCAACATCCTTGCAGACTCATTAAGCTGGACCAACATCACCTGACATGAGTGGGAGCTCAACAAAGACACTCTGGACAACCTTTTCTATCGTTGGGGCAAACCAAACTTAGACCCGTTTGCAACAAAGCAGAGCAAAAAAGACCTAAACTTTGCAAGTTGGCATCACCACGAGGGATCATAGGGAAATGCATTTTCGATGAGATGGTCAGGAATCTATTCTTATGCTTTTTCTCTGATCCCAAGGCTTCTCTTGAAAATCAAGAGAGAGCCCTGCCGAGTCCTCCTCAGTGTTCCAAGGTGGCCCAAACAGTTTTGGTTCATGGAGTTCCTGCTCCTA
Source organism: Lissotriton helveticus (assembly GCF_964261635.1). NCBI lineage: Eukaryota > Metazoa > Chordata > Amphibia > Caudata > Salamandridae > Lissotriton > Lissotriton helveticus. Next base: position 352,692,975 of record NC_136068.1, read on the forward strand.
TCTGAACAACCTCACTCACGTGCAGCTCAAACCAAAAAAAATGCTGCTGACGATGAATCAGCGTCAGGTCCGTCATCCCAACCCGACATCTCTACTCTTATCAGCCTGGCTCTTCCTAAATCCAACAAAAAAAGGGAGGTAGAGGGAAAGAATGGGCATAGGCTCGCCCTCCAGAAAATACGTAAGTCACAAGAGATCTCTGAGAAACAGAAATCGAGAGCCTAGCTACTAACTATAGTCCTATTCACAACATTCACTGGAGTTGGAATAGTGTGTATAGTGATAGAAAAAGAGTATTGCTCTTTTTCTTGTTGTCCCCTCACTCACCAGGGTTGCCCCACGGTGACATGCTTCATCATTGGGGCCATCCCAGTCCGCTGCGGACTGGGGCGTGCTGCGACTTGCGAATTACGTAGGAGCACTTATAATTATTGACTATGTGTGGTGCGAATGTAGTGATGTGATTGAGTGGGGTATGTGTAAATAGTTAAAAATACCTGCCTAGTAAGCGTTAAATAGTTTATTCTTGCTTCCAGGTGGTAGAGTTAAAAACGGGGTGAAGTATTAGGATACCCAAAAGGCAATGTGTTTAGGTTTACCTATCAACTCCTGTCTGTCAACATGTTTCGTGCATCCCCCAAGCACTTCCTCAGGACTACACAGGGACCAGCCCTGTGTTCGCCACTCCTAAAAGATGCCGCAATGAGCTAAATGGTGAAAAAATGCTGCAATCAATATTAATGCATGCATACAGTACCTACGTAACCAAATGAATCACGTTGTTCCTGTAAGACAAAAAAGATAACTTAATAGTTAAGGGGTAGTCATGACCCCCAGTATATGCACACAAAATTCACACACATAGGACGAACAGTGATTATATTCCATGTGGTCGTAACAAGTGTATTTTTTATAAAAAACATTTTCCCGCACAAAAAAACGTGGTTCACACCTTGTGGTATAGAAAACATGCACACATACTACTTGCACACTCATACACCTCGTTTTTACATACATATGGTAGAGCCTAGTTGCGCCCCATGGACTCGGAGGGGTTCAGTATCCCAGCAATCTAAAGTACCGGGAGGAAGCAAAATATCAGATTTTCGACCAGGTTGTCTTGTTGTTAAAGACACACGGGACCGTGTTTTTCGGGCTCCGCGATTGAAAACAAACAGGGTTGAAAAGATACTCTGTCTGCTCTACACGGATTCGCAGAGCATGATCAGCACTTACTTGCTAACAGGATACCTCCCTCTGTTTCACCTAATCGTGCGTCTCCAGTCCGAATGTTGTATGGCCGGGGACGCCGGGCTGCTTATAGCTTCCTTTCTGCCTCACACTTCCGCGTTGTACTGGTGAAAGACTAGAGCGCGCTTAGGTATGTGCGATAGATTTTTGGCGGCCATGTTGGGTGTATGGAAGTGATTCCGAAAACGAATTACTAATGAAGGGCTTAACGATTTTCCACTTCATAGAATTTACAATAAATAGCAGAGTTTTGTCATTTTTATCAGGTCGTTTGCCCAATTTTTGAGAGAATTATTAAAGTGATCGAAAAGTTATCGAAAAATACCAGAACCCAGGGCTGCATCGTGTTCAGTGGTTGGGTCATGGTTTTTGGTCATTGCATACCATTCAATGTCTCAGTATAAAGTCGTATTTCAAAGAGGTTATTCAGGATGTTAGTACTTGGCTAACTAGATTGGAAAGAGTTAAGGGATCTAATATTAGTTAGATTATGTGAATTGTCCCCAAGGGATTTCATCATTCAGGCCCACTATGTGAGAACGGAGTTTAAAAACCCAACGTTGTTCTTTTTCTAAGAGTTTTTTTCTCCATGTCAGTGTGTGGCTTTTGTGTTTCAAGTACCACCCATCGCATGTCATTTGGGGTGTGTCCTTTTTCCAGGAAGTGTGTGGTCATTTTTGTGTTGGAATGCTTACACCTAAAATTACTACGGTGTTCAACCATACGTGTATTGACCTTCCTGGTGGTCATGCCAATGTAGTGCAGATTACACGTACAAGTGATCATATAAACCACCCCTGTCGTGTTGCAGTTCGAGTAAGCCCTTAGTTCCCAGGTCAAACCATTGTTGCAGATGACTTGTTTTGTTGCTGTAGTTAAATGACACACACTGCAATTTGAACAAGGGTAGTGTCCTGATGGTAGTGGGTGTAAGCGACGTATTGGGCCTCCCGTATCCTTAGGGCGTGTGTGGACTAACAAGTCCTTCAAGTTTTTCCCTTTGCGATGGCTGAACATTGGCTGGGTAAGGTTTAAGCCGCCATAACAGCACGCCTAGAAGAGAGTATGAAAACTGAGATCCATGACCTAGAGGTGAAATTAAAGACCTACCAGACTCCAGCAGAACTCAAAGAGACTGGAGGAACTAAATAAATCAATGAATGAATTCGAGATCTCATTGAAGGACACGAAATATGTGAAATTTCACAAAGACAAGAAATCTTTTTCGCATGAAAAAGTTTACCCATACATCAAGGATGATTATATCCTCTCCGGGAAAAACCCTGGTTACAATACTGATAGTGGGGGTTCACACACAGGATCTGACTCTTCTGATTCAAGTTACAATCGCAACCAACCAAAAAACAGACGAAGCAGAGGGGGTAGGATGAGAAACAGAGGGAATTTCGGATGGCCACCTTTCCAGGGACCACCACCCCAATACATCTATGGTGCTCCACCATTCCACCACCCCTATCCACAACAACCCTTCCCCTTCTGGGACAACACCCAGGCATCGGGCATGCAACAGCAGCCTTTTTTAGGGAGAGACAAAACGCCGGGAAGAGGCAAAACCAGAGGCCAACAGGTGCAATGGGCACAACCATTGGAAACAGGCAGGACCCACACGAGGAGCCAAGGTCCGGTGAGCGCACCATCAACCAGCAACCATTGAGCATGGTAGTTAAACTTTCAGACAAGGTCCTTACCCAAGACCAGACAAATGTTTTAGAAAAGGGTTTGGGTTTTGTCCCAACTACCAACTTGGATAAATTCAAGTTATACTGTGAGCTGAAGGAGTTCACTCGCAGTATCAAGTTACAAGTGTTCTTTAAGGACAAATTGCAACCGTTGGGAGCGACAAGTGTCACTGGGCTAAAGAAAAAATCCACATTCACTCCCCCAGCAGCATGTTTGCCAGTGGAACTCCTGGCTTTTGAAAAAGCGATTCTAAAGGATGTGATGGAGTTAGACCCTGGGTCATCAAAAACTTTTTACAATACTAGCAGATCTGAAAAGGAAGCTATACAACAATTGTCTAATGATACCAGCCTTACAATTAAACCAGCTGATAAGGGCGGAGCTACAGTGGTACAAAACTCCGAAGACTACAATTCCGAGTGCCTCCGGCTTCTAGCCGACCAACAAAATTACGAGATCTTAACTGAGGATCCCACGGAACGTTTGAGAATCGAAATTGCGAGGATGGTGAAAGAATCCTTGATAAACGACTGGCTTTCTAAAAAAGAAGCAGACTTTCTGGATAATAAACACCCAAGGATACCATATTTTTACACGAGCCCAAAAATCCACAAAAGAATGGAAAATCCGCCAGGGAGGCCGATTGTCTCAGGGATTGGGTCAATCCTAGAGCCCCTGTCAAAATTTGCGGATGCCTTTCTGCGACCCCTAGTGCAACAAACTGAGACATATCTACAAGACACCAAAGCAGTGTTATGTTTGATCAAAGAGCTTGACTTTGACCCTGCCACACAAATACTAGTCTGACTCGATGTGGAGAGTCTTTACACCAGTTTGCCCCACAAAGAAACCCTAGAAATTCTAGAGGAAGTACTGTTTGAAAGCGAGTGGCAATATAAGATACCCAGACATGTTGTTTTGGAATGCTGCCGCCTAGACCTGACCGAAAACTTCTTTCTATTCCAACATACTCTGTATCGGCAAACCCACGGAACCAGCATGGGAAGCACATTCGTGCCGAGTGTGGCAGGGTTGTATGTACACCAACTGGAGAAAAAGAGAATCCTAACCCCGAACAACCCCCACTCAAGACACATCCACATGTGGAAACGTTATATTGATGACGTTCTCCTCATCTGGGAAGGAAACGAAATGGAAGTCAACCTATTTCTGGTTTGGTTGAATTCGCAAGATCCTTTTCTGAAGTTTACCTCCACACTGAGTAGACAAAAACTGGTCTTCTTGGACCTAAACATCCAAGCAGAAGGTGGGAAACTGACCACCACTACACATTTTAAACCCACGGCCAGAAACTGTTTGTTGAAATTTGGCAGTTTCCATCCTAGGCAATTGAGGGAGAATTTACCCTTCGGGCAGTTTTTACGCCTGAGGCGCAACTGCTCAGAGAAACGGGATTATGAGATACAAGCGAAAGAACTGTGCACAAAATTACTTCAGAGAAATTACCCTCGCCAGATCGTGTCCAAAGCGAAAAAGAGAGCGTCGAATAATAATAGAGACGCCCTCTTGGAACCAAAACCCAGGGAGGAGCCTGAAAATGACGCCAACAGGAGACCGATCTGCGTTACCACCTACAATGTGGCTTCAGAAAAAGTAACAAAAATTGTAAAAAAGCATTGGAGAACACTTAATAGTGGCGGCTTAAACCTTACCCAGCCAAGGTTCAGCCATCGCAAAGGGAAAAACTTGAAGGACTTGTTAGTCCACACACGCCCTAAGGATACGGGAGTCCCAATACGTCGCTTACACCCACTACCATCAGGACACTACCCTTGTTCAAATTGCAGTGTGTGTCATTTAACTACAGCAACAAAACATGTCACCTGCAACAATGGTTTGACCTGGGAACTAAGGGCTTACTCGAACTGCAGCACGACAGGGGTGGTTTATATGATCACTTGTACGTGTAATCTGCACTACATTGGCATGACCACCAGGAAGGTCAATACACGTATGGTTGAACACCGTAGTAATTTTAGGTGTAAGCATTCCAACACAAAAATGACCACACACTTCCTGGAAAAAGTACACACCCCAAATGACATGCGATGGGTGGTCCTTGAAACACAACAGCCACACACTGACATGGAGAAAAAACTCTTAGAAAAATAACAACGTTGGGTTTTTAAACTCCGTTCTCACATAGTGGGCCTGAATGATGAAATCCCTTGGGGACAATTCACATAATCTAACTAATATTAGATCCCTTAACTCTTTCCAATCTAGTTAGCCAAGTACTAACATCCTGAATAACCTCTTTGAAATACGACTTTATACTGAGACATTGAGAGGTATGCAATGACCAAAAACCATGACCCAACCACTGAACACGATGCAGCCCTGGGTTCTGGTATTTTTCGATAACTTTTCGATCACTTTAATAATTTTCTCAAATTTGGCAAACTACCTGATAAAAATGACAAGAATCTGCTATTTATTGTAAATTCTATGAAGAGGAAAATCGTTAAACCCTTCATTAGTAATCCGTTTTTGGAATCACTTCCATACACCCAACATGGCCGCCAAAAATCTATCGCGCATACCTAAGTGCGCTCTAGTCTTTCACCAGTACAACGCGGAAGTGTGAGGCAGAAAGGAAGCTATAAGCAGCCCGGCGTCCCCGGTCATACAACATACGGACCGGAGACGCACGATTAGGTGAAACAGAGGGAGGTATCCTGTTAGCAAGTAAGTGCTGATCATGCCCAGCGAATCCGTGTAGAGCAGACAGAGTATCTTTTCAACCCTGTTTGTTTTCGATCACGGAGCCCGAAAAACACGGCCCGTGTGTCTTTAACAACAAGACAACCTGGTCGAAAATCTGATATTTTGCTTCCTCCCGGTACTTTAGATTGCTGGGATACTGAACCCCTCCGAGTCCATGGGGCGCAACTAGGCTCTACCATATGTATGTAAAAACGAGGTGTATGAGTGAGCAAGTAGTATGTGTGCATGTTTTCTATACCACAAGGTGTGAACCACGTTTTTTTGTGCAGGAAAACGTTTTTTTATAAAAAATACACTTGTTACGATCACATGGAATATAATCACTGTTCGTCCTATGTGTGTGAATTTTTTGTGCATATACTGGGGGTCATGACTACCCCTTAACTATTAAGTTATGTTTTTTGTCTTACAGGAACCACGTGATTCATTTGGTTACGTAGGTACTGTATGCATGCATTAATATTGATTGCAGCATTTTTTCACCATTTAGCTCATTGCGGCATCTTTTAGGAGTGGCAAACACAGGGCTGGTCCCTGTGTACTCCTGAGGAAGTGCTTGGGGGATGCACGAAACATGTTGACAGACAGGAGTTGATAGGTACACCTAAACACATTGCCTTTTGGGTATCCTAATACTTCACCCCGTTTTTAACTCTACCACCTGGAAGCAAGAATAAACTATTTAACGCTTACTAGGCAGGTATTTTTAACTATTTACACATACCCCACTCCATCACATCACTACATTCGCACCACACATAGTCAATAATTATAAGTGCTCCTACGTAATTGGCAAGCCGCAGTACGCCCCAGTCCGCAGCGGACTGGGATGGCCCCAATGATGAAGCATGTCACCGTGGGGCAACCCTGGTGAGTGAGGGGACAACAAGAAAAAGAGCAATACTCTTTTTCTATCACTATACACACTATTCCAACTCCAGTGAATGTTGTGAATAGGACTATAGTTAGTAGCTAGGCTCTCGATTTCTGTTTCTCAGAGATCTCTTGTGACTCTTCCTAAATCCACAAATTGTTGCAGAGAAGTCATTGTATTATTTGGACATCAAAAAATGTCTCACAATCTAGTTGCACAGAACCCAATATATCCATAAAGGGGATCAATTATTTGTGGCATAAGGAAACCTCAAACAGGGTCGTCCATTTTAGATAGATAGATATATATATATATATATATATATATATATATATATATATATATATATGATTTACTCCGGTCTATGCTAATTCAAGCAGGTGAATCTATAAAAGATCCAATACTGGAGAAGAAAATTTGCTTACTTACCTGTAACTGCAGTTCTCCAGTATTGGTATCTTTTATAGATCCACATGCGACCCACCATCCTTCCTTCCCCGAGAGGCTTCACCTTTTTCTTTAACATTAAAGTAAAACTTTTGTGCTCGAAAATCTTTGGGACTCAGCCTCTCTTGGGAGTGTTCTAGAAGGTTCTGTCACCTGATTGGCTCAAGTTTATAGTTTGGCATATATTGGCTATAGAACCAATGATTCTTTGCCATTATTACCTATCATAGCGATACACATTACTTTATTATGGTACAGTGGGACTCCCACTTCGGTGAAATGATTCAAGTATGCGAATCTATAAATGATACCAATACTAGAGACCTACAGTTACAGGTACGTAACTAATTTTCATCTTGATGAAGGGATCTCCAAATAGCTTCCTCATGCGCGACTGACCCTCCATCGGTGGTCACCGGTGGAAGTTAGTTTGCTTGCTCGGTTGCTCCCTTGCGCCTCCCTTTCTTGTTTCTGTTGATCTGATAGCGACATCTAGCTGCAGGCCCCTTACCTTTGAATCTCCCAGGCATCAGACTGGATCCGGAAGATTTTTCTACCAGCAATACCCTTGCGCGCCACTAGGTGGCGTTGAATGGCTCCACATGACGTCGTCTGTGTCGTCTTCCCCCATTGTTATGTCCACGCCACCTATATAGGAACCACCTAGGGCACGCTGATGTCCATTCTTTTCTTTCCTTGTCAGCCTGCGCCGATCCTGGAAGAGAGCTACCCTCTTTTAGATAGCCTTTTTTGGTGTGTAGGTTTTCAACATGTCCAAGAAGACTTCTGGATTGAAGCAGTGTGGCGCATGGCATAGTGCCATGTCGGTGACTGATCCACAGTTGGTTTCTCTTTGGTGCCTGGAGCTCGACCATGGCTCAAAGTCATGCTCTGACTGCTGGGCCATGGCTCCGAAAGCTTTTAGGAAAGCTATCCCTAAAGCTGCTTGTGGCCTGACTCTCTGCACCACGTTATTCGCCCCGGAGGTCTCGTTCATAGTCCCTGTCCAGAGGAAGGTCTGGGTACCACTCCGGAAGCGACAAGTCTTCATCCTATCACTCGAAGTATTCGAGTCAGTCAGTAAGAAGCACAAGAAACATAAGAAGTTGGAGCATGTTTGGACTTTTCCCCATCCGTATGCCGACGCGACGTAGGAGCCTTGGCGTTATATGCTTAGTTCTTAGGAACCTGTGCCTGGGTCGGCTCCACGCTTCCCGGGAGCCGGAGCAACCCGCACGAAGCTCAAGGAGTTTTATAATGCCATGTGCTTCATATTTGGGCAGCTTGACCATACAACGTGCCTTCGTCCCTGGAAACTCAGAGGGGGCTCCATTGGGTTCTGCGCCAGCGACTCCAGCCCTGGTGCCAATGCCCTCCTTTGGATCCGGACTGATGCCAGTCGTACCTTTGCTGCCTTTCCTGGTGCAGGTCCCGATGCCAAGACTCCTGGTGCCGCCGACTCTCACCATCTACGCCAGCTCCATTCTTCTCCCCGATGATCCGGTCCGGATTGGCACCTACTGGCGCGAATATAACCTTTAGGTCCTTCTTCAGCCCTATTCTGAAGGGCTAGGAATGGAGGAAGATTGGGAGGGGTTGCAGGACCCTTTACAAGACCAGCCTTAATATGACATGGACTGGTGTGAGGAATTGGGTGACGCCAGAGGACTGGATACCTCTCAAGATTCTGGCCGCCTTTCTCACTCTACTGTGGCAATAGAGGAGGGAGCATCATACTCTATGGTGGTGCAAAGGGCAGCTGAGGTCCTGTGCCGTGAGCTCCCTTCGGTGGCAGTCAAGACTAACATCTTGATGGGGGCCCTGCAGCCTTGCGTCTCCTCATCAGACCTCTTCCTGCCTTTCAGTGAGACCTTAACTGGTGTCCTACTGGGCATCTGGTCCATGCCTAGCTCAGAGGCTCCTGTGAATAGTACAATTGCCCACTGTCATCGCCCTGCACCAATTGACCCATCTTTGCTCACCACTCACCCTACCTTCGAGAGCTTGTTGGTCCATGCCTTTACCTCTCAAGGCGAGTTCCCGTCCACACTCCCGGATGGGATATCCAAGAGGCTGGATAGTTGGGGTAAGAAAGTGTGTTCTTCCTCCAGCCTTGCATTGCTATCGACATGGTTGTGGAAGTTCTGCCATAGGTCCCGGAGAAGGCCCAGGCCATCCTCTTCCAAGCGGTATCGGTCGGTAGAGATGCAGCAAAGTTCATCACCTGTTGTGCGCTCAACACTTTTCGGGGGATGTCCAGGCCTCTTTCTTGGACATGACCTTTGATTGCACCCGTCTCTTCGGGAAGAAGGCTGACATGGCCTTGGAGCACTTAAAGGGCTCCCGGGCTGTGGCCAAATCATTGGGCCTCTCAGTGGCACTCGTCCCCAGTCTGCTTTTTCTCCCGTCGTGGAGGGATTTGAGCTCAGTCAGCCATACCCCAGCCACAAGACTGCGCAAGTTCAGCAACATTTGCGCGGCTGGGGGTGAAGCTCGTTCTGGCCCCTTGGGTTGGGGGGGGAGGGCAGAGTTCCGGGTAGTTCACCACCACCTCTGTCACCTGGGGGGGCCCCCTCAGAATATGCTCCATTTCCCCCAAACACTGGGGGAACAGATATCTCACTTAATAATCAACCAAGCAAAAATACTGCTGATCTGTGATTTTAACTACTGGGCCAATGTGACAGGTGGCCCACACTCAACAGATCTGACCGATTTACCTAGTGGGCTGAATTGTATCCAACATGTGACGTCCCCTAACATATAAAAGGACACACCCTAGATCAGATTTGGACATCCAGTCTTATGGTGTCCACACTGACAGTATCTCCTTGCACACGGTCCAATCCTTTTTTAATAATGTTTGTTATCAAAAATATGATAACACCCAAACCCCCTGCCAGGGAAGGGCTAATGGCCAGGAAATGGAACCACATTGATATTAATGCCTTCCCTAACTCGCTGACAAAATCTGCACCCACAATACAGCCATTAATTAACCCAAGTGAGGAAAACACCACAGCTTGTCTAAAAGCAGCTAGCAATAAACATGCCCATTTAGGATGATTGAAACAGCTAGGCATCATAAGGCCCAGAGATGGTTCCCAGAAGACTTAAAACTTCAAAAATTAGCCCTGCGCCGAACAGAATGGAACTGGAAACATTTCCCACATTGATTATGCCAACTCACTTTATTTCTGCCTTCCAGGATATTTAACCAAAATACTGCAGCTGATGCAAAATCAGGCTGCCACCCTGAATTTCCATCAGCACAGATGGCAACACGCTTCCCCTCTAATGAGGTAGCTACACTGGCTCCCTGTAACACAACGTTTCATTTTCAAAATTGGGTGTTTCCTCTTCATATCTCTGCAAGGCTCCTGTCTGAAATGTGTTTCCAACTTTATTTAGAGATCTAGACCTGCTTGCAATCTGCGCTCAACCCACCTGAACCTTCTGGTCACACCACCTACAAATTGAAGAGAGTTGGCGGTTGTAGATTTGTGGTTTTAGCCCCCATTTTTGGAAAGTCCTTCCCTCTAACATCAGATCCTGTACAGACTTCCAGATCTTCAGGAGATTTCTTAAGACCTGGTTGTTTATTCAGGCATATGAATAACCTACCAGGCTACAGGCTGCTCCAATATTTAGCGACAAAAATAACGACTGGCGCACATGCGCTCTACAAATAATTGTAACATAACATAACAACCTCCAAACCTTCTTAGTCCGGCCCTTCAAGATCATGGTGGCCAGTTGGTGGCAGAATCAGCCGTTACCTCCACCACTGGTAGGACAACATCCTGGACCAGTGTGTTCTTCAGATAGTCTGAAGGGGCTACTCCCTCCCTTTCTAGACTACCTCTCCCTACATGCCACCAACTTACCACCAGCTGATGGAGGATCACCTGACTTTACTTCAAGAGGAAATCATGACTGTCTTGGCAAAGGGAGCCATAGAGAGGGTTACGCTGTGGTTGCTGTTCCCGCTAATTCATGGTCCCAAAGAAGGAAAAGGGCTTGCACCCTATCCTAGAACTTCTCCCTCAAAAACGAAAAGTTCAAGTTGCTCACTCTAGCTCAGGTCTTGGCTGCCGTGGACCCAAGAGACTGGATGTAAGCGTTGGACTTGCAGGACGCCTATTTTCATATTCCTGTCCTGCTAGCCCACCCATCGGCGCTACCTGCGGTTTATGGTAGGCCACAAGCACTTTCAGTTCACTGTGCTGCCTTTTGCCTTACCAACGCCCCTTGGGTGTTCACCAAGGTGATGGATGTGGTGGCAGCACATTTGCGCAGATCAGGGGTGCCAGTCTTTCCATATCCTAAACGACTGGCAGTTGAAGGCGAGTTCGCTCCAGGCTGTCGTCTCCCACCTTCAGACTATGGCGAACCTTCTGCATTCGCTTTGGGTTTTCTATCAACATGCCGAAGTCACACCTGACTACCTCTCAGACGCTCCTTTTCATGCGAGCTGTTCTGGACCAAGTGAGGTTTTGGGCCTATCCTCCCGAACGGCAAGTCCAGGATGTTCAGGCTATGATATCGATGTTTCTGCCTTTATCCTGGATTTTGGTGAGAATGACTGAGGCTGCTGGATCTCATGGCCTCTTGCGTCCAGCTAGTGACACAGGCCAGATGGCAAATGCTGCCTCTGCAGTAGGACTTGAAGTTCCAGAAGGCACAGCATCATGGGAATCTCTTCTACATGATCCAGATCTCTGCAAGAACTGCACAAGACCTGCAGTTGTGGCTAACAGACTATGATTGGGTCAAAGGCAGACCCCTCTCCCTTTCCCAACCAGATCTCACAGTATTGACAAATGTATCACCCCTGGAATGGGGCAGCCATCTGGAGAGGTGGAGATCAGAGGACACTGGTCTCCAGCGGAATCCAGACTCTGCGCTCTGAGCAATTCACTTGGCATTGAAAGCTTTTCTTCCTTCAATCAAGGGAGAGCTGGTTCCAGTGTTCAAGGGCAACTCCACCACCATGTGGTACTGCAACAAACCCGGTGGGGTGGGTCGTGGACCTTATGTCAAGAGGAACTGTGTCTCTGGGCGCATCTGGAACCGCAGGGCATTTTCTAGGTGGGTTCTCTGAACACCAGGGCAGACTAACTCGGAAATTGATGCCTAGTGGGTTACGAATGTTGTCTCCATCCAGAGGTGGAGCAAGGTTTTTTCCAGCAGTCGGAAAATCCTTGGTTGGATCTGTTTACCTTTCCCGAGAAATCACAATGTCAGTAGTTTTACGCACTAGAGTTGCCAAGGCGGAACTCGCTCGGCTATGCTTTTCATTGTGAGTGGCGCTCAGTCCTCTTTTCTGCCTTTCTGCCAATTCTACTCCTGTCCAGAGTTCTAAAGAAGATCAGAAGTGAACGGGACCCAGGTCATTCTTGCGGGTCCGGACTGGGCATGAAGAGTTTGATACCTCGAACTTCTGCAGCTGAGCATCGATTCTCCAAGCAGGCTGACCCTTTGGGAGGATTTTCTGTCACAGCAGCAGGGGAGGCTCCTCCACCCGAACCTGCCAACTCTATGCCTTCTGCCAAGGATATTGAGCGGTGGCAGTTGATAGCATTCAGCCTTCCTCCTGATGTCTGCAATGTTATTTTGGCAGCCAGGGTCCCTCCACCAAGACTGCATATGCCTGCTGGTGGCACAAATTTGTTAAATATTGTACAGAAAGATCTATTGATCCTCTTTCTGCTTCCGTCTCTCAAGTCCCTCTCTTTATTTTGACCCTTGCTCAGTAAGGCTCTGCTCTGGGCACTCGCAAAGTGTACCTGTCTGCCTTCTTGAGCTGCCAGACCAATCCGCTTTATTTAAATCCCCTGTTATAGATTTCATAAGAGGCTTGTACAGATGTTCCCACCTGCCCTTTTCATTATGCCTCTATGGGACCTTAATTTGGTTCTCACCTTCCTCGTGTGCTCCGTTCGAACCTCTGCCCATCTGCCCCCTCTGGCTGCTTACCATCAAAACAGCCTTTTTAGTGGCAATAACTTCTGCCAGGAGGGTAAGCGAATTGCAGGCTCTGTCATCCATACCTCCTTACCTGACCATCTACCCTGATAAGTTGGTGCTTTGCACTATGGCCTCATTCTTACCAAAAGTGGTAACACTATTTCATGTGGGGCAATCTGTCACCTTTCCTACTTTCTCCATACTCCTCTAAAGAAGAGGAGTGACTCCATCATAGTAACCCAAAAAGAGTGTTGTCGTTCTACCTTGACCGCATGGAGTTCCGGGTGGACTACCAACTACTGTGGTGTATGTTGGATCAAATAAAGGTTGTGTGGTGCAGAAGAGGACTATCTCGCGATGGGTTGCACTCTGCTTCAAAATTTGCTACGCCCTGGCCAAACAGCTACCTCTTGAAGGCTTAAGGGCTCATTCCACGAGAGGTAAGGCTGCTACCCTGGTGTTGCGACGTGGTGTTCCAGTCCTCGACATTAGTTAGGCAGCAACGTGGGCATCCGTGCACACGTTTACCAAACACTACTACCTGGACAGTCCAGTCCGAAGGGACGGCCTATTTGTTCACTCTGTCCTGCAGGTCTTCCTGGTCTAAGCTTGTCCGCAGTCCCTCCTCCGGGTTTGGTATTGCTTAGGTATCTACTCAAAGGTAAGGAATCTGCAACTAGATGTCTCTATCAGCTGGACAAGTTACTTACCTTCGGTAATGCCATATCTGGTTGAGACATGAGCTAGCCGCAGGTTCTTTATTGACCCACTCATCCTCCCCGCACTGTGGACATGTTTTTTGGGATCAGAGCTGACCCCCTTTCAGGGCCCTAGTTCAGAAACACCTCAATATCAGTGCACTTCATGGTACCATGCTTCTGGCTTGGAAAGTCATCAGCACACTGGGGTAGTGCCTATATAGTGACACCGACATCACAACAGCGGAGACAAGGTAGTAAACGTCACTCGTATCCCACAGGCGCGCAGGGGTATTACTCGAAGAAAAATCTTCCGGATCCAGAGTGACTCTTGGAAGATTCAAAGGTATGGAATCTGTGGCTAGAGAATGTGTCTACCAGATATGATGTTATCAAAGGTAATTAACTTGCCCTTTAAATCCTTTAAACCTTTCTTTTCAGAGAGTCCAGCAGGTTCAGTTTGCTACTGGCAGCTCCCAATTCTGCAATACGCTTTAACTCACTTTTTATATATTTTAATTTATTGCTCCAAGATTTTTGTCTGCCATTTTACACGTTTATACTTAATCACATTGGGCCTGGCTGTTTTATTTGGGGATTCACTCGTTTATTATAATGATTTTAATTTTTGCTGATGCTGTTAAGTATCAAGAATGAGCATTGGCTAAGCCAGATGGTTGGTTAATGTGTTTCGAGGGTGATACCTGTTGCCATTGCTAATGCTTGTTTAGTTTGACTTTGAAGATTAATTCACTTTTGGGTTATCTTACAATGTTGAAAAGCACATTTCAGTTTTTGCCTTAGTGAGATAATTTGCAGTAGTGAGATCATTATTCTAGAAATCGAAGCAGTTGCCCTAATGAGATTGTAATCATAGTATCTGAGGCACAAAGACAATCCCTAGTATTACTCTGAGCAGCTGTCCTTTCTTAAATGGGCCTAAATCCTTGATGAAGTGAGACGGTGGTCGAGGGGGTGGGAAGGTGGCTTTGCAGCACTGAGTTGTCCTGATGGTGTTAACAGAATGAGAAGCTTAAAGTGATTGTTGTGAAACTGAAGGCTTAGTTGCTGTCTCCAAATAAAAGATAAGAGGACTTCCCACTGAAAGTATGTGATTGCGGCAAATAAGGATTCTGGCCAGCTTTGTGTGTAACAAGTTTAATGTTGAAAGAACTTCCATGGGTAGGGATTATTACAGGTTCTTCCTGTGTTGTGGTCATGTTGAGAGATATGTTGGAATTTCGTGTCTTCAGGCAAACCAGGAAATGGAGGTAACTTGTTTTGTGTTAGAGTGAAGATTTGCTCTGTATGCTTCTAATTTAGGAAAATAGAGAGCTTAGAACATTCAGTCGCTCAAGTAAGGTCTTAGTTACTTTCCTGAATAAGAATAAGAACAGGTGTTATATAGTTTGAGGAAAGAGTGTGTTTAAAGGGTACCAGAAATGGTGCTGATGGCTACTGAACATGAAAAAACTGCAGTGTTCACTACCTTTTTGTTCAGTCACGTAATGTTACTTTCTATGTTTCTTCTTTCTATTTTTTTGCTATGAGAAGAATCGAAAAGGCTCAAATTGCAAAAAGTAGAACCCTGGAATAGCGTCCGTGTGACTTTCAACATCCCTCGTGAAGCAGCTGAGCGTCTGCGACTTTTGGCTCAAAATAACAACCAGCAGCTTCGTGATCTGGGGATTCTGTCTGTTCAAATTGAAGGTATTAATTTTATATTTCTTCACCTAGATTCTGCTATGCCAGTACCTCAAACAGTATATTGCATTGTGTTGAAGTCTATCTTTAGGTAATTCGATTTTTGTGAACCTCTCATGTTAATTATGCTATCACTGATTCAGCTGTTGCATTATAATGAATATGTTTACTCATGTATCCATGCATAAATTGGAATATTTAAGCCAGAATTACAAGACATTTCTATTACACAAGACTTTTTTGGAGGGGATGGGGGGAGTTCTTTTATTGTTTGTGAGAAATCAAAGACCTCATAATCCTAAAACTCTGGTTGATATTTTCTTTTTTTAATTTTGCTTGTTATATGTATAAATGCCAACTCGTAATAGTACCTGAAAGAATATTTCCAAATTACTTTGGTGTCTGATCTCCAAAATCCAGGCAGATAGATCGCACCCACAACAATGCTAAGTGGCTCCACACACTTTCTTTCAATCTTCCAGGTCTATAACTATGGTTTACATTTAGTTGTGTTTACTATTGGAATTATTTTCTTCTTCAACAGCTTTTTATTAAGACAACTTCCATTGACCGCAAAAAAGGGAGACAGTAGTGAAAGCCCACAATTAAGGGATAATCTGAAGAATAACACATTGCTTTGTACATAACCATGCCTACCTCACATAATACACCCCATATATAAGTAAGAACAGAAACAGAAAAAGAACAAGAGGAGATAGGAGGAAAAACGAAACACCTTCAGGTTATATAGAACAACAGAAAGTTGGAGGATGGCGGAGGGTGCAGCCAGCACTATACTAGGAACATTTCTACATCACTGAGAATTTAGGGATATTTAATCTGTTGCTTCATAACACTACCTTTCACCATAGTCCATCAGAGGAAGTCCGGGAAATATTGAAGAAGTTGCAGGAAAAGATCATTACCCTGTCTCACAGATCTAACCCAGTCTCACAAGACATGCACAGCAACCTGTTCGCATTCTCCCAACAAAACTACATCTCAGATTTAGAGGCAGTCGTAATCAGGGGATCTAGAGAATCTGTTCTCTGCATTAAAAGTACGGATGACAAACCAACATTGATACAGAGACTTGGCCAAATTGGTTTGAAGTGGACTTGTAGATTTTTTCGTATTTTCCTCACGACCTCCAACCAAAATTGCCTTTTCTTGTAGTAGTTCACCAACATACGCTATAGTAACACTTCCTCCTCAAAACAGTGGCAGCAAGGTTGCTGAATCTCAGATCTTCATTCTCAGCATAGTAACAGGGTTCAAAGGTAGATAATGAAATAAGAAATCACTCACACACAGTTTTTTGTCCAATCTAGGCGTAAACATATTAGTTCTTAGTCTTTTGTCGAGTCATATTAATTTCGAGTGAAGGAGTCAAATTCTCTAAATATGGACCTTGAAAAGCGGAGGTAATCTGTTCTAAAAAAAATAATTTACAGTGGGAGAGAACACATCTTTAAGTGCCATATCATAATCAATGCTATATGTATAGCCTAATTGTATAGCCTCACTATTCCAACCTCAGATTTGCACATTATTACTTCCTCCTTCGATATGCATTACATCTCATAACTCTTAGCATCAGTGTTTCTTCACCCCTATCAGCTTTTGCTCAGTAAATATTTACATTGTCTTCTGGACTCCTCAACATTTTCTCCTTCAACGTTTTCCCTGTCACCAGTGTACCTTAGCCATTTTCTTTTCTCACTAGAGGCCCCTAGCTTTTGTCCCCATCACCAGGAGCATCAAGAGTATTTGCTCTTGTTACCAACTTTCATTAATATCTTCCTGCATCGCAAGCGTGTCTCAGTTTTTCCCCCTCTCCTATCAATAGGTCAAATTGCAGTTCTATAGTCAAGATTATTAATGTTAGTTATTGATGGAAAAATGCATAACATCTATTGCCTTGTTCGGACTCTGCTTCTTATGCTCCTACGCAACGTTGTGCAGAGGGGTTGGCATGCTAGGACTGGGCAAATGAGTTTGTCTGAGCTCTGAATTACATCCGGTTTTGGGGCAGTGTGGATTTCTTGTCACCTGCTAGACTTGGTTCAGTTAGAGTAGACATCTGGAGTGTGAAACTATGTATAATCATGTTTAACCCCAATTGGTAAAGAAGGATCATGTGTGGCCATACATATTTTATTAAACACTCGCCTGCTGAGGGTTTTCTCTGTGTGGTCCTAAACCTTATGTTTGACCTGTGGGCATATTTGGTTTTAAACCTTACTAACTTTTTTCCTGTATATGGTTAGATTTCTCCCTGACTTTGACGGTGTCAGTTCTGAAATTTTAAAAAGACCTAGAGCTGAAAAATAAGGGCACAGTTTGGATGTCTCTGACCTCATTCCTTCCTTCAGTCTCAGTTAATCTGATTGCCTCCGTTTCTGTTCTGCACAGTTCTCTAAATTAGGATGTGTGTTGACTGACACAGAGAGACCAGCTACAAGTGACTCAGCCTCGAACTCTTAGGCACTGTTTGCAATGTGTGCCTTGTTTAATTAAAGTGTTTTCTGTTCTATACCAAAATCACGTCAAACATTTGCTTTTGTGATGGAATTGTTTAGATTAATCAAAAATTAAACGGAAAGATTTTCTCTTCTGAAATGTTCCCATAGGTTCTATGCAGTCCTGTCCCTGGGTGTCGCCAGACTTGACTGTTTAGATGGTCAGTTGTTCCTGATTATATTATAAAAGCTCCAGTAGTTGCAAAACACTTCTGCTCCTGCTATCTGGTTGAAACATTTGCATCATGTCTCGCTCACCTAATTCAATTCTCTTCAACTCTGTGAAGAGTGTAAAAGTTAAGCCACTTTGCTTAGTGCATAAAGGTTCGAGGCATGTGGGCTGCTAAATTCATATCTGTAGCATAGATCGCCGCCTAGTGTTGGGTCCGGATGATTGCACATTGTTGTCCTGTAAGAGTCTTCGAAGTATCACGAGATAGGTGGCTCCTCCCCTGGACTACAGTGCACATGGGCATCGACTCCATCCCCAGATTGTTTTTTTCCGCCATTGGGTTCGGATGTGATTTCGACGTCTCCTGTTCGGAATCGTTATAGAACTCTTCAAGGCCAAAAGGCCTTCTTTGCACCGTCGGTATTGTTCGCGTTCGGTCCCGTCTATCTTCCAGCTCGTGGAGTCGGATATCCGGGGGGTCGTGTGACTCTTCGGTGATCGGGGCCTAGTCGACGCAGCTAGACTTCAACGGCATGGAGCGGAGTCCATTCAAGAAATGTCCCGTGTGTGGATCCAAGTACCCACACATCGACGTCCATCCTGTGTGCAACAAGTGCCTGTCGCCGGACCACGACGAGGCCAACTGTATGGCCTGTTCCAGATTTCGATCGAAAAAACCGATCAAGCTTCGGCGCGTGGCGCGCCTTGAGGCCCATCGATCGGCTCCAGCACCGGTGGACATCTTTGACGACCCCGCGGAAGACGAACAAGTGCGTCACCTGCAGATTTCCCCTACCCCGATGGAGGTCGAGTCCGAAGACGGAGCTGACGACCACAGTCCCGACATTGAAGAAATCGTCGAGAAGGTAGGGGACGACGACGAAGCATATGGGGCCATGGAAGATAGCTCGGAGGATGAGCTATGCCCCGTTCGTACTCTCACGAAGGCTCAGGTCACGGGATCGCCACGCGGCCTTACCCACGACCTTCCACCTCGATCCACGGCCCCGCCTTCCGGCTCGGCTATGGACACCTCCGCGGAGCCGCCATTACAGAAAACGAAACCGAAACTGAAACCCTCGGTACCGGTGAAAACAAAGATGACCGACACGCCATCGAAACCGAAGACGTCCACTCCGGTGCCAACGCCGTCGTCTTCGGGGGCCCCCAAACAGGCGCACGCTGCGGACCAGGCTAAGGTGCCGAAGGTGGTTGCGGAGCCAAGCTCGAAGAAGCCCATCGGGTCGGAGTCTACCAAGGGAGACAAGCCGACGCCCAAGAAGACTGCCGTTCCTGCATCGGGAAAGTCTGTCGCGCCGAAGACCAAGGGGCCCGTCGACGCGAAGTCGGTGAAGGCCGCAGAGCCGAGGTCTGGGGCCGTGACCCCTAAAGGGAAACCGATCGATCCGAAGCCATCGGCATCGACGTCTACGGTAGTGGACAGTGTTACGGACGCACCGGTCACGAGCGCTCCTCGACCGGACACCCACAAGTCGGCCACGCTCGGGTCTTCCCCAGGGGGCGGACCACGGACATCAGTCGGATCGGCGAAACTGTCAGCTTCCTTTACGAAGCAGGTCTCGGACTCCCTCAAGCGCCTTAAGGTCAAGGCTTCAGCATCGGAACCGAAGACTCCTTCCGCGCCGAAGCTACAAGACGCACCGAAGACCTCATCGGCACCGCTCGTCTACATGTTGCCGCCTAAGGTGGCGCCGAAGGCCTTTGCACCGCGGTCGGTGCCCAAAGACACCGTGTCGACGTCCACTCCACCGGCTGGGTCCGTGGGTCCTCGACAACCTTTGGTTGAAGAACGGTCGGAGCATTTCATCAATGCCGACACCGGCAAACTCACGCTCTACAAAAGGAAGATTACTTCGCAACCTTTGCAGTCCTTTACAATTCCTCTGAAACGTAAAAAGCCTGCAGCAGACACCCCCGTTCTGGTGGAACAGATTCTTCCTCAGCATAGGCGGAGTGCCACACCTTCACCCACGTACTCAGATGGGGATGGAGGTGACCAAGATGAGGAGTACAGCTTCCCTGCTCATACAGAGCCTGATGAGCAGCAGGAATCATGGATGGATACTGGTGATCAAGGGGACCAGCAGACGGTCCAGGATCCACAGGTCTTTCACGTGAAACAGTCCCCCACTGAGGACTCTGCAGCGTTTAATGC
Source organism: Lissotriton helveticus (assembly GCF_964261635.1). Taxonomy (NCBI): domain Eukaryota; kingdom Metazoa; phylum Chordata; class Amphibia; order Caudata; family Salamandridae; genus Lissotriton; species Lissotriton helveticus. Next base: position 352,713,238 of record NC_136068.1, read on the forward strand.
TTTAATCGAAAGGGCAGCTGCAAACCATAAGGTGGAGATGCATGCTGACCCCGTGGAAGTGGACTTCCTTTTTGACACTTTCTCTATTGCTGAAAAAACTGTCAAGACTCTCCCCATGTTGAAAGGGGTCCTTAAGCATGCAGCAGACATTTTCAAGGAACCCACAAGATCCCGGGTGGTAAACCCACGCATCGAGAAGAAATACAGACCGGCACCTGGCGACCCCACCTACATACGGGGCCAGTTGCCTTTGGACTCTTTGGTGGTCTCTAATGCCCGTAAGAGGGCAAACTCCCAGACGACGGGTGAAGCTCCTCCCCAGACAAAGAGTCAAAAGTGCTGGAGGCATCTGGGAAGAGGGTAGCAGCTCAGGCGGCCAACATATGGCGCATCTCAAACACGCAAGCTCTGTTGGCCAGATACGATAGGGCACATTACGACACCCTAGAGCAGCTGTTACAACACCTCCCAGACCAGTTTAAAGAGGGAGCTGAAATGCTTATCCAGGAGGGGAAGCTCATCTCCAACGCTGCTATAAAGTGTGCGCTAGATGTTGCAGACACAGCAGCGAGAGCGATCAACACTAGTGTGATGTTGAGGCGTCAGGCATGGCTCCGCATCTCGGGGTTCAAGCCGGAGATACAAACTACTATCCTCAACCAACCCGTTAATCCAGACAGGTTGTTTGGCCCAGAGGTGGACACCACCCTGGAGAAGATTAAAAAGGATACCGAGACTGCCAAGTCCATGGGGGCTCTCCAGTCACAACAATTTAGAGGGAACACTTTTCGTCGCTCAGGCACTCGAGGTGTTAACAGAGGGCACATGTCGCAGCAGACGCCATTCAATAAGAGTGGCGCACAATCCTCCTACAGCAAGCAGGGCAGAGGTGGATACAGAGGAAACAGTGCCAAGGGTAGAGGCAGAGGCAACAACAGTTCCCGTACCTCTGCCGCCAACAAACAGTGACTCCCTGTCACTGCCCCCCCGACCATCCAACACCTGTCGGGGGGAGACTCCAACAGTTCCTGCCCGTCTGGAAGTCCATCACCACAGACAGGTGGGTCAGGAAACTTATCCAGTTCGGCTATTGTTTAGAACTGACATCCACCCCACCACCCATGCCCCCAAAACACCGTCCTATGTCAGCAGAGCACTTGCACTTATTGCAGCAGGAGGTTCTAGTGATGCTGCAAAAAGGCGCAATAGAGCTCGTGCCGGTGGAGGAGGAAGGCACAGGGGTTTATTCCCTGTACTTCTTAATCCCAAAGAAGGACGGCTCGCTCAGATCGATTCTGGACCTCCGCCCCTTAAACCAGTACATTCTTCCGGAACACTTTCACATGTTGACACTGCAGCAGGTTCTTCCCTTGTTACAACAGGGAGACTTCCTCGCAACCTTGGACCTCAAAGATGCTTACTTTCACATACCACTCCACCCCTCCCACAGAAAGTACCTCAGGTTCACCATCCAAAACAGGCATTACCAGTTCAAGGTGCTCCCCTTCGGAGTGACCACTGCTCCCAGAGTGTTCACAAAATGTCTGGCGACAGTGGCGGCACACCTTCGGAGACAGAGTATACATGTCTACCCTTATCTGGACCACTGGCTCGTGCACGCAAAGTCAGCCCAGCAGTGCGCCGCCGACATGTCCCACACCATTCACCTCCTTCACAGTCTAGAATTTACACTGAACTACCCGAAGTCACACCTCCAGCCAGCCCATGTGCGGCAGTATTTAGGCGCGACTATCAATACTCTGGCTGCCACAGCTCAGCCAAACCCAGCGAGGATCGCCAACATCCAGTCGCTGATCCAAAAGTTCAGTCCACAACACTCACTCCCAGCGAGAGTGTTCATGCAGTTGATAGGCATGATGGCCTCCTGCATCTTCATAGTCCCGCACGCGAGACTCCATATGCGTCCGATCCAAGAATGCTTAGCGCATCAGTGGACTCAGGCTCAAGGACAACTGAACGACCTAGTGTTGGTGACGGGTCGGGCATACAATTCTCTGCATTGGTGGAATCCACACAACCTTTGCAAGGGCCGACCGTTCCAAGAGCCTGTGCCACAGATTACACTAACGACGGACGCATCTCTCCAGGGATGGGGGGCTCATGTGCTCCACTACACGGTGCAGGGACTATGGACAACGCAACAAAGGAAGATGCACATCAACTACTTAGAGCTGATGGCAATCTTCATGGCTCTCAAGTCCTTCAAAGTACATCTGTGCAACAAAGTCGTGTTGATCCGGACGGACAACATGACAGCCATGTACTACATTCAAAAGCAGGGAGGTACGCACTATCCACGGTTGTCTCATCTGGCTCAGAGCATGTGGAAGTGGGCCATTCAGAGGAACATCTTCCTCATGGCGGAACACCTCCCGGGCACGGACAATCAGATGGCGGACCTGCTCAGCAGGTACAGCCACCAAATGCACTAGTGGGAGATACATCCATCAGTACTCCACCCGTACTTCCAGCAGTGGGGTCATCCAGAGATAGACCTGTTTGCCACGGAGGAAAACGCAAAATGCCAAAGCTTTGCCGCCAGGTTCCCTCACCCACAGTCGCAGGGCAATGCGATATGGATGAACTGGTCAGGCAGATTTGCGTACGCTTTTCCCCCAGCGCCTCTCATTCCGCTGGTGGCAAGAAAGCTAAGGCAACACTCGATGACACTCATCCTTGTTGCTCCAACGTGGGCGCGACAACCGTGGTACACCACGTTCCTCGAACTCTCTGTGGTACCGCATCAAAGACTGCACCTCACACCCCGGCTCTTGACGCAGAACCGTGGAGACATTCAGCACCCAGATCCGCAGCAGCTCAATCTGGCGATCTGGCTCCTGAGGTCTTAGAATTTGGCTACCTTGATTTTCCCCCTGAATGCATGGACATCATCCGGGAGGCAAGGAAGCCCACTACCAGAGCTTGCTATGCAGCAAAATGGAAGCGGTTTGTCATCTACTGTACCGAGCACGCTATTAACCCGCTCAATGCCTCCATTCCTAATATCATCTGCTATCTGTTGCATCTTTACAAATGCAATCTAGCATACGCTTCCATTAGGATACACTTATCCGCCATTGCGGCTTACCTCCAAAACAGGCAGCATCTCTCTGTCTTCAGGGTGCCTGCCAATAAAGCATTCCTGGAAGGGCTGAAGCGAGTCATCCCTCCCAGGACCCCGCCAGCTCCTGTGTGGAACCTCAATGTGGTGCTCACCAGATTGATGGGTCCCCCATTTGAACCTCTGCATTCATGTGAACTTCAGTTCCTCACATGGAAAGTGGCTTTTCTCATTGCCATAACGTCTCTACGACGTGTTAGTGAGCTACAGGCGCTCACCATCCAAGAGCCATTTATACAGATTCATTCAAACAGGGTGGTGCTGCGCACTAACCCCAAATTTCTCCCTAAGGTGGTGTCGCAGTTTCATGTCAATCAAACTATCGAACTGCCCGCATTCTTTCCCAACCCAGAAACAGTAGCAGAAAGGATGCTCCATACGCTTGATGTCAAAAGAGCGCTTATGTACTACATTGACAGAACACAACCCTTTAGAAAGACACAGCAACTCTTTGTTGCCTTCGCAGCTCAGCACAAAGGCAACCCCATTTCCAAAGCAGGAATAGCCAGGTGGATCGTTAAGTGTATTCAGTTTGCTATCAGAAGGCTAAGCGCACTTTAACGGTCCCCCCCAGGGCACACTCCACACGCAAGTTGGGGGCCTCCATGGCATTCCTGGGTAACATTCCTTTGGCAGACATTTGTAGGGCAGCCACATGGTCTACACCACATACGTTTACCAAACATTACTGTGTAGATGTGCATTCCAAACAGCAGGCAGCTGTAGGACAGGCTGTTCTTAAAACACTTTTTCAGACTTCTGCAGCTGGCACGGGCGGCCGCCGTTAATGGAGGGACTGCTATGTATTCTATGCTACAGATATGAATTTAGAAGCCCACATGCCTCGAACTGAATATGCTACTTACCAGTATGCATCTGTTCTTGGCATGTAGGGCTGCTAACATTCATATCGCCCGCCCTCCTCCGCGGCGCCCGTAGCGGCTGCAGACTTTTCTTGCATTTAATCTCTAGCATGGCCATCACTTTCACTGTTAAACTCCATCTTTGCCACAATGGCTAAAAACAATCTGGGGATGGAGTCGATGCCCATGCGCACTGTAGTCCAGGGGAGGAGCCACCTATCTCGTGATACTTCGAAGACTCTTCCAGGACAACCATGTGCAATCATCCGAACCCAACACTAGGCGGCGATCTATGCTACAGATATGAATGTTAGCAGCCCTACATGCCAAGAACAGATGCATACTGGTAAGTAGCATATTCACTCTGTACCACTCTGACCTACGTTTGTCAGAAGGAAACTGTTTATATGCTCTGTCGAAACTGCTAAATCGTGGTTCCAGATTGCAAGAAAACCACGACTTGCAGTAGGTCACAAGACAAACCTGGAGTTGCCTGCAATTTCCTAATAGAACCCTCAGTGTTTACCTGGAATTTGGGAAATCCTAGAAAACATATTTGGCTTAGCTGGCTCACCGTAATGAATGATAGTGTGTGGGAGCTATATACCCAATTGAGCTTTGCGTGATATCTTATGGCTTAATGCCCAAGAGAAGAACAAGTTACTTACCTTCGGTAACGCTTTTTCTGGTAGATACAATATCTGCCTGTGGATTCCTCACCTTGTGAATATCCCCCTTGCGTCAGCAACATTCGGAATTTTTTCTTCGTAGCACGCCGGCGTGGACGACGTCACAGGAGCACGGCATCGCGCGCGACTCCGTCTGACGTCACCGACTCCTTATTAGACCCACGTCGGGGTGATGACGTCAGTTCCGCCCTTTTTTCCGTGCCTTCGAGGCACCCGGACGGACCAACGACAGCAAATATGCATATATATACAATGCACACAGTACATACAAACCAAAATAGCACACAGTGCATAGCAAAGGCATCAAAAACCAAAATATATACAAACAATAAAACCAGGTATAGCAGAGTGGACAACGGGGAGGCGGGTGGGCATGTGAGGAATCCACAGGCAGATATTGTATCTACCAGAAAAAGCGTTACCGAAGGTAAGTAACTTGTTCTTCTGATAGATACATCTGCCGTTTGGATTCCTCACCTTGTGAATAGAGTCCCACAGCAGTCCCCACTCCCGGAGGAGGGTGACCACTCTGCTATACCAGGAAATCTTGGAGAACAGAGCGCGCGAAGTGGCCGTCCCTCCTCACCTCGGAATCCAAGCAGTAATTCTTCGCGAAAGTGTGGAGGGAGGCCCAAGTCGCAGCCCTGCAAATGTCCTCAACAGGAACACCCCTAGACAAAGCAGATGTTGCAGACTTTGCTCTAGTTGAATGTGCTCTAATACCCTCAGGAGGGTCCTTACCCGCCAGGGAGTAGCAAATCTTGATGCACAGGATTATCCACCTGGAAAGTGTGCGCTTGTGCACCGCTCTGCCCTTCTTGCAGCCAGCAAAACCAATAAACAGCTGGTCATCCATCCGGAAGTCTTTAGTTCTGTCCAGATAAAAAGACACCGCCCTCTTAGGGTCCAAACGGTGTAGTCTCTCTTGCTCCTTAGATGGGTGAGGGAGAGGATAGAAGGTAGGAAGGGTAATGGATTGTACTAGATGGAAGGGAGTTACCACCTTAGGCAGAAAAGCAGCCCTGGTCCTAAGAACCAGTCTTTCAGCATGAATGGTCAGGAATGGGGGTTTGGAACTAAGAGCCTGAAGCTCACTCACCCTCCTTGCCGAGATGATTGCTACTAAGAAGACCGTCTTGAAAGACAAAATGGGACACTTGTGTAAGGGTTCGAAGGGGGAACCCATCAAATAGGTTAACACAAGATTCAAATCCCAATGAGGAACAACAAAAGGAGTAGGAGGGAATCTATTAGTGAGACCCTTCAAAAATCTTAAAACCACTGGAGACTTAAAAAGAGAAGGCTGATCCGGCAAACAGAGAAAAGCCGACAAAGCCGAAAGATACCCCTTGACTGTGGCAACAGCAAATCCTTTCTGCGCCAAAGAAAGAGCAAACTGCAAAATGTCAGACAAATGAGCTTTCAAAGGGTCAACATCTCTCTCCCTACACCAAGAGACAAATTTAGACCACCTATACGAATAAATGGACTTAGTGGAGTCACGCCTGGCAGAAAGAATGACATCCACCACATCGTGAGGGAGAGAAATGGAATTCAAGTTGCCCCGTTCAATCTCCAGGCATGAAGGTGTAATGTCTGGAGGTGGGGGTGTAGAACCTGCCCCTCCATCTGAGAGAGGAGGTCTGCCCTGTGAGGGAGACGGAGCGGCGGGTGAGAGGAGAGGTGATGAAGGTCTATGTACCACACCCTTCTTGGCCAATCCGGGGCGACCAATATGACTTGGGCCCGGTCCTGGCGAATCTTCCTCAGAACCCGAGGAATCAAGGGTATAGGAGGAAACGCGTAAAGGAGTTGACCTTTCCAACTCAACTGAAACGCGTCCCCCAAGGCTCCTTGCATCGGAAACTGGAGACTGCAGAATGACAGGCAGTGAGCATTCTCGCGAGTGGCGAACAGGTCCACCCGAGGAGTCCCCCACATCTGAAAGATGTCGCGAACCACCTCCGGATGGAGCCTCCACTCGTGGTCGGCAGAGAACTGCCGACTGAGACTGTCTGCACGAACGTTCAGAACTCCGGCCAGATGATTTGCCATCAGACAAATCCGATGGTCCTGAACCCAGGACCAGAGACGCAGAGCCTCTCTGCAGAGACACTGCGACCCTACACCTCCCTGCTTGTTGATATACCACATCGCGGTCGTGTTGTCTGTCAGGATTTGAACCGACTGACCGCGAAGGGAAGGGAGGAAGGCCTTGAGCGCCAAACGTATCGCCCGCAATTCTAGAAGGTTGATATGAAGCAACCTTTCCTCTGGAGACCAAAGCCCTTTGACCTCCAGGTCCCCCAGATGAGAACCCCACCCGAGAGTGGATGCATCCGTTATCAATGTGGCCACTGATGGAGGAAGTTGAAAAGGCTTTCCTTGTGACAGATTGCCTTCCACGCTCCACCAAGACAGATCCGCCACAGCTTCTCTGGAGATCCTCACTGACTCCCTGAGATCTCCGTTGTGCTGATACCACTGCCTGCGGAGGCACCACTGGAGTGCCCTCATGTGCCAGCGTGCATGGTTGACCAACAGAATGCAAGAAGCCATCAGACCTAGCAGACGAAGGACCTTCAGGACTGGAACAACTGCTCCATTGTAGAATAAAGGAATCATTTCCTGTATGTCGTGAATCCTTTGAGGTGGAGGGAATGCACGACATACAGTAGTGTCCAGTACCGCACCTATGAACAGGTTGCGCTGGGAGGGCACCAGGTGAGACTTGGGTACATTTATCGAAAAGCCCAACCTGTGCAACAACTGAGTTGTCTCTTGCAGATGATGGAGCACCTTCTCTGGCGACTCTGCTTTGATCAGCCAGTCGTCCAGATAGGGGAACACAGGAATCCCCGTTCTTCTGAGATGCGCAGCCACCACTGCCATCACCTTGGTGAAAACTCGAGGCGCAGTAGTAAGCCCAAAAGGAAGGACCGCAAACTGGTAGTGCTGCGATCCCACCGTAAAACGGAGATACTTCCTGTGCGACTTCAGAATGGGGATGTGAAAATACGGATCCTGCAAGTCGATCGACACCATCCAGTCTTCTGCCATCAGCGCTTGAAGAACATGTGCAAGTGTGAGCATTTTGAACTTCTCCTGTTTGAGATAGAGGTTCAAAATTCTGAGGTCCAGGATAGGCCGAAGCCTTCCATCCTTCTTGGGTATCAGGAAATACCGGGAGTAGCACCCCTGACCCCTTTCCTGCTCTGGAACCACCTCTATCGCACCTTTTCGGAACAGTGCCAGGACTTCTTCCTGCAGGAGAAGAAGATGGTCCTCCGAACAATAACCTTGGCAAGGAGGGTAATTGGGAGGGAACTCCTGAAAAGGAAGTGCATACCCATTCTCTACGAGATTGAGAACCCAAAGATCTGATGTAACCGATTCCCAATCCCGTAGAAAATGAGTAAGCCGACCCCCTACCGGACCCACATGATCCAGAATGGTGGATCTAGGGCTGCTTTGCCGATGTAGGTGGGGGTTGGGTATTATTGGAGGAAGTAGAGGAAGAGGAGACTTGACGACCACGTCCACGACCCTTCTGTCTACCTCTATAAGATTTGTACAGAGGGTTTTGCTGCTGCTGCTGTTGTTGCTGGCCTTGTCTGAAGGGACGAAAGGAGGATCTACCAAACCCTCTAAACTTCTTAGTGGTAGAACCTCTTGTCTGGAGACCCAAAGATCTTGCAGTAGCACGGCTATCTTTGAATCTTTCCAAAGCCACATCCGCCTTCTTCCCAAAAAGACCTGTCCCATCAAAAGGCAAGTCCAACAACGTGGATTGTACATCTGCAGAGAAATCAGAGGATTTCAGCCATGCTGCCCTTCTGGTGGCAACAGTAGAGCCCATAATCCTGGCAACAGAATCTGCTGTGTCCATACCACTCTGAATTACCAAGCGGGCTGCAGCTTGAGTATCAGAGACCACTTCATTAAAGTTTTTTCTATCATCCTCTGGAAGCTTAGATGACAACTGCTTTACAGAGTCCATCAATGCATGAAAATATCTCCCCAAAAGGCAAGTAGCATTAGTAGATTTTAGAGCCATGCTACCTGAGGAGAAAATCTTCTTTGCAGACTGATCCAACTTTTTAGAGTCCTTATCTGCCGGCACCTGAGGAAAAGAACCTGCAGACCTGTTGGAACAAGCGGCCTGTACCACTAGACTCTCTGGTGAAGGATGTGAAGAGAGAAACTCGGGGTCACCAGGTGCCACCCTGTAGCGTCTTGCCACAGACCTTGAAACAGCAGGAGCAGTCAACGGTCTCTTCCAGACCTCCATTATCGGTTCAGTTAAAGCCTCAGTAAATGGAAGTGTAGGCTCTATAATAGAAGAAGGAGAGTGTAAAACCTCTGTGAGGATGTTAGGTTTGTACTCAACAGTAGGTAAGGTCAGATTGAGTAGATCTGCAGCCTTTCTAATAACAACATGGTAGGGTGCCACGTCCTTAGATGGTGCATCAGAAACAGATGGTAAACCCCACTCAGGAGAGAGTTCCAGACCACTAGCACTATGTAGGTCTTCAAAACAGTCCCCTTGATCTAGAAGTTCACCTTCTTCTACATCAGAATCTTCATACCTCTTTTCCTCCAAGAGACGCTGAGCCCTGCGTCTCGACCATTCCATACGAACCGAAGTCGTTGGATCCGGTAACGACTCCGACAGAGCCGGATCCGACGTCGAACGAGGAGCCGGGGCAGCTGGAGGACGAGACTCACGGACCGGCGTGGTACCTCGATCCAAATTACGAGGTCGATCCGGAGTCGGCGAAGCCGTATGCGGAGTCGATGACCTCGGTGGAGCCGTACCGAGCCAAGGTGTATAAGGCGCCGGCATAAACGGCATAATAGGAGCTGGGGCGTAACTTTGAGGAATGCCCAAGTTGAAAGACAATGGACCCATGGGACCAGCCGGCGCACCAGTGGGGTACATTGCTCTCGAATAAACTCCAAACATCGCATTAAGGAAATGCGAGGGGTCCTGTCCTGGACCAGGAAAGGGAGGGTACGAACCTACTGGATGTTCTGGAGGAGGTTGCTCCGACATCGGTACATTCTGACCCTCTTGATCTACAGGGGCTTCTACCGGAGTCGGAGCTCGAGGAACTTCCTCTTCATCTTCATGCTCCGAAGAATGGTGTGACACCGGATCCGGTTCTTGTTCCGGAGCCGGGGAACCTCCGAGAGACTGCAAGGGAGAAGGAGATACAAAGTCCTTGTGATGTTTACGAGACTTCTTCTTCGAATCCGAAGACTCCTTCCCAGAATGATGTCTTGAGCTGTGTTTTCTCCTCTTGTGCTTCCTCTTTGAGGAGCTTGAAGCATGACCCGAAGCCGACTTGGATCCAGATCTCGACCTCTCTCTGGATCTCGACCTCGCTCTGGACCTTGACCTCGATCTCCACTTCGAACGCGACTTCTGTCTCTACTTCGAGCGTCTCGACGTCGACCTCGAAGATCTCCCAGTCTCTCTTCCCTTTACCTTCGCAAGAAGAAGTTTTGCTTCACGTTCTCGCAACGCCTTAGGATTCATCTTGAAGCAGGATCGACAGTTTTTAACATCGTGGTCCGATCCAAGACACCATAAGCAATCGTTATGAGGATCGGTGATCGACATCATACGAGCGCAAGACCCACATTGCTTGAATCCTGTCTTCCTCGACGACATTCTCGACGAAGAAGGAGTAAATAAAGATGAAATAGTAATACTATAACAGTAGAAGATACAAAGTATCGCAGAAGATCCCAGAAACCGTTAGCGTCGACGACGCGGAAAAAAGGGAACTGATGTCATCACGCCGACGTGGGTCTAATAAGGAGTCGGTGACGTCAGACGGAGTCGCGCGCGATGCCGTGCTCCTGTGACGTCGTCCACGCCGGCGTGCTACGAAGAAAAAATTCCGAATGTTGCTGACGCAAGGGGGATATTCACAAGGTGAGGAATCCACACGGCAGATTTATCTATCAGAAAGTGTAATTACTGTACAAAATTAATAGACTAACATTTTCACCATTAATTGTGCATGCATTTTTATTCAGTATTTCCTATTCTTGATGAATGTGGCATCCTGGAGATTCCTTATCCTTGAAAATCTCTTCCTATGTCCAAGTGAATCGAGAATGTTCTTTTTGGATGACGCATCCTCTCAAACAGTGAGGAGCATAAAACCGACCAGGCCTTCAAAAATCATACACATTTTACCAGTTCTGCAGGTCTATTGACTTGAATAATTTACTCGACTTAACTGTAATTCGCATGACCCATAAACTGGTCTCAAATTGTGCAATCCTAGGCAAATATTTTATTACACCAGGTCACCTTTTCCTTATCATAAATGAAAGCACCTTCATATATGTGAGTTAAGAATGACTGCTGTTCAAAAATTCTTTTGTTTGATTTAATGGACTAAACCTTTGAATTGAAAGTGAGAATTGTAGAGTGCACTAATACCCTGCGGTGTCTAGGCGCTGAGCTCTGTGGAGGTAGTTGATAGAATTGAGATTGATGAAAGGGAGACTAATGGTGGAAGAGCCACATTTTTAAACCTTTCCTCAATAACAGCAGTTCAGTTGTATTTTCAGTTCAATCGGAAGAGAGTTAGAGAGTCTTGAGGTAATGTTTATGAAACTCCTTCCACCCCATTGAGATTTTGTAAATCTGGGAACCACCAGATTATAAGCTGTGTCAGAGCGAACAGTTCTAGATGGAAGGTACCAGAGAAGGTTTTGCCTACAAAATTCGAGGCCACAAACATGCAATGCCCTTAAGGCAATATGGAGAGCTTTAAACTCTATACTTTTTTTAACGGGAAGCATATGAAGATGCATAAGTGACAAGGACACAGATTCACGTTTGGGGATGCCCAAAAGAAGTCGTGCTGCTGCGTTTTGTAAGATCTGAATTTTGTTCATACAGTTTTTTTTTATAGATTGACGAGTATGGCATTTCAGCAATCTATTCTTGAGAGAACAAAGGAGATTGTCACCGTTTCCTTCAGGTCTTTAGGGAAGAAAGAAAAGATTTTCCTAAGAAGTTTGATAGTAAAGAATGAAGACTGTGTTATAGAATGTATGTGTCCCTCAAACAAGTGTTTGCTATCAAAGATTACTCCTAAATTCTTAACTTTAGAGGAAGGGGCCGGGAGTGTGCTAAGTTTCACAGACTACCACGAAGGGGACCACAGGGAGGTATTCTTACCGAAGAGTAAGACCTCAGTTTTACCAGAGTACGCTTGAAGCAGTTGTGGGTCATCCATTCCCCGACTGGGAGCATGCAATCGTGACAACGCAAGGCCGTTTCTACTGGATTGCTGGCTACAGAAACCACGATTTGGGTATCATTGGTGTATGATAGTGCTGAGGACCCTAAGGATCTGACTAGTTAGGCCAGAGGTGCGTCAGGAGCATGTATAATAAAAGTCAACCCACTTATAGGGTGCTCATAGCCCCTGACTTGATACTAAGCTCACTAATAGCATTGTCATCAGGGCGCAGGGCAAGCATGTTTTTCAGTTAATGTTTAAAAACTCTCAATTTTAATAAATATATCACTAAAGCGTGTTTGTGTTAGTGCACTGTCATTTACAGACACCACATTACGTTGAAATGGATGTAAACGTTACTTCCAGACATGCAGTTGTATTGCTAAAACTGTAAAGCGTACAAATGATAATGTGAGGAAATAGGGTTTCAGCAAACGTTTATCATTTGTACATCACCAAGTGAAGTGTTATTATCCTATTAAAATATTTGTTTCTATCATACCACAAATTTACAAGAACTGTTCTTTCATAACTACTGAAATATATTTCAAACATTTTGTTTAGTTACAAGCTCTTTAAATGTTGCGTGCTAGAAAAAAACATCATACAGGCCTTCATTTCATACTGCCTGTACCTCAGCCGAAATGTCAGATAGTTCTCTTTACTTTTCTTTGACTACAAAGTTAGAGGATTTTTTTAACACCAATCTCCATGATAAAATACTCCTCAATTTATAAGAAGACATAAACTGACATTGAGCATCTGTCTTTGAACGCACGTCAAATGTGACAAGATAATAAGATTTAAAGGCATCATTATTACACATCCACTTTCCTAATGAGCAAAACACCTATTCTGTGCCAGTTTGAGGTGTCCTTCCAGATCAAGCAAGAAGGTCCTAAAAATATCTTGTCCTGATAAAATCTGACTCATCATAGCGAGTACATGATTTCTCAAGGATTGCATACCAGTGCAACAATTTAAATGTGATGTTAGGACCTGGTTCACAGTAGACAGGCATTTGAACTTTGTGCCTCAAGAATGAGAGAAAGATATAATTCTTCATGGCCATAGTCCATCGGGAGAGGGGCTTGAAGTCTTGCTGTCCTGGCATACACCATGATCCTTCGAATTCCCGCTTTTGACAGAAGAGCACCATAATTGAAGGTGCAAAGGCAACTAGTTTCTTTACCAAAGTTGTTACATTTCCAGAAGCTTATACCCTGTCTTCCATTATCAGACCCTTTTTTGGCCTACCACTATGCAGACTGGCTACTAGGCCCCAACTGTGGTATTTGAGGTTGTTTGGCACTGTTGTCCTGTGGCCTGTTCTACTATAGCTCTTCAACTGCTAAAGTACAACTCTTTCTGCAACTTGACTCTCAGTGTAGCGAGGACACACGCTCACAGGCTTCTGAGTCAGATAGTGTTGGAAGCAAGACCTCCGAACTCAACAGACACAATAAAATCTCATCCAGACCAGTGCTTATCTTTTTTTTGTTTAACTTTGTTTTATTAATTTTCAGGTGCATCAGATGTGGTACATTATAATGAACACATGCCCCTTTCGAACTCCCGGCATCCAAAACCAGTGCTTATCTCTTAAAGATAGAAAGTACTTTTAATTACACAGCAAAACTAAATTTTATTTATTTATTTATTTAGCGATTTATAGAGCGCCTGGTGACCCGGAGGCATCCCCGCGCTATAACATTTGTGGAGACCAGAGGAGAAAAAGAGGGGACTTTATTTTGGGAATAGCAGCGTTTTCAGTTTTTTCCTGAAAATCAGATGACTGGGTTCCAGCCGCAGGGGGCGGGGAAGTGAATTCCACCCGGAGGATGCTTTAACAGAAAAGCGTCGGCCGCCGGTACGTGTCTTCCTGTATCTGGGGACGTTGGCCAGACGCTCATTATCCGAGCGAAGGGACCTGGGGGCCTTGTAAGGGGTAACCAGGTCTCTCAGAATAGCAGGGCCAAGACCATTAAACAGTTTGTGTGCAGTGCACAGGGCCTTGAATTCGACCCTTTGACGTATTGGAAGCCAGTGGAGGGCCTTAATTGCTGGTTTGGCTGATACTCTGGAAGGGAGGTTCATAAGTAACCGGGCGGCTGCGTTCTGCGTGCGCTGGAGTTTAGCCATGGTAGCTTCTGGAGCTCCCAGATATACCATGTTGCTGTAGTCCAGCCGCGCAAGGATCAGACCTTGGACCAGGAGTTTCCTGGATAGGGGCGGAAGTATTGGGAGGATCCTGCGGATAGAGCGCATGAGACCAAAGCAGGTACCTGCTGTTTTGGATGCTTGGGTTTTCATCGACAGCTCGGGTTCTAGCCAGACTCCTAAGGTCTTAATTTCTTGTTTCGGGGTGGGAATTTCCCCGAACACGTCTGGCCAGACCGATGGGGGGATGGTGGTCCATTGCTTGCCCAGAAGCATGACTTCAGTCTTTGACCCGTTAAGTTTGAGCGATGACTCGCACATCCAGTTGTGAATTTCCTTGAGGCAGTTCGGCAAATTGTCCGGATAGTTGTCCAGTTGGGAGAGTGAGACGACCAGTTGCGTGTCGTCCGCGTAGCTCACTATTTTGATCCCGAAGGGGGTGACCACGTCTTCGAGAGGGGCCATGTAAGCATTAAATAGAGTGGGGCTTAGTGATGACCCCTGGGGGACCCCGCTTGTGAAGGGGAGGGTGGCAGAGTGGAAGTTGCCGTCCCATACCTGGAACGAGCGCCCTGAGAGGAAGGATTCTATCCACGTGAGCGCCGAACCTGCGATCCCTACCGCAGCCAGCCGATGGAGTAAGACACGATGGTTAACTGTGTCGAAGGCTGCGCTGAGATCCAGGAGGATCACTGCCACTGACCCTCCTGAATCCAGAATGCACCTTGCCTCCTCGATGACGGCGAGAAGGGCGGTGTCTGTGCCATGGCCCGGGCGAAACCCAGTTTGGGACTGCCGTAAGAGGTTATTTGCTTCTAGAAACTGTGACAGTTGCCCATTGACCAGTTTCTCGGCCATTTTGCTGATGCAAGGGAGGAGTGAAATTGGCCGGTAGTTCGCCATGTCGGCCGGGTCCAGCTGGGTTTTTTTTAGGAGTGCCTTAACTACTGCACTCTTCCAGCTGGGGGGGACCGAGCCTTGAGAGAGCGAGATGTTTATAAGCTCAGTGATCGTAGGCACGATGACAGGGGCTACTGTTTTAAGGAATCTGATGGGGGCGGGATCCAAAGGGGAACCGCTTTTCATTTTGGCCATGGTTGTGTCAACCTCGTTCCGTGTTACAGCCCTAAAAGCAGTCAGCTGAGGAAGCAAGCTGCTTCCTGTGCGGTTGGTGGATGCCTCATTGTCCATGTGGTTCGGCAGGCAGGGAGGGGGAAGGGAAACTAGAATGCGGGCGATTTTAGCGTTAAAGTAGGTAGCCAGTTCGTTACTTCTGTCTACCGGGGGTGAGTTGGAGGAGGGTGGAGCTGGTATTTTCAATAGCTCTTTGGCAATGAGAAAGGATTCCCTTGCCGAGTTGGTGGAGTTTTTTATTCTCGTATCATAGTGAGAGGCTTTAGTGAGCTTCAGGGTTGATTTATAGATTCTCACCGACCTCTGATAGGCTTCCTTGCTGGCGTGCTGCCAGTCTTTCCTCCATAGCCGCTCTGCTTTTTTGCAGCTTTTGCGGAGAGTCCGGAGTTCCGGGGTGTACCATGGGGCAGATCCTAGTTTCCCGTTTTTATCCTCACGGGTTTTTATAGGGAGGATGGAGTCCAATGACGTGGCGATCCACTCCCTGAATTTACTGTCTGCGGTGACCGGGTCTTCCGAGGAGGTAGGGGTGGCAGAGTTCAGGGTTCTGGTCCAATCCTCTGTGGAGAGTCTGGACCATGCCCTGTCCCTGGTATAGGTGGTGGGTTTATACTACATGCCTCATTTGATCCACTGGTGCAGTCTTAGTTTCAGCTTCTCAAACACTGCTGCGAGAGACTGCGGACCCCTTCTCATTGCTGTTCTCTTGGATCCCTCTCTTAAGTTCATTGGCTTCCGTTGGGTGTGCCTCACTCCAGTAACACACTTGGCCTATTCTTTTTTGACAGTCCCCACTCCTTTGGGGCCAAAAACACTCCTCTCCTCTCTCAGCAGGCTGGCTTCTTGGTTTCATCTGTCAGATGGTCAACTTCTCCTGCACATAGTGGTGACTTCAGGTGATGTCCCCTCACCTCTGGGAGACTGTCATGCAGACATCCGCACTGGTTGTAGAATCTACTTGAGTACTCTGTGGGGCACTCCCTTTCTTGGTAAAGAAAATGTAGAACTGGAACAAGGTGAGATGGTTTGGATCCCCCTGTAATTCACATTTTCTAAACAGGGCACATAGATCCACTGTCTCAAGCTTCAGAACCAGTACATGGTGGTTTTCTTTCATGTGTCTGTCTCTGGTTGCTCTCCAGACATTGTCCTTTGTATAAAGTGATGCTTCTCACGTCAGGTTGCACTAGGGCTGGCTCCAAGCATAAGTGACACAATGATATTGTGAGCCCTCTATGATTTACCCTCTATGATCAGTAAATAAGGAGTTATAGACAACCTTCTTTTTGTTTTTAAACTTATCCGGTGTACCAATCTAATAAATAAATTTCTTTGTGTTTACCCTTGAGGAAATTTTACTGTTCTGTATCCCTTAGCCTAACTAGGAATAATTTATTAAGAACTTCCTGGAGGTCGAGTTCATATACCAGGATACGGTAAGCCACTGAAGCACTTTGACATCTGTTACTTTCTTTCCGTGCCTTTGTATGCGGATCCAGAACTAACTTATAGTTTGTTATCGGCAATTTTCTCTAAATTCTTTTCCAGTGAAAGGGAATATGTCCTCTACTCAAACTACAGTGTTTAAGCCTTGTAGGGACTGTTGCTACCAAATGTCCGTGATAGATCCCGATGTAGTGTGCTTCTGGCGTTTGGGATCAGTCCACAGCTCCAAGTCGTGTGAGGAGTAAGCCCTGATGCACCAAAGGCAAACTGGTACCATAGAGCCAAGCTCTACAATGCTGAGCTCCAAAGAAAATCTTGTAAAGCCAGTCTCGCTTATAGTCCAGGGCATAAACCTGTTCCCACTCTCCGGATCTGTCCCTTGACAGGTTATCTCATTCCAAATCTTCAGGCAAATGGAGTCAAAAAAGAAACAGAAGTTGTCCAAGCGGGCCTCATCACAGTTTCTCCACTTTTCGCCTTAGAAGATGTGGGGACTTCAAGGACCCCCGCTGTCTCGCTTCCGGTAACCTACTGAGGAGCTGATTCTGCGGCTGATTACGATGCACCCTGAATTTCTAGGTCTTTAGGAAACGCCACACAAGATTTAGGCTTTTGAGGATTCCAACCTAGAATATGACCAGTTTGTCTTAGGCTCTAGTGGTTTAAGAAGGGCAAGGTCTTGAAAAACAGATAGACTTACTTAAAAATTTTTTTTTTTAAATCTGTTATACCCTGCCAGTAGGAATGCTCCATAGGGAAGTACAACCTGTTGTACCAGATTTAAAGCTGCCTAGTCATCCCTTTTCAGAGGAGTACCATTCTGGAGATTTGTCAAGTGGCAATTTGGTCAATACCACACAGCAGCATCAGACAGTATTTTCCAGAATCCAAAGTCTGCCAGCATTCTTTACCACAGAATATCCAGAAAAGTCAAATTTCGTATAGCAAATATCAAGAAAGACCTGCGTACTCTAGCACTGACTTAATTCAGGGAGCTTCAGGACAAAAGAACAGGCAATACAGTTAAAAAAAAAAAACTTTTGCAGAAGAAGCACATTGACTTATTGGTTCCAGAGTCGTCTTGAAGTTGTGACCTCTTCTTAGCTAGGTCTTAATATGGAGAGATTTCTGTTAACGATGGCTTGCATTTACTTGACCTTGCATTTGGGGAATTACATACTTTTAAAAATTCTTAATACCAATAACATTAACAGGGGATCTTCTTTTTTTTTTGTTTAAATCTTTTAGGGTTTTACATTACAGATTCCCATGTAAGACATCAGATATATCACAGGTTAACCATTATGTTTGCAATTGTGGAGCATCAACGATGGTTACAGCATAAAAATTCCATTTAGGATCTAATCTTCCAAGTCCAGTAACATATCACCCAACCATAGGTCTATTATTAATTCGCCTTATATGATGATGCATCCTGCTGTGTCCGGTCCCTTAAGCTCCATGGTGGTGAGGGTTGGTATAGCATCATCCCCATTATCTGTGTATGCTATCCCCCGCAATGTGTCTGGTCATTGGTACTTTACGGGTAAGTCGGCTTCCAAATCGCCGGGAAGAAACTCAGCTGTAATCTGTGGGATGAAACATCTCCCAAATTGGGAGGGGAAGGGAAATACAAAGGGCGGGCGAGGGCGTGTGGCTGTGACAAATGGTACGTCAGCTGGCTACTAGTCTGAGGGGCGATTCGCGGGTTCATCAGTGTGGGGAGGGAGCGGCCATGGGTAATAGATAATAAACCCAGTAGATTCGTCTATCTACTCTATTCTGCCCTCCTGCCTGGGTATCACTCGGCCGGCACTGAGATCTGCGACCTGGGAGATTTGGAAGGGACACACGGCGGGGCTGTGTTGCCTCAATTGTCTCCCCTTCTGCCGTCTCTTGTTTGAATTGAATTAATAACTGCGCCCATTCCATAGATATTGGGTGTTTGCGGGTACCCTTTCCTTCCTCCACTCTTAAGATCTCCTCCTCTGATGCCCCCATTTGTTCACCGCCCCTATCCAAGCTGCTTCTGATGGCCCTGTAGGGGCTCTCCAGTGCATGGCTATGTTTCTTTTCGCCAGGAGGGTGGCTAATGATGCAAATCGCCATTGTAATTTCTCGGACTTCTTTTTCAGGAAGACCCTAAAGCGCATGCCTCCCATGTGGATATGTTTAGGATGTTGACCGTTGTTTGAAGTTTGTGGTGTACTGTGTCCCAGTATTGCTGTATGGATGGACAATCCCGAAACATGTGCCTAAAGTTCGCCGCTAGTGCCTGACACCGGGGGCATGTGAATCGTGTATCTGGATAGTAGCGGTGCAGTTTATCTGGCGTGAGATACGCAGGGTGTAGGATATTAACCTGTATGTTTTTTGTTTTTTTAAATTTGACTTTGTCACCATACATAAATAAACTTACGGACTGCTAGTTGATGGCCGGCCAGTTCATTCACCTCATAAACCATCTCTTTGTTTGCTGTGGCTTTTTTTTTACAGCTTTGGCAGTGAAAATATCCATAATAGCTGTCCTTGCAATGGCCACTTGGTTCTGTTTTCTCTCCACTTCTTCAGCCCCTTGGTCCCCGCTGGTGGCCCGTATTCATCCTTCCTCGTTCTGTCTAAGTCCCTCCTGTAGCTCACTCATCTTTTTTTTAGCTGTACTGTTCACTTTTAACGAGAATTGTAGTGTTTCCCTACGGATCCCAGCCTTGAGGGCATCCCATACTACATCAATCGAAACACTTCCCAAGTTGTCTTTTAAAAAGTTAGTAAACTGTATGTTTTTGAATCTTGCATTTCTGGAGACCTTTTTAGGATATTCCAAGGCTTGGTTCCACTCTTTATCATGGAATGCCCGAACCACGTCGTTTTCCCAACAGGGGATCTTCTTTGTTGACTTGAAGGATCTGGAATCCTCCTCTATAACTTTTTCACACAGTAGACCTGTAGAGTCAAGTGTATCTGATTTCTCAAAGAGTGAAGGGAGAAGTCGGTTAAAACGTTTGTGATGCACAATCTAGCCCATTCTTTAAACTATGCGCGAAAGTCCTAAATCTACACTGAACCTAACTGAAAGGTTCCATTTAAAGTCAGAGTCAAATCTATTCAAATTTTAACACTTCTACAGAGGACGTGAACCAGTTAGATGACAATAATATGATCAGAGAGTCTTCCAGTTTTATGGAATTTAAACCAGTGTCAGTGGAACTGGTCACTGATCTGATTAAAACAGTCAAATCAGGATCCCCGTCAGACCCATGCCCCTTGTCAGTCTTAAAAATGATTCCAGACCTGATAGGTACTAATTTAATGAGCATCTGCAACACAATGTTTTACTCAGGCACTTACCCTTCTATATGGAAAAAGGCCATCATTCAGCCGTTGCTAAAGAAAAACAATCTTGATCCAGGAGAAACTAAAAACTACAGACCAATTGCACGTTTACCTTTTCCAGCGAAGATCTTTGAGAAAATTATGAATACCCAGTTAACGCAGTTTATAGAAGAGAATAAACTGTTAGATGACTCTCAATTCGGATTTAGGAAAGGACATGGCAGGAGACTGCACTTATTAAAGCATCTGATGAAATCAGAATGGTGCTAGACAGAGGTGGTGCCGCAGTCCTGGTGCTTTTGGATTTGTCAGCAGTTTTTGACACGGTTGATCATGTTACCTTGATCAACCGTGTCTCAGCCCTAGGTGTCGGACAATAGGCTAAGGCTCTTCTGTCCTCCTTTCTCTCTGAACGGAGTCAGTCAGCATGGTTGACTATAATTCCTCAGTCTTTGCTCTTCCCTGTGGTGTTCCGCAGGGATCGCTGCTGAGCCCGACCCTGTTTAATGTATATGTGACGGATGTAGCACGAGTAAATAAGACCTTTGGAATGGGTCTCTCGTTCTATGCAGACGACACACAACTTGTGTTAGCGGTGCATAAAGACGGTGAGACAGTGGGGGCTGGCTTTCATGATGTCACGTTGGCCATCAGCTCGTGGATGGCAAACACTTGCTTTAAATTAATTTCGGATAAGTCCGAGGTCATGGTTTAGGAAATCTAACATAAAACTAATGTGCTCCCGCGTAGCTCGTAGGTCGCAGCACGCTCCGCCCCGTAGAGGGACGGGAAGACCCCTATGATGAAGCATGACAATAAGGGATTCTTAGTGTGTGAGGGGTATTTTAAAAACGCATAGTGCTCCCCCTTTGCCATTTGCAAAGAGAGCCGTCCTCACCACCTTTAGATATAGTACCATTACCAAAAATTGAAAAACTAATAAATTACTCTCCCCTTTCACATTGATAGAATCTCATTGGTTATGTATACAATTTAGGAGGGTGATTCTATCACCACTGCCTCTACACTTCCTCGATTGTTTTTTTGGATCTTTGGAAATCTAACCCCTGGTTGGTCTCCGACATGGTGGCCAGAGGAATTGGGATTACTCCCCACTCCTGTTAAGAAGGCCAGAAACCTAGGTGTCGTGTTTGACCAGAGCCTCACTTTTAAACTGCATTTTAATGTGGTGGCCTCTTCGTCCTTTCACGTTCTAAGGAAGATAAAAAAGTTGCTACCTTATATCCCGATGAGTGCTGGAAGAACTCTCATTAGTGCTCTAGTTATGTCCAGAGTTGATTACTGTAACGGCCTGTTAATTAACGCACGAGAAAATGTGCTAAATAAGCTGCAACGGATAAGGAACGCAGCAGCTAGGATATTGTTGGGTACCCCAAAGTTAAAGCCAATTTCCAGTGTCAGGCGTCAACTCCATTGAAAGGATTTTGACTGTTAGATGGTGGAGTGCAGGCCGCCCCCTACCAATTTCTGTAGTTCTTTTAAAATATATATATTTTTTTTGTTTGTTTTGATGCACATGTATTTTGTCAATCTCACTAAAATATTAGCAAATTAGTTTGAATGACACAGGCACAGTTAAAAAAATGTTTTATTGACTGTTCTAAAATGGTAGATGCACTTCTTTTGCGTGCGGAGTACCGGATAGCAAATGGCAGTTGCCAGACCATCCAAAAATGAAGAAAAAATAAAAACGAAATTCCCATTTGTGGTGTGGGAGGGGGCAGCCAAGAACAAGTAGGTGGGGATAAAATAGAAAAAAAGCTGAGTGGTGGGGATGGGAAAGCAGCACATGAGTGGCAAAGTAACATGGAGCATTGGAGCTGGAAGGTAGAAGAACACAAGAAGGAAAGTGTGAGTAGCACGATGGAGAGAGCAACACTGAGTGCACAGGGAAAGGCATACAAACGTGAGAGAGAGAGAGCAGCACAGCACACTGGGAGTTTGCAGTGCTTCATTTGAGCCAGTGATTTTCAGTGCTCGGCACTGGCACTTAAATCTCAACACTGGTACAGGCACTAATGACAAGCCAGCATCTGGTTGCTGTGTGCGTGGTTGCTGACAAAATGATGCTGAGGATAAGCCCTGTGGACGCTTGTGCAGAGCCAGCTGGACGAGGATCGTAAGAGCCCAAAGCTGTGAGGGCTGCTTGGGCTAGTGGGGACCAGCGCAGACACCATTTTTCCCCTGATCCCTGTCCCTGTCTCCTGTTTACTCTCTGCTGCCGCAAGCCATGGTTCGCCCCGTTGGTCCAGCCCTCTGCAAATACGGACCTGAAGCCACAGCCCACCCACATGTATGAACGGATGAGGCCCAGTTCAAGGCTGAGCTGCCAGGGCTGGAAGCTGCCACCCTCGAAGACACCAGAGAGTAGAGGTAAGTGCATTTGAAAGAGAGGCGGGCACTAGGCTGCTGATGGTCACGCGGTGAGCAGAGGCGACTGACGTTAGGATGGTGCAACTTGCTCTCGGGCGGCCTGGCTACGCTGCTCTTCACCATTTTCTCACCATTCTCCATTACCTATCCTCTACAGTTGCTTCATGTCAGTATTCCTGCTCCTTGGTCTACAGAGTCTTCAGCTGTGGTTTACACAGTTCCTTCATAGTTTACGCGCAGCTGGAAACTTGGCAGATAGGAGTAAAAGCACAAAGAAGCTGGGGGTTAGGAGTCCGAAGCCGGAAAATGCAATAGGAGATACCAGAGAGCGCCGATCCAGTCTCTTTATGCTGTGGCTGCTCTCTTGGAGGGCAAACTGCATTGATAAGTGATAAGAGGCACTGAACTATTGCATAGCTAGAGTAAGTATTGTAGGGTTGAAGTTGGTGCAGCCATCTAGTGAATTATCAGCAAGCAAGCAATATGTGAAGAAGTTAAGAGTGTTGTTGGAAAGGCCCTTGCTTAATCTTTTCTTGAACTGGCTGGTCAAATCAATACATTTTAAGAACTGAGTGCGGAGGCGACCCGGTTTGGTTGTTTTGTGGCTTGCGCGTCCCAGGAAAGCTGGTGGTATTTTCCGTCCGTTGGAGTGCTATTATATATGTCATCATATAATTAACAATTTTGTATCAAACCTATAGGAGGATACTTGGTGTGTTTAGCTATATACCATCCATAAGCAGCCGACTAGTCAGTTGGGGGTGTGAGTGCCTACCCTTTGGTGTGGTGGGCCCCAACACTTCTTCGGGCTGCTTGGATAAGATGAAATTGAATAGATTGTGATCTGGTCGCTTAATTGCTGCAAAGAATCCTTGAAACTATAAAAATCAATTTGTTGGAAAAGACCACAGCTTCTCTCCCTTAAGTCCTAGTCTATTTCAACCTTATTTTCTCCAGATACTAAATAATTGAGTAAAGATATGGACATGGTTGTAGATAAGAGCTTAGGATTTATGGAGCATAAAGATCCATCAATCCCTCCTCCGCCCTGGTATCCGCATGTCAGGGGGGCCAAGTTGGTCAAATTCTTCTGCTTATGTTGGACTCCAGTATGCTAATAAGGACCTTCAGCACAAAAGAAGAGCGGGATGGTGTTAGGGTTGCTGTCAGAGTACTCCAAATTGGTAAGGAAGTGATACTGAATTATGTCAACTGGAGATAGATGTTGCATGGCCGGGCCAGCTCTGGATAGTTCTGCTAAGTAAAGGTTCATAAAGGACCGTTCTAGGGCAGGGCCTAAGTCCCCATAGGGAAAACTCTAAAATCCCCCCTCTTGACTTGGAGGATGCAAGTGAAGTTCCAAATGATGTTATGCCCCTGGCAAAATCTACCAAGACTGCCAGTTAGGGGGTGGTCGTGTTGGAGGATTTTACTTTGCTGGACATAGAACTGTCTGGCAGGAATTAGCTCTTGGAGGCATGCTCAAAATCGCCCGCCGCCCCCACAGATTACATGTGATGTTTGCGGATGCAACTGATGAGTGCCCCCGATGCCAAGAGCCAAATGCTGATCTGTTGCACATGTTATGGTTCTGCCCAAGAATTTAAAATTACTGTTCCACAATACACAACATATTAGCAACTATAGCGCCTAGCACTTTAGAATCCTGTTTGTTGGGACTAGGCCTTACCAGCAAAACGGGGCACCCCACCGTTCTCTTCCTTAACCTAATGCTACTAATAGCAAAAAGAACGATAATACGCTGGAAGGCGAGGAAAGCACCGGTGGTCCAGGATTGGTATGAGGATGCAATCCACTGGGGTACTGTGGAGGGGTAGACATCCAGAGGGAAGAAAGACGTGGATTGAGGAAAAACTTATTTCATTGTATTGGAATGTGTTGATGAAAGAACTTAAAGTGACAGATATACATGCAATTTGACAAAAGTAATGTTGCACTGTAAATATGGAGACTATAATAGTACAGATGCCAGTACATTCAGGGCAGAATGTTCATATAGTCCAGATACAGTTGAAAACTCACAGAGTAATGTACAGAAAGTGGCGTTAGCTGCCAATGAGTGAATTAATGACATGACTGACAGGGTGGGCGGGGGGCTGAGTTATTTTCATAGTTAATGGTTTATTTAGTTTTGTTAGGTAGGATAAAATAAGGGGAAGTTCACACGGCACACAATAGTGAATACAAGATACAGTGAGGATGTCTAACGAGATAAACTGTGCGAAATGTTTTTCTCTTTTTCTCACATGTGAAAACGTAAACCAGGGAAGTTATGTTGTTGGATTATAACGAATTCAGTAACGATGTACCAGTGCTTCTATGAACACATATGTGCACATGTATAACGAAATACCAATACAGATTGTTATGGAGACAAGTCATACAGTGTAATGGACGTGAAATAACCCTAATAAAATATGTTTAAAAAAATCCCCCGCCGCCCTTGTTAGCGGTGGGACGGGTCAGTTCATGCAATGTACAGCCAGTCATCCAACCTTGCCTGTTGTGTATAGTAGTACATCTTCAATGGCTGGTTGTTAAGACTCTGTGAACTCTATGAACTGTGAAATATTTATGTCTTCAAGGTCACAATGGAACTTGCAATGGTCCAACTCTGGAGGGGGTTGGAGGGAGGGAGGTTCATCATAAATACTGTTTTGTATTGAGAACGCTTTATCTTCTATTGTATCCTTATTAGAAAGATCTGTGTCTAATTCCGATCATGTGCTGGCTCCAATTCTTTTGAAGGTTCAAAGTCTTATCTACCCAGCCTTGTGTCACATGTCAGTCCAAAATGGGAAAGAATTAAAATCGCTAGCAATCCAAGCTAGCTGTGTGGATAAAGAGGTTAGCATAGCAGTGGGGAAGCCGTTCTGGATTGAGGGTCCTCTATATAAGCAAACTACCTTAAAAGCAAAACAAATGGAGGACCAGATAAATTCCCTAAAGTCTTTATTCAGGGGGTGTAATTCAAATGTCTTCGAAGATCATGCAGTGGCTAAAATCTTCCCAATTGAAAAAAAAGGCAATTCCCTCTGGTGGCATATACTCTTATTCTTCAAGGACCATTTTAGATTCCACTTCTATACCAATTATACAGGGGTTTCTGATGGATGCTTCTGCCTGTGGATTCCTCACCTTATGAGTACCCATGCGCCAGCATTCCGCAGAAATTCTTTCCTAGCTCTCCCACTTCGACGAGAACGTCACAATAGCAAGGCTCCGCTCGTGACACCGTATGACGTCACCAGAGCCATAAGAGGACCTCGTCGGCGTGCTGACGTCACTTCCCTTTTTTCCGCACCGTCGACGCTTAACGGTTTTTCTAGGGGCTCTCCATTTTCTTTGAAGAAAACTTTGTATTACTTGTTGATTTTTGATGGCTACTTCCAGGAAGACCGGGTTTAAACCCTGCAGAAAGTGTGGCGGGCATATGTCGATCACGGACCCGCATGAAGATTGCCTCTGGTGCTTATCCTCTTATCATGACGTCGAAGAATGCAGAAGCTGCAGGAATATAAATCCTAAGGCTATTCAGGAGCGTGAAGCTAAGCTGTTTATGACCAAAGCCAAAAAGGAGAAGAGGGGTCGAAAGAGGATGAAGTCTTCATCTTCCCATACATCGAAGTTGAAAAAACATAAGAAGTCTAAGAGGAGACATGGCTCTCAGCACCGTTTTTCGAAGACCAGGGCTTCGAGGTCAAGGTCACCGACTGCGGCTGAGCGGCCTAGAAGAAAGGACTTTGTTTCCCTATCTCCTCGGGTGACGCCGGTTCCATTTCTGGATCCGATGTCGCCGGCTTCGAAAGTCACTTCGCTGCACGAAGACTCTCCGGCCCCAGCAATGTCTCCGGCACCAAGGTAGTCGTCACCTGGCCGGGTGCGTTTAACCTGTGCAGGAGCCGTCCCTGGCTCCGCAGCACCCAGTTGGACCTCAGGTGGTTCCTCTTCTGGAAGGTACAGATCCATATCCTGCTTTTCCTGCACCTGCGTCAGATTCTGTGCATTTTCTTAATATGATGTTTGGCATGTTTGCCAGGGCCTCAGCTCCATCCGGTGCGCCTTCGGGCCCCGTGGATCCTTTGGCCTTTAACTTGGGTGTTCCTCAACTCTATCCTCAAGCACCCTTTATGCCATTCTTGCCGAAGACTCTGGCTTGGCATTTCCTGGCGCCGAGGTCCTCCACTCCGGCTCTTCGGACTCCTTCGGCTGTTGAGTCGGCGCCGCCTCGAGTTTGATCGACGTCTAGGTTCGAAGTTGAGGCTCCTCCGTCAACGTCGTTAATGTCTTCACCGGCGCCGCGTGTGGCGCCGCCAACGCCGATTCCTATACAATGCTCTAGGAGAGAGGCGCAGCGGCTCCTTGAAGAGGAAGAATATGCACAGAATCAGGAGGAAGGAGAGATTGTTGATTCTATTATGAGTTTGAGGGCCTACATAATGCCAGTGGCTTGGATACTTCTCCTGAGTATAATCTCCCATCTGCGAATGCTGGGGTTGTGCAAGACATTCATAAGGAAGGCGGCTGATTTGCTTGGTCTGCAGCTTCCCTCAGCTGAGGTGAAATCTAATACCCTTACGGAGTTTCTTAATACATCCTCTTCAACTTCTGAACCGTTGCTTCCCTTTACAGATGCTTTGACGGAACCAATAATGGAGGTGTGACAGAAGCGTTCCCTTTTTGGAGTTTCCTCCTCCTTACCCTCCTCACCAGGGTTGGTGCTCAGAGGACCACTTACTGCTTTTACAGCAGGAGGTTCTTACCTTGCTACAGAAAGGTGCGATAGAGGTGGGTCCTGAGCAGGAAAGGGATCAGGGTCGCTACTCCCGGTATTTCCTGATCCCCTAAAAGGATGGTCGCTTAAGGCCAATCCTGGACATCAGTATTTTGAACCTTTACCTCAGACAGGAGAAGTTCAAAATGTTGACCTTGGCTCAGGTTTTTCTTGCGCTGCAACAGGAAGAAGGATGCGTATTTTCATCTTCCCATCCTGAGGTCGCATCAGAAGTACCTCCGATTCACGGTAGGGTCGCAACATTATCAGTTTGCGGTTCTTATGTTCGGTCTTACTTCCGCACCTCGAGTCTTTACAAAGGTGATGGCTGTGGTAGCGGCTCATCTCAGAAGGTCAGGGGTTCCTGTTTTCCCCTACCTGGACGACTGGCTGTTGTAAGCGGAGTCTCAAGAGTTGGTTTCGCGCCGCTTGCAGGTAACAGCTCATCTGTTGTTCAAATTGGGTTTCTCGATAAATGTACCCAAATCTCACCTGGTGCCTTCTCAGCACAGCCTGTTTATAGGGGCAATGCTGGACACTTGTGTGTTGAGCTTTCTCTCCTCCGCAGAGGATTTCCGACATTCAGGAAATGATTCAGGAAATGATTGCTTTATTTCATGATGGAGTGGTTGTTCCAGTCCTGAAGGTCCTTTGCCTGCTCGGTCTGTTCGCTTCCTGCATTCTGTTGGTCAACCATGCACGCTGGTACATGAGGACACTCCAGTGGTGCCTCCGCAGGCAGTGGTATCAGCACAGTGGAGATCTCGGGGAGAAGATCAAAATTTCCAGAGAAGCTGCAGTGTAGCTGATTTGGTGGAGTGTGCAGGGCAACCTGTCTCAAGGAAATCCCTTTCAGCCTCCTCCGCCGGTGGCCACAGTGATCACGAATGCCTCCACTCCAGGGTGGGGTGCTCATCTGGGGGATCTGGAGGTCAAAGGTCTTTGGTCTCCAGAGGAAAGGTTGCTTCATATCTACCTGCTGGAATTGCGGGCGATTCATTTGGCACTAAAGGCCTTCCTTCCTTCCCTTCGCGGTCAGTCGGTTCAGGTCCTGACGGAGTACACTACTGCGATGTGGTACATCAACAAACTGAGGTGTAGGGTCGTATTGTCTCTGTCGAGAGACTCTGCAGCTCTGGTACTGGGCTCAGAACCATTGGATGCGTGTGTTTGCAAATCCTCTGGCCGGTGTGCTGAATGTACGTGCGGACAGTCTCAGTCGGCCTTACTCGGCCGATCATCGCATCTTTCAGATGTGCGGGTCTCCTCGGTTGGACCTGTTTGCCACTCTCGAGAACGTGCACTGCCCGTTGCTCTGCAGTCTCCAGTTTCCGATGCAGGGAGCGCTGGGGGACGCGTTTCAGTTGGATTGGAGCTCACAACTCCTTTACGTGTTTCCTCCCAGACCCTTGATTCATCAGGTTCTGAGGAAGATTCGCCAAGACCGGGCCCAAGGTATATTGATCACACCGGATTGGCCAAGAAGGGTGTGGTACACAGATCTACTTCACCTCTCATCGCACCCTCCGCTCTGTCTCCCTCTCAGGGCAGATCTCCTATTGCAGTCGCAGGGGCAGGCTTTACACCCCCTCCTCCAGAGCCTGCACCTTCATGCCTGAAGATTGAACGGGGCAATCTGAGTTCCTTCCCTCTCCCGCCGGATATAGTGGATGTTATTTTATCGTCCAGGCGACACTCCACTAAGTCTGTTTACTCTTCCAAATGGTTCGGATTTGTTAAGTGGTGCGGAGAGAGAGACATTGACCCTTTGAAGGCCTGTTTGTCTAATAATCTGGAGTTTTCACTTTCTTTGGCACAGCAAGGTCGTGCTGTAGCCACTGTTAAGGGCTATTTGTCAGCTTTGTCGGCCTTTCTATGTTAGCCGGACCAGCCGTCTTTATTTAAGTCCTCCATTGTCATAAGGTTTATTAAGGGTCTTACAAATAAGTTCCCTCCCACACCTTTCATTCTGCCTCAGTGGGATTTGAATCTCGTTCTTACCTTTTTTAATGGGTTCTCCGTTTGAGCCTCTTCATACTTGGCCTTTGAGGCTTCTTTCTTTTAAAACGATTTTCTTGAGTGTCATTACCTCGGCTAGGAGGGTAAGTGAGCTTCAGGCTCTTAGTTCGAAACCTCCTTGCCTGACCATTCATGCTGATAAGTTTGTTCTAAGGACCAGGGCTGTTTTTCTTCTCAAGGTTGTTACCCCTTTTCATATGGGACAGTCCATTACTTTACCCACCTTTTATCTTCACCCTCACCCTTCCAAGGAGGAGGAGAGACTGCATCGTGTGGACCCTAAGAGAGCTGTCCGCTTTTACTTGGATCGGACAAGAGATCTGAGGCTGGACGATCAGCTCTTTGTGGGCTATGTTGGGAAGATGAAAGGTAAGGCTGTGCACAAGAGGACTCTCTCCAGGTGGATTATCTTGTGCATCAAGATTTGCAACACCTTGCCCAAGAAGGACCCTCCTGAAGGTATTAGAGCTCATTCCACCAGAGCTAAGTCTACTTCTTCTGCTTTGGCTAGAGGTGTTCCTGTTCTTGATGTCTGTAAAGCAGCAACTTGGGCCTCCCTCCACACCTTTGCAAAGCATTACTGCTTTGACTCGGAGGTAAGGATGGATGGCCATTTTGCTCGTTCTGTAGCAAGATATTTTGGTCTAGTCAGGTGGACACCCTCCTCCAGGAGAGGTATGGCTTTGGGAGTCTATTCATAAGGTGAGCAATTAACAGGCAGAAGTATACATCAGAAGAACAAGTTACTTACCTTCGTTAACGCTTTATCTGGTGGATACTGTACACCAAAGACACCTCGTTGCCATGGAAGAATATGATTTGGAGCACGTTTTTAAAGTAAACATTTCAGACCCCCCCCCCCCTTCTGCCGTGCCTGCTTCTCCCCCTACAGTGTTATTTCCACTGCCTTTAGCTATGCGTGGTGCCAAAGCGGTTATGTACGGAACAACGCTTTATTTTTTGTTTGTCTTTTCATTATGTTCATGATATTCTGCACAAACTTGCTGTGAATGCTGCTCTGATTTGATGTAAAAGTGTATTTAACTAATCCGAATTTGTCAATAAAGGTTTTGAAAATTAAAATTAAAAAAAGTAAACATTTCAGAAAGTAAAGTCTTGACTTTTTGAAAGAAGGGTGCTAGAATCGGACAGAATGTTAAATGGTTTTTTGGGGAGTGATAACATGGAAAAGGTGCAATTTTACCCTTTTATGGGCCACATTTTCTCCGGCAATTGTTATGATAGAGATCATATAAACTATTGTACAAGTGAGGCTCTCTCCCAAACTTCTGCTATTAACAGATTACATAAAAGCTGCGGAGAAGGGCACTTTGCACATTTTCTGTTGGTTTCCAAGGCCAGAATGTAGGAAACATTAAGTTGTGCCTGTGAAGTGATGGACATGAAGCACTGGGCCTCTTTCGATCATTGGAGGGGCGTATTTAGCTACAAATTTGTGATTTGAATTCTCTGGTTCCCCTAATGCTCTTCGAATTGAGTTTGGGCTACCTTCCGCTGTTGTGCTCGCTGCATTGGCAGTTTTGAGGTGGGAGAACTATCTGCTCAGAAGTCAAAAGGGGTCAATTAGAGCCGCATTTAAGGTCCACAATTAACGACCTCTAGAGAGAGAAAAGTGCATTTTTTTCTTTCTTTTTAAAAACGAATGAAATGTTTGCGATTGTTCAAATTGGGTATCTTCCACTGCCAAAATCCTTTAAAAAAAAAAACACGTGAGAAATATGGTTGTTTAGTAAAATTGTATATGGAAAAAGTCTCAGCCTTACCTTATCTGGATTCTTCCCTATGGAATGTGCAGACCTATTTTGCTTTTAAGGCTAAATTTACTCACTCTGCTTGTGATCACAGGAATATGGGAAGGCGTGCCGAAGGAAGAGAGAC
Organism: Lissotriton helveticus; assembly: GCF_964261635.1. Lineage (NCBI taxonomy): Eukaryota > Metazoa > Chordata > Amphibia > Caudata > Salamandridae > Lissotriton > Lissotriton helveticus. Next base: position 352,744,383 of record NC_136068.1, read on the forward strand.
TTTGTGCATTTGCTCTATACATGTACAAGATTTAAGTAATGTGGTCTTTTTGTGTCCTTATTTGCACTCTGCAGGTCACCACTTTCTAAGATTGATCTTTTTAACATATAATGTACAATCGGTGGTAGAGGCTTGTCAATGTTTATTTGCCCCCCTCTCTCCCAAGAAATGGTTTAATTTTTTTAAACTTTTTTAAATGCTTCATAAATGTGTGTTAATCCCTTGTTTTGTCACTGTTACTTGCAATTATGTTTGCGTAAATGTATGTTAGTATTCACACTCTTTAAGTGTATTGTGAAGTTTTCTGGATTCATGCAGCAAATTAAAATCACGTCTTTTTATATTCCCTACTTGCACTTTGCACACCACCCCTTTTTAAGATCGTTCCTTTTATATTGTTGTTGTAACTTTGACTGTGTAAATGTATGTTTACATTTGTATTTTTGCACTTCCAATGTGGACCCCTAGCGAGTTCTGAAACAAATAAATTTATGTATGACAGTCCACCACATGGTGGCACTCTCTGCCTAAGTTTGAGATGAGCACAACAACAGTGTTTAATAATTTAATATACCTTATAAATGTATAATACCTGTCACCACTCTATTATTATAAGTTTGAGTAGTCTGGAATAGTCTGAATTGTCACACTTGTAAGAGTGGAAGAATGCAAGTGACCCCAGCAACTGAAAGATAAAGAATGTATGCTCCAAGGAGGATCTCAGACATGATGATCGAGGGAAGCCATTGAATAAGAAATAAGAAAAGAGTGCCAATAATGCCAGCCAATGATGAGCAATAGACGGGCTGTAAGGTTTTGGTCCACCCACAAAAGGCCTTTCATAGTTAGACAGAGTTTGCTGTCTGCTAGGTGAGACCGAGCAATTGTATGTTGTGCACTGTCCTTAAATGATTGTTTGAGGTGATAGTACGACTATTTAGACCGTGACCAGTTACTTGAACTGCATTTTATCCTTTTCAGGTGAAGGGGCAATTAACCTGGCTTTAGCCCAGAACAGAGTTCAAGATGTCCGGCTTAATGGACCAGTGGGCGCAAGCAATTCGGCAAGAATAGAGTCTGGCTTCCCCATGCAGAGTGGCACAGGTGCGTTGAAAGTTCCTTCAGTAGGATGCTAAATGCATTGTGAGACCTTTAATGTAGTTGTCTCTCAATCAGAACACTACAGAGTACTTAATTCCTTTAAACTTTTTAATATAGAGAATACTCTAGCCCAGGATTATCCCAGCGCAGAACAGGAGGTTCCACTTGTTATTGTACTTGGTTTTTATGCTTCATATTATTTTGGGCATTATGTAATCACAAGCACTAGAAGTTTCTTCCAAAAAGCTTTATACTAATTTACCCTTTCATGCAAGTATATTTTTATTGTTAATAACAATTTTTATGTATGCTTACTGTTGATTTTCTTAAATGGAGAAACAATTGTTCTATCAGTTGGGTTTGTTATGCTTTTTTCCCAAATATCATTTTATTTACAAAACAGCAGGCAAACAGTTTGTGTGCTGCTCTGCAAATCGATCAAGCAGTATAAATGTGTCAAAAACAACATTGAATCACAGAGCGGGAGCTTTTATCTATGTTCTGTGCTTAAGGAAACATGTAAATGCCCACCCAGAAGAAACAGGACATGGTGTAAAGGAAACCTAGCATAGTGACGAGAGAAATCGCTAACATAGGAAAATTCAGTTGATTCATAATTATTAAGCTTTTTAACTACCAAATGTCCCTTTATGATGGCAAAAACCCCACCTCTTCAGGCCCCGTACCTGTACAACCTAAAAAAAAATCTTAATACTCCTGTGATAACATTATAAGCCAAACCCAGTGTATTTTATTTCCTCAGGGAAAGCTCTGGCCTGTATTTCAGGGGCCAAAAGGAGTATTCCATGATTTGTCACCTTCATGTTCACCAGATACTCCATGCTTAATGGGATGTTTAAGATAGTATTCCTTTCGGATGTCCAAGACAGTCAAATTCTGCAGACTCAGATTAGGAAATGTATGGATATATTGTACAGCATACCTCTCAATTTCCTTCTTCACAGCCACCCTTAATAACATTTCTGGGCCAGTGGACTAACGTGAATGTGTGCACTGCAGTCTCTATTCTGAATTCCTCCTGTTTTTCAAGAATCTCTCGGACAGTTTTTTTCTCTGACCTCATATCCTCTATGCTCAAGTTGGAAGTTGGACAACCTTTGAAAAGTATTGTCACATGCATTATTTGATCAAGGAGCCTGATGCATTTCTCTTACTCAACCCATTCTCTACTCGACTCCCAATACACTATACTCTTCGATTCAATAGCTTTGAGAGCCTGCCCCTGGTATACACCAAGCAAATAGATTTCAGAAGCATTTTCTCCACTCTGGCCAACTGTCATTCCTCCACTGATTCCTTGAGGCCTTTGCTTGTGGCTTGAAGGAAGAGGCAGCTTCTCACCATGTTCTGTTTCTGCGCCATGTCAACCACCAGCAAACTCTTGTCTTCAGACCAGTGAGAAAACCTATGGATACCTCATGTATGTGCGAAATAGAAACCTGGTCCCCACTGGTAGAGGTTGGTGTAGCGGGCATGTCTACATAAACATCGAAATCCCACTGCAAGTGGGTCCGTTTCTTCCCACATCCAAGCACATCTCCTTGTGTCAGCAATCTGTTAGGACCCAATTGCTGTCTCCTTGCGATCTGGATAGGCTGTGGCCAACAACCACACTTCATTAGTATTCCATGACTTGCTTTCTCCTGCCAAAAGTAGCTTCAGCTCAGAGTCTCTATAGGTTGTACCGTCAGTCAGGGCACTCTTGTCTCAAGGGACTGGGAATCCCTCACTAATTGCAAAATTGGTTTACAGTGGGTTCTTCGTTGTTCACTACAATCCTCGAATGCCTAAAAGGTTCTGCTAATCAGTGATTGGAACCCGCTATAACATGGGGTCTCTGCAACCAGCATAGCGAACTGGAGTGTGGTGTTCTAGTACAGAGCTAGATCTGTATTCCCAGTTTACTCTGCCCACCCCTCTAGATTGCATCTGTATTTTGAATTTCTAACTTATAGGCCACTTTATCGTTGTCAAATATTTTTAATATGATTCTGACAACCTAACCATAAATGCTTTATGTAGAAAGACAATGAAGAGCTCCACATTTTGTTTATAATATATATGTTCAGAAATGATCTGTTCCTCATTGAAAACAACTAACATGGATATTCAAGATCATTTGCTGACGTTCTGTTCATAGATTATTCAATCCTTCAATGATTGAGTAAGCATGTATACTTTAATCATTAGAAAGGGTAGCTGCCAACAATACCTTCCCGTTCTGGAGGAGGTTTTCATAATATGCAGAGTGAAGGTTGCACCTGACAAAGAAACGCCGAGATGCCGTTTTCTCGGTCTTCAGTTTTCTTAGATTCACATGCCTTAAGGTTCCTTCCTTGCTGGTAATCTGGGCCCTCAAACACTTCTTACGACACTTTCTGCATGTTTATTTATACCAGAGCCAATCTTTGTAATTAAAACCCCATAAATGTTTTTTAAATGGCACTGTATCGTCAAAAAGGAGGTTGTGCAGCTCTGCGAGGCAAAGGTCCACCATACTATGTGCCAACTATTTATTTTACGTTTGATACTTGACAACATGCTGATCAAGTGGTTCTCAGAAGACTGACCCCTTACTATACTATATTTGATTCTCTTTTGATATCCTTTCAATGTTTTGCTGCGTTTTGTATTGCCCAGCAGCTACTTTCTTCCTCACAATGTTGTTGACTTCCACCTTTTTAGTCTTGTGAGACAATTCCCTTTAAAGGATTTTTTCTCTCTGAAATAATTTGCTGCTTAGTGTTCTCCCGAATTCTGTTCAGCAGAGAGATTATCAATACATCATCGTGCTATCTGTGCTTGAAAAATGGTTAAGTAGGACTGTTCTTTGGTTTGCATGTGTTTACTGTGTTTTACTCGTACTACGGATAGCTGCAGTGTGTTTGAGTGTACCTCTCCAAGCGCTGAAGGAAAGAGTAGCTCTTTAGAGCACTGGAACTTCTTACATCTGCTATTGGCCTCATATTTAGACATTGCAAAGTCTTCTCGCTGTTTTGTAGAGCTTCATTGGAAAATTATTATCTTAGCTTCTCATTATCTCAGCTTCTCATTATCTCAGCTTCTCGTTTTCCAGCACGTCCCTCAGAGGACTGGATGCAAATATATGTTTGATGTTTGGACACTTTTTTCATTAGATACGCATTATCTGTGCCTTAGATATAAAGGAAGTAGCCATTGGGTGAGTAACAATATTTCCAGATCCATGCAAATCTAAAGTATCAAGCTACAGTTGTCGCATTCTTGATTTGATGAAGACTTTTTTCAAATATCGACCGCTGCGGGTTTAGGAAAATGGCATCTGATTTAGGGAATGTTGCATTAGGAGGGCCACCACAATAACTTTGAGGCATTAACCTGCTCACACAGTTGAAGTAATTCCTCTTGGATCAGACGCAAGCACCAGCTGTTTCAGGACCTTTATTACTCTTCCCTTAAATCTTTGTTATCCAGGAGTGTTCTACAAAAAAAGAAGTAATCGTCAGTGTTTCACATTCTTATTCTTGTTCTCCTTGCAGACACCTGATACTTTCATGTGTTAGTTATTATAGTCAGAGTAGGAACATCTTTCCAAGAGGAGGGTGGGCATCCAGCAGTTTTTTTCGCATTTGCTACCCTCAATGTAAAGGTTTCAGTGCTCTGCATAAAACAAGTATTCAGGAACAAATGGTCTCATTTTAAGGGCTGTTTTATTTGGTGGGTGCCTATAACTGCACATAAAATAAAACTGATACTAGTAAGTGATTGTTTCTTTTGATGTTGAATATCAACCATGTAATTGATGTTTAGCTTGTTTGTTAACTTCAAATGATTGCTATTCAAGGACTGATTGTGTATGTATATAAAACAGGTCTAATTCGGATGAACAATCCAGGAGCATCAATGTCGCAGAGTGGGAATGTGGCACCCTCTAATATAGTGAGCGGAACCAGTGCAGAGTTTCCTTTGCGAACTCCGCGTCCTCCGTCACAATCAGGTAGAGTGAAAATTAAATGTTTCATGCTAGAAAATGCACTTCTGATGGTAGTAGGTCTCGTTGTATTATTTGTGCATTACACTACGTTCCAGGGTTCAGAAGCCTGCAGTTGTGACCATGCTGCAGCTAAATTTGCATCACTCAATATCAAGCGTCTGGTGCATTAAGGTACTGCCAGACGGCCATAGGATCAGCTTCAGACGGCCATATGATCAGCTTCCGTTTATTGACAAGAATTCAGAGTTTCCCCATCATTTGAGGGTGTTCTCAAATACTGTTGTCTTGTAAGTTTTTTTGAAATGTACCAGTCTTTGAGTCCGTTTCTAATTCCAGTTCCTAGATTTGTCACAAGATATCAAAGTAGGATCCTTATTACAGGTTTATGTGATGAGCCGAATGAGATCACCCAAGAAAAAGGCTATTCAGATGGATACATCTTTCTGCAGATTGCTCACCTTAACAATATTTCCCAGGTGTCAGCTAATCAGGTGGTGTCTTGTGGCCACTGTGCCACCTTCCAGCCATGATGTCCTTGGTGGATAATACGTGTCAGCCTGTGTGCTTTAATCAGTTTCTGCATTCTGCACCTCAGCAGCATAGTCCTGAGCTCCCCCTCGGTGCCTGACTGACAAATGTTTTCTCAGCTTTGAGATCAACTAGATCATATGTCTTTTCCGACAGTGTTGGATTTCAAACCTTGATGTTAAGCACTGCAAGCAACTGTCTTTATTGGATCTTAGGACATTTGCATGTGGTGTCTTGGAAGTTATTTTTGGCCAAAGCTTACAGAAACAAACCAAACACATCTCTACCTCTCCAGGTAAGTTTCCTGAGAGGGAATGGTGTCCTAAAAAGCACCATATGAAGGAAAAATCTGCTTAGTCCCTGAGGAAAATTCTCTCTTTACAGTACCGTTTAGAATCATGGCTCTGTTCTCCGATGCCAGGCTTCTTCACGCCCTTGAGCCAGTTCCATAGCTATGAAAGATTGAGCTGGAATTTCCTGTTCCTACTGTCGAAAATGCACAGCTCGATTCCTTATGCCAAGCCATATTGGGCATTTTTAAGGTGGCTCTGGTACCCTTTGGGTTGCTCCCCAAAGGTGGTCCCACACTTTGCTTGTTGACTACAGCATTTCTGACCCAGACAACTCCCGACTCATCGACCCTAAAGGCTTTGGCCTCAGCAGCTACAAAAAAGTCTCAGACTATGACATCATCTATGACATTGCCACCAGTGCTGGTCTCGGTGCCATGCCCGAGACGCTACTGGTGCTACCCTCCAAAGTGGCTGAAATTATCCTGATGGAATAGGAGAAGGCCTGAACATGCCTTGAAGAACAGCTTTTCCCTAGAGCAATGGGACCCACCAAGATGAAGTAGTTACTCTGATCTGTTTCCGAAGCCATAACCCTTCCTGATGGAAATTATAATCACACAGACTATGAAGACCCCAAGGCAGATAATCTGCTTTCTTCATGCTACTCCAATTCTGACCTTTGATTTAAAAATGCAAGTGGTCTGGATCTCTTTACAGAAGGGACATTCCTTATCCATCTGTGGTCCTGATAGAAGAGGTCTCTTCCTTTATCCCTGTGGAGCATAAAGCTGCACAATCTGAAGAACCTTCAGTTGAATCCACTAAAGTAACGGAGTAGCTTAGAGGCAGGAGGCCTACTTTAGAGCTTGGCCGTGAACCCTAAGATGTTATCTAATACTAATGTCTTTTATGATGTCCCTAATTTATTTGATCATTTATTTCAGACAAGCATCTTTTTGTCCTGGCAAATAGCCAGTTTTTTTAGGTCTATTTCATTTACTTTGAGGAAGAGGGAGCTTAGTACACTAAATGTATACTGGTATCAAAGCGGTGCAGTTCAGTATAGATCATTGTCTTTAAGGATTGGTTAAGGTATGAAGGAGGTACATGCCTTAGACATGTCATTTAGTGTGACAATCTACTACATCAGCCTGGGGGCATGGGGATGCAACCCTTCTCTGCTTGTCCTGATGCTTTCCTAATACCACATTTCTCTTTATCTAAGGTTGTTTTACCTGTAACCTTCGATTACCCGTGGTTTTTCTCTTATTGCATCCTTTGGATACTCCTTCACATAATCATATGTCTAATTGTCTTCCTTTCCGTGTTAATCTTTTATGCAGTTAATTAACACCACCCATAACAATAGGCCTCTGCCTACCATTCCCAGCATTGGGTATCTCCTCTACTTCCTTTTTTTAATTTTAAAAAAAGGTGGTGGCCCGGTGCTTCATTGGTCATCATATTCAATATCTCCATTTCACACGGTGCTAATTGTCTCATACTCATTATTCCTAACATGCATTACTCCTTAGCCAATCCCAGAATGGCTTGTCTGACATGCTGTTTATATAAATCTGTTGGTTATAATTGATACATATCAGAAATTAGTTTGCAATATGGGTTCAGAGTTTTGAGTTGCAGCAAAATGGATGCTACAGTGTTGTCCATGTTAACGTTCAACCACTTTGGTATTTCCAGTACAGAATAAAAAGGACTGATTAGTACACTGTGTGTTCGAGGCATGTGGGCTGCTAAATTCATATCTTGTGCATAGATCGCCGCCTAGTGTTGGGTCCGGATGATTGCACATTGTTGTCCTGGAAGAGTCTTCGAAGTATCACGAAATAGGTGGCTCCTCCCCTGCACTACAGTGCGCATGGGCATCGACTCCATCCCCAGATTGTTTTTTTCCGCCATTGGGTTCGGATGTGAATTCGACGTCTCCTGTCGGAATCGATAAAAAACAGTTCTCTGAAGGCCAAAAGGCTTTCTAACCTCGTCGGTATTGTTGGCGTACGGTTCTCGTGTATACTCCAACTCTTCGAGTCGGGTTTCTGGGGAGTCGTGTGACTCTTCGGTCATCGAGGCCCTTTGACGCAGCAAGACCCCGACGAAACTACAATGGAACGAAGTCCGTTCAAAAAGTGTCCCGTGTGCGGTTCGAAGTACCCACACATCGACGTGCATCCTGTATGCAACAAGTGCCTGTCGCTGGACCACAACGAGGCCGACTGTATGGCCTGTTCGAAGTTCAGGTCAAAGAAGACGCTCAAGATTCGGCGCGTGGCGCGCCTTGAGGCCCAGCGATCGGCACCAGTGGACATCTTCAACGACCCCGAAGCAGACGAGCAAGAGCTTCAGCTTCAGATATCGCCTCCATCGGCAGAGGTCGAGCCCGACTACGGAGAGGCCGTGGAGGGCCTGGACCTAGACGAATACTTCGAGGAGGTAGGGGACGACGAGGAAGTTTATGGGGCCGCGGAAGATAGCTCGGAGGAAGAGCTATGCCCCGTCCGCACCATAACTAAGGCTCAGGTCACGGGATCGCCACTCGGCCTTACCCACGACCCTCCACCTAAGTCCTCGGCCCCGCCTTCTCGGACGTCTACAGACATTTCAGCAGAGCCTCCGTTACAGAAAACGAAACCGAAACCATCGGCTTCGACTTCTTCTAAGATGGCCGACGCACCATCGAAACCGAAGACGGCAGACACGGCTTCAAAACCGTCGTCTTCGGAGGCTTCCAAGCCTAAAAAGGCAGTCGACAATGAAAAGGCACCCAAAGGGGCCAAGGAGGCCGGCTCCAAGAAAGTCGTCGAGCATGTGTCGAGCAAGGTGGTGGAGTCGACATCGAAGAAGACTGTCGAGAAACCTTCACCCAAACCTGCCATGCCTACCTCTGAAACCACGACGCAAAGGGGAAGAACTGCCGATCCGAAGCCGGCGGCGTCAACGCCTAAGGCCAAGACAGGGGAGCGGACCCTTGCTGTCGAGGGTGCATCCGTGCCCCAACAGAAGTCGGCAACGCTCAAATCCTCACCTGGTGGTGGATCGAAGGCCTTGGTCGGATCGACGAAGCCGTCCGCTTCTTTTACTAAGCAGGTCGCGGACTCCCTGAAGAGGATACGGGACAAGGCGTCGGAACCGAAAAAGTCCTCGGTACCAACGGTGGCTGTCCCGCTGAAGAAGACTTCGAAGCCAATCCTCTATACTCTGCCGCCAAAGGTAACGCCGAAGGCTTTCGCACCTCGTACGGTGCCCGATGACTCGGAGGGGCTGCGGCAGACTCAGCGTGCTGGAAGCTCTGCTCAACCACCTTCTCAGGACGACAATGCGGAGCATTTTATCGACGCCGACACGGGCAAATTACTGCTCTACAAAAGGAAAATTACATCCCAGCCAGTGGACTTCTATGTAATTCCTCTAAAAAAGAAAAGGCCTGCACCAGATACTCCAGAGCTTGTGGAACCCATTCCTCAACAGCCTGGGAGGAGTCCGACGCCTTCACCCACCTACTCAGATGGGGATGGGAATGAACAGGATGATGAGTATACCTTCCCGGCCAATAATGACCCTGATGAACAGCAGGACTCATGGATAGACACTGGTGACCAGGGTGACCAACAGGTGGTTAGTGACCCACAGCTTTATGGAATAAAAACTTCTCCTACTGAAGACTCGGCGGCATTTAATGCCTTAATTGAACGGGCGGCTGCGAATCACAAGGTGGAGATGCATGCCGACCCTGTGGAGGTTGACTTTTTGTTTGATACATTCTCTGCATCGGAAAAGACTGTCAAAACACTGCCAATGCTTAAAGGGGTTCTCAAACATGCCAATGACATTTTCAAGGAACCCACCAGGGCACGGGTGGTCAACCCACGTATAGAGAAGAAATACAGACCGGCACCTGGGGACCCTGCTTATATACGAGGCCAGTTGCCTCTAGACTCTTTGGTCGTCTCCAATGCCCGCAAGAGGGCGAATTCACAGACAACGGGTGAAGCTCCTCCCCCGGACAAAGAGTCAAAAGTGCTGGAGGCAGGGGGCAAAAGGGTGGCAGCACAGGCTGCAAACATATGGCGCATATCCAATACACAAGCCCTGTTGGCTAGATATGATAGGGCGCATTATGACACCTTGGAACAGCTTCTGCAACACCTTCCAGACAAGTTCAAAGAAGGAGCTGAAATGTTAATCCAAGAGGGCAAGCTCATTTCTAATGCTGCTATTAAATGTGCGCTTGACGTTGCAGATACGGCAGCAAGGCCGGTGAACACTAGTGTTATGTTAAGGCGTCAAGCTTGGCTCCGCATCTCGGGGTTCAAGCCCGAGATCCAAACAACTATCCTCAACCAACCTGTCAATCCGGACAGACTGTTTGGCCCGGAGGTTGACACCACCCTTGAGAAAATTAAAAAAGACACTGAGACGGCTAAGTCCATGGGTGCACTTCAGTCTCAGCAATACAGGGGCAACAATTTTCGTCGCTCAGGTACAAGGGGTGTTGCCAGAGGACACTTGGCACAGAAGACAAGTTTCCATAGAGGAGGCGCCCAGGCCTCTTACCCCAAGCAGAATAGAGGTGGTTACAGAGGGAACAGCGCCAAGGGCAGAGGCAGAGGCAACACTACTTCCCGTTCCTCTGCTGCCACCAAACAGTGACTCCCTGTCACTGCCCCCCGACCATCCGTCACCTGTCGGGGGAAGACTCCAACAGTTCCTGCCAGTCTGGAGAAACATCACCACAGACAGGTGGGTAAGGAAGCTTATCCAGTTCGGGTATTGTTTGGAGTTAACGTCCACTCCCCCCAACATACCCCCTAAACAACGTCCTATGTCAGCAGAGCACTTGCACTTGTTGCAGCAGGAAGTTCTCGTAATGCTGCAAAAAGGAGCAATAGAGCTCGTGCCACAAGAGGAGGAAGGCACAGGGGTTTATTCCCTGTACTTCTTAATACCAAAGAAGGACGGCTCACTCAGACCCATTCTGGACCTGCGCCCCCTCAATCTATACATACTCTCGGAACATTTTCACATGTTAACGCTACAACAGGTTCTTCCACTTTTAAACAAGGGGGACTTCCTCGCAACCTTGGACCTCAAGGATGCTTACTTTCACATACCACTCCACCCATCCCACAGAAAGTACCTCAGGTTTACCATACAGAACAGGCATTACCAGTTCAAGGTCCTACCCTTCGGAGTGACCACTGCCCCCAGAGTGTTCACGAAGTGTTTGGCGACAGTGGCGGCGCACCTCAGAAGACAGAACATACATGTCTACCCTTACCTGGACGACTGGCTCGTTCAAGCCAAGTCGGAACAACAGTGCGCCGCAGACATGTCCCACACTATTCACCTCCTTCCCAGTCTGGGGTTCTCCTTAAACTATCCAAAGTCGAACCTCCAACCTGCCCACGTGCGGCAGTATCTGGGCGCGACCATCAATACTCTGGCTGCCACAGCACAGCCAAACCCGGCGAGGATCGACAACATCCAGTCGCTAATCCAGAGGTTCAGACCCCAACACTCACTCCCAGCGAGAGTGTTCATGCAGTTGATAGGCATGATGGCCTCCTGCATCTTCATAGTCCCGCATGCGAGACTGCATATGCGTCCGCTCCAGGAATGTCTAGCACATCAGTGGACGCAGGCTCATGGACAGTTGAAAGACCTAGTGTTGGTAACCGGTCGGGCATACAACTCTCTGCATTGGTGGACTCCACACAACCTTTGCAAAGGCCGACCGTTCCAAGAGCCTGTACCACACATCATCCTCACGACGGACGCCTCTCTCCAGGGTTGGGGGGCTCACGTGCTCCACTACACGGTGCAGGGACTATGGACGACACAGCAAAGGAAGATGCACATCAACTGCCTGGAGTTGATGGCGATCTTTATGGCGTTAAAGTCCTTCAAAGTACATTTGTGCAACAAGGTCGTGCTGATCCGGACGGACAACATGACGGCCATGTACTACATCCAGAAGCAGGGGGGTACGCACTCTCCACAGCTGTCTCATCTGGCTCAGAGCATGTGGAAGTGGGCCATTCAGAGGAACATCTTCCTCATGGCGGAACACCTTCTGGGCAAGGACAACCAGATGGCGGATCTGCTCAGCAGGTACAGCCATCAAATGCACGAGTGGGAGGTACATCCATCTGTACTCCGCCCGTACTTCCAGCAGTGGGGTCATCCAGAGATAGACCTGTTTGCCACAAAGGAAAACACAAAATGCCAAAGCTTTGCCGCCAGGTTCCCTCACCCACAGTCGCAAGGCAATGCGATATGGATGAACTGGTCAGGCAGATTTGCATACGCTTTTCCCCCAGCACCTCTCATTCCGCTGGTGGCAAGAAAACTAAAGCAACACTCGCTGACGCTCATCCTGGTTGCTCCAACGTGGGCACGCCAACCATGGTACACCACGTTTCTAGAACTCTCCGTGGTACCGCATCAACGACTGCACCTCACGCCCAGGCTCTTGACGCAGAACCATGGCGACATTCAGCACCCAGATCCGCAACAGCTCAATCTGGCGATCTGGCTCCTGAAGTCCTAGAGTTTGGCTACCTTAATCTGCCTCCTGAATGTATGGACATCATCAGAGAGGCAAGGAAACCCACTACCCGAGCTTGCTATGCAGCGAAATGGAAGCGTTTTGTCATCTACTGTACAGAGCATGACATAAATCCGCTAGATGCATCCATTCCCAACATCATTTGCTACTTGTTACATCTTTACAAATGCAATTTAGCGTACGCTTCCATCCGAATACACTTGTCAGCCATAGCAGCTTATCTTCAGAACAGGCAGCACCTCTCTGTTTTCAGGGTGCCTGCATTAAAGCTTTTCTAGAAGGGCTGAAGCGGGTCATTCCTCCCAGAACCCCACCCGCTCCAATTTGGAATCTCAACGTGGTCCTCACTAGGTTGATGGGTCCACCCTTTGAGCCTCTACATTCATGTGAGATTCAATTCCTGACATGGAAAGTGGCTTTCCTCATTGCCATCACGTCTCTCAGACGTGTTAGTGAGCTACAGGCGCTCACTATACAAGAGCCATTTATTCAGGTTCATTCCAACAGGGTGGTGCTCCGCACTAACCCCAAGTTCCTTCCAAAGGTGGTGTCGCAATTTCACGTCAATCAGTCAATTGAACTGCCCGCATTCTTTCCAAATCCAGAGACGGTAGCGGAAAGAATGCTCCATACCTTGGACGTTAAAAGGGCGTTGATGTACTATATTGACAGAACACAACCATTTAGAAAAACACAACAACTATTCGTTGCCTTTTCCGCTCAGCACAAGGGCAACCCCATTTCCAAAGCGGGAATAGCCAGGTGGATCGTTAAATGTATTCAGATTTGCTATCAAAAAGCTAAACGCACTTTATCGATCCCACCCAGAGCACACTCCACACGCAAGTTAGGAGCCTCCATGGCATTCCTAGGAAACATTCCTTTAGAAGACATTTGCAGAGCAGCCACGTGGTCCACACCACACACGTTTACCAAACATTACTGCGTAGACGTGCATTCCAAACAGCAGGCAGCTGTAGGACAAGCTGTTCTCAAAACTCTATTTCAGACTTCTGCAGCTGGCACGGGCGGCCGCCGTTAATGGAGGGACTGCTTTGTATTCTATGCACAATATATGAATTTAGCAGCCCACATGCCTCGAACTGAATATGCTACTTACCAGTATGCATCTGTTCTTGGCATGTAGGGCTGCTAACATTCATATCGCCCACCCTCCTCCCCGGCGCCTGTAGCAGCTGCAGATTGCTTCTTGCATTCAATCATTAGCATGGACATCTTTAGCACTGTCATACTCCATCTTTGCCGCAATGGCTAAAAACAATCTGGGGATGGAGTCGATGCCCATGCGCACTGTAGTCCAGGGGAGGAGCAACCTATCTCGTGATACTTCGAAGACTCTTCCAGGACAACAATGGGCAATCATCCGGACCCAACACTAGGCGGCGATCTATGCACAAGATATGAATGTTAGCAGCCCTACATGCCAAGAACAGATGCATACTGGTAAGTAGCATATTCAATATTGAGCAGCATTGATTCACTTTCCACTCATATTTGTCTAGTTAAGGGACCATAGTGTTGGAAGAGGGATGTTGTTAAGCAAGATAGTGCATTTTTCACATTTCCCTATGTGCACATTATATTGGTCTGTCTGTAACATACCAGAAACTTCCTGGTTTCTTGCAGTGGTTCAAAGTTCCTAACACTTTGCCATAGTTCTTTATACTTTTATCCCCTGCTTTGGCTGGGACATTGTACTCTGATAAATCAGTTGCTAGAGACTGCTCGAGAAACCAACCTACCTACTCTAAATATAGATTTCTTTTCTCCATTAAACAGATACAACTGATCCTCTACTGGCTGGTCTAGCGGTCCAACCACCAAATCAGTCTTCTGGATCTTTGACTCCACAACTTCGTCCCACACTGTCCATGCCCACTACCAGGCAAATCAACCCTGGCACCTTCCAACAGCTTCATCAGCAACAACTACAGCCACGACTACCCCAACAGCAGCAGCAGCCACAGCAGCAACCTCAGGGTGTACGTCCTTCATTTTCTGCACCAACTACAGTTCCAGTGCCTGCAGGGTGGAACCAGCTCCCTTCTGGGGCCCTCCAACCTCCTCCTGCCCAAGGAAATCTGGCTCAAATTACATCAAGCCAGGGTTGGAAAAAGGCCACAATAACTGGACCAATGCAGCAGCAACTGCAAATGCAGCAGCAAATGCAGCAACAACAGCAGATGCAGCAGCAAATGCAGCAACAACAGCAGCAGCAGATGCAGCAACAACAGCAGCAGCAGATGCAGCAACAACAACAGCAGCAGCTTCATCAGCAGCAGCTTCATCAGCAACAGATGCAACAGCAGCAGATGCAACAGCAGCAGATGCAACAGCAGCAGATGCAACAGCAGCAGATGCAGCAGCAGCAGATGCAGCAGCAGCAGATGCAGCAGCAGCAGATGCAGCAGCCACAGTATCAGACAAGACCATCCTTGGCAACGGTTCAGACCCCATCCCATCCTCCGCCTCCATATCCATTTGGAAGCCAACAAGCTTCTCACTCTAACTTCTCCCAGATGAGCAATGCAGCCCAATTTACTGCTCCTCACCTCAAGGCTCTTCAGACAGGAACAGCACGTGCTTCAACACCACATCAGCAGTCCCATTTGACAAATAAGTCTCCTGTCTCATCCCCTTCCACCTTCCAGCAGGGATCCCCTGTATCTTCTCCAACGGTTAATCAACCGCAGCAGCTTATGGGGCAAAGGCCATCCCAGAATGTGTCACTCACCCAAGGGTTTCAGCAGTCTGTTAACTCGCCTGGTCGAAATACCTTAGTTCAGCAGGGAAACTTGCCCCCCAACTTTATGGTGATGCAGCAACAGCAACAGCAGCAACAACAACAGCAGCAACAACAACAGCAGCAACAACAACAGCAGCAACAACAACAGCAACAACAACAACAACAGCAACAACAGCAGCAACAACAACAACAACAACAACAGCAGCAGCAAAACCAGGGGACACAGAATATGCATGCAGGCGTTGGAGGTAGGAAACCACTAAGTAATATGTATATCTAGTAGACTCACTCATTGAACACTGTTGGCTAAACATTTATATGCATTTCCTCATCAAACCAAAGTCCTTTACCCAAATTCAAAACATGTAGACCAAGTAATCGACTCTAAAATGATTAAGTCAAAATAATATACTTGTGTAAATCTTGTATATCCTAAATTTTAATATTCTCATTGATATTGAAAGGAAAACAACAGCATAAAGATTTATTAATAAAATAGCATAAGTTCAGGATATGTATGGCTGATTCACAAAATTGAGGTTGTGCATGTCGAAATTCTATTGTGATGTGCTTTAATTGTATTTCTGCTTTTTAAGGTATTGCCAGAGAATCCCAAGACTGCTGTAGATCTCTATGTGTACTATAACTTCAGAAATTAATTCACATTGATTTCACTCTAAGTTGAAGATAAGCCAGACAAAATGATGCACAAACGTGCATTTGAAAGTATGACATTGTTTTAGCCAAGACAGACAGTACTTTTCCCGCTTGAGAAATCTGTTGTCCTCTCTCCCGGGGTCGGAGCTCTGATTCCTGACGTCTCTCATGGCAGAGTCTTCCTCTCAATGTCCGTAGCCGGGCTCTTCAATGAGGTGGTTTTCCTTTGTCAGTCCCATCGGCTTTCTCTCGAGTTCAGAGGTAACAACGCCCAATCCTGCGGATTTTGCGACATTTGAACTTGCCGTCTTCTGATCCTCGGTTGTTGTTGGTAGAAAGGCTGAAATTATGTAATCCTAATGGGGGGTACTAAAATGCAGAAAGTCTTCTTCCTTAAAGCATCCGCAGTAGTATATCACTTGCGAGGGAGAAACCGTGGATGGACGATCGACTGCATTAGAAGAAAGGGCATAGCATGAGCAAGCAACGGGTCTTCCTCCATGTCATCTGGGTCGCTATTTAGTGGGAAGTTAGAGGCCCCATGACGGTTTGGTATCCTGAGCTATTGAGCAGGTCATCAGTCCTCTGATCAGACTGCCCCTTAGGGCCGATCTTTTGTTGCAGCAGCCGGGGAGGTTTCTCCACCCAACCTTTTAATACCTAGCCGTGGTGCATGGTGTTTGAGCAGCAAATGTGGGCAGCTTTGGACCTTCCACCCGAAGTCTGCACTGTTATCTTGGTAGCCAGGCGGCCCTCAACCGTATCCGCCTGCCATTGGGCCAGATTTGTGGCATGGTGTGCAGAAAAAACGGTGGAACCCCCGCCCCTTTCTGCTCCCCTTCCTCAGGTTCTTCTATTTATTCTTCACCTTGCCCTGCAAGGCTCTGCTCTGGGCACCTTAAAGGGCTACTTTTCTGCTATATCAGCCTTTCTGCGGTGGCATGACCAGCCAACCCTTACACATCCCCTATTGTACATAGGTTCTTGAAAGGTTTGCAACGTATGTTTTCTCCTTCCCCTTTCACCATGCCTCAGTGGGACCTTAATCTAGTCCTGAAGTTCCTGATGTGCACTCCCTTTGAGCCCTTGCACAACTGTGCTCTCCGGCTACTTACCATCAAAACAGCTTTCCTAGTGGCAATAACATCTGCCCGGAGGGTCTGTGAGCTTCAGTCTTTGTTATCCAAGCCTCCATACTTGAACATCTACCCAGACAAGCTGGTTCTACGAACTAGAGCTTCTTTTCTGCCAAAGGTCATCACTCCCTTTCATGTAGGCCAGTCCATCGCCCTCCCTACTTTTTAATTATAATTATTTTTATTGATGACAAAGTATATTGTAGTACCATCATTATCCATTTAGATGCATACAGAGATTGACACATATTCAATAAACATTGCTTCACCACATCACATCGTGTCTTACTTTACTTATTTTGCTTCTCCTACCTATCATGCTGCTCACTACCCAAGAGGGATTTTATCTGTATTGCTTAAATCTGTAGGCTCCCAGATGTTTAGGAGGCACCGTTTAATCTCTGGTACCATCTTTGTTCCCAATACTTCTTCCATACAGTGCAGCACCCCGTCCAATATCATTGAACATAAATACAGTCCCAGAGTATGTGAATAAATTTACTCTCCTGGTTACACTGCCTCCTACACGCGTAATCTTCCCTGTAACCCTTTTTAACAGGAGCAGGTCCTGAGAGATATGTTCTGTGTAGTATTTTAAGTTGTATCAACCTTAGCCTTGAAGTGATTGTTACCTCTTTTGGGTAGGGCGGAGGCCAGGGCCTCCAGCCAGTCTTCCTCCTTCAACTCCGCAATATTGTTTTCCCAATTGCTGCGGCGCTGCAAGAGGGGGTCAGGCATATTGTTGACTAGTTTTTGGTAGGTCAAGGAAATGGAGAATTCTATCTCCTAGTGGTGAGGATTCTGGAGGAACCTCCCTCCTGGGGATGAGTACGTGTCGGGCGTGTCGCACCAGTAAATATCGATACCTCTCCGTTTCAGCTAGTTCATATTACCTCGCTACATACCTATCTACCATACCTACACCAGCAAACATGTCCTGGGCAAGACGCAACAAATCAATAGTACTTTATAAAATCAGGGAGTCCTATGCCCCCATCGTGTATCCCTTCACCTGTTTTTGGGTTGCTATGTGGGGCGGTTTCCCTACCCAAAAGAGTTCTCTGTGCTTGCTTTTCATTTCCTTGAAGTAGGGGGTTGGAATTGGGTTTGGTGAATTATGTAACACATACAAGAAATGTGGCAGGGACATCATTTTAAATGCCGCTTGGCCCAGTAATGACAGCGGAAGTGTTTTCCAATGCCGCACGTCACTCTTCATTTTCAGGCGCTGTAACGGGGGTAGGAGATTATGATTATAACATTTTGTTGAATCCTCTGGTGCTCTCGCTATCTCATACCACTTGGGTAGAGGTGGAAATTCTCCCCTCAGAGCAAGGATTACTGATTTCGCCCTGTTGATTGAATAGCCCGTGTATTTCCCAAAGCTTGCGAATATATTAAGGACTCTGTGTATTGATGAAGTGGGATATGCCAAGTACAGCAGTATGTCGACTGCATAGAGGGAGATGAGGTCCTCCCACCCCTCTGACCATCTCAGTCCCTCGATCAGTGGGTTGTTACGTATCCACAATGCCAGTGGCTCTAACATCAACGCAAAGAGCAACAGTGACAGCGGGCATCCCTGCCTTGTTCCTCTTAAGAGACCAAAGACTAGGGATTTTTTGTTATTTACTACTACTTGTGCTAACGGGTTAGTGTATAGAAGTTTGATCCAGCCCATGAATTTGGGCCCAAATCCCATCTTTCTAGGGACAGCAAACAAATAGGGCGATTCAATTGTGTCGAATGCCAAGGTGGCATCTAGGGACATCACCACTGCAACTCCCCCTAGTGTTTCCACTCCCCCTAGTAGTCCACGTAATCAACTGTGATTTAAAGACATGTTTCGTTCCGACATAAAGCCTGATTGATCAGGGTGCACTAATTGTGTTATTACCTGTATCAAACGTATGGCCAGTAGCTTTGCTAGGATCTTGGCCTTAGCATTGAGCAGTGAGAGGGACGGTACGGGAGCATTTGTTGTTAGGCCAGCCTGCTTTATGGACTGCCTATTTTGCGACTCTCTAAATACATGGCTTTGAGGTAAGGTGCAATTTTGCTTGGTGCTAATTTGTAAAACTCTATTGGGAGTCCGTTGGGCCCCATCCGTTTTCTGGATTGCAGGCACCCTATTGACATGGGCCACCTCTTTATTCATGAGATCACTATCTAACATTTTTGAGTCTTCGGTTGTGAGGCATGTCTGTCAACACGGCCTGAGTTTCCCATTCTGGGACGGTGCTGGTAGATTTGTATTTTTGCGTAAAGTGCTGGGAGAACTCATCAGCTATTGGCTGTGTGTCCTTCAGTGTTTTCTCAGTTTCTACAGTGAGTTCAGTGACAAGTCTATTCGCTTGGTCTCGCTTATCCAGCCATGCCAGTAGTTTCCCTGCTTTGTCCCGAGCTCATATATTCTACTGAGAGTAGCTCTGTGGAGTGCTTTTGCAGCGTCTGTTACCAGATCGTGATGTTCTTTCTTTTTCATATCTAACCTGTGTTTAATCTCACCCGAGATGTCATCTTTCATCCTACCCTCCAGATGTAGAATATCTCCCTCCAGCTTAACTAGTTTTGCCAGTTTCTCTTTTCGGGTCCCTGCTATTGAGACAATAGCATAACCCCTCACCATTGTCTTGAAAGCTTCACAAAGCATCTGGGCAGACTCTACTAATCCTTCGTTTTCTTGAAAATGAAGCTGTATTTCATGCAAGACCTTTTTCTTGACTGCAGGGTTTTTAAGGTGCAGAGGGTTGATTGGGGTTATTCTCCCCACCTGTTGTTCACTGGTTCTCACCCAGGCCCATGTTGGGAAGTGGGCCGAAATGCCCCTGTTGTAAGCTCCCGAATGGAATGTGAACTGTGTCTCATTGGAGTGGCGGACTCGCCATACGTCTACCATTCCCATTGCTCCCAGGAAGTCTGGGAAAGGCAGTCATGTGTCTCGAGGGGGGGGATGTCAGTCAAGCCGTTCTGACACTACAGCAGTAAAATCTCCTATCGGGAGTTGCCCCTCTGAGAAAGTTAGTAATAAGTTCCCTAGATCCTTAAATGCTAGTGTTGGCAGGCTTTGGGGGGACGTACATAGAAGCTATTGTGAGTGCCTGGCCTTCCCAACTACCCGATGTTGCTGTGTATCTTCCCTGAGTGTCAGTCCAGGTGTGATCTATTGGCATGGGGAAAGTCCTTCTCATCAGGTTCCCAACCCCTCTAGATACGGTAGTACATCCGGAGTGCGCCACTAGTTTGTATCACCACCTGGTCAGCGCCTTACATGTGTTACTGATTAGATGGGTTTCTTGTAATAATACCACGTCAGGGGAATGTCGTTTTATGAATTGAAGTACGATCCCTCTCTTAAGTTTCCCCCCTAGGCCATTAACGTTCCACGATAGTAACCGAATTCCGTTTTCTACTGGTTGACCCATCTGTGTTGAAGCTGGTTTCCCCCAGTGGCTTATCCTCCCCTGCAGTGCTGGAGCCCCTCATCTAGTATTCTGATGTTAAAATGGATTGGATAAGGGCATGCAGGTATTTCGCATCAATCTCTGCACAACTTCACATTTCTGACATGACTACCACTAAACTACTTGCATAATTGCAACCAAACTCCCCCCTCCCTGCTTCCCTGCAAACTGGGCTTAAAACTAGCCATGTCCAAACTATGCAGTGTGCCTGTCGGCCTATCCCAAAACTAATTTAAGAAAGGTAGGGGGGCCAACTGTTTTGTCTTTTACCCACCACCGTAGCATGATGCTACATACATTCCAGACCCATTACTTCAAACATTATGAAAGATTGTCACTTTGCCGGTCTCTAGCCTTTGCCGTTCAGTGAGGACACTATTTAGGAGTTCCCTCAAGTGTCTTTATCGATGCCCCTGCATATTAGTTCAATTCAATGCCGTGACGTCGTCTTCATCCCACCGGATTGTCGATGTTGGTTAACTGTGTTGCACTATCCTCCAGACCTGTTTGTTTTTTGGAAGGTTTCTCCCTCCATTGCCTGACATTGTTCCCTTTCACAGGCCTCCACCTGCCTAGCCATTCCTGCGCCAATTCCGGGGGATCAAAATAACAGACTTTTCCCTCAGCTTCACGTCACAATTTTGCTGGGATCAACATCGAATATTTCAACCCTCTATCTCTTGAGTTCTCTCTTGATTCCCAGAAAAGAACGACTCTGCATCTGGACATTGACCGTAAAATCGAGAAAAAAGGTTATGACCATGTTTTCATATTTGGCCGGTGGGCTAGTACGAGCCGTTTGCAATGCAATGTCTCTGTCTCGGAAATTAAAAAGTCTAGCCAAACGTAGTCTCGGGGGGGTGAGAGCCCCTGGTTTTGGTCTACCTCCTGAGACCCTATGTGCTCTCTCAATTGGAAAGAAATTGGAGAGGCAATTCGGCTGTAGATGCTTGGTAATGAGTTCATCAACGAAGAGGTCAGCTGCAGGCCCCTTCGCTTGCTCGGGGACCCCGAGGATTCTGACGTTATTGCAACGTGACCTACCTTCGTAGGCGTCCAGTTTTATTTCCATTATTTGCCTGGAAGCTTGTAGGTCTTTAATTTGTTGTTGCATCAGTTTTGAATTGTGGTGGTCGGAGGCGACTGCTTCCATGGTTTTAACTTTGTCACAATCTCCTTTCATGTAAGGTCCGTACCCTCCATAATAGGGTCCATGATTTCCTTTAGTGTAGGGTTCCCCCCCTTCTGGTCTGGTTTTCGCCGCCATATCTGTGTTGGCCGTCGTTTCCGCATCTGCATTTTTTTGCATAGTATCTATCGATTTGTTGCGTCTTGCCCAGGACATGTTTGCTGGTGTAGGTATGGTAGATAGGTATGTAGCGAGGTAGGGGTGGTCGTTCTCAGTTTTTCAACTCTGGGCCTCCTGGGTACTTTCCGCTCCCTGACCTCGGGGCGCGGTAGTCACTCACCCCGCTCGGCCTTTCTGATTTCCCACGGGGACTGTTCATGGTTTACCCCTCTGTTCGAACGGTCTCTCTCCACGCTCTTAAGCCTCCATTGTTTGATTGGTTGTCCTGAACCAAGGCGATTCCTGTTGTTAGAGGGCTGGTGGGTATTCTTGTGACTTCTCCTGTACCATCTGTAAGTCCAGGGCCACACCCTAGTCAGAGGTACCTGCTGGTTTTTTATGACTGCATCCATTTCTTTTATGGTCTGACCTCCTGTGGCTTGTTACTTTGTCCTTGGGAGCTGGGGGAGGCTACTGAGATGCAAGGGGAATTCCCAACCAATACTGAGTCTGGTCTCCTTTTATTTCCCCCGTCCCCGATCCTTCATTGGACGATGACTCTATGGCCTCGGTGGATCACTCCACTGCTAATATTTCATGCCACTCTTTAGATTTTCAAACAGGTCAGTTTGATTGTTTGGGCCGGTTTAGCTGCTCATGTACCTGGAAACTACTGCTTACTGTGCCGGGAGGCCGCCGAGATCAAGATGGCGGCCCTCCACACTTTCCGACAATCGTTTCAGCCTGTTTACGTTCTTTGTCCTGAGTGTGCCTCCTTTTCACCGATGCGCTCACCTCCGGGCTGCAGTGCGGTTGCTGCGGTCCATGTTGATGGTGGTGCCAGTCTCTCTGCGCATCCCCTTCTAGTCCACGTTCAGTTACAGCCTCCCCATGTCCCAGGCCGATAATCAAGCCCGTGCCTTCTGATCCGTCCTAGGCTGCATTTCTTCTTCTTCTCAAAATTCAAGCCACGGATTGGAGCGCTGGCTTGGAAATCACTCCACTAGTGTATCTCGGGCTTCAGCTTGCGGGGCTGTGATGCAGTTATGATTTGTGTCAGGATTAATCGGTGGTATGTGTTAGAGACTCACAGGGCCACTCTATCATGCGTCCACCTTCTTCGGCGCTTGGATACGCCCCCACCCTCCCTACTTTTAAATCTCCGCCACATCCCTCTCTAGAAGAGGAGTGACTTCGACTGGACCCAAAAAGAGCATTGCCGTTCTATCTTGACCACATGAGAGAGTACCGGGTGGACGACCAACTCTTTGTCCGGTATGTCGGTACGAAGAAGAGAGAGGACGTGCAGAAGCGGACCATCTCCAGATGGATCGTACTCTACTATGCATTGGCCAAGAAGCAACCCCCTGAGGGTTTGCGTGCTCATTCCATCGGAGTAAAGGCTGCAACCGCTGTGTTAGCATGCAGAGTTCCAGTCCTGGATATCTGCCAGGCAGCAGCGTTGGCTTCTCTAGATAAATTCACTCAGCCTGGCCAGTTAGGCCCTTTGGGATGGGCACTATCGTTCTAATGTAAATCAGTTTCGTAAATCAGTTTCGTCGACTCACCTCCTGGGAGGTATTGCTTCAGTATCTATTCTAAGAAAATGAATCTGCGGCTAGAAGTCTCTATCAGATGACTGTATCTAGCCACAGATTCCCTACCAACCCACCCATCCTCCGTGCTCTGTGAACGGAATTCTAGGGACAGGGATGTACCCCTTTCAGGGCCTTAGGTTTGTTCACCAGTAGTCCGTGTTGTTCATGGCTCAGTGCTCCTGGCATGGAAAGTTGCTAATGGAAACAGACTTCAGCGCACTGGGGTGACTCCTTTATAGGCACTGCACACATCACTTTCAGTGTTGACAACACCAGGCAGCAGCGTGGGCTTCTCTAGATATATTCACAAAGCACTACTGCCTAGGCAGTCAGCTCCGTTGAGGTGGGCACTTTGGTCGGTTGGTCCTGCAGGAGATTCTAGTGTAAATCCGTTTCGCAGACCCTCATCCAGGGAGGAATCGCTTGTGTATCTAATGTAAGTTAAGGAATCTGCGTCTAGAAGTCTCTATCAGATGAACAAGTTACTTACCTTCGGTATCGCCTTATCTGCTAGAGACTCTATCTGCAGATTCCTTACCAACCAACTCTGCGAACCAATTTCTACAGACAGGGATCTTCCCATTCAGGACCCTAGTTTTCCAAATCAGTGGTCAGTGATATTTGTGGCTCCGCGTTCTGGCATGGAAAGTCATGAAAAGATACTGATGTTGGTAAGTTGGGGGGCTCTTATACAGGACAGGCACGTGTCACTTCAAACAAGAACGATGCCATGCGAAGCTGAACAACGCAATCTACCGACATGCGGGGATATTGCTCACGAAAATATCCGGTTCCAGTCAAACTCTCGGGGATAATTCTGAGGTAAGGAATCTGCGGCTAGTGAGTGTCTCCAACAGATAAGGCGTTACCCAACAGAAGTACCCTGCTAGTTGGCCTATCCGGTGGCATCTGTTTAGTCTCAAAAAGCTTTCCTGACTTCACTCTTCCGGGTTGTAGATATGCAGAATACTTCGATGGATATGCCATTTAACGAGGAGTGGCTTTTGGCAGATGCAGCGCTTGAACGCTTCAAGGATGGTTGAGCCGTGACTAGATCACTGGGGCTTCAGTTGACAATAGTATTTTTGCTTCTTTCAGAGACCCAAAGCCTTTGGCAGAGGCTTTCCGTACAGACTCAACCAACCTGACGGTCAGCAGTAACAGGACCTCCTCATCTGTTACAGAGGTACAAGGGAGGCCTCTGACCAATTGGGCCTTCTTCCCTTTCCTGCTACTCCACGTACCCCCGCCTCAATAGGGGAGGCACTTTGATAGAGCATGAGATGCTGGTGGAAGGACATACATCCTCTTTTCTATAAGTCTTGCAGGCCATTACTTTGGACCATTGGGTCCTACAGATTGTAAAAACTGAGCTTATTCTACACTTAAAGTAGCAACCCCCCACCATTCTCCTAACGCTCCTTTATGGTGTTTTCTACTCATTACTAATTTGTGGTCCTTCCATACAGATTGAATTTAACACCTCGAGGCTTCACTAAAGTGATGACTGAGGTAGCGGCACATTTCAAGATGTTTGGTTTCGCAGTGTTCCCATATTTGGAAGAGTAGGTGCTCAAAGCTGGCTCGCTACAAATGACAGCCTCATTGCTATTTAATATGTGGTTTTTGATCAATGTGCAGAAGTCCGACCTGGGCCCTTCTACTTCTTCATATTCATAGTGGCTGCACTAGATACGAACTTCTTCCAGGCTTTCCCTCCTTCTCAGAGGATTCAGGACGTTCTGTATATCATTCCACTTTTTCGGCCAGGAGCTCTGATCTGACTTTAGAGCCAGGATACATTTCCGGGTTATAGTGCACTCTGCAAATCTGCATAACAGTTGAGTGGTTGTCCACATTTATTATGCTTCTTTCCACATCAGCTCAAATTGAAAACTAATGCATCTTTCCTACCTAAAGTGGTGTCTCCATTCCATCTTGGGCAGTTTGTCACCCTTCCCACTTTACGTCCTCTGCTGCACCCTACGAAGGAGAAGGAGTAGTTGCATGGGCTGAAGTCCAGGTGTGTAGTAAGCTACTATATTAGTGCCACAAAGGCAATCGAACCTGAAAACCAGCTCTTTATTGGCTACACAGGCGACACGAACGGCAAGGCTGTTCAAAAGAGAACACTCTCCCAATTAATTATCTCGTGCATCAACATCTGTCTAAGAAACAACCACCTGAGGTAATTCGTTCTCATTTCACCAGGGTAAAGTCCTCCAGTGCGGCCTTCACTAAAGGTGTACCAATGGCAGAAATATTAAAGTGAAGATGGGTGCTTCCCTGCATACCTTCACAGAACACGATTGTCTGGATTTGGAGCGGAGGAGAATGGCCACTGTGCTTGTTCCGTCCTTAGGGATTTCCTCATTTAAATGTTTTCTTCAGACCTACCTCCTTCGGGGAGTATTGCTTGGGATTCTCTTAGATGGCGAGGAGTCTGCAGGTAAAGGTAATCATCAGAAGAAAAAGTTAATTTGCTTCATTAACAATCTTTGTTGTGGATACTCTAACTTCCTGCAGATACCTTACCAATCCTACACTTCTCCCTGTTCTGAAGGAAATTTAAAGACTTAATAAGAAGATTCACATTTAGGTTGTTGCACTGGATCTATTTATATTCTCTGCACTATTCTTGTCTCCACTTTGCGAAGTGCGATTCAAAACACAGGAGAAATGATGTGAGAGTGATCAGTAGGCACTGTATGGTTCAAGTGACATCATCACAATATTGTTTTGGTGTTGAGTCAAAGTCACTCCCACCTATCAGTGCCAGAGAACAATGCCAGAAGTTTCAAGGTCCAGACTGGCTCCTAGATAATTCAAAGGTAATAAATCTGCAGGTAGGTACAGGATCCACTAAAAGAATCCTTACCACAGGCAACATTTAAGTTTATGTCTCAAATAATCTCATATTTTTATGTTAATTAGCTATTTCTGATCATCTTCTGTTCTATTTTTATTTGCTGCTGAGGCCCAGTGAGCTTTGCATAACCAAGACATCTGCAAAGTGTGAAGTACACATAATCTACAGGGTTTTTTGGCAGCCCATTTGTTAACTATGCTAGTCATTCTTCTGACAGGCTGTATTCTAAAGCTTGATTGCTCGTTAGATGGTGTGTTTTAAGTGTTACACTGAAGTTGAGAACGTTAACTGAAACGCATCAAAGCTTTTGCTGCTGTGGAGACCCTGGTGAACCAAATGTATTAATAGGTCTGTTCACAAAATTCTGAATTGTAGTTGATCACAAGCTGATCTAATGCAGCAGTATTCATGAAGTAGGGTGCAAATTGCAACTTGCTGTGATTAGTTGCTATCATAGTGGTGGTGGCCTGCTGGGGTCTGCAGACCACCATCCTTGTGATTGCTTTTCAGATATTATTCAAGTTTTAAACTCTTTAACGTTTTTTTATAGTATGCAGTGGTCCCCTGAAACAACTGCCTACTCCTCAACAAACTTTTTTTAAACTTTCATAAAGGGGAAAATGGTCCCAAGTAGTCCACTTTTGTCAATCACTTACCACCATCCCATGCTGAGAATTGGTAAAAATATGCAAAACGTTGATATTCACAATAGCAATCCCTATTTGGAAGGAACACCCTTAACGTAAACCTATTAAATTGCGATTATTTATGCATGTATAAAGTGGGTTTAGTACATTCAGTTGTCTATAATGCATTTTTTACCACCTTCTTGTTATATTTAACAAACTGAAGAAACGAAGAATATGAAGAAGTTAACATAGGGAAGCTGAAACGCTGAACCTCTTAAGTGGTTCAGAGCAGGGCTTGGTTGCGTCTCCCTTCATGCCTAATGGCAGGATTTGTTTTGCTCCTCTATTGAAAAAGACGTTTAAGACAAACAGTAAACCATGTGTGTGCACAAAGGGATTTAAAAATATATTTTGTACTTCCATGGCTCTCCATTCAGAGAAGATACTCAAAGTCCAGATAGAGGTGTACAGTTCAGAGCACTAGAGTAGGGTCCAGGGGTCCTGGATCTGGATATTGATTCCTATTATAAAGGAGAAACTGTGCTCCAGGCTCTGGACCCTTCCAGCCTTGTATTGTGAAGTGAAGGTGGGGGTGTGAGCATTTGTTCCTCTCTTCCACGCAATCAAATTCAGCCAATAGGGTAATTCCTTTTTTATAACACAGGAAAATAATCAAGAATAGTTAGAATACAAGTAGTAATTTTATTGGCATTAGCCTCTTTGTCAATTCATTGTAAAAATGTAGAAAAAGGAACAGCTGACACATGTTTTGCCCTTCGTGACAAATTAAGCCAGGGCTTTCTTAAGGCTAGTTATTGTATTCAGCTGTCATTGAGTCAAAAAGTACAATAATGCATTCTTATTTGCTTCAAAAGACAAGTGTAAACATCCAAGGCATTTAGTGTCCATATACTGTCTGTAAACTCGAGAGAAGTCCTAGCCTAGGGTAATCCCGTGTGAGTCAATGCAGCTGGACTTCTCTTGAGTTAACATAGTATATGGACACTACATGCCTTGGATGTTTACACTTGTCTTTTGAAGCAAATAGGAATGCATAACTGTACTTTTTGACTCAATGATTGCTGAATACAATAACTAGCCTTGAGAAAGCCGTGGCTTAATTTGTCGCGAAGGGTGAAACACGTGTTGGCTGTTCCTTTTTAGGTTTTGCCTGGCGTCCACTGCGCAGCAGTGTTCGCGCAGGCGAAATCTTTTGAGACTCAGTATCTCTGTTCCATTGGCTAGCTCCATAAATGGAGGCTAGCCAGTGGAACAGAGATGCGTCAGTCATTGTCCAAGCAGATTCGTGGGCGTTCCGGCGATTTTTTTTTTCGCTCTCCGCCCCTTTTCTCTCCGTCATTCGGAGGTGGGCGCTTACTTTTTTTTTTTTTGCCGGCGCTTTTGGTTTCCATTTCCCCTGACCGCCGCCGGAAGAAGTCCTCGGGTGAGTGCTTGCTGTCCTGCCCACCCCCCCGCCGCGTTCGTTGTGCTTGCTGCCCCTTGCCCTGCTCCCTCGTTCGGTGTGCTGCCCGCCGCCCCTCCCCCCCCCCGGGATCGGCAGCAACTCGTCCTCCCCAGTCTCGCTCTGTGTCCTGGGATCGGCAGCCCTCCTCCCCTCCCTGTCCCGGGGTCGGTGGCTCTCCTCCCCCAGTCTGGATCGGCTGCCCTCCCTCCCCCTTCAGTCTCTCCCTGCACGTCCTCCTCGCTGGGCCCTGGTACTGGCCCACACCCGGCTCTGGCGACTGCAGATTGCCCCGAATTTCTTGGGCTGGAGCCGGGACCGCTCTTCCCGCTCAACATCCACCCTCCTCCTCTTCCTCTCCTCCCCTTTCCCTGGCTCCCGCTGCTGCACAAACCAGGACTGTGCACAGCAGCCAAGCGGAGCCCTGGCACAGAATACGGGAGCGCGGGCTGTGCAGGGTGGCAGGGCACAGCGCGACCATATGTCAAGGACTGGGCAGAACCAGACGACCCCCGCCCTCTGAGGACAGGTGAGGGACCCTACTCTGTTCGGAAGACGTCTCTGCATATTCTAGGCTGGCACCGCTACACTCTCAAGTGCCGCGATGCAGCTCCCGGCTGCATGTGGCACTATACCGAAGGAATGATATAAACGGGCACAGTAAGGAAAGGGATGAAATGGTGATCTGGCGGGCCAGATGCTCCGTGACTTTGTGTCTGTGCGTGTGGCAGTGCTGCTGGCACCCTTTCCTGAAGGCGCGTCTCCGCGGAGAGGGCAGAGGCATCTGTGCCAGGGTTACGGGGGACTCAGAAGGGAACTTGATCTCCCCTCTGATGTCCTCCGTTTTTACGACTCTTCTTTAGTTTTTGGCCTCGCTGTTTCTTTTTAGGCGCTCCGAGGCCACCCGTGCGCCATTTAATGCTATGTCAAATTAAATGTGGTTATTAACCTGTTGCTAATGTCTGCCCATGCCTCCTTCAGTGACTCCTCCTTTTCTCTGCCTCCTTCTCACGAAAGGCAGCGAAGACCCCAACAGTGCCCACCTAGCCTCATGTGCGCCACACGCGCCTCATTGGGCGCTAGAACAATACTTTCCCCCAAAGGTATCCTCTCTTTCTCTCCTTCAGGTTAATTATTCCTCTCCTCGCTAATTATCCTCCCTCTCCGCCTCCACCTTTCTTCCCTGTTCCTTCCCTTCTCTCTGACACCCCGTATTCCGTTCCCACCTGCACTGCTTTTATTCCCCCTCTCTCTAACGTTTTCTCTCTGTCTTGGTCAGACCCTCTTTCTGATTGTTTCTGTATCCCTTTCACTCGCTGACACCCCTCTGCTACACTCTTCTTCCCCCATTCACTCCTCCACCCCTGTCTCTGCCTTTCTAACTTTCTCCTTTCTCCCTCTTTTACTTTCCTCATCTCCTCTGTATAAACTCTGTGCCTCTTCCAGTCTCTCTTAACCCTCTCTTTCTCTAGCTCCTCTCTTCGTTTAGTCTCTCTCGCCCGCCCCCTTTCTTTCTTCGTTTTTCTCTCTTTATTCTCTCTCTGAATCATCACTTGGCTTTCTCTCTTTCCCTTCCATCTTACCCCTTCCCTTTAGCTCCTCCTTTCTCTGCCGCGCTCTCTCTTCCCCTCTTCCCTTTCCCTTCTCTCCTTTATTCTTCTTCGCTCCCTCTTTCTTCTTCTCTCCTTTATATCCTTCGTCCTTTGCCAGTCCTTAGTTTAAGTTTCGAGTTAAACATATTTTGTGGGAAAGGGCCCCGTTCCGGAAGGAGCTGTCGGGAGACAAACCACCCGCTGTTGGAGCCGTGGAGACGCAGGGCCCACCCCAGCGAGCGGTGGGGGCTGGGTGGGGGTAGTGGAGGGAAAGATGTCATGTAAACACCGCCTGCCCGCGCCTCTGCTGTACCTCAGCGGTACAAAAGGGGGTGGTGATGGACGGAGCATCTGAACCAATCAAACACTCACACCCAGTCAAAAGATCTGGGTTTGATCCATCACCGTTCTTTAGCCCACTCTGCCACCCCAGTTCAGACATGGCTATATGCAAATCAGTCTGACCCTGTGCCTCATGGAAACAGTCTAGCCCGAACTGCCAAGCCATGCCTTCCCTGGACCGGAAACAAGCTTCCGAGGACCGGTTTCTGGCATTACAGCCGTCTTCAGCCCAGCTTGCTTGAATCCAGTGGCAAAGTGAGCAAGGGACTCACGTCTGAGCATACCCTGCCACATTTATGGCGGCCAAAGCGGTACAAAAGGGGGTGGTGATGGACGGAGCATCTGAACCAATCAAACACTCACACCCAGTCAAAAGATCTGGGTTTGATCCATTACCGTTCTTTAGCCCACTCTGCCACCCCAGTTCAGACATGGCTATATGCAAATCAGTCTGACCCTGTGCCTCATGGGAACAGTCCAGCCCGAACTGCCAAGCCATGCCTTCCCTGGACCGGAAACAAGCTTCCGAGGACCGGTTTCTGGCATTACAGCCGTCTTCAGCCCAGCTTGCTTGAATCCAGTGGCAAAGTGAGCAAGGGACTCACGTCTGAGCATACCCTGCCACATTTATGGCGGCCAAAGCGGTACAAAAGGGGGTGGTGATGGACGGAGCATCTGAACCAATCAAACACTCACACCCAGTCAAAAGATCTGGGTTTGATTCATCACTGTTCTTTAGCCCACTCTGCCACCCCAGTTCAGACATGGCTATATGCAAATCAGTCTGACCCTGTGCCTCATGGGAACAGTCCAGCCCGAACTGCCAAGCCATGCCTTCCCTGGACCAGAAACAAGCTTCGAGGACCGGTTTCTGGCATTACAGCCGTCTTCAGCCCAGCTTGCTTGAATCCAGTGGCAAAGTGAGCAAGGGACTCACGTACCTCATGGCACGTCCTCCTCACAGTGGGCAGCGAGCTGTCGAGGGCCCCGTCTGCCAGGCTGTCGCAGTGGCGTAACGCAAGATGACGGCTCCCCCATGCAGAATGTAATGTGGGCCCCAGAGTCTCTCACACTGAACAGATATTCATTTGTATTGGGCTCAATAGCGCCCCCTCCTCCGAAGGAGTGAGGTCCCCTCTAAAGGGTTGGAGGTCTCCATGCACCCTGCCTGTATTACCCCCCTTCCAGGCACTTTCGCCGGGCCTCTGTATGCCCGCAATATTTACTTACCACATTTGTAATTCTGTTTGTTATTGCTCGGGAAAGCAGAGTGGCTTTCCTGAGCTCTAAACTGTTTCATATTGCTTGCCATTGTACGCGTTCAACTTCTGCCAGCATGCAATGGCAAGGAAGGGCTGAGGGAGGCCCTCTCCAAAACGAGGTACACTAGGACGCCCTCCCCTCGCACCTCGGGGGCTGCAGAGGGGTCTTCATATGCCCCTATGCTGTCGGATCCAAAGCCCTGTCAGCTCTTGTGAAAACAATGTAGGCCACTTTCTTTAACCACAGACCTTTAATCCTGGTATTTTCCTCTTAGGGTGCACTTCGAAATGATCGCCCAAACTTACTAGCTAGTAGCACGTTTTTTAAAAGTCTGGCTTTGAAACTGAGACAGATACAGACTATTGATCACCCCTAACCCCTCAAAAAAACATATTGAGGAGTTTTTGATCAGCAGGCCTCATCCATTGGTCTGTTGAACTGTCATTTACATTTTGCTTTCACCCACCCCTGCATTGGGCTTTACCTGCTGGCACCATTCAGTAAAAGTGACTGCACAAAGTCAGTGCACATTGTTCACATCTGCCTAAAACTATTTTTTTCCAGTGGCATAGGCGGTTCAAAGTGTGCTTTTATATTTTATTTTAACTTTAATTACCAGCTATTTATTTTGCCTGCAATTCGTGTTTTCAGTTAGATGGTGATTTGTTTTTTAAATTTTTTTTAAAAAACGCTACTGGTTTTTAAAAAACAGTAATATTTTACTGCAATCCTATTGCTGCCACACTTACCAGGCAGTATGTTTTTTTAGGTTTCGCATGGCGTTCACTGCGCAAGCAGTGTCGCGCAGGTGAAATCTTTTGATCTTCAGTACGGGGCTTTAACCCGCCTCTCTGTTCCATTGGCTAGCTCCATAAATGGATGCTAGCCATTGGAAGAGAGATGGGTCGATCTTAGCGGGAGCAGATTCGTGGGCTTTTCTGTCGTTTTTTTAAGTCCCGCCCCTTTTCTCTCCGTCATTCGGAGGTGCCCCCCCCCCCAATCGGCAGCAACTCGTCCTCCCCAGTCTTGCTCTGTGTCCCAGGATCGGCAGCCCTCCTCCCCTCCCTGTCCCGGGGTCGGTGGCTCTCCTCCCCCAGTCTGGATCGGCCGCCCTCCCTCCCCCTTCAGTCTCTCCCTATCCCGAGTGTCATCTCTTAAGTGATCAGACATAGGATACTCTTGTGGATATCATTAAAAACTCAATGGGCATGCATGAGCCAATGCTAATTAATCACAAGGGATAGTACTGTGTTGTCTTGTGAACAACATTCCTTAATGTTCACATCATTTGTACCATTACAGAAGAGAACCCTCGTTCGGTGTGCTGCCTGCCGCCCCCCACCCCCCGGGATCGGCAGCAACTCGTCCTCCCCAGTCTCGCTCTGTGTACCGGGATCGGCAGCCCTCCTCCCCTCCCTGTCCCGGGGTCGGTGGCTCTCCTCCCCCAGTCTGGATCGGCCGCCCTCCCTCCCCCTTCAGTCTCTCCTTGTCCCGATATTGCCTCCTCCCTCCCTCCCTCCTCTGACAGTGCAGCTCTGCTCAGCACTCTGCACAGGACGGCATGCAGTGCAGCCGCACCGGGACCCGCCTGCAGCCTATAGGTGGCCGAGAAGCACCTTTACCTTTTAAAGTCACGTTATCAGCATTTGGAGAATACACTGTCAATGTGTGGCACCGCAGCACTTCCGGAGTACGGATTCTATGCATACGGATTTGTTATTTTTTTATCCTCATGTTGTGTGTGGCCAGTGTAGATTGGTTTGTTCATGGTTTTGTTTAATCTTGGTCTGTATTAGTGACAAATATAAAGTTTCCGACCTGGATGTAAACATACTGTATTTGAATGCTTGTGACAAAATGGCTTTGCCGTTTATTTGGTGGGGGTGACGTGGCTGCCTTCAGCACTATGGACAGGTGCATCACCGATACTGGGACTGCACAGCGCTTGGCGCACGCGCACATTCAAGGCCACTTCCAATGGGTGGGCACCTGTGTACTTGTTGCTCTGCTTACTACCCCTGACAAGGTGTGGTTGGGTGGATGGAGTCAGTGGATGAATGGAGTTGAGTGGTGGCTAGGTGGATGGACTTAGTGGGTGGATGAAGTGTGTGTGTGTGTGTGTGTGTGTGTGTATAGCTGTGTGTGTAGCTGTGTGTCTGTGTATGTGGCTCTGTGTGTGTGTGTGGCTCTGCGTGTGACTCTGTAGGTATGTATGTGTGTGGGACTCAGTGTGCTTCTGTGTGTGGCATTTGCGAGAGATTAAGCTATTGGCATTGTCAATGACAGTGCCATTTATTTGTCTGTTTTCAAAACCAACACATAAATAAAAATGTTGTCATTTACAATGCCAATAGCTCTAACTTTTTCAAAAGCGAGACCGTTGCATTGTAAATGCTTGTTCTAAAAGAGTGAAATCATTTTACAATGAATTAACACAGAGGCTGAGGCCAATAAAATTACTACTTATATTCAAACTATTCTTGATTATTGTCTTGTGTTGTAAAAAAGGAATTACCCTATTGTGACTGGCTGAATTTGATTGCGTGGAAGAGAGGAACAAATGCTCACACCCCCACCTCCAGATAGAGGTGTGTTATTGTGGACATCCCTCAAAGACTCATTGCTACAGTGTTCTCTGATAAGTTTACCTTTTCAGTATGTAATAGTTGTGTAAAGACGCATACATACATGACATAAATATCTAATGGATTACTTTCATGTCAAGGAATGGCCAAACGTCTTCCACCTGGCTTTGCTGCAGGACAACAAAACATAAACTTTATGCCGGGCCATTCGCCATCTTCAACAGCGGGTACGCCTGTGAATGGAGGATCTTCGCAGCTGCCAGCAAATTCAAACATGCAGCATTCAGGTCTGTATTAGATAAAGTATCTGATGGATGTAGATGTTCTCATATTAATAATGGTTTATGGAAATTTGATTTGTTCTGCCGAAGGCTTAGAAGATACATTTCTGCAGTGTAAATCACTTTTAGGAATGCACAGCTCTTCATGGTGTAATTGCTTAGCCTGATCTGTATTGTTACTGACTGAAGATGCTTTCATACATTTACATTTTGTGCACATTAAGATGGTTGTCAGATCATTAATATTTGCAGGTGTTAATCATCACTGAGTGATATCATTTTACTAAGATCGCAACATTTCAGTCATTCACTGCACGTAAACTGTAATCAGTGTAAGAGTGTTTGAAAATCACAAAGGTTAAATTCTATGATAAGTATTTGTTCTTGGCATGTATTACCGTAGAGACACATGATCTGCCTACTCCTGCCATATAGTGTTGGGTTCGGACATTTGCAAGTTGTTTTTCTTTGAAGAAGTCTTTCGAGTCACAAAGTATAGAATGTCTCCTACCCTAGCTGGCAATGCGCATGTGCTCCGACTCCATATTATATTGTTGTTTACCGCAGTCAGGTTCAAACACACTTATCCAGGGTTTAGAGTTAAACATGTTTCTTTGCTTCCATTCAGGCATAGCTGGTATATTCTTCGATGCCAATATCTGAAAAACAGTTGTTGCCTTCTTTTCTCTACCATTACATTCTGTTGACTGATCTACACTGGCGCTGAGCATTGTGGGGCCTCCTGCTTCGCCAGGGCCTCGTGCGCCATGTCCTCAATGACCTTCGTCTTTTGCAGCAGGAGATGTTCACTTAGTGATGGGACAGAGCCCTTTCAGAATTGTCCTCTGTGTGAAGCAAAGTTCCCCTGGACCGACCACACCAGGTGTGTAAACTTTGTCTGTCTCCCGACCATAGCAACACCGTCCAAGGCTTACCTGGCTTTCTGTTTTAAAAAGGCAATTCAATATTGGCAGGAGAGACAATGGGCACACCACAAGATGCAGAGATGGATTTTTCGTGACACCCAAGACGTCTTTGGGGACCCGGGTTCCCCCAGCTTTGCGGGAGGCGAAGAGGTCTGGCCCTTGGACCATCTACTCCACCAACCATCAACTGGTCAAGAGGCCATTCTTCTTGTCTGGCTCGGACTGCGAGCCTGAAGGTCTCCAGGCTCTCAGAGACTTCATGCCTTCGGGCCCCCAATGAAGACTTCAGCGTGGAGCGTAATTAGAGCTGAAGCTGAATCACATTTGCCTCACAAAAAGCATCAAGTTGAGGCAGGGCACTGCCTTTGACAAAGACTCAGGCCTCTGGGGCCCCATTGCCCTTTGGCACTGATAGGCATCAATCTAAAACCTTAGAGCCAATGCTTCCCCCGTCCACGGGCCCTACCCCATCGAGCCCAAAAGCCCTGAAGCCAAAAATCATTTAGAAGCTAGTGCCAACGCCAGCCTCTTCTCCAAACGGACATCTGTGCGGAAAATTCCATCGGGCCCTAAGCACCTTCAGATACGAAAACACCTTAGGTGCCTAGGCCATCAACATCAAAAACACCATTTGATCATCAATACCGAATACGCCCTTGGTACACGGCTCCTATCACAGGATGGAGTCTATCCTCCAATGCCTTCAGGAGGAATTCAACATGGGACTTAAGTGTCACCCTCATATTCATCCTCACATCGCCAAGATTTCCAAGAGACTGCCTCCATCTCCGGGAGATACTTTGCCTCACAAGTGAAAGACTAACTTCAAGGAGGAACTTGTCTTGGAGCCTTCTGCCCAAATGCAAGAAACACAAGAACAGGGGCACTATCTCCATTCCATTTGGGCCATCTCCCCAACCCCCTACATTTCACAACTGCCATAGTCAACGAAGGGTTCCCCTTGCTCCTCATATGGACAGGGAACCTTCCCCCAGGTGACCATGATGATACACCATTCGACATGATGCCCACTGATGACCTGTAGGAAGCCTATAATATCGATTTTCTGGGGGATCCAAAATTGGATCATTACCTAGATAGGTCTGCACCTCCAGGTGACTTGACACCTATTCTGAGGTAATCCAGAGGGCTGCCATTTTCCTCAAGGTAGATAGGCATGTTCTCCATGAAGACGACTATTTCTGTGTAGAAACTTTATCTAAGTTTGGGCGCACACTGCAATTTCTGCCCATGCTCAAGGAGATGCTCAGGTCAGTCACTGACCTATTCAAGGAACAAGTCAGGGCCAGAATGGTCACACTTGGGGAGATAAGAAAATATCAATCCTCCCAAACTACCCTCAGTATGTCAGAGGTGAGGTCTTCCCAAAGTCTCTAGTGGGTTATTCTTGAGCATTATAACTCTTGGGGACTGGTGTCACCACTCCACTGAAAAAGGGAGTAAAAGTCTTGATGCTGTTGGGAAAGGGTAGCAGTTGGCGCCCAACTTATTGGAGAATCTTCAGCTTTGTCGTCCTACTCTTCAGGTACAACAGATGATACTGGAATGAGATGGGTGATCTCATCAAATACCTGCCTGATGAATTTAAACAGAGGGTATAAAAGTTAGTGGCAGAGGGTAGACCCATCTCAAATGCTACCATTAGGTGTGCCATGGATGATGCTGATACCACTGCTCAGGACATCAATTCTAGTGTCTTGATCCAGTGCTACTCCTGGCTCCGCATTTCGGACTTTACGCGTGAAGTTTAGCAGCATGTCCTCAACCTGCCCTTTGAAGGGGAGCTCTCTTAAGGCCCCAGGTTGACCAAATGCTAGAGAAGAAAGACACAGACACAACCAAAGCCATAGGTACCCTCTAAACTTCCTCAGCTAAAGGAGGCTTTCGGAGACACAAATACAGTGGGTTCCAAAACCACCACTTCTGAGCCTTACGCTTCCTATCAGAGATAGTAGCAGTAGGCTTACCAGCAGTACACACCACGGGCTGTAGCAGGGGTGCCTACAGGGTACTAACACCAGAGATAGTGACAAAGAGGGCTTTTGTAAGAGGGCCTTTGCCACCAATCATTGACCCCCTCCACCCCAGTTCACCCAACACCTGTCAGGGGCATGGCTACCACATATAACTAATGACACCACCACCCACCACCCAGCATACCATCCTGCAAACACAGCCCCTGCAGGAAGCACCTCAACCTCCTAGAATAAGAGGTCCAAGTGATCCTTCAAAAAGGATCCATTGAACCATCCCCTTTTGTACCGCTTTGTTCGCTATAAGTTGGCAGGGTATGCTCAGACGTGAGTCCCTTGCTCACTTTGCCACTGGATTCAAGCAAGTCTGGCTGAAGACGGCTGAAATGCCAGAAACCGGTCCTAGGAAGCTTGTTTCCAGTCCAGGGAAGGCATGGCTTGGCAGTTCGGGCTGGACTGTTCCCATGAGGCACAGGGTCAGACTGATATGCATATGGCCATGTCTGAACTGGGGTGGCAGAGTGGGCTAAAGAACGGTGATGGATTAAACCCAGATCTGTTGACTGGGTGTGAGTGTTTGATTGGTTCAGATGCTCCGTCCATCACCACCCCCTTTTGTACTGCTCCCCATAAACAGGGCAAAGAAGTTTACTGTCTCTTCTTCCTTTTCCCCACAAAGGACCTCTCCCTTCAGTCCCATCCTGGACCTTCGGACCCTCTACCCTTACATCCTGTCCTAACACTCCACATGTTAACTGTACAGGATGTCATCCTTCTGCTGCAGCAAAGTGACTTATTGACTGTGTTTAAAACTCAAGGATGCCTAGTTTCATATTCCCATTCCCAAAGTGAGGAATCTGCAGTTAAGCGTGTCCACAAGAAAGTGTGTAACCAAAAGAAAGTAACTATTATGGTTTTAACTTCCTCTAGGGTAGAGCCTTAAAGAAGGCATTTTCACTGTCATCCATTTTGGGTATATGAATTTTTCGTCATATATTCACACATTTCTGAAGAATTTAACTTCTGATTCTCATGATATAGCTTAGAGTAATCTCTTGTGAAAACAAGATGGATCTCTTGATGGCAGTCTATAACAATGCTGGCTCATCTATGATTGTGGTTATGGTATGAGTGTGTTCTTTAAACCTGCTCATAAGGGCAAGTCAGTAGCATAACAAAACTTAACAGGCCCCCTGCAAGATATGCTGAAAGGGTCCTTCACACTTTCATCTGTAGTGGCTGAAGGACCCAATCCTGTATGGGTAAACCTGGGGGGCTGTGGGGCCTTTGTTACGCCCCTGGGGCAAGTAGCTTCCCTGAGTGTGTTTCATGTTTCACATAGTTTGGTTTGGTATTGTAAGACTATACTATTGCCCAACCCCACATGTCTTGTTGTTAACTCTTTTTCACACCCAGAGCACACTTTGGAACATGCCACTCTCCTCAAGAATCTGCTTAGCTTTGGGTACTCAGCCTAGTAAGTGTGCCTTAAAACTATTGTATAGATCTCTAAGTGCATCACTACATAGTGAACTGTGAAGGCTGGTCCTCACTCGCCCAATACAATATTAGTTTTAACACAGCGTGCCTTGGGATTGATTAAGCTCACATATCGGCACACCGTACGAATGTTGGACTTAAACAGTGGAGATTCTAGAGCAATATACACAAGTCACTTTTAATAATAATTTAATCAGTCAATCAATCATGATTTGTAAAGTGGGGCTAATCACGCGTGAGGGTATCCAGGCACTGAGGATTTTGCTATGGAGGCTCAGTTGAACAGCCAGGTCTTGAGCCCCTTCCTGAACTTCATTAGCGAGGGTGAGGTTCGGAGGAGGAGAGGGAGATCATTCCAGGTCTTGGCTGCATGGCAGCAGGAGGAATGACTTACGTAGCGGCTTCGACGAATGTGGGGGGTGGTGTGAGCGAAGTAGAGAGAGGCGAAGGGAAGTTGTCTGG
The DNA here is from genome assembly GCF_964261635.1 of Lissotriton helveticus. Taxonomy (NCBI): domain Eukaryota; kingdom Metazoa; phylum Chordata; class Amphibia; order Caudata; family Salamandridae; genus Lissotriton; species Lissotriton helveticus. The sequence continues at coordinate 352,783,700 of NC_136068.1, forward strand.
TAGGTTGGTGGAAGTTCAGGCAATAATTGATGCATGCTAGTCCTTTGTTGTGCAGGGCTCTGCATGTGTGGATGAGTATCTTGAAGTGGCATCTCTTCTGAATGGGGATCCAGTGGAGTTTACGGAGGTTATGCTTGGGGAGGTAGAGGATGAGTCTGGCTGCAGATTTCTGTAAGGTCTATAAACAGGAATCAACTTGCACCTCCTAAAGAGCCTAGAATGTGTTGCCATAGTCCAGCCAGCTGGTGACTAGGGCTTGGGTGACGATTTGTCGGTGCTGACTGGGAGCCATTTGAAGATCTTGTGGAGCATGTGAAGAGTGAGGAAGCAAGCGGAGGAGACAACGTTGATCTGGTTGTTCATGCGGAGTTTGCTGTCCAGGATGATGGCGAGGTTGCGGGCATGGTCTGTTGGCATGGGTGCGGGACCTAGTACGGAAGGCCGCCAGGAGTCGTTCCATGGTGAGGTCTTTTTCCTGAAGATCAGTATTTCTGTGTTGTGTCAGGCAGTTGTCTTCCATCCAACATGCGATTCTCGCCATGCTCATGTGAAAGTTGGCCCTCGTGGTGGAGGTCTCTTTTGATAACAGTAGCATAAGCTTGGTGTCGTCAAAGTACAATATAATGTTACGTCCTTGGATTCTGACAGTGTCGGCCAGGAGGGTCATGTAGGTGTTGAAGAGATTGCAGCAGATGATGCTTTTGTTTTCGGATTTGTAAGTAGGCAGATGGATTCTCTGGATTCTTCCGGTGAGGAAGGAGGCCATCCATCTGAGGGCATCTCCTTGAATTCCAAAGTGGTGATGTCTTTTGATAAGGGTGTGGTGGGTTGAATACTAGAGAGGCCGAAGAGGATCAGGGCTGCTGTTAATCCTCTGTCAAGGAGGGCTCTGATGTCGTCAGTGGCGGCGATGAGGGGGTTTCAGTGCTGTGGTGGCGCAGAATGCAGACTGGATGTCCAGAAGGTTGTTGTTCTCCAGGTATTCTGCGAGTTGGTGGTTGATGGCTTGTTTTTAAGGACCTTGGTAGAAAGGGGAGCAGAGAGATGGGACGGAAGTTCTTGGTTTTGCAAGCGTCGGCAGTCGGTTTCTTGAAGAGAGGTTTAACTTCAGCGTGTTTCCATTTATCAGCGAAGGTGGCTGTAGCAATGAATACGTTGAAAGTGGTGGTGAGTTTGTTGCTGATGTGGTGGTGGCAGGGTTCTGTCAGTGCTCTTGAAGTAACAGAATTCACGATGGCGGCGGTGCTTAGAGTAGTGCGTGGGTTTCAGGTGGTTAGGAGGTGGTCGAATTTTGCCTCTGTGGAAGCAATTAGGCAGAGGATATCTGTGGTGACAGGTTATGGATCGAAGTATTTGTAGATGTCGGAGATCTTGTGGTGAAAGAAGTCTGCCAGGGAGTCACTGAGTTCCTGTCAGAGAGTGATAATGGTTGAGGAGGCTCAGGAGTTGGAGAATTCTCTAACAATGTAGAATAGCTCTTTGCTGCTGTTGCCATTGGCCTTGATGCTGTTGGCAAGGTTGCTCTCTTTCATCCTTTTCAGGAGTTGGCGGTATTACTTGAGCTATTTTTTGTAGGATGTTGGGTCTGTGTTGTCCTTGCTGGTGCGCCATCTTCTTTCAAGTCCTGTGCAGTCATGTTTTGTAGTTCTCAGTTCCGTTGTATACCAGTTGGCCTGATTGGATGCTCTTCGGTTTAGTGAGCTTGATGGGGGCGACTCTGTCAGTGCAGTTAGTGATCAAGGAGGAGAAATTCGTGACAGCCTGCTCTAGGTTGGTTGAAGTGTCCGGGTGGTATGGAGTTGAGAGCGTTGGTCCATGTCTCCCTGATACTTTGTTCTAGCTTCTGTGAGAGGTTCTGGACAGTTTGGTGGTGGTGCAGAGGTGACCTGTGATGGTGAAGTGGACCTGTGACGGTGCAGTGGACAATGGCATGGTCTGTCCAAGTGATTTTGGTGACGTGGCTGTACTTGACTCTGTTGCTGGCCGTGAAAATGAGATTGAACACGTGTCCTACGATGTGTGTGAGGTTGTTGACTAGTTCATTGAGACCAAGGGTGTTCATGCTTTTGAGGAGGTTGGCGGTGTTGGTGTCAGTGTCGTCCGGGATGTCAAGGTGGAAATTGAGGTCTCCGAGGAAGATGTAGTTCTTGGAGTGGATGGTGAGCACTGCAATGAAATAGAGGATGACGCTGCAAAAGCTGGAGCGAGGTCCTGGGGGTCTGTAGGCGAGCGTGCCTCTGATGGGGTTTTTTCCGTTTTTTTTTTAGAAGATAATGGCACAGTACAAGTCTTCAAGTCTAATACCCAGTGTTGAAATCAAATCTCAGTTCTTCCTAGTAAATCCTTCATTTGCTGCTTACAGTCAACTATCATTACTTGTTGGTGTTGCTAGCATTCTTTTTTTTTATTTATTTAAAAAAAAAAATACATTTCATTAGTTTTTGACAGAGAATAGTACAATTAGCAGTAAACGTTCAAATGTAACATGTATAGACATCATTTTCTTCTAATATTAATACATCAGTACACTTTATGGTTTACTGCCTCAGTTACGGATATATGTGGCATCGGCATAAACATTTGATGAGCGAAGTCTGTGAGAAAGTCCCCTTCGGTAACTAGGCGCCATTGGTTATATCATACACGAAGCATTCAGGATTTACTTAAACAGTAATTATACAAGAAAACTGTATTCCTCCCCTCCCCCCCCCTCCCCCTTCTCAGTATTCCCATGGCTTATATACGCTCAGTACCCGGTCTTTACAGTTTTATGAACTAACTTCAGAGTCAGAGATCGTAGGTGGTGGCTCACATATATTTCCTCGGTATTCATTCCACTTCCCCCATATTCGGGACAATTTTTTGGGACATCCTCTATGAGTATACACCGCCCTTTCCTCCACCATTTCTGCATCCATGTCTTTTTCCCATTGTGTTCGTGTGGGTACTATTCCCGACCCCCAATTCTTGGCGATGTTTCGCTTTGCTATCGCCATCCCATGTGTCGCCCAAGTTTGTAACCCTCGATTCAGGTCTGTAGGTTTCCAGATATTTAATAGACAGCACCCAGGGTCCGGTTGAACTTCTACCTCGCTTGCTTCCGTTATCTCAGTCATTACTTGTTCCCAGTACGTTTTTATTTTCGGGCAGTCCCATATTATATGGAAGTACGTTCCCGGGACTCCGCAGTCTCTGAGGCAGCACGGATCTAATGCACGGCCCAGCTTGTGTAACAGTGTGCGGGAATAGTATATGCGATGTAGTATCTTGAGTTGTATTAATTTTAGTCGGGATGGGATTAATGTTTCCTGCGGAGACGCTAGGGCCTCCAGCCAATCAGAATCTTCAATGTCTTCTAATTCTACCTCCCACTTGCTACGGAGGACCAACGTGGGATCCGGGAGATTATTTACAAGCTTACGATATGTTTGAGATATTGCTTTTTCCCCAGGTAGTCGGTGAGAAGCCTATCCTCGAGAGCGGATGATTCAGCTAGTTCCGTGCCTGGTGGGATGGCACTGTGTAGTGCATGCTTGATTTCGGTGTATCGGAAAAGCTCAGTATCAGCCATTCCGTACTTTTCTTGCAGGGCCAGGAATGCAATAATTTCTCCCTGATGCCATAGGTCACCTATTGTTGTGATACCAATTAGGTCCCATTGCCTAAACCCCTTAGTATTAGCTAGTGTGCCAAGGCGGCGTGTTTCCCAAAGTGGGGTGGCAAATGTGAGTACTCCCTCCCATCCCAAAGCCCTTTGTGCCGTATGCCAAATTTTTACCGTGTGTGCCGCGGGCCTGTGAGCGTATGTCGTCGTTTGTTGGTGTATAAGGCCTTCATCAGGTATTCTGTCGGGAGTATATTCCTATCGAGTCTATATGCTGGGTCGTGCTGTGGAGTATGTAGCCATTGATTAATAATCGTCAATTGTGCGGCCCAGTGGTATAGTTTAACACTTGGTAAGGCTATTCCCCCGTCGTACCAGCTACGTACCAGTTTGGAGTGGGCTATACGAGCCGGTATTTCCGTCCCAGAGCAAGGAGGAGATTTCTGCATCAATTGTCTTAAAATAAGAGAGAGGGACAGGGAATGGAGTATTTTGTTGTGGATAAAGAAACCTTGGGAGCGAGAGCATTTTAAAGAGTGCTGCTCTTCCCAGCAGCGTTAGCGGGAGGAATCTCCAATGCGTCACATCCGATTTAAGCCGCTGCAGTGGTTTCAATACATTTTCCTCCATGAAAATCAAGTCATGCGGGGTAACGTATATCCCCAAGTATTTAAATCCTCTGGTCACTATTTGTAGTGTGCAGTCAGGGGGTAGCGTAGGTAGTCGGCCATGTAATTGATATAGGAGTGATTTTGTCCAGTTTATGGTGTATCCCGACCCCTTTCTATATCTTTGGAGTATGACCATAAGGGCCTCTAAGGAGTCGGTTGGGGACATTAAGTATATGAGTACATCATCAGCGTAGAGGTAGATACGGTCCTCCCATCCCGCCTCCCATGTTATCCCACGGAGCAGTGGTTCCGTACGTATTTTCATTGCCAACGGCTCTAGGGTAAGCGCAAACAGGAGTGGGGATAGTGGGCCCCCCTGTCTTGTCCCCCGTCCTAACGTGATTACCCGTGACGTATGTCCATTGGCCACCACTTGGGCTAGCGGTGCTGTATATAGTAGCTTGACCCAGCTACAGAATTTGGGCCCGAATCCCATCTTCGTAAGCACAGCAAATAGAAAGGGCCAACTCCACAAGGTCAAACGCCATTGTGGCGTTTAGGGATAGTATTGTTGCATCGTCCCTAAGCAATGGAGCGCGGTGTAGTACTCCATGAAGGCGCCTTAGGTTCAGGGAAGTGTTTCGTCCAGGCATAAAGCCCGATTGGTCCGGGTGTACCAATGTTGTGAGGTGTGATTGCAACCTTAGTGCCAACAGTTTTGCTAATATCTCTGCGTCCGCATTCATTAGCGAAATCGGACGATATGAGGACGTCTGGTCTGGTGGTTTTCCAGGTTTATGAATTGCTACAATAGTGGCCATTCTTTGGTCTTTGGTCAGTATTCCTTGGGTTAAACAGTCATTATACATGGGGAGTAGATGGGGGGTGATGTGTTGTGCAACTCTCTTGTATAGTTCTACTGGTAGGCCATTGGGTTCCATCGCCTTCCCCGTGCGTAACTCCGATAGTGCCTTCCCTACTTCTTCTATCGTTAGGTCTCCCTCGAGTGCCTGCACGTCTTCTGGTGACAGTGTGGTTAATGGGATGTCCTGCAGGAATTGCATGCTTTCGTCTACCGTCGTAGTGCCTTGTGGAGAGTATACCTTTTCGTAGTAGCTTGCTAATTCCTCTACTATCAGTTGGGGCTCTGTTGTGGGTGTGCCATCTGCAAGTGTTATTCGGGCTATCCATCTATCTGCTCTTTCCTTCCTCTCCAACCATGCCAGCATTTTCCCCGTCTTGTCTCCTAGTTCATATATCCTATGTAGTGTATCTGTGTGTCTAGTTCTCGCTACATCTTCTGCATATGCCCTATATTCCTGAGTCACCAGTGCTGGGGTTTGTGTTGTGCTATCGGTGGAATCTAAGGCTTGGGCTGTCTCTGCTTTCTGGAGGGCCACTTCTAGCGAGTCAAGGTTCTCCCTTTGGTCCTTTTTGTGTCTAGTAATCGTTGAGATGGCCTGACCTCTAATTACTGTTTTGTATGCCTCCCAGAGGATTGATGGCGATTCTACAGAGGATAAGTTTTCCTCAAAGTAGTGTATGGTGGAGGTAGTTAGTGTTTTTGCTATCTTGCTGTTCCTAAGATATCCTGGATATATTGGATAAAGCCTCTGCCTTCTAGTGGTTCGTGTGGTGTAGGTAAGCTGAATTGGGGAGTGGTCTGAGATCCCTTTCGGCAGATGCTCTATCGCTGCTATTCTTTCTGGAGGTATTGCTAGTGTTAATATATGGTCTATATGGGAGAGGCTGTTATGTGCCCCCGAGTGGAATGTGTAGTGCCGATCAGTAGGGTGCTTAAGTCTCCACATGTCCGTCAGTCCCATAGCTGCCAGAAAATCTGTAAATATCTGGTTGGGCCTAGTTGTCTCCCTGGGGGGCTGGCGATCTAGCGCTGTGTCAAGTACTGCGATGAAATCCCCCCCTATGATCAGTTCTCCTTCGGGAAGATCAAGTAACAGTTTCCCCAGGTCCTGAAAGGCCCCGTGGTGTAGCGTCAGGCGGGGGGAGATATACTGAGATTATGTTGTACTGCCGCCCCTCCCATTGGCATGCCATTGCTGCAAAGCGTCCTTGGTCGTCCGTCCACTTGCGTTTGACTATTAGTGGGGAACTTTTATGTAGTAGGATACCAACACCTCGGGACCCTGAGGAGAACTGCATGTGCGACCATTTTGAATCCCCAACGGTTTAGTGCCTTACTGGTTGTTCCCGTTAAATGTGTTTCTTGGAGTAACACTACTGTGGGGGACTTCCGCTTCAGATATTTAAGAACGAGCCCACTTTTGATTTTATGCCCCGGCCAGTTTACATTCCAGGAGATGATTGTCAGTAAGGGGAATATTAATTATGGCAACTGGGGATCACGTCCCGATATTCCATGTCCTGACATAGTGTGCAAGGAGTAAATGCAGCCGTACTACTGTAGTTTGTTTCTGGGTTGAATCTAGGTAGCTGCTAGTGCCATTTTATCCAACAATTGCCCCGTAAGTTTGGTGTAGTGCCACGTAAAGCATGCCAAGTGCCTAGTGAGATCTGGTGTCCCTTGGACCAACGTGTTTGATTGTGTAGAAATATACCACAGTTGAAACCATATGTGCACATGAAGATTCTGTAAAGCCATTAACTTGTAACAAAAACAAAGAAAACATAGAACATTCAAAACCCATACCCCCCTCCCTGCCTCCCTGCCCGGTGGATCTAGAACCGTCCACCACCCCAACTGAGCAGAGTGCTTACTGTCCCAACTCGAATACAGTGTTCGTGGGGGTGAGACTTCTGTGTCTTCTCTTGAGCCCCCCTTCGTAACTGTCCACACATTGCTGCTTAGATCAGTGTGTCCTACCTTCAGGAGTCTCTGTCTCCGGCCTCGGCTTCTCACCTCGTATGGTCCAGCTAGGCCGTGAGCCATTATTCTCCCTGCCCCACCCTTGTTGCTTCTTCCTCAGTTCGTCGCCAGGAGTGTGTCCACTTAACCCGTGTGGCATTTTTGAGTCTCGTTGCAAGTCATTGTCCACAATGTTGGTAGTGCGATAGTTCGCCTTGAAGCTGTCTTACTGATCACCAAGTCCTCTAGCTGGTCTCCATCCTTCGAGCCAATCCTGTGCTTGTTTCGGGGAGTCACAAAACCACGTTTTTCCTTCAGATTCCACGCGCAGCTTTGCTGGGAAAATCATGGAGTACTTCAGTTCTCGAACTCTGAGTTCTTTCTTGACATCTATGAAACTTCTTCGTTGCTGTGCTACCACCGCTGTGTAGTCAGGATAGAAATTGACTTCCGAGTTGTCGATTTTTAATGGTGGAGTTACACGTGCGGCCTGTAAGATGGCATCACAATCTCGGAAATTAAAGATTCTTGCCAAGATGGGCCGTGACGGTGCTCCCGGTCGTGGCTTTCCCCAGGTACTCGATGAGCTCGCTCCACCGAGAAATAATTAGACAGGCCTCTTGGTTGAAGTTGGTTGTGTATGAAGTCCTCCACATATAGATCCAGGCTGGGCCCCCTGCGGATTCTGGTACACCTATCAGGCGTACGTTATTATGCTGTGAGCTGCCTTCCTGTTCGTCAAGTTTAGCTTTCAGCACGGCATTATCATCTTCCAATTTTTGTACTTTGTGCTGGAGGTCTGCTGTGTCCCCCACGAGCCCTGTAGTTGTCTTTTCCACCTCTAGGAGCCGATCAGACATCTTTCCGAAGTCTGTCCTTATTAGGGAGATGTCCGTAGAAATTGTGCCCATTGAAGACTGCATTTCCTTTAACACCGCCATGACGTCTTGTAGAGTAACCTTTTCTGCGTTGGAGGGGTCGCCGTTTGGCTGGGGTGGTGTTTTCGGCGCTTCTCCCCTCGCATTGTCTGGGGAGTCTTTGTGATAAGCGTACTTGTCCAGTTTCGGGGCCTGTTGGGCTCTCTGCCCCCTACCACTCATTGTTCCAGACGCAGGGTATTTCTGGTGTGGCGATTTATGGGCAGGTGGGGAGTGTGGATCTCGGTATCTGTACGTTTACTTTGCAGTTATTCACGGTGTGTGGCGGCGGCTCGAGATCAATGTGGTGGGGAAAGGTTAGTCTCCGGTAGCCACTTCAATCGCGGCTCTGCGTCCGCGTAACTTATCGTCCCACGCTTTAGTGGTCAGGTCACCGTCTCCCTGCTTGCATGTTTTGGTCAGGTATGAGCTGCCGCTGAATATTAGGGCGAGTCTTTGTGTAGGAACCACCGCGTTTAATATTGCAACCCGGGGAGCGTGGATTCGTAATGTCTTATGCTCAAGCAGAGCGTCGTTATTGCGGAGCACTTCGACTAATTATGATGCCTGCAGGTTTTCGATAGTTAGGGTCCCCTGGGCCGTGGTGCTAGTACCGTGCGCCGGCCGGTTATCCCGGCCACCAATGCGCGAAGATTCCCACCGTCGGAGGCCTCCCGATCCTCACTGTGCAAACTCCAGATAATGCTGTAACTTTGTCATCCCTTTTAGTTCAACATGGGAGTCCCCCCCCTGTGGCACATGGGCAGCGCCTGTTATGTGCGCTCCGGGAGTGTGCGCTTAGCTCTGTTGCCGCTTACCGTTGGTGCGGAGGTCTCTCAAGTCTGTCTCCACGGACCCTGGTAGCTACTCCAGTCCCCGGCTCCTGGCGCCACTACAGGCCTTTGACTTCTCGGCGGCGCCGCGCCCCGGAACTGAGGAGCAGAGAGAAACGGGTCAGTGCCGTGGATACCGGAGGGTATGCCGCTTCCATTTCAGTGGTGCAGCATATGCGGTAGGTCGGATAAATGAGCGGATTGTTTAGAGAGGGGCTCGTCAGTCATAGAGCTCTCTTAGACTGCGTCCATCTTGGCTGGTCGGTAGCCACTTCCCACCCCCGCCTCTGATGGTTTTGCCTTCTGTGTGGATTTGGAAGTTGAGATGCTCCATTATTGAGTGGGTGTTGTCGGTGGTGGTGGTGGTGCAGTGTATGGCTTCCTTGTGAATGATGGTGACTCCACCTCCACATTTGTTGATACGGTCTTGGTTTGTTATCTTGTAGCTGGCAGGCGTTGCTGAGGCGGGCTTACCTCAGGTGAGCTTGCAGTTCGCCCCCGCTGCTCTGGCAGTTCGCCTGCTATGCTGTGCCTCCATTAAGTAGGTCCTGGGAGGAGGGAGGGGCGCTGGAAAGTGGGTAGAGGGCTAAAAATGTCGGGAACAATTAGCAGCGACGGGGGAGTGGGGGAGCAAGCAGACAAACAGAAAAAGGCCAAACAGGAGACAACAGTAAATTAAAACAGAGGGTGCAAAGAAATACAAAAGAAGTACAAAATTAAAGGCTAATCAGGAGGAGAGACAGAGTTCAATGGCTAGAAACATTGTTACAGACAAGGATACAATGTTACAGCAAAGATACAATGTAACAGCAAGGATGCAAAGTTTCCGCAAAAGATGCTAAGTACGATAACATCGGTGTAAAGCAGGCTATGAAAACCATAACAGTGTAAATGCAGAACAACTATGCAGCTGGGGTGCAGGACCTGCTCATTGGGGTTGTGCTGCGGCCTCCATTAAGTAGGTCCTGAGGGGAGGGAGGGGGCCCTAGGAGGCAAGAAGCGGTCTATAAAGGTCAGGAAAAACGAGCTGCGATGGAGCTGCAGAGAAAATCAACAAACAGGAAAAAACTGGAAGTTAAAACAGAGGCTGCAAAGAAATACAAATGAAGTATGAACTTAAAGGGTAATCAGGAGTAGAGACAGAGTTAAGCCGCTAGAAACAATGTTAAAGGAAAGGCTATAATGTTGCAGCAAAGAAACCGTGTATCTGAAAGAAACAGGTTAGTATTAGATTCCTTACCTTAGAATATCCCCAGGCGTCAGTCTGGATCCGGAAACTTTTGCGTAGCAGTACCCCTGCGCGTCGGTAGGCGTCGTCTGCAGGCGTCCGCTGCGGCTCCGCGTCAGTCGTTGGCGTCGTGCGCCGTGATGACGTCGCTGGAGTATATAGACGCCGCCTCCGCGCGCTGACGTCAGTTCTTCTTTTTTCCGCGCCAGTTAGCGCAGATCCGAGAAGTGCAGTACTCCGGTCTTTTGACCAAAGTTTTTTGTGAATCCTTGATTCTTCTTACGGTGCCGGTAGGATGCCCGGTTTTAAGAACTGTGACGACTGTGACCGCACGATGTCGGTCACGGATCATCATCGACTCTGCCTCCGGTGCCTGGGCCCCGACCACGCCGTGGACGACTGTGTCGACTGCCGGGCCCTGACGAGTAAAGCTAGGCGGGAGCGGTCCCGCAAGCTACTCGAGCTACGGGTGTCGGTCCCGCGTCGAGAGCGGTCCCGGTCCGGCCGGAGGTCGAGGGAGCGGTCGAGGGAGCGGTCGCGGAGCCGCCACGAGCGCTCCGGAAGTCGTCACCATTCCTCTGGTTCCTCAGGTAGGAAACACAAGAAGTCGGGGCGTCGTCATCGTACCCCCGACGCTCGCGCGATGCGGCCGGGGGTTCGGGTGGCCCCACCCCCGTGGCTCCGCGTGAGTCGCCGGCGCGGCCTGCTCCATACCCTACGGTCCCTGGGCAAGGCGCGACGCCCGGGGAGATAGAGGAGTTCCTCATGGCCATGAGGGCACTGTCTCCTCCGACGGGGCCTACGGCGTCTTCGGGCCCTGTGCTTCCGTCCGGGGGCCCTAGCGGTTCGGGTGCTCCTGCCTCGACGCCGTCGGGTGCTCCGGCCCCGGCGCCGCCGACGGCTCCGTCCCCGGCGCCGCAGGGACCCTCAGGGTCGACGCCGACTGGTCTACCGGCCTCTCCGGCGCCGATTCCATCGGTTGCCCCCGACGCCGCGCTGCGCCGGTGCTCCGGCGCCGGCTCCGGGCGGTTGCCGCCCCCATACCCTCGAGTCCGACGCCGATGGGGCCTGTGGACCCCGGGGAGCCGGTCTACATTGTTGATTCCGAATATGGTGAATATGTAGATTATGGAGAGGGTTGGGACGGGTCTGAGGACCCTCTGTCACGCGAGTGTCAGTACAATGTGGACTGGACAGGTGATTTGGGTGACGCCAGTGGTCTGGACGACTCTCCTAACCCTGGCTTTGTCTCGCCTCCTACCGTGGCTTCGGAGGAGGGGGCTGCTTATTCAGTGGTGCTGATGAGGGCTGCCAAGGCCTTACACCTTGAGCTCCCCGTCGCGGCCGTGAGGCCTAACATCCTCACTGAGGTCTTCAAACCGCAGTCATGCCCACAGGAGCCACTGCTGCTATTCAACGAAGCCTTGTCTGACGTTCTTTTGGGCACGTGGTCCAGGCCCGCTTCAGGTTCGCCTGTTGATAGGAACGTGGCCAGACGCCACCGTCCGTGTAGGGATGACCCCAAGTTCCTGTCCACCCATCCCACCCCTGAGAGTCTGGTGATCCAGGCCTCGACTTCCCAGACCGCATTCCCGTCGGCCCCGCCCGACCGGGAATCCAAGAGGTACGACCAGTATGGAAAAAAGGTCTTCTCGTCCCTGAGTTTGGGACTGCGGTCTTGCAACACCGCGTGCCTCTTGGGCCGCTACTCCCACTCTCTGTGGGATACGGTCGCGGACCTGCTGCCAGAATGCCCGCAGGAGGTACGGGCAAAGCTCGGCAAGGCTATGATTGAAGGCCGAGACGCAGCAAAATACTCCCATCAGGTGTGGTCTTGATACGACCGACTCGCTGGGCAGAGCGATGTCCACGACGGTGGCGATTCGTCGCCACGCCTGGCTGAGGTCCGCCAACTTTTCGGCAGATGTTCAGAATGCCTTGATGGACATGCCGTTCGATGGCAGTCGCCTGTTTGGCGACAAAGCGGACCACGCGCTGGAGCGCTTCAAGGACTCCAGGGTCACGGCCAAGTCCTTGGGTCTCCCGACCCAGCGTCAGCAAACGGGTTAGTTTCGCTCCTTTCGTGGCCAAGGAAGGGGCGGTCCCACACGTGCTGCCAGCCACGCGCCGCAAAACATTTCTCAACGCGGTGGCGGCCGTGGAATCCGCCGTGGAGGCGGTCGGGGACAACAGCGAGGTCAGACCACACCTCCCCCCGCAGCATCGGCCTCCAAATCCTCCTAGTCCGTGCTTTCAGGCACATGTGACGCCAGTGGGTGGCAGGGTTCGCCATCACCACTCCCGCTGGCGCGCAATCACATCGGATAGGTGGGTGCTGCAGCTCGTCCGAAGGAGCTACTCCCTCCCCTTCGAGACCACTCCTCCAGCCATGCCACCGCAGAACCACCGTGTGTCGGGGGACCACTTGACACTTCTGCAGGGGGAAGTTACGGCCCTCTTGGCCAAGGGGGCCGTCGAGCACGTTCCTGGGCCAGAAGTAGGGCGTGGTTGCTATTCCCACTACTTTCTGGTACCCAAGAAGGACAAAGGGGGCCTACGTCCTATCTTGGATCTACGGAACGTCAACGGCTTCCTCCGGAAGGAGAAGTTCAAGATGTTGACTTTGGCTCAGGTCTTGGCTGCTCTAGACCCGCTAGACTGGATGGTAGCGTTGGACTTGCAGGATGCGTATTTTCACATCCCCGTCCTGCCGGCCCACCGGCGTTACCTGCGGTTCACGGTAGGCCACGAGCACTTTCAGTTTATCGTGCTCCCATTCGGCCTTACCAGCGCCCCACGGGTGTTCACAAAGGTGATGGCGGTGGTCGCAGCCCATCTGCGCCGGTTGGGGGTTTCAGTCTTCCCCTACCTGGACGACTGGTTGTTGAAGGCGGGCTCGCCCCAGACAGTCGTCCACCACCTTCAGATGACGGCAGACCTCCTGCACGAGCTGGGGATTTCCATCAATGTGCCGAAATCACACCTGTGTCCCTCTCAAAAGCTCCTTTTCATCGGAGCGGTTCTCGACTCGGCGCAGTTTCGGGTTTATCCTCCGGAACGGCGAGTCCGGGATATACAGGCTTTGATTCCCATTTTTCAGCCGTTATCCCGGGTTTCGGTCAGGTTGGCGCTGCGGCTGCTGGGGCTGATGGCTTCCTGCATCCTTCTGGTGCATCACGCCCGGTGGCGGATGCGGGCTCTGCAGTGGGACCTGAAGTTTCAGTGGGCCCAGCATCAGGGCAACTTGTCCGACCATGTCTTGATCTCGGAGGGCACTACGAGACAACTGCAGTGGTGGCTTACGGACCACGATTGGGTCAGAGGCAGATCCCTCTCCCTTCCCCAACCGGAGCACGTGGTTGTGACGGACGCGTCCCTCCAGGGCTGGGGAGGCCACTTGGGAGAGGCGGAGATCAGAGGCATCTGGTCTCCGGCGGAGTCCCGGCTCCATATAAACCTGTTGGAGCTGCGGGCGATCCGTCTAGCACTGAAGGCATTCCTCCCCTTTGTCAACGGGAGTGTAGTGCAGGTGTTCACGGACAACACCACCGCCATGTGGTACTGCAACAAGCAGGGCGGAGTGGGGTCGTGGACCCTTTGCCAGGAGGCTCTGCGTCTCTGGCAATGGCTGGAACGTCAGAGCGTGACTCTGACTGTTCAACACCTGGCAGGTTCTCTGAACGCCAGGGCGGACGAGCTCAGCCGTCGGTGCTCGGTGGATCACGAATGGCGTCTGAACTCGGACGTGGCGCAAGGCCTCTTTCTGAAATGGGGAGAGCCTTGGTTAGATCTATTCGCCACAGAAGAGAACGCGCAATGTCATCAGTTCTGCGCGTTGGAGTTTCCAAGACGGCACTCGCACGGCGACGCCTTTCGGCGCGCGTGGAGTTGCGGTCTATTGTGCGCCTTTCCGCCTATACCACTTCTGCCCAGAGTGCTGAAGAAGATCAGGCGCGACCGGGCCCAAGTTATCCTTGTGGCTCCGGACTGGGCTCGAAGGTACTGGTATCCCGAGCTACTCAGCATGTCAGTCGGTCCCTCGATCCGCCTGCCCCTTCGGGAGGACCTTCTGTCGCAGCAGCAGGGGACGGTCCTCCACCCGAACCTGTCCAGTCTCCACCTCCATGCGTGGAGATTGAGGGCGACAGTTGAGGCCATTTGACTTGCCTCCTGAAGTTTGTGATGTGATTCTGGCAGCCAGGCGTCCCTCCACAAAGTCGGTATACGCCTGCCGGTGGAACAGATTTGTGGCATGGTGCACAGCAAAGACTGTGGACCCTCTTTCTGACCCTCTTTCCGAGGTTCTCCTCTTTCTTCTCTCTCTTGCCCAGCAGGGCTCTGATCTGGGCACTATCAAGGGCTACCTTTCTGCCCTTTCGGCCTTTCTAAGGCTGCCTGATCAACCTTCTTTGTTCAAGTCCCCTATTGTAACGAGATTCTTGAAAGGCATCACGCACATGTATCCACCTGTTCTGTTTGTGATGCCTCAGTGGGATTTGAACCTGGTTCTGACCTTCTTGATGTGTGCTCCCTTTGAGCCCCTTCATTCCTGTCCTCTCCGTCTACTGACTTTAAAGACGGCCTTCCTGGTTGCCATCACCTCTGCCAGGAGAGTGAGTGAGCTCCAGGCTCTTTCTGTCAAACCTCCTTTCATGTCCATTCATCCAGACAAGGTGGTTCTGAGAACTAGACCTTCTTTCCTGCCCAAAGTAGTCTCTGCTTTTCACATCGGGCAGTCCATCACCTTACCCTCCTTCTTCCCGCCTCCGCATCCTTCAAAGGATGAAGAGCGGCTCCATCGTCTGGACCCAAAACGTGCGCTTTCATTTTATATGGATCGCACTCGCCAGTTCCGGGTGGATGACCAACTGTTTGTTGGCTACGTGGGTGCGAAGAAGGGACGGGCGGTGCATAAGCGGACCATCTCTCGGTGGGTCGTCCTGTGCATCAAAGCGTACTACTCTTTGGCTCGGAAGGAGCCTCCTGTTGGGCTGAGGGCCCATTCCACTCGGGCCACGGCGGCTACTACTGCCCTGGGCCGGGGAGTCCCCTTGCAGGACATTTGTCAGGCGGCTACGTGGGCCTCGCTGCACACGTTTGCAAGGCACTACTGCCTGGACAGTCAAGTCCGGAGGGATGGCTTCTTTGGCCGTTCTGTCCTCCAGGACTTTCTGGTGTAAGCTGTATTGGTTTGCAGACCCACCACCGGGGTTGGTATTGCTGGCGTATCTATTCTAAGGTAAGGAATCTAATACTAACCTGTTTCTTTCAGATGAACAAGTTACTTACCTTCGGTAACGATATATCTGTAAGAAACAGTAGGTTCGAGGCATGTGGGCTGCTAAATTCATATCTGTAGCATAGATCGCCGCCTAGTGTTGGGTCCGGATGATTGCACATTGTTGTCCTGGAAGAGTCTTCGAAGTATCACGAGATAGGTGGCTCTTCCCCTGGACTACAGTGCGCATGGGCATCGACTCCATCCCCAGATTGGTTTTTTCCGCCATTGGGTTCGGATGTGATTTCGACGTCTCCTGTTCGGAATCGTTATAGAAATTTTTCTTTGCACCGTCGGTATTGTTCGCGTTCGGTCCCGTCTATCTTCCAGCTCGTGGAGTCAGATATCCGGGGGGTCGTGTGACTCTTCGATGATCGGGGCCTAGTCGACGCGGCAAGACTTCGACGGCATGGAGCGGATTCCGTTCAAGAAATGTCCCGTGTGTGGGTCCAAGTACCCACACATTGACGTCCATCCTGTGTGCAACAAGTGCCTGTCGCCGGACCACGACGAGGCCAACTGTATGGCCTGTTCCATATTTCGATCGAAAAAAACGGATCAAGCTTCGGCGCGTGGCGCGCCTTTAGGCCCAGCGATCGGCTCCAGCACCGGTGGACATCTTTGACGACCCCGCGGAAGACGAACAAGTGCGTCACCTGCAGATTTCCCCTACCCCGATGGAGGTCGAGTCCGAAGACGGAGCTGACGACCACAGTCCCGACATTGAAGTAATCGTCGAGAAGGTAGGGGACGACGACGAAGCATATGGGGCCATGGAAGATAGCTCGGAGGATGAGCTATGCCCCATTCGTACTCTCACGAAGGCTCAGGTCACGGGATCGCCACGCGGCCTTACCCACGACCTTACATCTCGATCCACGGCCCCGCCTTCCGGCTCGGCTACGGACACCTCCGCGGAGCCGCCATTACAGAAAACGAAACCGAAACCCTCGGTACCGGTGAAAACAAAGATGGCCGACACGCCATCGAAACCGAAGACGTCCGCTCCGGTGCCGACGCCGTCGTCTTTGGGGGCCCCCAAACAGGCGCACGCTGCAGACCAGGCTAAGGTGCCGAAAGTGGTTGCAGAGCCAAGCTCGAAGAAGCCCATCGGGTCGGAGTCTACCAAGGGAGACAAGCCGACGCCCAAGAAGACTGCCGTTCCTGCATCGGGAAAGTCTGTCGCGCCGAAGACCAAGGGGCCCGTCGACGCGAAGTCGGTGAAGGCCGCAGAGCCGAGGTCTGGGGCCGTGACCCCTAAAGGGAAACCGATCGATCCGAAGCCATCGACATCTACGGTAGTGGACAGGGTAACGGACGCACCGGTCACGAGTGCTCCTCGACCGGACATCCACAAGTCGGCCACGCTCGGGTCTTCCCCAGGGGGCGGACCACGGACATCAGTCGGATCGACGAAACCGTCAGCTTCCTTTACGAAGCAGGTCTCGGACTCCCTCAAGCGCCTTAAGGTCAAGGCTTCAGCATCGGAACCGAAGACTCCTTCCGCGCCGAAGCTACAAGACGCACCGAAGACCTCATCGGCACCGCTCGTCTACACGTTGCCGCCCAAGGTGGCGCCGAAGGCCTTTGCACCGCGGTCGGTGCCCAAAGACACCGTGTCGACGTCCACTCCACCGGCTGGGTCCGTGGGTCCTCGACAACCTTTGGTTGAAGAACGGTCGGAGCATTTCATCGATGCCGACACCGGCAAACTCACGCTCTACAAGAGGAAGATTACTTCGCAACCTTTGCAGTCCTTTACAATTCCTCTGAAACGTAAAAAGCCTGCAGCAGACACCCCCGTTCTGGTGGAACAGATTCTTCCTCAGCATAGGCGGAGTGCCACCCACGTACTCAGATGGGGATGGAGGGGACCAAGATGAGGAGTACAACTTCCCTGCTCATACAGAGCCTGATGAGCAGCAGGAATCATGGATGGATACTGGTAATCAAGGGGGCCAGCAGACGGTCCAGGATCCACAGGTCTTTCACGTGAAACAGTCCCCCACTGAGGACTCTGCGGCGTTTAATGCCTTAATCGAAAGGGCAGCTACAAACCATAAGGTGGAGATGCATGCTGACCCCGTGGAAGCGGACTTCCTTTTTGACACTTTCTCTACTGCCGAAAAAACTGTCAAGACTCTCCCCATGTTTAAAGGGGTCCTTAAGCATGCGGCAGACATTTTTAAGGAACCCACAAGATCCCGGGTGGTAAACCCACGCATCGAGAAGAAATACAGACCGGCACCTGGCGACCCCACCTACATACGTGGCCAGTTGCCTTTGGACGCTTTGGTGGTCTCTAATGCCCGCAAGAGGGCAAACTCCCAGACGACGGGTGAAGCTCCTCCCCCAGACAAAGAGTCAAAAGTGCTGGAGGCATCTGGGAAGAGGGTAGCGGCTCAGGCGGCCAACATATGGCGCATCTCAAACACGCAAGCTCTGTTGGCCAGATACGATAGGGCACACTACGACACCTTGGAGCAGCTGTTACAACACCTCCCAGACCAGTTTAAAGTGGGAGCTGAAATGCTTATCCAGGAGGGGAAGCTCATCTCCAACGCTGCTATAAAGTGTGCGCTAGATGTTGCAGACACAGCAGCGAGAGCGATCAATACTAGTGTGATGTTGAGGCGTCAGGCATGGCTCCGCATCTCGGGGTTCAAGCCAGAGATACAAACTACTATCCTCAACCAACCCGTTAATCCAGACAGGTTGTTTGGCCCAGAGGTGGACACCACCCTGGAGAAGATCAAAAAGGATACCGAGACTGCCAAGTCCATGGGAGCTCTCCAGTCACAACAATTTAGAGGGAACACTTTTCGTCGCTCAGGCACTCGAGGTGTTAACAGAGGGCACATGTCGCAGCAGACGCCATTCAATAAAAGTGGCGCACAATCCTCCTACAGCAAGCAGGGCAGAGGTGGATACAGAGGAAACAGTGCCACGGGTAGAGGAAGAGGCAACAACAGTTCCCGTACCTCTGCCGCCAACAAACAGTGACTCCCTGTCACTGCCCCCCGACCATCCAACACCTGTCGGGGGGAGACTCCAACAGTTCCTGCCCGTCTGGAAGTCCATCACCACAGACAGGTGGGTCAGGAAACTTATCCAGTTCGGCTATTGTTTAGAACTGACATCCACCCCACCACCCATGCCCCCAAAACACCATCCTATGTCAGCAGAGCACTTGCACTTATTGCAGCAGGAGGTTCTAGTGATGCTGCAAAAAGGCGCGATAGAGCTCGTGCCAGTGGAGGAGGAAGGCACAGGGGTTTATTCCCTGTACTTCTTAATCCCAAAGAAGGACGGCTCGCTCAGACCGATTCTGGACCTCCGCCCCTTAAACCAGTACATTCTTTCGGAACACTTTCACATGTTGACACTGCAGCAGGTTCTTCCCTTGTTACAACAGGGGGACTTCCTCGCAACCTTGGACCTCAAAGATGCTTACTTTCACATACCACTCCACCCCTCCCACAGAAAGTACCTCAGGTTCACCATCCAAAACAGGCATTACCAGTTCAAGGTGCTCCCCTTCGGAGTGACCACTGCTCCCAGAGTGTTCACAAAATGTCTGGCGACAGTGGCGGCACACCTTCGGAGACAGAGTATACATGTCTACCCTTATCTGGACGACTGGCTCGTGCACGCAAAGTCAGCCCAGCAGTGCGCCGCCGACATGACCCACACCATTCACCTCCTTCACAGTCTAGGATTTACACTGAACTACCCGAAGTCACACCTCCAGCCAGCCCATGTGCGGCAGTATTTAGGCGCGACTATCAATACTCTGGCTGCCACAGCTCAGCCAAACCCAGCGAGGATCGCCAACATCCAGTCGCTGATCCAAAAGTTCAGACCACAACACTCACTCCCAGCAAAAGTGTTCATGCAGTTGATAGGCATGATGGCCTCCTGCATCTTCATAGTCCCGCATGCGAGACTCCATATGCGTCCGCTCCAAGAATGCTTAGCGCATCAGTGGACTCAGGCTCAAGGACAACTAAACGACCTAGTGTTGGTGACGGGTCGGGCATACAACTCTCTGCATTGGTGGAATCCACACAACCTTTGCAAGGGCCGACCGTTCCAGGAGCCAGTGCCACAGATTACTCTAACAACGGACGCGTCTCTCCTAGGATGGGGGGCTCATGTGCTCCACTATACGGTGCAGGGACTATGGACAACGCAACAAAAGAAGATGCACATCAACTACTTGGAACTGATGGCAATCTTCATGGCACTCAAGTCCTTCAAAGTACATCTGTGCAACAAAGTCGTGTTGATCCGGACGGACAACATGACGGCCATGTACTACATTCAAAAGCAGGGAGGTACGCACTCTCCACAGTTGTCTCATCTGGCTCAGAGCATGTGGAAGTGGGCCATTCAGAGGAACATCTTCCTCATGGCGGAACACCTCCCGGGCGCGGACAATCAGATGGCGGACCTGCTCAGCAGGTACAGCCACCAAATGCACGAGTGGGAGATACATCCATCAGTACTCCACCCGTACTTCCAGCAGTGGGGTCATCCAGAGATAGACCTGTTTGCCACGGAGGAAAACGCAAAATGCCAAAGCTTTGCCGCCAGGTTCCCTCACCCACAGTCGCAGGGCAATGCGATATGGATGAACTGGTCAGGCAGATTTGCGTACGATTTCCCCCCAGCGCCTCTCATTCCGCTGGTGGCAAGAAAGCTAAGGCAACACTCGATGACACTCATCCTTGTTGCTCCAACGTGGGCGCGACAACCGTGGTACACCACGTTCCTCGAACTCTCTGTGGTACCGCATCAAAGACTGCACCTCACACCCCGGCTCTTGACGCAGAATCGTGGAGACATTCAGCACCCAGATCCGCAGCAGCTCAATCTGGCGATCTGGCTCCTGAGGTCTTAGAATTTGGCTACCTTAATTTGCCCCCTGAATGCATGGACATCATCCGGGAGGCAAGGAAGCCCACTACCAGAGCTTGCTATGCAGCAAAATGGAAGCGGTTTGTCACCTACTGTACCGAGCACGCTATTAACCCGCTCGATGCCTCCATTCCTAATATCATCTGCTATCTGTTGCATCTTTACTAATGCAATCTAGCATACGCTTCCATTAGGATACACTTATCCGCCATAGCGGCTTACCTCCAAAACAGGCAGCATCTCTCTGTCTTCAGGGTGCCTGCCATTAAAGCATTCCTGGAAGGGCTGAAGCGGGTCATCCCTCCCAGGACCCCGCCAGCTCCTGTGTGGAACCTCAATGTGGTGCTCACCAGATTGATGGGTCCCCCATTTGAACCTCTGCATTCATGTGAACTTCAGTTCCTCACATGGAAAGTGGCTTTTCTCATTGCCATAACGTCTCTACGACGTGTTAGTGAGCTACAGGCGCTCACCATCCAAGAGCCATTTATACAGATTCATTCAAACAGGGTGGTGCTGCGCACTAACCCCAAATTTCTCCCTAAGGTGGTGTCGCAGTTTCATGTCAATCAAACTATCGAACTGCCCGCATTCTTTCCCAACCCAGAAACGGTAGCAGAAAGGATGCTCCATAATCTTGATGTCAAAAGAGTGCTTATGTACTACATTGACAGAACACAACCCTTTAGAAAGACACAGCAACTCTTTGTTGCCTTCGCAGCTCAGCACAAAGGCAACCCCATTTCCAAAGCAGGAATAGCCAGGTGGATCGTTAAGTGTATTCAGATTTGGCTATCAGAAGGCTAAGCGCACTTTAACGGTCCCCCCCAGGGCACACTCCACACGCAAGTTGGGGGCCTCCATGGCATTCCTAGGTAACATTCCTTTGGAAGACATTTGTAGGGCAGCCACATGGTCTACACCACATACATTTACCAAACATTACTGTGTAGATGTGCATTCCAAACAGCAGGCAGCTGTAGGACAGGCTGTTCTTAAAACACTTTTTCAGACTTCTGCAGCTGGCACGGGCGGCCGCCGTTAATGGAGGGACTGCTATGTATTCTATGCTACAGATATGAATTTAGCAGCCCACATGCCTCGAACTGAATATGCTACTTACCAGTATGCATCTGTTCTTGGCATGTAGGGCTGCTAACATTCATATCGCCCGCCCTCCTCCCCGGCGCCCGTAGCGGCTGCAGACTTTATTCTTACACTTTATCTCTAACATGGCCATCACTTTCACTGTTAAACTCCATCATTGCCACAATGGCTAAAAACAATCTGGGGATGGAGTCGATGCCCATGCGCACTGTAGTCCAGGGGAGGAGCCACCTATCTTGTGATACTTCGCAGACTCTTCCAGGACAACAATGTGCAATCATCCGGACCCAACACTAGGCGGCGATCTATGCTACAGATATGAATGTTAGCAGCCCTGCATGCCAAGAACAGATGCATACTGGTAAGTAGCATATTCATTAGTATTAGATTCCTTACCGCCCCACCCTTCCTCCCCGTTCTGCGAACTGATACATAGGGTTAAGGTCATCCCCTTCAGGGCCCTAGTTTCGCATGGCACAAGTGTTGGTTCTTACATGGCTCTGCGTGTTCTGGCGCGGAAAAGCTGTGTGCAACGAACTGACGTCAGCGCGCGGAGGCGGCGTCTATATACTCCAGCGACGTCATCACGGCGCACGACGCCAACGACGGACGCGGAGCCGCAGGGGACGCCTGCAGACGACGCCTACCAACGCGCAGGGGTACTGCTACGCAAAAGTTTCCGGATCCAGACTGACGCCTGGGGATATTCTAAGGTAAGGAATCTAATACTAACTACTGTTTCTTACAGATATATCGTTACCGAAGGTAAGTAACTTGTTCTACAGCAGAAGTGGCTAAGTATCATAACATCGGTTTAAAGCAGGCTATGATAACAATAACAGTGTAAATGAGGACCGACCATGCAGCTGGAGCGCGGGACACGTGGCAAAATAGGGGAGCTGGCACAAGAATCCTTAGTATTAGGCTGATCTCTGCAGCACCCACTGTTATTAAATTATACTCCCAAATAAGCAAGCATGCATGCTCTGGATTGTGCAGTGTGAATAAGAAAAACATTTCTTACAGCATACTTTGGCTTGCCAACAACTAGTGCTGTGCATGTTGGGCAATTTATAAGTACATTTTACCCATGTGAAGAAAAAGAAAATCTAAATGGCTCCAACCAGTTTTGCTAGCCTGTCTGCAGTACTGCATGGAAGACTTGCATCACCAACAAATAGTTCTGGTGTTTTAAGAGGGAGTATGCGGATTGTATCCGCTTGTAAATTCTTCACACAATGTATTAACCTCTTCTATGCTCATGACGAGCTCAGCTCGTCATGAGCTACGGCGCTCCGGTGCTCATGACTAGCTGAGCTCGTCATGACCGCGCCCGTTATTTGGAACGCTCGCATGCTAGGCTGATTCCCCTGCAGTGCTGAGCGTTCCATTGGAACGGGTGTGGCCTTGACGAGCTCAGCTGTGCCCCCCCCCCGCCGCCCAGCACAGCGGGGGAAAACAGCCTCGCAGCGAAGGGGCTAATAGATTGAAGGGAATGGATGCTAGCACACAGTTTTTACAGACAATTCTTGAGAACTGAGTAGGCTTATTGATTTCCTTATTGGTGCCAAATCTTTCTGTAATGTTCATATCCAGATAAAGGAGCTCTAGAATGTCAATGTATTGATCAAGTTTAACTGTAGTAGGGTATCTGAGTGTTTTTTGTCTCTCATCAAAGGCAGGTTTCAAATTCTTGGCGCATATAATATTCACACTTGACAGTATTGTTTCTGTTCGCGTTCCCCTTTCTTCGCGGATCGTTATTCCTAACAAAAACTTCGATCGGAGAGCTTGTGGTAGGTTGTCGGGCCTAGTCCCAGGTTCGACGCTCAGTCAATGGAACAAACTCCTTTCAAGTTCTGTCATCGGTGCCACGCGAAATACCCGCCCACTGACTCATACGAGGTGTGCAATTTGTGTTTTTCACCCGACCACAGAGAAGACCACAGCGACGCATGATGAGCTTTCCGCTCCAAAAAGATAGCTTGCGGTCGTCGGGTCCGCAACGCAAAATGCAGAGACAACAAGCAGGTTCCATTCTGGACCTCTTCGGACCTCAATCGTTAGAGGAGGAAGGCGGCGAGCCCATCGGAGCCGATGAGGAGCAGGAAGACATCTTTGTTTCTGAAGATAGCTCCGATGAGGACGAAGACATCCCGCAAGGACAACGTGCCGTGAGTACAGCCCCTACCTCACCCCACCTTCCACTTCCATCCAAGAAAAAGGCTCCGCACCAACCTGTGACCTCTGGCCCCGGTGTGCACAGAGAACAAACTTCTGAAGCCCCACCTTCGGACCCGACACCGAAGTATAGTAAAAAGACTTAAGACTCCGAAAAGCCCCATGCCAAATCGGGCACTGAGCTAAAGACTTCTGACACCGAACATCCTCAGTCGGCACCGAAACAAACTTCGGATCCGAAAACTCCAGCCAAGAAACCATTGGCGCCGAAACATTCTGAGCTAAAACACACTGAGATGCCGAAGTCACCAAAAAAACATGTTTTCGGTGATCCGCTCGACAAACCGTATCAGAAACAAAAAATCCTGGTTATACACCCAAAGACTGCACATATCACCACTAAAGTGACTTTAAAAAGAGGTGCTACTACAGAAGAGGAGTACCACATACCATTGAAGAAAAGAACTGTTGGGACATATCCTTCCCCTCCTCCTCTTTTCCTTCACCCTCTTTACCCCAGACTATACCTGTGCCAACTTCACCTGAGCACTCACCACCACACACACCTGACAATCAGCGTGATGGGAATAATAATGATGATGATCAGCCTGGAGACGTGTGGGATGACTATGAATGCTGCTGATAACGACCCGGACATATATCCTACCAAACCCTCTCCACTTGTTGGATTTGTCGAGTTGTTAAGTAGGGCTGCTACTTACCGTGGAGTCCAACTACACAAAGAATCCCTTGAAGAGGACTTTCTTTTCGAGACCCTACAAAACACACAAAATTCTACACACATATAGCCCATGTTGAAAGGCATGACCAAAGCAAGTGGCCTAGTTCCAAAATGGCAACAAGGACTCCCACACGCACTATTAGTTAATATTGGCTTTAAACAATTTTAATCAAAAAGATTCAAATAGAATTTCATACTGTTGGAAATGGGATCCCTGGCTCGCCAAAGTCAGTCAGAGACCACCACTCCCAAGTCAGGGCAAGGGAGTTACACGCCAAGATAACCCCTACTCACCCTCTAGGTAACGTGGCGCGAGCAGCAAGGCTAAACTTGGAGGCGATGTAAGTTAAGTGTTTGCGCACGCACCCCAGCAACAACACCCAGGCCCACCACAAAGGAAACTCCACACAAGGTTATATAAAAATAGCCTTTGTATTACACCAAAACACATTAGATAAAACACACACTTTACAATGTGCCAGAGGCACGGGCAGAATTTACAGGGGATATTTACAAGACAGGGCCACCTGAACCACTGTCAGGAATCAGCACTTTCAGAAATAGCACTTAGAACATAGAATATAGCACAAAATAGCACACAACCAGTAATCACTGGTAACCAGGATCTCGCTAGCACCACCTGCACTAGGGAGAAAACAACCACCTATGTATCACAATACCTGTAGGGGTGTAAGAGGAAAACACATGATGCAATGCATAACATTCATTCAGAGGTGTAAAGGAGGAAAACACATGATGCATCAACAATACATTCAGAGGTGTAAGAACAATTGCGCAAAATCACATTAGTCGCCACCTGTGACTGTCCCTAGGCCAACTGGCCTCTCTAGGACTAGGACGCCCTGTGTCCAAAGTTAGGGGGGGCCTAAACGTGGCAGCTGCCCACAAAGTGCTGGGCAGCTGTGTGAGGATGGGGCCACACGCTGGAGCCTCGCAGCAGGCTCTGGCCAAATCACTTGTGCCCCCTAGAGCCTTTCTGGGCTTGAGTAAATCAAAATGCCCCCCTTGAGCCTTTCAGGCTCAAACACCAAATGCGGCCGTCTCTGGAGCCTCTCTAGGCTCTGAAAATAACCATGGGACCCTTGAGCTTCGGGGCTCCTAACTACAAATATGGCCCGACGTTGGAGTCCCCCTCCTGGGAACTCGCAATCTCACAAATGCCCCTGGATCATTGGAGTCCCTCACGGGGGACTCTGAAAATAGTTAAGTGCCCCCAGGAAATGCCGGCAACGTAGGAGCCCCGCTCGGGGGCTCGGATACCAAGATATGCCCCCTGAGCCTCAACAGGCTCTACACACCGGAGGTGGGGGCGTGGGCACCGGCAATGTGCCCCGACGGCCCCCCTTTCCCCTTCGGAGCTGCACTCACCGGTTCTCTTGCCGCCGGTCTTCTTTCTGGTGTGGCCCAGCGCGGGGTAGGCTCTCGCCTGGGTCTGGATTCAGTTACCGGTCTCCTCTTCACGGCAGCAGGCGGGGCTCCCCCTCGGTCCCGGGAGCCCCGAGAAGGCAGGCGCCGCTCTCTCTTCCTGGTTACACGTCAGGTCCCGGGCCAGCAGCCAATCAGAGCGCGGCCCGGGAATGACGTCAGAGGTGTCCCGCAGTACCGCCCCCGGCCTGCCTGACTTCCTGGTCGCGGGCCGGGCGGCGGCGATTCTCGAGCAGGCAAACGAGGGGTGGGCTCCATCCAGGAATTAAATATTAGGCGAGGTGGGCTCTCGCCATGGCGGCCAGGTCCCTGTCGAGGTGGGCACTCGCCAGAGGACTTCCAGAATCGGCCAATCAAGCGGGCACACGCCGGGTGGGCACCGGCTGTAGCAGGCAAAGCGCTCCCAAGCGCTACAGCCCGAATAAAGCGCTGTTAGGCGCTAGAAGGAAAACGAAGCGCTTCCAGGCTCTAGGGAAATCAGAAAGCGCTCCCCAGCGCTAGAATGTAAATGTAAATGTAAATGTAAATGTAAATGTATTTCGATTTATATAGCGCACGAATCACCCAGGGGTCTCAAGGCGCTTGCTTAGGGAACCCGTCCTGGTATTCCCCTGTGAGATACCCCGGCAGGGTATCCACAAGGTGAAAGCCAGGCATCCCGCCGCGAGGGGCCGTAGTGGAGATTAAGCAAGCTATTGCCCAGAGTCGCAGAGTGTGACCCCGTGAGTCGAGGAGGCACCGGGGCGAGAATTGTCGAGTCCGTGGAATTTTTGAGCCCGAGACCCGCCGAGGCAGGGAATCGAACCCTGGTCCACGGCCGATCTCAGCTTCCGGGTCTGCCGCCTCTAACCACTGAGCCACGCTTCTCCACGTAGAAGTAATAAAAAGATCCAGCAAAGTCCCTTCAGGGGGGGGCAGGGGGCAAGGCTGGGCCCAGAGCCAGCACACTGGGTCTCCAGGCAGGGAGACACCCCAAGTGGCGGTCCTCTGGCCCAGCAGCAGCAACAACAGCCCCCTCAGGATCCTGGAACAAGAACAACATCTGTGGGGACACAGCCCCATTTTTATACAGTGCATTCCTTTGTTCAAGGGTGCAGAGTGGGGGCGGAACCAGTCGCAGCTGGTTCTTGAGTACTCTGTTTACCTCAACCACCCTCTCTATTCACTGGCAGGGCTTGGGTCATTAGACACACCACAGGGGGGCGGAGCCAGCATTGTGTGGGGAAAACCCAGCCCATCCAGGACACAGGTACACTCCTCCCACACATCACTCATGCTAATCTCCCACTCACCACCGGGCAGACCCATCCAGACTTCCTGGAGCCTGGCATGCCAGCCAGCTCCAGCCAATCACACGCCAGCACCCTCACAGCACACGTACAGCCATGTCTAGAAATGGCGCTTCCCTACCAGACACATACATGCTGCATACACCGTTGCGCAGCATTCACTCACACGAGTTCACACATACCAGACTCAAGCCTGTACACCCCACGCATCAGGAACTACCAGGGACACATACATTCCCCATGCATTCCTATGGGCGGGCAGGCCTAGCTCAGCACATGCACTCAGAGTGCGCACGCACTTTCCACTGGGACACAGTGAAAGTGCGCAGAATCCCTAAAATCACCATTGACAGGTCACCATTTAAAGCAAAAAGTCTAGGGGTGAACCTGCCCTAAGGGCCAAAGTCCAACACATACAATATGAATTTGTACAAGGAAACACGTTACATTATGACAAAATCATAAAACAGCAGACTGTTCTGTATGACATATTTCAAAACCCAATGCATTTCGGCACACTTGGTCCCTTCATCAGGGGTATTCTGTGAAAAGAAAAAGAAAACGATTCAAATGATGCATTCTGTGGTCAGCCCTATTTTAATTAAATTAAAAATAAACGTTTTTTATGATTCACCAATATAGCATGCTTCCACCACCATAATGTTATTCAAGGTGTGTTCAAAAATCAACATTTACTGTCTTCACACAGATAGATACTCATGTGGAGTTGAAGGCTGCATCAGAGGAAGGATGAGAACATCCACTGAACTTCCTATAGATGACTGATATGGCTCACAAAGTTCAAATCAATGCATACCTGCTCTACACTGAGCAGACCCAACTCCTAAAACGGGAACGAGTGTCCCGAGATGTATTGGGTTTTGAAATATGTCATACAGAACAGTCTGCTATTATATGATTTTGTCATAATGTAACCTGTTTCCTTGTACAAAAGAATAAGAACATTTCTGTTGCATAAATTCATATTGTATGAAATTCTATTTGAATATTTTTTATTAAAATTGTTTAAAGCCAATATTGTTTAACTAGTTGTGCGGGTGGGAGTCCTTGTTGCCATTTTAGAACTAGGCCACTTGCTTTGTTTTATCTTATATACTTGGCAGGCATATTTCCCAACACAGCACACATATCAATCCATAGTGCCTAAATTAAATAAGACTGTGCGCCTCTCACCCACATTATTTCTTTAGAAAGGCATGACTAGACAACATTTTTAAAGATCCTGTTAGAGGAAGTATGCTTACCACGTGGGTAGATAAAAAATACAAGCCTGCCCCATCAGATAGAGTTTACATAAAAGGTCAACTACCATTAGATTCACTAGTAGTTTCTAATGCATGTAAAAGGGCAACCTCCCAAACTAATGGAGACGCACCACCACCAGATAAAGAGTCTAAACTTCTTGATGTGTCAGGAAAATGGATATCCTCCCAGGCTGCTAACTTCTGGCGAATTTCTAATACACAAGCATTGCTAGCACGCTATGACCGCGCACACTGGGATGAAATGGAACAACTCATCCAGTTTCTCCCTCAAAAGCATAAATCAAAAGCACAAGACCTAGTTTGTGAGGGGCAGTTAATTTCTAATAACCAAATTAGATGATCCCTAGATGCTGCTGATACATCTGCCAGAGCAGTAAACACGAGTGTCCTTCTAAGAAGGCACACCTGGCTGTGCATTTCAGGATTTGAACTGGAAGTTCAAACTTCCATACTAAGCTCACCCTTTGACAAGGAACACCTTTTTGGGCCTGTGGTAGACACTTCATTGAATAAAATGAAGAAGGATACTGAAGTTGCTAAATCCATGGGAGCACTTCAGTCTCCACAAGGGTGTGGTTCCTTTCGTCGCTCCTTTTATCGAGCAGGGTCCAAGACTACTTCCTCAGACACTGCGTACAACTATAAGGGCAATAACCAGCCCTCAGGTTCCAAGGGTTTCTCCCGAGGCACTTACAGAGGAAACACCGGCAAGGCCAGAGGTACAGGTTCCAACACACGTACCTCGCCATTCAATACAAAACAGTGACTTGCCAATAGTTCCCCTAACAACGTAACACCTGTGGGGGGACGACTGTCACAACTTCTACCAAAGTGGCAGTCAATAACAACAGACAAATGGGTTCTACAAATTATCCATTCTGGTTACTGACTAGAGTTCATCAACACTCCTCCAAACATTCCCCCAGATTCTTCACAAAATGTCTGGCGGTAGTAACTGCACATCTCAGAAGACAAAGCATACATGCCTTTCCCTATCTGGACGACTGGCTCATCAAAGCCAGCACATATCATCAATGTCGCAAGCACACTTCACTAACCATTCAGCTGCTTCAACAGCTAGAGTTCTTAATCAAAGTGTTAAAGTCACATCTACAGCTAAACACAGTTCAGGATTACCTAGGAGCCACTCTTAATACTCGGAAGGCTCTTGCGTATCCCACTGCAGCCAGAATTCGAAAATTCAGGCGCTCCTGCTCAAATTTCAGCCCACTCAGTCACTTCCGGCTCGAGTGTTTATGCAACTGGTGGGAATGATGGCATCTTGCATCATGATGGTTTCCCACGCCAGGCTACACATGCGTCCACTTCAAGAGTGTTTAGTCAGTGGAACCAGTCTCAAGGTCTATTAACCGATCGAGTGTCGGTAAGCGTCCGTACTCATCGCCCTCTACAGTGGTGGAACACACAAAACCTGTCAAAAGGGCGTCCGTCCATAGACACGATTCCACAGACCTTGTTGACAGCGGACGCATTCCTTACTGACTGGGGAGCTCCTCTTCAACAACACACAGTGCAAGGACTGTGGAGTTGCCAGCAAAAGATGTTCCACATCAGTCACTTAGAGCTCATGGCAATCTTTCTAGCTCTCCTATCTGGCAAAGCTGTGTTAGTCCGAAAAAACATGACAGCTATGTATTAAATACAAAAACAGGGAGGGGGGGCACTCTCCAACTGTCCCACTTAGCCCAGGACATCAGGAAGGGGGCTATTCATCACAACATTTTTCTCCTAGCGGAACACCTCCCAAGAGTCAACAATCAGATTTTGGACCTCCTCAACAGGAGGTATCAAATACACGAGTGGGAACTTCACCCTCAAGTTCTCCAACTATACTTCCAAGCTTGGGGAGTCCCTCACATTAACCTGTTCGCAACACCAGAAAATGCAAAATGCCAAAGCTTCGCTTCCAGGTATCCACACCCTTTGTCCAAAGGCAATGCTGTATGGATAAACTGTTCAGGAAAATTTGCTTACGCTTTTCCGCCTCTCCCACGCATTCCATCAGTGGTTCGGAAACTCAGGCAAACATCTTCATCTGGCTGAAGGGCGGTAGTGTGTGCTTGGCAGGGATCTGCCTTGCACGGTCACACGCCCGGGTTCACCGAGGCTGCCTAGTTTTTAACGCTGGTATTTACCTGTTTTATTTTTTGCTATTGACACTCACCTTTCTGGCATTTCGTTCTCTTGCCCCCTGGGTGCTGGAGCAGTGAACCAGCTCCCGGTCATCCTCCTCCACTTCAAGGGCCGGCGGGGTCCGTCCATGCGAGCGGACCCGCCATCTTGGGGGGAGAGTAGGTTGACGCTCTAATTTCCACTGACACCACCGGCGCAGGGCGCCATAAAAGATCCTGATGGTGCGAGCGCGCTAATCTCTTCATCTGGCTCAAGGGCGGTAGTGTGTGATCGGCAGGGATCTGCCTTGCATGGTCACACGCCCGGGTTCACGGAGGCTGCCTCGTTTTTAACGCTGGTATTTACCGGTTTTATTTTTTGCTATTGACACTCACTCCTCCACTTCAGGGCCGGCGGGGTCCGTCCATGCGAGCGGACCCGCCATCTTGGGAGGAGAGTAGGTTGCTGTTCTAGTACCCACTGACACCACCGGCGCAGGGCGCCGTAAAAGATCCTGATGGTGCGAGCGCGCAGCGGATGCGCGCAGCGGGCGTGCCAAAGGCAAGCTCGTCTGTGCCCGTCCGCGCCAAGGAAGCGCTCCGCGCCAGCCACGCTGCTGTCTGGACTTCGGGGGGGACATTAGTCGGGATGCGGGCCTCATTAAATATTCCAAAGAGTTACTTCTTCACTTAGGTGAGCTTCATGCTGACAAAGGGACTTTTAGGCTCCTTGTATCAGCAGCCCCCCTTGGTGACTTCTTAAACAAGAGTTTACTATCATGTGAACTCCTCAATGTGAGATCTCTGCCTAAGCATAGTGCAGAAATACAGCTGTTGTTGCTCTCTCATGAGCTCAACATGCTGTTTCTGACTGAAACTTGGACTAGCCTTGATTGTGAGGTCGATCTCTGTTGGGCCTGCCTACCAGGTTATAAAATCCACCACCAACCTCGACTTAGTGGGAGGGGAGGGGGAGTCGGAGTCATCTTTAAAGATATCTGGAAGGTAGGGACCATTGATATGGATGTGGTTTCTGGGGTGGAACTCTTAGGACTGACTATAAATAACGATTCTGAGTTAATCTTCACTGGGATCGTTTGTTATAGGCCTCCAGGGGCATTTAGCACTCAGCAGCAGCAATCTCTGCTAAATGCTCTTACTGATATGGCAGCCACTCACCACAAATTGGTTATCCTGGGTGACTTTAATCTGTGGTTAAACGGTTCGCTTGACCCTGGGCTCCATAACTTGCTTAACTCTTGTGAAGGTCTTGGCCTCCACCAGTTGGTCGAGAAAGCTACTCACAAGGCTGGGCATATCCTTGACCTTATTTTCTCCAGCCCCCTCCTCCTACATATTGGCAAAATTTGGCCAATGAATTGGACGGATCACTCCATGATAAAAACTTTCACTGAAGTAAAGCCTCCTCAGGGTTTGGTCTCCCACCCCCTGAATATACCAGCAGAGACTGGAGGGCTCTGACTCGCTTGAAGAGCTCGGGCCCTGTGTTCGAGGTTGGGGACTGCTTCTCTTCTGATCTATCAGTCACAGATAATTACACCTTACTGTGCAAAAATATTACATCTACATTGGACTCCTGTGCCCCTATGAATCCCACAGGGCTAAGAGCAGAAACTCTGCCCCTTGGTTTAACACCACACTGAGCGCGCTCAAACTAACATGTAAACAGGCAGAGAGGAGATGGAGGCGAGGCTATATGGAGTCTGATAGGCTGCTATGGAAAGAGAAAATTGGGGAGTATAAGAATGTGATTAAAAGGGCAAAAGCTGATAATTTCTCCTCTGTTACCTGTAACGCTTCTAATAGCTCCAGAAGCATTTTTAACATTCTGGACAGTCTTATCAACCCCGACTGTTCCAAGAATGTAATCACACCCTCGCCGGAACTCTGTGAGAACCTGGCTGGATTCTTTCGGGAAAAGATCCAGCTGATCATTGACGACCTTGTGGGTGGTCAGCAAGCAGCAGGGAATCCTGGCCTGGCGGCAGAATGCACTATAATGCATGAGGTGGGCGACTCAGAGGATGTTGTAACCGGCCTTTGTGACCAAGCTCCTGAACCACTCCGTGAGTTCACACCCCTTACTGCGGAGGAGTTCTGTAGTTTGGCACAGGGCATTTCCTCTGTATCCCCCCTTGATCCAGTACCTCATAAGATCTGGAAAGAGCACAAGGAAGAGCTGTTCCCCGCCCTACGGCTGATTTGTAACCAGTCACTTATCAGTGGTGCGGTTCCTCCACAATGGAA
Source organism: Lissotriton helveticus (assembly GCF_964261635.1). Classification (NCBI taxonomy): domain Eukaryota; kingdom Metazoa; phylum Chordata; class Amphibia; order Caudata; family Salamandridae; genus Lissotriton; species Lissotriton helveticus. The sequence goes on from NC_136068.1 coordinate 352,816,369, forward strand.
GCAAGCTTTAGTTTCTCCCCTGTTGAAGAAGCCCTCCCTTGAACCTGAATGTTCAAAAAACTACAGACCTATCTCTGTTGCCTTTCCCTGCTAAAATCGTAGAGCGGGCTGTTAGTATGACTCTCTCTTCCTATCTTGAACATCACAATCTGCTAGAAGAGGCTCAGTTTGGTTTTTGGTCAACTCATGGGAGCGAGACGGCCCTGTTGACCGTCATGGACGAGCTTCAGAGGCGGGCTGATAGGGGAGAGGCAGCTGCATTGATTCTGCTTGACCTGACTGCCGCCTTTGATATGGTCAACCATGTGATTCTGCTGAGAAGGCTGAGCGAGTGCGGGGTTAGGGGTTCCGCCTTGCGGTGGTTCTGTTCCTTTTTACAGGACAGACAGCAGGCGGTATCCCTTCCCCCTTTCAATCCACCTTCTCCAATGTGCTGCATGGGGTACCTCAGGGTTCAGCTATCAGCCCTATCCTTTTCAATGTGTACTTAAAACCTCTGATTGCGGTTATCAAGGCATATAATATTGACATCATAAACTATGCAGACGACACTCAGTTGATCCTGTCATTTGAGGGTGAGGAGTCGACTACAGTAGAAGCTTTTCACAACGGTTTGCAGGACACGGCCCGCTGGCTGCAGGATAACTTGCTACAATTCAAGCTGGAAAGACTGAGGTGATCTTCTGTTCGGCAAACAGGATTTCACCTTGTCTTCCTAGCAACTTTTGGCCTTCAGGCACTGTGTCCACAGTTCAGCCGGCTGCTAGTGTCCGCAACCTGGGCATTATATTCGAAGACAAGCTTACTCTGGAAAGACAGATTACAAAAACTACTGCCTCATGCTTCGCGATCATCAGATCCCTCCGAAAAATCTTACCGCTACTACCTTCCCAAGTGCGTGCACAAGTGGCCAGATGCACAATTCTTAGTAGGCTTGACTATTGCAACCCTCTCCTGCTGGACTCCCCTAACTTCCTGTTGGACAGATTGCAAAGAATCCTGTCGGCAGCGACCAAACTAGTACTAGGCTTGTCTAGGAGCTCCTCGGCGTCTGCAGCCTTAGCTGAACTTCACTGGCTCCCTCTGAGACAGAGAGTGCAATTTAAGTCTCTCTGCCTTGTTTTTTAAAGCCCTTCACGGGATAGTACCTGTGCGCATGCGCAAAAGAATCAACTGGTACACCCCGACAAGAACACTGCACTCCTCGTCGGCAAGATTGGTGCCGGTTCCTAGGTTTCGTAAGGTCAGATCGGGGGGCAGATCATTTGGGGTGGCAGCTGCTAAATTTTGGAATAGTCTCCCCTGGGAAATCAGGCAACTCAGAGAGCTTCTTCCCTTTAGAAAAAGGGTAAAAACCTGGCTGTTTCCCAGGACGTAGTGGCCGGTCCCAGTTACTCGCTCCCCCCTTGAGTCACGTTTCCAGCGCCAGGATGCCTGCTAGGTGATACCGCGCTTTATAAATTGAATAAATAAATAAATAAATAAATCACTCATGCTAATACTAGTAGCTCCAACATTGGCATGTCAACCCTGGTTCCACAACCATGTTGGAACTCTCTCTAGTACCACACCAAAAATAACATTTGACTCCCAGTCTCCACACACAGAGCCATGGAAAAAATCAAACACCCAGATCCCAAACAGCTGAACCTTGCAATCTGGCTCCTGAAGTCATAGAGTTTTGGTGATCTCAACCTTCCATCAGACTGTATGAACATTATTAGAGAGGCCAGAAAGCCTACCACAAGGACCTGCTACACATCCAAATGGAAACATTTTGTCATCTATTGTAATAACAATCACATAAACCCCCTTGAAGCTTCCATACAGAACATGCTGTGCTACCTATTGCATTTGCAGCAGTCCGCATTGGCTATATATCCATCAGACTGCATCTTGCTGCCATAGCAGCTTACCTTCAAAATAGGCAATATTTATCGCTATTTCGAGAGCCTGTCATCAAAGTATTCATGGAAGGACTAAAAAGGGCTAAAAAGGGTATTTGGAAGAAACAGGTTAGTGTTAAATTCGTGACCTTAGAATATCCCCAGGCGTCAGACTGGATCCGGAAAGTTTTGCGTAGCAGTACCCCTGTGCGTCGGTAGGCATCGTCTGCGGCTCCGTGTCCGTCGTCGGCGTCGTGATCACCGGGATGGCGGCGTCGTCGGAGTACTGAGACGCCGCCCTCGCGCCCTGATGTCAGTTCTTCTTTTTTCTGCGCCTGCAAGCGCAGATCCAGGAAGAGCAGTACTCCTAGTTGCTTTTTGACTAAACTTTTTGACCTCTTTTGGATCTTCTCGAGTCGCTACTTGACTCTCTGTGCCGATAGGGATGCCTGGGTTCAAACCCTGCGACGATTGTAACCGCTTGATGTCGGTTACCGACCCCCACCGTCGGTGCCTTTACTGTCTCGGGGCCAACCACGATGACAAGTCGTGCCCCGACTGCCGGGACCTGACGTCGAAAGCTAGGCAGGAGCGGTCCCGCAAGCTCCTCGAGCTCCTGCAGTCGGCCCTGCGCCGCTCGAAGTCCCGGTCCACAGTCATCACAGCTCGGCGAGTCAACACCACTCGTCGGGCTCCAAGTCCTCAGGCTAAGTCGAGGCACAAGAAGTCGAAAAAGCAACATCGCTCTTCTGACTCCCCCCGACGCTCGCGCGTCGCGGCTGGGAGTACGGGCGACAGCACCCACGCGGCTCCATCGGAGCCGCAAGCACCGATTCCAGCTCCATACCCGCCGGTCCCTGGGCTGCACGCGACGCAGGAGGAGATCAGCGCCTTCCTCGCGGCCATGAGGTCGTGCTTCCCTCTGTTGGACCTCCGACGACCCCTCCGCTGGCACCATCACCAAGGGTGTCGCCCCGGCGCTGTCCCGGGATGGCGTTGTCCCCGATCCCCACCCCGGTCCGGATCCGGCGTCGGACCGGCGCCACCCAGCGCCGTCTTCTACGCCGATCGGTGAGCCCTTCACCGATGACCCGGCTCCATTGTTTATTCCTGACTATCAGGAGATGGATGACGAGGGTGATTAGAAGGGGTCTGAGGACTCTCTGGCACTGCAGTGCCAGTTGAGCCAGGACTGGGCAGACGAGCTGGTAAGGCCAGTGGTCTGGACACTTCGCCCGACACTGGATTTGTCTCCCCTCCTACCGTGGCTACGGAGGAGGGGGCTGCTGGCAGCGTAGTGTTGACTAGGGCAGCCAAACCTTGGCTCTTGAGCTCCCAGTTCCCGCCATGAGGACTAACCTCCTCACTGAGGTGCTCAAACCGCAGGCAAGCTCCTCGGAGCTTCTCCTGCCGCTTAACAAAGCCCTCAGTGATGTTCTGTTGGGCACCTGGTCCAAGCCCTCTACATGCCTCCCTGTAGATCAGAACGCGGCCCAAAGCCACCGCCCGGCCCCAGGCGACCCCAGCTTCCTTGCCGTTCACCCCACCCCTGAGAGCCTGGTGATCCAGGCCTCTACCTCCCAGACAGCATTCCCGACCGCTTCTCCGGATCGGGAATCCAAAAGGTGCAATCAGTTTGGGAAGAAACTGTTCTCCTCACTCAGTTTGGGGTTGCGGTCTGTCAACACCGCCTGCCTTTTGGGCCGTTACTCCCATTCTCTGTGGGACACGGTGGCGGAAGTGCTGCTGCAATGCCCGGCGGAGGTCCAGGCAAAGCTTACCCAAGCCCTTGCAGAGGGACGGGATGCAGCACGATATTCGATTTGGTGTTGACTGGATACCACAGACTTGCTGGGCAGGGCGATTGCGACTACGGTGGCGGTTCGACGCCACACCTGGCTGAGGTCCGACAACTTTTCCGGGGATGTCCAAGCCTCCCTTATGGACATGCCCGTTGATGGCTGTCGCCTCTTTGGCGACAAGGCGGACTGTGCGCTGGAGCGTTTCAAGGACTCCAGTGCTGGGCCCAGTCCTTGGACCTCGGCCAACGCCAGCAAACTTCTGCTTTTCGTCCCTTTCGTGGCCAAGGAAGGGGCGCCGCCACACGTCCAGCTAGCCACAGGCCGCAGAACCAACCTCAACGCGGACGTGGTAACCGCCGTGGCTGTACCGGGGGAAACCGGCAAGGTCAGTCCACACCCGCCCCTGCAGCATCTGCCGCAAAATCCTCCAATTCTTTGTCAGGAGGCTCTGCGCTTCTGGCAATGGCTGGAACACCAGGGCGTCACCCTGGTCGTTCAACACCTGGCAGGTTGCCTGAACGCCAGGGAGGACGAACTCAGCCGCCGGTGCATGATGGATCACGAATGGCGTCTGAACTCGGACGTGGCGCAAGGCCTCTTTCAGCAGTGGGGAGAGCCTTGGTTGGATCTATTCGCCACCGAAGAGAACGCGCAATGTCATCAGTTCTGCGCGTTGGAATTTCCAAGGCGCCACTCGCTCAGAGACGCTTTTCATCGCGAGTAGAGCTGCGGTCTGTTGTACGCCTTTTCGCCTATACCACTTCTGCCCAGAGTGCTGAAGAAGATCAGGCGCGACCGGGCCAAAGTCATCCTTGTGGCTCCAGACTGGGCACGAATATACTGGTATCCTGAGCTACTCCGCATGTCAGTCGATCCCCCGATTCGTCTGCCTCTTCAGGAGGACCTTCTGTCGCAGCAGCAGGGGACGGTCCTCCACCCGAACCTGTCCAGTCTCCACCTACAAGCTTGGAGATTAAGCTGCAACAGTTCCATGCGTGGAGATTGAGTGGCGGCAGTTGAGGCCATTTGACTTGCCTCCCGAAGTTTGTGATGTGATTCTGGCAGCCAGGCGTCCCTCCAAAAAATCGGTATACCCCTGTAGGTGGAACAGATTTGTGGCATGGTGCACAGCAAAGGCTGTGGATCCACTCTCTGCCCCCCTTTCTGAGGTTCTCCTCTTCCTCCTTTCTCTTGCCCAGCAGGGCTCTACTCTGGGCACTCTTAAGGGCTACCTCTCTGCCATTTCAGCCTTCTTGAGGCTTCCTGATGAGCCTTCTCTTTTCAAGGGCCCTGTTGTAAATAGATTCTTGAAAGGCATCACGCACATGTTTCCTCCTGTTCCTTTCGTGATGCCTCAGTGGGACTTGAACCTTGTTCTGACCTATCTGATGTGCGCTCCTTTCGAGCCACTTCACAATTGCCCTCTTCGTCTTCTGACCCTTAAGACTGCATTCCTGGTTGCCATCACCACTGCCAGCAGAGTGAGTGAGCTCCAGGCTCTATCTTCTAAGCCTCCTTTCCTTTCTGTCCATCTGGACAAAGTTGTTTTAAAAATTCGTCCTTCTTTCCTGCCCAAGGTGGTTACGGCCTTTCACATCGGGCAGTCCATCACCTTGCCCACCTTCTTTCCGCCTCCGCATCCATCGAAGGAGGAAGAGAGGCTCCACCGTCTGGACCCAAAACGTGCGCTCTCCTTCTACATTGATCGCACACGCCAGTTTCAGGTGGCCGACCAGCTCTTTGTTGGTTACGTGGGTGCGAAGAAGGGGCGGGCGATGCACAAACAAACCATCTCTCGGTGGGTCGTGTTGAGCATCAAGGTCTGTTACTCCTTAACTAGAACGGAGCCCCCTGTTGGGCTGAGGGCCCATTCTACTCGGGCCACGGCGGATACTACTGCCCTGGGTCGGGGAGTCCCCTTGCAGGACATCTGTCAGGCAGCTACGTGGGCCTCGCTGCACACGTTCGCTAGACACTACTGCCTGGACAGCCAAGTCCGGACAGATGGCTTCTTCGACCGTTCTGTTCTCCAGGACTTTCTGGTGTGATCTTGGTTCGTAGACCCACCACCGGGGTTGGTATTGCTGGGGTATCTATTTTAAGGTAAGGAATCTAACATTAACCTGTTTCTTTTAGATGCACTAGTTACTTACCTTCGGAAACGATCTATCTGTAAGAAACAGTAGTTAGTGTTAGATTCCTTACCGCCCCACCCATCCTCCCCGTTCTGCGAACCGATATCTAGCGTTATGGACATCCCTTTCAGGGCCCTAGTTTCATGACACCAGTGTCGGTCTCTGGCATGGCTCTGAGTTCCTGGCGAGGTAAGTTATGTACAAGAACTGACGTCAGCGCGTGAGGGCGGCGTCTAAGTACTCGAACGACGTCATCCCGGCGATCACGACACCGACGACGGACGTGGAGCCTCATACGACACCCACCGATGCGCAGGGGTACTGCTACGCAAAACTTTCCGGATCCAATCTGACGCCTGGGGATATTCTAAGGTAAGGAATCTAACACTAAGTAGCTATTTTGGGGGACCCCCTCTGAGGTTTACTTTTAGGTCAGGGAGAAGAGGGGAAAAAACAGCAAGTACAATAATAAGAGAACTCCCTCGTGACCTTCAAACTATTACTTCAGGGTACAACCTCTGATTAACATGGCATCAACACATCACAATATTTTTACTTTTTCATTATTTTTTATTTGAATTATTTTTTTCTTCATTTGATTTCTTTTTTTCCTTTCATCACATTACACAGTTTAAAAATTAATTTTTGCACTTCAAATACAAATTTTTTCATCTAAATTCATAATACAAAATACAATACATCAATAACAATATATTTATAACTTGAATAACAGGTAGAGAACAACCTAATCACAAACATTCACTCACACTCATCCCCATACACAACTTCATTTACTCATGGTCATAATGCAGTCTATTATCTTTTTATCTGTTGTCCAGCATGAACCACAATGGGTGGGATTTTACAAGGATTTGGCCAACGCGTTTCGGTGGAAAATAACAGCAGTGGAGACCACCTTCATCAGGACCCGCCAGATAAATCAATGTGTTCTCTACAACCTGGAGTATTAATAACTAGTGCTGACTTTGGCCTTTTTATGTCTGAAGACAGGATATAGGAGCGTGTAACAATCTTACTTCTTATTTCATCTCTGGTATCTTTATACAAACACAAGGAGACTTCTATTCTGATGTATCCCACGTGGTTGGCTCCATAATTTTAGCTTCAATTTCATAGGGGACTCAGCCTCTGCAACTCACTAATGTTCGTTGTGTAACCAACGTATCTTCTATTGAATATGTAAGAACCTTCAATTCTCTTAATTCCGTGGGTCTTTGTTTTCTTCCTCGCCACGGTTCTCGACCCTTCTTTTCTTCAGGGCTTCCTCAGATTGCTTAAATCTCTGCGAGTTTCTCTCCTATGATTTTCTCCTACGTTGTACAAAGTACGATAGCTTACATCCTCGAGCCTCTAACACTAACTACTGTTTCTTACAGATATACCATTACCGAAGGTAAGTAACTTGTGCAATACCCCCAAGACTCCCACCTGCCCTAGTATGGAATCGTAACATAGTCCTCACAAGAGTAATGGGTCTGCCATTTGAACCCATGCACAAAGGTGCACAAATGTGAACTACAATTCCTTACTTGGAAAACAGCTCTCCTTGTTGCAATCACTTCATTAAGGAGAGTGGATGAACAACAGGCACTAACCATAGAAGAACCCTTTTTCCAGTTACATAAAGTGGTTCTTCGTACCAACCCTAAATTCCTACCTTTGGTTGTATCTGCTTTTGACATCAATCAGTCAGTTGAATTACCTGTACTCTTCCCTCAACCTGACTCTGTTGCAGAACGAGCTTTACATACCCTAGATGTCAGTAGAGCTCTTTTGTATTACACTGAAAGAACAAAATCAATTCGTAAAACCAAACTACTCTTTGTAGCTTTTGCACCACCTCACAAAGGCAATCATATCTCCAAATTAGGAATTGCTAGGTGCATTGTCAAGTGTATTCATATTTGGTATCAAAAAGCCACAAGGACTCTCACAGTACCCCCTAGATCACATTCCACTCGCAAGCTAGGGGCTACTATGGCTTTCTCAGGGACTATCCCTATTACTGATCTCTGCAAAGCTGCAACATGGTCCACATCACACACATTCACCAAACACTATTGTGTAGATGTGTTAGCAAGACAACAAGCCAATGTTTGTCAAGCAGTACTTAAAGCGTTTTTTCAGACAACTCCAACAGTTACATGATAGCCACCGCTACGGGGAGACTGCTATATAGTCTATGCAAAGTATGTGATCTACAGCTCACATGCCTCGGACAGAAAGTGCTACCCAGTATGCATCTGTATTGACATGTAGAGCGGTAGAATCTCATGCGCCCACCCACCACCCCGGGTACCTGTAACTGCTATAGTTCTCTGTTTAATACACATACTTACAATTGGACTTCTCTATTCTTTACTGCTACTCGATTCTCTTCGGAAAAAGATCTGAAGATGGAGCCGAAGACCATGCGCACTACCATCTAAGGGAGGAGTCTCCTACCTCGTAACTAGGGAAAACTTGCGGAAAAACAAAGTGCAAACATCCGGACCCACACTAGATGGTGATCTTATTCAACAGCTCTACATGCCAAGAACAGATGCATACTGGGAAGTAGCATTTTCTTTTGTTTAAATATGTGCAGGTTGAACAACTGGTCATTGATGTTTGGCTGCTCCTGCTAAAAAAAAGCCTGTACATGTTGCACAGTATTACTACTACTATGTTTTTGTTTTACCTGAGTACAGGACACGGCTATGTTGGTAATTCTTAGCTATTGAGTCTACCAAACAAAATAGATAATTTCTGCCCCTCCCCCCATCTACCTCAAGACAACAGAATTCTACCTTTATTGAAAATCACATACATTTGATTTATAAGCCAGTAAAGACTGAGTACACTCATAAATTTCCAATTGAGGGACTTTGTGATTAATACTTTAGTTAAGATTTTTGTTCTACAGCTGGACATTATTCACTACAGCTTCTTGTTATATAATGTTAACTTAAATCAGTTCCCATTTCTGTACAGACTTTAGGAAATCAAATGATTCTACATTTCTCATTAACATGATTTTTTTCAAACTGTTAAAATATTTTATATGTTTTGCTTAATAAATTTTTTCATTTAAGGTCAAGCAGTTGGCCCTCAGAATCAGACACAAGGATCCCAAGGAACAACTAATATGATGCAGCCCAATCTAATGGGGCTTCATGGAAACCTGAACAGCCAGCAAGGCGGAGGTGGTGGAAGTGGTGGTGTTCTACAAGTAAACTTGGGGAACATACAAGGACAGCCTCAACAAGCCCCACAATCACAGCAAATTGCTATGCACCAACAAATCATATCCTCTCAAGGACATTTGGTGAACATTCAAACTCAAGGGGGCTTGAACACTCAAAACCAGATGATAATCCCTCGAACCCAGCTTATGCCCCAAAGCCAACTGATGATTTCATCTCAAAATCAGAATCTTGGCCTTGCTCAACAAAAGGTGACGCCAACCAAACAGATGATTCCACAGCCAGGTCAGCAGATGATGCCACCTCATAATCAGATGATGGGCCCTCAAGGTCAGATCTTAATGCAGCAGAATTCTATGATGGAACAGATAATGGCAAATCAAATGCAAGCAAACAAACAGTTTTCCTCACAAAGCCAGCCTGGTGTCATGACTGGCTCAACTCAGCTAATGAGGGGCCAAACTCCAAATATGCAGGGAAATATGGTGCAATTTGCTGCACAGATGATGTCGCAGCAGGGCTCAGTGAATGGCAATCCTCAGGGAATGGGAATTCAGGGGCAGGGTCTGAGAGGTGTGGGGCCGGGTCAGCACTTAAATCAGCAACATGGGGATCCTGCTGCAAATATGAACAGTGATATGAATCTTGCACAAATAATGCCAGAAATGTCCTTGCAGCAAAGCAACATGGGACAAGCCCACATGCAGGTGATGCAAGGTGGCAACACTCAGGGGAATCACTTTCCAGGACATGGGCTACCTTTCAACACTTCTTTCGGTGGCGCACCAAATGGGAATCCGATGAACTGTGGTCAGAATCCTGGCTTCCCTGGTAATAAGGATGTCACTCTTACAAGTCCTTTGTTGGTAAACCTGTTGCAGAGTGACATATCTGCTGGGCACTTTGGTGTGAACAGTAAACAGAACAATCAAAATGCCAGCAAGCCCAAAAAGAAGAAGCCTCCGAGGAAGAAAAAAAATGCACAGCAAGCTGAAGACCAACTCGGGTAGGTTTAAACAATTCTAGAGTAATATTAAGATTAGGTGATCATTAAATCCACTGTATATAAAAGACAGTTGTATCTTTTAGTGTGACCATTTTTGTCTCATTTTCTATACATAAACTGTTTAACCTTAAACCACTTTTATGCTTTTTTAACTTTTATTTTAAGTGTGTTCTCTAGTGTAAAAATCCATTGTGTGCCATCAAAATCTTAGAGCAGGTTACCCTATATTTTGTACTTCTTTATACTCCAATATCTCATATATGATTGGTAAATGTTTTACACCTTTTTAGTACCTTGCAAATGATGCATGTGCTATTCAGATAGACTACTAGCCACAGATTCTGCACCTTTTGAATATTCTCCTGGCGTCAGACTGGATCTGGAAACTTTTCAACAGTACCTCTGTGTGCTGGTAGGTGGTGCCATGCGGCTCCACACCGACAGGTGCTCATCAGATTTGCCTGTGATTGAGTCACGACTGTAAGGCTTGCAATGGATTGCTCGTCGATAATCCCGAAGGCCATTCAAGACCGAGAGGTGGGGACTATACATCGCCAAGCACCTGAAGAGTCTGTCATGAGACCACTCCAAATCGAAAGTTCGGTCCCATTCCAGACCTGGAAGTCATAGGAGTCATTCCTGATGTCAGGCTTTGTCTTGATCAAAGTTGTCTGGTAAGTCACACTCTCCTGAGAAGGAGTGGGAGCTGCACCATACATCTTAAACTTGCTTTAGAAGTCGATTGACTTTGGAGTCTATCCAAATGCTTGTCCTTGTTTCCTGGACCACTTGCTACTCGGAAACAGATCAAAGAGTCAGCGAGGCCATGCTCATAATTTCTGGATCCTTGCTGACTCCTGGCACACCCTCGGGCCCTGTGGAACTGAGCAGTTCTCCATGGGGAATACCTCTGGTGGGTGTGCTCTAGGCACAGGTTGGGCCCTCCGAAACCATCCCAGAGCACCCTCCAGCTCCAGTTCCAACTCTGTCTCCGGCCCGGGCTAGGCAGTACAGTAGTGGGGTGGCCAAGTTCCCAATTGTATTGTGATTAGGACACCAGCGATTTCACTGGGTGGGCCATTGGCACTAGTGTCGCCATTCGTAGCAATGCTTGGCTGCGGTCATCCGGTTTTTCAGGTGAGGTCTTGTCCCTCATGAACATGCCTTTTGATGGGACTTACCTCTTTAGGGCGAGGCAGGTTCTGCTCTTGAGTGGTTCAAGCCGAGGAGAGCCACAGCATTCTCCCTTGCCTTATCTGTCCCACCTTCGAAAATGCATCAGCCTGAGGTCGCTAGTTTGTGAACTGCTGATACATCACAATGCATTAACAGCCCACAAACCAGGCACATCTACTATCACTCATTTGACATTATGTTGTCTCTGAGCCTGTACTGTGCTCCACTGCTTTTTGGCTAGGTTTGTGCTGTAGAAATACCACAAAAGCCTCAAATATCACAAATGATCCTAACCCTTTATTGCCAGATTATTTAAGTTAGTGGAATATTTATGAAAGCTGTAAGGCCTGCTGTATAAGCTGAGTTTTTTTGCTATGTTCAGTGATATTTATTTTCCAGTATTTTTAGATATGTTCCTGTAGTTCCTTCCAGGCAAACATTCTGAGGGTTAACTTTTAATTCAAGTTGCTTTCAATGACCACATTCATCAAACAATCTCACTGAATTTACCCTAAAAACGTAGCTTTTAAAATGTTGTACCAATCTACAGCCCATAAGGTTGATCCTGTACTTCTAACATCAGCAGATGCATGTCTTTTCACTATCAGTAGAGCTGACTGCACTTTTTTCAAATACGGCTTGTAATACAGTTGCCTTACTTGCAGAAAACACATTTGACTGGATAACCTAATCTTTTGTATTGTGTGGGCTAGCTTGATTTGGTCTTCAATGTCTGACTTCATCTTGTTAGTAATGCCATGCATCAAGTACATGTATATTTACAAGCATTTGCTTTCATTATTACTACTTCACCTAGAGCAAATTCATCCAGGTCCCAGAAACCTAGTAATAATGATTAAAGACACTGAAAACCCTAACACATCCTACGATTATCCCTACATACGGACATGTTGGCGCATGTGGCATGAATATGCCTAGACATCACAACCCCGAACATTCTGTCACTCCCATATATCTGATCATCATCTGACACCCCATCAGATAATGTCAGGGAGACCTATGAACATGCAAGCACCTGCCACTAGAAGCAAGGTACAGGGAGAAAGTACGCCAGCTATCTTAACTGATGAAGTGCATGTTTATCTTTCTGAATTAACCAAAGTTGCAAAGTTCATCCCTAAGCGGGTAACCAAAGGGAAGACGAAGTAAGCCACCTCTAAGGTTCACCTCCCAGTTGTGCACATAGGCAACAACATTTTTTTGTCAGAAACTTTTTTCGGAAATGGAGGGAACCCAAGTTTGAAGAGCCTTTCACTGTGATAACGGTAAACTCTACTGCCTTCAAGGTAGATAGATGGCTGGATACCTTGGATCCTCTTCCCAGACATTTGGATAAATCCAGTATCACCTCAAAGTTCACCAAAATATAAATGGAACAAGAGAAGGGAAGAAGATTGTGGCAATAAAAATACCCCCTCCACCTCTGCCATTGGATAATTATTTGCTTTTGGACAATTTTATGAATCAGTAGAACGAAAGCTATGTATTTTTGGTTTCCTTTTTCCTTTTTTGTCTCAAATTACTATCATTTCTACTGTTGCTCTTTTACAGTATTGTGTACTCTAGCTCTACTAGTTACATTGCCTACTGGTGAAGAGGAAACTCCACTCTTGGTAATGTGTCCCTTAGAATTTATACCAGATTATTAGATAATATGTGGTATTAGCACGTCAGACATCGTTTCAGAAAGTACTAATGAATCCTGTTTAGTTTGCTCTTTAATTCCTTATGCCACAGGATTAGATAGGCTACCTTCAACTAAACAAGTACCACCAAGCACAGCTCTGTCTTTTGCATCTCTGCCAGTGTAGGATTAAGGCCCCAATGCGGCTGACACTTGTTAGGGTAATTAAATTTCTAGCAAATTCCCACAAATATTACTTCAGCAGAAGTTTTATATATTCTTATAGATGCACAGGACATAAGGATGAGATAGTACGAATGAGGAAAACAGGTCGTCCTACTCCTGCAGGTTGGATACAAATGGCTTAAGTTTAGGATTTTTAGGAGTAACATGCCCACACAGTGAGTGTAATAGTTATTTGGTAAATCTTTTACCCCCATATTGTGTTTGTAGGCCAGATTTCAGAGTTACTGGATCAATTTAATGATGATCAATGACATTAGGATATCCAATTTTCCTGTAGGGCCATGTCTTTACGGAATGGTACTGGTCAGGATGTAGTAGAAAAGCGTACATGTATATGGGATGATAATGTGCGATACACTTGGATAGATGGTACAGTAAGTCCTTAGATAGTCATGAGATTAATGTCTGTTTCTTTCCGTTTCAGTGGAAACAGCTCTTTTAATGTAATTCAGAAAAGGGGGTGGTGATGAACAGAGTGCCTGAATTAAGCAGACCACTCTTACCCAGTCCAAAGATCAGGGCTTGATCCATCACCGTTTTTTAGCTCACTGCACCATCCCAGCTCAGAACTTGGCTATATGCAAATTAGTCTGTTCCTGTCCCAGTGCATGATGGGAACAGGGCAAACCAAACTACCAAGCCAATTCTTATACTGGGAAGGAAACAAGCTTCCGGAGACCGGTTTCTGCCATTTCAGGCGGCGTCGGCCCGGCTTGCTTGAATCCTGATGGTGCAATGAGCAAGGGACTCACATCTGAGTATACCCTTCCACGCTTATGGTGGACAAAATGATTCAGAAAAGGGGGTGGTGATGAACAGAGTGCCTGAATTAAGCAGACCACTCTTACCCAGTCCAAAGATCAGGGCTTGATCCATCACCGTTTTTTAGCTCACTGCACCATCCCAGCTCAGAACTTGGCTATATGCAAATTAGTCTGTTCCTGTCCCAGTGCATGATGGGAACAGGGCAAACCAAACTACCAAGCCAATTCTTATACTGGGAAGGAAACAAGCTTTTAATGTAGGCAGGAATTTCAACTACAGTGCCACAATAGATAGCGCCAACATGCAAGGGGGCACCTCTAGTCTAATGGACTATTATTGGCAGTGTGGAGAGCTACTGTAGGTTCCGCAACCACCAAAGTGGAGTGGCCTATCCTCGTTGGTCACCTTGTTCGTCCCTGTTCTCGTAATACCTGCAATTGACGTGTCCATACATCATGAGCACCCCATGATCCGTCCAATGACTTTGTTTCATCGTTACTGAAGGAGAAGGACGGCAGAGTATTCTGTCACTGCTACTTGGAATGATGTTCCCCAAGAGTACTGGTTGTTTAAAGATGCACAGTTGTTCTTTGGTAATATTCTGCCGTGTGTTCAGACAAAGGCAACTGCTCAATCACTACAGACAATTCGATGGGAACTGCTTAAGACTATAAACCCTACGAAAGATGGATTTAATGCCATAAAGCAAGAACTGCGTGCCATGAGAATGACGATAATGCAACACCAATATGTACTTGTATGCCGACGATACTCAGTTAGTGGTCTCTTTTACAGACAGACCCAGCGTTGGACCGGTCCAATTTCCAAAGAGGACTGCTAGCTGTTGCAAAATGGATGAATGCCAACTGCCTCCATCTGAATGCTAATAAAACTGAAATATTTCTACTGAGAAAAGACGCCCTCTCTTAGGGCAACCATTGGTGCCCTCTTTGCCTTGGGCCTTCCCCCATGCCCAAGTCCTCTGTAAAATAATCTAGGAGTCATCATTGACAGCACTCTGATTTTTGAGGCCCAAGCTAAAACGGTTGTTTGCACCTGTTTCGGGCTACTAAGAAGCCTTAAACTCATTCTTGAACTTTTTGATTTCAGTACCCGACAAAATATATTTCAAGCAGTAATTTTGTCCCACCTTGACTACTGTAACATCTTGTACCTTGGCACTAACCATTCAGTTGTTCGAAGACTGCAGCTTGCCCTGAATGTGGCAGCCAGGCTGATTTTTGCCCTTCCAAAATTTTGCTCTGTTTTTGGTCTCCTTTACAAACTGCATTGGCTTCCAGTGTAGAAGTGCATCCACTTCAAGACCTTGTGAATGGATCATAAGATCTTATATTCCCAAAGGGATCCCATTCTGTCCAATCTCCTCTCTTGTTATAAATCCTCCCGTCCCCTACGTTCAGCTGATCTTCACTTGGCCACTGTCCCGCGAGTCCGAAGGCCCAAGCTGGATGCTGCTCATTTCTTGCCAAAGCTTCTGTTCTTTAGAATGCTCTTCCTCTTTCCATCTGGAACATTAGAAACCATCTGCACTACAGGACATCTTTGAAGACATGGCTTTTTTTCTACCTAAATTGCCTGCCTCTTTCTCTGTGAGGCCGATAGTGTCAGTTCTCTAATTTTCAGGTCCAGCGCCAGGAAGCACAGTTGTTGGGGCAGCTATGTGCACTATGAAACCCTATAACATAACATACTTGATCCTATGACGTCCATGTAAGGAGGGGTATGCGTGAAGATTGGGGCTGCATGCTGTACTTTTGTACCAGCAAATGTCAGAGGCTATACTAACTGCAACATCTACAGAAGAAAATGGTAGATGGAGGTGCCCCAGATAATTGGCTAAGTGGGTAGTTTCCTTTACTACCATCCTGGATTTTGGGACTCCTAGGAGCCTTATTGTCAGATCTTGTGGCATTGCTAGTGATGTATTTTGGTATTCTATTCATTTTAGTTTGTTGTAGGAGTGTCAGTACAAAGGCAGGAGGGATGTTTCCAGTTAGGACAACAACACGAGTAGTAGATGCTCAGGGCAACACATACTATCTAGTGTCAAGTATAGACCAAGGTTTAGAACCAGTAGTTGAAATATCAGTTCTAGGGGGGGGGAATGTTATAGAGGAAATGAAACATGACGAAATTACGCTACAGCTGACATCAGCAGAAAACAATGTAAAACAAGCATTGGCATAGCCAATAGGTCTCGCCTTTGGGAACTTATAAGTGTTTAGCCATGCAACAGTGATTTGTTGCACCAAGGATATCGTGCTGGATAACTAAACACTTATAAGGTCCCAAAGGCGAGACCTTTTGGCTATGCCAATGCTTGTTTTAAACAGGAACATGAAAGATACATTTTGCTTCCTTGCACCTTTCTCCTCAGTGATGCGTTTGGATGATGCCTTAACGGCACGGGCCTGTGTTTGGGACATGGGAGGTTGCCAAGCTAAATAATTCTGTGAAAGGGCCACGCCAGGGATCCGGTGTGGCCCCAAAGTGCCAAGCACAGCCACCCCGTCCTTCCTCTCCGAAACCAAGACAGGAATTAATAGAGCGGATACAGGTACTTTCGGTCCTGTTAAGGTCTGAATCCCTGTCCAACTCCAGCCTGCACACTGATTGATCTCTGGTGCAGTTGCTTGAACCCATCGAGCTTTGATATCCACCATTACACGTTGTCCTTGTGATATTTGGGAAACCTATACATACATTGCCTGGATAACGCATAAGACGTATTTCTCATTTGTCACCCGTGCAGCGTATGAAAGCTGGTAAAATAGTTTGATGGGTTTTCGCACCTGTTGCAGAGATTGATGATACGGAGGAGACTCCGCGGGGCTGGAGGGTAGCACTGAACGCTGCTCTTTGCTCACTGAACCATGAGATAACCGAGCCCGCGGTGAGTAACTTTATGTCCACTTTCCTCCCTCGTCCCATACCCTGCTCTTAAATAAGACCCCCCCACACACACACACTTAAAAGGGGGTGTGGCACTGGACAACCAAGTGGAGGGTTGATGAATTTTCCCGAGTGTTTGTTTCAAATCATTGGATTAGGTCATTTTCTGGTCATCATAATCTTTATAAACTTTATCTGTGAGGGAGCGGTTCTACTAAATCGAAGCACTGTGCTGAGTGCCAAGTACGTTTGAACTGCTGATGCCCATTGGAAGAGAATATACTTTCGTTCCACGATTGGTTGTCATCGATAGGGAAGGAACTGCTCCCATCTGGCTGTCCAGTTGGACTAAGTAAAAGGAAACCCCACAGGGACCCCTGGTTCTCAAAAGAACTAGAAGAACTTCACCTACAATCCAAGCAGTTAGAACGCATATGGAGAAAGGGTTATGAGGAATCTAATTGTCTGACTTTTAAAAAATTTAGGAAAAGATACCATGCAGCCATCAAGTCGGCAAAAAAGTCTTACTTTTATAACCAAATCACTATGGCAAAACATAACCAAAAAGAGATGTTTACAATTGTGAAATCATTAATTGACCCCAAGGGGGTACATGTTGAAATTCCTCCCTCCCAAAAGTTATGCGAAGACATCGCAATCTACTTCAACGAAAAGATTAAGGCCATCCAAAAGAACTTTGTGACCCAAGACCATTTGGAGCCTTTTGAGGTCCAGGGAACCTCAAATAGGGATGGTAGTGTAGGCCTCCAAGCTTTTGAATCGGCCTCCCTCTTCCAGACAAAGGAAGCGATCTTGGCCTGTAAATCAGGATCCCCTCAGGACGCTTGTCCATCGATGCTTTTACATCATATAATTGACATTGTTAATCCGGTGATTAATGAGATCGTGAACTCCTCATTAGCTACGGGGACGGTCCCAGATGAATGGAAATTCGCCATAGTAAAACCCTTGAAGAAGAAGCCAAACGTCGACTCCTTAGATCTTACAAACTATAGACCCATAGCTCTGTTACCCATTTTGGGTAAAATTACAGAGAAAACTGTGTACAAGGAGCTCTCTAATTACTTAGAGGCAATACAGGCTCTTTATCCCCGTGAATCTGGTTTCCGACCAAAATACTCTACTGAGTCGGCGTTACTTGAGATATCAGATACCATCAAATTCATTCTGGACGAGGGCAAGAGTGCAGTCTTGATCCTTTTAGACTTGTCAGCAGCGTTTGATTCTATCTCTCATAAAATCCTGCTTACCAGATTAAGATCGTGTGATATATGAGATCAGGCCTTGGCATGGATTACATCTTTCTTGACCATTAGGACACAATCGATCTCGCTGGGACCATTTATGTCATCACTACAAGTCATTACTACAAGGGTGCCGCAGGGGGCTTCTTTAAGTCCTCTGCTGTTCAATATATATATATGGCCCCTCTTGTCTCTCTGATCTCTAACTATGGGATCGAAATTACGTTGTACGCCAATTGATCCTTTACCTGGACAAGACACCTACTAATGCAGAGGGAAACTTTAAAATCTGACTGCCGTGTTGCAATGGATGAGGGAAAACCATCTCTGCTGCAATGCCAACAAGACAGAAATCTTAACAATTGGTAAAGATAACCCCTTTCATCCAAAGGATTGGTGGCCAGACGATACCACAGCTCCGCCATCAACGGTGGATGTGGCCAAACATTTAGGCATGTGGTTTGACTCTGCCCTTTCTTTCAAGCCCCATTTTTTTAAATTGACCGGGACCTGTTTTGGGTTCATAAAAACTTTGAGAACGTTTTATAATTTGATTCCCCTGGCGGCCAAAAAGACTGTAGCAGTGGCTCTTATATTATCGAGACTGGACTACTGCAATAGCCTCCTTGTAGGAACCAACAAAACTATCCTGAGGAGACTACAGGTGGGCCAGATTGGTTTTAGGACTACCACGTAGGGCGTCGGCTTCAGCTGCACTGACGACCCTTCACTGGCTTCTGGTCCTGTTCAAACTCCTACTGATAACTTTTAGAGCCCATCGTCACCTAGGTCCAGGATATCTCTCAGCAAGATTTAGGCCTCATACCACCGTAAGAACACTAAGGTCCACCACTGCCAATTTGCTCAGGGTTCCAGCATTTAGATTAGCCACTAGAGGCGGAAGATCACTGACTGTCTTGGGAGCAAAAGCCTGGAACCGTATACCCAAGGAGCTTAGAGCTATTGAACAGGAGGGGCCGTTTAGAAAACTGTTAAAGACGTGGATTTTAGGTCTATCAGATGCTTGTTGCCAAAAGCTAATTTAGGCTTATGTCATCCACTTTATCTGTTGTTGCCCACAGCGCCAGGAGACTCCGTCAGGAGTGGCAGTTCGCGCTTTACAAAACCTCTTTTCATTTCATGCTGGGGAACAGGAAAAGTAGAGCAGGGGGAAGGACTGATACAGCAGTGATCGAGAAACAGAAGGACAGCAGGGCGGGAAATAGTGCATTACCAATAGAGAGGAGGGAGAGACAAGCAGAGGGTGAGATGGAGAGAGAGAGCAAAGCAGAAATGGATACCGAGAACACACACAGGAAGGAGAAAGAGTGGAAGGCGGACCAAGGGGAAAAAGAGAATGCACTAAAGAGAGAAATGGAGGCTAGCTAGCACTTATCTTGGAGAAACAAACATTTGGATTGCTGCGGCATTCAGCCTCCTCGTGGCGCCCTTGCCTCTCTGAAATAGACACATGTTTTGTTTTAGAGCACAGCAGGTGGGCGGACGGCGGGTGTGCATTTACACCAGGGTCGGACTGACAAAGCGGCAGTTGGGAGATGGGCTGCTGAGATTTAAAACAGGCATTGGCCGCACACGCGCGAGAGGACCGATATGTGGTGGGGGAGGGGGAGATGCGGGAGTCGGATACAGCAGCGATCGAGAAACCGATGGAAAGCAGGGCGGGAAATAGTGCATTACCAATAGAGAGGAGGGAGAGACAAGCAGAGGGTGAGCTGGAGAGAGAGAGAGAGCAAAGCAGAAATGGGTACCAAAAGCACACACAGGAGAGAGAAAGAGTGGCACGGCCGCAGCTGATGAGGAGGGAGTGGGAGACGGGAGGGGGTAGGGGAGGGCATTCACACGTGCGTGCGATCAAATAAACCAAATGGCAGCTGTGCATGTCGCACGCGCTCTTGTGCTCGTAATAGCAAGCTGGTGGCCAGCTAGGTAGCACTTTTAAAAGCAGCTACTACATGTCTCGGCCAGACTAGCGCATGCGCTGGATCAGACGAGACCTAAATATATACATGGTGAAAGAGCAGTGTAGGCCTAAAATCCGTGCTAATGCCAGAGTGGTGAAGAGTTCACTTGAAAAGAGTGCATGACCTGCAAGGTCTTAGTTAAAGGAAAACCCATGTTTGTAAGCTTGAAGGAATTTATGGTCTTGGCACACAGGCACGTAATCTGTGTTCTCCGCAAATTAAGAACGTGATTTAAAGATTAGGAACAGGGGATTGAATTATGCAAGAGCACTTAGAATCTGTTAGGTCGTGGGAGCAGAATAATAAAGCATTCACGCAAATACACATGCAGTAAGAAGAGAGAATAGTTTATTAAGCATTGTTAGAACTGCAATAAAAAATGTGTAAGAAATAGGTTAAAGGTTTAGGAATACATGTGATGTAATGTTTTTGTAAACCAATGTTTAACTTTTAAGTAACTAAATGTTTGACACTTTTTGTAATTAGCGTTGTCTTACTAAGTGTAAACGTGGCTGCCTGTGAAATAGCAAATTGAGACAAGCTGTGTACCTGTGTGGAGATATCTACTCTCCCTGCCGCAACAGTATAAAGTTGTGTTTGCCTTTGCCAAGAGGAGTCTTGTCTTTTTTTCTTATCTTAAGTTACCTCGCAACACCGTTGCCCAGTTCACAAAATGCAAGTCCCTCCTCTCCGTAGACTGGGCTATTCAACAAGGCTAATTATTCTTCTCACTTGTACTAGAAAATCTGACGTATAGTAGCCTTTTCTGGGGGAGTGGCTATCGGAGTACTGCAATCTTATTGGCTGAAGTTTGCTGCTGTTTAAATGATGTTAATAGGATAATAAGGATGATGTTTGTAGACCTCACGCTATGCATAATACTGCACTGCTTTCTAATTTTACCTGGAGACTCCCACTTTCACAATGGTAGAGAGATGTGGAGGACGATGTTTACTCGAGGCTTCTAGCAAGGTGCACGGACATATAGCGTGACTGAGGTAGTTATTTTTCTTAAGTTGTTTTTTCTTATCAGTCGATTTGTTTTTGGCTTCTTGGCCCTCTCCCACAGACTCAGAGCCATTACTACTACAAAATGGATGTAAGGTCCTCTACCTATCGCAAAATGGCTGATTGTCCATAAAACTCAGGCAAGGGGCCTCCCCCACGTACTTTTGGGCCTCCCCCATGCACTGACCAACTCGCAGCCCTGTCTAAATCTTTGCCCTACTGGATCATCAAAACTGCCATAGGACTTTACTCCCCAAATGCACTGCAAGTGAAAAGGGACTTCGAAATTGAAATAGGACCCTCCACCTCACAACCTCTATCCTTCTCATCAGGATAGAAATAGGACTTCTCCCCACATTCCTCGAAAGTTAATGAAATAGAGATAGGACAGCTCTGCCTCTCTCCTGTCATAGAAACAGACAAAGGTCTACACTACCACTCTCTTTCCTCCCTAAGGTGTCGGCCATCTTTGACTAGTCCTAAACCTGTCCTAGATTAGTCCCACCGCAGGCTTCCGAATCACACCCTCCTCGGCTGTTACTGCCCTATACACATTCCCTTTAGCTACTACCTCCCTACATAGCCACTCTCTTTCTTCCCCATGGTGTCGGCCATCTTAGTCTAGTCCTGACTAGCCCTAGGCTAGTCCCTCCTCAGGCATCCTACTCTCATTCCCTACAGTCACTACCTACCCACACAGCCCTAGGCTAGTCCCTCCTCAGGCATCCTACTCTCATTATCTACAGTCACTACCTACCCACACACTCACCCTACATAGACCTCTCCTCTCACAATGGAACTCACAGGCACCCACACATACAAAATCATTTACCCCCCCCAAGCTCACAAAAAAATCAGCCAAAACCTTCAAGCACAACTTCCTGAAATCCCACCCAGAAACCCCATTTGCAGATCCTTATTTCTCACCTCGTTTTGAACCCATGACTACCGACATCATCTTCTACACCAAACGTAGAG
Organism: Lissotriton helveticus; assembly: GCF_964261635.1. Taxonomy (NCBI): domain Eukaryota; kingdom Metazoa; phylum Chordata; class Amphibia; order Caudata; family Salamandridae; genus Lissotriton; species Lissotriton helveticus. The sequence goes on from NC_136068.1 coordinate 352,838,382, forward strand.
CACAATGGAGGAAAGCCTTCCTATCCTTACTCATGACTTCCTCCATGAAGAAGCCCGCACATGGTCTTCGGATGTCTATTACATCATCACAACTCTTCCAAGCCACAGCAACCATCACTATCTACAATAACGGCACCATCCTCATTCAATCTACGGATCATAGCCTTAACCTATTTGATAACATATTTCATATTATTAAAGAGCATGTATCCAAGCCTCTCCTTTCTCCCAGACCCTCTTCCTCCTGCACCACCCCTCCCCCTCCTACATCTAGCCGCCCCTCCCCTACCACCTCCTCATCAACCCTCACATGTAGCCCCTCCTCCTCTTTCACCTCCCCCCCCTCCTCTCACATTTAGTCCACACTACTCTTGCTACATCTCCAGCCCGTCACCTCCCACAAACAGCCCTCCCCCCTCCTATCACATCACCACCCCGCCTCCTCTCCTATCCTATCTAGTCCCCCCTCCTCCGTCGCCACCCCTCCTCCTTCCATACCTACTCCCCCCACCGCCCTCACCCCTTCCCCTCCGTTCACACCTAGTCCCCCCTCCTCCTCCTCTCACAACATCACCACCCCTCCACCTCTCTCTCCTAGTCCCCACTCCCCCATCACCACCCCCCTCTTCTCACATCTCGCCTCCCCTCCTCCTCGCACATCTTCTCCTCCCCCCTCTCACACCTAGTCCCCCCTCTCCTGGCACATCACCACCCCCCTCCCCTCACACCTAACCCTCTCCTCACTACCACCCCCACTGCCCCACCTCTACTCCCCCCTCACCCCACACCACCAATATGCCCCCCTATACCACCCCCATTACCCCCCACCTCCCACACCTCCACCCCCCACCTTGTTACCCCTCCCACACACTGTCACTGTTACCACACAATTACCCACCATGGAAACTCCTTCACCATCTTCTCTCCCTCCTTCACATGCCCCTACTTCCTCTATACCCACGCCTAACACATACCAAACTCTTTACCCACCTCCACCCCATACTCTTTCACGGCCCCTCTCAGGTCTCACACCTAACAGAGTCCAATCTCCTCAACTTTTACTACGCTCTACCATCCCCACCACCACCGTCCCTAACTCCACTCTGGACAAGATTATGACCACCCTCTTCCAAATTAAAGACGAGCTACACACATTCAAAGAGCTATTCACAAATCATATTAGACACCCTTCCCTACCCAGTACCCACCTACCCCACCAGCCCCCCCACCCATCTACATCCTCATACACACACAACCCACCTCTCTGGACCTCCATCCCCGCCCATACCTCTTCCACCCGACCTTTCCGATGCATCAATTCATTGACACGCTATGACATACGTGCCCTCCTACACTCCTATGATTCCACCTCCATGGCCCGCACAGCCACCACACACCTCCCCATCCCTACTATCCATTCCAACCCTCACAGGCCCCCTACTCAAAATAATAAAGGCACCATCTCTAATAATCTCACAAAAGTCACCCTCACCCTGGACCCCTCCGCCTCCATCAGCACCCCACGGCTCAAATGCACACTTCTTAACTGTAGATCTGCCCCCAGACATGCATCGGACATAGCCGACCTTATAATCGCACGTGATCTAGACCTTATCATACTCACCGAAACCTGGTTACCAGAATCCTCCTCCCCCCTCATTGACATTTTAGTTCCCCCTAACTATCACATCATCAGATTAGACAGGGCCTGCAGGACAGGAGGTGGTATAGCATGTAGTAACCTCTCAGTAACCAGAGCCATCTCCCCTACTTTTTCCTCTTGTGAACACATATGCCTCGACGTCAACAGTGAGGGCAATCCTGTGTGCTCTCTACATATCATTTACCACCCACCAGGAGACAACCTCACCTTCACTGAACACCTCATGGACTTGATCACAACGAACTCGGGGCAACAAATTACACAAATATTCCTTGGTGATTTCAATCTTCACTGGAATGATCAAAATGACTCGTGGTCAACGGTCTCAAAAACTTCCTCAAGACCCTAGACCTCACCCAAATCTGCAACAGCCCCACTCACGACAAAGGCTCTATCCTGGAACTCATCATCTCCAAAGGTGATGCCACCCAACTTGACTCAATCCAACCCTGTCACTGGTCTGACCACCACATTATCACATTCTTCATCAATGAATATGTGAAACTTTGCCCAGCCCAATCCACCAAACCCAAGACCTGGAAAACAGACCTGAAGAAACTCAATCCCAACTCCCTACCATCACCCAGCTACAACCTTCTCCTTCCCCCCACCGGAAACAACGATGTTCAGGCGCTCACCGATCATTACCTCAAATCAATGACCACAATAGTCAATGAAGTTGCACCACTTCAGTTAAAAAGTCTCCTCCAAAATCCCTAAACCTTGGTACGACGATCTGCTCAACGATGACAGACGAGCTATGAGATTAGCTGAACGTAATTGGAGATCTACCCCCTCATTTTTTCACCTCAATGCACTAAAGAAAAAGAGAAACGCTTACTTCAGGAAAATCAAACGATCAAAGGCCGACTTCTTTAGCCTTCAACTTGACCAAGCAAAAAAACGACCAAAAAAACTCTTTGAACTAATCAAATTGCAATCCAAAGACGAACCACAACGATTACTGAACACATCCAACTCCCTACCTTCCTGTAAAGATTTCTCTACCTTCTTCAATCTAAAAACAACCAACATCAAGAATGACCTCCTCATTGATCTAAACCTATACTCTAGCCCCCTCTGCAAAACCCCCATCAAACTAAAAAACAATGCGTCCTGGTCATCCTTTGACACCTACACAGAAGATTCCATAGGCAAGATCCTGGGCACCCTGAAGCCCTCCAATCACCTCTCGGACCCTCTACCTGCTAATGCTGTAAAGGATCTCATCCCATGGCTTCTACCGCTCTGGACCAAAATCATTAACAGCTCTCTCCAACAAGGATGCATCCCAGACTCCCTCAAAGTGGGACAAGTATCGCCCATACTCCAGAAACCCACAGCTGACCCTACTGACCTTAATAATTATCGCCCTATCTCCAACATCCCTACCTTAGCCAAACTGTTAGAAAAATGTGTTCACCTCCAATTGACAAAACACATCGATCACTTTGACCTCCTCAACCGACACCAATCTGGCTTCCGCGCAGGCCACAGCACAGAATCAGCCATGACTCACATTATTGATGATGCACTCCAAATTCTTGACCAAAATGGTACCTGCCTCCTCATCCTTCTCGACCTGTCTTCAGCTTTCGACACGGTCAAACACGAGAACTTACTCGATCTGCTGAACACCAGAATGGGTCTCTCGGGAACAGTACTCAAATGGTTCACCTCCTTCCTCCACAATCGGACACAGAAATTCAAAATCAACAACACTTTTTTCCAGCCCTGCCCCAGTAACTCTAGGTGTCCCGCAAGGATCAGCCTTATGCCCTACACTTTTCAATCTAATAATGGAGCCACTCACCGTACTGCTTCATGCCTCTAATGTGCAATTCCACATGTACGCTGACGACACCCAACTCAACCTCAAACTACAATTCCCGGATGACATCAAACTTCTCAACTCAACTCTTAAGGAAACACAGACTTGGTTGGCAGAGAATCATCTCAAACTTAATGCTCAAAAAACTGAATTCTTACTAATAGCTCCCCCTACCAAAATTCACATCGCTCAGGACTGGCTTAAACACCTCAATGCATTCAACGTCCAACCCACCATTGTAGACTCAGCAAAATCTTTAGGTGTAACCCTGGACTCCAATCTCAATATGCAACAACATATCAGCAATGCAACGAAGGGAGCCAATTTCCAAATCAATACCTTGAGGAAGCTGAAACCCTTCCTCCCAGCCAACGACTTCCGAACTGCGGTCCAAGCGCTAGTTATCCCTCGGATCGATTTATGGAAGCACCACACTCTGCGGCCTCCCCCTATCTACAACCGCACCACTAAGAGCCTCTATCAATGCTGCAGCAAGACTCATCACTGGATCAAAAAGACGCTCACACATTTCCCCCGACTTAAAATCTCTTAACTGGTTACCCTATGAAGCCAGAATACACCTGAAAATTGCGTGCATAACTCATAAGGCCTTACACCACAATTCGCCTAGCTACATCGCACAGAAATTGACAATCTCAGGAGGCTCAAGAACAACAAGAAGCGCACAAACTCTCCTCCTGAAACCACAAAAATTCCACAAGACAAAAACTTACAAACGATCCTTCTCAGGGATGGCCCCCAGGATTTGGAATGCCCTCCCTCCAGAAATAAGACTTATCTCATCCACTGCATCCTTCAAAAAGGAAGTAAAATCGATCCTCCTGGCTAAACTCACTTGAACCTAAACTGTGTGAATACTATTTAACTGTTTCTCTTTCCCCTATATTACATTGTTCTTGTCTTCTCATTCTATGTAAACACTCTGATATCTGTAAGGATCTTGTTCGCGCTATATAAAACCTTGAAAATAAATTAATAAATAAATGGTAAAATTTCAAGCATGTGGATCTAATAAATATACGAATACTGGAGAACTACAGTCACAGGTAAATAACATTTCTCTATGCCTATTTAAAAATAAACTGCTACTATCTATAATGACTCCAGGAATTCATGTACAGTTATTGTGCATGTATTATCTGCAGTTTTCCAAGGTTTGAAGGAAGCAACTATGCTTTAAGCAGACTAGAACGTAATACAATGCCTCTGTTATTTTTTTATCTAAAAGGGGTGCTAAGGACAGTGCCCAGTCTGGAATTTTATGTTAAATAAATAGGATGTCAACACACTTTTCTAATGTTCACACCTTTCCTTTTTTTAGCACTTTAGATTCTCGCCCATCTGGAATGGAGGAATCTGATCAGCACCTTGCACTAGACCTTGGACTGAACGTGGACAATGCTGGTCATAAACTTTCAGACTTTGCAAATAGGCTGCCAGGTACATCGCTATTTTCATCAATACAATTATGTGAAAGCTTTGAGGAATAGGAAGGTCTATTTATAGTTTTCTGTATCACTAGCAAACGCAGGTCACCCCTCTAACTCAGACATTGCCATTTACTAATTGTTTTCAAACCAGCATCGTAATGTATCTTGTAGACAATCGGTGTTTCACAGTCTTTTGGAATCTCAGCCTAATTTCTGTGATAAACGTAAACAGGCCAAACTTGATTATCATGAGTTGCCAACAGTATTTATTAGCTAATAATGCATTTTGTTGCCAGGTCCCTAATATGGCATTCTTATATTTACAATGCTGGTGCACAAAGAGAAGTGCATTTTTACCTGAAACGTGAAAGAACACGAGTTCAATAAACATTTAATGTTGTAAACCATCAGCCACTGCAGTCCGCCCAAGGCTGGCGTGTTCTAAAGCTAGTGCATCTGAGCTGACATTGAAATGACTTGAGCTGGAACAGAGTTATTGCAGTTCAAAGAGCTACTGGATGCTTCTATGGAGACCATGCCCCTGTACAGTTACCGTCTGCTGGATCTGCCTAAAAGTGACAGTCTGGTGGTGGTAAGAAGAAACCTCATCATATGTTTTTCTAGAACAGCTTGTGGTTCTTGAGAAGGTGACCGTGGTGCTTTGGAAGCTTCCTGCTCTCAGCACCGGAATAAGTCTTCTATGCTTCCCAAACCTATCTGCTGATTGCAACCTAGTCCTTCGATTCAGTGTGTGGTGTCTACTAGACTCAGAATGATTCCCAGGCATCAGCGACTTAGCTTGGAAGATTGTTCTGTATCTAACTGTCCAACTGCATGTTCAAAGAAGAGACAAAACGAAATAACCTCTTCACAGCACACTGTAAAACCAGCAAGACAATTCCCTTGTTCTCTAATGACCTTGTGGTGCATGTTCTTAAACAACTTGCAAGTACCAGCAAAAACATGTGCATCTATGATGGGTGGTGAAATACTGATCAGTAGTGCTATTGGTCCTGCAGCAGCATGAATCCTCTTTTGATCATGATGTCATTTCCAAAAAGTAGATAAAAGAATTTGAAAAAAGTACAGAATATATCAGTAATTCTCCAGAGAGCAAAAAAGGGAACTGATGTTACTGGCTTGGGTGATTCCTTTGTGGAGCCATTACGTCACTTCCTGTGGTTATGTTCTTGTGATGTAACTGCTGGATTTGCTTTGACATCAAAATCTCATACTTAGGATGATACGTTTTCTAGGTTAATATTATGCATCCATGAGGAGAATAAAACTGAAAACAAAGGGTTATAAAGGTATTGTTCCTTAGTTGTGGTGGTGGTGGTGGTAACTCTCCCTTAGCATTACTTAATTTGCATCTCTTCACCTTTCGCACATTTGTGTTTCTGTCTATCCTGCTTTTCTAGATATTCCTTGGTGCCAATACTACATACTTCCTGTGCTTTTTGTACATTGCTTCCCTTTCCCATCATTTTTGTTGCTGCTACTTGATGCATCCTTAATTGTCCCTGGTGCTGCTGCTAGCTTGCTCACTTTAGCAACATTGTTGTTGCCTCTGTATTTCTCTGTATCTTTGCCCCTTCCTTTGTGACTTTTAGGATCATTGACTGGACTACCCCTCCAGTGGCAGCTCAGTACCGTGACGGGTGCCGGCGGACAGAGCGGGGCCCCTTTCCCTGAGCTGTTGCCAGGTAGAGGTGAGGTACACTATCCTACAAATGAGGATATTTCCAGTAAATCCTGAAAGTACTTCCCAGGATTACTGCTGCTGTATTATCTTTCGTATTTTTTTTCACTTACACAGTTAATAGCAGCAGCATCAATCAACATCATCTTGGTCCTGAAGAAAGCCACTGATACATAGTAATGATCAAGAGGCTGAAACATGTTGAGCTGATTATATGAGTAGTTTTAAATCAATACTGCTCTACACACTGCTTTTTTAATCCTGCCAGTGAGAGCAACCTAATAAACATAGAATAATTTGTGCATCTTCCTAGACAGTTTTAAATCACACCCTTTCTTTATTATTCTTTGCGCTGCACCCTTATTACACCAAAAACCTCACATATGGGATTTTAGCCTCCTAGTCACACTAGTGAAAATCTATTGAAAACATCCCTGAGCTCCTTCCTAATAGTGAGGGAGTTGTAGCCCTCAGCAGAACTAGGATTTCCTGCTGGGAGTAGGAACCCATATGATGAAGCATGTCACCTTCGGGTGAGTGAGGGTTCTAGTCCTTAAGGGATAATCCCCCTTATTGCTTACATTTTTAGCACATTTTCTTTTGAGAGTAATTTGCGCACTCATCACACACACCTATGTGCCCAAATATAGACCCGAGGTAGTAGAGTGATTTGGTGGTGTTAATCTCCCTTAGCACTACTTAATTTGCATCTCTCCACCTTCCGCACATTTTTATTTCTGTCTATCCTGCTTTTATAGGTATTCCTTGGTGCCAATAGTACATACTTCCTGTGCTTTTTGTACATTGCTTCCTTTTCTTTTTTGTTGTTGCTACTTGGTGCATCCTTAATTGTCACTGGTGCTAGCTTGCTCACTTTAGCAACGCTGTTGTTGCCTCAGTATTTCTCTATATCTTTGTTCCTTCCTTTGTGACTTTTAGGATCATTGACTGGACTACCCCTCAAAGGCAGTCGCTCCTGGCTGTCTAATCCCTCAGATGCATGCTTTTGCTTAGCCCACTACACAGTCATCACTTCTTACCCTTCTGATCGTTATTGTCTCTAGTCCAAACCCTTGCAATCACTGAATGGTCTATTCATTGTTAACATTTCATTTCTCTCTAGTGCTGTCCTACTGCATGTAGACAAGAACATGGTCTTGTCCTCGACCTTGGTGTCCTGTGAGCTGCCACTTGTGTTCTTCAGCAGCCTTGTGTTTGCTGCCACCCACTATATTCCTCAGTGTAACTACTCCTGCTTCATTTAGTCATTGCTGTCACTGTCTGCCTGTCCAAAATGTCTGTTGAATAGCAGCCTGGCGTACCTTGTCTACGTTGCCTCTGCCTTCTCTGTTTTTGCATTATTGCCTCTGTTCTATGTCTCAATAGCGGTATCACTTTTTTGCTTCCATGTCTCTAATGTATTCCTCTTGCCTTTTGATTTGTCACCTCTTCTTGTTTTCTATTCTCTTATTCTCCACAACAGTTGCTTGTTCTTTTGCCACTACCTTTCCTCTTCTGCTTATTCCCTGCTGCCCGATCCCTTCTATTGGTTGTACTGTGATTCCTTCACTTCCTGTTGTACTATATTACAACCACTCTGCTTACACTGTCTATATCCTACTTTATGCCAGTGACTCAATCTCTTGCTGCTTTTTCAGCTGAGTTACCTGTTTTTTCTCCTTGTAGATTGTGTTGTCAAACTTTTTCCTTTGATGGTACTGCCCTTTATACACTTCTTGCAGAGCGATAGATACTTCATCCTCCGAATACCACACCCTCATCACTGGCCTTCTTCCTACAGTCCTTTGATTTCATTGCCTTCATTTTGCCCCCCACCCCACTACCACTTGTACTCTCCCTGTTCACCAGCCCATTAGCCATGTTGTGCTCTTTACTCCAGCTCCTTGCCAGAACTGCCCTTTTTTTCTGCTGATACCTCTGCTGCCTTATTTTCTGGAAGCCCCTTGGCCCTTTTGTCATTTTCTTGCAAACTCCATCACTGTGCATGCCTTACTTCACCAGTTCCATGAGTGTGTTGGTCTTATTTCACCAGGCCCTAATTTGTACTGGCCTTCTTCCACCAGCTGTTACTGGTTTGGTGACCTAAAAGAGGTTAGAAATGTCCCTCACGTTGGAAGTTGGTAAGAATGGCTTTCGATCATAAGTTCATAAAGTCATACGTAAAACTCTCCTATGGTATTGAAAATTAAATACACCCATTCTGATCCCTGTACTCTTATTAATCTTCAACTTACGTTTGATGTCATTGGCGTCTCAAAAAAATGAACCCGTTGTCTGGCAGTACTCACCACCAGGTAAAGGTAATTAAAGATATTAGTAAAATAAATACTTGTGTAGTTTGGATTAGTAAATTGAATCACCTCCCGGTTAAGAGTAGTGGGTAAAGAGAGGATTAAAAATACATCTTAACGAAGAAGCAGATGAGGATGAACAAGTATGTTCCATTGATGCCCACTCTATGTTCAAGTTGCTCATATTATTTGTGTTGAAATACATTATTTAGAGTACTTATTCAAATTATTCTAATATTGAATCATATGTTTTTTCAGGCTATCCTGCACAGCCAGGAGAACAAAGACCTTTGCAGCAGATCCCTCCTCAGCTTATGCAGCATGTACAGCAGCAGCAGCAACACCAACACCAACAACAACAACAGCAGCAGCAGCAGCAACAAGCTATTGCTTCCCAGTCACAGCAACAACAGCAGCAGCAGCAAATGATGATGATGCTCATGATGCAGCAGGATCAGAAATCGGTTCGACTGCCAGTATCACAAAGCATTCACCAGCAAAGAGGTCCTATGAATTCAGAGGCACATAGAATGCCAGTACAGCAGGGTAGTAACATGCCAGTAATGGTCAGCTTACAAGGACCAGGTGCAATTCATCCATCACCTGACAAACGAATGCCTTTGCCAATCAGTGCTGCTTTAATTGGTAACGGAAGAAAGATGTCTTTTCAAGATGGCTTACAGATTCCTTCCAGGTCACCTTCTGGAGAGGGAACTTCTTTTTCGTGTCTTACTGAAGGAGGTGGAGCAGAAATGCCTCCTGTTTCGGGTGCACCACCAAACAGCATGACTCCTCATTTAGTTCTTTCACAAAATCAGGCACTGATAGGAATGTCAAAGCCTGGTCCCAGTCCGCACTCAGCTTCTCAGGGTACAAGTCCACAGCAGCATCAATCAAATTCTTTATCTGCTTCTCACAGCCACCATTACTCAAGTGTTCCTAATTCATCACAGACTTCAAGGCCTAAAACGCCAAACCGTGCAAGTCCGAGACCATACTACCCTCAAACTCCAAATAACCGTCCACCTAGCACTGAGCCCTCTGAAATAAGTCTGTCACCAGAAAGACTTAATGCCTCTATTGCAGGTCTGTTTCCTCCACAAATAAATATCCCTTTACCTCCCAGACCTAGTCTAAACAGAGGGTTCGATCAGCAAGGTTTAAACCCTACTACTTTAAAGGCTATTGGCCAGGCGCCTTCTACCCTTGCCATGAATACTCAGTCTAACTTCGGAACACCTCAGGCACAACAGGCACAAAAGCTGGATACTGTTTTAGTTGGAACAGGTAAGCAGGCAAACTCTGGAACTAAACGAGCGAGCCCAAGCAATAGTAGAAGGTCTAGTCCAGGTTCTAGTCGAAAAACAACACCAAGTCCAGGAAGGCAGAATTCAAAAGCAGCTAAATTGGCATTGACATCTCAGCAGAACTCTGTAGTCTTGCAAAGTTTGGAGTTACAGCGACGCATCATGCTTGGGCAAGGTACTTTGCAGACTTCTGTATCTGGTGGTTTTCCCAGAAGCAGTATGATAGGTGGCACAGGTCCTTCATTTTCAACATCTGCAATGAGTGGAATACCCGAGGACAACAAGGAAAGCTTCAATGCACCTCAGGACAATAATGGACAAATTGGCAAAGAACAGGCCACTATTGAGCTCAAAAGTGTTTCATGCCAAGAGATGCGAATTATGGTTTCTGAAGATCAACAAAAGAAAGATGGTCAATCCATGGATCCCAACAACCAGATTAGTGCAGCGGACACTAAGGGTCTGATCTCCTCGACAATGAGGGATGCCCCCACATCTCTGAGTCAACTGCTTGATCATTCTGGAGCTCCAAATGTTACTATTAAACCAACAAACTTAAATCTTGAAGCATCTCAAAAGTTAACATCAGGGGAAGACCTAAAAAATATGGATACCCTTCCTCCAATGCCAGAACAGACACCAAGAGAGGATTTGCCTATTCAGTTAGGTTTGCCTCACACTTCCCAAGCCAGTTCTGATCGTATTGGGCAAGACTTGGGGGGCCTCAGTTCCACCAGTTCTCACAATGTCCCCGCTGTCATTCAGAGGGCAGCCTCTTCTTCCTCATCGGTTTCTAATCCGCTGCAGCCCAATCAGATAACGGTTTTTGTAACATCAAACCCCATTACCAGTTCTGCGAACACATCAGCACCTTTGGTGTCTCATTTGCAACCTGGCTTGATGTCTACCGTAGTTACAATGCCTAATGTTCCTAAAAAGGTAATGGTTTCTGAAGGACAGTCCACTGTTCAGTCAAATGCCCGTCCTCAGTTTATCACACCAGTTTTTATCAACTCTTCTTCAATAATTCAGATGGTTAAAGGTTCACAACAGAGTACCATTCCAGCAGCACCAATTTCTTCAAGTTCCAGTTTAATGTCTCCATCTGTTGCAGTGGTTGGTCCTTTGCATATGCCTCAGAATATCAAGTTTTCACCAGTACCTCCTACTCCAAGCACGGTTTCTAATAGTAGCTCTAATATACCTACAGGCAGGGCATTAGTTATTAACTCACTAGCAAACCAAGGTCAGCTTCCCCATTCTCCTTCTGCGGTTACTTCTATGTCCCCACATGCCCATGTTTCTCCCCACTCCCAAGCTTCTTTCAATCCACAGGGTTCTCCCCACCCCCAGGCTTCTCCCCACCCCCAGGCTTCTCCCCACCCCCAGGCTTCTCCCCACCCCCAGGCTTCTCCCCATCCCCAGGCTTCTCCCCACCCCCAGGCTTCACCCCGTCCCCAGGCTTCTCCCCGTCCCCAGGCTTCTCCCCGTCCCCAGGCTTCTCCCCGTCCCCAGGCTTCTCCCCATCCCCAGACTTCTCCCCATCCCCAGGCTTCTCCCCGTCCCCAGGCTTCACCCCACCCCCAGGCTTCGCCCCACCCCCAGGCATCTCCCCACCCCCAGGCATCTCCCCACCCCCTGACTTCTTCCCATTCTCAGGTTTCACCCCACTCTCAGTTTTCACCGCATCCACAAGTGTCTCCCCATCCCCGAGCCTCCCCCCACCACCAGGTTTCTCCCCATCCCCAGATTTCTCCCCATTCCCAAGCTCCGACTCATCCTCAGGGTTCTATCCATCCCCAAGCTTCTATCCACTCCCAAATTTCTCCCCACCCACAAATTTCTCCCCACCCACAGATTTCCTCTCATCACAGAGTTTCCCCTCACCATCGAATCTCACCCCACCACAGAGTTTCTCCTCATCCACCTTTTCGCCAGACCAGGGATTGCATCAGTGATGACTTGAATTCTCAAGGTGCTGTACAACTTGACAAATATTCTGTAGCATCTCCACAAACCACAAGTGTGGTATTTTCTCCTATAACGTCTAGCCAGGGCTCTGCTGGCCACAGACGAAGCCCTGTTCCATCTACTAACTGCAAGAGCAAGCTTGACAAAATCGGTCACTTTTTATTGAGCAAAGCATGCAAGACTGTAACAAGCTCGCCTGAGCGAGCAGAGGATGTCCGTCCTCTTGAGGCTGATTTGGAAGGTATTGGATTATTAACAGGAGTACCCAACCACCAAGGGACAGAACAGCTGCCTTTGGCAGTGGACCCTAAAATGCATTCTTCACTGACATGTTTTTCAAAGCAAGGCATGTCTGGTTCTAACAGCTTTAGCGTTATCACTGCTTGTTCCTCTGTGTCCCCCTCTATTTCTGCAAGCTTACCAAGCGGCACTCCATCGCAAAATATATCTGCAAGCCCAGAGTTCCAGCATTTTACTGCGAGAATTAAAAGTAACCCTCTACGCTTACCAGATGAACAAACTGGCTTTTCTCTATCAGAGGATAATATTGGATTACTTCTAGCACAGCGACAGAATACTGGTAAGTGCTTAATGATAAGTTCTGCTTTCTGTATCTCCAATGTAAAGTAGATTAATTGCATTTGATGTTTCTTATGATTACTCACAAATTCTGTTTCACTTAGAAGACCTCATAAATGAGCATTGTTCTAACATTGAAAGGTAATATATATTTCAAGGCACATGTAGCTGACAAGCTGTGTATACTCTAGAAGATATATATATATATATATATATATATATATATATATATATATATATATATATATATATATATATATATATATATAGTGCCTGGAGTACTCACGCTCTCAGGAAACACAGAATCCGTGGATTAGTGGTATAAACTGCTGTTCATTGCACACAACGCGTTTCACCAAAAGGCTTGATCACGTGTACAATGGCACCATAGAGACAAACATAAATACCACGGCGTACCAACAAAATAGAAAACGGCTGCCGGGTTCTCTCTCCGCCATTGTTAAGTGTCACAGACATAATGTGTACCATGGTGAAGTGAAATACATCTTGAGTAACGTTGAGAAATTTCACACGACAATGACGTATTGGGTATCAGGGAGACTGCTAGCTATATCCCCGGTATAATGATTCGCAAGTGCACAGAAATAACATTGGTGTAAAAATGGTTCACCAATGCGTGCACAATAAGGGCTGGAATTCACCAGCCCGTGCATCCATTAGAAGAGAGATTGCCCGAATGTTTGTGCTCGTGCTAGATGTTTTTGAGAAGCCAGTCTGGTTATATGGTATAATGTTGTTACTGGAGGCCCATGCAGTTAGCTAATCAAGCACAGTTCCAGCAAAGTATTTGGCGTCATTGTCAATCAAGGCGATTAGACGATAATTTGCTGCAACAGATCCGTCGCCTCCCTTGAAAATTTAGGATATTATTGAACCTCTCCATGATGCAGGCAGTGTAATAGTGTTTCTGATCTGTTTAAACACCAATGTTAATGTTTTCTGCCCATAAAGCTGGATCCTGTTTGAACACCACTATACTATTAGGGCTTGGAGCCCCTTCCCATCGATCTTTAGTTATTTGCTTTTTAATTTTCTCTACATCCACCTCTTGTGGTCCTTCGGCTTGTACTGCAGTTGAAGTTTCCCAGAGATCCTGAATATGGGCGTCAAGCACGCCTATCACTTGCCGTCGGTTCTTTGTTGTGCCATTCAGAAATGCAGGCTTTTTATTGGCTCATTTGTTGTAATTATTCCCTTTTTGGGTGTTTAGTTCCGTCCCTGCGGGATTCAGAAATTGATCCCTCTGTTTGGCCATCTGCTTGGCCATCTGCTCATCCTCGCAATGCCCTCACACAGCTTGGTTCCCTACCGGGCGATTTTGCTATGTGAGCCTTCTGGTTGGCCATCGCAGCACGTTCACGCTTCCTCCTGAATTTATATGCGTGCCTTTTTTTATTTTAATGCATGTGCCCTCTTGTTAGTTTTTATTCTGCCACACTTCATCTTGAATCATGGCGGGCGATGACAGAGGCCGCACAACTTTTTTTTGTTCTGCCTGGTGCCACACTACTTTCTTAGTGCGGCTACAGACAACGTTGCAGTTTACAGGTTGCTTTCACTGCCCGTTGGGAAGGGTCAGAGTGACTTAATATTTGAGCAATAAAAAGTATATCCTATGCTTATTAGGCACCGTGGTGTTTAATGTTGCTAAACATATCCTCATTGATTTTGATGTATAATCGTTCTATGCATGTATCCCACAGACAAATGTCTTACAGACATTTGAGGTTCTTTTGCACTCGAGCCCTACAGCTCAGATTCTCCCCTCTGTTTTCATTATACAATGTGCCACTTAGTCATCTCAGAGTACTTCCTTGACTTTCAGCCCAACTTTAGAGGATGCCACAGTTGCAAATAAAATAATACAAGATATAGAGGGCAACGGACCACAAACACGAGTCGCAAAGCTGTTTATGGGAGATTGGCGCACAAAGAGCCTGTGTCTGAGAGCACCTTTTTCATGCAAATTGGTCTGTTTTATGTTCTTTTATTTCATTTTTTTTGTCTCACTGTTTTTCCCTGTGTCTTTTTATTTTCCCTTCATTTGTTTGCCCCTTTTGCTCATGAAAATGAATTTTCCGGCTGCTGCGCTTTGAATTTTGCCTGCATGGGTAAGAAAAAAAAAAACATTGCAGACTCAAAGAACAAATGCTGTGCACAACTAGTCAGTTCCGCAAATTGGAACAGCTTTTGTGTTCTTTAGCACCCAGAAAAGGGACTTTTTCAGAACAGGGTATCTCATGCTGAAGATTTTCCTGTACCATATTCTGTCATCCCGAAGCTGTCAGGCCTGTGTAACACAAAGTGGGAGCTCAGTTGATAAGGCTCATGACAAACACTGCAAAGCATTTTGTAACTGTGACATTTACAGCCTTATGTAAAGCTGCAATGTGGACCAATGCTTGGCTATCCAGTCCAAACCTGAAACAACAGTTGGACTCTAGTGGTGTGCAGTGTATTTCCTTAAGTTGAGCCTCTTCTGCCATCCTCTTGATTATTGTAAACTGCTAATCAAAACATACGCACATGAATTGATGAAAGATCCCAAACTAGAGAAGAAAATAATTACTTACCTGTAATTACTTACCTCCAAAATTAGTATCTTTCACACATTCTACTCTCTTTTCCCCCCTTTTCCTCTTAGTATTATGCGCTTAGAAAATCTGACTAGTTGAGTCTCAGAGATAGAGGAACTCTGCGTCTTTCCACCTGACTGACCGAAGTTTGGGTCATAAAACAAGGTGGATATGCTACATATAGTCTATGGCTAATTCAGTGTGGTTTCAGTGAATGTGTACACACACTGCTATGTTAACACAGATTACCGAGGGATACCAGCCTGGTGTTTGGGAATAACTTATGCATGTGAATCTGGGCGATACTGGAGTTCTGTAGTAACGAGTAAGTAACTTTTTTCTTGTCCTGCTTGTCAGACTATTTGATACTTACGAAATCACCATATCTCATTGTACCTGAAATGAAAAATATAGTTACGGATATATTGGCTGAAAGTTTTTGCCTCATGCCCCATATATTTTGTACGAACATATTAAAGGGAATACATTTTTTTTTTACTTGCGTTGTATATAGCGCTGGCTAGACCCTGAGGTATCATAGAACTTTACATGAGGAGAGGTAAATAGGTTACAAGTTACACATTGTTTCAGAAGTTACATCAATTACAAGTTACATCTGTTGGTTTACTGCGTATAGAGGGGTAAGGGGGTAATGTAAAAGGGCGACAGGGAGGGAGTTTAAGCGGAGCATAGGCACAAGGATAAACAAAGCAGGCAGGGGAAGAGATTCAGGAGATAGAGGAAAGGAATGGGGGAGGCAAGCAAAGAATGAAGGAGGGAATAGATGAGGAGGGGGTAGGAGACACAGCAAGGAGACGAGGTAGTAACTGTGTCTGATGTCTGCCTGGGTGGGAGACGTTTCCCCACGGTAAAGGGATTATTCCCAATCTTCCATTATGTGTGACTCCCTTGTCACGGTGAACTCTCTCAGCAGGGTCGCTGAGACTCCAGTGCATAGATGCTGGATCCCTCCCCAACAAGGGGAGAGGAGTGCTTTGGTAACGGGCACACTTAGAAGAATTACGGAGGGAAGAGGAGGGGGTAGAAACCACAGCGTGAACACAGTATCCGAATTCCAGCAGGGTAGGAGACGTTTCCCAGTGGTAAGGGGAACAATCCCAGTCCTCCACTATGTGTGACTCCCTTGTCACTGTGGACTCTCTCAGAAGGGTCTCTGATACTCCAGGGCAAAAAATGCTGGATCCATCCCCAAGAAGGGGAGTATGAGTGCTTTGGACAAGGGCATACTTTTGGGGGCCATTTTAAGGAGTCAGGCTGGTAGGGTTACATAGGTTGCGAGTTACACATTGTTACAGAAGATACGTCCATTACAAGTTACATCCGTTGATTCATGGTGTGTAGAAGGGTAAGGGGGTAATGTAAAAGGGCGACAGGAGGGAGATTAAGCAGAGCATAGGCACAAGGATAAACAAAGCAGGCAGGGGGAGAGAGATTCAGGTGAGCGAGGAAAGAAATATGGAGAGGCAAGCAAAGAATGAAGGAGGGAAGAGGTGGGGGAGGGGGTAGGAGACACAGCGAGGAGACTAGGAAGTAACTGTGTCTGAAGTCCGGCTGAGTGGGAGACGGCTAGACCCGGGGTATCAGAGCGCTTTACAAGAGGAACGTTCCGTTGCAAGTTACATCAATTATAAGAGCATAGTAAGGTACAGTAAGCAAAACCAATGTTGCGTGAGTTCGTGGGAGGGGGGAGGAGCCATAGCAGGAAGACATCATGTCCGTGCCTCTGTAGATCCCTGTGTAAGCGTTAATGCAGTAGTTGGTCTCTGCGATGATGAAGCCCTGCTCGTGGGAGGCAGCAGACAGCTCGGACCCCAGGACGCTGTTTAGATGCCGAGATATGTGAAGTAAAAGAGGCAGGACTTCATCTTTCTCTGGAAGATGAGGCCAAATTATCTTTCTAGTCCCTAAAGCACCAGAACACCAGAGCAATACAGAGCAGGCTGCAGTCGTGATCGAAGACGGGCGCCATCTTGGGGTCAGGCCAAACTCAGCCTGTCTACTGCAGTCCGTGCTAGCCCAGCGTTCCGCTTCTATGTTTGGTCACTAGCGGTTGTCTCGTTGTGTAGCAACCCTTTCCACCCAAGATGTAATGCACTCTGATGCTGTGCCTCAGAGTGTTCCCGCTCTAGAGCCAGCTGCAGAGTCCGGCGGGCACCATGTTAAGGTCAGGCACCCCGAATAGAGCAGCTCCGCCGCGGTGTTTACAGTGAACGTATGGAGATGGCCCCCTGCTCACTAACCTCTGCGACGCGGTGTTGGGTCGCTCCTCGTGTCTGGATAGCCGGGTGACGAGGGACCGGGCCATTGGGTGTCTCGGTGGCGTGGAGGGAGGAAGGGCCCCCGATCATTAGTCCGGCCCGGAGTGCTCCCTTTGAGAATGTATGTTTCTTTGCAGTCCAACTTAGCATGTGCATTATTCTAAAAGCTTTCAGGAAGGTTTCCGGTGCAATTAAGTCACTCTTCCTCTGTGAGTTCAAGTGTCTGACTATGCTTTACCTACATGCAGTAAATTTGGTACAGCATAATAATTTGCTCTTTTGTTTCTTGCAGAAATGGAGGTGAACTGCACATTAAGCACTGGTCAGAGGTAAGTCATAATATTTCAGAGGTATTGCTTGGTGAGTTAGACTTCTGTATGCCTTAGTATTGTCCAACTTGTTTCTGTCCTCAACTTTCGTGTTACAAAATCATTATCAGTTTCCTCAGTCCAACAGTTGATTTAAAGCACACTATGCATGTATGTGCCCAAACACACATCACTGTCGGGTAAAGACTCTGTACTGGCAACTTGGCATTCAGCCAACATAGTAAAAGGTGGCACACCTAAGTGCAGTTTCTAGCGGTCATTCTTAGTCTTGTGCCGCATTCCCTCTTTTAAATGTATGTGTAAATGGGGTGCAGTTTTAGTACCAAAAACATTTTACTTGACTTAAAGCATCACGTTACTGAGTGATGACCGTGCGTTGCTGAAATCTAATTTTGGCACAGCCAAAATGATGTTCTTGCTTTTTAACCTAACCTTCTTAGAGGAAGGCTGCATGTAGTGCAAAACCCTAAACCATTCCATTGTATCTGACTTTTAAACATTCCTCCCACAGCAGGGCTTTCTTATAGGGAAAAGTTATATTATTTGCTTGATGTTTAGTAATCCTTCGCATCCGCACACCCCGTAATTCATAGAAAGGTTTACGCCTGCTGAAGGACTTATGACACTGTACAGAAGCTATTTACAAAGTGGAGTGTGCTAAAGTGGCCTTCCCTTCCTGTTTACAAGTCCCAAATGTATGTAACAGGTGTTTGTGACCTCAGTTGTAATCACTAACCATTGTTCAGGCACTGACCCACCAAGTTGTGGGGGAAACTGATTTGCAAAGGGGAAGCTGTCCAGGTGGATAGTTTATTATTTGGGATTCATTTTAGGCACTCTCGGGTGGAGGCAAGGGGGTGGAGGACCTCTGCCTGATGTCTTCCCAAATGAGATTTTAAAAATAAACAGCATTTTTCTCTTTAAAGGACATAGGCTCCTTTAAACAATGTTTGCAGTTTGGAAAAACAAATATGCTTTTAAAATGTCTCCTGTTTCTAGCCATCTTCTCCAGGTGTCTTAAGATTGTCCCTGTGCTCTTTGGGTGCACCTACCTTTATATCCCCTGTGTCCCCGGTTTCTAACATAGATTGTAATTTCAGTCTGCTTCCATCTTGCCTGTCAGCATTTGTTTTGCAATTTGTGTAGAAATAAGCCTTGCAAAATTCTTACTTTTTCTCTTCTTTTCTTTATTTTCAATCTGTTAATTCCATGCAATTCAGTCTCTTTGCTAAATGTCCTCTGTGGCTGTCCAACATTTGTTTAGGGACCTACTGTCTAGTGAACTCCTGCGTTTACCTAATTGTGTTAGGGTCCTTGAATTAATTGTCTAAAGCAAAGCAAAAGTGGTAGGCAGATGTAGAGGGTCTTATATTGCAGGAAAAGGTTCCTCCTCAAGTAACTGGAGATAAGTAAATGCTTCTGGATAACAGGTGTGGTACCACTGACTGCAGGACATTTTGCTACTAATAAGGATATATCCTTTTTTCATTACCCTTATGCCTGTCATTCAAAGTGTAAACCTTGTGTTCTACCGGGTGTGGTAGTTCCCTTCCGAGCCAAAACCCTAAGTGGGTTGGCAGTTTAGATTACAGAAATGAACATTTTGTTTCTCAGGGAATCTGCCTTGTAAGTGCCAGTGATGGGCATTGGTTACTGTTGGGTTAGATGGACATTAACCCTATTTCTTAGGAGAGTCACTTCTTCTAGTGTTAAGTCTAATTACTTTTTCTGCGCTAATCAATTTGCAGGAAACCTAATCTAAAACCTGTCTGTTTTGGCAGTCAAAACAGCACTGTGGTTCAAGATTTTTCTCATCTGATGTGGTTTACACAAAGGATTTTATGAGGGTTTCTTACCCCTCTGGCCGCCATCATGGATAGCATCTCAGGTTCCCAACACAACAAAGAGTAACCCAAAGGACTCAAAACCCATGTCAAAGTGCCCAGTTTCACGAGTTGGTCGAAGGATTGAAGTCAAGTCTTCGGACATATGAACATTATTATTAATATTATTTTCACTACATTATAGGAAAAGGAGCTTCTTCCGCTTCTTGGACTCCTGATTTTGGGAAACAACTGCAAGATTGAGAATAGCCGATCGCAGGTCCTTCTTAGGGCGATAGGGAGTGATGAGGGATTTGTTGATAGCCGGACCCGTTCCCCACATAGTCTTAGGTGCAATGCAGAGGGCCTTGAATTTTACTCTTTCGGGGATTGGCGGCCAGTGTAGGATTTTTAGGGCTGGTTTGGCTGACTGGGTTTTTGAAATCCCGAGTAGCATCCTAGCAGCACAGTTCTGAGCAACTTGGAGCTTCCTTAATGTTGCTTTGAGAGACCCTAAGTAGAGGGAGTTGCCATAGTCCAATCTTGATAGGACCAAGGCCTGAATCAGGATTCTTTTTGCAGCCATTGGAAGGAGAGGGAGGACCTTTCGGAGTAGTCTGAATGTACCAAATCAGGCCCCTGTCAGTTCACCGCTTCGTGGTCAAACTTGAGAGAATTGTCTAACCAGACACCCAGACTTTTTATCCTGGTTTTGGGAGGTACTTGGGCCATATCTGATTAAGGTCCATGCTGGAGTGGTTGCCTAGGAGCATAAGTTCAGTTTTGCCTCTATTAAGTCTGAGACAGGAGTGCTCCATCCAAGAGGCCACTTTCTCCAGACATGTTCGAAGTCAGAGAGAGAGTTATGACCAGCTGTGTCTCATCCGCGTAGGTGACAATTTTAATCCTGTGAGGCAGGATGATATCAGCGAGTGGCCGCATATACACATTAAATGGTGTGGGGCTCAGTGAGAATCCCTGCGGGACTCAGCAGCTGAGCGCTAGTCTCCTAGATATTGCGTCCCCTGAAAAGACCTGAAAGGTTCTGTTGTCTAGGTAAGATTGTATCCAGGAGATCGCTTCATCTTGGATCCCTAGCCTCCTGAGTCTCTCCACTAGGATGGCAACGTTAACTGTGTCGAAGGCTGAGCTTAGATCAAGGAGGATGATAGCAACTACTCCTCCCTGATCTCGGATTTGTTTAGAGTCCTCAACCACAGCAAGAAGAGTAGTTTCGGTTCTGTATTTAGGATGGAACCCCGTCTGGGTGGTATGCAGGAGGTCATGGGTTTCCAAGAAGTCAGAGAGAGTAGAGTTCACATGTTTTTCCAACATTTTTATGATGGCCGGCAGCAGCGAAATTGGGCAATAGTTGCCCAAGTCATCTGGGTCTAGGCTAGGTTTTTTCAATAAGGTCTTGACCATGGCATGTTTCCATGGACCAAGGACTGATCCTGTGGAAATGGAGAGATTTACAATTTACAAAATAGTAGGAAGGATCGCGTTTCCTGCTTTATGTAGGATGTGTGGGGGGTTGGCTCTAGAGGGAGCCTGATTTTATTTGGGGAAACATTTCTGTCAACTTATCCAGGTTCAAAGTTGAGAATTCCTTACGCACATGTTCTGGTTTGTGTAAGGGCATGTCCATTGATAGGTCACTGGGGCGGGTGGAGCTAGGGAATGCGGTATAAAGCTTTTTAATTTTTTCCTGAAAGAAATCTTCCAGTGCGTTACACCATTCTGGGGAGGCCTCAAGGATTAATTCATTTTTGGAAGCTCTAGGAGATCCTTCGCAACGCGAAAAATTTCCCTGGGAGTATTAACGGTAGTGATGCCTTCGTAGTAACTGGCCTGTGCTACTTTTATTTCCTTTTGATAGTTTGAGTGGGGGTAACCTCTCTGCATATTCCTAGGACTGTTGCCGGAGCTAAAGCTAATCATATTTTCAGCTTCAGAAACCCACTCTAAAAAGTGAATACTGACCACTGACATTTATCGGCAATTAATAATAATAATAATAATCCACATTTGTAAAGCGCGAACAATCACCCGTAAGGGTCTCTAGACGCTGGGGACCGTCGGGAAGATTAAGCAAGCTATTGCCCAGAGTCACATGGTGCTGGGCTAATCTGCCGCCGGCCCCGGGGATCGAACTTTGATCCCCAGATTCCGGAGTCAGTTGCCCTGGCCGCAGCGCCACACCTCTTCCTTAATTAAGCCACGTTTGATTAATTCCTTTCTATTTAAGATGAATACATCTCCTCCTGTGCTGGTTACTATTCATCCAGGCTTCGCAATGTGTTAGTAGGGATTTCAGGTATTTTCCTCGTACCCCCTTGGACTTATTTGCTCCTACCCAGGATTCTGACACAGACCAGAGGTCCTGTTTTGTGATCTAGAGTGAGGTGAGACCTCTCCTTTTTTGAGCTGTTATGCTTGCACTGCATTGCCAGTAGTACAGTTTCACGTTCTGAACTAATGTCTGCCCCTCTGTAACCTAGTGATTATGTAGACTTGTGCTAATTAAAAATAATGAGATGGCATGTAGACCAGCATATATAACTTTGACACCATGTAAAGGACATTGTCAGCCTATTGTTCACCAAACCAAGTAGCTTTGTTTGCAGCATAGGAAGTGCAGGATAAAGCAATAGGGCTCTTGCTTGTTGGCAAAATTACTTCTTAATGTATATTGATGACGTTTTGCGGTCCGTGCTAAACAAGGGCTCTGACATCAGAATTGTGCATGTACTTAACTACAAGGTATTGGACATGTTTAATTATTTTTCTTTTCAAAGCTCTTAAGATCAGGCAACCACCTTTGTCAACGGTCTTTTGCTGCCCCATTTCTTTTTCATCTTTCAGAAAAAAAGGTTATGAAGTCGTTTATAAGCATCAACAATTGCTCTTTGGCATATCACAAAATCTCAGTACAAATGCAAGTCACTTGAGTTTCCATCAATTCTGGAAAAAATCAGATATTTTCTAAAAATGTATCTGAAAATGATAATTCTTATGTGTGTATACAAGATGTATCTTTTAGACAACAGTGGTAATGAGTAACAGGCTTATAAGTCTCTTTTTCCTTAATCAAACCATTCCGATAGATTCCATAATCAAACCATTCCGATAGACATTTTAGTATCTTTCAGGAAATTATTTTTCTCAGTGTGACCTGAAGTTGGTTTTGTCTCACCTTATGCACAAGTCCTTTGGATAATGGGCTTATTGTGGCTATGGTGTACTCTTTTTGAAGGTTGCCTTCCTTTCACTAGTTTTATACTATTCTTTATCCAAATGTGTTGCTCATGATGCATCCTTTTATTCTCAAGATACTCTAGTGGAGAGAAAATGCTCTTCTTTTATTCAAGAACTCATTCTTCCTCAGAAGTGTATTAATAATAAATGTGAACGAAAGTGGGCTTTAAAATTCTTCCTGACCAAGATCTTCACTCACATCTTTGTCACTCAATGGAGTAGATACTCTTCCTCTTGAAAACAAATGTTGAAAGATGGTAAATTACAGTTGTGCCGGTTACAAGTTTCATCATACAACCTTCACGGATGTGTGTTTGGTCTCAAAACTAAGGCAGCATTAGTGGTGATTCACCAACAATGCCTGCTACAGAAGATTTCTATTTCTGATGTATTGAGCTCCGAAACGAAGTGCACCATTCCTAAGGGAGATCATATTTCTTTAAAAGAAAGCATGGTTGATAGTATTTAGGGAATGTTGATAATCTATACCAAATAAGCCTGGAGTTGAATGTGCAAAAGAATTTAATTAGCATTTAACATTATCCAGCCAAGCTGTGTATAATGGAAATGAAAGTGCCTGAAAATCCGGCTTAAACTTTTTAAATTACAATCTATAATTAAACTTTAAAGTTTAATAGCTTCTTGGTAGATTACAAATTGTAATATCAGGTAAATCAATTTTGTTAAAATGTTTTGCACGTCAAAAAGCTAGACTATTCTTATTGTTTAGTCCTTTTTTTTTAACAATTTTTTATTGTGGTGTTATCTGAGCATACAGACACAAAATATCCCGCGATCCAAATCTGGACCGGCATCCCAAGTTTCCTTGCGCATCATACAGCCGTTAAGCCCACATCCCAGAGGTCGGGCGGCATTAAACAACAGGAATGCCCAGAACAATACAATAGACAAAATTGAAGTAACCGCTAACAGCGACATGTACACCATTTTGTGGCATGGTAGGGTGAGAGTTTTCCACTTCACCCTCGCTTGCTTGCCAGCCCAGGCTAATTCTGACATTAATGACTGTAAGCGGGAGAAAAAACATTTGGGCAAGACCATAGGTATATTCATGAATAAAAACAACAGTCGCGGTAGGACCACCATTTTCATTATCGATATTCTACCCACAAGGGAGAGGGGCAATCCCACCCAAATGGCCACATTGTCTTCAAGGCGAGCTATAGCTCTGCCGTAGTTCTCACGAAATACCGTCTCCGAGTCAGTGTTGAGCTGTATCCCCAAGTAGCGAATGGGACAGTAGGACATTTTAGCGGGTATTCCATTTCAAAACTCTCGGTGGCTGTAGTAATTGGAAATGCAGTGTACTTGGTCCAATTCACCGATAGCCCGGACAGTGCGCCGAACCTCACCACCTCCCGCAAGAGGGGAGCCAAATTCCTCTTCGGCTCCCTGACATAGAGCAGGGTATTGTCTGCGTATGTGGATATGACTAGTTGGTAAGAAGGGAATTGCAGGCCCCTATGGGAGTGATGTTCTCGCATCGCCCTCGCTAGTGGCTCCGCCACTAGCACATAAAGTGTGGGCGACAATGGGCAACCCTGACGGGTCCCTCTTTGAATGTGGATGGGTTCTGTGACAAAATTCCCTATCTTAATGCGCACCGATGGGTCATTGTAGAGCGCCGCCACCCTCTGCAGGAACACGGGGCCAAGCCCAAACCTGGTGAGGACCGCTCTCATAAAAGGCCACTCCACGGAGTCGAAGGCCTTCTCCATGTCTAAAAACACAGCCAGTGCCCTCGCCTATGGCAGTGTGCTGGATGGCCCCAAAGACTGTGCGCAGGTTATAGGTGATGTTCCGACCCAACATGAACCCTGCCTGTTCAGGTGCCACCAGTGCAGGGGCTAATAGTGCCAGCCTAGTCGCTAGGACCGTGGCGTATATCTTAGTATCCACGTTCAGTAGCGACAGAGGTCTGTATGAGCTACACTCCTCCGGAGGCTTGTCCGGCTTTGGTATGGCAACTATCAGTGCTTCCCTCATCGTCTGTGGCATCTGCCCCGTCTCGCCCATATCTGCGAACAGAGCCGATAAATGCGGGAGCAGCAGGCCAAGTACGCCTTATAGAAGCTGACCGTCAGTCCATCCGCCCCGGGGGCGCTCCCGGCTCTCATCCCACCCAGGGCCTCTCTGATCTCGTCATGTTCGATAGGGTGCATTAAAAATTCCCTCTGGACGTTAGATAAAAACGGGAGCTCTATGTGTTCTAGATATTCTAAGATGTCCGCTTCTCCCCCCGTCGCTCTGGAGCTGTTTAGGTCAGTGTAGTATTCCCTGAACCTCTGTGCTATCTCAACTTCTTCGGTGAGGGCAACACCCTCCTTAGATCTTATTTCAGGGATCGTGATTTTCCTACGCTGTTGCTTCACCATGTTGGCCAAGATCGCTCCCGGTCTGTCCTTCTCACCATATACCCTAGCTGTGGCATACTTCCCCAGGTGTTTGATTTCCGTGTCCGCCACAGCCTGATACTCCGCTATTAGCTTTTTCAATTCTACGCTGTCCGCATCCGTGCCTCCGGACACTTGGCGAGCTTCACATTCCGCCAATTACCTTTCTAGACATGTCAACCTCTGCCGGATGGAGCGGAGTACCCCTGAGTGCTTGCTCATGGCCATCCCCCTGATATACACTTTAAACGCCTCCCACACCGTTTGGAAGCTGTCAACTGACCCAATATTCGCTTAAAAAAACGTCTCTATCGCAACGTGTAACTCTTCTCTGTACACCGGATCTTGTAGGGAGTACTGTGGAAACCGCCACAGGAATGGGGGGGATTACTGTCCGAGGCGTCGTTAGTTCTATCAGTATGGGGGAGTGATCGGAGAGCATACGAGGCAGCACTTGGCACCTCCGCACTCGTGAGAGCAGGCCCGACGTGGCCAGCCAGTAGTCAATACGTGTAGAGATGTTATGGAAAGCTGAGTGAGTAGTGTATGAATCCCCCCCGTATAGGGTATAAGCCTCGCCACACGTCTGCCAGGTCCTCGCTAATTAGTATTTTGTCCAATTCCCTAGCCGCCTTAGCCTGTTGTCTCGGCGGGCCGCTCGAGGGATCCACCTCAGGGCTGCGGATTAGATTGAAATCCCCGCCCCACAGGGCAGCCAGGCCTGGCAAACCCCAGGTTGTTTCTGCCAGCCCAGCGCAGAACTCGGGGCAATCATAGTTTGGGCCATAGAGATTAATGACTAGTGCCTCCAACCCCCTGCCCGCTACTTTTGAAATTACATAGCGGCCAGCCGGATCCGCTGTAAGCAGGGTCAGTGTGAGGTCCGATTTTGGGTTCACCCATGTTATTACCCCCCTCGCATGTGTGGTAAAATCAGCGGAATTTATATGTCCTCTCAACCTCCTGTCACTCAGCCTAGGGCTTCCCTCGGGTAGGTGTCTCTTGTATTAAGGCTAAATCGATGTGGTGTCTAGTGAGATAATTTAGCACCCTGCGCAATTTGCGGTGGTCGTTCAGCCCTCGTACATTCCACGCCATGTTTCTCAGACCGCAGTCGCCTGCGCCAACTCCTGTGTCATTAGGTGTGCCCTGCACTGTCACGGGAGGTTAACATTATCGCAGTCTTGGTAGCATTATAGGGATAGATAACTGTAAGCATGTGCTGGCCGTCACCTCTAAACAAAAACAAACACTCCTGTGCAACTCTCCGCCTGCTGCCCACCCACCCCGACCCCAACCACACTCTCACGCAAACTCCCTCCCCTCCGCAGCCCTCCCCTCCCACCCACAGCGGACCACCCCCAACTAGGTCGTGAAAATCTGGCCCCAGGACTTGCCACCCCCCGCAATCCCCCATTCCCCATACAACAAACCCAGACAAGGTGTTACCACGTGTGGGCGAAGGTTGTCTCAAGACATTGCAGAAGTCCAAAACTATCACCGTTCCTATAGCTCGTCTCGTCCACGCCAGCCGACTGCTGGTTGCTCCTCGCAGCTGGAATTGTCCCCAATGTCCACGACAACAAACTCTGTTTAGTCCTGGTCTTCCAGTCCACCACCCAATGCGTCATCCAACAAATCTCGGTCCGGGGATTTCCTCTGCTCTGTTGACCAGGTTTTTAGTGCTTTCTGCAGTGTCTTCGGCTCTGTGAAGATATGTGACTGTCCATTCCTGTTGACTTTCAGCTAAGCCGGATAAAGCATAGCATAGTCCAGCCCCATATCACGTAGTTGTCTTTACATGGGGACAAAGTGCTTCCTTGCCTCCTGGACTTTGGCCGTGAAATCGGGATACAGAGAGATGGTGGATCCCTCATACGTTAGAGTTTGTTTTTCTCTAGCGAGACGTAAGGCAGCGTCTCTGTCCCTGTAATTTAGCAGTTGGGCGATTATTGGTCTCGGGGGGCACTGGGTTTCGGGCATGGAGCTAATGTTCGGTGCGGCGCGTTCCACAATAAACATGGTGGAGAACACCCCCTCGCCCAATAAGGTGATCAGCAAGCGTTCAATAAAGGGCTCCATCCTGCCCGTTGAGGTCGATTCAGGGAGGCCCAGGATGCGTACGTTGCAGCGACGCTAGCGGGCCTCCAAGTCCTCCGTCTTATCCTGCAGCACTTGTAAGACTCTGCCCAGCTGTTTATGATCTGTGTCCAGAGTGGTTTGCGCCTCTTTCACCTCCGTCAGCCGCCTCTCCAACATGTCGAGTCTTTCTGCGTGCTTGTCAAGCCTTTCTCCCATTCTGTCCATCCTGTAAGTAAGCGCGTCCATCTTGGCACCCAGCGATGAAATGCCCTCCTGAAGCCCCCTCTCCATGGACAGCAGCATGCAGCGTATATCTTGCTCCTGTTCTGGTGGTGTGGCAGGTGCACTGTCGCCTCCCGCTGCCCTGTGTCTTGGTACGCGTTTGAGCGAAGGGTAACTTGATTGAGTCCGGTCCGGTTTCCCCATGTTGTCTCTCCGGGGAGTCACCGCTTTTGGCTTTGTTGTTGACTGCGTTGCACTCAGCTCAGAGACCAGAAGCCCAATGGGCCGCACCCACACCCCACTTCTCCGCCGTCAATGTATGGGGCAATACAGCTGCGGCAGAACAGAGACCTCGGTCCCGCCGCGATCCCCGTGGGAAAACAGCTGCACTGTCCAGACGTCAAGCCAGGATATTCAGGGGTGTCGGACCGCAGCCGCCTCCTCACCTGCACCCCCCTCCGGGCAAGGTCGCTCCCGCAGGCAAGTCACCGCACCACACGGCCTCAAGGGGGGGCAGATAGAAAGGATTGTCTTGGACCCTGCCCAGGGCCTCCAGATCGCCCCTCACGCCACCTCCCAGCAGTAGCCCGCTTATAGAGTTTAGCACCACGCCTCAGCCACGGCACCCCCGATAGCCGCCCTCCTCCGCCGGGCCAGCCACGTGTGTTGGGGGGGGGGGGGGGGGAATCCGCCGCCGCAGCGTCTGTTCTTTGCGTTTAGTGAGGGGGGGAGCAGCGGGTCCGCAGTTCCACCGTGTGTACAAATGCCCCCAATCGCCACCACTCTAGGAGCAGCTACCCCCTCCGGGGCCCGGCAGTGTCCATGCCAGAGCCCCCACCTCACCCCTCACCAGTAATAGGGGCTCCCCCTCAGTCCACGCAGCGTCAGATCCAGGATCGATATCAGCTGCAGGGTGGGTCTCAGCATGCCCGCAGTCTCCAGGCAGGCCCCTTGCAGGGTGCGTCGATGGGCGCACACCGTCCCTCCAGCCGGCTCCACGCTTAATGGGCAGCGGTAGTCGCACAATCAGCCTCCCCTTGCCGGTCTGGTAGTGTGCTGTGTATTTCCAGGCCCGGGTCCGTAGCAGCGTCCGGACTCACAGGTCCCTCGGCTCACCCCGCCCACAGCGCGCCGCACGTAAGGTTACGTCGGCGGGGGGCACCAGTAATCGAGGCCGCGGAGTTTGGGCCTGCTTTTCCTCCGGATCGGCCCCCGCTAGACCGCAGGATCAAGCAGCCCCCGCAGTGTGCTGCAGCTCAGCAGACAACGAACAGAGACGCCAGTGTCCGGCGGGGATGGTCAGTGGTTCCAGCAACCGTAGGACCAACGATTTTGTAGGATTTTTGAGTCTGCTTTGGCGGAGCTCGAGAGTTATGCGTCCATTTTGGACCCGAGCAAGCTCTGCCCCCCTCTTATTGTTTAGTACTATAGTATGATTTTTAAATATATATTTCCCCTTTAATATTTCATTAAAAATAATAAAACAGTAGGTAAAATATACTGTGTTCAGTGTTCATGGGGCATTAGCAGATAGGAGTTACAACACAGTGGCTGATTGCACAACAGTAAACCTACATGTTATCTGTAGACATAACACCTGTGGGTTATGGCATAGTTACAATCAATAAATCCCAGTTAAAGCATTCTACAAGGGAGCAATAATTTCAGAGCCAAGTGGTTGATTGCAGAAAAGGGTGGCTTAGGAGTCTGGGCTTACATTTGAGTTATCAATACGGGGTGCTACCTCGTTCAGTAAAGAAAGCTTGAAGGCACACCAAATATCTATTTGTCCAGAAGAATAGTCCACAGTACTTCATTCTATCCATTTCATTAATATTTATTCGGTTACAATATAACCATAAAAGATTTATATTAACAATTACAAAAATCACACCAGATACAATAATTAATACACGTTACACATATATAAAAATAAGTGTTTAGAAAAACTTAATTGAGCACCTACTATGAGGTCTGACCTAGATTTGAGTCATTATAACACAGATTACAGTACTTTTTTTAAAAGTAAGATAAAATCCATGTCTCCCGAAGCTTAATTACAATACTCAAATGTTGCATACGCACACACAAGTATAGACATCCTTTAGCATCAGGTGGTGTACATAGCGGGCCTCACCTGTTTAAAATTTAAATCTTTTTAAAGAGGTATTAAGAATCTTTTTCTAGACCAGAGAAAGTATGGACCAAACAGTACGAAATGTAGGTACAATAGTATGGGTCGATAATTTATCACACTCACAGGCCGGCGTTAGTCCCCCAGTTTTATCATAAAATTCAGACATAACCAAAGGTTGTCTCAAACGGTTATCCTGCTGCTCAAAGATTTGTTCTCAGGTGAGGGTATTTGATAGGACACTTATAAGGCAAACGTTTGTGTTTATACTTTGTAAACCTCCTTTCAGTTGGTCAACAGCATCAAAGAAAATCTGGCAAAATATTTGCTTAGTTTCGTCTTTAAACCCCACTACTTTTAACTAACCTATAGTTGGAAGGCTTCTGTAGTGACAGGAAAGTGAAAGTAAATGCTCATGTGAATCTATTACAAATGCTTCCCATCTTGTCCTTATATGTTCCTTTTTAATAGATCAGATATTTCCATTGTAAAGCTTCCTTCTGCCAGGTAGCTAGACCAATATAGCTACATGGATAACTCCTTATCTTTTTGGACTAAATTATATTTGGAAATAACTGGCACAAACACAAAAGCTGTATCTCACTCATCCTTTTAAAGGATGTTCATAAGAATGTTGAGATTCATTTTTTATTACCAAATACATTCTTAATTACATGGTTGAACTTGGTACATTGCTATTAATTATGGAACCAACAGTGTTTTTTCAACTCTATGTAGAAGGCAGCACTCCTGTTAACACTATTCAAACATTCTTCTTGTTTTGTACACACATCTTAATGGTGTATCAAGACAACCGAGAAATGGGACTGACGGAATGTGGAATGGTGTATGCCTGTATTTATGTTTGGTTTCTCTTGTGCTGCGCAGAGTTCAGTTTTATTGCAATTTAAAAGCAGAGTCCTACCTCTATAAGTAAACACCAGGGTCCGATAGTCAGCATAATGTTAAAACATTGTCATAATTATTCTTCTGCGTTGTTTGTATTTACCTGATTTTTAATGGTGCATGGTGTTTGGCAAATTGATTACCCTTGTTACCCAAAGGGTTAACCGTATATGTCTAATCAAGTGAAGAACTCATTAATGTGCATCTTTGGTCAATCAAGGGTGTGCCAGCTACTCGGCAGCCTTCACTTCCGGTCTGGTGCATCCCTCTCTGCTACATATTCTGTCTGAAGTTTCTGCTGTACCATCGCTTGTGAAGCACCAAAAGGTGGTACTGCACGTTATTACAGTCCACTCCAGGATCAACATATATAAGAAGGTCTCCAGTTCATGGCTTTCTGAACCAGCTAATGAGACTTCTAACAAACCTCTGCTTAAAACGTTTGTGCATTTGATGCTGTTGCTGTATTTTTTACCTTATTGCTTTTGACCTTCTTTTTTCCTGTAAAGTCGATTGCAGTGTTAAATATGTTGCAAGATTCTGAGCTCCTCTTGCTATTTTTAAAAGAGATTACAAACTAACCCTGATTTCTAAAACCATTGTTGTCAATTGTCCATTACTTTAGGTGCAGCTTTCTTTTTCTGAAATAGTCCATGTCTGAATTTGGGATCCCTACTGTAAGATCACAGATAAAAGCTGAGGCCACTGTGTATAGTCAACGTTCCAAAGATAACATTTTAAACCTTAGCCACCTTTGCTCTGCAGGAATTCTTACAACTATCTCAGTAATCTAGATTCAGCTCCTATTTTAGTTCTCCGACAGACCATTATCAACCATTAATGCCACTATGTCTTCTCAGAAAAGTTGGAACTGCTTCAATAGTAAAGGAGAAAGTGTAGCATAGTGGCTAGAGCTACAGACTTTGGTATTTGTTCAAATCCTGGTCTCAGCGCGTAACTCCACACTATGCGATTTAGGGCAAATCACGCAATTTCTCCTAATTCCCCTGTGCCTAAAATATGTACTGTAACCTGTACGTTGTATTTGAGTAATTCCAAGTTAATGTATTCGATCGTGTAGCTCATCTCCCATTGCCCCAAGTCATGTTCAGCGTTCTCTTGCTTTCTATCTAGGTTTGCTCTATTTAACTAAAAACACATGCATACAACCGTTTCAGTTCTCAGTGCAGGCCTCCGTCTCCGTTGCACATTCCCATCTGTTAGTGTTTGTTACTGAAAAAGGTTGAATTAAAGTGTCTTTTTTTAAAGAAAGGTTAACCTGTAGTCGAGCTGCTGCTCTAGAATGTTAGTTCATGGATTTAAAATATGAATGATACAATTTATGTATAAGCAGGGATGGACTGTATAGGCCTGACCTTTGCAAAACATTCAGTACTGTTCTCAAATGGCTGCTATTTCAAGTGCCTGAAACAGTAGCTTGATGTCACATGCATTAAAAGTAAGTTGAAAGTCCAGTATCTGATAGACTTCTAGCCGCAGATTCCTTACCTTGGAATTATCCCCAGGAATCAGACTGGACCTGGAAATTTATGAGCAGTACCCCTGTGAACCAGTAGGTGGTGTCGTTTGGCTCCTCATCGGCAGCGTCCACGCCATAAGTGATGTGCGAGCTGCCACAGTGAGCTGAGGTGAGTTCTTTTCTTTCCACGCTATTCAACGTACATACTTTAGGAGCTAACCCCAGTCAGTCTTGATTGACCTTTTCTCAACTTTTTCTCGACACCTTTTTGAGAATTTCTTCTCCTGTTATACTAGGGATGTCCTGTAGGAAATCAGCGGGTTTCAAGTCATGTGGTGCCTGTCACCGGCAGTTGTCTATGATAGACCCACACTTGGTTTGTCTTTGGTGCTTGGAGGGGGACCATGACTCCAAGAAATAGAAGGACTGCCACGTCATGCACCTGAAGGTGCAGAGGTAACCCTCAAACTTCTTGCTACCCGACATCAGACGACCCCTCTACGCTCATTATCTCGATTGCATGAAAGGTCCTGGGTCCATTCACAGAGCTGATCCCACCGGTCGTTGTCTGGATCCAAGTTATCGGGTAAGTCCCACTGAAAGAAGTCTAATAGGTCTTCAACTTCAATGTACCTGTCCAAGTCCTCAGACGAGATGCACCAGCGTCAGCACTCTAGGCCTCGCTCCGGTTCCCACTGTATTTCCCAGACCCACATTGACCCCCCCCCCTCCCCCGACTAAAATAGTTTTAATGAGGCAATGCACCTCATATTTAGGTGGACCAGCCCATCTGGAGCGCCATCGGGCCCCTACTGGATACTCGCTGGCAGGTTCACTCTCAGCGCCAGGCAGGCCCCTTGGACTGGTGCTGAATCCAGAGCAACAGCACCCGGGAGACTGAGACCTTCCTTGGCACCTGCTCCAGTACAACCCTCAGTGCTGCTGAGGCCTCAAAGCGGCACTGTCTGCTCCCATCGTTATACCTGACTTGGAAACGGAGCTGGACGGGCATCATCTGCCACTGGTTCTGGTACTGACCAGGGCCATGGCCTCCGAGCTGGATCCAGCACCTTGTTCTTTTGTCAGGCCATGAGAGGGGTCAGTTAAACCTTGCGGATACCAGCATCCCCTAGGTGAGGAGCTGGCGGATGCCAATGGTTTGGACACCCCACCAGATGCTGGCTTAATCTCTCCCCCTATCATGGCTACAGAGATCGGTGCTTCATTTGCAAAGGTGGCGTGAAGGCCGGCTGAGGTCTCTGACCTTACGCTCCCCTTAGTAGCAGTCAAGGCAAATCGTAGAGGTGCGCCAGCTGGAAGTTGACCCCACCAACCCTTTACTTCCATTTAATGAAACCCATACCAATGTCCTACTTGCGTCCTGCTCCTGTGCACAGAACAATTGCCCGCCACAATTGCCCTGATCATGGGGACCCCAGTTTCCTTACCCAACACCCCACCGTGGATAGCTTGGTGGTCTGTGTTTCCACTTCCCGAGTCAAACATGGTGCATTCCCTACCACTCCACCAGATAGATGGAGTGGGCTAGGCAATCCAAGAGACTGGCCACCTTTGGAAAGATGATGCTCCCTTCCGCCACGTACCTCTTGGGCTGATACACCCATATCATATGGGATTCGGTTTCACAAGTGCAGCCCACAGTTTTGGAGGAGGCCTGAGCCATACCCTCCCAGGCTATTGCTTACGGGATAGATGTGGCAAAGCTCACTGTCAAATAAAATCTGGACACCACAAAGTCGCTGAGCACAGCAATTTCTTTGTCAGTGGCCCTTAGGCCCCATGCCTGACTGAGAACCACAGGCTCTTTGGGGGATGTCCAAGCCTCGCTCATGCCTTTGGTGGCTCTTGCCTTTATGGTGAGAACTTCGACTCAGCGCTGAAGTGCTTCAAGGAGAGCAGAGTTAGAGCACAAGGAGAAGAAGTCAAAGCGTTCTTGGTCTTCTACTCGACCGTCAGCTGACTAGGTGAGCGAGCATTGCCTTTCAAGGTCTGGCTGCGCGGTTGAGCCAGCGCTTTGGCCGTCTTCGTCCTTCCCAGAGTTTCCAGGAGCCAGAGCGACCTCCACCCAACTCAAAGAATTCTGTGTGGCCATGTACCTCATATTTTGGTGGCCTGTTCCCTCTGGCACTCCTTCAGGCCCTGCAGGATCACAAGGGGCCCCTACTGGATCCATGCTGGTGACTCAGCCCGGCACTAGTCAGGCCCCAGGGATCGATAGATGGATACGGACCTGTGTCAATCCTGCTACCTCGACCTTCCCTGTGCCGATCCAGAGGCTGACACACCCGCCAGCACGCCTCCATTTCCCATGTAAATTCTGGTGTATTCCCAACCGCACCACTGAATCTGGATTCTAAGAGGCTGGACAACTTGGAAAAGAAAATATTTTCCTCCACCGGCCTGGCATTGTAGTCCGTGAACACTTAAAGCCTTTTGTGCCGCTATTTCTGTGCTCTGTGGGATACCGTTGCGTAGGTGCTGCCAACGGTTCCGGAGGAGGCCCAGGCCATGCTCTCCCAGGCTGTTGCTGATGGGAGCGATGCAGCTAAAGTTGCCATTAAATGTGGACTGGACTATACTGCCTCACTAAGCAGATCGTTCCCATTGACGGTGGCCTTACAACGCCACTCCTGGCGATGTCTAAACATCACTTATGAACATTCCCTTTGATGGCTCCCATCTTTTTTGAGACTAGGTGGATTCAGCTCTTGAGCGTTTAAGGACAGCAGGGTTAAGGCCAAGTCCCTGGGCCTTTCCATGGCCCCTTGTTACCCCCAATCCGCCATTTACTCCTTTTGTGGCCAGGGAAGGGGCTTCCAGGCATATCTATACCTGCTCAGCCACTGTGGTGCATAAGCTTCCCAGCTTCTGCGTGGTCAAGGACGCAGAAACAGAACGCGAAACCACAGACTCCATGGGTCGGGCACCCAGAGGTCGGGCCAATCCACCACTCTCCTGTCAGCCGCAACCTCAAAACCCTTCTAGTCTGCCCTCTTTTCACCATGGGCACCCAGTAGGGAGCAAGATCTGCCTTCACCTACCCCACTGGCGGTCTAGAACATCAGACCATTGTTTTTTTCGGATCGTTCAAAGGGGTTACTCTCTCCCCTTCGAGACTTCCTCTCCCTCTTTGCCACCTTCTTATGACGGGGTTGACAGAGGACCATCTATCCCTTGTTTTTAAGGAAGTCACAGCTCTCTTGGCCAGGTGAGCCATAGTGGGATAGTGGTGACAACAGAAGTAAGTCATAGTTGCTATTCCCGCTACTTTCAGGTGCCCTAGAAGGACGTAGGCCATCGTCCTATCCTCAACCTGGGCTCTCTCAATTTCTTCCTCAATAAGGAGAAGTTCAAAATGCTCACTCTCGCTCAGGTCCTGTCTGCCCTGAACCCGGGAGACTGGCTGGTAGCATTGGACTTGGAGGAACCATATTTTCACATCCCCGCCCTGCCTACCCACATATGTTACCTGATGTTCGCTAAGCTCCTCTTTGGCCTTACCAGCTCCCCTCGGGTGTTCACCTTGGTGATGGCGGTGGTTGCAGCTTATCTGGGAAGATCAAGGGTGCCACTCTTCTTCTTTCTTGATGAGGTGGATCTCCTGCATTCGCTGGGCTTTACTATCAACATGCCAAAGTCACTCCTGACTCCCTCTCAGGCGCTCCTTTTCATCTGAGCTGTTCTGCATACAGTGCAGTTTTGGGCTTATCCTCCGAACGGCAAGTCCAGGGTTCTAAGGCTATGATACCAATGTTTAAACCTCTGTCCTGGATTTTGGTAAGACTGACTGTGAGACTGATGGGACTCATGACCTCCTGCATCCTGCTGGTGACACATGCCATATGGTTTATGCTGGCTCTGCAGTGGGACCTGAAGTCCCAGTGAACGCAGCATTCTGGGAATCTCTCTGGCATGATCGAGGTATCGTAGGGAACTGCAAAGGACCTGCTGTGGTGGCTATCAAATCGTGAGTAAGTAAGTGGTACACCCCTCTCCGATCGCCAACCAAATCTGACAATGGTGGCAGATATGTAACTCCTGAAGTTGGGTGGCCATCTGGGAGAGGGGGAGATGAGAGGAATCTGGCCTCCGGTATTATCAGAATCCAAAACAACCATCTGGAGCTCTGAGCGATCCTGCAGGCTTTGGAAGCCTTTCTACTCTCCATCAAGGAAAGGCTTGTGCAGGTGTTCATAGACAACACCACCACTATGTGGTACTGCAACAAACAGGGTGAGGTGGGCTCATAGACCCTCTGTCAAGATGCCCTGTTTCATGGACATGGCTGGAATGTCAGGGTATATCCCTGGTGGTTAACATCTGGCGTGCTCTCTGAATGCCAGAGCAGAAGAACTCAGCCGAAGATGCCTAGCGGATCATGAATGGCGTCTCCATACAGAGGTGGTGCAAGACCTCTTTCAGCAGTGGGGTGAACCTTGGTTAAATTTGGTCACCACTGCAGAGAACGCACAATGTCAGCAGTTCTGCCCGCTGGAGTTTCCAATGCATCTCCCGCTCTGAGACGCTGTTTCTTGAGTGGAGCTCAGGACCCCTGTATGCCTTTCCCACATACTTCTCCTGCTCAGACTTCTCAACCAGGTATGACTGGTCCCCAGTCATACTTCTCCAGACTGGGCACAGAGAGTCTGGTATCCCGAGCTGCTGAGCATGGCCATCGGTCCTCTTATCAGACTGCCCCTTCAGGAGGATCTACTGTCACAGCAGCAGGAAAGGTTCTCCATACAAACCGTTTAACTCTTTTCCTTCTTGTGTGGCGTTTGAGCATTGGCAGTTGATAGCTTTCAACCTTCCTCCCAAAGTCTGTAACATTATCTTGGCATCCAGGCGTTCCTCCACCAAGACGGCACCTGCCGTTGGGGAAAATTTATGTCATGATGTAAAAAAATGACACATTGTTTCCCCTTTGTGCTCCCTTTTTCCAGGTTCTTCTCTTCATATTTTCTCTTGCCCAGCAGGGCTCTGCTCTGGGCACTCTCATAGGCAATTTATTTGCTATCTCAGTTTTTCTGCTGTTGCCTGACCAGCCATCCCTCTTTAAATCCTCTATTGTAAGTAGATTTCTAAAAAGGTTTACAACTTTTGTTCCCATCTTCTCATTTCATTATGCCACAGTGGGATCTCAGTCTTGTCCTCACTTTCCATATGTGCGCTCCTTTTGAGCCTTTGAACAATTGTCCACTCAGGCTCCTAACCATCAGACGGCCTTTCTTGTGGCTATAACGTCGGTCCGGATGGTCTGAGCTTCAGGCGTTGTCATCCAAGCCTCCATACTTGAACATCTACCCAGACAAACTGGTGCTTAGTCCGAGGGCATCCTTTCTACCTGAAAGTGGTCAATCCCTTCACACTGCCTACTTTTTACACTCCGCCTCATACTCCAAGGAAGAGGAGCGAGTTCACCTGCTGGATCCAAAAAAGAGCATTGTCTGAGCAAAGAAAGGAAGCGCCACACAGAAGCGCACTATTTCACGATGGATCGTGCTCTGTATCAAAATCTGCTACAGATTGGCCAAAAAGCAACCATCTGAGGATTTGTGTGCTCATATCACCAGAGCTATTGCTGCAGCCGCTGCTTTTTAGGTCGAGCTGGTAAACTGCATCCGAAGGATGCAGGTGTCCAGCTGGAGACCTAATGTTGCCTGTCACAGGGGAAGGAGGACAAGAGGGTGTTACGAGCTTTTTTCCTGGATTTGGTTGCGCGAACGCGCACGTCCCGTCCCGCGCCGTGCACATGCGCGCGCATACAGACAGACACTCGCTCACACCCCCCCTCCTCCACAGTCACACACACAC
This sequence comes from Lissotriton helveticus, assembly GCF_964261635.1. Taxonomy (NCBI): domain Eukaryota; kingdom Metazoa; phylum Chordata; class Amphibia; order Caudata; family Salamandridae; genus Lissotriton; species Lissotriton helveticus. The sequence goes on from NC_136068.1 coordinate 352,876,557, forward strand.
GCACTCCAAGACACATACACACACGCACGCACACACATACATACACAGCCCCCCCCCGCCGCACGCGCGCGCGCACACACATGCCCCCCCTGCCCCCCGCAGCTCAGCAACCCACTCACCGGCTTCCTTGGTGCGGCGGCTCTCCTCAGCTGCAGGGCCCGGCAGCAGGACTCTTCCTCCCTCCTTCGGCACCGGGGCGCAGGGTAGGCTCCTGCCTGCTCCGGTGCTCCAAACAATCGCGGCTCTTCCGTGGGAGGCGGGGTAGGCTCCCGCCCTCCTACTTCCTGTTTCCGGTTGTCGCGCCGGCCTGCCTGACTTCCTGGTCGCAGGCCGGCGGTACTCGAAAGGGGGAAAAACGACTCCGGCATCCTATAAATTTGGCAGCAGAAAGGCGGCTGAGTGACGAGGAGCGTACTCTGGGAATCTACGCACGCTGAAATTAGCAGCAAGAGTTCTGGATAAATTATATGGTCACAAACACCCTGCATTTAAATCGGTTTACGGGGCTATGGCACCTGCTCCATATTATGTACCTAGCAAGTTTCAAGGCATAATTTAGGTAAGAGCGATGGTGGTTAATATATTTGCTGGAGAGGTCAGCGAGTTGTGCAATCGCAGGATTCGCTCTTCATGACTCATCATAAAACAGCATAGAGTTAATGTGTCCGCTGCTAAATCTCCCACATGCAGGTCACGACAGTTTGCTTTATATATACAGCTCAGTGGTTACTGCTTTTCTTGCAGAGATATTTGTGAAGTTTCTCATAAATAGATATGTCCGACGACATCATTAAAGTGCATACGTGTATCTAACATACATGTCTTGGGAACATAACTTGGCTCTAAATCATATTGGTGTAGTTTTAAGCACTTGTGAGTGATAAGCTGAGTGGCATTGTTTTATTTAGTTGTATTGATATCACAGTGTTACGTGCTAGAGCTATCTCACAGCCAGAGCCAGCCTCTACCAAAAGTAGTGCTGACAGACCTTTAAGTGATAACTTTATTTTAGATCCTTCTGGAGCTGAAAATAAGGTCTCCTTCACTTTCGCTTTCATCAGGTCGTTGCTCGGAATGCAAATCTCAGTGTATGGGCTGCTGAATGCTCTACTGCCTGCGAGTTGCACTGCTCACAGCCAGCTTATTTCACTGGGGCTGCCCTGGATCCAACTCAGTAATACCTGCTGGATCTATAGTCTATCTGGATTCCCCTCTTTCCAACACGGACATGCCCTTTGTAACAGATCTCCCTCGCCTTAAATTTATTTCTATAGGTTATTCAGCTCCCTTGCTGGTTCTCATTTTCCTCTAGTTTGTTGGCCCTTCTGTGACTGTCCTCCTTCCCCATCCCTTCACCCTCTCTTTGTACCTCTCCTTTTCATTGTATTGTGCAGTGGTCGGCAGATTTTGTCAGCAGTTGCCCCATTTCTGTTGAGTTACAACGAATTGGCACAACGGCCCACTGGCAACCCTCGCGGGCAACACCTGCAGCACGTGCTGTCCTCGAAGCAGAGCGTTTCGCAGTGTGTTGCAAGCGCACCACCGTGCACCAGGTTTTAGACGAGGATGTGTTTGGCAATAGTGGCAACATGACATTAGTTTTCCTTTCTGAGTTTGTCTTGACGTTTTTAACTGTTGCTGCTCGCATTGATCATGTAAATTACGCCTTTTGTAGGTTTTCGAAGGAATGTTAGCAGTGCGATGCTTGCAATTGCATCTGAAACGCATCTTTGCCCTCTCACCCACTGAGTTGTTTAACGTGATTATCTGCAAGGAAAAAAAGCCTGCCATTTAATTTTAGTTTACGTTTCACAACTCGGCGCTTTGTCAACTCCGCCCTGCGCACAAGAGCATAGTAAGATATTTTTGCAGTATAGTTTTCACTGGACCCACGAGTTTAGCTCAGGTTTTTACAAGCCCATCTGCTTCTGACAGACTATTGTCTCTTGCTTGTGTTGGCACGTCTCTAACAACTGCCCGATCTTGTGTCCGGTTGCTCTTTTCTTTATTAATTTTTTGGGAGGGGGGTGTCATTGTTTTGGTAAGCGTGAATGTGGGTCTTGGTTCACAAAAGTTCTTTAGAAAAGTTTAAGCTATTGCCATTATAAATTACAATAACTTTTATTTAAGTATTAGTTATTTAAAAAAATTAAACGCCATTATTATTTGTAATAGCAATACATCTAAGTCATGTAAATACAAAACATATTGCATTACAAATGCTATAGGTATCACATTTGCGAAAGTTATAACTATTGGCATTGTAAATGACAAAGCTATTAATTTAGCTATTTTCAAAAACAACACATAAATAAAAACTTTACCATTTACAATACCAATAGCTCAAACTTTCCTAATGCGAGACCTATTGCATTGCAAATGCTTGTTAACTTGGAGTGCCGATCCTGGACATCTTCCAAGTAGCAACGTGGGCTTCTCTGCACTCGTTTACCAAGCACCACCTGCATGGATAGTCATGTCTGTAGGGATGGGCATTTTGTCCATTGGAGCCTGCAGGACTTCTCATGTGAAATTAGTCCGCAGACTCACCTGCATGGAGGTATTGCTCGAGTATCTATTCTAACATAGGGACTCTGCGGCTAGAACAACTTGGTGAACAACTTACTTACTTTCAGTAACGCCTTATCTGGTTGAGGCTCTATCAAGCCGCACATTCCTTACCCGTCCAACCACCCTCCCTGGTCTGCGAACGGATTTCTAAGGACAGTGTTCTTTTCCCTTTCAGGGACCTTGTTTTCCACACCAGTGGTCAGGGTGCTCCGCTCATCTGGAGTGGAAAGTCGCGAAAAGTAACAGACATCAGCACGCTGGCATGTGCCCTATATAGGCTCTGCGCATGTCACTTCCGGTGCGGACAACTCCAATGCCTATGGGCGCACAGGGGTACTGCTCACAAAAACGTTTCCAGATCCAGTCTGAAGCCTGGGGAGAATTCTAAGGTAAGGAAGCTGTGGCTAGATGGAGTCTCTAACAGATAAGGCTTTACTGAAGGTAAGTAACTTGTTCGTTCAGTCCTGCATGACATTTGGGTCTGAAATGCATTCCGTAGATCCACCTCGGGGCAGGTATTGGTTGAGTATCTATTCTAAGTCAAGGAATTTGCATCTCAAAGTCTCTATCAGATAAACAAGTTAGTTACCTTCTGTAATGCATTATCAGGTAGAGGCTCTGTCTAGGTGCAGATTTCTTACCAATCCTCCCTGCTCTGTGAAATTATTTCACTGTAGGCTCACCCTTCTAAGGGCCTTCGTCACGCATATCATTCTCTCGTGGCTCCATACTCTGACGTGGAAGGCCTTGGAAAAGAAACTGAAGTCAGCGCGCTGGGTTGGTTCTTATGAAGGCATAGTGCATGTCACTTACTGTGTGGACAATGCCAGCACGGAGCTGAACAACGCTATCTACTGGCGTGCAGGTGTACAGCTTGAAAAGTTCCGGATTCAGTCTGATGCCTGAGGAATATTCCAAGGTAAGGAATCTGCGGCTAGATAGTCTCTGCCAGATAAGGCGCTACTGAATGCAAGTAACTTGTTTGTCAATGACTATAAAAGGGGTGTTGCAACAGAGCTCCAGAGAGTTTAGTGGAAGGGCCAGTGGAATTGTATTTTCTCATACAGGATTTAGGGATTAATATGCATGTCAATAGTGCTCTCTTGATACAAACACTTACTGATCCTAAATGCAAAGTAAACACACTTTATAAAAATGGGTGCTTCAAGCCTTTGAAAAATGACCAAATCAATGCTGATTATTGTGAAGCAATACATTAGGACCACTATAGTGCACAGCAAAAATGTAAAGCAAATTTGCTAATATACTGTACTGTTCCATAAAAATCATGAAATTAACTGCAGTGAGGTTTCTATACCAAAAGTAAAATGCCAATGCAAAATATCTTCTTTGAAAAGCAGAGCATGGCTTGTAATAGTTGAAAATAATGTTACAATGGTATGAAGTCCTGTTTATGCCACCCATAGAATGTGATTTTGATTATAAAAATTAAAAAAGTACAATCATTGCTCAACAAAATAAAAAAATCAAATTCTTGCATTGTAAAAAGAGGTTAATCCCAGCTTTCAGGTCTTCCTGAATGATGATGGACTGAAAAGGGGCTGACTGAAAAGGGGCTTTAATTCTTCTACACAGGAGTGTATCACGTTTTTTAACACTAATTCTGTTATTTTGTGTGGGAAAAAAGACAATGAAAAATTGTACGCCAAGTTTTGGGATTAGAATAACATTGTGGAATAGTCATCCTTATTTGATACGTGCGCTTTCAGTATTATTTTAAAGGCAGATTAGAGTAGTTCTTTTAGATGCAACAGAATGGGGAGGGCTAGTTTTAGTTAACTTTTAGTCCCTAGGGGAGTATAATGAAAAATACATGTGGGTAATCTAGTGGAAAATCTTGTGAGCTTTTTTCAAGTATTTAGTAATGAAGTGCAGAATATAGAATTTTCATTTAGTGAAACTTAATGCTAACAGTTTTCTGACTTAAATATTTTTGTGGGGGAATGTTTTTTCTTTTTTCGTTCTGTCACTGGTACATGATTCGGTTAGGTTTCACCCCATAGCACAAGCAAGAAATAGATCCAATTTGGCAGTCAGGAGAAGGTTTAACTGGAACCTGGATCTATGAATTTTATCTCTTGTAGAATATATTAATTGTGTTTTAGACCTTCGGATTCCTTTCATTGCTGATGGAAAGAAAACATCAAAAGTATAGGTATCACCTGAAAATCACATTCTTCTTTCTTGTTGACTTTGCTACACACACAGGCTCTAACCCATGTTCTGCTGTTCTAAAAGCCTGCATTTGTTGTGTCACTATACCTTCTTCTCTCTCCTAGTTTGGTCTCTCTCGTTATCTTTGTCTCCTGATAGCAGCCACTTGCTGTCTTGTCTGATGCTTTAGAAACACCTATGCACATTTTCTTGCTTTTAGGATCTAATTGCTGAATATTCTTAATAGTCTTGGAGGGATCAATCATTAAATGGCACTGCCAGATAATAAAAATTTCCAGAGGTGTCCCCGAGTTGATGGTTTAGGTTTTAAGTACATTTACAGTTGAGTCAACTTTAATGCATATCAAATGAAGGCCTATTGCCTCCCCCAAAAAAATATAGATGTACGTTTTCATTGTTTCGTTCAGTAGTGAGCCAAAAGATGTCCCTGAAAAGTCGAAACTTTCAAGTAGACGAAATTCAAGGACTGAAGAGTCTTCTGCTTTGCAGGAAGCTGCAGAAAATGGCCAGCGCAAGAGGTTATCCAGGCCGAGTTCTGCATCCAGTGATTCTAAAGGTGAGGTGTGCATCAGTCTTAGAGCACGGACTCCAGCAGTTATGTTTGCGCAACACTTAAAGGCTCATTTCATCATTGCCTTTCCAGTCATGTGGTGGGGCAACTTCAATGCGAAGTGTCTAGAGAAGGACATTGCAGCCATAGCTGTCCTTGTTTTTATGGGTGATAGAAACCTTCAGCCCGCAATTTAGTTTTAGAATTGCTTAGTTAAAACCTAAAACTGGGATACTGAGCCATTTGCATTCCGGACCCAAATAAGCCTCCAAGCTAAAAGGATACTCTTAAAAGCAGCATTTTTCCATAACTGGGCATGCATGAAAACATGATTGAGATGAGATTCTTGGGATTAAACCTGACGTTTTCGTTAAATCATGGAATGAACATGTGTGGACATCTTTCAACAATTATGAAATGAAATACAGTGGATTCTTCTGACTTCATTGGATAATCTTTTGTTTCCTGGCCTTAGATTGCTTAAGAGACCATCTCCTACAGCCTGTGTTGTAGTAGTGACTATACCTGTTGGATTTGGTACAAGAACCTTTTAACCAAATCTGTGATATAAAATAAACCTGTTATCCTGGATGAACAAGATTAACTCTTAGCAGGGGCTAGCAGCAATTTAAGCCCCTCAGCTAGGATTCATGAAGTAAACACTTGCCCATGGGTACCAAGAACTGTTACTGCCCCGTATACAGTAACCATTCCAGTCTTGTGCTTCCTTTCTTCAATAAGCACTTCAGCAATCGCGGAATCCACATGTGCAAAGCAGTGAAATCAAGGAACATTGTGATATATTGGATATTTGTTTCTCTTTATGGAATTAAGGATGTAACAAGGTTAGAGAAATACTTTCATATGCTTAAATCATAATTAACCCTTTTAGTACCAGGTAGCTGTATACACGCACATATGTAGAGCAGTAAGGGGTTAACTATTTTTATGTTGATTCTAACTATGGATGACCTCTAGGCAAGTTTACAGGAAACAAATCTGAATTGCACACCAGTATTTGTTTTGGAAGGTCTTCTGCCTCTATCTTTTGTGCACCTATGATATTGAGTATTGTGAACTTCACACGAGTTCCTGTATTGATACAGTATTTATTTTTAATTTAAGGATTTTGAAAGCTTATAATGCTACCTCTTTGAATTTTCGGAATATCACACCACCTCATTTTATGTGTTTACTATTTCCATCCAGTGGGAACAATACATTATGGGGAAAAGCACAGCTATTGCCCCGGATCTGTAGTTTCTCACTAGTACTCTAATCCCACCTATTCTCTTAGTGTTCCTCTTCACATCTTCATGAATAGCTCTTCCTCAGAGATTCTGTTTTTCACCGCCATTGGTTGCAACCTTTATTTTCATTATCTCAGTAACAACCTTTTCATTAATTTTTATGGGTAACTTTACCCCATTTTTATTGTGGTATTGGCAGTGGCCCATTTGGCCATCTTGAAAGGATGTATGATATGTGGGTGCCAGTTCCAGTGTTTCTAGTCTCCATTGAAAGGGAAGTATTGGCTGCACTTAAATTAAGTAAGCATCTGACAAAATCCTCTTGCCACAGTTGACAAACTTCAAACAAATTCTTGCTTGGAGATCATGAGGTTGTCTACACACAGCAATCTCTCCCTAAGGCCACAGCCCCTCCTCAAAGTGGTTGCTCCGAAAATGAACCGGTTTTAAACTAGACGTTTATTATATATATATATATATATATATATATATATATATATATATATATATATATATATATATATATATATATATATATATATATATATATATATATATATAGATAGATAGATAGATAGATAGATAGATAGATAGATAGATGTATAGAGATATATTTTTAAAGAAAAGTTGTACCAGAAGTATTCTATGTGACTGGCAGTTAATCACGCTTTGTCCAAATACGTCAACAGCTTTCTTCTTCTGTTAATTGGAAACATAAATGCAAGAACAATACAGGCTGAATAATTTTTGCAGTGCTTGAGCCACTCCTAGCTACATCTGATAATATTCTGGCACTCATTGGATACCCTTTATGTCTAATAAAAGTTAAAAACCCACCCCTTTTTTAATTAAAGTTCTTCGTGGCAGTCAAATGAGTGCTGTCCTTAACCCAATTAGCCTTGGGTGCTGTTATTACATTCATATCCTGGTTCGTCTGGAAATAGGTTTCAAAGGAGATCCTTCTCTACATCTTCCTCAAAGTTCTTACTGAACATACAGATTCTGCTTTTTCTCCTTACTGTGTTAATTTTTTTGTAGCTATATGACTGATACCAGGTTTTCCATAACCCGAGATATCCCTGGCAAGACTCCTTTTAAGTTGACTTTTGATGATTTTGAGAGCTACTTCCTTCGAGGCTTTTAAGGTTGGGCAAGATACCCGATTCTCTCTCTTCCCTCATTTTTTCCATGAGGCGGATTCTTGAGTGTCCAGTAGTTATGAGGCTTTATGTACTGTAAGTAATTTGAACAGGCTCTCTTTGCTAATGCTGTTTTGGGATTATTAGAACTACTTAGGAGGCATCACTGTTTTTAGTAACTGATACAAATTTGCAACGTTTTGTCACTTTTCCATCCAACGATTTCCATTATATTTTATGGACAGAATCCCTTTTAAGAGAATGTTAATGAAGAGGAAAGGAAAGCATCCATCACACAGGGGCCTGCTGCACAGCTTTTTTCTAAAGGACCAGAAGCCCTGAGCCTTTTCATCCCAAGTCATATTTTTCTCATACTTTGCGAAGAACTGTCCATCCTTCGGTTTTAAAGCTCCAATTGTTGATTTTGTTTTAGAGTAAAAGTGTCCTATGGTTAAGACCATTACAATTTTTGGAATTCACAGCTCACCTAATGATAAGGTAAGGTAAAGTTTATTATGCATAGTTAATTAAAACCGGTGCAAAACATGTTTCAAGAAGATCATAAAATATCAAACTTTAAAACCATTAAAAAATAAACGTACAATTAAAAGGTACAGTGTGGCTGTCCATGCAACTTTTTATAAAGATGGAACAGTGGGTTCCCTTGCTTCCTTCTGTCCGTCTGCTTGTTAGCCTGTATCTGTGATGTTGATCCCCGGTTTTGGCAGTCTTGGAATTCTTTGCTCGACCATTGCGAGAAATTTGACATATCTGCAGTTCAATTTAGTGTTTGCAGGATTCAGGCAGGCGAGCACCGTTTGCCTTCTGGTACTGATCCCTTTCTGCTTAAACTGGTCCTTAAGGAGCAGTTGGCGGGCTTGTTGTAGTTCTTCACAGAGACAGGTAATTTGGAAAAAGCAGCCTTGTCCTCTAGTAAGGAAAGTGATTTGACATTTTTCCAAACTAGTTTTTTAAAAGTGTTATGCCCAAGTTGCATGTCCCAAAGCGCAGAGAGTTTAGTCGCTCCCAGCGCTGCCTGCAAGTAAGTTCTTGCCTGAGATGCGTCCCTGCCTTGTATGTCCTGCCATAGCAAAGAGTTTAATGTGCTGTGGTGGCGGTGATGAGTTTGTGGCAGCTCACCTAATGATGGAGTGCTGCCTTTCTTGATGAGGGTGGGGAGCGTGAGCATCCAACTTGGTGCTTCTGACACAGGCATACTTGCACAGGAGGCCAAGACCTCAGCTGCACAAGTTAAGAATACTAAAAAGGGCTGTGCTCTTTTGCACTTTTATCCAAAGTTATCACAGTTTTGTTCAGGTCAGACCTTTTTAGTGAGAAGATTTAAATAGATTCACAGATACTGTCCTCAGAGTGAATGAATCATTTTTTTTTTTTTTTTACAAAAGCCATAAGGATGTATTGGGGTTGAGAAGGGATATGCTTTATGATTCTGAAAAATTGCCCAAAAATATTTAATTCTAAAACTGATGAGCTCTTTATTAGTACAACCGGTTCTAGATCTCCAAATTCAGGCATAATTCGATGTGTGCAAAGAAGAGGTGGCAGTCTCCTATGCACACATTTCATTGCCCAAAAAAGTCTGGTGCATACCTCTCTACTCAGTTTGAATTCTCTCTTGGTCAGTGCAGATTCTGTTTTGGCAATTACATGTGTGTAGTTCAGTGTCTTGCAACAGGTTTGCTGGCTGAGGCCCTTCCTTAAATTCTGGTTCATGCGATTGTTGGATTTCTACTAGGCTTTTTATGCTTTCTTTGGGATTTACACCCTTTTACACATGCCTTTTTAGGTCTTGTTTTAGACCACGCGCATGTGTTGTCTGCGAGACTTATGTAAGGGACTTTCAGAAATGTACTCAAGGCTTTTCTGGGCAGATTGCCTACAGTGCATGTGTGCGAGCGCGTGCACATCGCACACCAATTGTCAGCCTGTGAGCCGCCTCTCTCGCACTCATGCTGGTTGACACTTCAAAGGAATCCGCTCCCCCGCCCCCCTCCGCGCAAAGCCAGAGCTTGTTCTAATGGCTCCTTTGCTCCCACTCCCCCTCCCTTCTCGTCAGCTTTAATCGGGCTTCTTTTTTTTTGTACTTCCCCCTCCCTTATCCCCCACCCCACCCCCGCCCTTCTCGTCACCTCTATCAGCACTACTTATTCATTTGTGCACGGCTCTTTCTTGCATTTTGTTTTTATTGGGCATTAAAAAAAATTGTAATATTCAACTTTTATTTATTTACCGATCTGTTTCACATGGATAAAAAATAGATGTCACACAAGTCTTTCTGTTGGTTTGTGGTTCCTCTATAAAATGAACAGCATCGCTAAAAAAAAACACTGAGAAAGACAACAGTTCCAAAATCCGAGGCCCGTAGGCTTTTCCAGTGCTTGTTTTTTTGTTTGTTTGCGATAATCTGGAGAAACACAGAACACACCTTACCCACCAAACCCCATGAATGCCTCTCTTCTTGGCGTGTTTTTCACTTCACCTATTGTTTGTTGTAGATGAACAAGCTCCTTGTCCCACATCCCTCTCCAACCCCACCCCTCTGCCAGGTGAACGTATAATGAAAACTCGGGGTGCCTGAAGGGCATGCTGATTGATCACACCCGCCCCCTTCTGGGCATATCGGCAGTCAGAGCTCGGAAAGACATGCGGCACACGCCCCGGGTGACACTTGGTGGGCACTTCCTAGCCCCAGATTTTAGGAGGCCGGGCACTAGTGGGTGGCTGCAGGGAGTTAATTACAGCAGATGTCAGTGCCTTCGAGGCAGAAGTCCCTGCTGTGCTCATTCACACCCAGCCCCTGGCCGGCTCATGCAGGCCAAAACAATTGTAGAAGTGCGTCCATAAATCAGGGGGCTACTTCCCTGCTTTGCTCCACACATTGCCATTCTCTCTGCCTTCCTACTGTCCTTTGCGAGCTCCCAACCACTTGCACCTTTTGTTTCCCGCCCCCGCCTTTTATCAGCAGCACAGTCTGCAGAGACCATCCATCTCCTGCTACAACAAAGGTGAACGCGTTAACACTCTAAGGCACTGTCGATTCGTAAGCCATACCTATTGGCATTGCCAATGCTTGTAGTAACTTTTCATCCTTTTGAGGTGGAAACATTTTTTTGTTGCAACCTGCAAATTATGCAGACAATGAGGGATTGTGTGGATAAGCCACAATTATGCAGAAAACGCTGTAGCTGCAGAACTGCATTGACCCTGATTTTACTTGCCTTGCAATGTAGTACTATGACGATATAGTGGATGCTGTACAGTGTCATGCAGTGCAGAAGATGTGATATAGTAGGTTTAAGCTCCTTGCTCATTATGCAAGTAGAGGTTGATCTAACACATTAGCAGACTGATTGCCCCTGCTAGGTATGGAACTACTCTTCCTTCTGTTTTACTGCTCTAGGGTGAAGAGGGCATCCAGACATTCCAGCTCTGTTCTTCCCGCCTCTTCCATTTCAGCTTAATTGCGACAATGAATTGCTCCTAATGTTACTCTGTCATACTTTATGCCCCACCATTTGTAGGTTCCCATCTAACAACACACAAGGATAATAGGTCTCATCTATGTGAGAACTATTGGCTATAGTGGGGTGGCATTGCGTAGTGTGGAGTGGGATTGTCTGGAGTGGAGTGGCTTTGTGTGGAGTGAAATTGACGTAAAGACCCTAATGAAAGACTTGAGCAGGCCAATATTCAATTTTCCGCCTGATCATCTGCATGTCTACCCTTGATATAGATGCCGTCTGTCCTTATCTTTCGAACCAGTGATGGTGTCAAATCATCCAGGCAATGACACCAATAACACACCCAGTGCATCATCTGTCTTGGGCAAGTTCCTTGTTATCTATATTTCAAGTTCAGATAATGAAAAGGACAAAAACAGTGTAATCCTAACTGATGTACCATACTGGTGTATACTATTGCATCTTAAGACTAGCATATTGATGCATACAGGTTACGTCAGAAATTCCTCATGCAAGATGAGATTGGTAGTAAATAGTATAAAAGGTTCATCAAGTGGCCACTTGGATAGAGCGGTCCTTCACCCCAGATTATCGCACAAATACTGCCAGAGATCCTGACAAAGACAGCCAGATTACCGTACTGCTGCAGCATCCAGTCCTACATTGAGAGCTGATACTGAGCCAAGTCCGAGAAGAGAGGAACAGAGCCCAGCTGATGTTTGTTTTCCTTTTGAGGGAATGCTCTCACCCAGCTACCAATAATTAAAGCTTCTTGCTGTAAACTGGTATGCAGTGTGCTGAATCCGAAGAAACTCTAGGTGCACATTAAGCTACCCCATGCCCTTATAGTATAGCATGTAGAAGTAGTCTTTAGGGTGTTAGGTTGCCAGATAATATTTCAACCACGTTAGAAGTGTTCATATTATTCTTGTGGTTAGTGACATGCATTAGTGCTGTTTTAATAATATTCTGTGTGGTTATTTTACATGTGCTAAGAGCCTGTTGAAATAAAGCACTTTTAGATATAAAGTGTCTTTTTCTTAGTGCAGTACCTGTGTGTGATTATTATAAAGTAAAAATTGGGTTTAAATTACCACTGCTTCTCTGACCCCTTTTTAAGAGATTGTTAGTAACCAACAAAGCACAGACACCACATCAACTATGTATTGAGTAGGGTTGTGTGGGGCTATAGCAACTTGTACTTTCACGCTCAAGCATTGGTGCCCTGAACGAAGTTCAGGCATCCATGGCTGGGATAGTCAAACCTTGTATAACTAAGCCAAATCCTTAGTTTTGCAACAGAGAGGAGTGGCACTGTGTGGCATGGAGAGGCATTGTGTGGTGTGGTGTGGAGCGGTGTGGAGCGGATTGGAGTGGAGTGGGATTGTGTGGCGTGATGCGGCATTCTGCAAAGCACTTCAGTGTCCCGTCTGGTAGTAACAGCTATATAAATACGATTACAATAGAGTGGAGTGGAAATAACATTGTGTGTGTGGAATGGCGTTGTGTGAAACGGAGTTGCATTGCGTGGAGTGGAATGCTACAAAGTGCTTAAATGCTTCATCTGAGTAGTAAACACTGTATAAATACAATTCGAATTGAGTGGAGTAGCATGGCATTGTGTAGAGTGAAGTGGCATTGAGTGGAGTTGCTTGCTGCAAAGCATGTCAATGCCTCGTCAGGGGTACTAAGCACTATCGGCCACATGCATCATTGTAGGATTTTGCAATTCCTAAATTGCGAAAATTAAGGAATCGCAATTTAGGAATTGCAAAATCCTATGCATCAAGAAATCCTAAAAGTTTTTAGGATTTCTTAATTTTCGGAAATTGCGATTCCTTATTTTTATTTTATTTTATTTTGAGAGTTTTATATAGCGCGAACAAGATCTTTGCAGATAACAGAGCGCTTTACAAAGGCAGGTGGAAGGGTAGGGGAACAAGGGGGCATAGTAGGGAGGTAGATCATCAAGTTCATGTACATAGCAAAAATATTACGTATAGTACAGGTATGAGGTAGCAAGGCGTAGTTGGAGCGCAGGCCATCAAAACGCTGTAAATACTACAGAATATTATCATAAAAAATATTACGTATAGTACAGGTATGAGGTAGCAAGGCATAGTTGGAGCGTAGGCCATCAAAACGCTGTAAATAATACAGAAATAGAGAAAAAACTGATATGAGGGAGCAAGGATCTAAGCACTTTAGACTAATATAAGTCAAAACACACGTGCATAGGAATATATAGGCTATAACATAACAAAAAACTGGTAATACTGTTCGCAATGTAAATCAAACGAATTGTTCAAGTGTATTTAGCCATAAGGATACTTTTGACTTCTTTCTTAAAAAGAAGGGAGGAAGAGATGAGCCTCGTTTCAGGAGGAAGTGCGTTCCAGATCCTAGGCGCCATTCCAGAGAAGGAGCGTTTGTAAGTTTTTTCCTTCCGGAATCTTCGCGGTTTCAGCAGAAGATTGTTTGTGCTCCTGGTAGTTCTGGACCCACCGGAAATTGTCAACTTATGAGTGAGGTAGCTGGGTGATTTCAGGTGTATAGCCTTGTGCGTCATGCAGGCAATTTTCAACTGTATTCTGGCTTCAAGAGGCAGCCAGTTCAAGGATTTGAAGTCAGGGGAGATATGCGAATGCTTTTTTGATCCAGTGATGAGTCTTGCTGCCGCATTTAGTGATGCTCTGAGGGGCGCAGTTGTCGTTAGGGGGAGGCCGCAGAGGGCCACGCTGCCGTAGTCTATGCGAGGGATGACTAGAGCTTGTACTGCTGTTTGGAAGTCTTTTGCTGGGAGGAAGGGTTTCAGTTTCCTCAAGGTATTTATTTGGAAGTTCGCCCCCTTAGTAGCCTTGCTGATATGCTGCTGCCTGTTGAGGTTGGTGTCGAGTGTTATGCCTAGATTAGGAGGAACTCAGTCTTCATAGCATTGAGTTTGAGGTGGTTATCGGCCAGCCAAGATTGGGTGCTTCTGATCGTTGAATTCAGACTCATGATGTCTTTGGGGGATTGTAACTTGAGATATATTTGAGTGTCAGCGTACATGTGAAAGTGTACATTGGACGCTTGTAGCAGGGTGGTGAGAGGTTCCATAACTAGGTTGAACAAAGTAGGGGATAAGCAGGATCCTTGAGGGACACCTAACGATACCGGTACTGGGGAAGACATCAGGTTTTAGCTCTTGAATTTTTTAGACCTGTTGTGTAGAAAGGAAGTGAACCAACGAAGCACAGTCCCAGAGAAGCCCATTCTTGTCTTTAGGAGTTCGAGTAAGTTCTCATGTTTCACTGTGTCGAATGCTGAAGAGAGATCAAGAAGGATGAGGAGGCAGGTATTATTCTGATCTAAGATTTGGATGGCGTCGTCAATTATGTGAGTCATAGCGGTTTCAGTACTGTGCCCTGCTCGGAAGCCTGATTGGTGTGGGTTGAGGAGATCAAACTGTTCTATGTGCTTTGTCATTTGTAATTGGACGCATTTTTCTAAAAGTTTGGCGAGAGTGGGAATGTTGGTAATCGGACGGTAGTTGTTTAGATCAGTGGGGTCGGCTGTTGGTTTCTTCAGTAAAGGTGTAACTTGTCCAACTTTGAGGGAGTCCGGGATGGTTCCTTGTTGTAGTGAGCTATTGATAATTTTAGTCCAGAGTGGGAGTAGCAAAGGGATGAAGTCTTTTACGGCGTTAGCAGGAAGAGGGTCAGTGAGGTGATTGGATGGTTTTAGGGTGCTGAGTATTCTGTCAATTTCTTCTTCAGAGTAGGTGTCAAAGGATGACCATGTCGCATTGTTTTTTAGTTTATTGGGTGTTATGCAGTTGGGTATTGAGTAAAGGCTTGCGTCATTGAGGAGGTCGCTCCTTATATTGTCAGTTTTTTTGTTAAAGAAAGCTGAGAAATCTTCACAGGAAGGAGTAGTGCTCATAGTGTCGACAGCTGGGGGTTGTTCCTTAGATTGAGATCGGATTAGCTCGAACAATTTACTTGGACGGTTTTTTGCTTGGTCTAGCTGGATTCTGAAGAACTCTGACTTTGAGCGTTTTATTTTCCTGAAGTATGCATTTCTCTTTTTCCTCAGAGTTTTGAGATGCAATGTCGAGGGAACTGATCTACAGGTGCGCTCTGCCGTTCGCATAGCCCGTCTCTCTTCATTGAGACTCCCGTTGTACCAGGGGTTGGATAACTTAGTGGATACTCTTTTCAGTTGCATTGGAGCGGCCTCATTGATTATTGAGGCCATGGAATTGAGATAGTGGTCAGTTAGGTCCTGAACGTCAGTAGCGTCGGTAGGGGGGAGAAGGAGATTGCAGCTGTTGGGGGGGAGAGAGTTTGGATTGAGTTTCCTCATGTCTCTTTTCCAAACTTTGGGCATGGCGTATTGCACCGGGATGAGTTTTACTTTTTCCTTGATGAGGAATGTGATAATATGGTGGTCTGACCAGTCACAAGGTTGGATTGAGTCGAGTTGAGTGGTGCCTTCTTTGGAAATGACCAGGTCGAGGATAGAGCCTTTGTCATGTGTCGGGGTGTTGCAAATTTGAGTGAGGTCAGAAGCGGTAAGGAAACTTTTGAGGCTATTAACTACTGCGTCACTGCAATCATTCCAATGGAGATTGTAGTCACCAAGGTAAATTTGTGTGTTTTGCCGTCCTGCGTTGATTGATATTGTGTCCATGAGTTGTTGGGAGAAGACGAGGTTGTCCCCCGGGGGGTGGTACATGATGTGTAGAGAACATACAGGTTTGTTCTCACTGGTGACATCAAGGCAGAAGTATTCACAGGAGGTAAGAGAAGGGGCGGTGACTTTATTAATAGAGAGGTTGCTCTTGTAAATGCAGGCGATTCCGCCACCTGTCTTGGTGGACCTGTCAAGTCTAGTGATGCAGTAGTTGGGGGGACTAGGATATCCATGATAGGATTGGAGGATTCAGTTAACCATGTTTCAGTTAGTATGGCCAGGTCAAGGTTCCTAGACAAGATGAGGTCAGCGACCTCTGTAGAGTGTTTTTGGGCCGATCTACAGTTGAGAAGTGTGCATTTGAGTCTGGGGGTGCAAGGGGAGGTGGAGGGTTCCGTAGTGAGAGGGACTTTAGTGAGGTTGTTGGTGACAGAGCCTCTGTTGCTATGCGTGGGGTGCCTACTAGGGTTGGAGAGAATCGTAGAAATGGACATGTGCGTGGTGGTTAAGCTGTTTTGGGTTGCCGGGACATATGTGCTGAGTAGGGTGTGTATGTCGCGGTCTGAGAGAGTCTTGATTGCGCGCTGGGGGCGGTTGGCGGTATTGCGAGAGGGGATAGAGGTCCAATGTAAGGAGCGATTAGGATGTGTCTTGATAGTGCGCTTAGGCCTGTTGGAGGTATTGCGAGAGGGGATAGAAGTCCCATGTAAGGGGTGCCTAGGATGTGGAGGGGAGTTGATGATTCGTTGAGAAGTGGTGGTGAGGGGGGGTGCTCGGTGTGCGTGAGGAGTAACTCTTTGAGCGAGTGGAGCTCTTCTTTCACTTGGAGGAGGGTGGTCATGATTGTGTCCAGCGTGCCGTTGGGAATGGGGTTAGAGTTATTGGAAGGGTAATCAGTGACAGGAGGGGCCTAGAGGCCCATAGGAATCAATGCCTTTTTGAGAATTTTTTTTTTGCCAATTACATTTTGTTGATGCATTGCAAGGGTGCTGAGGGGCGTCCAAAGGCCCCCCCCCCCCGCACCCTTGAAATGTTTGTTTTAGTGCAAGTTTCACACACACATGTCCAAAGGACATGTGTGTGTGTGTGTAACATGACACTTTCCAAAATGCATTTTTGTGCTTTTTTAAAGAATTTCGCAAATTACCACAAGGGTCAACCTCGTGTTAATTTGCACTTCCTATTTCAAAATTCGCATTTTTTTACAAATTCATGCATTGCATTTAAGGAATCGCACAAATGCGATTCCTTAAATGCATTCGCATTTTTAGGAATTGCAAAAAAATGCGGATTTTCAAAAATTGTTTCATGCCTCCCAAAAACTTATTTAGGAAGCGCAAACGGCCGAATTTACCGATTCGCACCGTTTGCACTTCCTAAATAGGTTGATGCATGTGGCCGTATATAAATACAATAACAGTTGAGTGCAGTGATATTGTGTGGCATTGTGTAGAATGGAGTGGCTTTGAGTGGAGTGGAGTTGCATGCTACAAAGTGGCTTAAGTGTCAGCTCAGGGGATAGTAAGTGCTAAAGAAATACAATTACATTTGGAGTGGCTTTGAGTGGAGTAGCGTGGAATGGCATTGTGTGAAGTGGCACAGCGCTGTGGAGTGGCATGGTGTAGAGTGGAATAGCAGTGAGTAGTGTGGAGTAGTATTATGTGGAGTGAAATTTTGTGGAGTGGATGTGTGTATAGTGGAGTGGATTTATTTACAGTGGAATGGACTGGCATTGTGTGGCATGAATTAAAATTGTGTGCATACACATCTCTGTTTAAATGGTACTGCCACTGTCCCATTTTTGCTACCTAACTAGCTTTAAAAACTGCAGTGCGGGCTTCATGCTTTATGGTGGAGTTTGCACAGGCTGTGGTGCATGCATGGGAGCCTTCAGCAGTAGCAAACAGAAGACCCAGACAGAGAAACATGCAAGTCGGAACAAAACCGGTGTTACAGTTGGAGTTTATGCAAGCGCAGTAGGCATCTATCTCGGACTGTAAGAGAAATAAAGTTAAAACATACATGTGAGGTGAGTCTTGTCTGGGGGACACACACGCGTCTTCGGGAACAAAAAATGACATGTTACCTGCAGTTTACTTTAAAGGATTGACGCAATGCCTTGCAGCGGAACGTTTACATTAGCCCAACATATCATCTTATTGTTTACAACATTCATGTACGACAGCAATGTGGGTTGAATGCAGATAATGGTGGTGGAGGGGAGTAACAAGGTGGGTACGCAGAAGCAAAATGAGGGAGGTTGTGAGGTGGAAAGTGAAAACAACTTTGGGGAAAGCATGTGGTGTTATGGCCAGAGCTGCTGACTTTGCAAGTGGGGAACCAGGTTCGAGTCTCTGCGCTGGCTCAACATGCTGTCATTCTGGGCAAATCATTGTCTAAAAAAAAAAAAAAGTCCTTGTGTAATGTAACTGTACTGATGTAAAGTGCTTTTAATATCTTCGGGGCGAGTTCGCACTACATAAAACTGCAAAACATAAATAAAAGCAACATGGGAAGACTGGGGGGTCGCAGAAGGAACACTGTGGGAAGAAGCACACTCGCGAGCACAACAGGCAGGGGACTGGGTGACATAGATCAATATCGAAGAGACTTACATGAGGGAGGTAATAAGAAAAAAAAGTACCTCAATCCCAACACAAGCAGCAGTGGAAGGACACTAATGTAAGACAGTCTATATGTACTTGGCTGATGCTCCCAAGCAAAGAAGAGGAAGGAAAGCTGGCAGGCACTGCCCAATTAGGAAGCAGAAAATGAGTGACGGTGAAGCCAATTAATTATAAGCAATGGGCAGGCTGCAAGCACCGTGTTGTATATAATGCCTTTCGCAAGCACATGCACATGCAGTTTTCACTCTAGCTTTCAGTCACTCAGTCTCTACCTCTCAGTCACTTTCTCTCACACACATACTTACCGCCACACACAAAAACCAACTTACACCCACACAACATTTTGAAGTCGTTTTTTTAAAATATATTTATCCTCAGCTGTACACTTGCGTCCTTATTTAACTGCTCATCGGTTGGTGCCCTATGAACCCTCTATGAAGACGCACAGCTTCCTCCCTGACACAGTGTTTCCTTCAAGGTGAAGGCTGCACAATACTTGCAGCATATGACCCTGTGACCTCGGGTCCATGCTGATATGCCGCACGTCAGCTACCTTTAGAGCAGTCTCTTGCTTTTTTCACCTCACCATTGCCAAAGTTCACACGATTTGGGAAAGGCCGAAGTGGCAGGCTAATTGGCTTATAGGCTCAAGCACTGCAGAGCTGAACCTACATCACCTGGGGCTACTTTTGACGCTTCTGTGCATAATCAGAGGGGATGCAGTGAGGGCTGGCAGGCCTATGTGACCAAGCTGTCACTTAGCCAGACCTAGAAAATGTGCCTGATGGGTGGTGTAGACTCTGTGCCAGTCATCATACAGTTTCCACTGCTTCAGGCTGCTTGACTCTCATTAAAAGGGGGGATTGGCATTTTTTCTATTATGCTAATGGCAAATAGCAAATAATAGTATATTATTCACTATTGACATTGTAGAAAAAAGGGGCAAAAAATAGTGAGGATAGGGCCATGACACCCATATGAATGGGCTACTCATGATACAGGGTAAGAAGATTTTGAACCCATAATCCGGCTTGAAATAAGAAATCAAAGATCTATTTCCTAATGACACATGTAATTTTATCCCTTCCCTGAACTTCTCATGTGCCAAGCAGTAAATGAACAAAACCAAGAGTAAAATCAAAAGAAGACACAATGAACACCAAAGCAACATAATGAACCATGTAGAACCATCAGTGGTTGCTTCGCACTTCCTTGAATAAAGTCATTAGGTTTCTAATTATGGTACCATGTTGCGAAAAGGCCACAATCAGATATTACTACAAAATCAAATGAATCAAGTTTACAGCCTAAGGGGCTGCAAGATCACATTGAGATGCCTTGTATTTCTTATGTTTATCACACTTCCTAACAAATGCCCACATTGTCCACCTAGTTGGCCCCTGTGAACTACTTTCAAATTGTTACCACCCTAGTCCATGTGTTTTCAACTTGATGGAACTCTGTTTTTCGTTTTATAAATCCTAAATCATCGTTATTTAGGATACATGTCTAAAACAAGCATTTACAATGCAACGGTTTCGCCTTTGGAAAAGTTAGAGCTATTAGCAATGTAAATGACAATGCCATTTATTTATCTGTTTTCAAAACCAACACATAAATACAAATTTTGTCATTTACAATGCCAATAGCTCAAACTTTTCCAAAGGCGAAACCGTTGCATTGTAAATGCTTGTTATAAAAAGGTATGTATATAAATATATCAGAATGATAAGCTTTTCCAAATCATGGTGAAGTACCTGATTCGGTGTAAATATTGTCCATATTACATGGCTTATCAAATTCAGGTTCTAGCTGGAGTTTCATTTGGAGCTTCTAGATTAGTTTGACTTTTGTCATTAAGTGCAATCATTAGCTTTGAATGATATATCAAATGCAGAGATAGTCAGAAAAACATCTGTGATGCATAAACATTCTTCTACCAAAAGTGCCACTAGTGCTATGAGACACAACATTAAGGAATGTAACTTTCAAACAAAAATGTTTTCAACAAAAAATTAATTAAAAAAATGGTTTTTGTTGCAAATCAAGTTCTCTTGTGATTCAGTTATTTCCAATTAAAGAAAGTTATGCAGTTCAGCATCTGCATTGAGTCCCCACGGCATCTCCGTTCCCTTCAAAATGATCCATTTCGATTCTGCCTGTCTCAACAGACGATTCCGATCACCTCCTCTGATGTTAAAGGGAATGTGTTCTACAGAATCTAAGATTGTCATAGACACCTTCATGTGTATTCCAAATATGTTTTGCGATAGCATATGCATAGTCTTTATTTTTGATTGCCCTTAAATGTTAAAGTATGCTAAGCTTCAGTTTGTTTTCTGTGCTTCCTCTATATTCTTTTCCACATTCGCTTTTAAGGGCATATACAACGTGGGTGGTTTCACGTGTTATCCTTTCCTTGATGTTTTTATGTTCCCCCAGTAGAGTATCAATTTTTTGTTGATTTAAACCATATTTGCAGGCCTTGCATTTTGGATACTTGAAGACACTTGAAGAATCCTTTTGCTTTCATAGATATATAGACAGATATCACTAGCAACATATGACTACGGAGTGAAAATAAACAAATGCGCAAAATACACTTTGAATATAGTTCTAAATTCATGACGGCGCTTGTCAGGCACTTACTGTCAAACTATGTGCATTTGCACACATCAAGCCTGTTCTGCGTGGCGCCTATGCAGGTAGGGATGGGCAAATGAAGTACTGTAATGGAAGAAAGACATGCATGCGTGTTAAGACCACCAAACAAACCACAACTTCTCTTGGCGGAGGGTGTGGTTTACCACTCGAAAGCAAAGTAAGTAGCTGTTGGAAGTGAAAGGTAAAAGCGGGGTTTCGACCTGTCTGTTTGATTTCTGCCAACGTCGGAGAGTCGAGACAGGCATAGATTTAAAAAACAAACCACAACTTCTCTTGGCGGAGGGTGTGGTTTACCACTCGAAAGCAAAGTAAGTAGCTGTTGGAAGTGAAAGGTAAAAGCGGGGTTTCGACCTGTCTGTTTGATTTCTGCCAACGTCGGAGAGTCGAGACAGGCATAGATTTAAAATGAAGCGATTAATAAATCACATTTTCGGGGACACCCCCAGAGACGAAGTGGTGATTCAGACGTGTGTGGGTTTGCAACTGTACACGAGTTGTGGTTGTTTAGATTCGTGTTCGAGGAGGACACGCTGACCTGACGTGGCACAGACACACTCTTTGTATTTTATACACTCAACCGCCCCCAGGCCACTGCTCCCAGAAATGTTGTGTGCCCCCACCAGTGGCAACGTTTGATAAACCGCTTAAACCTTGCCCTCACCACCAAAATCCAGAAAAGGAACACGCACTCGATTTGTCCACCCTGTAGCTAGCTATTTCGTGTTGCAAATATGTGTAAAACCCAACACCGGGCAAGCCCCCCTCCTCCCCCCCTCCAAATACAATGTAGAATTTGTATTCTGCACAGATCTAAAAAAAAAACCTTCGTACCCATCCACGGAGACGAGTTCACATCGCTGGCTCTCTGTACAGAATGGAGAAGTTAGCTCGGTTAGCTACTCACTCATAACAAGGACATTAACCCACTTTAAAATGTGTTTGTTCCACAACAGCTATCCACACGGCAAGAATGCTCTTTGAAAGCACCCGCACTCACCGACTGTCTTCTGGCGGGCGGGGCTCTCCTCCTCACACGGGAGCCTTGCTCCCTGCAGCACTCCTCCGGCGGTCGCTTTGGGGCCGCGGGCGGGGTTCCTCTCCTCCTGGGCTCTCCTAGATGCAGCAGGGCTCCCTCGCATCACTGGAGCCCTGCAAACCGGCCGCCATGCTTCTTCTTTCTTCCCCCCGGGCTGCGGGGGCGGGCACTTCCGGCCGGCCGCGCTGGGATTGGCCGGCCGGCCGGCCAACCACTTCCGGGTCGCTGCGGGCAGCGCAGCGGCCCTTCTCCTTAGGTAGGCAGGCGGGGGCTGATTTTTACGGGCAAATGCCGGGTGGGCACCGGCTCTTTAAAGATAACCATCAATCGAGGTGGGCACTCGATCGGCCCACAAGTCCGCCACAAAACGGTCCAGATGCCGGGTGGGCGAGGGGGACACGGACAGCGGGAGGGGGTGGGAACGGGCACAAACCCATTAAAAAAAAAAACGAAACTCCGCCCACCGCTGCATGACTACACAGAGGGAACGCCCAGGGAAAAAATCGCGGGAACGCCCCCGAATCTGGTCCGGCCTTGACGGACAGATCTCTGTTCCAATGGCTAGCCTCCATTTATGGAGCTAGCCAATGGGACAGGGGGGCGTATTCCATTCTCCTTACTGGAAATCAAGAGATTTCTCTGGAGGCGGAGCTAAGAGCTCCGCCCTCCAGCGAAACCTAAAAACAGAATTTTAAGTGGCCTTTGAATAGTTAGCATTCTAGTCCATGTGTTTCACCACTGTGTGGATCCCTACTAGGTGAATTTTATTTTTAATGTGCATAGCCTGGCCTCCACACTGTCCTCTAAGTCAGTCACTATAGCCGCCCGGAATTGGCTATCATTCAAGTCTACACATTTTTATGGCGTGGCTTGACAGTGTAGGTGTCGGCTTCCAATAATCACCAGGAGAAGAGGGTCTTTAGCTCTGCCCACATGTTGGGAGCCAATAGTACATATTTTGATTTGTTAGAAGTTGTGTGCTTCCACAAAAAAGTGCTTTCCGTTTGCACCGCTGTGATTATTTTGTTTATGTATCCAGCTGCCTGAGCTTGAAGATTCAGGGACACAAACACGCCATTGTAATGCTATTAAAGTGTCTTGTACAACTAGAAAATCTATGGTGTTTTTCTCTGGCAGCAGCACAGATGAAAGGAAGGAAGATAATTATTAACCTACATGGATGTTTAAATCTGGCTTGAAAATGCAACTGTTAGTTGACCTTTTAAACTATATAAGTATTCTTTATTTTTTTGCATCCACACAAATAACGTATCCATTCTGTCTACTTTTAATGTTTCACATTACCATGCAACATTTCTTTTAACCCACACCTATTGGCATTGGGAATGGTTGTATAACTATGTGGAATCCCCACAACATTCTCCAATCCAAACCGACACAGCCAAACCTTTACAGTATTTGACTAGGCCGTTCCACTCAGAACACACAGTTAATGACTTCTCTTTAAAAAAAAAAAATAAGGTACCTTAGAGGGATTGACCTTACTTATTACTTTTGATCCATGCCCAAAGTTTAGTTGTCGCACAGCTCGACTATGATCCATGTTTCACACAATATCATTGCAGTCTCAGGACAATAATTGAGAGCTTAACATTAAGACGAGTGCAAAGTACATTGGTAACCATCTATTCTTTCAGATTTACTAACTATTGTAGTTATGCATTTTTTAATTCATAAGCACACTATTTTGCGCATCTTGCATATTCCCATTCTAGCTTGCGTATATTTAATTTAATGTCACTACCAATGTTCCCTCTAATTTTTTTCCTCTGTGTGCGGCAGTGGAGGGTCTCTGTGCGCTGCAACCATGGCTATCTGCGCCAGGAACCGAACCTCGCGCGTCTGCGGCGCCAAATGCCACTCATTTTTGCTGCCCTCTGCCCCACTCGCTTTTGGTGCCCTTCTGCCCTCTGTCCCACTCGCTTTTGGTCCCCTCCTGCCCTCTGCCCCACTCGCTTTTGGTGCCCTTCTGCCCTCTGTCCCACTCGTTTTTGGTGCCCTCCTGCCCTCTGTCCCTCTCGCTTTTGGTGCCCTCCTGCCCTCTGCCCCACTCGCTTTTGGTGCCCTTCTGCCCTCTGTCCCACTCGTTTTTGGTGCCCTCTGCCCCACTCGCTTTTGGTGCCCTTCTCCCCTCTGTCCCTCTCGTTTTTGGTGCCCTCCTGCCCTCTGCCCCACTCGCTTTTGGTGCCCTTCGGACCTCTGTCCCACTCGTTTTTGGTGGCCTCCTGCCCTCTGCCCCACTCGCTTTTGGTACCCTTCTGCCCTCTGTCCCACTCGTTTTGGTGCCCTCTGTCCCACTCGCTTTTGGTGCCCTCCTGCCCTCTGTCCCACTGGCTATGTGCGCATGGAAGCATGATATGCATTGTACGTGAGTACACAACAGGTATGCTCAATTTGCTACATGTTTGGCCACACTCATACCCAAAATCTGGATTGTAACCTAACATTTTCATGTATTATAAATCTAAAAGCAAGTCTTGCCCCCGAGTACCACCGTAACACAGAACCCATGTAAGAGACCATAGTTCAATGGCACATGAGCTCATGTAGTTTTGTGGTGCAAATGACGAGGTAGAGGTCTGACATGGTTCTGTGAACGAAATTAGTGGTGGCCCCCAAGCTGATAGAATTGACATGTTTGGTTGAGGTCAGTATCTTTTCAGCAAGTCTTGAATCACTCCCTGAACTGTCTGAGAGGGGTGAGGAGCATAAGTGTGGGGGTGAGTTGTTCGGGAAAATCTTATGAGTCCTTAAATATGCATCCTCCGAGTCGGGGGATGCATATTTAAGGACTCATAAGATTCGCCCCGACAATGAGTTAACTGCAGCAGCTGAAGTGCCGTAATGGAATTAGTGGAATTATAAAAATGTCACACATAGCAATTTGTGGCTCTTGAGGCTATGAGGGAGGGCGGGGTAGACTCTGGCCTTTTGTTTAAGTATTGCTGTTAATCAGAGCCCCTTCACGGGCTCCGATTAACAGTAATACTTAAACAAAAGGCCAGAGTCTACCCCGCCCTCCCTCATAGCCTCAAGCGCCACCAGCCCTCCCCCCCACCTCCTTACCTGCACGCCTCACGACCGCTCGCCGCATTTGCGCCGCTCACTTCCTTCTTTCAAAGCGGCTGGCGTCGCGACCTCCTGACCGTGTGCGCGCTCCACGCTAGGTGGTGCGCGGTGAGGTCAGGAGCGGTGCGCGCGCGCCTTAGAGGGAACGGTGGTCACTACTTCATGTTAAAATACTTTTTGTGGTCACTTTTTCATTTAAATTATAAGCATAAATATTGTCTAATTGTTTATGAATGATCTTGATTTCTCTGCATTCAAATCTTCATATAAAAATAGGAGCTGTTAATGCGCATTTTTAGTAAATAGAATATTTTCTGCTCAAAATGTAGGTATACAGAATAGATCTTACCTGAAAGAACTCTAGTTGGGGCTAAAAGCAGTGCATTAGAAGACACTTTACAGATTTGATTTTAATTTGTGCTTCTTGCCACGTTTTCCTGTACTCCAAGGTGGCGGCACGCTAAATTTGAAATACTGGAGATACAATTTTTAGAAATATCTTAAGTGTGCAATCAATTGAACCCATTTTCCTGTGTTCCCTACCTTAGTGATCCCGGATTTAGTTTCCTGCTTGTCATCACATCTGGCGAAGTATGTTTGCCTACGTTTTTTGAAGGCATAGAGAGACTTTTGGCTTGTATTTTGTTTAAAAAGAAAAAAAAATGATTGACATTTATGTTGTGCATGCATACTTTGACAGGATCTGTGTTGAACAGGCAGTACAATATGTATCATTTTTTTATGAGCTGAACTTCGTCTTAATGGCATACATTTTCCCAAGTAGTAACTTCTTGTAATAAATGATCTTATGGTTTGTGTACTCTACCATGTCGTGGGGTCTTGTTGGGGTAATTCCTACCATATAGTTTTCCTGGTGACGTTTGTCCCTTCTAGTGCATTCAACGTTTTAGCATTCATGCAACAAAGATATCCAATGGTGAATTTATCGTAACACTAAAAGAATAAACAAGATAATAGTAATAAACTCTGATCCCTCAGGCTCAAGTGGGTGTTTCGTAACGTAGCTGTACGGGGTGCTTCGATGAGTCTGTGTTACTTTGGCGGGGTGGAGGACAGGAATCGTGTCTGGTAGCAAAACCTACCCAAAGATCAGGTCGCTAGCACTAATACTTTATGCAGATCTATCTTGGATGGGCTGTGTTTCTATCTACTTGTATACTTGTAGGTACTCTTGCAGGCATTGCTGCCTCTCCATCCTCCCCATCATCGCTGGTCGCTCATGTTGGGAACTCCCAGGCATGCATTAGCTCTCTCCAGTGGTCTGCTATGGGACGTTGCCTTATGCCCTTCGCTTCCTCTCTGGTCAGCGCTCGACCCTCCGCCTCAGCCCAATTAATAACATCTCATCTCTAGGCTTTAATGTGTGTCCCTGTACTGGATTTCCATGCTATTGCCACTTTTCTTTTAGCTAGGGATGTGGCTAAGTCTATGAATTTGTTCCTTACTTTCCGTATTGGTGGGCGAGGGAACAGGCCTAATAGGCACACATCTATGGAGTTATCTACTACTCTCCCGAGATTGGTCCCTTTCTGAGTAGTCACTGGTTTCCAAAATGTCCATAGTACGCGCAGCTCTATACCGTGTGCATAAATTCTGCGTCTGGTAAGGCACACCTCGGGCGATTGCACATCTCCCCTCCATGGATAGTCTGAAGTCTGTGCTGGGTCATGTAGGTCATGTGGACATAATTGAACTGGGTGTATTTCAGTCTGGTGTTACGTGACACTGTCATAGGTGATGCCAGTACCTTTCCCCATTCTCCATCAGTGAATTCTTTATTCAAGGATTGTTCCCACCGGCCTCTGATTTTGGTTAAGGGTGTCAAAGTGGCCTCTATCAGCGCCATGTAAAACCATTTTACCTGGTGCCTGGCTGTGCCCAAGGCAAGTAATGCATGTAGAGTATAAGGCAAGTAATGCATGTAGAGTATGTGTTGCAGGTTCTTACCGGCCCCTGCCCCACAGCTCTCCGAAGGTGCGCGTCAGTATTTGGTATTGTATGAACTGGCCTACAGGGAGGCCATGGTTGTCTACTAAGTCTTCGAAGTGGATCAGCGCATTTTCATAATAGCAGTCCCCTCTTGTCTCTAGCCCCACTTCCGTCCAAGCTAGAAGTTGCTTCGGCCCAAATATCGAGCGGGGGACTCCATGGGGCAAGCCCATTAATGGTAGAATTGGTCTGTATCTGGGAGTTTCAATCATTTTGGACATGCATCATTTCCAGCATTGGAGAACTGTAGCCTGCAGTAGTGACCGGTAAGAGGTCACCATTATGTTATCCAGTGCCTTAGCCAGCAAATAAGTGGAACGTACTCCAATTCGGACAGTAATGTCGCCTGCGTGTTCAACTCCTCCAGCCATTGCGATAGCATTACAGCTGGGAGGCTAGTAGGTAAAATTCAAAATTCAGCACTCTCAGGCCTCCTTCCCTTACCGGGTGCTGTAGCGTCTTCAGGTAGACTCTCCTCCATCCTTCTGCCCAGATTAAATCCCTCACAAGTGAGTCTAGTTGAGTAAACCAGCAATACCAGCGGGAAATTCACAAAGAAATACAGTAGGCGGGGCAGCATGACCATTTTAGTCAGCGATATTCATGCCATGATTCGTAGACTCGGAGAGCTCCAAACCTTTGTCTTGTATTTTTCAAGATACTGTTAAAAAACTTCCTGTTGCCAAGATTGTCATCGGAAATTCTTAATTTTAAGTCAGGATCAGAGGCAAGGATTATGCTGTACTTTATTCACTTTTATTATCCAGCAGCCATGTTAAGAACAACAACAAATACTTCATTTGCCATGAAACCTGGGAAGAAGTCAACAACAAAAGTAATGTCAAATCAACCTTGTTGGAGGCGCCATGATAGTCATTTGTCTCTGATGCTGTCTCCTCTTTCTTTGCTGTTTCTGCAGCCGAGATAAGTGCCTCCTGGCCACTTCTTTCATCTTATTTGGTGTTCTTTGCTTGCCGTTTAATATTAACTGCTTCTTATTTTCGTTGCTGTGTATTTCTCCTTTACAGCACGACCGCTGGAAAACTTGTTGCCCTCTGCAACTGCTTCCTCAGCTGATTGCATGCTTCGACCCTGGGGCCTAATGCAGTATGGTCCTCTGACCACCAGAGGGCACCGTGGTGTACGCATATGGCGTATCTCATTCTTCCCGAGTTGTCGAGCGAATCCGCTCAGACATAGCGGAGACAGAGCTGCCGGCTGGGAACTCCGAGGAGATTTTAGTGCCTTTGCCCCATAAGCCTGGAGTGGTACGCCCCTAGTTGGGGTCTGTTTTACTAACACACTTAGCAACAATTGTAATTTTCCTCTTGGACAACAGCCCAGGCTTACATTATATCCCTGCAATACACTTGGGTGATAGCGATGTCCTGTTATTGCCGCCCTTGAGCTCACTCATAATTGGCTCGGAGACCCCCACCTCTTTAATATACCTTCTGACTCTGCCTGGGAGCCCCAGTGCCAAACATTGTTATACTTGGTCACCCCAATATTGTACTAATCATAAAGAGAGACACAGAAGAGACCTATGCAAAAGAGGATGAGGTCACCTACGTCCTCATAGATGACCACTTTTGTGAGGTGATGGATGCTTCTATATTGAAGGCCCTTACTCAGATGGTGGCTTCCCTGGAGCAGAAAGTTCTGCAGTATGCTGAACGCTGCTTCAAACCCCTCCCTAAGAGGGAAGGCACCTTTGTGGTCCTGCTCCCACCACCTCCGGGGATGCCTCACCAGCCTGCACTCACCACAAAGCGCAAGTTGAATCCTCCCTAGACGTCGATCTAGATGTTTTTGACCGCCCAAAGATAGCCTTCATGGCCCAACCCCTGCCAGTGAATCCTGAGCTGGGACCCTCTGGGCAACAGTCTGCTGGCATAGTCCCCTTGACGCGGGCTCCCCTCCAACCCCCCTGAGACTGATTCACCCTCGGGCTCTGATGCGAGCGAGAGCCAGGGTCCCATCCATGGTGCCCCTCCCCTTCCCTAATTAGCGGCGACACGCCAACAGACGACGACCCCCAGGGGACCTCAGATTTTTAAGACCCTGACACGCGTCTCTACCCCCGGTCAGCAGTATGGGTTTCATTGGTCTAGGTCACCTCCGGTGTTGCTGGATGGCTGCGTAATCCGCTAGATAAGGAAGTCTGCTACCGTCTTCGGGCGGAGTGCCCCCTCTTGTCTCTTGATTGACCCCAAACTGGGGGACCTTGCCACCTAGGAAGCTGGCCCCTTCGCACTAAGTGGTTTGTTTGGTGACCTGTTAATTTGGTACTTGGTAAATTTGTGGCAATGTATAATTCACTGGACATGGCCCAAACGTCCATCAAGCACATCTTCATGCCCCAGATTTTCTTTGGGGCAGGTTGAGGCAGGGAACGCTCAGCCGGCCGCTCGCAATCCTCACTCCTGGCAGAGGCTACACCAATAGAAGAGGACAGTACCAGGATGCCTCCAAATTCGGCAACTCGTACCCCACCAGAGGATATCTCTGGCACCGAGGCTCAAGGGGCTGCCACAGAGGCAACAGCAACCATGGCTCCGCTCAAGATGAATGTCCACTCCTTCCCGCAACAGCTTCTGGGGGGCAGATTACGCAGGTTTGTTTGAATCTGGTTGGCTCTCACCTCCACACCTCTCCCTCCCGAAGGGAACCCGCCCTCATGCTGGTCTTCTCCGAGGCAGGCACCAAGCTAGAAGTTGCAGAGGTAGTAGAGTTACTCCACAAGGTGGCAATAGTGAAGGTATCTCCCCACCCTGCAGGGTTCCTCAGCCGCCTTTTTCTTGTGGACATGAGGGGGATGGCAGCCAGCGGCTAGTCATCAACCTGAAGGAATTCAATGAGTGGCTAGTTTTCTGGCACTTCAAGATGGAGGCCATCCACCTCCTGAGTGATCTCCTTCAACTCAATGATTGGATGGTGCTTCTCAACCTCAAGGACGCTCATCAGACCATTCCAATTTCTCCTCACCGCCGGTTCCTCCAGTTCCAATGGCGGGGTAAGACTTTCGAGTTCACTACTCTTCTCCTTATCTTTTGCCTGTGGTGTTTCACCAAGGTCATGCAACCAGTGGTGGAATTTTTAAGAGTGTGGGGAAGCCGCCTCATCGTCTATTTAGATGACATCCTTCTGATGGACCAGTGCCCTCGGAACCTCTCGAAGCACCTACAGATGAGTCTATCTCTTGGCTTCATTATCAGCCAATAGAAGTCAGCCTTACTCCCCCTGAATCTTTGGTGTCTCTGGGTTTTGTAGTGGACTTGGTTCGGGCCACTCTCAGCCTTCCCTCCAGGAAAACTAACAAGTTCAGGCACGAACTGTGCTGCACGGCGGCCATGCCAGTCCACTACCTGCGGCTAATTGCAAGGGCATTGGGACCCCCTCCTCGATTCACGCCATTTTTCCAGGGCCCCTTCATTATCGTAGCCTTCAGCAACTCAACTTTTTTATCTCTGGTAGGGGCTCACCAACTCTCAAGTGGTCCCCTTATCTGAGGAAGCCAGGGATGAGATCCAGTGGTGGCCAGCTAACATGGAGGTGTGGAGCAGGTGAGCGATATTTGGCTCACGGCAAGGGCTGGGGTGTGCGATGTGGGGAATTCTCCACCAGAGGAAGGTGGTCCTCTCATGAACAATCTTTGCACATCAACTGCCTGGAACTTTTGGCAGGCTTATTCGCACTCAGGTGTTGGACCAAGGACCAAGCAAAATGCTGCGTCCTTCTAAAAATGGACAATGTAGCGGCGGTGCCCTACATAAACCATCTGGGGGGTATGGACTTCAAAGCCCTCTCGGACCTAGCCAGGATCTTCTGGGATTACTGTGTAATGGATCAAGTCTGGGTGACAGCAGAACATCTCCTGGGAAGGGCCAACGAAGTAGCCGAATGGCACTACCATCACTTCAAGGATGCAAGCCTCTGGCTGTTACACCTGTTGGTCTTCAAGGCCCTACAGACCCATTGGGCCCCCTTTTCAGTCGACCTAGTCTCATCTCCCCTGGTCCTCCACCTTCCCAAATACTTTAGTTAGCATCCGGATCCCGAAGCGGCAGCCACAGATGCTTTTCTCTAGAATTGGCAACTGGAGCAGGGATACGTTTTGCTAAACCCCATTCCCCTTGATCATGCGTATATCGAGCATTGTCTTCGAATCGGACGCCAGCGGCAAGGGCTGGGGTGTGCGATGTGGGGAATTCTCCACCAGAGGAAGGTGGTCCTCTCATGAACAATCTTTGCACATCAACTGCCTGGAACTTTTGGCAGGCTTATTCGCACTCAGGTGTTGGACCAAGGACCAAGCGAAATGCTGCGTCCTTCTCAAAATGGACAATGTAGCGGCGGTGCCCTACATAAACCATCTGGCGGGTATGGACTTCAAAGCCCTCTCGGACCTAGCCATGATCTTCTGGGATTACTGTGTAATGGATCAAGTCTCGGTGACAGCAGAACATCTCCTGGGAATGACCAACGAAGTAGCCGAATGGCACTACCATCACTTCACACCCTTTTCAGTCAACCTCGTCTCATCTCACCTGGTCCTCCACCTGCCCAAATACTTTAGTTAGCATCCGGATCCCGAAGCGGCAGCCACAGATGCTTTTCTCTAGAATTGGCAACTGGAGCAGGGATACGTTTTGCTAAACCCCATTCACCTTGATCATGCGTATATCGTGCAAATGGTCTTGGAGATCGCAAGTCTGGTATCTGGAACTTTCTAGGGATTTTCTAGGGATTTTCCAATCCCTCTATCCCTCTTTCTGGATCTCCTCCTAGATCCAGAAGGGAGCCACAATCGCCTGGTGCTGAAGAGTGCTCTACCTCTTATGGCATGGCGGATTGGAGGGGACGTTTGAAAGTTCTGGGACTTTCGAGCCCCACAGCATCCCTTCTCTCAAAAGTATGGGCCAACAGTACAGTCAAACGGTATAGGTCGGCATGGACCCAACGGTTGGGCTAGTGTCACCAACGACACCTGGATCCGGAAGGGGCAGACATTGTCCATAACTTAAATTTTCCCACTTCTCTGGCCGCTGAGGGTCTGGACTACGGATCTATCAATACCTTCAGGTCGGCGATATTGGCAGGTCAGGTGCCTGTGGGCGATCACCCAGTGGGGAACCATAATTTGAAGCTCCTGTGACTATCCCTTCCGCCAGAGCCTTATTACACAGCACTGTGGGATGTCGACAAAGTCCTGAACCTTTTCCTGTCATGGCGTCCAACAAGTATTTTTTGAGAAAAGAGATATCAACTAAGCTGGCTACCCTCCTATGTTTAGTTTCATGTCGAAGGGTCTTGGATGTGAGAGCGCTCGACGTTACTGGTAGAATATTTATCCCAGATGGGGTTACTTTTTTCCAGGCATACAAAATGTAACTCACGTGTGGTTTTTTACCCTTCCTTTCTAGATTCCCCAAAATTGCATGTAGTGCAGTGTATTAAGGTCTACAAGGCAATAATCATGGATATCTGCCCTCATGGAGAGAGGCAGCTTTTAATTGCCCTTCGGCAAGCATATAAGGCAGTCTCCTTCCCTACCATCACCAGTGTGATGGGCCTTGCAAGATGCTGGCATTGATTCAAAGATATTTGGTGCTCATTCTGTTAGAGAGGCTGTGTCCTCAAAGGCAATCTCCCTGGGGGCCTCACCTGGAAGATATTGTCAATGCAGTGGACTGGTCCTTGTACGTTACCTTTAAAAGGTTTTACGTTAAGCCAGTTCGTAGCATTGCGTTGCTGGTGGTGGTGAAGCTTTAAACCAGCACAATCCTCGTCTCTGGTCCTGACATAGAAGGAAGAATTTCCTAGCTATCATACTGGAATGTTAAAATTTCATTATGGTCACAGACCTGAGGATTAGCCCACCCGCATTAATTTCATTAAGCCCGCCCTGGGATGAGAGGATTTTCGTAGAGGTGGAAATGCTTATAGGTTTCCATTTGATGACATGGTGTTACCCTGTAGTTTGGAGAAGATAAATTTTTTGCTCCAAACGAGTGTATTGCTCAGGAGGTTGCAAGTATAGTTTTTCATTTCATATATTTATACCCGTTCAGGATCGAATGGGTGAAAACTAGACTGAAGATGAGGTTTCTCGTGTTCTGTTGCAGGAAGAAAGAGGAGGCAGCAAGATCGACGAAGGACTATTGTGGGACCTCTGACACCTTTGATTGGCATTACTTTGTAGTTAATTTCTTCCTAGGTTTCATAGGAAAGTAAGTCTTTGTTGCTGTTAACATGGCTGCTTGATAATAAAACTGAAGAAAGTACTGCATAATCATCGCCTTCGCGTCCTTAATAGAATCTATACTTTCCATTGCGATGGCTAGGGGTCTTGGAATAATGGAAAAAGTGGAATGATTAAGATCTAGGTTGTCTCCGTTTCTAAATCCAGGGATCCCCATTGCAATTTTAAAAGTAGCAAAGGAGGGTCATGTAGAGATCTGTGACAATCGTAAAGAAAAGAGGAGTGACAGATAGATACTAGACTGATGAACTGTCTAGAGAATACCATCACTACTGTTACTGCCTTTGCCTTAATGTACACTGTTGATGACACTGAAACAAAAATTGGACGGACTCTGTTGACAGCATATTTCACAATATCTGTACAGGCAGTAGGAAAATACGTTTCCAAATAGTATACCTTACCTCCCTAGTTGAGGTACTCGGGAGTTCCAAGAAATCAGTAGTCATAGGAATTGCACAATCCTTAAAGAAATAAATAATAAATGTACTTGAAGGTGAATTACTCAGGGTCCTTTATTGGGGAGGCTGCAGGACGATTGTTTTGGTGGTAGCTATCTACGAGTCTGTCGTTGGCCACAAGGAGATTTGTCAAACTAGGTTTTAGTCTTATTACATGAGCGTATTGGGATATGTGTAATTATAAAATATATTTCTTACTTGTACATTATGGTGGCTCACACCAGTTTTTTTCTGTCCAAGCCCAGATCGAAATTCTTTTTTAATCCTTACCTCTCCTAAGATATTTGATGATGTTGCATTAATCAGCATTTGCCTGGAACAGTGGTTTTGTTACCTCTGCCTAGTTTTGTTACCTCTGCCTAGTGAATGAGTTGGAGTACCTGGAGGTTTTTTTTTCGTTTTGTATGTACGAAAGCTTCATTTAGGCACCTCATGTGACATTATTGGTTAGTGCCACTAGCAGTATTGAATCCTCAGATTTTCTGCAGGTATTATGGTGAATTAGATTTAGTAGCTCTGGGTGTCAGGGGGCCATTTGAGGGAAAATAAATCACTCTGCTTCTTCGAACATGAGAATCTTTATTTTAGCTTTGTTCATGCAGTGGAATGCAGGATTATGGCATCACGTAATTGTGGTTCCATGGTCTGTTTTCCAGCTAAAAGAGGAATTGTTGTTGGTATAACTTGAGAAGTTGTGCTTGAACATGCACATAGACATTCTAAATTGTGGCAAGACGGTAGATCCCAGAAGTAAGCTAATTTATAATGATTGTGAGGATGACTACTGAACTAATTGTTTTTTTCTGCTCTAATTGTAAAACACTGGATTCAAATTATGGCAGATCTAGACTCACCTACTCAACTCTATATGCTTTTTGGTGGAATTCTGTAATACCCCATATCATAGAGTCGTACTGGTTGAAGGCTGTTAGTGCTGTTTTTTGTCTTTGTCTTTAAAAGGGGAAGCGCAAAAACCAGCCAAACTTTCTGTTCCTCCTGAGGATCTGAACCTTGATGGTGATCATTGAGAAAATCTTTCAGTTCCACGTATTTGTTAAATAGACTTATAAAATTATTTTCCATTATTTTACTATTTTATGATGGATTGAAGACTGGCAAGTATTTTGCTATAATCATCTGGCCTGCTTATGTTTTTTTAGAGGCGAGTAATGAGGATGTATTTGCCAGGGCCTCGAACTTCTCATTTTAGCAGGAAGGCTTTTCCAGCGCTTTAGTCAGCGCAAGAGACTCTGTGAGGGCTGCGAGGGGTGTGCTGCTGAGGGGAAAAGGACTCTGATTGTACCAGACGCCGAGGGACTGCGAGGACCAGCAGGCTCTCTGATCCCCAGCTGCTGCCTCTTCCCTCGGCGTCCCCCCCCCCCCCCCCCCCCCCCGCCTGGACATTATTAATACTTATCGCGGCCCCCGCTCCGCGGGTGCCACTCACGGTGTGCTGATTCCAGGGAAGGACGACGGGGATCCCAGCGCTTTTCCAGCGCTTTTCCAGCGCTTTTGTCAGCGCAACAGACTCTGAGGGCTGCGAGGGGTGTGCTGCTGAGGGGAAAAGGACTCTGATTGTACCAGACACCGAGGGACTGCGAGGACCAGCAGACTCTCTGATCCCCAGCTGCTGCCTCTCCCCCCCCCCCCCCCCCCCCCGCCTGTAAGGTTTAAATCTCGCCTCTAACCCCGCGACGCGGGACATAGCCCGGGGCAAAGGGCGGGCCCTCTAAGGCCCTCACAGGTCCGAGGAGGACGGGACGGGCCACCCCCCTTGGCACCGCAACCTGTGGTAGTACTTCGTTTGATACATACCCCTATTACTTTTTGGTTAGTGTGTCTGTTTCTTTCGCAGGTTGCACTATGTCACTTAAGCGGATCAATAAGAAATCTTTTCAAACACTTGACCCAGGACAGGGGACCCTAAACTTTACGGTGACCAATGGATCACTGCCCACTCTTCGTGAAGATGCGAACGAGTCGCGACAATTGATAGACATTAGGCAATCTTCCCCATCGAACCTTGTTAGCTCACAGAATTTATCTTTTTGGGAGGAAATGAATTCTCTATGTGGCACTAAGTATGCCCTAGTGGCATCCCCATTCCATGTAAAACGCACTAGCAGTTCTTCCCCAATTAGGAAACCATGTGACTTACTCTTACCATCTCTAATAGACAATACCCAAGGTGTTGCCTCGTCTCAGGGCCCTAATGAGAAAAGGAAGCATGATGAGATTATTGAAAGTGGGAATCATCTAAACACACCAAAATCGTGCGATGGTCCTATAGCGCCAGTCACCAACCCCCCCCCTAATTACGGCGGAGAGTGGCATTTACGTAGACCAAGTACTTTTACTGTCTCAGATAGAGTTATTATTTAATTCTATCGTATCACCACTGGTAGGAAAAATCAACGCCCTGGGTGATTGGCTAAAATAATTCTCTCAATGCCCGTTATCCTATCTCAAACCACCTAATAATGACCCATCTAACGGGGGAAGACCCCTTACGGCTATCTCCATAACAAAAGAGATAAATACTACAATTAATTCCCCTTCCACCTTTAAGAAGGCAATACCCAATGGCTCTGATTTGCCCACCACAACAAAAGTTCCTTTGTCTACTAATCTAACTAAATACTCCCAAACTTTCCCACAGCTCCTTAAAAAACCTACTATATCCAAAGCCGTTCCTAAACCAGGGTTTAATAGGCATATTGCCGCCAGAGAGGACCCAAGTCCAAGTAGCGTAGAATCGATACACTTGCCCCCTGAGGCCGCCCCATTTGTTCTTGTTTTATCAGGAATACCGGCACCCTGTCGTGGGAAACTTGAAAGCCGTCAGGAACTTTTAAATAAGGTCATATTCTGGCTTTCCAAAAACAGACCACTTGCACATGATCATGACGGAGGTATCCTGAGTGTTAGAAGGGTAGGCTGGCTAGGGTCTCTAACTAAAGATATTAGTGGGGATCTGGT
Source organism: Lissotriton helveticus (assembly GCF_964261635.1). NCBI lineage: Eukaryota > Metazoa > Chordata > Amphibia > Caudata > Salamandridae > Lissotriton > Lissotriton helveticus. Next base: position 352,913,554 of record NC_136068.1, read on the forward strand.
CCTAGTAAAATTTAGAGATAGGAACATTGTCCCCCTTTTACGAGCTTACCCACCCCAAAAAGGAGACGGCCCTATATCCGTTTGGGATTTACACGACTTCTACCCAAAGTAAACCATTCATAAATGTTTCTTCTGTCGCCCTGTTGATAAATCAACTTAAGGTTATTTTTAATGTATTGTAAATTTTAAATATGAATATATGTATTGCGGTTTTATGATATTAGTGTATACTTTTATGACTCCTTTGTGGAATCGAATAAAGTTATTTGATTTGATTTGACTACTGAACTAATTGTTTTTTTCTGCTCTAATTGTAAAACACTGGATTCAAATTATGGCAGATCTAGACTCACCTACTCAACTCCATATGCTTTTTGGTGGAATTCTGTAATACCCCATATCATAGAGTCGTACTGGTTGAGGGCTGTTAGTGCTGTTTTTTGTCTTTGTCTTTAAAAGGGGAAGCGCAAAAACCAGCCAAAGTTTCTGTTCCTCCTGAGGATCTGAACCTTGATGGTGATCATTGAGAAAATCTTTCAGTTCCACGTATTTGTTAAATAGACTTATAAAATTATTTTCCATTATTTTACTATTGTGTGATGGATTGAAGACTGGCAAGTATTTTGCTATAATCATCTGGCCTGCTTATGTTTTTTTAGAGGCGAGTAATGAGGATGTATTTGCCAGGGCCTCGAACTTCTCATTTTAGCAGGAAGGCATTTATCATTTTCGATATCCGTAAAGAGTGAGGGAAAGTAGATGTTATTTAGTGCATCTTGTTGGGCATGATCTCACAGTTAAATTGGATGTTTTTTTATTTTTTTATTTACATAAAGGCCGTTTTCCGCATTTCCTCTAACTCCAAGGCTCTGAATGTATTGAACATGTTTTGAGGCAGAGGTAGATAGTTAGTGAGAGGGAACTGAATTGCTCTACATGGGATTGGAGATATTTCTTTATTTTGGAATACAAGGCGCTCATAGTGCAATTGTAATCAATAACAACTGATAATCAAGAGGATTATGCAGGTCTTTGAAAATGTTGGAAGAGCTCCCTCACTCATTTCGTTCTAAGCCTTGCTATTGTGTTTCAGGCCTGTTAGCTATCTTGATCGTGCAGTGATCGCCTCTCCTCAGTCTTTTGCATTAGAATTTGCTCTTTATTGTCAGTACTGTATGCCATTTACATTTCAGGTTGTGACTGGTTAGTTTAACTGCTCAAACATTTGTAGGTGGCTTAGATAATCACTTTTGATATTCTTGTTTTGACTGAGTTTGACATGTCCATGGAGGTGTATCTTTTATCAGATAGTGTTACTGGTACTGCCTGGTTCTGATGGTTGACTTTGACAGCATTATAGGCTTCCATATACTCTTTTATGCTGATGTTTCTGTAATTTGCTCTTGGATCCATATTGGGTTGCCCGTGCTGTGGGGGTGAGGCTATATCTCCGGTTTGAGGGTGTAAAATAAAAAAATTAACCAACCAGATTGGTTGTTGGACAGACTTGTGGGATGCATCAAGTTTATGTGTAAATACTAAGTCCAACGTACATCCAGCTGTGTCCTTTGGGTTACTCACTTCCTGTCTGAATCTAGGAGCTTCACGTTTGCGTTGAGGTTAGTCTACCAGACCCTATTCTACCAATCCAGAGGTTGAAGGTGTCCATGAGCATCAATTGTTTTTTAATGTTATCAGATGAACGGTCATTTCCAGAAATGTATCCAATAATTCTATGTTATATTCTTTGGGGTTGGTGTAACAGCAATAATAATTATTGCATGTGCATGCCTTTGCTGGAATAAACACATTTTTAATTCCCTACTTTTTCTGATGCGATCTAAAATGCCACAGTTTTTTTTCCTCTCTGGTTCATGTCACTGTCCTCTGTCTCTCTTTGTCCTAAGTCTCTAACCCTCTTCTTTAGGCTAACATTTTTTTTAAAACATGTAAAAGAAAAATGTTTTTTTCTTCCTTTCGCCTCACTAAAATTCCACGTACTACTTATTTAGTACTTCCTCGTCTTAACTTGTCAATTCATTTGTCCACCTGCCTCATCCTTTCTTCTTTTTTAGTCTATCCAAATTCTCAAACTATCCAAGTCTTACACATGTCGTCATCTTGCTAATTCATATTCGATTTATCACCTTGGTCGCTCTTCTTTGTCATCTCATATTGCCTTTTATCGCCCTCAACTTTCTCACAGCGTTGCTGCCTTCAGACTGTTAACTACACCACAGCCATCTTGTGATGCAAATATCATTTTTTTTCTCCTATCCTCCAAACTGTGTAGAGGTCTATTTCTTTATAATTCCAGTTTTAAAAAGTACTCTTACTAATTTTATATTTTTCCAAATAGAGCATTCTCTTGATTTTGGCTTTACTTTTTCGTTTGCACCTTTCTTAAGCCTTCTATGAATTTCTTTTATGGCATTATGTATCCCCCTGTACTAAAGAAGAAAGGGATCACTGTTTTTTTTTATTTTTAGGAATAACCTAATTTTTTTTTTAACGTTAACAAATCAGGGGCTTGTTTTAACACTCTCTAGGTGCAACCAGAGAAAAAGGGAAATGGTTAATTATATATTTTTTGAAGTTAGTAGCATTTCTCTATGTTGTATCACTGGTCTTTATATCTCTGCAAATGCTTTTAGGGACATGAGAAATTAGAAAGGCTAACATCATCAGAACCCGTTTCTCTTCTAAAACTACCTATGACTTTAGATACCTTCTTGGTGCTGAGAAGTTCAGTTTTGAAGCCAAAAGGTTCATCAACTTTGAAACATATACTGGCTTCTATATTACGGCATTAAGAGCGTCATTTTTGTCAACAGAAGACAAACGTTTAAACACAGAGGCAAAATGTGAAATTCAGACTGGCCTCGAGAGATTGTTCCATGTTATGATGGGTTTGGATGGTAGAGAATACATTAAAGACCTGAGCAACATGAAGAATAGAGGACATCATGGTCTATGGACGAAGTATGCCAAGAAAATTATAAATAACATTCCCTTTAAAAATCCAGTAAAGAGCACTACCAGTCTCGCAGCAACCTTACCGAGTGAACAGTGAATTCGAATTAGACTCGAACTCTTAGATGGCAAATAATTTCCCCAGGGTCATTGGTTGGAAAGCAAAGCTTGTTTCTATTTATCCTTTTCCTTCGGGAAGAGTTGAAAGAACGGAGGTGTGCACTTACCGACTAGTAAAAGACTGACTGTCATACTGCACAATACAAAATGAGAGCAAAGCAGACCGACTGCTCAGCGGGAAGCAAACACATTGCACTGTGAAAGGGATTCTCGCCCACATTGTCCTAGAGACGTATAGGGGTTCTCGCACACTGTCCTAGAGACATATAGCCATTCCCAAATAAGCCTCGTTTGGAACATGTTTTCTAGGGCGACTTTGAAAAGGGGTATTTCTGACTCATTTGTTGAATTATTTCAGGCCGCATAAAACTTTACGGAGTCCTTGAATCTGATCACAGTCCACGCATTGATGTCACTGTTTATTTTACACACACCTTGTAATAATCTAAACGTTATTACTGTGTATTGTTTATTACAGAATAATTGTGAAAGTATTTATTGTTGTCTGTACATATATAAAGACTTAATTCAAGCATATTTCATGGCTACATTTGAACGGTTACACATGTGAAATGTGTACTATGTCCGAGGACCGGAAAATGCACGGTTGTTTCTTTCTGTAATAACTCAAGGAGTCGGTCTCTTCCAGGGCTCAACAGAATTTCTCATAGAAAGTTATTTTATGCTAAAATACAGTTAGGAAGAATATAGTCTTCTGGCAATCTACCATATCTTATTGAATGCTGAGAAGTGTGTAATATCATATATAATACTCACTTTTCATATTTTATAAGGGAGAACTAAGCTCACCAGTGCAGTGCCTCTCATAGCTCCTACATGATTTGATTTGATTATCAGATTTGTAGAGCGCACGAATGCCCGTGGGCGTCGTGGCGCTAAAAATGACTCAAGACTGCCGGAGGTGGGAGAAGAACGTACGACAGAGGTGCCGGGGACTATTTTGAAAAGAGGCAGGTCTTTAGGGACTTTAGGAAAGATAGCAGTAATGGGCTGTTTTTTTATTACTACTGGTATCTGATTCCAGGTCTTCGCTGTGTGCATCCATCTTAGTTGTTTAAATCTGGGGGTCTTGAGTAGCATAGCACTGCTAGACCTGAGGGTCCTAGGTGGGTCGTATTGTTTTAGGTTGTTTTTCAGAAAATGGGTGCCTGTACCATGCAAGGCCTTATATGCCAGGCACGCTAACTTAAATTGAATTCTCTTCTCTATTGTTAGCCAGTGGAGACTGCTCATTCTGTGAGCCACCAGCTCAAATCTGGGTATGTCCAAAACTAGCCTGGCTGCAGCGCTCTGGAGGCGCTGGAGTTTTAGTAATGTAATGTAATGTAAAATGCATTTATATAGCGCATAAATCACCCGAAGGTCTCAGAGCGCTAGCAGATCCACAAGACAGAAACAGTGAGCAGGTGGCTAGAAAAGCCAGGTTTTAAGGTTCTGACGGAATCTCTGGTGGTTGGGTTCTGTCTTGATAGAAAGGGGCAGGGTGTTCCACGCTTCAGGGGCTGTTTTACTGAAGGCTCTGTCTCCATTTCTGACAGTGCGGACTTTAGGTACAGTTAGAAGGAGCTTGCTAGAAGATCTAAGGGTTCTGGCCTGGCTATGTAATTTAAGCTTATTTTCCAGATATACCGATCCTTGTCCATGAATGGTTTTGTGGACTAGGCAGCATAATTTGAATTTTACGCGTTTCTTTATAGGGAGCCAGTGCAAGGTCTTGAGGCAGGGCAGTGATGGGGTGCGGGGAGGGAGGTTAAGCACCAGTCTGGCTGCGGTGTTTTGTAGTACCTGAAGTTTTGCCAGAAGATTTTCATTAATAGAGGACAGCAGGGCATTCCCGTAATCTATACGGCTGATGACAAAACCTTGGACTAAGGGCATGTGTGATAGAAGGGGAATCCATTTGAAAATTTTCTTCAAACTGCGCATTAGTCCAAAGCCTGTTTCCACCACTTTGTTGACATGTTCAGTCATGGACAGCCTTTTGTCAACTGTTACCCCCAAATTCCTAATTGAAGATTTGGGAGAGGGGCAGGGTCCTAATGTTGGTGGCCACCATTCATCTGACCAGAGCTTGTCGGCTTTTCCGAAGAGCACAATCTCCGTTTTGCTAGCATTCAGCATTAAAAAGTTGTTGGTCATCCAATCGTGAATTGCAATCATGCACTTTTGGAACCTCAATTTGGTTTCGTCAGGATCTAGGCCGACGGTGATCAGTAACTGAGTGTCGTCGGCGTAGGATACGGTTCCAAATCCGTGAGCTCTAATCACCTTCGCCAAGGGGGATACATATAGATTAAAGAGCGTGGGGCTCAATATTGACCCCTGGGATACACCGTTGTCATTTTCCTGGTCGCTAGAAGAGTATATTCCCGCTTGGACCTTTGAGCGCCTCTTTGTCAGGTAGCTTTTGATCCAGAGTAGCGCGGGGCCCTCGACACCAATCTCAGCAAGACGCTCTAGGAGAATGTGGTGCGAGATGGTGTCGAAAGCCGCCGACAGATCAAGGAGGACCAGTATGGCAGACTGTCCTGTATCCAGAGTCATCCTGACATTATCTACTATTTCAAGCAGGGCTGTCTCGGTGCTGTGGGATGCCCTGAAACCCGATTGAGAGGGATCTAGGAATTTGTTTCTCTCCAAATATGTGCCAAGTTGTTTGTTTATCAGAGATTCCATGACCTTTCCAAATATGGGCAGGAGGGAGATGGGCCTATAGTTGGAGAGTTGTTTAGGGTCGGCCAAGGGCTTTTTTAAGATTGGCCTAATTGTGGCCTCCTTCCAGTGCAAGGGGATAGAAGCATGGGATAAGGAGAGATTAAGGGTCTTGGTGAGATCGGAGATCAGAGCGGGCGCAATTTTTGCTAGGATCTGAGATGAAGCTGGGTCCCCAGGGGATCCTGACTTAATTTTGCGCACGGTGGATTCTACTTCTCTTTCAGAAAAAGGAAGGAATTCTTTAAGGCCTGTATGTGAGTGTTCAGAATCTTTATTCTCTCTATTGAGCAGACGTGTAGTCTGAATAGGGGGAGTCGGCTGGGGAAAGAGTTTATGGATATCATTGATTTTTTTCGTGAAAGTAAGATGATACAGAATTGACCCAATCTTGTGATTCAGCGAGAGGGAGCTGGCAGGCGGGGGGTTTGTAAATTCTTTAACTATTTTATATAGCTCTCGCTGTGAGTTGGCTGTCTGAGTTATCCTGTTGCCTAGATATACTTTTTCTGCCGTAGCGATTTCTTTCATGTAGGATCTGTGCGTTGTTTTATATTGTTGTCTGTCAGTTTGGGCTTTGGTTTGACGCCATTTCCTTTCAGCTGTCCTGACAGAGAGTTTTATCTTTTCCAGGTTTGGAGTAAACCATGGAGACATTTTAGTGGGAGGTCTAGATTCTTTTAATGGCTCAATTGTATTTAAGGCAGAGGAGATCGCAAGTTCAAGATCAACAGCAGCTTTGTTTGGATCAGTGGACTTAGTAATGGGAGGGGAGTTGAAATGGGTGGAGAAGGAGTCAAGATTGATCTTGTTCCATGGTCTACTCAGTTTTGCTTGCTTACTGATTTGAGTAGTAGCTGTTTTAGAAGCCCTGCATACAGAGCGTTTCCATAGCCCGTTTTAGATAATGCCAACATGGTTACAAGAGTTTTCCTGGTATCTAAAGGGACAAATGACAGGAGCTTTCTTATCAGCTTCAGAGTGTGCCATACAGAGGAGGAAAGTTTATTGATCTGGGCCTTGAAATTTAGTTTGGAGTCAAACATGAACCCCAAGTTCCTTACCCTGGTGACGGACAGCAGCCCAGACTGTCAGGCCACCAATCCGGTGACCAAATGCTGTGTTCAGCCCCCAGCAGCATGACCTCTGACTTATCACCGTTTAGTTTCAGGCAATTTGATTTCATCCAGCGGCTAACCTGGCCCATACAAAGCCTAAAACTGTCTGCTGTCTCGCCTGTGTTGTTCGAGATGGACACCACTATTTGGGTGTCGTCAGCGTAGGATATGGGGAGAAAACCACAGTTCCTAATGATGTTTGCTAATGGGGCAACATATATATTAAAAAGAGTAGGGCTTAGTGATGAGCCCTGTGGTACCCCCCAGGGGGTTCTGAAGGGTTTTGATGAGAATTCCCCTAGCTGAACCGTGAACGATCTTTCTCCCAGAAAGGAGGCCACTAATGCAACTGCGGATGCATGCAGGCCTATTTCTTCTAGACGGGTCAGGAGTATGCTATGATTAACGGTGTCGAAGGCTGCCGACAGATTTAACAGGATCAGGGCAGCCTTCCCATCTGCGTCCAGCACATTCCTGATCTCTTCTGCCACCATAATCAGAGCATTTTCTGTCCCATGTTCCTCCTGGAACCCGAATTGTGAAACATCTTATGCCTGAGAGGCCCTAATGAACCCGGAGAGTTGTGTGTTCAAATGCTTTTCTAAGATTTTAGCCGGGAAGGGAATTCTTGATATTGGTCTATAATTAGCAGGCACCGACGAGTCCAGGTTGGGCTTCTTCAAGAGTGGCCGTACAGAAGCAGCTTTCCATGCCTTCGGGAAGCAGCTTGCCTGTATTATTTTAGCGAGGAGCAACTGGAGTTGATTGCTGAGCAACTCCGGGAACATGTGCAGGACCCTAGGTGAGCATGGGTCCATTGGGCCCCCTGACTTGGTTGTCAGTATAAGTTGACATATCTGATCTGCGGACGGGGCTGAAAACTGAAAGTCTGCAATAATGAATTCTGAGCCCCTATTTGGGTTATACTGCATATTTCCTGTTGAATGGCAGTTACTGTTAAGGGTATTGATAGATTCATAAGAGTTTCACTTTGTCAATGAAGAACTGCTCCAGCTTGTTACATAGACCTAAGCTACCATCTATGTGTTTAGATGCTGGCCCTGTGAGTTTTTTGACAGTGGGAAAGAGTACCGTACTTGAGTTTTTGGGTTCCTCTATTTTTTTTTTACAAAACAGGCCGCTTTTTCTTCCGCTATAAGTTTCTTGTAAGTGGACAATGCCCTGCAGTAGTTTACTATCTGAAAGAGACACGTTAGTGATAGATTCCTTACCTTAGAATATCCCCAGGCGTCAGACTGGATCCGGAAAATTTTGCGTAGTAATACCTCGGCGCGCCGGCAGGCGTCGTCCGCGGCTCTGCGTCCGTCGTCGGCGTCGTTTGCGCCGGAATGACGTCGTCGGAGTACTTAGACGCCGCCCATGCGCGCTGACGTCAGTTCTTCTTTTTTCCGCGCCAGCTAGCGCAGATCCGGAGAAGCTCTACCCCTTAGTCATTTTTTACTAAACTTTTTTGATCTTTTCATCATTTCTCTTTTCGAGTCTTCGACTCCGACGTGCCGGTAGGGATGCCCGGATTTAAACCCTGTTCCAAGTGCGACCGACTGATGTCTGTTACCGACCCCCATCGCCGGTGCCTGAAGTGTTTAGGCCTCGACCACGATGACCGCACCTGCTCCGACTGCCGGGCCCTGACGTCGAAGGCTAGGCGGGAGCGGTCCCGCAAGCGGCTCGAGCTCCGGTAGTCGGCCCCGCGCCGCTCAAGGTCCCAGTCCCACGGGAGGTCGAGGGACCGGTCGCGGGGTCGGAGTCCTCGCAGCTCCGGGAGTGGACATCGGTCATCGGGATCCAAGTCCTCAGGTAAGAGGCATGAGAGGTCGGAGAGGCATCATCGTTCCTCCGACCCACCCCGACACGGCCGGGGGTTCGGGTGACACCACCCACGCGGCTCCGACTGAGTTGCAGGCGTCACCGCCTGCCCCACACCTTCGGGTCCCTGGGCATGATGCGACGCCGGAGGAGGTCGAGCGGTACCTCATGGCCATGAGGTCCCTCCCTCCTCAGCCGGGTCCCGTGGCGCCTTCGGGCCCAACGGCCCCGGCTGGAGGCCCTAGCGGGTTGGGTGCTTCGGCCCCGGATCGGCTTCCGGATCCGGGTCGTCGCCGGTCGACCTCACGGCCTCACCGGCGCCGGCCCCGCAGGTGTCACCCCAGGCGCCCCCTGTGGACGCCGTCCCCAATGTTCCCTTCGGTCCGACTCTGGCGCCGGAGCGGCGTCGTTGGGCGCCGCTTCCAACGGCCTTTGGAGATTTTTATTTCCATGAGGAGGCCCCGTCTGTTGACCCTGTTCTACAGGAGATGGGTGACGAGGGTGATTGGGAGGGGTCTGCGGACCCTCTGGCAGAGGAGTGCTAGTCTCAAGAGGACTGGGCATATGAGCTTGGGGAGGCCAGTGGTATTGGCACTTCGCCAGACACTGGATTTGTCTCCCCTCCCACCGTGGCTACGGAGGAGGGGGCTGCTTACAGTGTAGTGTTGACGAGGGCAGCCAAGGCCTTAAACCTTGAGCTCCCCGTCGCGGCCGTGAGGACTAACCTCCTCACTGAGGTCCTTAAACCGCAGGCAAGCTCCAGTGAGCCTCTGCTGCCGTTTAATGAGGCCTTGTGTGACGTTCTTGTGGGCACTTGGTCCAAGCCCGCCACAGGTCCGCCTGTGGATAGGAACGTGGCCAGACGCTACCGCCCGGCTCCGGGTGACCCTTGCTTTTTGTCCACCCATCCCACCCCCGAGAGCCTGGTCATCCAGGCCTCTACTTCCCAGACCGCATTCCCGACGGCCACGCCTGATCGGGAATCCAAGAGGTACGAGCAGTTCGGGAAGAAGGTGTTCTTGTCCCTGAGTTTGGGACTGCGGTCTGTCAATACCGCATGCCTCTTGGGCCGCTACACTCACACCCTGTGGGACACGGTCGCGGACGTGCTGCCACAGTGTCCGGAGGAGGTCCGGGCTAAACTTGCGGAGGGTCAAGATGGAGCGCGATATTCCATCCGGTGTGGGCTGGATGCCACAGACTCACTGGGCAGGGCGATGGCAACGACGGTGGCGGTTCGACGCCACGCCTGGTTGAGGACCGCCAACTTTTCGGCCGATGTCCAGTTCACTCTTCTGGACATGCCGTTCGATGGCCATCGCCTCTTTGGCGACAAGGCAGACCATGCGCTTGAGCGTTTTAAGGACTCCAGGGCTACGGCCAAGTCCTTGGGCCTCTCGGCCCCACGCCAGCAAACGGGTGCCTTTCGCTCCTTTCGTGGCCACGGAAGGGGCGCCCCCACACGAGCAGCCAGCCACGCACCGCAGAATGTTCGAAACGGCGGTCGGGTACAACGGCGAGGCCAGTCCACACCTCCCTCCGCAGCACCTGCCTCAAAACCTTCCTAGTCCGTGTTTTCAGGCCCATGTGACGCCGGTGGGTGGCAGGGTTCGCCATCACCTCTTCCACTGGCGCAATGTCACGTCGTACAGGTGGGTGCTGCAAATCGTCCGAAGGGGCTACTCCCTCCCCTTCGAGGCGTCCCCTCCAGTCATGCCACCGCAATTCCACCGCGTGTCGGGGGATCACTTGCAACTTCTGCAAGAGGAAGTCTCTGCCCTCTTGGCCAAGGGGGCAATTGAGCACGTTCCTGGGCCAGAAGTAGGGTGTGGTTGTTACTCCCACTACTTTCTGGTACCCAAGAAGGGCAAAAGGGGCCTACGCCCTATCTTGGACCTACGGAACGTCAACGGCTTCCTCCGGAAGGAGAAGTTCAAGATGCTGACTTTGGCTCAGGTCTTAGCTGCCCTGGACCCCGGAGACTGGATGGTAGCGTTGGACTTGCAGGATGCTTACTTTAACATCCCCGTCCTGCCGGTGTTACCTGCGGTTCACGGTAGGCCACGAGCACTTTCAGTTTACCGTGCTCCCCTTTGGCCTTACAAGCGCCCCACGGGTGTTCACGAAGGTGATGGCGGTGTTCGCAGCTCATCTGCGCAGGTTAGGGGTGCCGGTCTTCCCCTACCTCGACGACTGGTTGTTGAAGGCGGGCTCGCCCCAGACAGTGGTCAGCCACCCCCAGACTACGGCCGACCTCCTGCACTTGCTGGGGTTCTGCATCAATGTGCCGAAGTCGCACCTGTGTCCCTCTCAGAAGCTCCTCTTCATCGGAGCGGTTCTAGACTCGGCGCAGTTTCGGGTTTATCCTCCCGAACAGCGGGTTTGGGATATTCAGGCTCTGATTCCGATCTTTCAGCCTTTATCCCGAGTCTCGGTCAGGTTGACGCTGCGGCTTCTGGGGCTGATGGCCTCCTGCATCCTTCTGGTGCATCACGCCCGGTGGCGGATGCGGGCTCTGCAGTGGGACCTGAAGTTTCAGTGGGCCCAGCGTCAGGGCAACCTGTCCGATCATGTCTTGATCTCGGAGGGCACTGCGAGACAGTTGCAGTGGTGGCTCACGGACTGCGATTGGGTCAGTGGCAGATCCCTCTCCCTACCCCACCCAGAGCACGTGGTTGTGACGGACGCGTCCCTCCAGGGTTGGGGAGGCCACATGGGAGAGGCGGAGATCAGAGGCCTCTGGTCTCCGGCGGAGTCCCAGCTCCATATCAACTTTTTGGAGCTGTGGGCGATCTGTCTAGCACGGAAAGCATTCCTCCCCTCTGTCCGGGGGAGTGTAGTGCAGGTGTTCACGGACAACACCACCGCCATGTGGTACTGCAACAAACAGGGCGGGTTGGGGTCGTGATCCTATGCCAGGAGGCTCTGCGCCTCTGGCAGTGGCTGGAACATCAGGGCGTGACCCTGGTGGTTCAACACCTGGCAGGTTCTCTGAACGTCAGGGTGGACGAACTCAGCCGTCGGTGCATGATGGATCACGAATGGCGTCTGAACTCGGACGTGGCGCAAGACCTCTTTCAGCAATGGGGAGAGCCTTGGTTAGATCTATTCGCCACAGAAGAGAATGCGCAATGTCATCAGTTCTGCGCCTTGGAATTTCCAAGGCGGCACTTGCTCGGAGACGCTTTTCGTCGCGAGTGGAGTTGCGGTCTATTGTACGCCTTTCCGCCTATACCACTTCTGCCCAGAGTGCTGAAGAAGATCAGGCGCGACCGGGCCCAGGTTATCCTTGTGGCTCCGGACTGGGCACGAAGATACTGGTATCCCGAGCTACTCAGCATGTCAGTCGATCCCCCGATTCGTCTGCCTCTTCAGGAGGACCTTCTGTCGCAGCAGCAGGGGACGGTTCTCCACCCGAACCTGTCCAGTCTCCACCTACAAGCTTGGAGATTGAGCGGCGGCAGTTGAGGCCATTTGACTTGCCTCCCGAAGTCTGTAATGTCATTCTGGCAGCCAGGCGTCCCTCCACAAAGTCGGTATACGCCTGCAGGTGGAACAGATTTGTGGCATGGTGCACAGCAAAGGCTGTGGATCCACTCTCTGGCCCTCTTCCTTCTTTCTCTTGCCCAGCAGGGCTCTGCTCTGGGCACTATCAAGGGCTACCTTTCTGCCCTCTCCGCCTTCTTGAGGCTACCTGATCAGTCTTCCTTGTTCAAGTCCCCTATTGTAAATAGGTTTTTGAAGGGCATCACACACATGTTCCCTCCTGTTCCTTTCGTGATGCCCCAGTGGGACTTGAACCTTGTTCTTACTTACCTAATGTGTGCTCCCTTTGAGCCGCTCCATAACTGTCCTCTCCGTCTTCTTACTTTGAAGACTGCTTTCCTGGTTGCCATCACCTCTGCCAGGAGAGGGAGTGGGCTCCAGGCTCTTTCTTTCACACCTCCTTTCCTCTCTGTTCATCCGGACAAGGTTGTGTTGCGGACAAGACCTTCTTTCCTGCCCAAGGTTGTCACGGCTTTCCACATCGGGCAGTCCATTACTTTGCCCACCTTCTTTCCGCCTCTGCATCCCTCGAAAGAGGAAGAGAGGCTCCACCGTCTGGACCCAAAACGTGCGCTCTCCTTCTACATTGATCGCACACGCCAGTTCCGGGTGGATGACCAACTCTTTGTTGGTTACGTGGGCGCTAAGAAGGGGAAGGCGGTGCACAAGCGGACCATCTCCCGGTGGATCATCTTGTGTATCCAGGCTTGTTACTCCTTGGCTAAGAAGGAGCCCCCTGTTGGATTGAGGGCTCATTCCACTCGGGCCACGGCGACTACCACTGCCCTGGACCGGGGAGTACCCTTGCAGGACATTTGCCAGGCAGCTACGTGGGCCTCGCTGCACACGTTCGCACGACACTACTGCCTGGACAGCCAAGTCCGGAGGGATGGCTTCTTTGGCCGTTCCGTCCTCCAGGACTTTCTGGTGTGATTATTGGTTCGCAGACCCACCACCGGGGTTGGTATTGCTGGGGTATCTATTCTAAGGTAAGGAATCTATCACTAACGTGTCTCTTTCAGATGCACAAGTTACTACTTGTGTAACGATATATCTGTAAGAGACATTAGTTAGTGATAGATTCCTTACCGACCCACCCATCCTCCCCGTTCTGCGAACCGATATCTAGGGTTAAGGTCATCCCCTTTCAGGGCCCTAGTTTCATGGCACCAGTGTTGGTTCTATCATGGCTCTGCGTATCTGGCGCGGAAAAGCGGTGTATCAGAACTGACGTCAGCGCGCATGGGCGGCGTCTAAGTACTCCGACGACGTCATTCCGGCGCTAACGATGCCGACAACGGACGCGGAGCCGCGGATGACGCCTGCCGGCGCGCATGGGGTATTGCTACGCAAAATTTTCCGGATCCAGTCTGACGCCTGGGGATATTCTAAGGTAAGGAATCTATCACTAACTAATGTCTCTTACAGATATATCGTTACACAAATAGTAACTTGTGCTTCTCCTTGTCCTCATAGCTGCGCCTCCATCTCCTTTCAGCCCGTCTACATTTTTGTTTTTGTAGTCTTAGTTTCTCTGAAAACCAAGGCTCGGAGATGTTTTTCCTCTTAGAGTTTTTCTTTTTTATGGGTGCGACTGAGAGAGCCGCCCCTTTGATCCAGTTGTTTACTTGGTCTGTGGCTATATTGATATCGCGTTCTAGCCCTAGAACAGTCGTACTGCACCATGTCGTACATGCACATGGTCTAAGTTACAATGGCTTTTTCACCCACAAGATCTCCTCAGGTTTTGGGTCCATTTTTCAGAGACCTCATCAAGATCTCTATAAAATGGGTCATTCATGATCGTGATGTGGTGACACCACATATTATGGCACAGAAGGTACTGTACCAACACTATTTGAAAACCTACAGAGGACAATTTCAAAATATTGTAACTGGGATGTAAAATGCTGCAAATACCACGAGGATATTCTTTCAGTTGTTAGTGCACTCTCCCATCAGGGTGTGATTAGACCTTTGTGCTAGGCACAAAATAACCTTTTTCCTCATTTTCAAAGAAAAAAATACTATATTAGTAAAAAAGCTGGCCCCAACGAGGACTTGGCCTGTGTTCTTGTGTGATCCTACTACACCTCTTGAAGCAGCACAAGTGCTTATCTCACCTATTCGCTTACTATCCGTTTTAAAAGGTTAGCAGTGTCATTTTGTCTCTTAAATCCAGTGTAATTATTATTTTTTGCCATCTTAAATATCTCAAGAAGCTGCCAAATCTATCTTGCTGGTAATATCTATTTCATAAATGACTGTTGAAAAAAAATCCCTCACCTTTAGGATGAGTATATAAAGTGTTTATTGCAAATAAAATCCTAGAGTGCTCACATATTGGGATTTCCATAACCATATACTGTTAGACTGTTTATAATATGCACGACAAGTAAATTCGTACCAAAAAATACAAGCACATGCACAGATGAGCTCATGAGAGCTAGTTCAAGGCCTTCTAAAGTGGCAATAATTTGAACATTTTCAACTGACTAAGCTGGTTTGCTATGTCTACGTCTCGAATGCCACAGTGCAGATCCCCTTGGAGACGGGCACATCCAGGAAGCAGATTTAGAATGAGCTAGAAAACATGGCAGTTGCGGGTTACTGTAGTCCAGCATTAACATTTTACATTTCACAATTCCTCCCTTTTACGTTAAAGTTATTCAATCAATCTGCTGCAGGTTTGTTAAATCAAACACTGCCTTCCTAAAGCATCATCATCATCGACATCATTAGTTAGAAGGGAAAAGTTGGGAAGTTTCCTTGCCTCTAGTAAGACCTTTGATACAAACTCAGCGGAGAGTATAAATCAACAGAACATCCGAGCACATGATCAAGACCAATGTCTTCATCCCCTTATACCCTTATCACATATACTTTGTATGCTGAACCAAAATTGGCATCACTTAGGTCAGTCATCCTCAGTATGTAAGTCTTTGACTCTTTCACGTATACTTTTAATTTGTTTGTCTATCCCTAAAGTGGTGTTTTGAACGTTAGTGCATCATTAATATTGATTCTAAACTACACTTAATAAGTCAGGAGCGGCCCTGTTCTACAAAATGGCAGTTTTTTGTTTCACTGATTGGCCTGGTATCCGTTCATTTGCATTTGCTGACCTGCACCACTTCAACCAGCTTTCTACCAACTCTTTGTAGGAACGAAGCGGAGGCGCTGGTAGGGTTCTTTAAGTATTATTATTAATAACAGCCCCTGCACATTACAGCGGTTCACAGCTCTGGCAACCAACTGCTAGTGCAGCCGTTGGGGTGACAGGGGACAGCTAGAGAGCAGGGTGCAATGTTGGGGAACCAATAAGGGGGCAGGAAGGACAAAGGGAGCTCTCGCGCAGGAGAGCAACAGAATTCATGATGTCACGCGCCAAGGTTGGCTCGTGGCATAAACAGTGAATACAACACTCTTCACATTTTTTATTGCAGATAGGCTCATTCCGTAACTTAGTATCAATATCACAAAGAGTTGTGCAGTCTCTGAAATGTCTCTTGTTTCTTCCTACAAGGCAGAAGGTGGTGTGGCAGTGTGTCTGATGGTGGGCACCATGTAGCCGGTATAGTATGAGCAAGACCAGTAAATGCATAGGCACAATGGGCAGGCTCCCATCTTGAAAACATGGAGACCTAAACTAGCACAACAACATAACCGGAGCATTGATGCATTTTAATTACTTCTATCACGATATGGATGAAGGTGTCCTAGAATCAGGGTGGGTCACTGTACATGAATGTCAATATTGCTGGGCCTCGGAGGAGAAATAGGGTGCAAACCAGTGGGTGCCAGCAGAACAGATCGTGTGTGCTGTGCAGGACCATGAAACGAACGGGCCAGGTTTGTTAACAATTAACTTCACAGACTCAATCAGACACGTGTGGCTCCACCGTCCTTTCATTTTCTGAAGTTTAGCAAGATCATGGTAGTGGGCATGAGGGGCTTAGTGGTTAGTAATGCATAGTTAGCTGAGAGCCAGCAGACAGAGTAGCATTTTTCTTAGCTTTGCCTGCAAAAGTGTTGACACGTCATCTTAGGTAGATTGGTGGGCAGCACATCTACGAGTCACAACCTCTCTTGGGAGCTGAAGGATGTCAAGCAATCCTTTTACATAGTACCCATTCCTGTGGAAGTATGAGTGCCTCTTTGCAGCCACAACAGATCGAAGTTGTGTGCAACTCTGAAGACTTATTTTAAATAAGTCCAGATGGTTATGTTTTGTGAGTAGCTAAAATACAAGCACGAGTCAAAGCAATTAATTCAGCGACTTGAGCAGAATGCACGCGCGGTAAACATCGACTCAACTATTCCAATACAAGCATCATCAATAAAGGATACAACATTACAGTTGGGTAGAGATACATTATTGAGATCGATACAGGCTTAATGAGTGGGCATTGGTGAGGAAGACAGTTGTGTAGTTCTTCATCCAAGCATATAAGGTGTTGTCTTAATTGTCAGTAACGGAATCCACGGCATGAGATACAACAACAATAAATTATATTTTCAAACTTTTTAAAAATATGGATAGCATCCACCGCAGCATGCAGGCACCCTTCTTTCAAAAGATCTTGAAAGGGTTTCACAGTATTAGCATATCCTAGAATCCATGGATGACAATAAGTTGCCATTGCCAGAAGAGTATGCACTTGAGAAACAGCAGGTCGAGATAACTTACAGATTACCTAAATGGTCTTAGCAGATGGATGTATTTCTCTCGCGGAGATGTAGTCTAGAGATTGAGTATGGGGTAAACACAAGCATTGTGTCCCTATTTCGCCAGGTCGATGGCCAGATAGAGGGAGTCATGTGTGCTCTGGTTCACAGCATCATATGCTCCCAACAAATTATCAATGTATTGAAACAGTGTAGACCTATATGGAAAGGCCTGTCTCTCTAAATGTTTAAGTGCTTTTGAAAAAATACTAGTTAATTCAGTATACCATGAAGGTAAAGTCCACGTAATTTGAAAGCTGCTGAATGAAAATTTTAAAAGAAACCAGCCCACAGGGGGTATACGGATAGAAAAGAAAGAGTTTAAATCGGTAACAGTGAAAAGAAGTGGTGGCGGGTGGAAAACATGAAAGAATAGTAGCTGGGTTTCATATAACTGAAATACTACACAACCCATAAAGGACACACAAATCATGCACAAAGCAATACGTTTCCTTTGCAGGCTTAATGGTGAGTAGAATAGAAGTATTACAGATGATTAACGCGTGATAGAAGCCTGTTGCGCTAGCTGCTGCAGGTGGTGATCTTTTTACTCTGCTCTGTTTTTAAAATTAAATTGTTTGATAACCTACCTTTTGTGTGTGCCTGAAACTGCTGCCCACTCGTAACACCAGCTACTCCAGCTACCCCGCCCCTACCCCGGTCCACCACAGGCTTGTCCCGATTGCTGTGGAGGGTAGGGCGGCCAATCAACATTCAGAACGCTGGGAGGGTGGAGTCAGGGGCAGGGCGTGTCTACACTTAAGGAGATGCAATTCCGGACACGCATATGGCGCGCCGCTGGCGCACAGAAGGCGCGCCAGAGGCAAGCCCGTCTGCACCCGTCTGCGCCCGTCCATGCCTGTGCGGCGACCAGCGCCAGCCACACTGCCGGCGCCCCCCTAATGAGGCAACTCTGCTGGTCGAGATCTCAACTTTTAGCGTTGAGGCCCGAGACCGATTGTAGCAACATCAAGTGCTACCCCTCCTGGCTGCTCAGCAAGCACTTTGCATGTAAGGATTGCTCCTTTTCTCTCGCTCCTTCCCCTTCTCGCCTGCGAGTAGATAACATAGAGGAGCCATGCCAAGCACCCCAGCGAGAATTAAAAGCCTGTCTCCTTAACTGTCGGTCCCTCCCACGGCATGCAAGCGATATATGGCTATCCCTAACCTCACACTTTTGGGACCTGATGTTCCTAACTGAGACATGGATAAAAGACACGTCCAACCCAGACATTACTTTAGCAATTCCTCCTGACTATCAATTTGTCGGGATCAGTAGGCCAGGCACAAAAATGGGAGGAGGAATTGCCATAATACTACGGTCACATTGGAAGATAACCTCTAGGAAACTAGTTAAAACTGGGCCTATCGAAACAATGTATTTCAGTATCTCAGATTCATCGCGCCTAATTTTTGCAGGTGCACTGATCTACAACCCTCCTAACACTCAGCCCCTGCACATCGCGGAGCTACTAGTGACCCTTGCAGACCTATCCTTAAAACACCCCCACTTCACCATCTTAGGTGATTTTACCCTACATATTGACGATAGCACGTGTGTTAAGGCAAGGTCCCTGGTGGAAACTCTGGCTGGCATAAATCTTGACCAGAAAGTACTTGGCCCTACCCACATAGCGGGTCATACCCTGGACCTTATATTTTCAAACTTACCAGGCCTTACTACCCTATTACCACTCCCCCAGACTTGGTCAGATCACTTTTTAATCCTGTTCAACCTGAATACTTTTCCTCGTTATATCAAATTGTAAAGGACTTCACTAAACCTGCGGGTCAAAGTCATCCTATTAAATCCAGTCAAGAGCTCTGTGATGGTCTCTCCGACTTCTTTCATGAAAAAATTATTGCCATCTTTTCCTCCTTTAATTCCGCTGAAAGGTCCAGCGAGGAGACCTCACCCCAGCTCCGCACCCCCTCTAGCGAAAAGATGCTTTGCACCTTTAACACAATCTCACTGGACATGGCCCTGCAAAAAATGCAGCGGTGTAAGTCAGGATCCCCTCTAGACCCTGTTCCCGCCCAGGTGTTCACGTCCGTGGCAACGATTATCATTCAACCTCTAATTGCAATATGGAATGCCTCCCTTCTTTCTGGCCACTTCCCTGCAGCGTGGAAACAAGCCACATTGATCCCTCTTCTAAAAAAGCCAGAGGCTGACCCTGCAGTGTACAGTAATTATCGACCCATATCGCTTCTCCCCAAATCAGCAAAGATTCTAGAAAAAATCGTACAAGAACAACTGACCGACTATCTGGAGTCCAATGATCTTCTTCTTGACTCACAATCCGGATTTAGGTCCGGATATAGTACGGAGACAGCACTACTGGAAGTCACGGAGACCATAAGGGAGAGCGTGGACAGAGGCGAGGTAGCCATGTTGGTGCTCCTCGATCTGTCCGCAGCTTTTGATACCGTCTTCCACTCCATACTGCTGGATAGACTCCATAATATAGGGATTTGTGACACTCCTCTGACCTGGATAAAATCATTCCTAACGGACAGAACACAACAGGTGTGGTGTCGACCCTTTATGTCCAAAGACAAAAAAAACCTTAGCTGTGGAGTCCCTCAAGAGTCGGCTCTCAGCCCCCTTTTCTTTAATGTCTACCTAGCACCTCTGGCAAAGGTTATAGAGGCATCTGGAGTCAGAGTGGTCTCATATGCTGATGATACACAGCTAATTTTCTCCTTTAGAGACCACTCTGACCACGGACTCGAGAACTTTAAAGCTTGCTCTCCAACATCGTATCTTGGATGACTGTTAACACCTTGAAGCTAAACACCGACAAGACGGAGGTGCTATTTTTCAACCAGGCAGCCCCCCTGCAGCCATCCAAGTGGTGGCCGTCGGAGCTGAATCCCCCCCCCCTACCCTGTTAAAGCTGCTCGTAATCTGGACTTTCAAATTGATAACGAATTATCCTACAAGACCCAAATTCATAAAGTGACTTCTGCCTGATTTGGCAAACTGAGTATGATAAAAAGATCTCCCCCCTACTTCCCCATAGACTCTATAAAGACTATAGTCCATGCCCTCATTACCGCACACTTGGACTATTCTAACAGTCTATATGTGGGAGTTCCAGCCTATCTCCTACAACGGTTGCAGAACGTTCAGAATGCTGCGGCCCGGCTTATCTGCCAGGTCCCTTATCGCCATTCCATCTCCCCTCACTTGAAGAACCTTCACTGGTTGCCAATATCCTCCCGAATCCAGTTTAAAGCCCTAGTACTTATCTTCAGAGCTCTGAACGGGAAAGGTCCGGGGTATCTCAAACGCTGAAGCTAGTCCATTCATTACGAGCTCCTAGAGCTAACCACCTCCGTCTCCTGCTCCCCCCCACTGCTTCCATCGAGCTAGAAAAGGTGGTAGAGCTTTTGCGGTGGTTACTTCCAAACTTTGGAATTCCCTTCCAGGTAATCTTCGCCTGGCTGAATCCGAATCGCAGTTCAGATGTAAACTGAAGACATTGCTATTTTCCAGCTGCTAACTTTAGGTTCTACGTTGTTGCTGTCCGCAGCGCCGGGACACCCCGGGATACCGTTGGGGGTAGCCGCGCGCTTAACAAATGTCATAAATAAATAAATGATACCATAGTTGATTTAAACAGTTTATTTTAATAGGGCAGCAATCAAAGGTTGGATTCCGGTTTTCACCTCAGGATAAAATGGATATTAAGGTGTATATACGGCAGATTCTTCATTGTGCTCAAATAAATCTCAACAGGGTGAACAGTTAAAATACAGTCTACATAACTAGCGTGCTTAGACAAAAAGGATGAAGGGACTTGCTCCATCATATCTGCCATTATTTGTTGAGCAATGCAAAAATAACAATTGATGGACAGAATACAGAACAACTTTATACATTCACCCCATTAAATCCATAGTTTTTTTGCTCCCATGCCATTCCAGTTTGATCCCAGCCATATGCAAATCAGTCTTGACCCTGTGCCCAATGGGAACAGTCCAGCCCGAACTGCCAGGCCCTCTCTGGACTGGAAACAAGCCTCCTAGGACCATTTTGGGGATTCACCCTCATCAGCCAGGATAGCTTAACTCCAGTGGCATGGAGAGCACAGGACCCACATCTTGACATACCTGTCCCAAACGGGGTGACAAATGCAAAAATAACATTTGATGGACAGAATACAGAACAATGTCATACATTCACCCTAGTACAGAGATCTGGGCTTAAATCCATCGTTGTTTTCCTCTCCATGACATTCCAGTTTGAACCCAGCCATATGCAAATTAAGTCTTGACCCTGAACCCAATGGGAACAATCCAGCCCGAACTGCCATGCCAGGTCCTCCCTGGGCAACAAGCATCCTAGGACTGGTTTATTTGTTTAGATGCATTAGCATTGACATCAAAAGGCAATCTTTTTCTTTTAACACAACCAGAACAACATTTAATTTTCAATTGGACCATCTAAACCGACACCATTACTAGTGCAGTACCCAGTATAGCTCAGTTCACATAGTGTCCCTCCTCGATAAGTGTGCAGGGTGTTAGGGCTGAAAAGGAAGCCATGTTGGTCTGTAATAGATTCCAAACAGATAGATACAACATTAGTTACAAGGTGAAGATCATGTGTATTTGAAATGCCACCTGCATTAGTCATTTTCCGTATCCCAGAAATAGAGGGTACCTTGGAGGTTTTCAAAGCAACTGGCCTAGAACCCATATCAGTAAGGCATGCAGTGGAGTGGAATTTCCATAGAGGATACATCTTACCTGTTTTCCGGTTTACAAGTAGCGTACCGAGCAGCCTGCTCCACATGGGGTGTATGTTTAGAGGGGAAGGAAAGTAGGCCTGTTAGTATAACTCATGAGTGCCCTGTGTTTGGTTTTAACAATCTTGTTTATAGTGTCACAGCTGACCACATTTGCATAATTTGTTTTACCAGGTGAAGTAAACTCCTCCATTTCACCGCCCTAGCCCTTCCCTGGTCTTCCATCTCATTGTCCTCCTCTGCCCATCCTCTGACTGTGATTAGAAAGATTGCAGTTGCAAAAACACCAGTTTCAATTCAGTGGATCCTTTCTTTTTGAATAGCTACTCTGAGATTATCCAAAGAAGCCAGTCCAGGCACATTCTTGTTTTGTAAGCCCATAAAACCTGTCCGTACACTTTCTATGGCAACAATACCTGAATAACTGTCAAATATATCCTTGAATTGATTTAGAAAATCAGAGAGTGCTTCAGTATTGTTTTGCTTAAAATATCTCTAGCATTTGCCTTTTGTAGCATTGTCCCAAGATGTTTGCCAAGGCTTACTGGCCATAATGAACAACCAGCCATGTAGTTCTCCAGTTATAGCACACAACTGATTTACATAAGCCAAATTATGATTATAACGTTTAGAAACCCATTGTCTTTTCTGATTTTCTGTCAATTTTCTAAGATTTGGGAGCACTGTTAGGTGATATTCAGGAGGTTGGACAAGGATCATGTATATTAATCTTCTCTTCCTCACCTGGGCCCAGGTACCGGCTTAGTGTGTAAAAGACAACACCTGCAAGAGCCTATTTAATATAAAATAATGTAGCAGTTGAGCAAGCAAGAAATAATGCAAGGAATTGCCTAAAGCAATTGCCTTTACAATAAACCAGAGCTTCCACTCTTAATCGGTTGGAACATCTAGTGCTTTAAACCATGCATTAGTTTGTCATTTATATATATATATATGTCATGTGATCAAGGCTCCTCGGAGCTGAAACGTTATGGCGACTTAAGAGCACGCAATAAAATAGCTTGCATCAAGTTTTCTGGTCCGTGCCTGTGATTGCTGGGAAAGAAGCAACGACAAGGCTGCTGCAGCTGCTTCACAAATTGAGTTATATAATATATATATATATATATATATATATATATATATATATATATATATATATTTATATATACATAATGTGGAAAAGTAAATTTTGCCATGTTCTGTGTCCCTACGCCTCATCCATCATATGTTATGTATGCATGACCAATATGCATATGTTATTCCCCATTTCTGATTAAAGACGCAATTACAGTTGTGTCCACCTCTGGTATGCTATTTTCCAGTCCTCGTGAATACTACGAATATCAGGCCTATGTAAGTAATGTTGCCACGTTTCTCAGTGTGCACGTTATTCAATTATAAAGTCCCCGTTTCTAGGCCTCAAAAGGGCCCGGACCACAGATTCAGCTCCTGTCTCCTGAAAGCCTCGCTGAGGAGCGATACAGCCCCCACCTGTATCCTCGACCCTTCACTTACTTCCTGCCTAGCAGTGCCCGGTGCAGCCCGGCTCTGCCTCTGAGTCTGCCAAAAGTATGTTATAGTTCCTGCTATCAGTTCAGTCCTCCTCTTCTGCATTCCTAAGCTACTGAACTGCATCAATAGTTTCCGTCATTGTCTAGCCTTCTCGGCTCCACGTTAGAGAAATACTGTATTTAATGGTCATTTAATATTCTTCACGCACTACATGTAGAATAATGCATGGTCCAGTCTTAGAATCAGGTTAGCTTTTCCCCTCATGACTTCTAGTTCATATCAACATGTTCCCTAAACATTAGATACCAGATAGGGTTTAGGTACATGTCGCTCCGACCCTCCGGACTCTAGTCTCTGCTCCTAGCACAGAGTTCGTAGCCCCCAACTTCTCCTAGTAACACGTCATTGCCAGTTTTCGCGCACCATTAGGTTAGAGGTCCCGGCTCCTTAGGTAGCCCCCTCCTATGTTTCCGCCCATTCATGACATATTCTGTTACGTTTGCATCACATGTCTATGTAAACTCCCAGTTACACCCACTTTTACTGTTATCTCTCGCGACTGTTACACGTCACGCCTTCTACTCCACCCACTGTTACGCCTACTGCAATGTAATACTATGTGTTTGCGCTATGTATATATGCCTGTGTTTTATTATTGAATGTTAGCGCGCTCATCCCAGACCAAGCCCCAGCAGCTGCTGGGCATCTTTTTCCCCTGCTGGGATCCTTTTGTCCTGCTGGGCCTTATCGTCCTTATTGTCCTATTCCTATGCAGGTTGTCCTGATCCTGTCCTTATGCTATAATAAACCTGCAAAACTCCTACTACCTCGAATCTTGACTCTTATTTATTGAGCTATCTGTTATTTATTCATTCATGCACTCAAAAATAGGGTATTATTTATTTATTTACCACATAATGGCGCCCGAACAGGGACTTGCCCTTTCCCCACGCGTCGGTGAAGCCACGCCGACCCCCTGACCCCCTGCAGTCGTGACGGAACTCTTCTGGCCAAGTGCAGATATTTCTGCTTCAAGTATCCCTCAGGCCCACGGAGGAGACGGAGGAGGCGGTCCAGCATCCGAACGAGACGGTGGAGGAACGCGGCGAGTCCCGACCAGAGCCCAAGCCGAGAGTCCAAGGTCCGAGGTATCCGGAGGTCCACCCGTAACTGAAGTCCGAAGTTCGTCGTCGTAGTCCAGTCCCGTCCGAGGCCTTCCGTTCCGTGCTGCCCGGTGAGTACCATTGCTGGGGTAGTGTCTAGACAGGGTCAGTCTAAATTGACTCTGGTCCGTGGGTTGGTGGTACCCAAGCCCGCAAACGAAGTGTTCACCTAGGTGGATACGGGTCTTGATGTGTTCCTTTATGGGACCGGTATGTTCCGTACTGTTACAGCAGTGCATCCAGTAACTCTAGTCTGTTCCGTTCTCGAGAATTCTGTTCTGTTTCTGTTTTCAGTATTTTTCAGGTAGTATTCTGTTCGAACTGTTATTTATGATGTTGTTTAATGTATTTTCAATGTCGTGGTATGCCTGAATTGTTTTCCCAATTGTTATTGTTTTTTCGTGTATTGTATTGTGTTCCGATTCAAGTTTAGAATGCCGCTCTTTTCAAAGTTACGTCAGTTAAAAACTAGAAAGGGTCTGCTGGAAACAGCAGTTCCTGTTCCGCCAAGGGACAGTCCAGGTCACTTTATGTATCAGAAACATGGCATAAGCGCCATATTGTATTTAGATTTATGGGTAGAGTATACCAAACAGTTAGAAGAAAAGTATAGATGGCCCGTATCGGGTACATGGGATGCCGAATGTATCATGCGAGTAGAAGAAGCATTATGGAAAAAGAAAGCCAGACAGTCACAGAAAGATGCCATCGAGTTATGGCGTAAGGAAGCGCATAGAAGAACGGAAAAGGAAGTCAGAAAGTCAGAGTTAAGTAGAGAATCCCAAGAACGAGCCCAAGAAAGAGAATTAATCGAGATAGGTGAACAAGTTAAAGCCGAACAGTCAGACAGACAGAGGCATGCCCTTATTAAGGGTATGTATCCTCTTCTTGCCGAAGGTGTGCCAAAAGCGACCCCGGAGGCATCCAGTAATTTCCCGCCACCATTAGTTCCGACCAAGCTACGTCACAAACCGACCGCAGCTGATATTTTCATTTCGTCCTATTTGGATGACACAGTCCCAGAATATGCAAATCCAGTTCGCGCTCCACCTGTCCCTGTAAATCAGGCACTTCCCGCTCTTCCAGGCACCGGAGTACCTGTTACGGTACCCCCGGGTCAGCCCGCCATACAAGTTCAGCCCACGTTACAATTACCGACCCTGCAAGCACGAAGAATGTCAGTTGACGATCCTAGTCTAGGGGCCGCAGGAGGAGGTCCTCCTCAAACCCCGCCGCCACACAAGCGTTTATCAGCACTCGAATTACATGCTCAAGCATCACAGCGTACTCCCAAGAGTAATAAGTCTGTCGCAGAAATCAGGCAAGCCCTTAACGAATGTAGTTATGATCCAGTTCCAGGCGAAAATACTATGGTTTTATATTCCTTGCGTGTAAGAAGAGTGACCGAGTATCTAGTCACCTTGCCGAATATGAAAGAAGATCTAGACAGAATATATCGTTTCATCCGTACAGGGGATGATCCAGAAAGTATTGGCGAGATTATGTCCCAAAGGAAAGCCGAGATTCAGCTCATGATATTAAAGTTCCTGATCAATTGTCTAATAAGAGAACAAGATTACCCGACTAAAGATCCCGCCGACATGAGAATCCTAACAAGGTGGAGTGATAATATAGCCGAGGGTAAGCACAAGACCATTAGTGCCATGGAAAGTATGTACAAGAAAATTCGTAAAGAAATAATAAAGTTACACGAACAGCGTAAAGCAGCACAAGTAAGCGAGAAAGAAAGTGCCTCTGATCCTGAAGAGGAAGACGAGAATCCCGTCAGAATAGCGTATGTAGGAAAATCCAGATTTCCAGATCGCCATTTACGTCCAGAACCTAAGTCTATTTTTCATCATCCAGCACGAGAGCCGCGCTCTCTAGAACAAGTATTTCAAGCTACCGATCACATTCTGAAATCACGAGTCGGTTATAGCGAACTAAGTACTATGCACGAACAAGAACTGGCCCGATCAGCAGTCCGATGGATTACTGATTCTACCACTTTTCCAGACGAAATAGTGGCACAAATGTTTCTGAAACTGCCCCCAGCCGAGCAACGACTGGTGGGTATGTATATGATCCAGCACCTCATTACCCTGTATGAGGGTCAACATTCTGATCCAGGTCCGTTACATGATATCCTGAACGAGTTACTCCAGTATAGATGGAGAGGTCTAGGTACCGATTTAATTAGTGTCATTCTAGAACAACGCCACAAGTATAGAACGTTCCTGAACCCGCATTTTGTTCATGTCTCACCCCCAGAAAGTAAACCGTTTTACATAGACAGACAGAATCCGTTACGAGAAGTCCACCCAGTCCAAGGGGCGGGTGGCGACATGCAACGAGTGTTTGTATACACTCCGATATCAAAGATGGAACTCCTCGAGATGAAGAAATTAATTCCCTGTCATGACAAAGATCCAGCAGGGTTCCATCGAGAATTAAAAGACATGCTCCGTATGGGAGAATACACCTACCCAGATATCATTAAAATGTTAAAGGTTCTGCTACCCGCAGGGGTGTATGAAAAGTTAAAGGAAAAAGAATGGGAGGTGGGAGAGAAAAAGATCGATTGGACAGCTCTAGAAGCTGAAGACAAGGCACGAGTACCAGGTACCGGTCTTGGAGATAAATGTAAAGAATTACCAGAATTATTGATTCAAGTTTTACCCAGATTATTGACAACGAGGAAAGAAGACTGGGATGCAATCTCAGCCTGCAAACAGAAACAAGAAGAAGATATTAGTGATTTTTATTCTAGATTCGAGAAATGTTTCAGTATTAACAGTGGTCTCAAGACAAGTAGTGAGTCATACCCTCATCTTTTCGTTACCAAATTGGTCGAGAATTCAAGTCCACAGATTAAAAAACGAGTTTTGAAAGTCGAAAGCACCTGGCAAGCAAATAGTCCGTCCCAGATGCTCCAGATGCTCCAGTAGCACCAGAATAGAATCAGAGAAGAGCAAGAACACGAGAGAAAACGTATGAAAGACACGAAAATGAAAGTGCTAGTTGCACAATCTATTCCCCAAGACAGTCAGAAGAGGGGTCCGAATCAAGCCAGTCATCCTGCAGCTCCCGTTAAAGGGAACTGCAATTATTGTAAACAGCCAGGTCATTTTATAAACGAGTGTGCAGTTCTGAAGCACAACATAGCTACTGGTAAGACTAAAGAAAGACCACGTCCGCCTAGACAAGAACAAGTTTCACAGGTTCCTCAGTCACAGAATGCACCACAGACAGTTACAGTACCGCAGCCTATTGCTGCAACACAGCACGTTACATCGCAGATGTACCAGTATGCACAGTCTGAGTATCCAGAGTACCAGTCATATTCATGAAACAGCCTAGAGAGGGAGGTAGGCTTGCCTCTCATCGAGATACCTGTAGACCAAGAAGGTCCCTATGTTCATAGTCAAGTATTAGGGAAAGACAGAAAATTTCTGATCGATACAGGGGCAAGTAGGACCACAATTAGTCATGCCGAAGTTCCAGGGGCTCCGCTCTCAGGCTCAAGAAATGTTTCCCTTGGATTTTCAGGTAAACCCATAGTTAATGAAATATCTCAGCCAGTTACTCTAGAAGTAGGTCCATTGTCCCGTACTACTGATCTGTTACTTACTAAGTCATGTCCAGAAAATCTATTGGGTATTAAGACATTGAAAGAATTAGGTGCAGTTATTTGTTGTTCCCCAGAGGGAATACGTCTGTTCCTACGTGACTTTAAGGGTCACTATGTATTACGAGATTTTGATTCAAGATTGTCTAATGTTCCGCAGCAGTTATGGGCGCAAGGTCCAACTGATGTAGGTTACATGCAAATCACACCCTATCGTGTGACTCTCAAACCAGGTGTAGTGTTACCCCGAATCAGACAGTACAGATTGCCACCTGAGGCTGTAGCAGCCTTATCCAAAATTATTGACGAGCTCATGGCTCAAGGGGTAGTTGTAGAAACTGACTCCAATGTATGCAATTCTCCGATCATTCCAGTCATGAAACGTACTGATCCGAATGCACCCCCAGTATATCGATTAGTGATTGATTTACGAGAGCTTAACAAATGTATTATTCCTCAGTACCCAGTTGTTCCAGACATTTCTTCTCTGTTAACTGCCATTGATTCCGAAGCCATGTTTTTCACTGTTATTGACCTCAAGAATGCATTTTTTAGTGTTCCAATTCATCCAGACAGCCAGTTTCTTTTCGGATTTTGTTTAAATGGAAGGAGCTATATGTTTACACGCGCTCCTCAAGGTTTCACAGAAAGCCCTAGTATTTACAGTCAAGCACTCAAGAGACAACTAGACAACATTCACATGCCAACTGACACTGCCCTGCTCCAGTATGTCGATGATCTACTGATCACAGCCCGTTCTGAACGTGCTTGCGAGCGAGCATCACTTACAGTTCTGTATTTTCTAGCCGAGATGGGGCACAAGGTGTCACCTTCGAAGCTTCAATTCTGTGTCCAGCAAGTGGTATACTTAGGACACTTGCTGTCCAAGAGGGGTAGGCAGTTGACACCCGACCGTATCCAGTTAATAGCGAGTCTTCCCCAGCCCAGAACCCAGAAGGAGGTACGTGCTTTTATCGGCCTTACTTCTTATTGTAGACAATGGATTCCCCAGTATGCATTTCTAGCCAAGCCATTGATACAGTTAACGACACAGGAGGCAGCCGTATCGACTGTCCTCCCTTGGACATCTGAACATACACTTAGTTTCAACGAGTTAAAGAAAGCCCTATGTCAAGCTCCAGTTCTAGCTACACCGAACTACAGTAAGCCTTTTACACTTTTCGTTACAGAACGCGAAGGTACAGCATTATCTGTTCTCACACAAGATCAAGCAGGTCAATACAAGCCCTGTGCTTATTTTTCGAGCACATTAGATCCAGTCGCCCAGGCATTGCCTGCGTGCCTCAAGTCAGTTGCAGCCACAGCACTAGCTATCAGACAAAGTGATTCCATAGTTTTAGG
Organism: Lissotriton helveticus; assembly: GCF_964261635.1. NCBI lineage: Eukaryota > Metazoa > Chordata > Amphibia > Caudata > Salamandridae > Lissotriton > Lissotriton helveticus. Next base: position 352,943,024 of record NC_136068.1, read on the forward strand.
ACATTCCCTGACAGTACAAGTTCCACATTCAGTAGAAGTTCTTTTAAACCGAACACAGACTCAGCACTTGACAATTGCACGTTTAACAGGTTATGAATTGACACTGTTCCAGCCACACATAGAAATTAGACGCTGCAACGTCCTGAATCCTGCTACACTGTTACCATCAGTTAATTCAAATCCAGACCCACATGATTGTGTGGAAGTAGTTAACATTACGACAAAGCCCAGACAAGACCTGACAGACATTCCGTTACTAGATCCTGACCTGACACTTTATGTGGATGGTTCATGTATGAGAACTAGTACAGGAGAACTAGTCGCCGCGTATGCAGTGACTACTGACACTGAAGTTATTGAAACACACCGTATTGATACTCTGTCCGCTCAAGCAGCAGAGCTAGTTGCTCTGACACAAGCCTGTATACATGCCAAGAACCTGAAGGTTAATGTTTACACAGATTCACGTTACGCATTCGGAGTTGTACACGACTTCGGAGTGCTCTGGCAGGAGAGAGGTTTTATGACTTCTCATGGAACCAAGATTCAGCATGGTCTCCTTATTCAAGCCCTGTTAGATGCCATACATTTACCGACATCTATTGCTATCATGAAGTGCAAAGCACATACGAAAGTCACAGACATTATTTCCCAAGGTAATGATCTAGCAGACCGCACAGCCAAGCTTACAGCACAGACTCCAGACGTTCCAGTTAATCAGACACATACTCCAGATCTGATTACATGCATGACAGTTAAGGACCCTACACAAGATGTCATAGATATCCAGTTACATGCTACTCCCGATGAAATCAAGAAATGGTCTGTACAAGGAGGGGTCCAGACAGATCAAGGATGGTTAACGAAGGGTAGAGCCACATGGTTTCTCCCCGATTCTATGGTTCAAGTCATTATCAATACCGCACATAGTCCAGCACATTTAGGAGAAAAAGCTATGTTAGACAGTATCCAGAACATTTGGTTCAACAAGCATTTACGAGCTGCAGCCAAGCAGAAAGTCCGTACCTGTATGATATGTTGCCAGTTTAATCCAGGTAAAAGTGTCCCGGTGGAACAAGGTGGTTTCCAGCCCCCTGACCACCCTTTTGAGGTCCTCCAGATGGATTATATTCAGATGGAGCGATGTCGAGGTTTCAAGTATGTCCTTGTAGTAGTATGCGCTTTGTCCAGGTGGACAGAAGCATATCCAGTCCCAGATTATACAGCCGCGACCACTGCCAAACAGTTGGTTCGTGAATTTTTCCCTAGATACGGACTCCCTAGAGTCGTATATTCTGATAACGGTCAGCCATTCTCATCCGAACTCATGAGACACGTTTCCCTGTTGTTAGGGTACCAGTGGAAGTTCCATTGTGTACGCCATCCAGAAGCAGCTGGACTAGTAGAAAGACATAATCAGACTCTGAAAATCCGTATAGCAAAAGTCTGTAAAGACAAAGGTGTAGACTGGTTAGTAGCTTTGCCAGTCGCTCTGTTTTACATGCGTATGGTCGCACATTCCAGATCAGGTCTGTCCCCGTATGAGGTCGTTTTCGGCCGCCCCCCTAACATGTGGGGTACTCCTAGACCCCGAAGTATTACCGATGTTTCATGTAATATGCTGACAGATTACCTAGCTTCCTTGATGTCTGCCCTCAACTCATGTCGTTCACAGGTTGCCGCCGCATTTCCAGACAATACCGAGGTGGCACCGCACGAGATCGTTCCAGGGTCGTTGGTGATGATCCGCAACTTTGACAGATCAAGTCCGCTGGAACCACGTTGGAAAGAGCCACGTCAAGTCCTCTTGACCACCCGAACTGCCGTCAAGTTAGAAGGCAGGAAGGGGTGGGTCCACCTTTCTCATGTAAAACTTTTTAAAGGACCAAAGCCAGTCGTCAAAGACATTGCCAAGAACATTTCCCAGGATTCGAAGGATTGCCAGAACATTGTTTTAAAGGACTGTCCCGCACCAGACTTTGTTACAACCCCTCCCTTGTTAGAGAAAACTCCGCAACAGGAGTATAAGTTAAAGCTCAGGTCTAATAAGTCAGCCAGTTTGATTGTATAAGTCCTCCCCTAGGTGAAACGGTTAGACTGTTTCTGACATGTATAAAATAGACCCCCATAGTGAGAGAGTCAGTCGCAGTTCACTACAATGCATCGTTTTTCTGAGTTTCATATTATTTCTCAGCCTAATGATTTCCTGCACCAGCTACGCATTTTTTCTGTATTTACCAGTTCCTCATGTAAATAAGTCTGCTAATGCTACAGTAGAGCACACGTTTAGTGATCTGCCTCCTCACGAATATGCATACCGCCTTGCCATGCGTAATAACACATTCATCCGTATGTTACATTATTCACACCAGACCAGCAATGCCACAAATTGTTGGGTGTGTGGTCGACTCCCCCCTTTTCAGACACCGAAGGGAGTTCTGCCACTGTTTCCTTATCCATTCTCACACAATGGGTCGTGTGGAGCATGGTCCACGCTAACGTCATCCTCAACAGATATGTCTTTTCTTAACAGTACATGTTTTCCAGACAAGCAAGGTTTTCCCCACAGAACAGGTTTAGATTTAGAAAATGAGGTATATAATTTAGGAAATTATTCGTCGAATTTCATGGTTCTGAATGTTCAGTCTGATACTACTCCAGACTCACCCGCTATTTCAGTACTACCAGTCAAAGGCGAATTATGTGTCCGTAGTTATGGTTCTGTACATATAGGTCATAGTGAATGTACTACTGTTATCCAGTATAGTGACAGTAGGAAATCTATTTTTAAAGCTTCACGTCATTCTTATTTTGTTTGTGGTCAAACTGCATATGTCCGTCTGCCCCTCGATTGGGAGGGAACCTGTTACATTGCCTTCCTACTGCCACCTGTTTTTCTAGCTCCACCTGATTATCATAGGAATTCTTTCTTAGTACACACTAGACCTAGAAGGGAGTCCCCAATTGTCGATCAAACTGAAACTACTCTAGAACAGTATACAGATTTCAATAAAGGTTTCTTTTTCTTTATAGGACCTGTCCAGAATAGTAAACTGATCCGTAGGTTAACAAGAACCCTTGAAGCTGTAGTAAATGAGACTGCCTCTGCTCTAGGTAACCTAACCGAAGAACAATCTGCTATGAGATTTGTCGTTTTACAGAATCGTCTCGTCCTTGACGTCATACTGGCCGATAGGGGCGGGGCCTGTAGAATTCTCGGATCTAGTTGTTGCATTTTCATTCCAAATAACGCGCCGTCTGTTTATTCAGCTATAACCAGACTCCATAAAATTGCCCATCTGTTACATCAAGATCCAGGCACCTGGACATGGTCCGGTTGGTTCTGGAATATAATTTCCGCATGGGGATGGAAAGTCCTGTCCTTCCTAGGTATTGCAGTAGCGATCATATTTAGCTGCTGCCTCTGTATACAATGTGGCCCTGCGATTTGCAGCATGTGTGCTACCTCTTGTATTCCTAGTCCCAAGCCCCGTTCTAAATCCCGTTCCAAGACAATTCGAGACGAGCAAATGGTACTGTATGAAATGATAGACGGTATCATGAATATTGATGTTTCCTGATGTAAACGTAGTGACAAGGAGGGAATGTGGAAAAGTAAATTTTGCCATGTTCTGTGTCCCTACGCCTCATCCATCATATGTTATGTATGCATGACCAATATGCATATGTTATTCCCCATTTCTGATTAAAGACGCAATTACGTTGTGTCCACCTCTGGTATGCTATTTTCCAGTCCTCGTGAATACTACGAATATCAGGCCTATGTAAGTAATGTTGCCACGTTTCTCAGTGTGCACGTTATTCAATTATAAAGTCCCCGTTTCTAGGCCTCAAAAGGGCCCGGACCACAGATTCAGCTCCTGTCTCCTGAAAGCCTCGCTGAGGAGCGATACAGCCCCCACCTGTATCCTCGACCCTTCACTTACTTCCTGCCTAGCAGTGCCCGGTGCAGCCCGGCTCTGCCTCTGAGTCTGCCAAAAGTATGTTATAGTTCCTGCTATCAGTTCAGTCCTCCTCTTCTGCATTCCTAAGCTACTGAACTGCATCAATAGTTTCCGTCATTGTCTAGCCTTCTCGGCTCCACGTTAGAGAAATACTGTATTTAATGGTCATTTAATATTCTTCACGCACTACATGTAGAATAATGCATGGTCCAGTCTTAGAATCAGGTTAGCTTTTCCCCTCATGACTTCTAGTTCATATCAACATGTTCCCTAAACATTAGATACCAGATAGGGTTTAGGTACATGTCGCTCCGACCCTCCGGACTCTAGTCTCTGCTCCTAGCACAGAGTTCGTAGCCCCCAACTTCTCCTAGTAACACGTCATTGCCAGTTTTCGCGCACCATTAGGTTAGAGGTCCCGGCTCCTTAGGTAGCCCCCTCCTATGTTTCCGCCCATTCATGACATATTCTGTTACGTTTGCATCACATGTCTATGTAAACTCCCAGTTACACCCACTTTTACTGTTATCTCTCGCGACTGTTACACGTCACGCCTTCTACTCCACCCACTGTTACGCCTACTGCAATGTAATACTATGTGTTTGCGCTATGTATATATGCCTGTGTTTTATTATTGAATGTTAGCGCGCTCATCCCAGACCAAGCCCCAGCAGCTGCTGGGCATCTTTTTCCCCTGCTGGGATCCTTTTGTCCTGCTGGGCCTTATCGTCCTTATTGTCCTATTCCTATGCAGGTTGTCCTGATCCTGTCCTTATGCTATAATAAACCTGCAAAACTCCTACTACCTCGAATCTTGACTCTTATTTATTGAGCTATCTGTTATTTATTCATTCATGCACTCAAAAATAGGGTATTATTTATTTATTTACCACAATATACACACCGTTTTTGTTAGTAGTTATCACTGTTTGACAGCAGTCATCTACTGTATTGGGGTACATGTTCAATGTATCTAGCCCTTCATTCAGCTATCAGTCGCAGACTATTCAAGGAAGAAGTCAGACTACTCACCCAACCATTTTGTGCATGTGTCTCAGAAAATTAGGCTACGATCGGGACTGTGCTAAGAAAGTCAGAGATTTGTGTCAGCCTCTCGTCTAGCCACCCTGCTTGCCTCACAGCAAGTAGTTGTGCCCACTGTTTGCTATGCCCACTTGCGCTTTTGCTACCTGTGCTGCCCCTGCTTGAGCCTTATCAACCAATCCGTTAGCTGGCCCTTCACCATCATCCGGCGCTAAACCTGGAGATTCTTAGGTCCCCTAAGCCAGATGGGGGAAGCTTAAGATGTCTAATGTATCCTACTATCGCTCTTCCTTAACCTCATCTGTCATTTTGGCAAAAAGATAATGGTTGAGGCAGGACAGTTGGGGGTGCATGCTTGCATCCTATCCCTCATGTGGATGCTTTGGCCTTACTTTATCTTCTGTGTCTTTAAAACCCATAATATGAGATTTTTGCTTACATTTTAGGGCTCCATCATACAAATTAATGAAAGCTAACCATGGTTCTGGTGGAATTTTATTTCTATGTCCTTTTAATTTTTAAGGTTAAACGCTCAATATCAAAGATACCGTCAGGGAAACGCCTATTTCTATGATCTTCCTTACACTTGACCAAATTCACTATAAACCTGCTCATGCTTTTTTCACACTTGTTGAACATGATGTGGATGGAAGACTCTCTCTGTAGAATTTTAGCTTGCTTTGACTCTGATTCCCATTTTCCAGCTTTACTATTGCCTAGGTAAAATGTTACGGTTTGCTCCCACATGTCTCCACAGCTCATCCAAGAGGAGGAGAGTAGTGAACGTTTAGAATAAGAGGAAAATGAAGGGTCTGACTGCTTTCCCTGCCATCACAATCTTGAGGGGGGGGGGAGAATACAAGTATACCCACGTTTTTCCTTGCAATCACAACACCTTTCAGTCACAGCCCTATAAAGGTCGCAGAAGGTCTGGGGGTGATGAAAGCTGAATGATTGTACATCTTAGCCATCATCCATCCACTAGGATCTCTCTTTGGAGATCTAAGCAATCTCTGTGCCCTCCCTATGATCCGCCAGATCTATTTTCTGGGATTATCACTTGGATCTTTATCTCCTAGTTAACTGGACTCGCACCCCTAATCCACCCACAACCTAGATTTTTTTTTTTCTAACAGTTCTTTTTATTTTATTTTGTTATTAAAATGCATTTATGCATAGTACACATCGCAGCCAAAGATTGTCCCCCACCCTCAAGAGATCCAGTACGCGGAAACAACCTTTGCAGTTATTTCCCACTTGTTATTCGTTTGCAGGTCTATTAACAATTTATTCTGCAATTACCCGCCCAGACGACCAAACTTCAATCATTTGTAATTAAACTTAGTACAACTGAGAATTTTTAATCATATAAGACTGTATAATCTGGTAAGCAAGCTGCTGACTGAGCGGCCCTCCACCTAATTCTCCCCACCCTGGACAAATCTCAGCTTTCTTTGGTCGTTGAGTTCAATAAGTTGAGGATCGATCCGGTTTTATAGCTGCTCTTCATTCAGGTCATTGCCATCCCCAGCAAATTCACAAAAATCTGTCAAAGAACACTCAGACTCATGTTTAGACTGAGTCTTTAAGTGTTTCTTGCAAAAACATATTCTAAGAATCATAAAACACACCGAGGGGAACCCCTAACTCCCAAATACTTTTAAAGCTTTGCCTCATATGCTGTGCCCACTACCTTTGAAACACTTCTCTAGGGTCTGCAACTTATGATTGCCCTATAATCATGATGACTTTATTTGAAAGGCGGCTAGGCATTCAGTGTGAATAATGGTAAGGTGAAAACACAGATAGGCCATGTATATGCAGGATGACGGAGTTAACCCAGCTAGCCTTCAATGAGGAAAGGGAAAGAACTGAGAAGATTTGTAAAAGGAACCTTGTCTGGTTATAATTTTGAATGATCAGGATAATAGCTATTTTTCCACAGTTCTTTTTTCTAGACACCCAAACAATTATGAGTGGGATGCAAAATAAATTCTTAGCCACACTCCAGTCCATTGTATTTTTGATCAGTATAACACTCCAGACCATCATACCCAATTCAGTTGTGCTACAATAGGAACATTTCTGTCTTGAGTCTGAATTGCCAGGACACATGCCTCTGACGGAGAATACAGGTAACCCCACATCATTTTTAGACTTGTAGGCCTCATTGTTAAGGTGCAGCTTGTATTCCTATGAACGGGTTGGCAGAGATATCCAAATCTAGCTATGCCTGTTGTACACTTATGAGGCTGCACAGAGAATAACAATAAACTGATGAATGAAATGCTTAAATTAATCGCACTCGCTTCTGATTACTCCAGATGCATTCCAGTCCATTGTTTGTTGCTCATTGTGCCACTCCATATAGGGAGCAATTAATATATTATCAGTCTTGGTCCTGATCCAGTATGAATTTGTTTTCTGATGTGCAAGTGAGTTTTCTTAGGTACGAGGGCTATGCCCAGATAAGAGGTCTGAGCTCAAAAGAATAGGGCTTCACCTTATCACCGAAACCCAAGAGGGCAAAACCAGCAGTCTAGGATTTCTTTAGTTAGAGCCATGTTATTAAAGACACACAAGAGCTACAAACAATGGGTTGCAATGTGGCTCAAAATTATTATTAGAGACTGAGATTATTTGAAGTAGCCACCCATCACTTTTTGAGTAATCAGCTATCCATTCCTTGGGTAACTGTACTGAGAAATATCCACTGAATTCCACTAGGTACCTAAAAGTCAGCCTTGGAAGTGTAAATACTTCATTTAAATAGAAAGTCGCATCAGCGCCATCAGCTTGGAGACATTTTCATTTCTTTTTATAAGAGGAGGAGATTGTCACATGAATTCTGAAATGGCAATGAACCACAGTTTAGCCAAACTACCTGTTTTGAAGAATTACTTTGGATGGTCCTGACATTTTTCTCCCCAGTTGCCCAGCAATTTGAAGTTTAGCTTCAACAAGATCAACCTCAAAAAGAGGAACCATATTGAAATTATGATATACCTCTCGAATAGTCCAAAACCTCGAGAGGGGTAGAGAAGCTGGCCCTTAAATTAAATTTTGCTAGACCACATCATTATCCCTCCACTCCTGTTGTTTCATTATCTGCTAAAGCAGAGAGTACCTAGGAAAATGAAGATGTCAAGGAGAAGAACCTTTGAAACAATTGAATATCTGTTCCACTCTCAGCCTGTTTGAATGTTTATCTCCTATAACTTGCTCCAAGCTGGGCATGAAGTCTGCCTCATCTCTCTGTCCCCTCACCACGCATGCTAAACTTCATTCTCTCTCACACTTACTGTGTAGACATATCATAGAGATTATCAGAATATGAATGTCTAACATACTCAATCTTTCTGTTTGTCTGACAAATTTTATTTTACCCACTGCAAATCACGTCTGTCTGTCCCTCCTTTTCATTTTCCATACTTGCAAGAGTGTCTACTCTCTCCTTGATCTTTGTATGCTTATTAATTGTAGCTTTCTTCCTCCTATGCTGTGTATGTTTGACCCCTATGTGTCTCTGCAATCTGTATGTCTGAGTTGACTCTACTGTCTCCATACTGTTTCTGTTCTTCTTTTGCATGACCGCTTTTGTTCGCTCTCCTCCATGTATATGCATGATATATTTCTCCTGTATCCACTCACATGCTACTCACCCATTCCCATGTATCCTCCCATGTCTTATAAGCATGCCTGTCTTACCTGATTTTATTCTGTGCATTCCTGCAAGCATTTTGTTGTATTCTTATCTTTGTTTCTTCAACATTGCCTGCAGTTGGCTCATTTAAAATAAGTTTACTTCACCAAATCGACTACTTGCAGGCTTTATTTTCTCCCAAGGGAGAAATGTCATGTTAGAAGTCTTTTGCATCTGACCTGAGAAGGAAATCTTACAGAATAATTTGCCTCTAACGCTTTTTTTTAAAACTGTTGGGGGATTGATGTTTAAGCAGAAAGATTTCTACATTATAATGATTTGCATTCTCCCACGACACTGATGGAGATCCAATACCTGAAGAGGAGGGCTATGGCTTAACTTGTCAGATATTTAGTATGTTTTTTTATTAGCACAGAGTATGCTAAACTTAGCCCAACTTTTAAGGTGACCAGACACTTTAGTGGCAAAGAATGAAGTAGAAATTTCACTTATCCCAAAAAATGGTGTGTGATACCTGCTTTTTTTAGATCTTGAAATAACAGGTGCCTGATTATCTTTGGATTGCAACAAAGAAATAACTACTAGTGATCTATGAGAAAATGCTAATTCTTTTATTAAAAAGACCGTATAAATGGATTTGTGAAAAAGTTAATAAGTACTTAATTAATTTGCCTTTCCTGAATGTAAAAACAAAAAAATAGGAATGTGTGTGTGTGTGTGTGTGTGTGTGTGTGTGTGTGTGTATATATATATATATATGTATATATATATATATATATGCTGAGCTCCAAGAAGAAATTGATTAGCACTCACTGGGGGTTAAAATCCAAGTCGGATTTATTTTGCACAAAAGAAATCAAAGAACAGATGCGTTTCGGCGGTATGCCTTCGTCAGCATCAGGCGGCCGCCATGACGCTGCACAATATAAACACAAACAATGACTGCATCACAACTTCTCGTGGGATCTGTCCCGTTGCGACGCCATTACCGTGTCAGGCAACACAATTGTCGGCGCGATGAAAACAAATAAAGTATTTACATTCAAAGTGTGCAAAAAACCTGTGAGGGTAATGCGCTCATAATATAAAACATAAATTGCATAAATGCACTTGGTTCTAGAAGGGGAGACCAACAGTTATCAGAAATTAAGTAGTTGATCAGTGCTTAACATTTTCATAGCACAACTGCTTATTCAACTTTGTCTCTCCTATGTGAACCAACAAAATAAAGCCCTCAAATGGGCTTTGTGATGAGACCTGATTAGATAGTGCAGCGATATAAAATTTCAGAAATTGAATTATCAGCATAATTGTTCTCATCTCCAAATCAAGCTATACTGAGTCACTTAGAAATAAATTACTGCAACTAAACAGAGAAAGCACACTTGATCTATAATTTCAGCTCATCGATTGTAGCCTAAGATCCCACTGTGAAGCAGAAAAATTAATTTGTGACAAATATTATATACAGTATTTACAGGTGTACTCTCCGTTCCTCCCCCCATATTGAGTCCCAGAGGTGTTTTTGTTGCCAAATCGATGATATAGCGGGACTCTAGTCTCCTTAGGCGTTTCTCTCTATCTCCACCTCTGGAGTCTCGAGCTACATGGTCTAGGCAAAAGTAACTCAAAAGTTTGCGGTTACTGTTATGGTGAGTTAGAAAATGACGCGCTACCGGGTAATTGTTGTCATTATTTCTTATTGCCCTTTGGTGTTCCAAAATGCGGATTGTAGCTGGTTGTATTGTGCTCCCTATGTATCTAAGGCCGCATGGGCAAGTGAGACAGTAGACCACGATAGGTGTCAGGCAGTTCATGAATTTCTTGATGGCGACCGGATCACTCCTACCTGGTACGGGATAGCACGTGACTTTCTTGCTGTCCGCACATGCCTTGCATTTATTGCAAGGGTAGAAACCACTACCAGGTGATCCTTGAGCAATCTGGTCTTGCGGAATGTTACAGAGGGTTGTGCGGGAATATCACGTCCAATAATTGGGTCAGATTTTAATATATTCCAATTGGAATATATAATTTTCTTAAGGCTCTTTGCTGCATTAGAGAAATTCGTAATGAGCCTAAGATTATTGGCACCTGCATTCTTTTCTGCTTTAGGAGCTCCTTGATCAAGTCTGTTCTACTCTTGACCTGGGCTTTCTTCCATGCTTCGCTCAGGACCCTTTCTTTGTAGCCACGCTCCCTGAATCTGTTAAGGCTAGCCATACCTGCCTCATTATAGTCTTCAGGCCTGGAGCTATTGCGTTTAATACGCAAAAGCTCCCCATAGGGAATACTGTTCTTAAGGCTTGTGGGGTGACTGCTACGTGCATGAAGCACTGAGTTGCCCGCTGAGGACTTCCTAAAGAGTGCTGTCTGTAACTTGCCATCTCTTATGAACACTCTGACATCTAGGTAGTTCACCTCGGCATTGCTGATTTCACCAGAGAATTTCAGATTTAAGTTGTTATTGTTGAGATGTTTGATATATTCTTCAACTGACTCTCTACTACCTCGCCAGACAAGAAAGAGGTCATCAATGTAGCGCCTCCAAATTATGGTCTTGTTGACCCAATGGTCGCAGGAGTCCGACCATGCCGCCCGCTTCTCCCACCAGCCGACGAACAAGTTCGCGTAGCTGGGGGCGAAGCAGGCTCCCATGACCGTTCCCCGCTTTTGTCGGTAGATCTGGTCCTGAAAAATAAAAATGTTATTGAACAAGCAGAAACAAAGAAAGTCAATTAGCATCTCACTGTGTTCTCTGTATTCTAATGGTCTTTGTTGCAATACCTGGTTAATTACATCTAGGCCTTGTTCATGTGAAATACTGGAATATAGACTGGCTATATCCAAGGGCACCATCAGATAATCTGATTCCCATGGGCTTCCTTCAACATATCATAGGAAGTCCTTCGTGTCTCTAGTAGAGGAGGACATTTCCTCCACAAAAAGAAAGAGGTAGAAGTCTATGAACTTTGACATATTCTCCAAAAGACCCCCGATTGATGAAATTATCGGGCGTCGTGGCAGTTTTTCAGGGTCTATATACACCTTTGGCAGATGATAAAAAGTAGGTATCCTGGGATTGGGAACTTGCAGAAATTTAAATTCCTCCACTGACAGCATGCCTTTCATATGCCATTTATGCGTCAGTGATTCATATTGTGTAATACTTTCCAGATACTCCTTCATGGTGATGGGTGCATAATTGTCTTGATTACTGAGTTGAAGGAGTGCTTCAAAACAATAGCTTTTGCGAGTTTGTAGGACCACATTACCACCCTTGTCAGAGGGTTTTATTACAATGCTCTTGTCGGCTTCCAAATCCTTTATTGCTTTCCTTTGATCATATGTCAGGTTCCACACAGGTCTGTTATCCTCTACTGGATTCTCTCTCAGTTTGCGCAGATCAAGCATGACCTTTTCGTGAAAAACGTCAATAGTGTCCATGGTAGTTGGTGGGACACATTTCGAGACTGGTTTGAATGGACTTGCCTCTCTTTTCTGGAAATTACTAGAAGTTATTCCAGAGTTGGTCATGTCTGATTCCTCTTGGCTAGCTGTTACGCCTTCCACATTTAGATCTTCCAGGATGGCAAGAAGCTCCAACTCTTTTTCATTTATAGGTTTGGGTCCTGATGGTCGGGGGATATCATGTGAGTTGATGTCTTTCAATTTAAAGAACTTGTATAGTTTCATTTTGCGCACCAGTTTAAAGACATCAATGCGTGTCTGTACAAATTCACAGTTGCTTGTGGGGCAGAAGGTTAGCCCCAGTTATATATATATTGAAAAAAAGCAAAGGTTACAGGGACGTTATAGTTAGGAAGTACCATAAAAAAACATAGAAATGTAAAACCAAAGGTTCCAAGGACATTATGGTTAGGAGATAAAAAATAAAAAACATTAGAAATTCACTAAAAAAATAAAGGTTACTGGGGCGTTATAGTTAGGTTCAGATTCTACACACACAAAACCATAGATAGATAGATAGATAGATACACACAATACACTTGTGGTGGATACCAACATATACTGGTAATTTACTTACTTTTGCACTTTTGCTTACCGCAATGAATTGTAATCTGATAGTACTTGATACCCATCTTCCTTTAAACAACCCCTGCCCACATTCTTTTTCTGCATTGACGTTTGGGTATAGAGGGCACTTGGAATTTCTTGTCAATCATCTTTTTCTTTATGCTTTAGCAATATTGAAACAATGAAACCTCTCTCATTTGACATCCCAGATTGGGTAGTCCGCATGGCTATGTGCTCTCTTGATGGCACTCTGCAAAGGATGGCCTATAAAAGATGCATAGGCTAACTGCAGCTCAAGACTGAATTCATTTTACAGATTTTCTTGACTTGCAGACCAATGCACAATCTTAAAATCCTTGGTACCACTCTGTATCAGAATAACCAGTTTTATTGCAACGCAGTACTAAGAATTAATTTCCCATACAAATGACAACGACGTCCCACGTCACAAGGAGAGAAAGAAGCAATAATGAATCATACTGTATTGCAAATCTATTTTTATTTTGTGTAGAAAAAGCAACCACAATTTACCCAAATTGATCATTGTGATTTTTTTTCAGTTACAGATTTATTGCTAAAGGGTGTTTTTGTAGCTTTATTGTGAATCATAAAATCCCTATTTAAATCTAATGTGGCCCATCCCCTCATCGGCAACCAGTGAATTCATAGTTATGTTGTATTCTTATGAATAAAGGTTATGTTTTTGGTAATGTATTGTTGCCAACAGTTTTTCGTTTTTATCGAACTATGTCCCACTTAACTATTCATAACGGTGCTTTGAAGATCTTCATGTGTTACTGCTGTAGGACACCTTAGTCTCTGCTTCTCTGACTTTATGCAACGTGAAATGTTGTGCTGTATTGAGCTATAGAATACAGAAATCTAAAATACTTAAACCTGAACTGTGACATCAGAGATTACGTTTTTTTATCTTTTTATCATTGCAGAAGAGTAGATTGTGAAAAAACGTTATTTCTAATGCTAAAGCTGTTTGCCATAAATAAGTTTGCATGAAATTCAAAGATAAAGCTGTCTAAGATCGAAATGAAGTGAATACATAGTGGCAATAGCTACAACATTAATTTGCATGCCTTTCCAGGTATTGCTGCTTTTAAATTACAAGATGCTAAGTCTTCTATTGTATGCTCTGTCAGCATTTAACAGTGTTTTATTTTAAAATTGCAGAAACCTCTCTCAGCCCAACCCAAGCCAAGAGAAGGAAATTGAAGTAGACGGCGAGCAGACTAAAGCATTGTAAATGTGTGAATTTTAAACAGCAATTTTTTTGAGCTGTGGTATATATATATTTTCTTTTTTAAACAAATCTGTAAATTAGACCTTTTTAAATAAAACTATATTCCCCACAATGTGCAACGGTATTTTGTAATGAGGTTGTTCTGGTTATCTTGTTCAGACTGGTAATGCGGAATGAAGTTCGAAAATTCCAAATTGAATATGTTTATATATATATATATATATATATATATATATATATATATATATATATATATATATATATATATATATATATATATATATATATATATATATATAATATAGTTGTCCAGTCATTTCTGAATTTTTACTCTTTTTTTTAAAAATACGAGATCAGTGTCTTTTAATTAGGTGTACAAATTGTGTATTGTGCTGTGCTTTTTAAGTACTGTATATGAATGTCCATAAACAGAGGGGGTATTCAGCGTACCCCACCTTTTTGAAATGTAAATAGTTTTATTCTATAGTATTGGTTGTAGAAATGGACCATTGTAAGAAAATTCGATTTTAAGTTTTGTATAATGATGCATTTCTAATACTCCAAATAAATGTTGTTCTCTATTAGAGACTGGTCTGTTATTTTTCAAAGAACTGTGTTTCTCCAGCATGGTATCCCTTATAGTTAGTGTGTCCTGCCATCATGGGATGCTTCAGACGTAATATTTTATTCTTAATTTTGAATGTCAAGTGGTCAACATTTGAGAATGCTTTATTTCAATAGAAACACCATTCCCTAGATGGGGTGCTCATCACATGAAGTCTCTGAACACTGGGCTATTTTACAACTCATGCAAAAAGAACAATCGATGGACAGAATGCAGAACAATGTCATCCAAACTTCTGGAAAAATGTGTTCACCACCAATTGACTAAACATATTGATCACTTCAAGCTGTTAAATAAGCACCAATCCGGCTTCCGCGCAAATCACAGTACAGAATCTGCCATGACACACATCATTGACGATGCACTTCAACTACTCAATCGTAACGAAGCATGCCTCCTCATCCTACTAGACCTCTCCTCAGCTTTCGACACGGTCAAACACGAACACCTGATAGATCTATTGAAACACAGAATGGGTCTTTCAGGACCAGTTCTCGACTGGTTTACATCTTTTCTGCATAACCGGACTCAAAAATTTAAGGACAACAACACACTGTCCAAACCAACGCCTGTTACGCTAGGAGTCCCACAAGGCTCCTCATTATCCCCTACTCTCTTCAATCTGTTAATGGAACCACTCTCCGATTTGCTACAAACCTCTAACGTGCAGTTCCACATGTATGCAGATGATACCCAACTCTACCTCAAGATCAACACCTTGGATGACATTAGACTACTCAACAACACTCTTAAGACCACCCAAACTTGGCTGGCAGTGAATCACCTCAAACTGAATACTTTAAAAACTGAATTCCTTCTTATCGCCCCACCCGCCAAAGTCCCCACTATGCATAATCTGATAAAACACCTCACAGCACTCGATGTTCAACCAACCATTGTCGACTCAGCGAAATCACTTGGTATAACACTTGACTCCAACCTCAATATGCAGAAGCATATTAGTAATGCAACGAAGGGAGCACATTTTCAGATCAATACACTGAGGAAACTGAAGCCCTTCCTACCTCCTCATGACTTCAAGTTAGCGGTTCAGGCTCTTGTTCTACCGCGGCTGGACTTTGGAAGTGTTGCGTTATGTGGTCTCCCCAAAACCACCACAGCTCCTCTAAGAGCATCCACCAATGCAGCAGCGAGACTCATCACGGGCTCGAAAAAAAGGGCCCATATCTCCCCTGACCTAAAGTCTCTTAACTGGCTGCCATTTGAAGCCAGAATCCACCTGAAAATAGCCTGCATGACGCACAAGGCACTACATCATAGTGCACCCAGCTATCTCACACAAAAACTCTCTATATCAGGAGGATCAAGATCAACAAGAAGTTCGGAAAACTTCCTTTTGAAACCACAAAAATTCAATAAGGAAAAATCCTATAATCGCTCCTTTTCAGGAATGGCACCCAGGATTTGGAATGCCCTCCCACCACAAATAAGACTTAACCCCTCTCCGTCCTCTTTCAAACTGGAAGTAAAAGGAACCCCTTTGGCGAAATTTACATAAACATTGCCTTACATAACTGTTTTTAAGAACCCCTATTTCACCCTTTTCACCTACCATTCTAAAGCCTGGCTTGTTTATATCCAAAACTTTGGTCCATTTATTTTGATGTTATATTTGATATTCACTTGTTCTATTTATTCCCTTCATCCTTCTACACCGAGCTAGTTTCTGCACCTTATCTGATTGTGCCCTGTTATCTAGGATTTCCTCCACCACCATGCTCTATCGCCTTGTTTTACTCCCTGCACGTTTCTTTCTTTTGTTTTTAAGATTTTGATGTTATTCTTACGTTCCTTTTATTTCCTCAAATGTCCTGTCTATTTACGCTTATTGTAAAGCGCTCTGATACCCGTAAGGGTCTTGTTTGCGCTCTATAAAACTCTCAAAATAAATAAATAAAATACATCTTACACCACAAGCACTGATCCAAATGTTTTCAGGTTTCTATATTTCAAAGTTGTAGGTTTAGCTGAAGCAAGTACCTAACTCCAAAAGTGAGGCTCATGCAATAAAAAAAAGGAAGGACTCTTCGTAATACTCTATTGTTTCATAGATATTGTCCAAAAACATATATATCTTAAAATAGCAATACAAATAACAAGCATTGGAAATGCAATAGGTCTCGCAATAGAAAAGTTGGAGCTATTGGTTTTGTAATTGACAAATTTCTTTTAATGTGTGGGTCTTGAAACTTGCAAAAGTAATAGGTTTGTCATTTACAATGGCAATACTTTATACTTTTTCAAATGTGACACCTATAGCATTTGTAATGTCAACGATACATACAATCCAGACCCTACTGCCTTTGACAGCGCTCGTCATTTGCCGAGAGGTACAATGGCAGGCAGGGTGGGTGTCTGTAAAGGTGGAGCAGCCAAGGAACTGAGTTAAGGAGCCGCCGTGCTAAGAGAGAAGAGCTGTGTGACAACAGTCAAAGCAGCAGGGGACGAGCTTCATTTTTGCCACCCACTAAAACAAGCTTTCGGCATTGTGGAGGGCCAATTGGGGAGAGTGGGGAAAGGGCCTGAGGTTTCAGTGGGGCGGAGTTGGGCTCGCAGTTTGGATGGGTGAGAGAGGTGGGGGGTCGCATGGCTCGGGAGGAGGTGAAAAGGGAGGGGTGGAGGAGTGCAGGCGAAACGGACGTGAGGGGGTGACCAGGAGCTGTCTAGTCACTAAATCTACCACATAGATGTATGCATCTGGTCAAACATTACACCTTCCTGGGATATGTCCCCCACCGCGGCAGAGAGAGTACAGGTCCGAGAAACAACTAAAACTCAAGCCATTAACGTACCATGACCACTCTCCACTGGATAATAGAGTTGGCAAAACCCTCCAATAAAATAGACACAGGACAATAACTGCCGAATAAGGTGTGCTTCCACGCCAACGAGGCCCCAAATACTGTACTGTTTTACTCTCCAGATGTTATTCGCCATCTTGACCACAAATTACATTATTCTCGCCCCCTAGAGGAGTCTGCGCGGGGTGGCGGGATCTGACCAGTGAGGTTGGTACAGTTAGGAGACATATTACAAATTAAAGTATCCGGTTTCAAAAATAGTTTTCTTTCCGCTTGGTGAGTTTACATACTAGCTTGTGTTCTCGAAACGAGCGCGGTCTTCCGGTCGAGTTTGTGCTATATAAAACTGGAGGGGTGGGGGGGCGCGGGAGTCGCAGAATACACATGACAATCCCTGGAGCACATGAGCCACTATGTATGCAACATCTGTTTGGCGTGTTTGTGTTCTATCTGTGATGACTGCGCGGTACCTGTCACGAGTCTGAGGAGTATGCACACATACTGCCCATGCCAAACTCCCCAATAAAGCCAGAAGTTCTCGAACGTAAGAGGACCTTACCTTAAATTCTTATACATGCACAATATATGATCGCTTCTGTCTCTAACCAATTTCAATATCTGAACGCAGAGAAGGTAAAATAATAATGCTGGTTTAAAAGTACGGTCTAGGAGGCTGACCTTCTAAGTAAATCTTGCGATTGGTTAGAAAAAACACATAACCCGCCCGATAAAGCCGGATCACCAATCCTCAACGCAGTTGCTCCTGCCCCTGATAGACTGCTCGTTTGCTCCGGAAAACAGACAAAACACAAACGCACGTAGGCTGGCGTTTTCGGCTTTTTGTTGTGGCTTTGCACATTGTGTGATCTGAGGATTGGAAGAGCAGTCTAGAGCCGTATGTGCTGAAAAAAAATGTTCTTGGGAAAGCCGGTGGGCTTGTGTTTTCCCAGCCGGCAGCAGTAATGTTAGCAGAAGAGCGTGGATTAGATTTACAACAGGGACAGCGGGAGGGCTGCATGAGGTGCCAGTGTTGTGTAATCCGTTTCTCTTCACTTTAGGATAGATAGTGGGAGAGAGAGAGTTATGCGTGCAGTTTATCTCTTTACTTGGACAGAATTGCTTTGTAATACAATGTCTCAGAGTGTCACACATAAGGAAGTTTATATCACTCATACACACACTAGAAATATAAATCTCACACATGACCATTCTAACAATTAGAACAATGTAAACAAGTTAAATAAGGTGACACGGCCTGCCGGCCGTGAAACTGAAAGCACGGCCGGCCGGCCGTGAAAAAGCCTTTGATGCAGCAGGGGGCAATTAGGGGAGGAGAATGGCTGGGCTGAGGCAGAGCGCAAAGCCTTTGATGAAGCAGGGGGCGGAGCGGGAGGAGCTGCTGGCGGCGCCAAGCTGACGATTTGATGCTGTGCACGCGCATTTTAACTCATTGCGCTTGCGCATCGAGCTAAAAGCGCACATGCACTGCATCAAATCGCCAGTAAATCGCCAGTCTAGTTAAACTCTTGTTTAAGCCCCTATAGTCTTGCTCCGCTCAATGCGCATGCGCATTGACAGGCGAGACCTAAAAATGACTTTTGGTTAATAATAGTTCCCCTGTTTGAATTGCACAGAAAATTGCCAAGGCCAATACTATTTACATATTTGTCATTGATCTCAACAAATCTAACACCTGGTGTTGATTATATATTTTAATTTTACAGAATGAAGTTAAAGCAGACTGAATTGTTTTAAATAGATAGAAAATGTATTCACTTGAACCTAACTGTTTTCTCATCAGTACTATTAAGAGTTTAGCATGTAACTACAATACATCTCCATGCTTACATTTCGTTAACATACCATTGCAAAGTATCTTCTGTGAGAAGTTAGCCTGGCATATGTTGTCCACTATTCTAGTGGGAACCTTGCACCAGTCTACATGACACTTATGATGGTGGTTGTAAAGTCAACCTTATAGATCAGCTATCCTAGTGGTAGCATGGACCAGCAGTCTTAGGCTAAAACTTCAGAGAGCATGTGAAGCCAGCTGTTTTACCATATATAATCCCTTGAATACCAAATGAAAGGACACCACACAAGGTGTATATCAAGTATATATGTATTTATTACTAACACAACCCCTCTGCACTCTTTTTGAGGTCAGAGTTTGAGATATGTTACAAGTTACTCATTTTGCATACTATAAGTTGCACAAATTCAATTCTGCCCTAAGAGTCTCACAAACTATATACTAAGTAAGTGGTATTAGGACCACTTCAGGCATAGTGAATAGGCCTAAGGGCCTAGGGAATCGCTGGGACTACACTACAGAACCAAAGGTTAGGAAGTAGGAGACCTACGGGAGACGTGTGCAGTGTGGAAACACAGTCGCGAGTTACCATAGAGTTATAATGGGAACGTTAAGGTTACAAAGTAGTAGATTAAGGACACTTCCGGATGGACTACAGTAAATCCCTTTTAAACTAGGACACTTCGAGAGTCAACACCCGCGGGAGCACCGGAGTACTCGAGTTACCTCACCCAGGGAAGCCGGGTGCATAGGTGTCTTTTCGTGTCGGGTTTCGTCGCTGTTTCCTATGGAGAGCTGCAAAGAGGGGTGCAGGCGACCAGGAGAAAAGTGTTCGGGTGGATCGAAGACGAGAAGAACCTGAAAGCAGAGGGGACAGAGTCTGCGTGACTAACCAGTGACCAGGAAGGAACCAGGCGATGTCGAGATGCAATCAGGTGTAGAGGTGAAGCTTGTCTCTGCAGCCACGAGGACCAGGAGGTGTTGACGACGACCAGGAGCTGGGTTCGAGCTGTCCCACGAAGGATCTAGATGTCTGCGGTGTCGGTATCCGGATTGGACCCAACAAGCCTTGGCAACGCAATCCACGCAGGAAGGGAAGATTGGCTTCAGGTCAGACCAGCAAGGTCTGGGGAGCTTTTCCTTCCCTGGGAAGCTGGAGCAAGCCCAGAGCAACCAGGCAAGCCGTTTAGTTTCACAAGGAAGTCTTCGGAGGGCTAACTAGCCAACGGGCTAGCAACCGGGAAGACGCGTCGAGCTGAAATGTAAGAGCAGGCCCCATGCGGCACTCGTGGAGTGTGAAGCGCTGAGCTTCAGTGCAAATAGCGCTCTGGTCTGGGTCTTCTCAAACCCCAATGCACAACTTCGAGGGTTCCTCAGAAGCTGCACGGTTTAGCAAAGAGCAGCTAGTCCAGGGTGTCCGTTCCCACGTCTCTTGTGTCCGCCACGGGTCTCAGCTTTGCTGTGGATGTGGATCGGAGTCGGAGAAGTCTGGAAGTCCAGTTCCTGAGTCGCTGAGTCTTCGGGTTCCGGCAGGAGCGTCGACAAAGCAAACCGGCAAGTTACTGGTGGTACCTGTTTGCACAAGGTGGTCACTCCTTGACCACAAGGGAGATGTCTTCAATCTTCTAGTCGGTATAGAACGTCGAAGGTCCAAGAGTTCCGTTTCAGAGTTTCAGTCCAGGATAATCTAATGTCTCTAGACACAGCTCCTATCTTTATACTAATCTAAGGGGCTGGATTACCTGCTAGGTCCCTCCTATGGGTGGACCCTGAGAAGGGGGTGGTTACACCCCTTTCTCTCTGTCCAGTTTCACGCCAGAGCTGGGGCTGGAGTGCCCCAGCAACTGGTTTGAACCGGGCTATGCATGGAGCATCTTGTGTGCCCCAGGCAGTGTCTCATTTTGCAGCCCTCCCTGCCCAAATACACTAAAAGCCTGTCTGGGGAGGTGCTAGCACCTCCCAAGGCAGGAAACCTATTGTCCAGGCCACCCCTGCCGGAGTTTCGTCCAGCAGCAGGAGGTCAGACTCGTGTCTGTGGCAGCAGCATCCATTTTGTGATGCTGAGGCTCTGTTTAACTTTAACCGGGTAAAGCAGTAACTACGTGTCTTCTCCCTCTAGAAGGGTGGAACGCTACCCCCGCCGCCAGAATTGGCGGGGGTAGTATTCCAAAGTGTTTGACACCTTACACAACATGTTTTGATAAAGCCAAACCAAAGTTAGCATTAACCGCAAGGATTATAATGCACTTAAGGGTATATGGTATGGCTATATCATAGAACAGCTATAAGGACATGGTTCTGAAAGCTGCAGAAGAGCTCAGCTCATGCTAGAGTACCCTCTCACATAAAACCAAGCGCTCTGCCTCCAGGATTGTTCAGGCCATCCATAGGAGTGACTTATAGGTTACTATGTGTCTATATATAAGGTAGATAGAGATATACCATATCTAAGTAAGGGGTGATTACACCACCTTACCCAAGCTGAGTGATCAGCCTGTGGTGTCAGTTTGGATGGCCAGCCGTGGGTGGCATAATACATGCTGCAGCCCCTGGTAGGCCTTGGATGCACCTTTGCCCTGGGTACCTATGGTACACTATACAGGGGCTCACAGAGGTGACCCAATTCCCAATTAGGTATGTGCCTAAAGTACATGGAGTACATTTTATAAGGAGAGCAGATAGTTGGCCTGGGATCCTGCTATTCAGGGCATCAGGCTAAGTCAAAAACCAGCTAAACAGTAGGCAAAAAGTTGGGGTAACCATATAGTCCGATATCCACCTTCCTACATCTTCTTCCTAAGGGGATGTGTTGAATGTTGTAGAAATAAAAATGTCATCTAAAATATTCATTGTTAGGTTCAATAAAAATATAGACAATTTACTCTCATAAAATTTGAAGCTGTAAATCTGTACTGACAAGAGGTTTTAAAAAAAATATTTATTACCAAAGAGTTTTTATAGTAATTAACGTTACAATCAAATTCCACAAATGTGTTCCATGTTCAAACTGTAAGCCTTGAAGCACCTAAAGCTTTATTTGAAATGTCAATCTAGAGAATTCAAATTTGCCATCTAAATCCAACATTTCACGAGCATATAGTAACATGGGAATAATTTTCCACTTTACTGCCCTTAAAAAGTGGATTACCAAAAAATCACCACAGAGCTTGTGAAATGTCATTAATCCTGCCTAGAGACATAATGCTTCTGTCTGGATTGTTTGCTGATAAACAGCCCAGGTCATTTTCTCTTTAAAATTTATAGCTAAGGGCCTTATTACAAATTTGGCAGTGAGGCAGCGGGGCCTCACACCACCGCCCCTCTGCCACACTGCCAAACCCATCCGCTCACTGCCCGCCGGATTACGAGTTGTAATCCTGGCAGGTGGTTCTGCTTTGGTGGTGCCTTTCAAAGACTCATATGTGAGCCCTAGAAAGGCTGGAGTTCCAGAGCATGTTCCTGCACGGCATGGAATTTGAAGTCCATGCCGTGCAGGAACAAGAGGTGCATAAATGCAAGGGGGCACACCATGTGCCCCCCTACATGCAACACCAGGCCTTGAGGCAGTTTCTTCACCGCCACACTTTTGATCACAGGCTCACAGACATGAAAATTATGGCAGTGAAGAAACACATAATATGCTTGGCAGTGCTGCTGCAGCACCGCCAGCATATTGCGGCCTCACACCGCTGCAACACTGCAGAGGGATGATGGATCCCCGGCAGTTGCAGCGTTCCTTTGGCGGTGCAACCGCCAAACTCGTAATAGGGCGGTCGGACCGGTGGTGCCTGCACCGCTGCCCTGCACCGCCGCCACTACTATGTCGGTCCATAGGACGGCAGTAGTCGTAATAACCCCCTAAATATTTAGTGATAAAACATTTTCAGCTTCTTGTTTTCTGGCCACCATGATAAAAGACAGTTTTTTTCTCCCACATCTCATTTCCTTTGTTTTCTCTGTGTTAACTGTTATTTTATTTTCCCGATAATAATCATGGATAATCTCAACATTTTTCTGCAGACCCTTTGGCGTAATATTTTACAGAGCTAGGTCATCAGCATACATAAAAAATCCCACATTTCTCTTTTATTCTTTGGGGGAGGAAGAGGATGCATTTGCCATCACAGATTTCTACGGTAAACATTACGAAGGGGCTAGTAATTATTATTTCAAGCTCGTTTGGATAGGGATATCATTTGTAGGTCTCTCTCTCATAGACAGATCTATTTGGACTCACATTTTTGAATGAAGTCGTTATAAAATAGGAATCCTAATGGAATCTGCCTGGATTTCAGTTTTGCCCGAGACACAGGACCTTTAACCAGTCTTACCTGGATTACAGTGAAAGGAATGGAGCCTGGGCCCTCCCCCATGCATAGTGCAATCTCTGAAGCACAGACGACGGCAAAGGAAAGGGGCTGCAACGGGCGATGAGGGACACACATCTCTGTGTCAATGAAGGAAACTCCACTAAGCACAAATAAAAGGACAGCTGGTCATGCGTGGAATGAGGCGGGCCAGCTGTCTAGAAAAACACAGTGAAAAGAACTCCTGAAATGAGGAGGTAGTGGGGCCAGTTCTACAGTTGTATGAACAAGAGGTCCCATCCCCTGACGTAGATGAGAGGGGCATCCACAATAATTGAAAAAAACAACAAGTGATGGACTGAATGTGGATCAATGTCACACACTCCCCCAGTCAAAAGATCTGGGCCCAAATCCATCGTTTTTTTGCACTCCACACCACCCTGGGTCAGATAATGGCTTTATGCAAATCAGCTCTGACCCTGTTGCCCCATGGGAACAGTCCAGTCCGAACTACAACAGCCATATCTTTCCCAGACCGGAATCAAGCATCCGAGGACCGGACCGGTTTCGAGGTAACACCTCTCTTCAGCCCGGCTAGCTTGACTCCAAGTGGTGTGGAGTGCCTGGGACCCACGTCTGGGCATCCCCAGCGCACTTAGGGCGGCAATTGCAAAAAACAACAAGTGATGGACTGAATGTGGATCAATGTCACACACTCCCCCAGTCAAAAGATCTGGGCCCAAATCCATCGTTTTTTTGCACTCCACACCACCCTGGGTCAGATAATGGCTTTATGCAAATCAGCTCTGACCCTGTTGCCCCATGGGAACAGTCCAGTCCGAACTACAACAGCCATATCTTTCCCAGACCGGAATCAAGCATCCGAGGACCGGACCGGTTTCGAGGTAACACCTCTCTTCAGCCCGGCTAGCTTGACTCCAAGTGGTGTGGAGTGCCTGGGACCCACGTCTGGGCATCCCCAGCGCACTTAGGGCGGCAATTGCAAAAAACAACAAGTGATGGACTGAATGTGGATCAATGTCACACACTCCCCCAGTCAAAAGATCTGGGCCCAAATCCATCGTTTTTTTGCACTCCACACCACCCTGGGTCAGATAATGGCTTTATGCAAATCAGCTCTGACCCTGTTGCCCCATGGGAACAGTCCAGTCCGAACTACAACAGCCATATCTTTCCCAGACCGGAATCAAGCATCCGAGGACCGGACCGGTTTCGAGGTAACACCTCTCTTCAGCCCGGCTAGCTTGACTCCAAGTGGTGTGGAGTGCCTGGGACCCACGTCTGGGCATCCCCAGCGCACTTAGGGCGGCAATTGCAAAAAACAACAAGTGATGGACTGAATGTGGATCAATGTCACACACTCCCCCAGTCAAAAGATCTGGGCCCAAATCCATCGTTTTTTTGCACTCCACACCACCCTGGGTCAGATAATGGCTTTATGCAAATCAGCTCTGACCCTGTTGCCCCATGGGAACAGTCCAGTCCGAACTACAACAGCCATATCTTTCCCAGACCGGAATCAAGCATCCGAGGACCGGACCGGTTTCGAGGTAACACCTCTCTTCAGCCCGGCTAGCTTGACTCCAAGTGGTGTGGAGTGCCTGGGACCCACGTCTGGGCATCCCCAGCGCACTTAGGGCGGCAATTGCAAAAAACAACAAGTGATGGACTGAATGTGGATCAATGTCACACACTCCCCCAGTCAAAAGATCTGGGCCCAAATCCATCGTTTTTTTGCACTCCACACCACCCTGGGTCAGATAATGGCTTTATGCAAATCAGCTCTGACCCTGATGTGCGCCGACGCTGTTTCCTGGAACCCCCTCGGCTCCAGGTTCTTGGCTCGGGCACCCTACTGTGCCAGGCAGAGGTATTTAGACTGTATCCTTCTGCCGCAGAGGTACCCCTACTGTCCATCTGCTTCCAGATCGCCCTGTGACTCCGCCTGCAACATAAAACATGATCATTAAAATATCCAAACAGTGCCAACCGCTCTGCAGCTGGGTCAGGGTTCAGGGTGGGTTACAGCGCAGAGCAGCCACGGCGCGGGAGAGAAGGCCGAGCCACGCTGCTGGCCAAGGATATACTTGGGAAGCGCCCTCCCCCGTCCACAATGAGCCCTCCCCATTGGCTGTTGTCCGGGGGGGGGCGGCACCAGGGGCGCGCTGCTGGCTGCGCTCGCCAGATGTGTGGTACTAGGGCGCTGTCCCCCCATACTCCCCTTCGTGTCGTGGTGCCAGCGGCATAGTGCCCACACCATCAGGCTTACTTCGCCCTGCATGCATAACTTACATACCAAAGAAACCATGAGACATATTTGTGGGAAAGCAGTGGTGCAGGTTTATTTCGTACAACACAGGTACTGGTAGGTGGGTCATCTTACAGGCGATCCAAAGCGGCAGCCTCTCGCTGACCCGCATGCCCAAGGAGCCATCTTGCACGGCGAGTCGATGCTCAGACGGTGCAGTACATTCACTTTATTTTGTTAGACTCCCGCCCCCCCTGTCAGGGCGGAAGATGAGGCACACCCCCGGTCGGTTCAGGCCCCCCGCCCGCCCGAAGGACTAACGGGGCGCCGACGCTGTTTCCTGGAACCCCCTCGGCTCCAGGTTCTTGGCTCGGGCACCCTACTGTGCCAGGCAGAGGTATTTAGACTGTATCCTTCTGCCGCAGAGGTACCCCTACTGTCCATCTGCTTCCAGATCGCCCTGTAATCCGCCACAGCTCTGAAGGAGGCCCCCGTCGATGACAGAGCCCCCCCACCTACCCAGCTACCGACACCCTGCCGCCGACAGGGCTTCATGTAAGTCTAGTAGAAAGACATCCATTCCCAGCCCAGACAAATGTACTCTGTCGCTTTCGTAATACCCCTCAGTCCTGTCCTGTATCAGCGCATGCCTAATGCAACCCAGTCCCCTTTTTTCCAGGAATTTCTGCATTGACCTGTTAACCCTCTTCCGGCCCTGCTCTATCGCCACTCCCGATCGTGCTCCCCTCCAGGCCCTGCGGGGCACAATCTCAGACCAAATAATTTCCGTGGTTCCCAATTCGTTAGTAATTGCCGTTGCGCAGAGCAGCCACGGCGCGGGAGAGAAGGCCGAGCCACGCTGCTGGCCAAGGATATACTTGGGAAGCGCCCTCCCCCGTCCACAATGAGCCCTCCCCATTGGCTGTTGTCCGGGGGCGGCGGCACCAGGGGCGCGCTGCTGGCTGCGCTTGCCAGATGTGTGGTACTAGGGCGCTGTCCCCCCATACTCCCCTTCGTGTCGTGGTGCCAGCGGCATAGTCCACTTCAAACCATAGTTGAGCCAACACGTGATGCTGCTTCAGTTTGGATTCATGATGGATGCAAATAAGGGGGAGGAGGAAGTCCTGTAAAGCCATAGAGCAGAACAGAACCTGAAGAGGCAAGGACAAGGATACCATTTAAAAGTTTGTTTTTAAAAACAAAACTTTTTGTAACCCATTTTATTGGTTTATGCAAATCAACATCTTTACAAACAATCCAGTAAGATTAGAAAACTCTGACACCAATCCTCCAAACCCACCCCTAGCCCTGGGATTCAATTTGAAACAACCCTGCCACAATGGCTTCATAGTGGTAGTAAAGAGGAAGGGGAGCACATCGGGCAATCCTGTACGGTGCACCTCATTACCGGAAAGGTATCGCACACCATATGATGTACTCAAACCCTCCCCATCAGGCTTGTATATAACAGTTTAATAATTGCCCTAAAGTTAGGCCCAAAGTTGAGCATCTGAAGGAGAGCAAACAGTCCCACTTCACAGACTCAAATGCTTTCACCAGATCTGCCATGAGTGCCGACGCCGGGACCCCCAGCCTGCCCACCAGAAGCCAATGTATTGTTCAGACATCTAATATTATGTTGAGTAGACCTCCTTGGCATAAAGCCGGATTGGTCCTGTCCCACTACAGAATGGGTCACCTTAACGAGTCTCTCTGCCAAGGACTTTGCTATTATCTCGGCTTCAATACAGAGTAGGGAGATGAGATCATACGGGGAGCAAATAAATCTCTAGTGTGCGCCCCACTTTTTGAATCACTATTTCTGCTGTGCGCAGATCGGGAGGCAATAACTTGTCTCTTTCACCTCGCAAATGACATCTGCAAGTGGGTCCATCAGTTTATTTGCATGAATTTGAAAGAATTTCATCAGAAATCCATTTGGGCCCAACAAATTCCTAGATTGCAATCAACTCGAAACAGTCCACAGATCAGCTGCCATGAGGTCCCCCTCTGGAGACTCCCTTTCCAAGTCTCTCAGTTTTCTGAGTGGAATATTAGCCACAAACTTCCTCTTGTCTGCTCTATTCCAAGCTCCTTTGCAAGCGTATGTGTCAATATAATATTGGGCAAACCATTGGGCTATTGCTTTGCTGTCTTTGGTTGGTGTACCATCTTGTGCAGAAATGCACATATTGGGGACCTGGAGTTGCAAATTGTGACATCGGTGGCGAAGTTCGGAACTCGCCTTGTCACCCCCCCTCCTTTGCCCCACCCTCTGGTATATACGACTCTGTGAGGCCACCCCATGGCTTCCTAGCCTTCTCTGTTACTGTTTGCTGCAATACTGTCGGAGTGAAGAGTAGGTCGTCTGCGCATCTAGCCGGTGCGGGGTCCTTGAGATATTGCGTCTCTAGTGACTGGATGCAGGTCTCCAACTCTGTTATTGTCTGTTGTTGTAGTCTACATATCATTCAAAAGCTTCTTAATGCTTCAGCACTGATCTGCTATGACCCCACAAAGTCATAGGTTGGGTCTCTGTGCGATATATAGTACTACTTTCTGCAGTACTACTTCGAAAAAGACTACATCTGAATCTCACCTGCCAGCTGAACCTTCGAACTTTGCAAATCTTTTATACTGAAAACCTGTTGTGTTAGTAAGTCTTGACAAGAACAGATGTATTGATTGTGCGCAGACTGTTGTGGAAGGGTGATAGAAGGCACACTGCCAGGTGGCAATTTTGGGGGGAAGGGCTACAATTCTGTGTTTTGTTTAGGAAAATTCAATTAAAAAGTTACTGAATTGGACATCCTTTTCTGAAATTGACTAATTGAGTACAAGTTTGTCAGATAGCTTTTAAACTATGACTATTAAAGATATCTGCCTAAAATAGATAGGATCGTCTTTATTTCTCTTTTTTTTAAATAAAGGCATGATAATTGAATGCTTCCCTGATGAAGATATTTTCCCTTCCATAAAAATCCACCTTTAAAGCAGGCATAGATGTTGTAGCTACGATAAAGAATTAACCCTAAATATGCAACCTAGACGACAATTTGGGCCAATTATATAACATGAATATTTTTCATTGTAATATACCAGTTACATAATCACAGGGATAACTAATTCATCAAGACAATCCAGAGTCTCACTTTCTTTATTTTGCCTTTTTTGAGCTAAGTGCTGGAAACCATGACTGTTCTTATTGTTAATGGTTTCCAACATATTCTGCTAATTTGTATTCATAATATTTTTTTATTTGAAATTAAATTATTACCACACTACATTTTCCTTCCTTATCTAAGGATAAATAAACTTTATTTCTTTTCTAAATTTACAAAATGTGTTTCACATTTCATTTTATAATTTATTACACTCCAAATCATTCCGCTGACACTCGGAGAACAACAACGGGGCTCAGCACGCCTAAGGACTCTGATTCCCAGGATCCCCTGCATCGCTGACGCTGGCAGAAGTGCCCGCTGGCGCATACATTCAAAGGAAAGCTCCCGTTGCGCGGGCAAAGCCCGAGCCAAGGGCAGGCCCATCCTTGCCCGTCATTGGCAGGAAGAGGCAGGGCTGGTCCCACCCCTCTTTCCTCTGGTCTTCGATTTAAGCATTGTTAGACATCATCTGCGGCAACGCACTAGAGACTCAAGTAAGTAAGCCACTTATCGCAACAAGCGGTCAAATAAACTCAACGGGTGTTAGGAGTGCAATATAGCGCTTACAGAACTATTAAACAGTACTGTACCCTATGTGCCTTTGGTGGCCGGAAGGTTGTTAGGTGAGTATTTCCCCCTTTTGGTCATTTTACTTTCATATGTTCAGCCGTTGCACACAGTACAGCATCCAGTATTCTGGGATACAGACCACCCGGAACATATATTTTTTTAACAATTAGTTTGCTGGTTGCCAAGAAAGACATGGGCAAGAGGAAGCAGCCGACACGAGGGCCCAGTGGAGGGGAGGCGGTGATAACCCTTGACTCATTTCTGGCCTGGGCAGCAAATGTTTTGTCAAATGAAAATGCCCTGACCGAATGGAGACTCTCTGAAGCACTGAATAATTTGCCCCTGAGGCCGGTACCATCGAATACCCCTGTTCAAACAATGCAAAGCGAGTCTCCACCCTCTCCATTGGTTGCAATCGATTTAGTGGATGAGGTCGAGAGCAACCGCGGTGAGGGTGCATCTTTGCTGGAACCACCAGTAAAGAAGAAAAGAGGCAGTGGTGGAGGCAAGAAAACGGCACAGCAGTCAAAGAAGCAAGCAGGACCAGCCGTTGATCAAGCCAATGGGGGTTTGGGACATATTTTAAATTGCCTATCAATAAAAAATAGAAGAAATTCTGAAGACATACTTAACTCCTATTAACGCACGGATAGACAAATTAGAATTATTATTGTGTCCATTAAATGGACGTTTTACTAACAGTATCATGGTTAGTATGGGGACAGAACAGGTGGGACAGAAGCATCCTTCAGCGCTAGAAGGCCATTACAGTATAGGACACTCGCATAATAAGGGGATGCTAACCGGAAAAAGTGCATATACGAGACATAGGATCTCACAGCAGTCAGCTAGAACTAGTATACAAACCGCAGACCGGACAGGCCCACGGGAATCAGGGGTCACCAAGAAAATGGTAGGGGTGAAGGAACTGCTCGGGATGCAGCCCTGCTTGAATCACTAGGAGTTGTGCCGAAGGAACCCAAAGTGACCCACGGGACCGAGAACATTGGTCTGAATCCTCTTAATTCAAACAGCCTGCCGAGACAGAGAACTGATGTCTTACACTTGCCCCCTTGAATCAGCCCCGCTCGTGACTGTGCTAGTAGGAGTTCCTCCCTTACAGGAGAACTCCAAAGAGACAACAATGGATTTAATATATAAGGTAATACACTGGCTGAACAAATCACTAACGTACGATCGATCTTTTGCCTCCATGTTATCATGGCCAGAAGAGTGGGTTGGGTGGGGCAAGCTACAAGTTAAGACAGGCGTGGGTATTGTATTGTGGGAAATGTAACCCATCCTTTGCACGCAAGAGCCATGATACAAGGCCAATTGAGAGCAGATTCATACACGGGAATTCAGGCTTTTCCACTTGTATTTTTTTACCCAGAAGGGTCATTCAGTTTTAGTAGTGAGAGCACCAGATTTAGTCGTCCTCAAAGAATGTTGTTGCCAATACAAGTGAATACTTTTAGGAACACAATAATCCCTCTCACAAATAGATTTGCTCCATTAACCCCTTCCATGCTGATGACGGCCCCCGGCCGTAATGCACCACGGTGGGCGTGTGCTGATGACGGCTGGGGGCCGTCAGAACCCGCCCACTCAATAAAAGTGCCGCACAGGCGCAGAATCACGGCCGCACCCAAGGAGTTAAGGGATCTTGATAGTATTGATTGACAGCCAACCCCTGTTGATATTATGGTTAGCACCAACCCTCCCTCAACAGTGCAACCGATTATTTTACTTCCACCACTTTGTGTCCATAAAGTGGCAGATTCTTCTGTGTGTACCTTTATGTCATGGAATATCGCAGGGTTGAAGGCGAAAAAATATGATGAGCAGTGGGTAGAGATAATAAAAACAGGTCCCATTACTGCACTGCAAGAAACGTGGGACACGTCTGATTCCTTTGTAATGGATGGTTTTGCATTATTTTTTAAACCTGCATCCCCATCAGCCATGGGGCGAGCAAAGGGTGGTTTGCTCACTTTAATATCCCTTAAACTGTCATGTACTTTTAAGGGTTTGCACAGTTCCTCACCACACCTGTTAGAAGTAGACTAAAGCCCGGTGATTGTAAACTTCTATAACTCATTTTGTAGGGATTATGATAGTGAGCACTAAATTACTCCCGAAAGTTTCATAGAGGATTTTGCACAGGATAAACATACCCCCTACAAAATAATTATAATGGGGGGTTTTAAAGTACATTGCTGCTCCTTAAAATGTTTTTTAAAGAGATTACCAACAATTTCCCACCCGTGGCCCATTTTGAACATTTCCCTCAAAGTGCCCAGCTAGAAAGTCTATTAGCTAGTATACTGTATACTGCCTAGAGCCTAGGGACGAAGTAGAGGTAATACCTTCCATTTTTGGGAGAGGGAGCTGCTCAGCTATAGACTATATTGTAATATCAGCACCTCTATGCCAATATATGAGGGGAGTGAGATCGGCCTGTACTGGCTTCAGTGATCACAACCCGATTACTGTAGAATCTAAGAGTCTAATGGTCTGCCAGGGTGTTGAGCTAAAAACCCTTCCAAACGGGGATTTTCAACCGATAGATCAGGACCGGAAAATGAGATGGGAGAAAATTGTCCCTGAGCTCTTCCTATACTGAAGGTAAAGAAAATCTTGAGCAGCGCCTAAATGTACACAATGAGCCCACAAAATTCTTAGAGGCTTTTGACAAATTAGAGAAGCAAATTGCTAAAAAGTGAACAGGTAAACAGAGTGTAGCAGGCTTCAATGAGTTTAAATGGCTTAATGCTGATTGCTCTAAAACCCACAAAGCCCTTATGGCCGCACTAAAAAGTACACCCAGGGATGCAGAATTGATTAAACCTAAAGGAAAGCAAATGATTTGGATCTAATACTAAGGAAGGCTACTTTAAGGGACCAGGTATGGGAGGACCTAATTCAGGCTTGTGCCCAAGCGGATAGTGCAAAATTTTGGAAGGTAGTAAATAGCCCCTTTTTTAAGAACAACACAACAAGAACTGAGTTTGTTACTACCGCTGATTGGTGGGTTAGCCACTTTGAGCAGGTTTATGCAGAGTTGTCTACAACAGTGGTTCCCAAACTTTTGACTCCTGAGGACCCCCACTGAATCACTACTGGAAGCCGGGGACCCCCAAGCAATTTTCAATAAAAAAATTAAAAAAAGTAATTCGCAAAAAATACACAAACAAGTACGCACCAAACAAATACTTGCATTACTAAAGCTTTTATTATTTTATATTGAAAAATATGCAAAAATCAAAACATTTTAATGGGAAGGATGGTGCTGCATCTCGGCTACTAACTGTTTAAAGTCCCAAACCTTCCGAAGATCCATGCATCCCCTGCCCCCCTGCTCAACGCCAGGAACAGCAGCCAAGCATCACGCATCAGACGTATCTCGCAAGTGAGAGATGCAGCCAGCCAAGTGTGTACAGTGTGTGTTAATTTGGTAATGCGAAGATCTGACCATCGCCACATTGGTTTTGCACTCTCTTCAGTGCTCTTTGGGCAAGATAATCCCCAACTTCATGCATATAAACTGACTGCCAATGTATTTGTTTTTAAAAAATGGGTGGCAGTGATTTCATATTGGGCACCCGAATGCGAGTGTGAATGCCAGTAGTTCTGAAGCGCCTTTGCGTCTTTTAAATGATTGTTATGCTGTGTTTGTCAGACTGGCCTGTAGGGAAACCCACAGATAGAGAGACAGAACTGTGCTCATAGTTGTTGAATGTCACTCCTAATTACAGCGAAATTATGAAAATGTCACACATAAGCAATTTGAAACCTTGGCAGCTATGGCCAGTTCATATCTGGGCATCACACGGGAGACTCCTCTGCTCCTATCACATTCCGCTCAGTGCAGTACAGGGGCATTGTTTTGCATTACGACGCTGCTGTGCTGTTTACCATTTTCTGAACAGCATCAACGTTTTGCAGATTGTTGATATGAGGTGCTCTGCTGTTATGACTTGGATTCATCTGGCCAGTTTGGGTTCGGTGAGTAAGAGGTATTACTCCTCCCGCCATCATGGGTCGCATACACGCTCCCGGGTAAGTGGGGTGTGAGGGCTGTGAATATACCGTGAAGGGGCCACGGAACAGCGGCTGGAGAAACGCTTCATGAGTGCAGTATCGGACAGCGAGCAGCGTGGAAAAGGGGTTTTGGTTTGCGGGTGGGGGGGGTGTGGGACTGAGGCAGCTGGCAGAGCAGAAAATAAAAAAGTAATAAAGCCACTTTATTAACATTTTATATTTCACTTTTGCTGTGCCCGCACCAGGGAGGTGGCGACGCTCCTCTGCCCAGATGGAGTAGCCACCTTTGCTTCCTGCACAACACAATCCTTAGAAGCATTTGAGAAATAACGAGGAGAAATATAGATATCCCTCCTTGTTGCAGCATTTTGGCCCATCCCCAGGTTTACAAACCTTTGTAAATCTGGAAACACTCAAATCTCTTGGTGGATGCACAGAAAATGCCATGTATGGCAATGTAACATAACGCAGAGCAAGCAGCTGTCTTGCATCACATTTCTTCACAAAGCCACACATTTTCACCCAAATCAGACCTTGTGTGGCTTTGCAAATTTTAATGAAACCTTTGCATTGCCCTTGCGTGACCCAAGGACCACTCAGATACTTCATAAATATGGGCCTTATTGTGCAGGCTAAGCATTAAGGGGCAGATTTACAATAAGTGTCTGCTGGCTTTAGAGCGCTTGCTATAATGAGCTCTCAATGTAGACTTGATGCTTCTCACCGCACTCGTGTATTTTCTTCATGATAAACCCACGTGTAAATGTTCAATAATGATCATTAACACCGGGGACACTTGGGAGATGTCACGTTTTCCCACGTGTGGTGTGAGCATCTTGTTCCACAGGCTTGCTCTCAGTCCTATTACTGACTGTTGCACTTTTTAAAGGGAGAGAAAAGGTATGTAAAGCGCTCTGATACCTAGGGGTAAAGCTAGCGCTATATAACACTTTTAAAATTAAAATAAAATTAGGGCACAGGGAAGTCCCCACCACAACGTTTACAAAAGTGCTATTCTTAACCTCTGACTCTCAGCTGGATCAAACTGAGGAAGGCCTGAATGTGAAGAAAGTGGTTGTCTGTGGAAACTGCTACAGTGCATCAATCCTGAAGCCATGAAATCCTAGGCCTTCGTTATATTAATTTATAGTCCAGTGTGCAGCAGATGAAGAGACAAGAAGTAAAGGGGAAGGGTCATCAGTAAAGAAGATTGTACCTGGAAATATACAGTCACTACTGGGTATGGTTTAAGAAGCTTTTGCAGTCAGCGAAAGAAAAAGATTAAAATCAGTGAATCATTTTAACTTCAGTGCAGTTGTGACAAGCGCACTTATTTACACATATAATTACTCATCTGGTATGCTGTAGTCCTGAGTGGATGCCTCACAGATTTTGGACTGCTTTCAAATATACACATGCAAACACGCACACACAAATCAAACACTTACATGCAGTTCCAGCCTTCAATGCTCTTCAATCTCGCCATGCAGCAGTTAGTTAGCAAAATGCCCTGGGCCTGATAACAAACAGAACAGGAAACGCACGCACTGCTTTGCGAGCTCGACGTTGGGTGATGGGCAGAGGTAAAGAACACAATTTAAGGGCAATCACCCTTCAGCTTGCACCTATAGCTGAAGGGTGATTGTCCAGATTTCACTGCAGTCTTGCCGCCCAGGCCCCAGGCGCCAGCAACATTAACACCTCTCCTGTACTGTGCGCCTGGGGGCCAGATTGTATTGCAGTCTTGCCGCCCAGGCGCCAAGTACATTCACACCTTATGAGCGTTTCGTTTTTATATGACCTTAGGCACTCAAGTCCTGCGGACCCCCTGGGAATGTGTCACGGACCCCTGGGGGTCCGCGGACCACACTTTGGGAAACGCTGGTCTACAACACAACCAGACTCCCCCTAGGTACCAAGCACTGCACCACTTACATTAGGGATATGCTGTGCAGCATGGCCAAATAGGTCACAATGGCGAGACCTATTAGCTTTGCCATACTTGTTTATGTTAAGCCTATGAAGGACCTCTTGTGGGCTTATCCTATCCTTGTCCCAGTTTCTCCATCTTGTCTTTAGTCCCTCCCAGGAGCATAGCCTCTTTGCTATATCTCTGTTTGGCTAGCTTCTATCCTTCACACTACTCATTTTTGTGATCCTTTTTAGGTCGACCTCCGTCAATGCGCTTGCGCATTGCAGATGTCGATTTATTGTAACTGAAACAAACTCTTTGAACCAAGCGCGGATTCGGATTACATGCAGTTCATGTGCCCGTGCACGCGCTTCAGACCCGCCACAGCAATGCCGAGAGAGCTTCACACTTCAAAGGTTCCCTCCCACCCTTCCGACTTCAGGCATTCAAGCGTGAATTTTCCCCAGCGCTGTACTTTGTCCATCTGCCGCTCTCAATGATTAGTCTCTTCACCTTCTCTTTCAACAACTCCTTTCTCTTATGTTTCTTTCTCCTACTGCATTCTCCATTACATATTTTTGTCCATCTCTCTACAGTCTCTCGGAGTCTTCTCCTGGTGCGAATGTCTCTTTCATTCTCCCATATCTCTCTCGAAGTTCTACACTTTATTCTAATTAATCATTTCTAAACAGTGCCTGTCTTCTAGAGTGCCTTTTTCTACCACCTCTCTGTAATATTTGCCCCACTCTTTCTGCTCATTCTCCCAGCAGGAGCCATTTTCTGTATCCTCGTCTTTCCAGTCACTTTCTCTCTCTTTGCAAGCCCCCAATTATTTATTTTCTCCTCCTCCTTTCAGTGTTACTTTCACAGCCTCCCTTTCCCAAAGGTACACTTCCCGTCCCTCGCAGAGATTTTTTTTTCTCCCATCTCTCTCTAGTGTATTTTTTCAGTGTTTTTAACCCACCTCCCACACCCCCGCCATCTCCCCCCCATTCTACGCTCTCCGTTTCATCCTGCCTCTATCTAATTCTCTATCCCCTCTGCTCTCTTCTCTCTACTTTGTCTTTGTGCTAGAGCCCGGAAATCACAGTACTGCTGCCTGTGTCTGCTGCTTTCGTCACATATTGCTTTTTCTTGCACCGGTACCTGAGCAGATATGCTGGAGAGGTATTATGAGGGAAATGTTCAGGGTCAGGTTTAAACATAAAAAAACACATCCAATACGTACTCCAGACGTGTGCTCTGATAGTACAGTGTGGCAAACAAAGCAGAAACTGTCAACAAGCAAAAGTTTCTTAAACGTGAGCAGTAAACTAAGTAAGACATTTATTGTTCGTGGTCCTGCAACTCTAAGGCGTGTGATATGTTCCTCTGTTCGCTGGTATGTGATAGAGTTGATTAAAAAAAGGGGGCAGTAATTTCACAGGTGATACGTGATACTTACTATGACCACAGGTTAGATTGGGAGAAAAAGCAGACCTGCTTGCCAATCAGTTGTGAAAGATTTCCAAATCACCATGAAGAGCTCACAGATTGATTAACCTGTATAATGTTACAATTTTGTCACTCAGATAACATTTCATAACGTCTATAAATATAGTTTTTTTTGCTTCACTATTTGAAGGAAATACCTTATTACAAGTAGTGCTGTTAGGTAGATGCTCTTCTTAGTGAAAGTGCTGCTAGTTTCTTGAGGGTGTCGGGCACTAGTGTGAAAAACTGTTGCACCCTGTAAAGTCAGATTTTTTTTTTACTAATTGAACTGGCCTCCCACCCTGGTACAGGTGTTCTAAAACGTATGCACAGGTATAGGTAGAGGCAAGGCAGACAGGGTTCATATATCCTGCTCTCTTGGTAGAGGCTTTTACAGCCCATCTTGTTTATTTAAGATTTTTTTCCCTGGTAGTTTTATATAGTGCACTTTGACCCGAAGGTTTCTGGTATCAGAGCGCTGTACATGAGCACCAGTTTCCTTACAGATGGACACGTTCATTTTTGTTACGCAAGAGGAGATTAGGGGCCAGATGTAGGTAAATAAATTTTACCGACTCATAAATACCGAATTTTACCGATTCGGTATTTATGAATCGGTAAAATATAAGGAGGGAGATGTAGGTAAATCCAGATGTGGATTTACCGAATCTGTAAAAGTCGGTATTTACCGATTCGGTAAATACCGACCGGTAATGCCCATTCATTCCTATGGGCTTTGAAGCCCATAGGAATGAATGGGCATTACCGATTCGGTATTTACCGAATCGGTAAATACCGAATTTCACAAGGGTGCAGGGGGTGTCACTTTGACACCCTCTAGCACCCCCAAAACAGATTTGGGTGCCATGTGGCAGGCATACCTGCCCTAAGGGCAGGTCTGCCTGTCATATGGCACAGGTGTGCATGCACACATGTGCATGCACACCGGAATCGGTATTTTACCATCAAATTGAATTTGATGGTAAAATACCGATTCTGTAAGGCTTGTGGGACTCAGAAGAGTCCCACCTACATCTCAAAATTACCGAATCGGTAAAAATACCGATTCGGTAATTTACAGAATCGGTAAATTTACCGAACGGTAAATTTGCCGATTCTGCCCCCTACATCTCAAAATCCATTTACCGGTCGGTAACGGCCGAAATCGGCCGTTACCGACCGGTAAAAGCCTACCTACATCTCCCCCTAAGTGATTTGCCCAGAATCACAGGTTGTTGAGCGTCATTGCCAAGACTCGAACCCGTTCCCCAGATTTGAGATCGACCGCCCCAGCTGGTAGGCTACATCCTCTCCCCATTTGAGTGCTTCACATGGATGTTACCATTTTAAATGTAAAATGGCGGTAGTTGCCCTCTAACTACACCCTCCAAGTCAACACTCAAAAACCACCATCCAACTCCATCCTCCAACTACAAATCCACCCTCCAACACCACCCTCCAACTCCACCCTCCAACTCCGCCCTCCAACTTCGCCCTCCAACTCCGCCCTCCAACTCCACCCTCCAACTCCGCCCTCCAACTCCGCCCTCCAACTCCGCCCTCCAACTCCGCCCTCCAACTCCGCCCTCCAACTCCGCCCTCCAACTCCGCCCTCCAACTCCGCCCTCCAACTCCGCCCTCCAACTCCGCCCTCCAACTCCGCCCTCCAACTCTGCCCTCCAACTCCGCCCTCCAACTCCGCCCTCCAACTCCACCCTCCAACTCCGCCCTCCAACTCCGCCCTCCAACTCCACCCTCCAACTCTCCAAAAAATGCTATAGGTGTCACATTGTCAAAACATACAAGTATTACCATTGTAAATGACAAAGCTATTAATTTCAGAATTTTTAAAAATAACACATAAATAACAAATTTTTCATGTACAGTACAAAGTACTCAAACTTTCCTAATGCGAGACCTAATGCATTGCAAATGCTTGTTTTCTTTTTGGCTAAGCCTTCTACTAGAGTGCATGTGTTTTCCAGCTGTCTCCCTCGTGTGCTTCTCTTCCACCCTTCTGCGCTGCATGTTTCTGTCTCTTGCCTGTGGACTTCTTTAACGCCCCCTATCCTTTGTGCTGCTCACTTTGATTGTATTTTGCCTCTCCCTCATTCTCTAACCTGACTGCCTCCTCGATTAAACTCCCCAACGCTCTTTTATCATTTGTTTTGGCTGGCCTTGCAGCAAATTGCTGCTTGCGAACCTGCTGTAAAAAAAGAAAAGTGATTTTGCAGATGTTCATTTTGATATTTGTTTTTTATTTTACTGATCCATCTCGGATCAGAAAAATAAAAAAAATGCAGTTTGTGTAGAGTTTTCGAAGGCACGCGAAATTCGAGGTGATGCTTTCATGCCGTACGTTATCACGTAGCCACTAGCAGCCTTGCAACCACCCCTTTTTTCTTTCTTTTTGGTCACGCTGCACAGCATTACAAATAGGTCCCAAAGGCAAGACCTATTGACTTTGCCAATTCTTTCTCCTTTTCCCCACCTCCTGCAGACAGTAATCTACAGCCTAAAAAAGGCTCTGCATCAAGGTGGCTAAAGCTTAAGGGCATCTGGGGGAAATAACTAGCTTGTCCACTCAACACCCATTGTCATTTTCAACAGGACTGGGTAGGTATTGGAAAGCTTGCTCTGCTGTTTCCATTTTGCGTGTTCTGTGGCAGTGAATTAAGCTTTGTGTAGTGATTTCACTGGCAAGGGCGGTAGGGCTACCCCTCAAAGCTTCTGGGACCCTCAGCCCTTTAGAATGTTCCCAATCAGCTCGAGGCCAATGAATATGTGTGATATATGGGGGACGTAGGGGCCCCTCATCCCATTCTGCTGGGTGGCCTCCATCCTTTTGTGTTATGCCACTGTTTGCTGGTAAAGGGGAAAAGGGGCTAGTGCCCTATCTGCAATTGTCCTGTCACCCTTGCCCCTCCCACGATGCCCCACCACCAGTGACAGCTGCAACTAGCTAAAACTGGCACTGGTCTCTCAGCCTGGGTAGAGCTATGTTCCTGTTTGCATTTCACTTTTTACTTGAATTCCCTAGGAGACTCTGATTTTTCCAGAATGTGTTTCTGTAGTTTTTTTCATGCAAAATATTACTCCTGTGTGGTGCATACTGTAGAAAGCTGTTGAGATCCCTCTGTTGACCATCCCAGGACCCCGCCATGAGTATCGATTGGCGGGGCCCTTGGACGCTGAACAGACACTGGATGCTGTGGTCCCTAGGTATGAGTACCGACTAGATGGGTATGAGGTCATCACCCTCATGGAGGTTGAGTCCGCAATAGCGAAACTGCTACCTAACAAGGCACCAGGACTAGACAAAATGCCTGGGGATTTATTTCGGTCCCAACCCAAAATCTGGGTACCATACTTGGCTGTCCTATTTAATGCAATACTTAGGGGGACTGACCTGCCTGGCACTTGGCTTGGAGCTGTGATTGTCCCTATTCATAAAAAAGGCTGCCTGTTAACCCCATCTAATTACAGGCCCATCAGTCTGATAGACACTACACAAAAACTAATGGGCAGGATCATCTTAGATAGAATCCAGGGGTGGATCGAGGAAAACGAGACACTGACTATATTCCAGGCTGGGTTTAGGACGGGCATTTCAACTCTGGATCAAATATTTAGGCTCCAGGTATTATTTTGGAAAACGGTGAGAGTGGAGGGTAGCAGCCTCTTCCTCATCTTTGTTGACCTGCGGGCCGCTTTTGATTTAGTACCATTTAGTAGGGAGAAGCTGTGGAGAGTTTTAGCAGAGTTGGGTCTTCCGACCTACATATTGAACAGGATGTACGTCATTACGACACACACTTTCACAACGCGTTCCATTACAACGCGGTTGTAACAACGCAAGTCGTTACAACGACTTGCGTTGGGGG
The DNA here is from genome assembly GCF_964261635.1 of Lissotriton helveticus. Lineage (NCBI taxonomy): Eukaryota > Metazoa > Chordata > Amphibia > Caudata > Salamandridae > Lissotriton > Lissotriton helveticus. The sequence continues at coordinate 352,983,873 of NC_136068.1, forward strand.
GGCGCAAATTAAAAAAATGTAATTTACTATTCCAACACCAGTCCCCGTGGATAGTAGAGAAGGTGTTCGGATAGTAAATTAAATGATTTACCATCCTTGAGCGCCCCCCAGCGCAATTCGTTGTAACAACTTTCGTTGTTATGAACTGGCTTCCTATAGAGAGGAATTCACAGAGGTTCGGGCTCTTCTAAAAAGTAAGAATATCCCGTGGCTACTCAGTACTCGGATTGGTTTATCCGAGCTTTGGTAGACCCCTGAGGTAAGCTGCTCAGGGATAACTAAATCAGAACTCTTGCGTCAGCTGAGGCACCAGAATCTACTAGCCCTACAGAGATCAACAACTCTGGGAAGACTGACTGTAGAGTTCCTCCAAGTAAAAATTGAATCAAGAATGGAGGAATTCTTAGATCTAATTTACCCACCTCTTGCGAGGAAACTCTACATCCAGCTTAGACATGGCAGTTTACCACTCAGGGTACTTACCTGTAAATTGGCTAAACCAGAAAATACTGTCTGTCCTGCATGTAACTACAGGCAGGAAGATGTACACCATGTTCTGTTTTTCTGCCCTTCCTATCAAGCAATAAGGAAACCTAGGTTTTAGACATTGTATCCAAGCTTGTAGGGTTTTAAGGTATGATACTCACCCCCTATTGTCTTTGCTGTATCACGGTTGCTATTTGGTATGTGGCGTAGAAGGTAAAGTTTTGTATAACACCTACGTTTAATCATGAATTTTATACTTCTTTGTTCTTGATAACCACCTAGTTTAATCAAAATGTTATGTCTAAATGTCTGACTGAATTCCTAGTTATTGTTTTATTGCTCTGTGCTATCTTGTATGTATTTTACCTGCACTTTTATGGTCTGTCGACCGAAATAAAGTTATCAAATGTAAAAAATGTAGAAATAATATGCTTGTGTGAGTTCAGAATGTGGTATAGTGTTAACAACAGTCAACAATTGAGAGCTGCGGGTTCAGGCCAAAGGCTGTGCGAATTTCACACTTTGCCCATCAGTAGGTCAAATGGTGTTAAGAATGAGTGCTTACCCAGTCCTTGCCCTCCCTGCAGAGTGCTTAGAGTAATGGTCAGGTGTGCCAGTTGCAAATTTGTTTCTATGCAAAAGTGTGTGAAAGAGGTACCTGGCAGTCAAAGTATTGACATGGCAAACCCAAAGAAAAGGCAGTGCTTACTGATGAGTTGATGAGTTGTGTGTGGGGAAGTGATGGGAAGGAGATGCAAAGAAGTATGTGCAAGAGAGAGTGAAAACAGGGGACCAAAGAGGAAGGATCCGAAAAGTGATAATGCAAGATCATATGTGTCTAACTACAGAAGAAAGTGGTGTGAAAAGGAGAACAGACGTGATTGAGGCACTCCGAAGACCACAACATTTTCCACACACTTCAGTCATTTTTAATTCCTAGTTGGCCTAAAATGTTTGACCCACCACCATAGCTTTCACTCCATGCTGCCAATAAGTTTCACACCGCTGAGCCAAAATAAGTGGTGGTAGCCACTCCGTAGTTAGAGTTACGGCTAACAGAGATAACGATTTCTTGGATTTTTGTCCCCTAATAATTTTGCACTCATTTGATGAATCTCCGCAAAACTTTGCTGACCTGTTGCACCCATTACATTGTTGGAGGATTGAAAGTTTGGCGGTGTTTGGTGAAGGGGTACAAAAAAAAGTGTTTCCTAAAACACGCTTGAAATCCCATGTATTTTACATAGACTTTGGTATTTCACGTAGCTGCAAAACGGCTAAATGGATTGTAGTGACATTTCACAGCAATGTACATTAGAATATGTGGATGATTTGTTTTGCTTTTACAAGTGATATATGTAGTGGTTATGAAGTTTTAAGGGCAACTAACTTAGTAATGTAGCAGAAGCCTACTAAAAGTAGCAAGGAAGCCCAAAGAATAAACTAGACTGCATATGAAAAGTTTCAGATTTACTACATGAACATCAGAAGGACCCATTTATGGTCACATGCTAATGGAAACCTATAAACAAATACATAACGGATAGAATACATCTTAATCTGCATCATATTTCTTTGCATGCTTTCTGGCCCACGCAATAAAACTTAAGGAACCCTTCTTACAAGTAAGGTTTTATGCATTTAATTTATTTCTTATGAGTTCAACAAATTATCTTTTCAAAAATAAAGTAATATCAAATACCGAATCAAGTGCTCCAATTTGGTGATGGCGCAGAGAAAAGTGATACAGTGAATAAATAGTGCACTATCGCTATATTCAACACTATGTACATGTGGCTGACAGGGATAGTATGATGTTACTTGTGACATTCATGTGTCGCGATCCACAATCAAATTAAAAACAGTCCGCATTTGACCCACTGACACCTCGGGGGGGGGGGCTGCTTAATGTATGGGAGGCGATGGATCTGACAGAGATAGAACATCAGTGGTTGGCCCTCGGCTGTCTCCTCATCAAACGGTCCATTGCAATGAAGTGGGGCTCTCCTGATTGTCCACTGGTGGTGGGTTGGACTGCAGAAATGGATAGGGCTAGGGCCGCTGAAAAAACAGTCTACAAACTCAGGGTGTCCCAAGAAGTGGGATAAAAAGTGGGGTAAATGGAATGCATACAGGGGGGAGATCTGTAGTTCTCCCACAACAGACATGGCCATGGACAGGTCGAGAATTGTGCGTAATGACCCATATTGATCATTATCGATTATTGTATTAGTGTATGTATCGTTTTATGTTATCCTTTACAGTTGTGGGTAATTGCAAGTGAACTGGTTTTCAATTGCGTCCTCGATTATTCTGCAATGTTTTGATTTGTCCTGATGTCATATTGCAATTATTTTCTATTTATGTGCTTTATATTGCTGAATGTGCTTCGATTTTGTGTTTTCAATAAAAATTTTATGAAAAAAAAAAAGTCCACATTTGAAAATTTTCGAAGTTTCAATTGACAGCGGATCTCTGAACCTGCCCCTTTGGTCAACCTTTAATAGCCTATAGCCACCCGTATACCCCAGTGTCCTGTCCCACATTGGCCATATGGGTTTGATGGATTCTTTCGCAAGCAAGACTAGTTATTTCTCTCTTTGGTGCCCACTCTCTAAAAGGCGCCATGGTGTCCTAATCGTTCTTTATGGCAGCATGCTTGAAAGACATTTTGCACTTGCCTATTTGGTCTTCAGAATATAAGTTTAACTAGTTCTATTTTAGGCCAGTAAGTAATCCTTTTTCTTTGGTTATGGAGCAGCTGTGATCTAAATTAACACAAATGTTCAATTATGTTAAATACAAGGATAACTATATTGCAAATATGATCTGTAATTAATCATGTTTGTATCTTAATGTAAAGATTTTCTCTTTCTGACAAATGATATTGTAAGATGCATCAAGTGTTTAGAATAAATACTTAGGACCATTGTTCCATGTAACCTGCGCACGGGCGCGCTCAAACTGCATTCCTTCAGCGCGTACTTCACTGCTCCTTGTGAGACAAAGTGACCATTTGTGAGCAGAGCGGAAAAATGGTCACTTTCAGTATCTTGATGCTGAAGTGCATTAGCAGCGATTTAAAAGGTTGGGTGGAGGTGTAGAATGCGTGTGAAAGGCAGAGTCTTCTTTTTAGCTGCACGTGTTTTTTCAGAACCGGACACCCGTATACAGGCGGAGGGATATACTTATTCCTAAATCTTTACAACTAAATGATGGATTACATGATGCCTTGTTGATGATATCTGTTCGTATAGGTACAACATTGACCTCAGATACTCTACATGTGCTTTGCTGATAAAAATAATTTATCTAAACTGTCTACACAATAAACAACAACAATTAAAGGAACCTGCTTGAGCCCTGAAGAAGTCCCAAGAGGGATGAAAAGCGTTGGCGAGCAATTTTCTTGTGTCTTCTAAGAATAATTTTTTGGCGGAATAAAAGGACCGCATTTCTACAATCAAAAATATCATCGTTTGGTTTTTTCATTGGGAAGCTATTTGTTCTATATTCGGTTTTGCCTTTGAAATATGATGCAACACGGCTATTACAAGACAGATTATTTGTGTTTCTCGGGTGCAGGGTCAATTATATGCTTTTGTTAGTGGTGGTTCATTAACCGCCTAATTGGGGTGTATGTGGGTCACATTCCACACCAAATACACCGAGGTGATTGAAAGGATTTAGAGGCTGTTACACTCAATAAATGTCTGGTGCTGGATTTTTATGCTCTGACCCTCTTCCTTGTTTGTTACATACATGTTTGCTTCAAAAACTTAACACACTGAGCTACTTACCAGAATAGGATCTTTTAATCTGTTGGTTACTCATACAGCTCAAAGAATTGAACCCACTGTGTAGTTTATTAGCAATCGACTCAAGCTCCAGCACGTACTGGACTCATTCTTTTCTTTTCAGAACTCTGGGGTAGCCAAATGGCTACCTATAGCAACACTTTACAAACACCTAAATGCAAACATAAATGTGATCTGTAGTTACATGTAGTGCTTAATCCTTTTAGATTTATGAGTATTCAAATCTACAGCAAGCAAATTGTACACAGATCTCAGATGTATTTTATCTGAAAGAAACACCTTAGTTAGATTCCTTACCTTAGAATATCCCCAGGCGTCAGACTGGAGCCGGAAAGTTTTCGTCAGCAGTACCCCTGCGCGTCGGTAGGTGTCGTCTGTGGCTCCGCGTCCGTCGTCGGCGTCGTGATCGCCGGGATGACGTAGTCCGAGTACTTAGACGCCGCCCTCGCGCTCTGAAGTCAGTTCTTTTTTTCAGCCCCAGCCAGTGCATATTCGGGAAGAGCTAGTACCCTTAGTCACTTTTTGACTAACTTTTTGGTCTTTTTGACTATCTTTTTCGAGTCGACTTCGACTCCTGGTGCCGGTAGGGATGCCCGGTTTCAAGCCGTGTGACGCCTGTCACCAAATGATGTCGGTTACCGACCCCCATTGCGGGTGTCTACTGTCTAGGGGCCGACCACGACGACAAGTCGTGCCCAGACTGTCTGGACTTGACCTCAAAAGCTAGACTGGAGCGGTACCATAAGCTTCTCGAGATCCAACAGTCGGCTTCGTGCCGCTCGAGGTCCCGGTCGAGGAGGAAGCGAGGCACCGGTCGCGGAGCCGCAGCCACCACTGCTCATCGGCTTCCAAGTACTTGTATTCAGGTAAGTCGAGGCATGGAAAGAAGAAGTTGAAGAGGCGACATCGCTCTTCTGACTCCCCTCGCCGGTCGTGGGACTCGGCCGAGGGTTCGGGTGGCACCACCCATGCGGCTCTGCCGGAGCCGCAGGCATCGCATCCAGCTCCACACCCTCCGGTCCCTGTGCACAATGCGACGCCAGTCGAGATTCGAGACTTCCTCGTGGCCATGAGGACTCTCTTCGTTCCCGGCGCCGCAGGACCCCACGGGATCCAGCCCTGATCCCAGTCGATGGCACTCATGAGTCCTCCGCTGGCGCCAACCCCTATGGTGCCATTCTCGGCGCCGTCCTCTGACAACGCCGCCCCCGGTTTCAGCCCTGGTCCGAGTCCAGCGTCGGACCGGCACCGCTCGGCACCGTCTCTGGCTTTGAAGGGTGAGAAATTCATCTATGACACGGCTCCGCCACTACAGTGCCAGTTAAGTAAGGACTGGCCAGACAAGCTGGGGGAGGCCAGTGGTCTTGACACATCGCCTGACACTGGCTTCAACTCTCCTCCCTCCTTGGCTATGGAGGAGGGTGCTACTTATAGTGTGGTGTTGCGCAGGGCAGCCAAGGTCTTGGCTCTTGAGCTCCCTGCTGTGTTCGTGAGGACTAATCTCCTCACCAAGGTGCTTCAACCGCCAGTAAGCTCTTCGGAGCCTATGCTGCCGTTCAATGAGGCCCTCACGGACGTTCTTATGGGCACTTGGTCCAAGCCCTCCACAGTGCCCCCTGTGGATCGGAACGTGGCCCGACGCCAACTCCCGGCTCCGGGCGACCCCTGCTTTCTGTCCATACACCCCACCCCGAGAGTCTGGTGATCCAGACCTCTACGTCCCAGACCGCATTCCCGACTGCTCCCCCGGAGCGGGAATCCAAAAGGCTAGATCAGTTTGGGAAGAAACTGTTCTCAGACAGCTTGGGGTTGCGGTCCATTAATACCGCATTCCTTTTGGGCCGTTACACCCACTCTCTGTGGGATATGGTGGCGGACGTGCTGCCACAGTGTCCGGAGGAGGCCCAGACACGGCTGGCCCAGGCTCTTGCTGAGGGGTGAGACGCAATGCGATAGTCCATCCAATGTGGACTTGATACCATGGACTTGCTAGGCAGAGCAATTTCCACGATGGTGGTGATCCATCGCCATGTCTGGCTGAAGACCGCCAATTTTTCAGGTGGTGTCCAGAATACGCTCGTGGACATGCGCTTCGATGGCCGTCACCTTTTTGGCGACATAGCAGACAGTGCGCTTGAGCGTTTTAAGGACTCCAGGGCTACGGCCAAGTCCTTGGGCCTGTTGGGCCAGCGCCAGCAGACTTCTGCTTTTCGCCCCTTTCGTGGCCAAGGAAGAGGCACCACCACACGTTTGTCCAGCCACAGGCCGCAGAACCAACCTCAACACGTTCGCGGACGTGGTAACCGCCGTGGCGGTGCAAGGGGACAGAGGCCCGGTCAGTCCACATCCACTCCCGTAGCATCCGCCTCAAAGCCTTCCTAGTCCGAGCTTTCAGGCCCATTCAACGCCAGTAGGAGGCATGGTTCGCCATCACCTACTCCACTGGTGTACCATCACTTCGGACCGGTGGGTGCTGCAAATTGTCCGAAGGGGCTACTCCCTCCCCTCCGAGGCGACCCCTCTAGCCATGCCACCTCAGTACCACCGCATCTCGGGGGAATCACTTGCAACTTCTGCAGGAGGAAGTTACGGCCCTCTTGGCCAAGGGGGCCATCGAGCGCGTTCCCGGGCCAGAAATAGGTTGCGGTTGCTGCTACCACTACTTTCTGGTTCCAAAGAAGGGCAAAGGCGGCCTGCGCCCAATCTTGGACCTCCGGAGCGTCAAGGGCTTCCGCCGGACGGAGAAGTTCAAGATGCTGACTTTAGCTCAGGTCCTGGCTGCCCTGGACCCTGGAGACTGGATGGTTGCGTTGGACTTGCAAGACGCATATTTCCACATCCCCATCCTGCCAGCCCACCGGCGCTACCTATGGTTCACGGTAGGCCACGAGCACTTTCAGTTTACCGTGCTCCCGTTCGGCCTCACCAGCGCCCCTCGGGTATTCACGAAAGTGATGGCGGTGGTCGCAGCCATCTGCGCAGATTAGAGGTTCCAGTCTTCCCCTATCTCGATGACTGGTTGTTGAAGGCAGGCTCGACCCAGACAGTCGTCTCCCACCTCCAGACTACGGCCGATCTACTGCATTTGCTGGGGTTCTCCATCAACGTGCTGAAGTCCCACCTGAGTCCCTCTCAGAAGCTTTTCTTCATCGGAATGGTTCTGGACTCTGCACAGTTTTGGGTTTATCCTCCCGAACAGTGGGTTCAGGATAGTCCGACTCGGATTCCGATCTTTCGGCCATTATCCCGAGTATCAGTCAGGCTTGCGCTACGGCTCCTGGGTCTGATAGCCTCCTGCATCCTGCTGGTACATCACGCCCGGTGGACGATGCGGGCTCTGCAGTGGGACCTTAAGTTCCAGTGGGCACAGCATCAGGACAACCTGTCCGACCACGTCCTGAATTCAGAAGGCACTGCGAATCAGCTGCAGTGGTGGCTTACGGACCGCGATTGGGTCAGTGGCAGATCCCTCTCCCTTCCCCCGGAGCACATAGTGGTGACGGATGCGTCCCTCCTGGGATGGGGGGCCCACATGGAGGCGGAGATCAGAGGCCTCTGGTCTCCGGCGGAGTCCCGGCTCCATATCAACCTTCTGGAGCTGCGGGCGATCCGGCTTGCACTGAAGGCATTCCTTCCCTCTGTCCAGGGAAGTGTAGTGCAGGTGTTCACGGACAACAGCACTGCCATATAGTATTGCCACAAACAGGGCGGGTGGGTTTGTGGACCCTTTGTCAGGAGGCTCTGCGCCTCTGGTCATGGTTGGAACACCAGGGCATCACCCTGATGGTTCAACACCTGGCAGGTTCCCTGAACGCCAGGGTGGACTAACTCAGCCGCTGGTGCATGATGAATTACGAATGGCGTCTGAACTCAGACGTGGCGCAAGGTCTATTTCAGCAGTGGGGAGAGCCTTGGTTAGATCTATTCGCCACCAAAGAGAACGTGCAATGTCATCATTTTGCGCGTTGGAATTTCCAAGGCAGCACTCGCTCGGCGACGCTTTTCATCGCGAGTGGAGCTGCGGTCTGTTCCGCCTATACCACTTCTGCCCAGAGTGCTGAAGAAGATCAGGCGCGACCGGCCCCAAGTCATCCTTGTGGCTCCGGATTTGGCACGAAGGTACTGGTATCCCGAGCTACTCAGTATGTCAGTCGATCCCCCGATTCGTCTGCCTCTTCAGGAGGACCTTCTGTCGCAGCAACAGGGGACGGTCCTCCACCCGAACCTGTCCAGTCTCCATCTACATGCGTGGAGATTGAGCGGCGACAGTTAAGGCCATTTGGCTTTCCTCCTGAAGTCTGTGATATCATTCTGGCAGCCAGGCGTCCCTCCACAAAAAAACTGTATACGCCTGCAGGTGGAACAAGTTTGTGGCATGATGCACAGCAAAGGCTGTGGATCCACTCTCTGCCCCTCTTTCAGAGGTCTCCTCTTTCTTCTTTCTCTAGCCCAGCAGGGCTCTGCTCTGGGCACTATCAAAGGCTATCTCTCTGCCATCAGCCTTCTTGAGGCTTCCTGATCAGCCTTCTCTTTTCAAGTCTCCTGTTGTAAATAGGTTCTTGAAAGGCATCACATACATGTTCCCTTCTGTTCCTTTCCTGATGCCTCAGTGGGACTTGAACCTGGTTCTTACTTATCTGATGTGCGCTCCCTTTGAGCCACTTCATAATTGCCCTCTTCATCTTTTGACTCTCAAGACTGCTTTCATGGTTGCCATCACCTCTGCCAGAAGAGTGAGTGAGCTCCATGCTCTTTCATCTAAACCTCCTTTCCTCTTAGTCCATCCAGACAAGGTTGTTCTGAGGACTCGTCCTTCTTTTCTGCCCAAGGTTGTTACTGCCTTTCACATTGGGCAGTACATTACCTTGCCCATCTTCTTTCCGCCTCCGCATCCCTCAAAAGAGGAAGAGAGGCTCCACCATCTGGACCCAAAACGTGCGCTTTCCTTTTACCTAAACCGCACACAACAGTTAGTTAGATTCCTTACCGCCCCACCCATCCTCCCCGTTCTGTTAACCGATATCTAGGGTTAAGGTATCTCCCTTTGAGATCCCTAGTTTCATGGCACCAGTGTTGGTTTCTTGCATGGCACTGCGTTCCTGGCGCGGAAAGCTATGTACAGAACTGACATCAGCACGCAAGGGCGGCATCTAAGTACTCCGACGACATCATCCCGGAGATCACGACGACGGACGCGGAGCCGCAGACGACGCCTACCGACGTGCAGGGGTACTGCTGATGAAAACTTTCTGGATCCAGTCTGACGCTTGGGGATATTCTAAGGTAAGGAATCTAACTAATGTTTCTTACAGATATATCATTACCGAAGATATGTAACTTGTTCTTTTGTAACACGCTGTGCTATTTTTCCACTCCCAGTATTCTACAGCGGTGCGAGATACACCCAGATCTCTCAAACAGGGGCCGGACGTCCCCAGCCATTTACCAGGAGATTCTAGATTTGCCACCTAGCTGGTCCGGTACTAGTTAGGCATGTATTTTTAAGTCCACGGCAGTAAAAAAAAAAAAACGTGAAAAGCAGTGCATTGTGATTTTTTCCCTTTGGAAATATTGACCTCAAAAGAACAAACACATGAAAAAACTAATCTAATATTAGCTGAGACCTGTCTTCATTATTTCTAAATGTTTATTAAAGCTGAAAGATTGAAAATCGCCATGATCTAAAATATACTAAGAATTCTACATAAATTGTTTTCCACATACTAGCTCGTAACTTCCTTCGAGAAGTCCCAGAGTTCTACTGCAGAGGTGTGGATTCGTCCAATTTGTACTCTGAGCATTTCATTAATACGATCAATAGGTCACCATATTTGTTTACAAATCTCTTACTGCCCCCGTAACATTTTCAAAATTTTCCGTTTGCCAATCTGATGTTTCCGAGCTGTTGAGGCACTGACTAATACCCAAGCAATTAGAGGTCTTCAGATGTTTGATGTATTTCCTGTAAGAATTGCTTTCAGCTTGTTTTTTTTAATGCACACTACCTTATTAGCTTATTTTACCTTCGTTCCATTTCTGTTACAGTATGCATCCACATTTTTTTTAAAAAGCTTTTTTAATTGACTTTTCAAAGAAAAAAACAGTATCTTGATAAACATTCTCAAAAAGAACAGTTGATGGAAAATGTGCAGGAAAATGTCCTACATTCACCCCAGTAAGGAGATCGGGGCCTAAATCCATCGTTTCTTTGCTCACCATGCAATTCCAGCTTGAACCCAGCCATATGCAAATCAGTCTTGACCCTGTGCCTCTTGGGAACAGTCCAGCCCAAACTGCCAAGCCAGGTCCTCCCTGGATTGGAAACAAGCATCCTAGGACCGGTTTCGGGGTTCACCCCTCATCAGTCAGGATAGCTTGATTCCAGTGGCATGGAGGGCACATAAACATTTGGCAGATTCTACTTTTCATAAATCTTTCACAAGCAACATGCTTGAGGACAGTGTTCCTACAACTAGAATTGTCTCACTATGGCGAATTTAAACGTTAAAAATATTCAACACGTACTCAGTGGTGCTTGTGAGGGCATCCTCTAGGTTTGCACAGATGGACCTCTAGAATAGGATAGTGGTCAATGCCTCTCCTTTCTTTTAACATGCTTGGAGTGGCGGTATCTCTCCATGCCTGCACAATGGACTTCTCCCTTAATGTGTGTCTCAGGCACAAAATGATTCTTTTTGCTCTGGGGAACTCTTTATCATCTAGTATGTTTAAGAGAGCAAGTGCAACCTTTGGGTTGAGGTAAACTGGTCTATGCAATATAGTGTTAAATGTTTGAAATATCCCTTCCCGGAAGGGTTTCAATTTGGGGCATAACCATAGGGTATGAAGGAAGTTGTCGACTGATGTTTGGCATCTCATGCATTCTGGCCCAGTCCCTCTATAATGCCTCCAGAGCCTTGCTTGTGTTAAGTAGACATGGTGCAAGTATTTGAATTGAATCAAGAGTCGTTTTTTTCCTGATAGCTGCCTCCCCTTGGTGCCATAAAGGCAAACATCCACATTTCCTCAATATGTCCAAGGTACGCTTCCTATTTCTCTTACAGCCAGGCCAGATGTCAGAGGAGTTATTGATTAGCATCTTCTATATGTTGGGCAATTTCCCTGATGGAGGGAGGGGAGACATAGTCTGTCTAGCTTCCAGTGGGCTCAATTTGTGTATCCCGTGAGACCCATCAAGATATTGCCCGATTGCATGTCTTGATTGAAGATCTCTAAAGAACTGATTATTCAGTTATCCAAAGCCTTCCTTCGCTTCTGCAAATGGCGTAAGTCTACAGTCTGGCTCTACGTCCCCAGGGTGGAAATAGCCAGGCAGTTCCAGTTCCTGGATCCAGGTAGGAATTTTGTCTCTGATTGGGCAATGCCCTACCATAAAGGGATTTGATTTGTAAGGGCATGGGTCCATCAGGTCTGTTTATTTGTGGCTTTCCATGACGCCAGAATAGTCCTGGTATTCATTTAAAAGAGTTTTATATAGCGCTGGTTAGACCCAAAGGTATCAGAGCGCTTTACATGAGAATCAACAATGTAACAGAACAAGTCCAACAAATTACACAATACATCAAAAAATAAGCAATACAATTAGGAGGGGAGAGAAAGGAGAGAGAGAAGTAGTGGAGGGGGCAGGGGAGGTGAGAAAGGGAGGATAAGGGAAGAGACAATAAGGAGAGATGAAAAGAAGTCTGTCTAAAGACCGACTGGGTAGGTGACGACCAAGGAGGGATTCCACGGCCCATCTCCTCTATAGCTAAACCAGGTAGCTCCATCGGGCGTCAGACAAAATAGTTCAGTCTCAATACATTGAGAGAGGAGAGAAATAAAATGGGGGGAGGATGCAGGAGGAGAGGACAGGAGAGATGAAAGAAAGTGGAACAATGTGGTTCAACAATATAACAGAAAAAGATCAACAATTACACATTACATCAAACAATCAGAAATACATTGGGAGAGGAGAGAAAGGAGAGAGAAAAGTAGTGGGGGGCAGGGGAGGTGAGAAAGTGGTGATAAGGGAAGAGACAATAAGGAGAGGGTCTTACAAGGGGATGTCCACCATAAAGGAAATGAAGCAGCTATTTGTTTCCCCTGGCCGCAGTTCAGATGTGTACGTGTGGTCTGGTTTTGTTCCTTCCGGAGAGGAATATATCGATGTATTTACTATTAGAAGATGTGATGCAGTGTAACATTACGTTGTTTCTACCGTGGCAAATTTCCCATCATAAGTCAATTTGCAGCATACAAGATATGTCACTTTGAGGTGGCCATAATTCCAGATAAATGATGTCATTAGGGAGGTCATAGTTTACATGCATCAGCATGGGAGTGTCTGTGGGTAATTCTGTATTATATAGGTCATTTTGGGAAGGGTGGTCATATTCAGTGGTGAAATTCGACCCAGTAACGACAGTGGGAGGGTCGTCTATGTCTGTGTGTCTCGACGGACCATATCTAGCATCGGTGCAGTGCTGTCAGTGTGGGCATCCTGTTCTCTGTGAGTCATCTCAATGCCCAGTTATCTTATACTACCTCCATAGATTTCTAAGTTTTGGTTGTATATCCACTCACTCAAATCTTCCATTAGACATAAAGGATACAATTTGAATTTGTTCCAATTAACCTTCAGACCAGAAACCCTACTGAAAGTTTGTGGGATTTCCATTACAGCCGGTCTAGAGGTTGCCAAATTGCTAATGTAAATGAGGAGGTCATCAGCATATAAAGAGAAATTGATCATCTCAGTGACCTCCCTGGAAGTCGGTATCATGCATGCCAGAGGATCTATCACTTTTTAATTTTTTTTAAATTTTAAAACAAACTTTATTGAGTGTCGCATAGTATTGAGCAATGATTACAGACATCTCACTTAGGTATTTCTTGTTTTTATACATCTAATTTGGGATACAGTTATTGCTTAACCCCTTCGATGCTGATGACGGAGCGGTTCTGTCATCAGCATCGGTTGGGCTGTGCTGATGATGGAACCGCTCCGTCATCAGCACAGCCGCATCAATCATGCCCACACCAACCGGGATGGCAGCGAAAGAGTTTCCGCTGCCACGCCCAAGCCCTCCCACGCTTCCTGATGACGTCAGCGCGCACCGACGTCATCAGGAAGCGCTGGACGCACTGGAAACCATTTGTTTCCACCGCGTCCAGGAAAAGCAGGTAGGTTTTGGTCTCCGGTGGGGCGGGGGGGGGGGCTTTTCTGGGTGCCTTGAGGCATCGGGGGGAGGAAACAGTGTTTCCTCTCCCCTGATGTCCCAATGCAGGGCATTTCTGGTGCACGATCGCGCACAGCGTCGCGATCGTGCACCAGGAATGCCCCACTAGACACCAGGGAATTGTTTTTTATAGTTTAAAATGTGCACAGGAAGCAACGCCTTGGGCAAGGGTCGCTTCCTAAGGGGGCAAATCTATTTTCAGACTTTTCTGCCCCCCCCTGGGGACAAGATAAACAAAACAGGGTCTTGACTCCTACCCCAGCAAGGCTAAGCCAAATATATATAATAAACAACACAAATGCCAGTACTGGACTTTACTCTCTAAATTTTATTATAACCCATGTGAACAAAACATACCCGCCTGTTCACTATAACGTCACTAGTTTATTAATTTATTTGTTTCACTAGTCCGTATCTTTTTACTTTTTTATCATCAGAAACATTTTTTGTGCATATACAAAATATACAATTAAATAAATCTGTTATAATGACATACATTCTCTATACATATTTACAACACATCCACTCCAAACTTTTTGGCCAGTACATTCATCCTACATTCATACAAACCCAAACATACAACATAAATACATAAGGCGTGGCCCATTGTCAACAAAAACGTTTTGCATATACAGTTTATGTGCCCTAATATCCTATTTCAATGCAACAATGTTACAAAAAATGTTCAATTGGAACTAGATCTTATATTTTCCTGACATAGTCATTCTAAACCTTCATGTTGACATTGGGCCAGCTAAGGTCGACGCGTTTCGAACTCCCAGATTGCGGGGTTCTCCTCAGGACCATACAATTCTACAAAACAAGAAACAAATACGTCAGATTGAGTCACCTATTCAGTCATATTGCGTTCTTGGAAAAACGACAATCAGCCACCAGTCGGCTCACTACTGCCTACCTTATTCTTGATGGAATAGATATCCCTGGGGGGGGGGAAGGCGGGGGTTGTTTTCGTGTAATGTGATCACAGTGTTCTAAATACAAAAAGACAGTGATACAAGAACATTACTAAAATCATCTGGTCTTTCTACCCGCTGTTTAACATTAAACAAGCATGTATTGCCACAGCGGCAGTGTAGAGCACGAACCTTGTTCACGCTGTGTGATGTAGTCACAAAAAATCTAGACGGAAAGAGGCTGAGTGTTACTGGGGGCAGTTAGAAAATTGATCATATGAGCCACAGTTGGGGGCAACACTAACCTTGCTCCCGAAGTAACGGGCCTTGGGTACCTGGGGACAAAGCATATGACGAAAATTACTTGCCAAATCCTGCCGTTGTATAGCGTCTTTTGGTTCAGAAGAAATAACTTCGCTCTTACCCGGTATCAAACTCGAATACTCCAAACCGGGCTTGAGTATTGCTGCTGGCGGTCGCTTTTTATGCGGTCCTACAGGCGAAAAGCGGGGTAATCAGTTAGTATTTTTTTACTATAGGAAAAACGCAGGATTAAACGCAATCTCGCTCTTTCTGCTCCTTACATTGTTCCCCGATATCTTCTCCATTAAAGATACTCCAAGTTTGGCGTTCGGAAGTGACTTCTTCACTTTCTACACTCCTTCCTAGTCACATGATTGCCGTTTTCTTAAAGGGGCAATACCTGATGAACGCTCTAAATCTTTATTCGTATCAAAGGTGCAGAACATTGACACAGTTTGGAAGTGCAAAAAAACTAGAAAGACATTACTCACGTTGGCGTGCCTGATTTTTACATTTTGAGGAATATCAAAACAATAATAAATACCTCCATAGTGCGTCCACCCGCATTGAGGTCTGTACAGATCTGGGCAGTTCGTCTGTGAGTACACTCTCCAATAGGCAGGGTTAAGGTGTACGTGTCCCAGCCAGGATCCAAGCAGTTGAATGTCCGCAGTTTTTTAGGCAGCGATGCTGAGAGTTTTATAGAGTGTCTTTAAAGATTTCAGAAATCTCGTTTAGGCCTTTTACGGCAGTATTGTTATTAGCAATGCTTCTCGCTGCCCCAATCTTGACTCTATGTCCCCTCCTCGTGGGTCCTGGTCAGTTTTTGAGATGATAGTCCAGCGTAAATCCTCCTCTTTGTGTTTCTTCATTAGCCAATGTTGAACCAATGGCGCATTGGGTACTTCTCTCCTTATTCGTGATTTATGTTGCGTAATCCGCTGCCGTGCCTCCTGTGTGGTTTTACCAATATATAATTTCGGACACGGGCACATGATCCCATATACCACATTCCTGGTCTGGCAATTTGTAAACTTATCATGTCTCCAGTGTATTCCATCAAAACTGAACACTGCGCCTTCATCTGTTTGTTCACAGCATGTACAATTCCCACACTTGTGATGTCCAACTATTTGAGGTAGCCCCATCATCCCTCTCAATGTAGGTTTAGTTTCACGGGGTAAGGCTGCCCGCACAACATGATTTGCCACACTGTTTTCTTTTTTAAAAGCAAAAAGGGGTGGTTCCTGTAAGTCGCAATGTAGGTGTTTAACCAAATGCGAGTTTTGTATTACAATCTTTCGCAGTTGATGTGTACTAGGGCCAAATGTGGTAACACACACAATCCTTTTTGGGTCAGATTGTTCCTTCTTTTGTAACAGAGTTTCCCGTGGTGGGTCCCCCGGGAAACTCTGTTACAAAAGAAGGAACGATCTGACCCAAAAAGGATTGTGTGTGCTACCACATTTGGCCCTAGTACACATCGACTGCGAAAGATTGTAATGCAAAACTGGCATTTGGTTAAACACCTACATTGCGACTTACAGGAACCACCCCTTTTTGCTTTTAAAAAAGAAAAGAGTGTGGCAAATCATGTTGTGCGGGCAGCCTTACCCCGTGAAACTAAACCTACATTGAGAGGGATGATGGGGCTACCTCCAATAGTTGGACATCACAAGTGTGGGAATTGTACCTGCTGTGAACAAACAGATGAAGGCGCAGTGTTCAGTTTTGATGGAATACACTGGAGACATGATAAATTTACAAATTGCCAGACCAGGAATGTGGTATATATGATCATGTGCCCGTGTCCGAAATTATATATTGGTAAAAACCACACAGGAGGCACGGCAGCGGATTACGCAACATAAATCACGAATAAGTAGAGAAGTACCCAATGCGCCATTGGTTCAACATTGGCTAATGAAGAAACACAAAGAGGAGGATTTACGCTGGACTATAATCTCAAAAATTGACCAGGACCCAAGAGGAGGGGACATAGAGTCAAGATTGGGGCAGCGAGAAGCATTGCTAATAATGAAGTACAATACTGCCCTAAATGGCCTAAACGAGATTTCTGAAATCTTTAAAGCCACTCTATAAAACTCTCAGCATCGCTGCCTAAAAAAACTGCGGGCCATTCAACTGCTTGGACCCTGGCTGGGACACGTACACCTTAACCCTGCCCATTGGAGAGTGTATTCACAGACAAACTGCCCAGATCTGTACAGACCTCAATTCGGGTGGACACACTAGGGAGGCATTTATTATTGTTTTGCTATTCCTCAAAATGTAAAAATCAGGCACGCCAACGTGAGTAATGTCTTTCTAGTTTTTTTGCACTTCCAAACCGTGTCAATGTTCTACACCTTTGATACGAATAAAGATTTAGAGTGTTCATCAGGTATTGCCCCTTTAAGAAAACGGCAATCATGTGACTAGGAAGGACTGTAGAAAGTGAAGAAGTCACTTCCGAACGCCAAACTTGGAGTATCTTTAATGGAGAAGATATCGGGGAACAATGTAAGGACCAGAAAGAGCGAGATTGTGTTTAATCCTGCGTTTTTCCTATAGTAAAAAAATACTAGCTGATTACCCCGCTTTTCGCCTGTAGGACCGCATAAAAAGCGACCGCCAGCAGCAATACTCAAGCCCGGTTTGGAGTATTCGAGTTTGATACCGGGTAAGAGTGAAGTTATTTCTTCTGAACCAAAAGACGCTATACAACGGCAGGATTTGGCAAGTAATTTTCGCCATATGCTTTGTCCCCAGGTACCCAAGGCCCGTTACTTCGGGAGCAAGGTTAGTGTTGCCCCCAACTGTGGCTCATATGATCAATTTTCTAACTGCCTCCAGTAACACTCAGCCTCTTTCCGTCTAGATTTTTTGTGACTACATCACACAGCGTGAACAAGGTCAGTGCTCTAGACTGCCGCTGTGGCAATACATGTTTGTTTAATGTTGAACAGCGGGTAGAAAGACCAGATGATTTTAGTAATGTTCTTGTATCACTGTCTTTTTGTATTTAGAACACTGTGATCACATTACACGAAAACAACCCCCCCCTTTCCCCCCCCAAAGGGATATCTATTTCATCAAGAATAAGGTAGGCAGCAGTGAGCCGACTGGTGGCTGATTGTCGTTTTTCCAAGAACGCAATATGACTGAATAGGTGACTCAATCTGACGTATTTGTTTCTTGTTTTGTAGAATTGTATGGTCCTGAGGAGAACCCTGCAATCGGGGAGTTCGAAACGCAACGACCTTAGCTGGCCCAGTGTCAACAATAAGGTTTAGAAGGACTATGTCAGGAAAATATAAGATCTAGTTCCAATTGAACATTTTTTGTAACATTGTTGCATTGAAATAGGATATTAGGGCACATAAACTGTATATGCAAAACGTTTTTGTTGACAAAGGGCCACACCTTATGGATTTATGTTGTATGTTTGGGTTTGTATGAATGTAGGATGAATGTACTGGCCAAAAAGTTTGGAGTGGATGTGTTGTAAATATGTATAGAGAATGTATGTCATTATAACAGATTGTATTTAATTGTATATTTTGTATATGCACAAAAAATGTTTCTGATGATAGAAAAGTAAAAAGATACGGACTAGTGAAACAAATAAATTAATAAACTAGTGACGTTATAGTAAACAGACCGGTATGTTTTGTTCATATGGGTTATAATAAAATTTAGAGAGTAAAGTCCAGTACTGCCCCCTGGGGACAAATCAGCAGTTTTTTGGCCGATTCTGGACCGGGCGGGGGTAGAAACGCCCACTAGAGCCAGGGATTTTGTTTTTAGTGAAATCGGAAGTGACCCCTTGGGCAAGAGTCGCTTCCTTGGGCCCACATTTAAAAAAATATATATTCTTCCCCCTCTGGGGGCATATCGTTTTTTTATT
Source organism: Lissotriton helveticus (assembly GCF_964261635.1). Taxonomy (NCBI): domain Eukaryota; kingdom Metazoa; phylum Chordata; class Amphibia; order Caudata; family Salamandridae; genus Lissotriton; species Lissotriton helveticus. The sequence continues at coordinate 353,002,543 of NC_136068.1, forward strand.
TGACCCCACTAGACACCAGGGAATTCTTTTATTTTTAAATGGAAGCGACCCATTGGGCAAGGGTCGCTTCCTGGGGACCCACATTAAAAGAAAATTATATTCTGCCCCCCCTGGGGATAGACAGCCAGATGTTTTGGGCGTTTCCGGCCCCAGGGGGGACAGAAAAGCCCACTAGAGCCAGGGAATTGTTTTTTTTCTCAATTGGAAGTGACCAGTCGCTTCCAGGGGCCTTTTTCTTTTTTTTTTGTATATTCTGCCCCCCGGGGCAGATCGGTTTCTTTATTTGCCCTTTCTGCCCCAAGGGGAGGGCAGAAACCAGGGAGTGTTTTAAATTTGAAATGGAATGCGACCCCTTGGGCAAGGGTCACTTCCTGATGGGCCTAATTCATTTGTTAGACTTTTCTGCCTCCTCTTGGGGATAGATTACCTATATTTTTGGCATTTCTGGCCCGGGGGGGGGGGGGGCAGAAAGGCCCACTAGTGCCAGGGATGTAAAAATAAATATTGTGCTTGCTTCCAGGGGACATATATTTGTTTGTGTATTCAGCCCTTTCTGCCCCCATTTGTATAGTGACATAGCCTGTGACAGCCTGTTTAATGTGTATTGTTCTTATTTCTTGTGAATTGTAATGTTTTATTTCCCCCTTTTTTCTTCTTGTTCAAGGCTTTTGCTCTTTAGACTGTTGCAGTTTGCGGTTTCGTTACTGGTGGTTCTGCTGTTTGTGTAGTTGCATGTGTTTGGTAAGAGACCTTTTTTGTACAATTTCAATGTAAATGTGTTTTTTGCAAAGTGTGTAATAATACCAGTATGATTTGTTTCTGTTTTTTGTGAGTGTAAAAAATGTTTTGCATTTGTGCTTGACGTGTATTTTGTTTTCTGTAGATTTATGTTTTTTTTCTTCTTTCTAGTGAGATAACGTTGACTATCTGCTGTGTCTTTGCAGAGTAGGTGCTGGTGAGTGTTGCTGTCCCTTGTAAGTGAATTGTATAGTTTTTCAGTATATAGATCTTTGTGATAAAGGCACACATTTTTTACTTACTTTGCACAGTGTTGGTTGTTGACTTGTTTGTGCAGTCTCCTTTCTTAGTAAGGATTATGGCTAGCCGCCGGATTACTGCTCAGCAAGTTCTTGGAATGCTTTTTGATTCTTCCTCTGACCATGGTCCAGAGACTGACTCTGATTCTGAGGCAGAGGTCGGAGGGGAAGATTCAGGTAGTGAGTTTTCTCTCCACATGACATCATCTGATGATGAAGATACTCTGAGTGCTGATGAAGCTACTTTTGGTGTGGATGAAGTGCCTGTGTTAGAGGAGGACATTGATGTGCCGATAGTGCGGCAAGAGGCATCTGGGCTGCAGCCTGGGGCTGCTAAACTTCCCGTTGTTATAGTGAGACAAGAGGCATCAGGGCTGCAAGACTTCCCGTTGGTATAGTGAGACAAGAGTAAGCATGGGCGTAAAATCCGTTCCGCTCGCGAAATTTGCGGATTTTCGGCAAATTCGCAATCCGCGAACTCTCGCGAATTTGCCGAAAATCCGTAAATTCGCACGCGGCGGATTTTTTTTGGGTGATACAATTTTGCGGCGAGCGGCGTTCACTTACCGTCATTCCGCGTTTGCCGAGTTGTTATTTTGCTAGTGCTGCGCCATTTTGGATCTTGCTGTGGGATCCCGCGGGAGTTTGTCGACCGCGTTTACGTCATCGCGCCTTGCCACCTTGCACAGCAGCACGCATCGCGAGAGTTCGCAATTGCGAACACGTAGGTGCGGCGGGCAGCAACAATCTCGCACTCGCAAAATACAGATTTTGCTATTTCGCACAAAAAATCCACCAGCAAACAGCATAAACCTTCAGAAAATGATGATTTTTATCAGAATCACTCCTCAGGTTGACATTTGCCTGCACTTTTTTTAGCAAGGAGTCCATTTTCGAAGGAAGTGCCCCACAGTCTCCAACTTCCTGTTCCTGTACAGCAGGCTCCTCCCAGTGCTTTCTTCATGTGCTGGTCACTTTCATTTGGACCTTGACCTGGAAGGATTACTCTTTGTGGATGCTGCTGGATATTTGGATTTAAGGCCTTTTTGACTTTCTTTGGATCACTTTTGGATTAGAAATCAACTTTCACAAGTAAGTTTGTTTGGGGCATTACAGTTGCTGCAACTACAATTTTGGAACTTTTTCAGAACATTAAATAAAATATATTGCGGGTAGCCACAGTATCCAGTAGGACCAGGGTTAGTTATGGGTGCATGATACAACTGTTTTGTTGAATTTAAACATCATTGAGGCCATGGATGAGCTGGGATTGTGCTGAATTTTGTGTTTTTTGTCGATTTGTTTGGGCTGCTGTTGTGACCTTTTGCCCAGGGGTAGTGAGTGGTGCATGGACTGAGTCTGCCTGTGGGGTTTCTTTAATGTAAACATCCTGGATGGCATTGGATTGTGGTGATTTTTGTGTGTTTTTAGTTTTTTTGGGGGTGTTCTGTTGATGTGGACTGGCCATGTGGGTGGTGGTGGCCATCTTGAGTGCTGGTACAGGCAGGCCCTCCACATGTGCTTGGGGTTCAAGGGGCCATTTTGAAGACAGGCAGTGTCTGAGGCCTGCACCCATTCTGCCTAGCTTTCATCCATTATGCCCAGGGGTAGTGAGTGGTGCATGGGCCTAGTCTTTCTGTGGGGTGTCTTCTTGAATTTAAACACCATTGAGGCCATGGATGGGCTGGGATTGTGCTGAATTTTGTGGTTTTTGTCGTTTTTTTGCGGCTGCTGGTGGGGCCTTTTGCCCAGGGGTAGTGAGTGGTGCATGGGCCTAGTCTTTCTGTGGGGTGTCTTCTTGAATTTAAACATCATTGAGGCCATGGATGGGCTGGGATTGTGCCGAATTTTGTGGTTTTTGTCGATTTTTTGGGGCTGCTGGTGGGGCCTTTTGCCCAGGGGTAGTGAGTGGTGCATGGACTGAGTCTGCCTGTGGGCTCTCACTCTCTTTAATGTAAACATCCTGGATGGCATTGGATTGTGGTGATTTTTGTGTGTTTTTCGTTTTTTTTGGGGTGTTCTGTTGATGTGGACTGGCCTTGTGGGTGGTGGTGGCCATCTTGAGTGCTGGTACAGGCAACATGTGCTTGGGGTTGCTTGGGGTGCACCCATTTTGCCTAGCTTTCATCCATCATGCCCAGGGGTAGTGAGTGGTGCATGGGTGTAGTCTTTCTGTGGGGTGTCTTCTTGAATTTAAACATCATTGAGGCCATGGGTGGGCTGGGATTGTGCTGAATTTTGTGGTTTTTGTCGATTTTTTGGGGCTGCTGGTGGGGCCTTTTGCCCAGGGGTAGTGGGTGGTGCAGGGACTGAGTCTGCCTGTGGGCTCTCACTCTCTTTAATGTAAACATCCTGGATGGCATTGGATTGTGGTGATTTTTGTGTGTTTTTCGTTTTTTTTGGGGTGTACTGTTGATGTGGACTGGCCATGTGGGTGGTGGTGGCCATCTTGAGTGCTGGTACGGGCAACATGTGCTTGGGGTGCACCCATTTTGCCTATCTTTCATCCATTATGCCCAGGGGTAGTGAGTGGTGCATGGGTGTAGTCTTTCTGTGGGGTGTCTTCTTGAATTTAAACATCATTGAGGCCATGGGTGGGCTGGGATTGTGCTGAATTTTGTGGTTTTTGTCGATTTTTTGGGTTGTATAACTGATGTTCCTCTGTCTTCCATTGCTTTTAGGTGCACAAGAGAACCACCAGTGCCAGGAAGAAGTCCTGCTGCGGTGTGTGCAGCACAACGTCACGTGTGGCCACAGACAACTCTGCAACTTGTGCAACTGCGGTCTGCTGTTCTGAGTGACATCTGAAGAAGATGGCCCCAAAAAAAGTTCCCCGTAGCTCCTCTAGCAAGAAAGATGGCAGAAAGGAGCAGAAGAAGCAAGTTACCAAGCAAACTGGTGTGCCGCCCGCCACATTTTTTGGGAATAAAAAAAAAAATAGGCCTGCAGCAGCAGCGGGATCTGCTGGGGACCAAGCTGGGAGCAGCACCCCCGCTCCATTGGGCTCAGTGCCACGACCCCCACGCCAACTTAAGTCCAAGACCTTGAGTGCTGCAGAGGCAGCCAGTCTACTTGTTCAATCACCATCGACCAGTGATGTTGGCTCATCGCAAGAAAGTAGCAGCAATGCCTCTCAATCAACACAGGTTGTTGTAACTCATCTGACGAGTGTTGAACAACCACAGCTGCAACAACAACCACATGTGCAAGTACAAGCCCAAGTACATGTGGAAGGAGAGGCGGCGCAAGGAGAGGAGCAAGCAGAGGTGCATGGAGCGGCACAAGTGCCCACAATAGTTGTTCCTCCCGAAGTAGGGGCACATCTGGAAATCGACAATCAAGCCGAGGTATCATTCGAGGAAGCCACTCCTCCTGATGATCATTCATTGTCTTCCACATCCCGAGCAAGGAAAAGATCAAGGGTGGTGGTGTCTACATCTTCTTCAAGCCCACCTCCTTCTGATGATATGGATCTTACTTGGGAACCAGCACCACTGCCGTCTGAGAGTGAGGCTGAGGCACACCATGATCTGACAAAGGTAGCTAAGCGTAAAAGGAAGATCGTTGAAACTCTCATAGTTATGGAGTGTGATGACGCTCAACAAGAAGTGGCGTATACTCCTGCTGCTGAAGACTCTCACGACGACGACGCAGTCATCACTAACGTCTCTGAAGCCCCAGCGGGCATGCATCAAACAGACATTTTGACCCTAGCCCGACAAGCTGCTGAGCGTGATGATGAAGTCGACGAGGAGGCAATGGGAACACCACAATCATTGAAGTTAACTAGTACACCACCACCTACCGCTTCCATATTTCTTCCTCGCCAGAAGAGACCTCCATCCACCTTGACCTCATTTAGTGGTGGGCAAAGTGCACAACGTAGTAAAGTTCAGCAATACGCATCCTCCACTTCATCTGGCATTAGCAGCATGACCACCACCAGTATCGCCTCCTCCGGCCCCCCCAGACATTTCAAGTCCGCAGTTTGGGACTTCTTTAGTATTTGCACAAAAAAGGAAAACCGAGCCATTTGTAGCATTTGTAAGCTTGCAGTTAGTCGTGGTAAGCTTGGTACCAACTATGGGACTGGAGGCCAGAGAGGTCATCTTGAGAGACAGCACACTGTCCAATGGTTTGCGCACCTAGAGGAGATCAAGAAAGCCCGAATTACAAGTCGAGAAAACGTTGATGTTCCATCTGATGATGACGAGGAGGAAGAAGCATCACACGCTTCACTTACACCCAGTACCCCTGTCAGCACACCCCCTGTGAGCCACACTAAGAGTGTGGGACAGAGTGAGACACCAATGCGAAAAAGTTCACCAGCGAGCGTAACTGGGTCGAAGAAGTCATCATCCCGTAAAATGGTCCAGGGCAACATTAAAACCATGTTGTTTTCAGATGCGCCATATGAACGCAACCACCCAATGGTGCGTCTGTATAACACTAAGCTGGCTAAAATGCTAGCGCTGGATCTTCTCCCTTTTTCTTTTGTAGAAGGGGTTGGTTTTCTAGAATTAGTGGCAGTGCTCTGCCCTAAATGGAAGGTTCCTAGCCGGTTCTATTTTGCCCGAGTTGCGGTTCCAGCACTACATGAAGATGTGCTGGAGGTGATTGGGGCAGCTTTGCAGAAGAGTGCTGTTCACACTATACATCTGACAACAGACATGTGGACCAGTGGCGCAGGCACTGATTACATGTGCATCACTGCACACTGGGTCTCTTTTTCAGGGGTTAAAGCAAAGCTAAACGCAGGTGCTGACCTGGACCAAGTTTTTAAAGCTGCTCGGAAACATGCAACACTAGCCATGTTTGGCTTGGAGAAACGTCATACAGCACAAAACATTTTGAATGAGTTCAACACAAAGGTCTTTCACTGGCTGTCTCCAAAAAAACGCGGCATTGGTTATGTTTCCACGGATAATGGCGCCAATGTAGTTAAGGCCATGGAACTGGGTGACTATTTCAGAGTGCCGTGTTTGGCGCACTGTATAAACCTGGTTGTTAAAAAATTCTTGGATAAAGACAGTCCAGCATGCCAGTTAGTGGTCACCTGCCGAAAAATGTGCAACCATTTCAGCCAATCTTTTAAGGCCCGGAAGCATCTGAGGCGCCTGCTACATGAACGTCGAATGCCAGTGAAAGCACTCATCCAGGAGGTGCCAACACGTTGGAACTCAACCTTCTACATGCTTGAGCGTCTGTATGAGCAGTATGCGGTAGTCGATCAGTATTTCTTAACACTGGGTACAGCTGTGAAGGAGGACCTGAGGTTAAATGCGGCGGAATGGGAGCTAGTTAAAAGCCTGACAGACATGCTTCGTCCTTTTGAGGTCTTGACGCGTGCAGTCAGCAGGGAGGACTGTAATTTGGGAAAAGCTATCCCATTGTTGCGCATGCTGGAGCACAAACTGAAGGCGGTGTCTTCAAAGTTTCAAAAAGATGAAGAAAAGCAAGAAGCTTTTGTTTTGGCGGAGACATTATTAGAGCGCCTACTTGGCGATGAACGTCTTCAAAAGATCCACTCAGAACAGCATTACATTTGTGCTACTATTCTGCATCCACGCTACAAAAAGGCGCTGGCAGGCTGTGCATTATTTCCTTTTAGTGATGAAGATGTTACAAAGTACAAACGTTGGCTAGCCTTGTCAGCCATCAGGTTTGAAAGAGAACGGAAGCAAATTGAAGGAAAAGGCAGTACATCAGCATCAGCAGGCCATCCCCAGTCAAAAGACTCCACTTCTGCACCTGTGGCTGTGGCAGAAGTGACCTCTCAGCCGTTAAAGACACCGGCAACCGCATCATCTGCACCAGACACAACAGAAATATCGGGTGATGAAGAGGATTGGCTAGCTGAGATTGGGTATGGTTCCCAAAAGGTCCGAGCAAAAATTCAGCAAAGTGGAGGAACCGTGGAGAACTTTGAGTTGATGGTGCAGGACTATTTGAATGACTCAACAGAGGTCTATGTTAATGCTGACCCATTGGCGTATTGGCATGGGAAAAAAGAATTGTGGCCAGAGATCACCAACCTGGCTATACATTACTTGTCTTGCCCACTCTCAAGTGTGTCTTCTGAACGTGTTTTCAGTGCTGCTGGTGGCATTGTAACTTGCAAACGGACCCGCCTCTCGCCCAAAAATGTGGAGATATTGACAATGATCAAGATGAATGAGCACCTCATACCACCAGATTTCAAAGTACCAGATTGCACAACGGAAGAAGGCGAGGAGGACAGCAACTTAGATGAGGGAATTTCTTCTGTGTTAGGTGACCCTGACCTACTCCTGTCTGAATTTGCAGAGTATGAGGACGAACTCTTTTTCCCTGACACCGAGCCCTGAAAATGAGCCAATGAATTCAGAAATTTTCTTTTTCGTACTTATTCACTTTTATTCCTGTGTTTCTGTCTTTCTTTGTTTTGCACAGTTAATATAATTAAAACTTTAATCACCTGTACTTTTGCTTTTTGGCTGTTTGGGGGTCTTCTACTTGTTTTCGCCTGGGTTGACGGCTCTGGGGCCATTGCTGGGAAGGTCTAATACCGGATAAAACTGGTTTAAACAACATCCATGAGGAAAAAGGTTTTGCATTTTCTGACTTTTCGCTCAATGTAGCGTTTTCGGGGGCCTGTTTGGGGGGCTTCCTGGTGTTTGTGGGTGGGTTTCGGGGTCTGGGAGCACTACTGGGTATGGATAGTTTAGATAGCAAGAGGTTTGAAGGAAATCCATGGAGGCAGATGGGAGTTAGGGCCTAGCTGCAGAGCGCGCGTTGAGTGATTTTGGAAATTTTCAGAAAAGTGACTAAGTCCACATTTTTGTACTTTTGCTTTTTGGCTGTTTGGGGGTCTTCTACTTGTTTTCGCCTGGGTTGACGGTCCTGGGGCCATTGCTGGGAAGGTCTAATACCGGATAAAACTGGTTTGGACAACATCCATGAGGAAAAAGGTTTTGGCACTTTTTGTAACTTAGGGTTCGATAGGGTTAGCCCTAGCAGCAGGATTGCATGTGTTTCGGGGTGTTCTTGATTTTTGCAACTGAGTTCTGGGGTCTTAGAGCACTCGTGGGAATGTGTAATTTTTGTTGCAAGTGATTTGAAGAAAATCCATGGTGGGAAAGGGTGGATCACTTACTCTGTGAGAGGCACTTAGTGTTGAAAACATTTAGCCATTTACACTTAAAGGAAGAAAATGACACGGACTTAAGTTTCAGGAAAACAAACTTACTGTTAAACCACCACCCACCAGACTCAAAAGCAGTAAAAAACAGGTATGCTCAGATAAAGTTTCAAAAAGTATATTTGTATAGCCCTAACAAAATAATCTCCCGCAAGACCCTCCCTAACCCCAACGATTGTCCTTCAAAAGTCCCAAAAAGAACCCAACTCCCAAATCCCACCCCCCAAAAGTCTCTAAAAAAGGGGCAAGGGACACTACGGCAGGATGCTGTTCACTGTAGCGGCCAGGGCATCATACTCCTTGCGGAGGGTGGCATGGTCGGAGCGGAGGCCCTCCACCAAGTTCTTATAAGTTAAGACCTCCTGCTCCAAGTAGGACACTCTGAGGGATAAGCAGCGCTGGCGTGCCTTGCAACTCCTGTGGGGGGCAGCTGATGTCTTTGCTGCTCGGCGGTGGCGGTTGGCTTTGGTAGCCCGGCTCCGTACCGCTGGAGCACTGCGCTAGCTGGCTGCCCGTGTGGGCCCGGAGGAGGATGCAGCTGTCGCAGTAGATGTACTAGTAGACTGCGTGTCCTCCTCCTCCAGGGCCAGCAGCCACCGATATTCTGCATCAGTGGCATCCAGCCTCCGTTGCCGGGCCATTCGAGCCTGCTCCTTCCTTGATGGTTTGTTGGATTTGGAAGGAGCAACTATATAAAGAAAGAAAGACATAGTCTGTAACCAATGCTCTTAAGATTAACACAAAATGATTGAGCAGAAAGTTGTGTCACAGTACAACTAGCAACTTGAAAGCACAGTACATAACTATTGAGGCCAGTATCTATCTAACCTCCCACTTCTTCATCCTTGCTCTAACATTAGTGGGAGTTTAAGGAACAAATTCTACGAGCACTATGGACTTCCATTACAGTCGACTATGACAGTACACCAGTCTTATTCTTATTCTTCTCTCTTGTTTAGGAAAATTGATACGTTATCTTCTGCAAGCCGGCATAATGCCAGCGCAGTGAACTTGCACCCGAGAAAAACAGACGCACACCATGATGAGTGAGACAGACTTGCGTAACTGTACCGGTACAGTACATGCAGGTGGTGAAGCTCATATTTTTCTATTACAGGTGGCACTGAGAATACTCTGTTAAAAGGGCTACTGCTTAATTAATTTAACTTTCACCCTACAGTGCAAATGAGTACTAGAGAAGGAAAAAGAAGAAACTAAATAATCTGATTATCTATCACTTCACATGGGATGTATTTGATTACATATGGGATGACTTTAGGTGCTTTGCTTTTTATTGAGTGAACAGTGATACACCCACACATGAATGACGTACTACTACCAAACTAAAATTATTAAGAGAGGTAGGGAGCGTCCACCATAATAACCGGATATATGCTGTGCTTGCAGTTGCAATACAAACTACTGCTACTATTCATGGTAGTATTTGGACACAATTACAACTTCTTTTCCTTGCCTTTCCTACACTGGAACAGACGTGCGGGTGCGGTGTTACATGATCTTCAAAGTAATACTTTGTTCATCCAGTGACCATCTACTCTCTCTAGATACACATATGCATCTAAGAGTCAGATAGTACCATGATCCAGGCATCCATCCATTCAAAGTATATGCACACATACAGTTTCTGTTTCACCCACCAACGCTGTTCTCCTTCCACCCATCCTTGCTTCATCATTCACCCAGCCATGCACCATAGCATATTCTTTCCTTCCCAGCCACCTCGGGGACCAAGCAAACACATATCATTCTTCTTTGCCAGTCATCATTAAATTTCTCGTCCTTCCACACTTACTTACACCCTTCTTTCGCTTTTCGTTCATCCCATCCATCAAGTTCATCTCAGATCTGATTAGGATTCTTCTCGCCAAAAACTTCACAGCTAAGTCAAAGTACATTTAGAGGAGGCTACTACCTGGTTGATTTATAATACACCCGTGCAGAAAGCACACTCTGCAGTCTTCAATCTCAATAAGTAAGGAATATATAGCTTACCTCTGCCCGCCACCACCGTGTGAACCCTCACAGGCACATTGGTGTTGTCCGGCACTTGCACCGCCTCCTCCCCAGAAGTGTCCTCCTAATCCACTACCACCACCTCCGCACTGGCCCCGCCACCAGATGTTCCACCTACAAAGTACATTTAAGATTGTTAGAATACACCACTCACTACTATATAATATTTGTTCTAGGAATAAAGAAATGTGAAAAAAAAACAGAAAACAATGTAATAATTTGTGACTGTCTAATCTAAAGTAAAAATGTTCCTTTTTCCAGGGAAGGCTCAGTGCATAGAGCTATTGCTGACTAGAATGGAAGTCCAATGGAATTGCCAAATGTGCAATCTTAGTTAGCTACATAGACAGACTAATAAGAATAATCTAGTAATACCACAGGGAGTCATAGTCGAGGCAGGATAAGAATTTAGATACAGTCTACAAAAAGAACAAAGACGATTTAGAAAAAATCGAATGAGGAACGCTAGGAAAAAATAGGTACTCTATATTAAAATGAAAACTTACTGGGGCCAGCAAAGGAGCCCTCGCCTGGCCGATCCTGCCCTTCTACAGCAGCAGCAGCAACCACCTCCTCCTCTGTCCTCTTGCCCCTGGGGGGAGCTGATGTACAACATGAAAGAAAGAAAGAGACGAAAACATGGATGATTGTTGTCAACCAAATCAAACATTTCAAAAGAACAATAACAAAATATTTTGACGAAATAGCAAATAGACAACTATTCCACGGGATATATTGACCGATCCCATGTGGTCTACTACGTTATTAGTATTGCTTGATTTGCTGACCGTCGACTTGGAAAGTTTATATGTAACTCACTAAACAAACTACTAAAAAGGTTCGCCTAGGACTGACAGGCAGCAGTCCGCAGCACGCAAAGTGACAGACAAAGTCCATCGTGATTGCAGATCAGCGACAACACTAAAAAGTTTCCTACTACATTAACCAGTCATTAAAATACTCAAACTATCAATCCTCCACCACTATTTCTTCTTATCGCCATGTGTACAAAAGGACTAAACTTGAGTCTGTAGGGGCTGATTTAGGAGCCCCTTGCGGCTCTTTTGCTCCATTGTTGCGTTACTTTTGTGACGCAGCGGCAGGACAAAAGAGGCGCCATGGTGTGGCGTATATTAACAACGTGACGCATATGGGAGATGCATCACGTTGTAAAGCCCTGCGTCATCAGGGGGCGTTCCGGTGCAAGGGAGGGCGTTCCTGCGCAGGAACGCATCCTAAAAGTGGCTGAGTGACATCTACAAGATTTCAATCGGTCACTTTGAGGACAATGATGCGTGACTCAAACCCTGCGCCTGCTTGAAGCAGATGTACGGCTTGACGCAGCATTGGGGAGATAGAGCACCCCAGAGCATTGCTGGAGCTGCACCATCGTTGCGACGCAACTCCAGCAATGCGCCGCCTTTACGGCACAGAAGCGTAACGCTTCAGTGACGTTTTGGGCACATGGTGCGCCGCATTGTAAATACGGTGCACCATGGGTGGTGGTGGCGTGGCGCACAATTACTGTCGCATCCCTGCTACTTTGCAGGGATGCGCCAGTAATTAAATATCTGACCCTTAGTGTCTAGCATTACACAGTTCTTTAAACTACACTCATGCATAATTTCACAGGCCAATGAAATGAACACAAAATCGAAAACAAATAAGCATAGTAGCAGCGCTACTGAAAAGGAGAGCAGTGCACCTGAAATGCACAGAAGATTTTGAAATATAATTTACCAACAATGTAATCAGTAGCATTATTGCTCTTGGTAAAAAACAAAAATTTGCAAGATAATAACTCACAGAGCAGGAGAAAACAGAGTAATAAAGAAATAGCTACTACTACTCACCAAGCCTGGGGATCTCAAGGCCGAGCAGGTCCAGCAGATCGCGTTCCCGGTCCAGGATATCCGTCCAACGGTGGGTGACTTGGTTGTAGGTGCGCCGGACCCGAGATTGTTGGTACATGGACCGGCACACCTTCTCCCACCGCTTCCGGTGCTCCCGGAGCCCGTAGCCGCTAGCGATCTTGCCGCCTGCCATGATGGTCCTGGGGAGGCGGCGCTGAACATAAAAAACTAGTGCGGCCACCTCCTCCGCGCTGAAGATCTCCCGGGGCGCGACATTCTCCCCCCTCAAACGCCCACACGGGAGCCGGGCACGGGGTGCGTGACCCTTCCCCTTCGCGGGCTGCTTCCCAACTCCCTTTACCATGGTCTGGGCAGAAAGGAAGCTAAACAATAAAGAAGAAATAGAATAGGGAAGAAGAAAAGAAAAGAGTTTAAAAAAGTAGTTTAAAATTAACAAAAAGTAGCAGAAAACACAAAAATATAGAGCTAGACAAATAGAAGGATAGATAATAAGTAAAATAGATCAAAAAAAACTTCAAACAAGCAAAGGATGGCAGAGATTCAGAGAGGATACAGATTCAGAAAGCATGCCCAGAACCATAGGAATGAATGAGAAACAAGATGGCCGCGCCCGTTCACGACCGCGTGGGTAAGTTCGCGCGCGATTTTCCTCGCGAGCACACGCGAAATTGTACTAGCAAGCCGCACACTTTGCGAGATTACACATAGCGCCCGGAAACGGAATTACGTCACGCAAACAAGATGGCCGCGCCCATGTACGACCGCTAGGGTAACTTCGCAAACCTGTGATGATGAACCAGACGTAGAAACAACATAGTCGCGGCCGTTGCGAGCCGACAAGTAAGTTCGCAATTGCGAACTGGTACACAACCCTCACAAACTGGCAGAAACCCTTGCGAACAAAAAAAAAAAAAATTCGCGAGAGTTCGCGGATCCTGCGGATTGCGAATCCGTAAATACGCACATTCGCGTACGCCAGATTCGCAAAATCCGCCCATGCTTAGACAAGAGGCATCTGGTTGCAGCCTGGGGCTGCAAGGCTTCCCGTTGAAAGTGCTGACCTCTGGGTTGCCCCAGGCATGGTGCAGCCGGCATTGCCAGACTTTACTGGTGTTCCAGGGTGTAGGGTGAACACTGATAACTTTTTGCCGATTGATTTTTTTCAGTTGTTTATGGATGATGTGTTTTTGGCAGAGATTGTTAAGCAGACTAATTTGTATGCCGAACAGTTTTTGAGGGAGAACAGTGCCAGCCTTAAGCCCCATGGTAGAGCTACCCGGTGGACTCCCATAAATCTGGAAGAGATGAAGAAGTTCTTGGGTTTACTTTTTTGATGGGCTTGCTTAGGAAGCCATTCATATTGGTCTACTACTCCCTTGATGGCAACTGCTTTATTTCCGGCAGTCATGAGTCATGATAGGTATTTGCTTATGCTTCATGGATGCATTTTGTCGATAATGGTTTAGCTTTGCCACAAGATCACCCTGATTGTGACCGTCTTTTCAAGATTCGGCCTGTCATTGATCACTTTGTTGATCGATTTTCTGAGATCTATGCTCCAGGGAAAGAAATTGCAGTGGATGAGTCTTTGGTGTTGTTCAGGGCCGCTTGGTTTTTAGGCAATACATTCCTAGTAAGAGGGCACGCTATGGAATTAAGTTGTATATGCTGTGTGACAGTCAGACTGGATATGTCTCTAGTTTCAGGGTGTACACCGGTAAGGAATCCAGGATTAACCCCCCTGGTTGTCCGCCCACTTTTGGAGTGGCTGAGAAAATTGGGTGGGAACTTGGTAGAGGATTATTTAACAAAGGCCATCATTTATATGTAGATAACTTCTACACTGGTGTGCGTTTTTTCAGGGAATTGGCCAAAGTGGACACTGTTGCTTGTGGCACAATCCGCTCTAACCGTTAAGGGTTCCCAAAAGAACTTGTTTGTCAAAAGCTTGTCCGGGGACAGTGCAGTGCATTGCGTTGCGAGGAGCTTCTAGCTGTGAAGTTTTCAGACAGGAGCGATGTCTACATGTTGACTACCATCCATGATGAAAGCACTGACCTGGTGACTGTTTGGGGTGAGGTTGCTGAAGCGCGCAAACCTGTGTGCATTTTAGACTATAATAGGCACATGGGTGGTGTTGACAGAGTAGATCAGAGGTTGGAACCGTATGGTGCTCTTCGTAAGGCTTACATTTGGTACAAGAAGTTGGCTATCCATCTTTTCCACTTGGCAACCTTTAATGCTTTTGTTGTGTTCCAGAAATCTTGTCCTCAGTCAAAGATGACTTTTGTAAAGTTTCAGGAGTCTGTAATAAGCAGCCTTGTTTTGGTGGAACAGGCAAGTGTTCCTAGAGTTGGAGTGGTGGAGGATGTTGCTAGATTGAAAGATCGCCACTTTCCTGATCACATTCCTCCTACATCCTCAAAAGACTTTCCCAGTTGGAGATGTAGAGTCTGTTGGCGAAAAGGTTTGCGGAAGGAGGTTCGTATGTACTGCCCCGAGTGTCCTTCTAACCCTGGGCTGTGCGTGCCTGCTTGTTTTAGAATGTACCACACGCAAAATAATTTGTGGGAGCATCCATGAGTGGTAAAGTGAACTGCCTGGCCTCTATTGTTTAATAATTTTTGTTCAGTTTCAAAGTTGGCATTTGTGTAGTGTATTTAGTTTTAGTTGTTGTGTTAGTAGATTTGTATCAATTTGCAATTTGTTTGTGTTTTCTTATTTATATTTAAAAAAATCTTAAATGTGATGTCGGTTTGCGTGGAGTGGCGATTGTCTGGCGGTGTGCGTGGTCTGGCGCTTGGCTGGCGGTGTGTGTGGACTGGTGCTTGGCTGGTGGTGTGTGTGGGCTGGTGCTTGGCTGGTGGTGTGCGTGGTCTGACGCTTGCCTGGTGGTGTGCATGGACTGGTGCTTGGCTGGCGGTGTGCTTGGAGTGGAGCTTGGCTGGCGGTGTGCGTGGACTGGCGTTTGGCTGGTGGTGTGCGTGGACTGGCATTTGGCTGGCGGTGTGTGTGGACTGGTGCTTGGCTGGCGGTGTGCGTGCCCTGGTGCTTGCCTGGTGGTGTGCGTGGACTGGTGTTTGGCTGGTGGTGTGTGTGGACTGGTGCTTGGCTGGCGGTGTGTGTGGACTGGTGCTTGGCTGGCGGTGTGCTTGGACTGGTGCTTGCCTGGTGGTGTGCGTGGAGTCGTGCTTGGCTGGCTTTGTGCGTGGACTGGCGCTCGGCTGGCGGTGTGTGAGTAGTGACTTGATGCTGGTAACTACACACACTGCTAGCTGAGCGCCACTCCATGCAATCCATCAGTTTGTGTAGTGGCTGTGTCAGGAATGTGGGCGTGTGAAAGTGATGGGCCCTTGAATGGCGCTGTCTTCTGGTGGAAGTGTTGTAATGTGATGGGTTCGCGGCTGGCGGTGTAAATGTTTTGTATGTGTCACACGTATGAAAGGTGTATGAATGGCCTGTAAAGAGGTTGGTGCCTTGTCGTGGCTTTACAGCTCACGAGCTGTGAGTCAATGGTTCAGTTTCTCGTCCTTACAATTATTAACAGTGCATTTCATTTTTGTGAAATCACTTGCCAATACAATTGTATATACTGACCCTCGTGCCAAATCCAACCAGTATGTGTGTGTGTTTGAGGAATCTATGGCTGTGTAGTAATTAGTTTTGTGGAATTTTTGAAGCAGGGCGCCCCTTGTCCCTTTTTTGTGAATGTTGTGATGTGTTGCTTTCGTGCCTGGTGGTCTGATAGTGTGAATGGTCTTCTAGTGTGAATGGTCTTCTGTGTATGAAGTATGAAAGGTGTGTAAATGGCCTGTAAAGAGGTTGGTGCCTTGAAGTGGCTTTACAGCTCACGAGCTGCAAGTCATTGGTTCGGTATTTTTGTCCATGTAATTGACAGTGCATTTCATTTTTGTGAAATCTCTTGTTAATAAAATTTTATATACTGAACCATCACTCGCCCTCGTGCCAAATCCAACCAGTATGTGTATGTTTGAGGAGTAGGTGGCTGTGCAGGAATCTTTGTCTTTTTAGTCTCTCTGCCAAGGTGTACATTCCACCTAAGAATAACCTACCAATTGTAGATATTGTTGAAAACCCATGGGAGTACATGGTGATGTCTCTCTGGTGTATTCTAACAAGTTATTTTATCCACAATATCCTGCAAAACTCACAATGTTTGTCACATTTTCCTTGCAATATTGTGCCAAAATTTTCCCGCTGCAGAACTAAACAACTAATTTTGTCAAAACGATCTGATTTTGCCAGGGGGTCACCTGGATTTTTCACCCCGTGCCTGACGGCTATTTAGGGAAACCTACAAAACCCATGCATTCCTGAAAAGTAGACACCCGGGGGCTTCCATGGAGGTTTGGCTTGCGTGGATCCCCCAACGTACCCTTACCCAGAATGCCTTGCAAACCTCAATTTTAGCTGAAAAAATCAGTTTTTTCACACATTTTTGTATGGGAAAGTGTGGCATCACCGGGCTCACACAAATTTCCTATCACCCAGCGTTCCCCCAGGTCTCCTGATAAAAATGGTGCCTCACTTGTGTAGGAGGCGCAAGTACCCGCGACAAGCAAGGGCCCAAAACGTAGTGAGGCAACATCAAAATTGCCTATCTCAAATCCACCTGCTTTTGCAAGGGAGTCACCTGGGTTTTTGGCCCCGTGCTCGACGGGTATCTAGGGAAACCTACCAAATCCACACATTTCTGGAAAGTAGACACAAAAATGTGTGGGTTTGGTAGGTTTCCCTAGATGTCCATCAAGCACGGGGCCAAAAACCCAGGTGACTCCCTTGGAAAAGCAGGAGGTTTTGAGATAGGCAATTTTGATGTCGCCTCACTACGTTTTGGGCCCTTGCCTGTCGCGGGTACTTGCGCCTCCCACACAAGTGAGGCACCATTTTTATCGGGAGACCTGGGGGAATGCTGGGTGGTAGGAAATTTGTCTGAGCCCGGTGATGCCACACTTTCCCACAAAAAAAAGTGTGAAAAAAACTGCTAGGGTTCAAAAACTACAGCTAGGCACTGTGCCAAAAAAGGGTCATTTTTCACTGCGAAATTAAGGTGTGACCACGTTGCGTTTTGCGCCATTTCCTGTCGCAGGGACTAGGCCAACCCACACAAGTGGGGTACAATTTTTCTCGGAAGACTTTGGGGAACGCAGGGTGGAAGGAAATTTGTGGATCCACGCAGATTCCATAACTTTCCACCACAGAAATGTGGAGAAAATGTGTTTTTGGGTCAATTCTTTAGGTTTGCAAGGGATTCTGGGTAACAGAACCTGGTGGGAGGCAGTCAAGTCACCCCATCCTATATTCCCCAGGGTGTCTACTTTTCAAAAATGTATAGGTGTGCTAGGTTTCCCTAGGTGCTGGCAAAGCTAGGGTACAAAAACTACAGCTAGCCAATCTGCTAAAAAAGGGTCATTTTTCACTACGAGATTGAGGTGTGACCACGTTGCGTTTAGCGCCGTTTCCTCTCGCGGGCACAAGGCCGACCCACACAAGTGAGGTACCATTTTTATCGGGAGATTTAGGGTAATTCAGATTTGTAAATCAACTGTTATTACCTATTGAGTTTTCATGCATTTCTCCCTTCCAAATGAAAGACATTGTGTAAAAAATAGGTCATTTTGAAAAATGACCAATAATTCACATGCTAGTTTTGAAAATGTGCAAATATGTACTGTTTCTAAACTCTATAATTTGTACCCATTTCAGAAATACATAGGTGTCTTTCATACTGATTTTTCCATGTATACATTTTCCAAGAATAATTACACTATACCCGGTACATAATAAAATACCATTGCAAGTTGCTGCACAGTTTTTGACTCTGGGTTCGTCGGGTTCTTGGTGAACCTACAAGTCCTATATATCCCCTCAACCAAGAAGGTCCAGCGGATGTAACGTTGACACAAAAGGCTGTTTTTTTCAACTATTTTTCAATTTTTCCTTAATTTAACTGTTAGTTTCTATAAAGAAACCTTCATGGATTTAGACAAATGGCCCCTTTCTGAATTCAGAATTGTGTCTACTTTTTTAAAATGTATAGCTTTTCAAGAGCCATTATTGCTTTCATACTCATTTTTACCATTAACTGGAAGGAGGTTGCAAGCACTAAAAATAGCAAAAGTAGGCTATGTCCCAGAAAAATGCCAAAACTGTGTAAAAAATTTTGGTTCTCTGACAAAAGACTGCCATTCCCTAAAAGCTGGGAAAACGGTGATTTCAGCCCTACAAACTCTTTTTTGATAACATTTGCAGGGAAAAACCCAGAGGCTTTCATTTGTAGCCCGTTTTCCCATTTTTCCCCAAAAAATAAAAATGTTACTGTATTTTGCTTAATTTCTGGGACCCCTCCAAGGGAATCCACAAACCCTGGGTATCTTTAGAATCCCCATGATGTTGGTAGAAATGTACGCAAAATTGGCGTGCATACCTTATGTTGTCAAAAAGTTACAGGGACCTAAGCGCGCACTACCCCAAATAGCCAAAAAAAGGCTTAGCACAGGAGGGGAAAAGGCCTAGCAGTCAAGGGGTTAATGTGGATGTAATTGCACCAAGAGTTCAACATTGATATAGTAACAGTGCTTATGTTAATGTTGTACAGAAGAAATATTAACTGATAGTGAGCACACAACACATCTATGAATGATTACCCATTCAACCCCCACCACCCTCTCACTTTCTGGTCTGTTAGGTCTGCTACCGGGCGTATTCGTTGCGCATTTGGATAATGGTTGGTGTCCCGGTTTGCTGTGTGCCGGGGGGTTTAACTATATTCTGCCCTCGGGCTATACTGCCCATAGCGACACAGAATACTAGCTACAGTGTGTCTGGGATAGCGTGTTGTGGATGGATGTCTACAGCCTTAAAACCCTACAGTGTGATATCCCACTCCATGGAAATTGGGTGTTTCCGGAGTCCCCGAGCCTCTTGACGTCTGATTGCCGCACTTTCTGCACTGCCCCAACAAACTGGGGCGGCCTTAGGCATGTGTAAGCTGTGCACCTGCACAGGGCCGCCAAACCCTAGGGGCAGCCACGCCAATATATATCCTTAATATCATAATGTTATGTTATGTTATAAACTGTTTTGTAGCGTGCTCAAATACTTGTAAGTGTCCTGGCGCGGATAATCCTCTAAGGATGGATACATATTTGCATGGCGGCTCCTGGCAGGGATTTGGCGGCCTCCAGCTCTGTTCCACTTCCAAACACAGTGACCCCCCCCTCTTCACTGGCCTCCCTGCTCCTCCGGGGGCCCCCTACCTACGCTCCCTGCCCAGGGCCGCCATGAGCCTAGAGCCGACCCTGCAGCGAATCAACTGGCCGCTCCAAGTGGATAATGCAGGGGGTCTCGTAGATTTTCACCTCATTGTTATATTGCGTATAGCTAGTATAAAAGCGAGGTCTAGGAAGCGAAGCTTAACTTTCTGCGCATCAGTGCGAAGAGCAGGGTGAAAAGGGTTATCCTTGATGCACCCCACTTTCGAAGATTTAATGACCGGTAGAGTGTGCCTCCCACTCTAATACTTGCCTGTAGCCCGGTGTATAATGTATGTGTGTATGCTGTGAATCGTGAGCCAAATCCTATATATTGTAAGAGTGTAAAAAGGTAATCCCAGTAGATGCTGTCAAAGTGCTTTTCCAAGTCAACAAATAACATTGCGAGTGGGGTGAGTAGCCACCAACTCAATGATGCATGGTGCGGGCGAGCCGCACTAGGAGCAATGTCTGTTGCCTACTGGACTGCGTCATCTGCAATCACGACTCGATGTGAATTGTGAGCCCTGCTATCCGCAGTATAGATCAAAGGCAGTAGTCAGCACAGACATCGAGGAATGCTTTTATTCACTTCCTCTTGACAAAATTTGAGGACATAGAGTACAATTGTCTCTACAATAAATAAATCATGTCTCAATTTAAATTGTGAGCTCTGCTGACCACAGTGTAGGTGTATAGAACAAAAGATGAAACATTTATGGAATACACTGTCGAAATATGTAGGTTTCAAGTTATATTTAGTTGCCTACTGGATTCTAAAATTAATGAATGAAAACTGAATTTGAATTGTGAACCCTGCTGAGCACAGTGTAGGCCGGAGGCAGTGGTCAGGAAGAGCCCACAGCCACGTGGCGTTGACTTGAGCTGCATAGAGTTAGTGGTAGGTGTGGGGCTCAGCATGTGCGCAGCCAGCGACGATGCAATGTCTTGCCTACTGTACTGCATCATCTACAATCGCGACTCCATCTGAATTGTGAGCCCTGCTGTTCCTCTTGAGAAAATCCAACGACAGAGTACAGTTCACTCTGCAATAAATAAATCAAAACTGAATTCAAATTGTGAGTTCTGCTGTCCGCAGTGTAGACTGTCATTCAGTGTTCCTTTGGACTTGCAAGATAAATTTGGTCATTGTACTAAAGCTATAATTGATATCAAAAAAGTTCTTGAAGCAAGGATACTAAAAGGATATTATGTAGGTTTTAGTTATGTTGTAGTTAGTTGCCTACTGGACTCTGTAATTAACGAATCAAGTATAGGTCAGAGGCAGTGCATAGCGGGGGCACGAGTTATAGTTAGCTCTACTAAGCATAATGTTCGAATTTCGCTGGTTTTGTATGAGTGAAATGTCCAACTAACTATAACGTCCCTGAAACCTAGGTTTTTTCAGTGAATTTCTAAAGTTTTTAAAATATATATTTATAATATATATATATATATATTATATATATATATATATATATATATATATATATATATATATGTATATATATATATATATATATATATATATATATATATATATATATATATATATATATATATATATATATATTCCAACAACTGCAGGTTCCCAATTCGAGGAAGGACCACACTAAATTCAATCATAGCTCACAGTCATTTATTGAAGGTATGCAAGCAAGCCCCTGCGAGGGCACACCATCTCTCTCGTATGCCGCCAGACGCGTTTCATAATTAACTTTCTTCAGTGGCGTAGGCAAAAACAGCGCTGCTGCGAATGCATGATATATATATATCATGGCTTCACAATCCTTTCTACTCGCAGAAAGGAAGACAGCACTCATGGGACTTTAACTTAGCAGTGTTTATATATATACACCTAATTGTACATCTATTGCAAACATATAGCCAGGGTGTGCACAATTCTGTCATCCTGAAACATCTGGTCTAGGTGCCCATTAATAGTCGATTCTTCTGCATGATGCTATTTACATAATCTCAAAATGGTTCCCAAATGTCCTTGAGTTTATTCTTACCTGGAAGTAGTGTAATAATCACCTCTGAAGTAGTCTCGCATCAAATGGCATCCTTCACCCAGTTGGCCACACTTGGCAGAGGACCTTTCCAACATCCAATTGCTGCTTGCTGTTTTGCAGCATTAACACAGCAGCAAGTATTTGAATTGGGTTAGGTATTTCTGCCACATACCCAAGTAGCATAACCAGGGGTGAACACAGTATCGGGCAGGTCAGCATTTCATTATGTTCCATCACCAGGGCTCGCCAAAAATAACCAACTTCTGGACAATGCCTTGCGAGATGCATACATTCTGCATGCGGAGTCTCACATCTCTGGCATGTATGATCTCTCTCTCTCGTTTCATCTAATGCAGCCATTCTAGGGTCATATTTACTCTATGAAGGAATTTATAGTGTACAAGAAACATAGTGGACGTATCCACTATTATAGATGACTCACTAATACTTTTTTGAGAGCCAGAAACCCATTAGGTTTTTTAAAAGACCCCTCACCTACCAACCTAGTTGGTGGCATGCTACATCATTGGGGTCCCACCTAGCTATGGTACAACAAACATGTAGCTAGTGTTTTTTTATCCAGTGGGTCAGTAAGTACACAGACACAACTGCATGCACAGTACACCTTAGCACTTCTGTTGAATAAAATATACAGCTGGCATTTCTTTGCAACACCCTCACTTATTTTCACATGGTCCTGAAGAAAGCCCCACAACTTGTAACGAGGCTGAAACATGTAGACCTTAGTGACAACTAAGACCAGTTTATCTTAAAGTTGTCCTTCTTTCCATTTTACTTTGTCCTGGGCCGCTACGAATAAAGTATCATTCAGTAAGGACTCCCAGAGACAATTTTCACTCCACTCTGCACCTGTCATGCACGCACCTTTGTTGTCTCAGAAGTGTCCTGGATCCACGAAGCTAAATCCCCTATCTTCCCCTCGTCACCTCCCAGGTGTCAGGAATTAAACACTAACACCCGAAAAGGTAATCAAGGAGAACACAGGGGAACAAAACAAGGGTAGTAAGGGGAAAAAAGGATAATTCTCCACCGGTCTTCTTCCACTCAGAGGATATTCTTATCGTCTGTTATGGCACTGCAGTAAGATATAAGAAAAATAAGTAAAAACTATTCCCTCCCTCGCTAGCCCTTAATGTGGTAAGTGTCATATACCTAATAGTACCTTGTGGAATATCGGGGAGAATAACAAGGAAACCAAGGAAGATGTCTGGAACGCTGTAGCTTGACTTAATAGGGCGGGTGATGTGTATTTGTAAGCTGAAACACAATCAACACAATATGTAAACCGTGCACTACACCCCACCAGGGTATTTCTACTATGAGAAGCACTCACCACTATTATCATGTAAACGCTCCTCAAAGTATCTCCACCGGTACCTTTCGAAGGTACAACTGTGATTCTATCTACCTGTAGAATCACTACTACTTCAGTACAAAATCCCCTGAAACAACTTAAAGAATTGGAACCCAAAGTCCAATGAACACCGCTTTAGAATCAGCGGAAAATGATAATAACGTAAAACAAGAACAGAACAAGAATCCTGGAAGCAAGCCGCTTCTAAGGACAACCAAACACCAGAACGGATTCGCAAATACCGTAAGAGGCGGACTCCAACCGCCACGAACAGCTAGCTCCTCGGACGCCACAAACACAACCCGGAACGAGAAGGGACCCACACTGGCTAAACGCGAAGCGCTTCCTACATGTTCGGGGCGGGTTTAAGACCTGAAACACTATACTCCTGCGCATGCGCGGTAACGACGCATGTGCCGTAACTCATGCAGCTGAGTTTGCCAACCATTGCCAACCACGTATGAAAAACAGCCGGTATCATGGAGCTAGAATGGACAACAGCCTCTGAATCTATGTGTGGGCAAGTGCACCAATCCCATGTACACGACAGGCATGACAGAATACCCCTCCCACAACGCCCCCCACCGGTTTGGGCTTGTGAGGGAACCTCCTGTGAAAAGCTCCCAGTAAACGAGGTGCATGAACCTGACCAGCCGGTTCCCCTGAGCTTCCCTCGACCCCAAATCCCTTCCAGTGTATCAAATACTGAAGGCGACGACACACTCTCCTGGAGTCAAGTATAGCCCCCACTTCGTATTCATCGTCAGCATCTACCAAAGAGGGAAGAGGAGTAGCAGGAAGGCGTGTATCCGGTTGCACTGGCTTCAACAGGGAAATATGAAAGACAGGGGTATCTTCATTGAAGGAGGCAATCTCAATTTCAGGGCTACAGGATTGATTACCTGCATAACAGGAAAGGGACCAATATATTTGGGCCTAAATTTGCATGCCCCCTTCAAGGCCAAATGTTTAGTGGACAGCCACACTTTGTCGTCTTGCTGGTACGTTGGGCCTGTGTGTCTATGTGCGTCTGCTGACTTTTTGTAATCAATTTTGGCCTTATCGAGATTGTCATGGATAGAGGAATGCACGATCTGTAAATGTGAGACTAAATCCTGTACAGCGGGTATGGCACTAGGTCTCAATGGAGAAAAGGGTAGGACTTTAGGGTGGAACCCGTAGGAAGCATAAAAAGGGGAAAACAGCGTAGAAAAGTGATGGCTATTATTGTAGGATAGTTCTGCCAACCAAATCAACTCATCCCATTCTTTTTGTTCCTGCAGTAGTTGACAACGCAAAAACTGTTCGAGGCTTTGATTCACCCGTTCGGTTTGTCCGTCTGTCTGGGGGTGATGGCTAAAAGACAGACGGACTTCCATTTGCAGAGATTTACACAACTGTTTCCAAAATTTGGATATAAACTGAGAGCCTCTATCGGTGACAAGGATAGACGGAAGACCATGGAGTCTAACTATATTTTGTAGAAAGACACCCGCTAGTACAAGAGATGTAGGTAGACATTTCAACGGGATGAAATGAGCTGATTTGGTGAACATGTCCACTACAACTAAAAGAGTGGTATTGCCTCTTCGTGTCTTTGGTAACTCTACAATGAAGTCCATTGAAACAGACTGCCAGGGAGCTACTGGTGTAGGTAGGGGAAGTAACAAGCCCACTAACCCTTTGTGTGAGGATTTCCCTTGAGCACCTATGTGACAAGTTTGAACATATTGTTGTATGTCTTTGACCATTTGAGGCCACCAGCAGTATCTCTTTATCAACTCTATTGTTCTTTTATATCCCAGATGCCCTGCCACACCATGTGAGTGGCACCATTCCATCACTTGTTGTTGAAGGGATACAGTGGGAATGAACAACCCTCCCTGCACATAATGAAGGTCTGTCTTAACCGTGGACTGGTGTTGTTGCAATATGTCTTGCGAAGCGAGCTCTTGTTGGGCATTTTTTACTTGTAGGAGGAATTCTCTCTCTGACGTAAGCACTCCGATTATCCTTTGAGGAGCAATGATACAAGGGGGATTCTCATCACAAGGGATCGGTTCGAACCCCAGACGAGATAAGGCGTCAGCTTTACCGTTTCGTTTAACAGATCTGAAATGTATACTAAAATCGTACTCGTTAAAGAACTGTGTCCATCTCAGTTGTCGCATGGACAAAGCCCTCGCCGACTTTAGATACTGTAGATTACGGTGGTCTGTTAGGACAGTGACTGTGTGCTTTGTACCCAAGAGATACTGTCTCCATTCTTCCAGTACTTTCTTGATGGCCAGGAGTTCTCTTTCCCCAACTGCATAGTTTACCTCAGCAGGAGTCAACTTGTGGGAATAATAAGCCACAGGATGTAATTCACCGGTGTCAACATCCGCCTGAGACAGAATCCCTCCTACAGCTACTTGTGAGGCGTCCACCTCCACCACATAAGGACTGGAGGGATCAGGGTGTTTGAGAATGGGGGCCTGCGTAAATGCGGTCTTTAGGAAGTTAAAAGCCCTGTCTGCTTCCTCTGACCAATGAAAGGGGACTCCCTTCTGCAATAAACGAGTGATAGGGGCCACTAGATCCGAAAACTGGTGTATAAATCGCCTGTAGAAATTCGAGAACCCAATGAATTGTTGGATTTCTTTGATATTCTTGGGGGGTGGCCATTCCAAAACAGCACTGACTTTTCGTGGATCCTTGCGCAGACCCATTGCTGACACAATAAATCCCAGAAAAGCGACCTGGTGGCGATGGAAGAAACATTTGTCTAGCTTGCAGAAGAGATTATTAGCTTGTAACTGATGTAGGACCGCTTTTACATGACCCGTATGTTCCTCAAAGGTCTTGGAATATATTAGGAGATCATCAATGTAGGCTATTACATGCTTGTCAAGATACTCCTTCAGCACTTCATTGATGAAATATTGGAATGCTGAAGGAGCATTACAAAGCCCGAAGGGCATCACCAAATACTCGTACAGCCCGAATTTGGTGCAGAATGCCGTTTTCCACTCATCCCCATCTCTGACTCGGACCAAGTGATAGGCCCCACGTAGATATAATTTCGGGAACCATTTGGCATCCTTCACTTGATCGAGCAGAGAGGAGATGAGCGGTAAGGGGTACTTGTTCTTAATAGTGATAGCGTTTAACGATCTATAGTCGATGCAACATCGTAATCCCCCTTCCCTCTTCGGAATGAAAAACAATGCTGAGGAAGCAGGGGACCTAGAGGAACTGATGAACCCAAGCTCTAACATGGTGTCAAGGTATTCCCTTAAATACAGATTCTCTTTTTCGGTAAGGGAATACACTCTACTGGTCGGTATACGAGCGTCAGGTTGCAAATCTATATGGCAGTCATATACTCTATGAGGGGGCAAACTAGTAGCTTTTTCTTGATCAAACACTGTCTGATACTCTTGATACACAGGGGGTAAAACTTTATCGGGTTGTTCTACCAATTCCAGTTCTGCAGAAACATCCGAAACCACAAGAACCGTTTTTTGTGCTGGGAAGCAGCTCATCTTGGATGATTGATTCATAGGATTTGAACTACCAGTGGCTGTATGTTGTTCGCCTTCTTTTATGAAACTGAGACTGGTTTTCTGCCAATCAATGTGGGGATTATGGAGGCGTAACCAAGGAAGACCCAAGACCACTGGAAACTGAGGAGATTCGATCAAATCAAAAGCTAAAACCTTCCAATGTGATGGTTCTATATGCATATCCAAAGGAATACTGGAGTGCGTGATGGGTCCAGATTTCAGAGGACCCCCATCGATGGTAAACACTTCCTCTGGTGTTTTCTTTCGTAATGTAGGGACATTATTGGCGATGGCCCATTGATAATCCATAAAATTACCTGAGGCCCCTGAATCTATCATAAGAGACTGTGTGATAGAGTGTGAAAGCCAGAACAATCTGGATGTAATAAAAAAATGTCCTTCAGTAGTCATTAATGAGGAGACCATGTGACCCAAAGGACCCGGCGGTACGGTCTCTGTTACCTGCGGGTCTACTAGTTTTCCGACTTGCGGAATAGCTTAGGTTTAACCGGACATTCTCTCAGGGAATGGCCTGGTTTGCCGCAATAGAGACGTAACCTATTCTCCCTGCGTCTCTTTTTTTCGGCCTCACTCAAAGGTCCTTTGATACTGCCTATTTGCATAGGCTCAGGATCCTCAGACTTGATGTCAGACTCTGGTTTTCTTTCTCTATGGCTGAATCTAGGATGTTCGCACCTTACTCTGTCTTTACGTCTTTCTCCCAATCTATGATCCAGTTTTACCACCAAATCGATTAATTCTGGACAGGTTGCAGGAGGATCTACAACATGAGCCAACTCGTCTTTAAGTTCATCACGTAGGCCTTTGTAAACAAGCATTTACAATGCAATGGTTTTGCCTTTGTTAAAGTTAGAGCTATTGGCATTGCTCTTGACATTTTTTTTTATTTATGTTTTTTTTAACATAAATAAATGGCATTGTCATTTACAATAGCAGGGCAGGGCACAGGGAAGGGGGGAGAGGAGAGACGAAGGAGAGCTGCGGGCTCAGGGAAGGGGGGGCGAGGAGAGACGAAGGAGAGCTGCGGGCTCAGGGAAGGGGGAGAGGAGAGACGAAGGAGAGCTGCGGGCTCAGGGAAGGGGGGGCGAGGAGAGACGAAGGAGAGCTGCGGGCTCAGGGAAGGGGGGAGAGGAGAGACGAAGGAGAGCTGCGGGCTCAGGGAAGGGGGGGCGAGGAGAGACGAAGGAGAGCTGCGGGCTCAGGGAAGGGGGGAGAGGAGAGACGAAGGAGAGCTGCGGGCTCAGGGAAGGGGGGGCGAGGAGAGACGAAGGAGAGGTGCGGGCTGTTGTTGTAATGCTTGCATGGATGAGTTGGTGGATGCATGGATGGGTGCATGCATGGATGGGTGTATGGATGGGTGTATGGATAGATGGATGGGTGGATGGATAGATGCATATATACAGCCAATCCCTCAACAATTTATGCAATCCACCAACCCATCCAACCAACAACCCATCCATGCATCCACCCATACATCCATGCATCATGCATACATCCATCCATCATGCATCCATCCACCCACTGTGTCCCACTCCGACCTCTCTAAATATAACTCATTTTTTCTGTATAAAGAGATGACTGTATTCACTAGTGTATGCAGTAGTGTGTGGTGGACTTAGTTTGAGTGTTTGTTTCCTGCACACTCACACACTTCCCCTACACATTCACACACTGCTCACCCTGCAAACTCACACAATGTGCACCCTGCACACTCACACACTGCAGTCACTGTCACTCTGCAGTCACTGTCACTCTGCAGTCACTGTCACTCTGCAGTCACTGTCACTCTGCAGTCAGTCTGCACTCACTGTCACTCTGCAGTCAGTCTGCACTCACTGTCACTCTGCACTCACTGTCACTCTGCACTCACTGTCACTCTGCACTCACTCTGCACTCACTGTCACTCTGCACTCACTGTCACTCTGCACTCACTGTCACTCTGCACTCACTGTCACTCTGCACTCTCACTCTCGCACTCACTCTGCACTCACTGTCGCTCTCGCACTCACTCTGCACTCACTGTCGCTCTCGCACTCACTCTGCACTCACTGTCGCTCTCGCACTCACTCTGCACTCACTGTCGCTCTCGCACTCACTCTGCACTCACTGTCGCTCTCGCACTCACAGGCACTCACACTCACTCTGCACTCACTCTGCACTCACTCTGCACTCACTCTGCACTCACTGTCATTGCACTCACTCACTCTTGCACACACTGTCACTCTTGCACGCACTCTGCACACACTGTCGCTCTCGCACTCACTGTCGCTCTCGCACTCACTGTCACTCTGCACTCACTGTCACTCTGCACTCACTGTCACTCTGCACTCACTGTCACAAACACGTTGCTCGGGGCATTTGTTGACAAAGCAAAGCAGTTCCATTAAGTGTCAAACAGGTATAGAGCAGGTTTGCTTTCCCATGTATGTCTGTATTTGAGGTGAGTTGCATGAAAAAGATGCATCACCTTATCAAAGAGGAACTCCAATAGCCCCCAGCACCTCCCTTTGCCAGGAGGATGTGAACTCCTACACAGAAGCAGGGCAGAGTCCTCCATGCTGGGCCCTTGGCCCAGGATAGAAGGAGACGCATTCTATGGAGAATGACAATGTGCTAAATGGGGACCCTGCCCCAGACCTGACAAACAACACCTACATCTGACCTCGGGAATTTGTCCTCGGGCCCCAGAGAATAAATCCGACCCTGTCTGAAGCCTTAGGCCGGTCAGCAGGTGGAAAGCAGCAGGGCCGTCATCCCATGCGGATGTCAACAGTGGAAGTGCGCAGTTTTTCTGTCGACCTAAACTTCTACCGCGTGTCCCCTCCACTCCAAAATCTAGGGGGGGAGGGGATAAATCCCTTACGCTTCCTGTTCCCATCAACGAAGATAGTCAGAGCAGTCACAACAAACACACATGGACATGGTCATACACGAGCAGTCACCGGGCAGGAGCTCACACAGACGTGTAGGCGCACACAAACCGGCGGTGTCACCAGTAGCATTGAAGTTTGACTACTCGTCTGGACATCATTTAACAATAGTATTAGACAGGGGGCTTCTTGCAGACAGTCACAGGGCCTCGAGAAGAACCACCCATAGGTCCCCGACAGACGTTCGTAGTCTTTACGGTCTATGGGGGCGGACATTTCCAGTGTCCTGCGGATCCTGCTTTGGAGGTGTTTATGGGATGGGGAAAGAGACGAACACCCCCACCCCCACCCCCACCCCCCGCCTTTTTTTTTTTATTCAGTCTTGGTACACGCACTCTTCCTGCGCGCTGGGTTTGCCCTAGTTGCCTCCAAGTTATGAGCACGAGGGGCAAATATGAGTATATCCAGACCATTCAATCCTTGGCCTCTATTTAGAAACAAGAACCTCCCACCCCGCCCCCCCCCCCCCCACACACTTCTTCGGGCAAGAAAGTCGTGCCATTTCCAGGGAATTCCAAGGTTAGGAGACTGAGACGACTGCTGACATGACACCGTGCCAGCCCCTCCGCCTCGCCTCCTCCTGCTCTTCCTCTTTTTACCTCACCGGATCGTACCCGCAAGAACCTTATCTGTTTTGGGAGTCGCTGGGCCTCAACCCTCCGCGCTGCCAGATGTTCCTCAATGCCACTCCCTTGCCTACATGTTTGTTGTCCCTGGCCCTTCGGATTGTGGCAAGCCCTCAGCCCACCCTCCCACCCACTCTCACGTGACCAGCCCCTCTGACCACCCTCCTACCCACTCCTCCAGAACCCAGTTTGTCCGCCCAGGTTCCCAGTCACGTAGCAAGCGTGACACGAACTATAGCTTAAGTGAAGAACATTGCCTACGAAAGTCCGCGCTATATAAAATTGCATAAATAAATAAAAAAATAATCACCAGTTGCTTTACACACGTACACACTAATTTTGTTATGCACAGGCAGATTAAGTGATTTGCTCAGAATCCCAGGCTGTTGAGCGTCCCTGCCGAGACTCGAACTCTGTTCTACAGCCAGACAACCATGTAAAATATATTTATATGTGAATTACACTGTTTTATTATCGTACAAACAATGGTTTCCAACCTCTTAATCCGCATAAATAGTGTCCTCAATTAAAATTATTGGCATCATCTTCAGGGGTAGCCTCATTTTAATGCATTTGCGATTTCAACCAATGGCAGAATTAGAAAGAAAAATTACATTTTCGGAACATAATATAAAACATCTTCAGAGTTAGGTTAGCATGTTATTCTTCTCCAGGGTGACCCACACATATACACGCTGATGCTGCCGATTCTCTTGCTGTCAGGGCGTTTTCTCTCACGGTTTAATCTTTCTTCCTCTCGCGCACATTTCATCCTTTACATTCACTGTCACGCTTTCCTCTGTCCCGCTTACACACTTTCTCACAAACTCACTTTTTTTTCATTTTATTCAAGCTCACTCACACACCCTTCCACCTGAGCGCATCTTTGTATGTAATATATACCCTTTCACATCTTTTTATGTAATATATACTATATTATGTAATATATAGCCTTTCACACTTCCCCATTCCCTCGGAACCCTGCTCTCTCACACGAGCGCGCGCCCACACACACACTATAAACCAAATCTAGGCATCTCTATACCCACAATTATAATGAAAAAATGCCAATTTAAAACGTATGGTATTTGTCATTTATAGGCACACGTTGGCATTTAACAACTGTCACCACGAAGCAATCTACAGAGCCCGGAGCCAACATTCACCAGAGCTAATAGTAGTAAGAAACGTAGGTGTGCAGCACTACAGAAAAACGGGAAAGAAGGGGAAATTGTAGGCGCCATATGTTTCCATGCTGCTGTATGTTGTGGTGTCTGAGGATGCCTTACTTAGTGTTCATTCGATTGATGCGCTGTAAACACTGATCCACTCTGCTTCGGAGAGAGAGTAGAGCTGGGCCAGAGCCGCCCTTTACATGCCATGATCGCCGGCGGCCACTAAAAGGCCAGTGGGGCTGGGAACTCGTTAGTCACATATCAGGGTCGCATCCTTGAAAACGCCTGGCAGGGCTGTGACTAGGTCGGGTTGCTTCTAGCAGACTGCTAGGGGGCGCCTGATGAGCAGATGGCGTGTGACTGACTCTTTCCCAGCCATCCCAGCTGTTGAGAAACACCAGCCTGTCTGGATTTGGGTTACTCCGCTGAAAGCAGCCAAATGGTGGACCATGGTGTAAAAGCGACAACGCCCGAGTATGCCAACTGGCCAGACAGGGTTTGTGTATACCTAGGCTAAGCGCTTTATCAAATCATTCAACAAATTATGCGGTTTTAAAATGCTCATCTGCGCCTAGATACCACGGCCCCTGACGGCCAGATAAGGAGCTTTGTGGGATAAGCGGGTCTGCCTTTGATCCCTTTCAGGTCCTTATCGGGCTGATAGAGGCCTGTGGTGCGAGGTGTCAGCCTCACACTGCGACCTGCCCAGGTGACACCTCTGATAGCGATGCGGCGCAGTACCGAGACCCGTGCTCGTCTCAGGGTTAGACCTCGATGAGATTAAGGCCAGGAGATAGCTCCGTGGGTTAAAGCACCTGCTGCCACTAGGTCCGCATAGCCTTTTGTCTTTCCTAAACTGAAAAACAAGCGTGCCGGTGAATAGTTTATTACAAATGAGTTATGCCTCTGCCAGGGTCAACTGACACCGATAAAGGCAACCCCCCTAACCAGAAACTTTACGGTACCTCAAACAGTTAAAGGGACACCCAGCTGTCCAGCTCGAGCCCTTCTCAATTTTCTAACCTGAAAACACATGTATTGGCTGACTAGGCGACCATTTCTTTCGTTATTGCCCTAATCAGCTTCAACCTCAGAGACCATGAATCTATGACACAGACTTTAAATAAGACTGCTTAATAGAGTGTTTGCAAGAAATTAAAGGGCGCTTATTGGTGTGCTGATATTCACAAAGTAGATCCACATTTATTACTTCCGCTTGGATATTAGCTATTCTGAGCGTGGTGTCGCTTGGGGGTGGGGGGGGGGAGTAAACAACGGCCGACCTAATCAGCGGGAGGAGGGCGGGAACAAACACGGACAGTGGGAGGGGGGCGGGAAAAAGACCACGGCAGGGAAAGAAAACAACGGCCGATCTAATCCTAACCGGATGACGTGGCGGAGGCTCGGCCGGCTGGGCCAATCCCAGCGCGGCCCTGGCTGGAGGCACACGGCTGCTTCCTTCGGGCCGGATCTCGCTGCGGGCAGCATCTCCGGTCTCCCTCACAACACGGGAGACCGGCAAACCAGGAAATGGCTTCCCCAAGGAAGGGGGAAGCGAAACCACGTCCTCCCGGCCCCGCCCACAACCAGGCGGCGGGCCGGACATCTTCTTCCGGTGTTTCTAATGCCGGACCAGATTCAGGGGCGTTCCCGGCTTTCGGCTGACGTCGCGTGACGTCGGCAAAAGCCAAAGAATCTCGGGAACGCCCCCGAATCTGGTCCGGCATTGACGGACAGGCCCCTCGTCCAATGGCTAGGCTCCATTTATGGAGCCAGCCAATGAATGACGAGGGCCGACCCAAACCCACACTACAGTTCTCATTAGGTTTTCGCCTGCGCGAAAAAGATGCGCAGAGCGCATCTTTTCTCCAGGCAAAACCTAAAAAGAGCACTGCGTTTATTGGCTGGCCAATCCGCTTCTACAACCAATCGGTTGAATGTAGTAATATAGGTGATAAGATCTTTCAATCCCTGCTTTAGATTTAATAGCTCTGTATCAGCAGCATGTGTAAAGGAATGCTTGTCAAACATTTTACGCAATTCCCTACGAAATGCATCATAATCTAATAACATGGGGTCGTCTTTTTCTATCAAGGGAATAGTCCAGTTAGCTGCCGAACCCCCCAGATATGACAGAACAAAGGCCACCTTTGCCTGGTCGTTAGGAAAACAGGCAGCTTTGCACAGGAAATGTAGCTGGCACTGTGTCAAAAACGCAGCGCATTTCAAGGGATCACCATAAAATCTTTCAGGGGGTGCCAGAGGAATGGTTTGAGGAGTGACCACTTGAACTACAGGGGAGGGATTGCTGGCTCCTGATCTCTCTCCTCCTAGCCCACTTAACGCCTCTAATCTATCGGCAATGTTTTGGGTTTCTCGCTGGAGATTCCCCACCATGCTTGCGACATCCTGTAGCGTGAGGTCCATGACACCTGGGAGACAATTAGATATAGGCTTCACGTTCTGTCATGCACGCACCTTTGTTGTCTCAGAAGTGTCCTGGATCCACGAAGCTAAATCCCCTATCTTCCCCTCGTCACCTCCCAGGTGTCAGGAATTAAACACTAACACCCGAAAAGGTAATCAAGGAGAACACAGGGGAACAAAACAAGGGTAGGAAGGGGAAAAAAGGATAATTCTCCACCGGTCTTCTTCCACTCAGAGGATATTCTTATCGTCTGTTATGGCACTGCAGTAAGATATAAGAAAAATAAGTAAAAACTATTCCCTCCCTCGCTAGCCCTTAATGTGGTAAGTGTCATATACCTAATAGTACCTTGTGGAATATCGGGGAGAATAACAAGGAAACCAAGGAAGATGTCTGGAACGCTGTAGCTTGACTTAATAGGGCGGGTGATGTGTATTTGTAAGCTGAAACACAATCAACACAATATGTAAACCGTGCACTACACCCCACCAGGGTATTTCTGCTATGAGAAGCACTCACCACTATTATCATGTAAACGCTCCTCAAAGTATCTCCACCGGTACCTTTCGAAGGTACAACTGTGATTCTATCTACCTGTAGAATCACTACTACTTCAGTACAAAATCCCCTGAAACAACTTAAAGAATTGGAACCCAAAGTCCAATGAACACCGCTTTAGAATCAGCGGAAAACGATAATAACGTAAAACAAGAACAGAACAAGAATCCTGGAAGCAAGCCGCTTCTAAGGACAACCAAACACCAGAACGGACTCGCGAATACCGTAAGAGGCGGACTCCAACCGCCACGAACAGCTAGCTCCTCGGACGCCACAAACACAACCCGGAACGAGAAGGGACACACACTGGCTAAACGCGAAGCGCTTCCTACAGGTTCGGGGCCGGTTTAAGACCTAAAACACTATACTCCTGCGCATGCGCGGTAACGACGCATGCGCCATAACTTATGCAGCTGAGTTTGCCAACAATTGCCAACCACGTATGAAAAACAGCCGGTATCATGGAGCTAGAACGGACAACAGCCTCTGAATCTATGTGTGGGCAAGTGCACCAATCCCATGTACATGACAGGCATGACAGCACCACTTCATTAGCACTTTTTTACCACATTATCACAAAAATGCAGCTCCCCTGTAGTCAGGCGTTGTAGCATAATTGGGTGGCACTAGGCTACCCAGCTGGAACGACGATGAGAAGCATGCCACCAACTAGATTTGTGGGTGAGGGGCCTTTGAAAGAAACCTAATGGGTTTCTGGCTCTCAAAAAAGTATTAGTGAGTCGTCTATATTAGTGGGTTTGTCCACTATGTTTTTTTGTAATTTATCCTGGGGATAGGGACGTACCCCTTCAGAATCCTTGCTCTCTGGCATCACAGCCTTCTTCGGCCCGGCTTGCTTGAATCCTGATGGTGCAATGAGCAAGGGACTCACGTCTGAGTATACCTCCCACACATAGGGAGCTTGTTTCCTTCCCAGTATAAGAATTGGCTTGGTAGTTTGGTTTGCCCTGTTCCCATCATGCACTGGGACAGGAACAGACTAATTTGCATATAGCCAGGTTCTGAGCTGGGATGGTGCAGTGAGCTAAAAAACGGTGATGGATTAAAACCATGATCTATTGACTTGGTAAGAGTATTCTGCATCATTCAGAAACTCTGTCCATCACCACCCCCTTTTCCAAAAAAGGTTGGAGACCTGTCATAAACTTAGGAGAACTAAACAAATATTTGGTTTACAGACACTTCAAGATGGAGGGCATCCATCTCTTGAGGGATTTACCTCTAGAGGGAGACTCACTAGTCAAACTGGACCTAAATGATGCTTACTTCACTATTCCCATGGCCGAATCCCACCAACCCTTTCTTCAATTTGTCTGGAAAAATCACCTTTACCAATTTCAGGCTCTCCCCTTCGGACTCTCCACTGCCCCTTGGTGCTTCACCAAGGTCATGAGAGCTGTTGCCTCATCTCTAAGAATAAGGGGCATTCGTTTAATCATTTACTTAGACGACATTCTTATAATGTCTCAAGATCCTTCACAACTGGCCGAAGACCTGAAGACTGTGATCGATCTCCTAGAAAGTTTAGGATTCATCATAAACAAATATAAATAAATTCTGTCCCCTTCCAGATCTCTGGAGTTCCTAGGTTTCACAGTAGACACATTGAAATGTCTCCTTTTACTACCTTCAAAAAAGATGACCAAAATCAGGAAGGAAATAAGACACGTCCTGAAACAGCAAGACTTATCTCTGAGAGAGCTAGCCAGACTTCTGGGTCTCCTCTCCTCCTCCATCCAAGCCATCTTTCCTGGTCCCCTCAACTATCGGGCCATCCAAAGAGTAAAGGCAAGAGCCCTAAGAACTAGCCTCTGGTACAAGGATCGGATCTGTCTGGATCAAGAAGCCAAATCGGAACTAGACTGGTGGCTCACGAACCTAGATGCTAGAACGGAAAAGCAATCTTTGGTTCAAAACCAGAGTTTGTTTTAGAATCAGTTGTGAGCCTTCATGATTGGGGAGCTTGCCTTCTCAATCAGAACACTGGTGGTATCTGGTCACAAGGGGAATCATCTCACCACATAAATTATTTAAAACTAACAGCTGGGCTTTTCGCCCTCATGAGCGCTTCAAGTCTGCAGACCTCTCGAATCTAGCAAAGAAACTTTGGATGTTCTGTCTGTAACATAAGATCGCTCTCAAAGCAGAATACCTTCCGGGGAATCAAACATCTCCGCAGACTGGAACTCAAGATTCCAGTTAGATCACAGCAATTGGCAAACTGAATGTTTCCTGGTTCATTACCCTAAACAAGATCTGGGGCCCTCTAGAGATAGACTTATTTGCGAGCAGACTAACCTTTCAACTGGAGAACAACTTCTTAGAAAGGAGCCAAGGTGTACGCATTCCCTCCCTTCGCCATGATTCAGAGAGTTCTTCAGATAGGGAGACAGGATCAGTGCTTCCTTGTCCTAATAACTCCCTTTTGGCCATCCGAAGCATGGTTCCCCACCACTCTAGAACTAGCTTGCAACCCCCCCTTCTTAATTCCTACCCTAGAGAATCTTTTTGCAGACGTAGACAAAGGAGTTCACCCCCTAATTCAGAACAGGAGTTTAACCCTTCTTGCCTGGAGAGTGTCAGGAGAACCAATGAAATCTCAGGACTTCCGGCGACGGCTGCAACTCTCCTCAGAGAGTCTTGGGCCCCAGGCACTCACTACAGATATAACAACATATGGAGAATCTGGGTGTGTTAGTGCCTCGAAAGGAACCTGCAATCCTTGGAAGCACCTATTGTTGACATAGTTAACTTCCTTGTTAAACAATTTGATAAAGGCCTCAGCTATAGAACTAACCAATACAAGAAGGGGCCCCCCGATACTGATATTGGGCAGACAGGCAGGGTAAAAGGTTTGCTCAGCTATAGAACTATCAATTGCTATAGATAGGCTATTTCTGCTGGTCAGGTCCTTGTCAATGGTAAAACGGTAGGTAAAAGTGTCATTGTTTGGAGAGTGATGAAAAGCATTCATTTAGGAAGACCTCCTAAATCTAAATACGAAAGTCTTTGGGATGTCAAACTAATCCTTGATCTTTTCAATAACTGGCCTGTTAAGTCTCTCCTCAATAAAAAACAAAAACCTTTCCATTAAGCTGGCTACTCTACTATGTCTAATCTCATGCAGAAGGGTCTCTGATGTCAAAGCCCTGGAGATTACGAATATATCTTTTAACATGTTCGGACTCAAATTTGAGATTTATAGAAGAACAAAGACTATGTCAGATTCAATTTTTTACCCACGTTTTGATTTATGTCCAAAACTTTGCGTTGTGGACTGCATGAGAGAGTGTGATCGCAGAATGTTTGCTCTTCGCCTTCAGGATTTTAATCAATTACTTATATCCTTTGTTAAACCCCACAAAGGCATAACCTTGACCTCTATTACTAGACGGGTTAAGACTGTTATGAGTTTAGCAGGTATTGACTTAAATAAATTTCAAGCTCACTACCTTAGAGGGGGACCACGGCCAGTAAATCTCTCTGGTCTGGAGGTAAGTTGGACAACATTCTCAAAGCTGCTGACTGGTTAAATGCTAGCACCTTTGCTCAGCATTATTGCAAGCATATTGAACATATGTCTGATGTTGTTTTACAAAGCTACCAACATGCATAATGTAGCCTACGTTCTTGTAATGAAATTGCGATTCTCATAGTAACATGACTAGAGAATCTCAATTTCATTAAAGACACGGAGGCTGACATTATCCCTCCCATCCCACCCCTTGGTGGTCTTACAATGATTTAATGCTGTTTTTGTTACAGTTTATTACTGTACTTTTTATTAACAGTACTTGTTTCATCTCTTGTTCCTTTTCACTTGATAAGTTTGACACAATTGTTTACATTCAAGAGATATTGACTTCTTTCTCTTTTCAGATAACGCTCCTTAACTGTGTGTCGTCTGGCCTTTGGTTTTACCTTCGTTCTTCCTTCTCCTTCATCCTGCTCATCAGAAGATCTTTTTGATGTTTCAAGTTTCATGAACTTATTTTCCTCCACATTTAAAAGAGGCAGATTGTTGATGGCTTATGCCTGTCATGTGTTGCTATTGTTCTATTCTGGAACCTTTTAATATTGTGATGTAAGCGGCTGCTTGGACTGCTTTAAAGGAATTATGCATAATGTCAGCCTCTGTGTCTTTAATGGAATCCAGATTCTCTAGTCATGTTAATATGAGAATCGCAATTAACTGTTACAAAATGTTATTAATGATTTTTACTAGGATGTTTCTATGCTGTAAAACATGTTACTTGGTGTAACGGTTTTTCAAAAGACCGAACACTTGAATACATTGAATTTAATAGTTAGAGGATACTCTGCTGTCTGTGCACAACAATATGGCCATTTGTCATATCACTCTATCACTGTTGGCAGAGTCACATCGCACATGCTATCTGCAAACCATCTATACAGTTTACACCCTTGCACCCTCTCTAACATAATAGTCCTTGTAAGAGGAGCTAATTCCCTCATTTCTTCAGGGAACGAATGGGTATTTCGCTTTTACCGTGTTGTGCAGCCTTTGATACATAACAAAATCTAATGGGCTACTGGTACCCAAATACGTAGGTTGCTCTTATGTAAAAAACTGCGAGTACTGAACCAATTGACCCATCCATATTAGACCATGTTTTTTAAGAGTAGCTATCACCAAGTTCTCCTTAGTAGTACTAAATGCTGGTTTGTATACAGTTTACGTGGAGAAGAAAACCGGAGCAGAGACCTTCATGCATAGCTAATCCCATGTTCTACCCGTACATACAACTATAGACGTAATCTCTGGTGATATGTGGCCTGCTGATACAATGATGTGGCTAGTGTACCCTGTATCATAGAAAAAGTTTGTAGGAGGCCCCCTCTTGGTAGTTTTCAGGGACCAGGGGGAATTTACAAAGAAATATGGGGTGTCCCGATTTATAACAAGCCTAAAAGACCTGCTGCTCAATTTGAGTGTTCTGTATATCTCCGAGTGCTCTGGGATCAAGCCTAGATTTAGCAACCTTTCACATCAGAAAGGACTTTAATGTGTACTTAGTACATAAACAGTCTGCAGATGATATATACGTTGGGTGACAAATAATAAAACTAAAATTAAAATTAAAACAACTAACTTCTGATATAAAATATCTGTATTTATTCTCATTTAGTACAGAAAAGGACATATCATAGTGTTTAAAAATTAAAAAACATATATAGTCAGTCAACACAATATTATACACATTCATTATAATAAAATAACATTTGGTACATAATTACAAAATTGCAATAGAATTCACAGTTTTAAATCATAACGAAAAGAATCACTATTCGAGTCGACGCAGCGTTTCGGTTTTCCTTATATGACACCTTCTTCAGGACAGATTCTTTGGCACTAGTCTTTGTATTTAGATCCACCCTGATTATTGGTGGTGTTCAATGCCCCAGTCATGTACGAGCTGTTGGCATCAATATTAAATGTTTAGTTTTCAGGTTATCTCTCTTCTTTAATTTAATTTAAATTTGAATTTAAAAACATTTGTTGAGCGCACTTTTACCCAGCGGTTTCATGGCGCTTTACAGATTACAAACAGCGGCAGTGGCAGGGGGAAATTAGGCGGGGAAGGCTCGGGAGAAAAGAAAAGTTTTAAGGCTTTTCCGGAACTGTATATAGGAAGGTAAAGTGCGGAGTCCCACCGGGAGGGAGTTCCAGAAAGCTGGGGCGAGAACAGAAAATTTGGTTCCACCAGCCTTCTTCTTTTTGAATCGTGGAGTGGCCAGGAGTGCCATGTGGGTGGAGCGAAGTTCTCTACCCGGCATGTAAGGCTTGATAGCAGAACATATGAACTCCGGAGCGGTGCCCATTTTGGCCTGGAAAGTGAGGCAGCCAAGTTTGAATAAGGCTCTCTCTTTCACAGGCAACCAGTGTAATGTCTGCAGTAAAGGGGTGGCACGATGAAATTTGGGCAGGCCATGAATCAGGCGAGCAGCCTGATTCTGCACTAGTTGCAGACGATGAATAGCATAGGCCGGCGCGCCATTATAGATTATGTTGCCATAATCAAGGCGTGAGAGC
This sequence comes from Lissotriton helveticus, assembly GCF_964261635.1. NCBI lineage: Eukaryota > Metazoa > Chordata > Amphibia > Caudata > Salamandridae > Lissotriton > Lissotriton helveticus. Next base: position 353,042,694 of record NC_136068.1, read on the forward strand.
ACCATTGCCATTACGATGATTTTTAGTGCCGGGAGGGAGAAAAAGCGGGAGATCTTCCTGATTGTCCTAAGGGAGAAAAAACAAGAAGACACAACAGAACTAACCTGAGAATTAACGAAGAGTTGGGAATTGAGGAAAATACCGAGAGTTTTGACTTTAGGGACAGGAAGTGGGGGAGCACCAAGTGAAAGGGGCCAGTGAGAGGGAGACCAAGGGCTGCAACCACCTCCGGTCAAGACCAACTCCGTCTTGTCCGGATTAAGTTTGAGGTGGTTGCAGTTCATCCAGTCCTGAATGAACAACATAACAGTTTGGACATTCAAGGCGGATGAGGAAGAATGGGAAAGATTAAAAATTAGCTGGAGGTCATCGGCGTAATTGAACACCGTGACCTCGAGCTGCTGTAACATAAAAATGAGGGGGTAGATGTATAAATTAAACAAAAGAGGGGAAAGTGAAGAGCCCTGGGGAACGCCACACACCACCTTACGGGGGGCGGCAGCGAAACCAGCAAGATGGACCGCCTGAGCCCTCTCGCTCAGGAAGGACTGGAGCCACGCGAAGGCTAAGCCCTCTATGCCCGCCGCCCTGACACGGGTGAGAAGGATGGAGTGGTCCACCGTGTCAAAAGCGGCGGACAGATCTAAGAGAATGAGGGCTTGCGGGAGGTTGGTATCAATGCCTTCGCGTAGCTCGTCCATCACCGAGATCACCACCTTCTCCGTAGAGTGGAGGGGCCGGAAGCCCGCCTGGCAGGGGGAGAGGCAGTGATTAATCTCCACATGGGTGCTCAAGGTGCTGGTCACGTGAGTTTCTAAAACCTTGCCGAGGTAAGGCAAGAGAGAAATGGGACGATAGTTCGAAGGGGACGATGGATCGGCGCCGGTCTTTTTTAGGATGGGGATGACAACCGCGGATTTGTGAGGGATAGGAACAACCCCATTACCAAGTGAGTCATTAAGAAGTGTGAGTGGCGGGGTAGGACAAGCTAGGAAGATTTCTCTAAGGATACAGGCGGGGGCAAAGTCCAGAGGAGAGCCCAACTTCACCCTTTGAAGCAGGGGAAGAAGTGTAGCTTTGGTCAAGAGAGGAATGGTAGTTAATTAGGAGATGATAGGAGGAGGGGAGGGATTGATGAATGCAGAGGATGGAGGGGAGATGTTGGCTTTGATCTTTGCGACCTTATCAACGAAAAAATCGTTGAGTTGCTCGCAGAGGGATTGGGAGGGGGGGATCACAGCAGCAGTTCTGTCAGATGAGGCCAATTCATGCACGGTAGCAAAAATTTCTTTTGATTGGGACTCCGCCACCAATATCCTATTAGAATAGAACTCAGTTTTGGCGTGAAGAATGCCCTGTTTATAAATCTTGAGAACAGATAAGTAAGTGTTTTTTAAAGCAGGACAATACGCTCTTCTCCATGCTCGCTCAGCTCTGCGTGCGGCAAGCTTCTTCTCCTTGAGGTCTGAGGTGAACCAACGGTTAGCAGCGTGAGCACGCTTAACCGTGATTCGCCTCAGAGGGGCGAATTCATCGCCCGCTTGGGTCAGCCACTTGTTAATGATAGCCAGCTGGGTAGGGGCTGCAAGTCCGGAGAGGTCAGGGCTGGATTTGGCCAGAGACGAGCAGAAGGATGGCATGTCGGCTTTGCCCCATTTCCTGACCCAGGTGTTCTTGGGATGCGGGGGCTTAGTCTCTGGGGCTAGGGCAAGGGAAAAGGAAATTAGGGAGTGGTCAGACCAGGAGCAAGGGGAAATTAGAGGAGGCGAGGTGGGAATATTCAGGGTCCAAACCTGGTCCAACGTATGGCCCTGAGTATGAGTAGGGCTGTGAATGTGGGATATGAAATTGAGGCTGATCATAAGGTCGGTAAACTCCTTGGAGAGGGAGCTTTCAGCAGGGTCGTTCGGCCAAAAATTAAAGTCACCCAAGACTAACACTGAGGAGTTGTTTATTATTAGTGTAGCCAGAAGATCTTGGAGACTGGAGACAAAAGAAGGGGTGGAGTGAGGGGGACGATAAATAAGAACAGAGGTCAAAGGAGTGTGGTGAGAGCTCGACCGAGTTACCAAATAGTCCACTTCAGGAATAGGAGGGAAGGGAAGGATCTGGAAGTGAAGGTCAGTACGAGCTATCAAGGCCACTCCGCCACCTCTTCTGCCCTCCGGTCGGTCCGCTCGGATGGCAGAGTATGAGGGGGGCAGTGTGGCTAGAACGTTAGGCAGGGAGTCGGCCTTGAACCAGGTCTCGGTTAAGAACAGGAGATCCGGTTCATATGTATCGATGTAATCAAATAGCTCGTACTGATGATTAACCGCCGACCTGGTGTTCAGAAGTGTGGCCACGGTATTAAATACCGGAGAAAGGAGAACAGGGGGTGGGGGAAAGGGAGGGTGATGGAAAAGTGGGCAAGGAAATTAGCCGTGATATAATAGCGGGTGGAGTGCGGGAGGGGGAGGAGAGTAGACCAAGATGGGTCAGAAGGCCAGTGACAGTGGGGCAGATCGAGCCAGGATACCAGAAGGAGCATAGATGGGACGAAGAGTATGTGAGCAAGGGGACATGATGAGATGCCCCATGCCCCGGCCTGCCGCGGACGGGCGCAGACGGGCTCGACTCTGGCGTGACTCCGGCGCGCCTACGGCGCGCCCGCTGCGCTCGTCCGCTGCGCTGACACATGAGGGCCGTTTAAATGGAGGAGTAGCGTGGGGGGAGTGGCGTGGGTGGGGTTAGGCGAACCAGCCCAAGCCAAGATGGTGACCGCGGCCGCTGTAAGCCCGCGATGTCAATCGGCTCCCAGACAGCCACGTACAGCCCCTAGGATCCAAGATAAGGTTAGTAACCTGTTGATTTTCAGGGCAGGTTAGTGCACAGTTAAAAACATTCAAATTCGGCAATTAACAAAGCGTGTCACCGCTCGCAATCAGCGTGACAGAAAGCGCACGTTTAAAATAAAGGAGCAACCATCCAGTCCCTGCCAGCAAGCCCACTGCCACCGGGCTGCTTGCAATCGCTGGGGAGGCGTCAGAAACACTCCTAAATGGAGGAGTAGCGTGGGGGGAGTGGCGTGGGTGGGGTTAGGCGAACCAGCCCAAGCCAAGATGGTGACCGCGGCCGCTGTAAGCCCGCGATGTCAATCGGCTCCCAGACAGCCACGTACAGCCCCTAGGATCCAAGATAAGGTTAGTAACCTGTTGATTTTCAGGGCAGGTTAGTGCATTTTCAGGGCAGGTTAGTGCACAGTTAAAAACATTCAAATTCGGCAATTAACAAAGCGTGTCACCGCTCGCAATCAGCGTGACAGAAAGCGCACGTTTAAAATAAAGGAGCAACCATCCAGTCCCTGCCAGCAAGCCCACTGCCACCGGGCTGCTTGCAATTGCTGGGGAGGTGTCAGAAGCACTCCTAAATGGAGGAGTAGCGTGGGGGGAGTGGTGTGGGTGGGGTTAGGCGAACCAGCCCAAGCCAAGATGGTGACCGCGGCCGCTGTAAGCCCGCGATGTCAATCGGCTCCCAGACAGCCACGTACAGCCCCTAGGATCCAAGATAAGGTTAGTAACCTGTTGATTTTCAGGGCAGGTTAGTGCACAGTTAAAAACATTCAAATTCGGCAATTAACAAAGCGTGTCACCGCTCGCAATCAGCGTGACAGAAAGCGCACGTTTAAAATAAAGGAGCAACCATCCAGTCCCTGCCAGCAAGCCCACTGCCACCGGGCTGCTTGCAATCTTTAGTAGGATATCTCGCCTTTCACACTGTGCGAGGAAGCCACCGTTAAGTTTCAGGAAGTAGGGAGTCCTAGTATCGTGTGGTCAAGACCGCAGTCGGGATTTTCTTCTTGATTACAATCGACTTCAAAAGCTTGGGGGTTATTTTCCCTTCTTGTTCCTTTTGACCCACGGGACTCTATTTAATTTCTTTCGGCCTCCCTGCTCCTCGTCACAGCGTCGCCGGATCAGTACGCAGCTTCGGTTTAATTCGAGTCTTGATTGATTGATTGAGACTCGAATTAAACCGAAGCTGCGTACTGATCCGGCGACGCTGTGACGAGGAGCAGGGAGGCCGAAAGAAATTAAATAGAGTCCCGTGGGTCAAAAGGAACAAGAAGGGAAAATAACCCCCAAGCTTTTGAAGTCGATCGTAATCAAGAAGAAAATCAAGACTGCGGTCTTGACCACACGATACTAGGACTCCCTACTTCCTGAAACTTAACGGTGGCTTCCTCGCACAGTGTGAAAGGCGAGATATCCTACTAAAGAAGAGAGATAACCTGAAAACGAAACATTTAATATTGATGCCAACAGCTCGTACATGACTGGGGCATTGAACACCACCAATAATCAGGGTGGATCTAAATTCAAAGACTAGTGCCAAAGAATCGGTCCTGAAGAAGGAGTCATATAAGGAAAACCGAAACGCTGCGTCGACTCGAATAGTGATTCTTTTCGTTATGATTTAAAACTGTGAATTCTATTGCAATTTTGTAATTATGTACCAAATGTTATTTTATTATAATGAATGTGTATAATATTGTGTTGACTGACTATATATATATATGTTTTTAAATTTTTAAACACTATGACGTCCTTTTCTGTACTAAATGAGAATAAATACAGATATTTTATATCAGAAGTTAGTTGTTTTAATTTTAATTTTAGTTTTATTATTTGTCACCCAACGTATATATCATTTGCAGACTGTTTATGTACTAAGTACACATTAAAGTCCTTTCTGATGTGAAAGGTTGCTAAATCTAGGCTTGATCCCAGAGCACTCGGAGATATACAGAACACTCAAATTGAGCAGCAGGTCTTTTACCCTGTATCATAGCCTCCATCTAAGCCAGCACATGAGGCACCATTGGGGAGGTAAGTGCTTACCCAGCACATAGTATGCCTGTACAACACAATAGTAAAGCTCAAAGTCAGGGACGGAACCACCCCTCCCCACACACCTTCCATCCTACAGGAGAACTAGGGTAGTCTGTTTGATTCTAGGGTTCTTTCCACCCCAAACCAGATGGGTCAAGTGGCTCACCACTAAGGTAAAGGAAGAGTTTGGAAGCAGTATAGGGATATCCGAGAAAAGATATTTAAAAAAAAGGTGCAGACCAATCATTTTTATCAAGAAGACAAAGCTAGCTGTTGAAAGTGGTAGTTTGACTCATTTCTCAACCTAGATGGCCCAATTGTTCTTCATAGGGCCATAATTATCATGAAACGTTATCTCCTTAGATCTATTAATCATGATGCCCAGATACTTGACTGAATCTGAACACCATATCCAAGGGTAATCCAAAACACAAGCGTTAGTAGCATGGGTCAGAGGGAATATTTCGGAAGTGTTCCAATTTATACTGATACCCATTAATGCACTGAAGGGTATTATTACTAGAATTACTAGAAAAAGATCATCTGTAGCCATCATCTGCATATAAAGATATACCCAGTCAGCAGTTTCAAAAGACCAATCCACTTTGCCAATAATGTTCTCTAATCCTGCATGCCAAGAGCTCTCTGGCCAATGCAAACATTAGATGTGATAGTGGACACTCCTGTCGTGTACCACGCCAGATCTCTATGGTGTGAGAAAGATGACAATTCATGTGTATTTTGGCGACATATTGTGTGTATAATAACTTGACAGTGTTCACAGATTGTCTGTCTACTACACCCAGCTTTTCCACCATAAAGTAAATGTAGTCCCATCCCAAGGAATCAAATGCTTTTCAGCATCCGAAAAACTGCTGGCAGTTGCTAGGAACTCTGGGTCTATCTAGTGTAAGAGAGCAATCAGAGCATGTATATTATATGCTGTTTTCCAGCCTGGTATAAATCTTGTCTGTTCCAGCACCACTAGGCAATGCATCCAGAGTGTCTGGCTATAGGCTACAATATATGCCCAGATGTTAACGCTGATATTAAGTAAAGATAGAGACCTGTACGACTGTGCCTGTAGAGGATCTTACCCCAGTTTCTGCAAAGCAGTTGTAGTTGCCTCCCGCATGATTCTGATTAGATGGCCTTTTTTAGGGCTTTAGTGTATACTGCAAGCATATGCGGTCCCAGAACACCGAAATACTCCTTGTAAAATGTTGCTTTTAGGTGACTTACTTGTGTCAAGCTCATCTGTGGTACTTCTGATTGAATCTAAATGTGTTTGGACTCCTAGATGCTCACTGTCTGCAAGTTCCATCCACACCAATGTCATCTCATCCATTTATTGCCACAGATGGTGTTATTTAGAGGGTTCTTTGCCCGCGTATAGTTGTTCCTAGTAATGGGCAAATACCTCTAAAGTTTTCAAAGAATCTACCCTGATTAGTTTGATATCACTGGGATTAGGTTGTACTGCAGGTGATTCATCGATAACCAGTCCGAAGATCAACCTGGGCAATCACCTTCACCTTATTTCCTTACTTGAGCATGTTCGCTAGATGTGTCACCTTGCAGCTAGTTAGGCTGTAAAACTCTTCTAAAGTCGGTTTCTGTTGTCGGCTTACCTGACCTCTTGTCGGACTGACCTGCAACAATCATTCATATAGTGAGATCTCATGTCCCTGTCTATGTGATTTAGTTTGAATGGATCTGAGAACCCCTGCTTGTTTAGAAATAGCCTCTCCTGTGATAACCCCTATGAAGGCCTTCCACAGTGCGGCTTGCGTGGATACACTGCGTATATTATTAGTGAAGTAGTTTGCAATGGTTGTGGCAATCCAATGTTTAAAAAACATATCTTTCAGCACATCTGTTGGGAAGGACCATCTCAGCCTTAGTTGGCAACTCAAGGGTACCTCTCCAAATTGTCACCACCGTAAGGATGTTGCATGTCTTCGGGATCCCCCCTATTTTCTCAGCTCAACAACACTGAAAAACTGTATAATTTGCTGTGTGGGGCCGGAGCTCCGCTACCCTGCGGCCATCTTGGACTAAGCTCCACCCTTACTGGGGGAATCTTTATTACGTTTTCTCATTAGACTGAGACACCTTGCATAATAACTACATTGTTCTGGGCATTCTTAGAGCAATATGTTATCGTTAGGACCACCATTTTGAATGTATTAAGGCCGCACAATTTTAAAGCATTTATTTGTTCTCCTAACTTCAACCTGTTCTTCATTTTGTGTTTTATGTCTATACATTCTTCATCCAAGCATGATGCATTTTGATTTTGTCTTTCGGCTTACACTACCTTGCTCTGGTGGCCAATTTCTTAACTTTTAAGGCGCAACGATGCAGCCCTCCAGCAGTTCTTCAAGCCACCATAGGCATGTTTCAAGCTCTGCTTCACCTAGAAGTCTTGATCATTGGTATCCGGCCAAGATTTGATTTCTAAGCTAGTTTAGCTCTGCACCTTTTAGTCACTCATAATCATCCAAATTGACATTGTTACACTTCAGTTTTCTTCAGTTAAAGGTCTCCATGACACCCAACAAAAAACGCAATTGATTTCCAGCTTATACCATTTAAAAGACTGGGGAAGGAGCATTGGGATGTAGTAAATGTTCACTCTCCAGATGATCACAGCCTCCTGGAACATATGCCTAATCTTTTAATGTTGTATGGACGTAGAAACTATAATAACCCCTAACAACAGAGAGAGCTTGCCTTGTTCTAGCTCAGCAGCATGTAGACCAATCCTGCTGAGGTTCAGAAGGCTTTCAGTGTGTTGTCTAAATGGATACAAAAAGAATGTTTCTAATTGTTATCAATATCTAGGGGACATATTTGACAATAGTCTGAATGGTAGGTAACATTTTAACCCTATTCTTTGGAACGCCCCTTTAGACTTCAATAAACATTGCCGGTGGGTCTGTAAAAGTACAGGAATATCTGCCTAGCAAAGAGAAGGCAGTGACAGCATTTCTGTAGGATGTATGACATTACAACGCATGCTTTTACCACGCATGCCTTTACATCGCAGTTTTTACAACGCATGCTGTTACAATGCATATCGCTAAGGGGTGCTGGCTAGTGAATAGTTTAATTTACTATTCCAACTCCAGTCCCCGTGGATAGTAGGGAAGGTGTTGGATAGTAAATTAAATCCATTCCCTATCCTAGAGCGCCCCCCAGCACAATGCGTGTAATGACATGCGTTGTAATAGTTGCGTCGTAAAGGCACTGCGTGGTAAAAGTTGCGTTGAAAAGGATGTTTCCCTTTCTGTATGACGAAGCCACCTTGATTCTTGAAAGAAAATGTAAACAAAAGGCATTTGAAAGAAAAATATAATATACTTCTGTCGAGACAGGAATGTCCCCCAGTGTGGTCAAGGATGTGTACCCCCTACCCTAGGTGACCCAACTACAAGTGAATTTGGCATCCTGACTTTATTTTAGCCTCAGTACACATTAAATCTTGAATATTTACGGCAGGACTTACCACAAAATGGACATTGAGGACCAGAGGAGAGCTCCGAGCTCAAGGAAAGGCATTCAAAAGAGTACCTTTGGCTGGGCACAAGACTACCTCCAGCAAGTCGGACAATGAGCAGTGGGAGCAGCGTACTTTATCTTTAGTGATCAGTAGCTGAACGAGGCTTTTTACCTGTGCAAGGATGTGCACGCAATGCCTACAGGTTCACTCAAGTAAAGTTTCACTCAAATGTCGTGACCAAACTCGGTACTGACATGTGAACAAGAGTGTGCCTGTATTGTGTATGGTAGCAGTACTCCACATTGGTTGCATGGTTGGTTTGTATGCATGCTGTTACCAGTGAGATCCACTATGGATTACTCTCTGGCCTGACAGCAGAAGATGGAGTTTGTGAAACAGCCCCCATTCAGTTGAAGTTATGTTATTAAAATGTATTACGCGCGTGAATCACCCAAGGAGGGGTCCCTCGGCGCGAATGCCAGGAGCCAAGAAGAACTAAGGCAGTTGGAATAAGTTGGTCTTAAGCAATTTCCTGAGTTGGTGATAGTTCTTGCAAGTTCACATTTGAAGAGGCAGCTTATTCCAATAGAATCGAGCTAGGGAAGAATACGACAACGTTTATTGCTTGCATTCCTGAGAGGGAGGGTGTAACTTCAGTCACAGATAAAGTGAAGAGAGATGGAAAACCAGACTGCCTTTAGAAATTCTATGTGACCCTTTTAGCAAGAGATTGCCAATTAACCTTCTTGAGCACTGCCATTTGGTTAATGGAGGGGAATAGGGGTGAGTTAGTAGAGATTCTGGGGAGAGCCTGTGTCCTTTGTTTTCCTTTGAGTAACCCATCCTGGAAGACTGCAGATCTTCACACTTATTGTGCTCATGTTGTCATTACCACTGCTTAGAGCCAGCATCGTCACTACCTGCTGTCGAAGCCATCACATTGCACAAAGAACCTGCACTGCCAAGGAAAAATTAACTATGAAATTAAAAATAGGCAGTGGATCCACATTCCCTGTCTGAAAATACTGTTTAAATTGGATCCTAAACTTCCCCAGTTTGATCTGCTTCACTGGCCCAGAAGAAGATCTGCTGTGTTCCAGGAGAGGTATCACCAATAACCTGCCTCCTAAAAGTGAGGGGATCTCACTTGCTTTCTGCAAGCCTTCCTGGGAGGGGATATGGGTCTGCCACTGACTCTTGGAGCTGCCTGCAGAAAGGAGAGAGCTTTGTCCTGCAAAAGTCTGAATGTCTGTGGTGGAGACACCACCTGTTGAGCCTAGTGTAATAAGAGCCCCAGAGAGAACAGAGGAAATGTCTGAGAGTGCACTGGAAGAGTTCTGCAAAGACCCATGGAGTGCCCAGGGTGCCTCTGTCCCCCTGCCCTGAGTGTTGAGTCAAACCCCACCGAAGAGAGTTCGTGTATGACTGGTTAGTGTCAACTGCATAGTTAAAACAGCCCGTTCGGAAATTGCTGGGCTAAAGATGTAGAATTATTGTGCTTGCTCAATCCTCTTTGCACTTTTGATGAAAATAGCACCCTGGACTGAAGAATAAAGAGCCTTCTGCTGCAACCAATCGAGCAGAGAGCTGGAAGTATCTTCTTGGAGCCACTGCAATGCCAATCAGCTGACCCTGGACAGAAGAAGGGGGCATTTACCCAAACCCTCAAGCGACCCAACCATGCTTGGTAATCATGAGTGCACACCACATCAGGTAATTCCGTATTCCTGAGAGACATTGACTATGAACTTTGGCTAACAGTGGGCCCGATTCACAGAACTAACTTAAGACAAAATCCTAAACTTACTACCATTTTGGTATTCATAGAAGACACTTACTCATTTCGGTATTCACAGAAGTTAGAACTCATAACTTTAGGACTCCTAAAGGCCTTCTGTGAATACCGAAAGTCTTCAAATTAGGATTTTTCTCAGTTTAGTAGTAGTAAAGTTAGGACTCCTAACTTTAGGACTCCTAAATGCCTTCTGTGAATACGGAAAGTCTTAAAATTAGGATTTTTCTCAGTTTCGTAGTAGTAAAGTTGAGAAAAATCATAATTTTAAGACTTTCGGTATTCACAGAAGGCATTTAGGAGTCCGAAAGTTAGGAGTCCTAACTTTACTACTACTAAATTGAGAAAAATCCTAATTTTAAGACTTTCGGTATTCACAGAAGGCATTTAAGAGTTCTAAAGTTAGGAGTCCTAACTTTACTACTACTAAACTGAGAAAAATCCTAATTTTAAGACTTTCGGTATTCTCAGAAGGCATTTAGGAGTCTGAAAGTTAGGAGTCCTAACTTTACTACTACTAAATTGAGAAAAATCCTAATTTTAAGACTTTCGGAATTCACAAAAGGCATTTAGGAGTTCTAAAGTTAGGAGTCCTAACTTTACTATTACTAAACTGAGAAAAATCCTAATTTTAAGACTTTCGGTATTCACAGAAGGCATTTAGGAGTCTGAAAGTTAGGAGTCCTAACTTTACTACTACTAAATTGAGAAAAATCCTAATTTTAAGACTTTCGGTATTCACAGAAGGCATTTAGGAGTCCTAAAGTTAGAAGTCCTAACTTTACTACTACTAAATTGAGAAAAAACCTAACTTTAAGACTTTCGGTATTCACAGAAGGCATTTAGGAGTCCTAAAGTTAGGACTCCTAACTTCTGTGAATACCGAAATGAGTAAGTGCCTTCTGTGAATACCAAAATGAGTTGCTCACCGTGCTATTTGCTGTTTGCTATCGCTGCTGGGGCACTTCCACGGACTTTGGCAATTGCGGCCCCCGCTCCACGGGCGTGCCGTTGATTTCACCTACACCGCTGCGGGACTGCGAGGCAAGGACTGGTCACACCTGCAGCCTCTTCCCGCAGCGGCTACGTCCATTTGCCTTGGAGGTTTAAAATCAGCCTACTCACTCCGCGACGCGGGACGAAGCACGGGGCGAAGCCCGGGCAAAGGGCGGGCCGTTTCAGGCCGTTCGAGAACGGTCGAGACCGGGACGGGCCAACCCCCTTGGTGCGTTTATTCTTCTTCCTTCTAGTTTTTCCCCTTCATTGGTAAACATTGAACTTATTAGCGCCTGACGATGTCCACGAGGGACACAAGAAGTAAGAGCACGTTGGCCGCAACTGGTGCTGCTAAGGGCCCGCTGGATAATTACTTTGTTAAAGCAGGGTGCGTTTATTCTTCTTCCTTCTAGTTTTTCCCCTTCATTGGTAAACATCGAACTTATTAGCGCCTGACGATGTCCACGAGGGAAACAAGAAGTAAGAGCACGTTGGCCGCAACTGGTGCTGCTAAGGGCCCGCTGGATAATTACTTTGTTAAAGCAGGGTCACTACTCATCGACGAAATCACGATCCTGGAGAGGCGAATCTCCCAAGAAATAGACTGGGTGAGAAGATCCTCGATGGGCCCCTTGGCACAGGCAAAGAGCACAGAAAATAGACCCAAGCATGCTGAACATCCTGAGTCCAACACAGGGGTCACCAATGAAGGTGAGTCCACTGTGATTCCTGATCTGATTAATTCCAGCTCGCACAGCAGTTTGAAGGATCTCAGTGATGTTGTTGACCTGAGTCTACTAAATCTACCACTTATTCAACCTCACTCCAACCTGCAGCTGAACCCTGAGCACGACCCTGTGGTGGATACTAGCAACTACAGAGACCCTCTGCAAGGGGCAAGGGATGGGGCAATCCCTAAAAGGAAAAGAGGGACACAAAACAAGGGGGGAAGGAAGGCGAAAACCCCGAAGCCCAACCCTACTGTAGAGATTACTAGTCCCGGACTGAGTACAGCAGGGAACTCGCGTATGGGCACAGCTGAAGTTGTGTCCAGCGAGATTCCTGCTGTAGAGTTATTGGACCATAGTATCATAAATCCCCTTGAGACCTCTTCAGTAGATATCACTCTTGCCGATATTGGTTCTCTGCTCAGGTCCCTTTTAAGTCCCCTAGAAGCAACTTAATGAAAATGGAAGCTAGGCTAGTAAATATAGAGAAATCAACGGTCCAACTCTCTGATAACTTTAAATTTCATAGCGCAGTAGACAATAAGGGAGGTAGAGGAGGGACAGAGACAAAGAACAAGAAGGGTGCCTCGGCTATCAACAAGCCAGGCAATAGCGTAGTATTCCCTGCCCAACTGGCCAAACTAACTCCCCCTCACAGCATGACTACAAAGTCAAAAAGCAATGCTGCCACCCCTAACCAGTCCAACCAGTCTACAGCACAACCAGAGAAACAACTTCCTCCCTTAATCACGTCTAAACGCTCTACGGATATTACCCCTGCCCCTAGCCAACCTCTTGAAGCAGCAGTACCCACTGTAGAGGTATCAGGCAATGCAAATAAGGCAAGAACAGTGAACCTGCCGCCGGAGGCAAGCCCGTACACAGTTATCCTTGCGGGGGTACCCGAGTTAAAAAACAACTTTAATGAATCCACCGCTTCATTAAAGAACAAGGTGGTAAGTTGGTTATCTACGTTCAGACCTCTTCCGCAAGGTACCACGAGTGATGTGCTTATGGTAAGAAGGGCAGCCTGGGTGGGTAACACAAGAAAATCCATTAAAGGAGACTGCGTCCTGATTAGTTTCAGAGATCCTATGATTGTCTCCCTTATTTGCGGATGGTGCCCTGATGAGCAGGGGAGCAATATACAGTCCCTACCCCTCTCTTTCTTTTATCCTCGGTTGAGAAATACATGCGAGGAGGAGGGTTGGGGTAGACCCCCTCAGAGGGTGGGGGGTGGGAAACTAGAGGGAGAAGAGATTTCTATCCTCCAAGAACTTTGCATCTACCATATTTCATGCCATATATAGAGGAGGAGGGCTGGGAAACATGCTATGGGAAGGGAGGTGCCTGGAGGGGTAGAGCGAGAGGAGCCTATCCCCAACCTAGAGTTCATCACCCTGCACATTTTCCCACATTCAACAGGTACAGCCACCTAGATATGGTAGATTGACAGTTTGTGCGTAGTGAGCAACACCGCTACAACAGGGAAGGCGAGGAGGCAGATACTATATCTCCCAGATCCATCTCGGACCAAACGTTAGAGTCCGGGTACCCCGATGTTCATATTAACAGCAAAGAGGATAATGTGACTACTGCTCAAACCATCGCTGATCCCACCCCCACAATCGAGGAAATAGCAGAAACAACAGGAGAGCTGACCTTAAATCCTAGGACCCTGTGTACTAGTCCTGATGACATCCTCTCCTTACCTCCAGCTTCGCACCCTAGGCCACCCCCACTGAAGATGGTATCATGGAATGTGGCTGGCCTGGGTAACAAGCTGGACCAAAAGGATTGGATTGCTTTCACTGACTCGAAAGACATATGCTTGCTTCAGGAAACCTGGGCGAGGGATGAGTACTCTCGCCAAGGCTTCGCGGCATTCTCTATTCCTGCGAAATGGGGTGGTAGGGGTCGTCCTTCTGGAGGCCTTTCAACCTGGGTGGCCACTCACCTGGGTTGTCGGGCCGCACGTCTCCCCCTGGCCTCAGAGGACATATTAGCGGTGCGGCTGGAATGGCCAAACTCCCGTAGCCTTGTTGTGATAAATGTTTACTCAAGGCCAGTTAATATAGCGCGGGAGTCACCAACCATTGAGGAATTGTCTGCTTTCCTTGGTGAAATTCCTGAGGGGAACCCATTTATAGTGGGAGGGGATTTGAATTCTCACTTTGAGCCTCTAGCAGGCCTCCTTGATGGGTCTTCCCTTCAGGAGGACGCAAGGTGGTCAGTTCCTCCTACGGTGGCTTCCCCTCCAAGAGCTTGGACCCCTCTTGCTCTGCAGATTACTGCCCTGACCCTTAAATATGGGGTCAGAGCGTGTAATGGACGCATCAAATCTGACATTCCGAGCAAATGTACCTTTAACAGAGTAGGCAGAGAGTCACGCTTGGACTATGTCCTGGTGCAATTGCCCATGTGGTCGCACATTATAGACTTCAGGGTGACAGAAAGATCTGATAGCGACCACAATGCCCTAGAATTAGACTATGCTCTCCCTGGCGAGGAGGGCTGGGCCTATCCTACGGCGGTGCCAAACACAGGGCTACTCTTGGAAAATAACAGAAAGAGAATAAGATGGGAAAAACTAGTTACTAAAAGGGAGAACCTTCTACGACTCTATGCTAGACTTATTCCAACCTTAGAAAAAGTGGGAAATCTAAGTGATAAATCCACTAGCCAGGAAACCCACGCTTCACTGTACCAGGTACATGAAGAGCTTATCAACACCTTGGCGGCAGACCTCTTCTCAGAGGGACAAAGCAGAGGTGGCGGGAATCAGCGCATCACTTGGTATAATGCTACATGTCGACAGGCGAAGAGTGTTCTCCTGTCCTGTATCAAGGAGGGTAAAAGCAGACTGGAGATACAGGCAAGGAGAAGGGACTATAAGAAACTGGTTTCCCAGGCTAAGATCGAGTGGGACCATGCCAAATGGGAGGATCTCTCTAGTTCGCTGGCTAGTAAAGACCACTGTAAGTTCTGGCGAATTGTCAATAGGGGATCCGAATATCTAGCATCGGCTATAGAACCGAATATTGCCCCACAGGTATGGCAAAAGCACTTCCAGTCCCTTTATACAGCGGCAGTTGGGGTTTCATGCCATCCATCCCCTATTATACCTAGCTACCCTGTTGGGGACCCCTTTACAGACACAGAGGTGCGAGCGGCCATTTCGGGACTCTCTTCAGGCAAGGCCCCTGGTTTGGACGGTATTCCGGGCGACCTGTTCAAACAGGAGCCTAATGTTTGGGCCCCCTATCTATTGACAATATTTAATGCTGTCTTGACTGGCATGGAGGTTCCTAGTACTTGGCTGGGCGCAGAGGTTGTCCCCATATTCAAAAAGGGATCGCCTCTGCTCCCAGCCAACTACAGGCCCATCAGCCTAATAGACGTGTCCCAGAAGCTTTTTGGTAGGCGTATTCTAGATCGCCTCCAAAATTGGCTAGAGGAAACTGCCACTTTGAGCCCATATCAGGCGGGATTTAGGAGGGGGGTATCTACGACTGAGCAGATATTCCGCTTAAACCTTATTTTCTGGAGGACTGCACAAATCGAGGGGGGCAGCTTGTACACGGTATTCTTGGACTTGCGAGCCGCCTTCTATTTGGTGCCAAGACCCAAACTATGGAGCGTGCTCGCTGACTTAGGGGTGCCGGCAGACATTCTGGCCATACTAATGAGATTACACCAGAATAATTATGCACGTGTCAGGTGTGGCAGAAATGGCAACTTAACTGAAAGATTCCCCGTTGACAGAGGGGTAAGACAGGGCTGTGTGCTTGCACCGACCCTGTTCTGCCTCTTTGTGAATGGGGTTATCACCCACCTGACCAGGATAGGTGATATTGATGCTCCTAAATTGAACGGCAGCCGGGTGCCCGCAATCATGTTTGCGGACGACACCCTGCTGCTATCAAAATCTCCCATGGGGATTCAACGGGTACTCAATGGGTTTTTGGAATTCTTCACGGAGAGGGGCCTTGAGATTAACGCTTCTAAGACTAAATATATGATCTTAAATCCAACCCCCTCCACACGCCCTAATCCCTTGCTCGGCTCGGTGCGATTGGAGCGGGTTTCCACATTTGAGTATCTAGGAGTCACATTAAATGAGAACTTGACTTGGGGAACAAACCAGATCAAGGCAAACATGAAACTGGTGCAGCTAGCGGGGGGCATCACTAGAATGCTGAATAAATTGACATACCGCCCACTGGGCCCTCCTATCCAAATCTACAAGTCACAAGCACGGGGGGCAGTGATATATGGGGCTGAAATGTGGGGACACACTTCTGCCAAAAACTTAACAATCACCGAAAACAAATTCATTAGGCAGTTGGTAGCTCTCCCACCAAGCACCCCGCTACTTCCTTTGAGATTGGATCTGGGAATTAGACCCATCGCTGTGGAATTGGGGCTCAAACCACTAACTTTTTGGCGAAGACTATGGAGCAGTCAAGAACTTATCGATTATCGGTCCGAGCTCCAGGAGTTTTTAACTTTACCAAATGCCAATAACATCCCTTGGCTATGCTATATTAAAAACTCATGTGAGAGCCTGGGCCTCAAAGAACTCTGGTCTGACCCATTAAACGCATGCCATGGGATGCCACGAAAAGCGCTGTCAAAAGCTTACTATGATTCAAAGCTTACCCTCGCTCTTGACAGCACGCGTGAGGGTTCCCTGACAAACTTATTTATCCAAAGCAAAGACTCCTATTTTATGGAACGTGTTTTGGATGACATGACCCCCATCCTAACCAGGAAGTTATTCCTCCAGTGGAGATACGGCACACTACCCCTGAGGTCATTTACCAGTTCTTGGTCTTCGCCTCCAACCTCAGAGCATTGCCCGGCATGTGGGCACTCCAAAGAGAATGATCTACACGTGGTCCTCTTTTGTAAAGCTTACCAAAGATCAAGAAAATATTGGCTTGTCCCCCTGTTAAAAAACTTGGGTTTCAGACAATTTCTCCCGGCATACAGAATGCTAAAGATGGATGTGTCCCCTCCAACTGTGTTTGCAGGGGCAAAATTCTTAACGGCAATGTGGTTCATTCGCACCCGCTTACTGAAGATGGAAGTGAATTCTTAAAATTTCTTACCAATTATGGTTTTTAAAGCCCTTCTGAGGATGATTTGACTTTTATGCTGTGTTCAATCTTTTTTAACTAATGTTTGATCGACCTGTAAATTTATAATGTTTTAACTGCTTTGTATATCTTTAATGATCTAAACTGATCGAAATAAAGATTGAAAGTGAAGTAAAGTGAAGTAAGTGCCTTCTGTGAATACCAAAATGGTAGTAAGTTTAGGATTTTGTCTTAAGTTAGTTCTGTGAATCGGGCCCAGAGTATGGTAGTACAATTTATTGCACACTGTTATCCTGGCCTAAGAATTGAAGTTATGTGCTGCAAACTTACCTTGGGGTCAAAGAGGCTAAGAAGCTGCTATGATGTAGTGTAGCGAGCCTGAATCTGAGTGTTATTCATGATTACATCCATATTTTTGTTCTGGAGAAACCCCTGTAGGCCCTGTAGCGCTATTTTCTCCATGTACACAATATTAAATTACTTATCTTTTTTTTTTATAACAAACTTTGGGCTCCACATTACATTTTTGTCTTTTTTGTTTGATTGTTTGAGTGCTGAATCTCTACCTCCAACACTACTTCCCTGAGACATCTTGGACTGTTCATCCTCACTAACCCGATAGTCAAGTGTGGAAAGGATGTACTTGGCCCACTTTGCTGAGCCATAGTAGGATGGACTAGAGGATTAGTGACGTAACAAAAGCCCCTGTGGTCCGAGTGGGACCCTGGCCCCCTCCGGCACTGTGCACGGGTAGCAGGCCCCGGGCCTGAGAGCTCCTGAGTGGGTCTGGAAGCTGGTGGTACCCTCCATGACTTTGCAGGAGGGAGCCCTCAAGTTTTGTTACGCCATTGCAGAGGACACCAGTGGTAAACTACTTCAGCCACCACGGTTGGGGGCCCAATTGCTCCTGTCTCACCCACAGTACCCTGAATGGAGCCTGACATATGCTCTTCCAAGCATTAAGTATATAGCTAATAACATGTACTTTTAGACCTCAAACAGATTTTAATGGACATATGTTTGTAACAGATATTTCTAATAGAGAAGCAACAACAATTTTAAAGTTTTAATGAAAAATTATGTGTTGCTAGGGACCAATTAAAATTAAGACCAAGGAGGGGAGAGGTTGCACCATCTGGATGCTGAAACAGCTTACTGTTTCTAAATTGAAAGGACTTCAGAAGATAGCAGCTCTTCCTTGGCTGTTATGGTTCCAAGAAGGGCATAGTGATTCAGCAGTGGACAATTTCCTGCTGGATAGTCCTCTGCATCAAAATTTACCATGCGCTTGCCGAGGAGCCCCTGGGGCATCTTGGTCCACTTCACCAGGGTGAAGGATGTTTCTTTGACAGCATCCAGCGATAGTCTGTAATGGATATCTATGCAGCTTCGACACAGGCTACGGTACACACCTTCAACTCTTAAGTCTACAGGGAGGACTATGTTGCCAAATCTTTGTTGTAAGGCTCTTGGTTTAACTGGCTCCTCAGACCCACCTCTATCTGAGTATGGCTATGACACTGATTCAAGAGGTGAGAAATCTGAAAGTAGAATTATCCATCAGAACAAAAAGTTACTTACTTTAGGTAATAATCTTTCTGGTGGATACTCATACTGCAGATTCCTCACGACCCACCTGCCTCACAGTCCTGAGTATAATAATCAAGTTTGTTTTCTTCACTAAATTCATGTCAATTTCGTTAGTCTTTTCTTTGCCTCTAAGGATGTGGAAAAAATGTAGAGGAACTGACAGCGGCCCTGCTGGAGGCGCTATATATTGCTTTGTGATGCCATGTCCAGGGACGTACCAGAGTTGAGCTGGAGGCATGGCACCCCCTACCATCACATAAGGGCTATTTCAACCTTCCAGGGGTCTGGAGGAGAGTCAAGAGATGATGAACCTTCGAATAGATTATCCACCAGAAAAATCATTGCCAGAGGTAAGTAATCTGTGTTACACATCGACTCTTGTTTAATGGACTACAGAAACAAAATGAAACAACAAGACACATGACTGAAGAATTTGATCTGAATGGAAAACTGTATTATCTATTTGCTCCTCTGGGTTTTGTGTAGGATCCTAAACCTTTCATAGGTGTACAGTGGCTGTTGTATAACCCATCATGCCCTCTAATGGGCTACGCCTGTCTTTTTAGGTCTGGTGTTAACCAAGATCTTTTGATTTTTACTAAAGTCATCTATACATAAAATACTTATAAGACTTTTCCTCCATTGGTCTGTTGTTGTGTCATTCACATTTTTTTTCTGTTCACTACAGCATACAGTGTATTTAGCTAAGTTCCCTGTGAATGACAGCAATCTGTTCTTTGACAGGGGGAACATCCCATTAGTATTTCCCTTCAGCACCAGGGACTTCTTGGGCAATGTGTGCTTTCTGAGATGAAAAAATATATATTTTTGTGTTTTTAGCTAACGTTTCATGTTGCATTGAGACTACTAGAAAGTATAGTTGTATGGTTGCAAAATACCTATTGTGAGTTTTTCACAACCTACAGTGGGTTTAAAGCCCGCTCATTGCTAGTCACTGGTTTGCATGAAGGTCCTTCTCATTTGCTTTCTTCTTATTCGATGGTTTGCCTTGTGTATCTTGTGTTTGTCTCTCTCAAGGAGTATACCCGCTGTACCCCTGTTCTTCCACTGATCGTTTCTAGGGATCTACATTTTACTTTTTGTTTAAGCACTCCATGTGTCTACAGCTGTCATCCTAGTGTGTGTGGAGAAGTGTGGCTCAATGGTTAGAGCGGCAGACCCTGATGCAGAGGTCTAGCCTGGGACCAGGGTTCAATTCCCCGCCTCGGCGGGTCTTGGGCTCAAAAATTCCACGGACCTGATAATTCTCGCCTCGGTGCCTATTCCAATCATGGAGTCCCATTCTGCAACTCTGGGCAATAGCTTGCTTAATCTCCACAACGGCCCCCACAACGCTAAGGATGCCTGGCCTCCACCTTGGGGGTGCCCAGGAGTGGACACCTCACAGGGAAAGCCAGGATGGGTTCCACAGCGGTATCCTTACAAGCGCCTTGAGACCCTTGCGGGTGAGTAGTGCGCTATACAAGTATCAATTTTTTCTACCCCCGCACGTGCGCTATTATTAATCTCTCTTGTCCTTGGGATTCGTCCCCACACTGCTCTTGGCCATGCGCTTCTTCCTTCCATCCATCTCCTTGCTGTTCTCTTCAGCCTTTGTGCTTTTCTCCCCTACTCTGCTTGCCATGTCTCTCTCACCCTTGTGCGGTTCTCACCTCGCCTCTGCTTGTATTGCTCTTTCTCATCTGAGTGCGTCTTTACTCCCGCTCGCTCTCACGTTGCTCTTTTTAACGTGTGTGCTTGTCGCTTTGCCCCCCATGTTGTAATCCCTAATGTGCTTCTTTCCCTACCCTTCATGTTACCTTGGACTCCGGCGTCCACTAAAGACCACCCACCTAAAATTCCTATGCACGCCCCATTCCTCCCCCCCCCCCACACACACTCCACCAGCACTGGAGGCCTCCTACTCACACTCTGTGTAGCTTTCTCTACCGTTCACTTCTTCCAAGGCCCAGTGAGCCCTGCTGTGAATATAACCTCTGTCTACAGTGTGCTTTCAGATCCAAGCAACAAGTGCATTAATTCTACTTGATGACCTTAAAGGTGCTTTCACCTGCAAAGCACTTCTCAGGTTGGGTACTGTTCTTGTGCCTCTAACAGCTGCCTGACACTATGGTTTTAAGTAGTACTTAATTCCAATGGCAACTTTAATTAAATGTATTAAATGTGTTTACTTGCTGGGAAAATGGTTTAAAACATTCTGGGCTACATTTAAAGTAGGGGACGCAGTACCCACTCTGCCAAACTCTTGGTCTGCCTGCCGCATTTTGAGGTGGCCGCATTGTCAGGTTGAGGCAGTCAGAATGAAATGTACTCTGTCAGCATAAACCTTCCACTAATGACCTGATGGAGTGAGGGGTCATCAGAGGAAACACATAACACCGTCCATCCTGCTTAGGGTGGACGGTGTTATGGTTTTTTTTCTCCTGTCCATCACCGCCATGTAAAATCTAGTGGTGAGGGACAGGGGGAAGAAATTACTCCCGCACCATTGGAGGAAAATCTCATAATGTCGGGGTCATTATTTTTTATTTATTTAAACAAACTCTATGTTTGGAAGTTCGTTTTTGAAAAAAATATATAACTTTGGTAAAGTTAGTCGGCTGGCCGTCATGTTTGGCGGTGCCATCCATGAACATTTTCCAACATTGAAAGCAACCACCATGACATAGGTTCTTTTCAATGTATAGAGAGGTCCCCAGGGACTTTGGGCATCTCTCATTTTGGTGGATGGAGTAAAGGCAGGGTGATGGATGTAAAAGTTCTCTGCCGTCTGCCTTACTTCTTCCACCAAATCCTAAATTAGAGCCTCTGTGTTTATTCAAATGTAGGAGTCGCCCTTGTGCTTCTTTAGACCCCACCCACTCTCATGTTCAATTTCCTCCGTGTGCTTTTCACTTTGCCTCTATGTTGTTTTCCCTCAACTCATCCTTTCTCAGCCCTTCATGTTGCCTCGGGTCTGGTCTCCATGTTGCCACTCCTGTGTGGCTCCGTCCCCCCCCCGTTGCTTCACATGCACTTTCTGTGTTTTTTGTTTTCAATAGCTCCTTCATTCCCCTTCCAACTGGCCTAAAACACTCTGTGTTGCTTTTCTCACTATTCCTTTCTCCCGCAAAACTCAACACCCCCATGTGTTTCTTTCTACCTTTAAAAAAAATATCAATCAGTGTTGCTTTTTCCAAGGCCAGTCAGTCCTGCTAAGAACACAAATGTTGCAGTGTCTGGGTGTTTTCAACAGGTGCATAAACATACTGAGTTACCTGATGATCTTAAATGTACTTTCGTTGAACAATCACTGCCTATGTTATGTGCTTGGGGCTCTAACTCCTGGCTGATAATGTGGACAAACGTTCCGCTCAAGTGGAATGTCATCCTTAATTGAAATTTTAAAACCTTTACAAATCACTTCCAATATGCAAACATTTAAATAATTATAAAAACTTTCAGTACTGCAGACACACTTTCACTCACACACGAAATCACTCTATCATTCCATACCTCTTTAAAATTCTTCCATTTTTATTCTATTTCCTTAATAATCAAGAAATAAAAGAATACAACAAGGCCATGAGCCTGTACTCGGAAGAGCGCTTCCTGACTTTGATTTCTGAACTATGTACCCCCCGGACCTCTCCTGGCACTGTAATCCATACTCACTGGGTCACTTTCATGGACTTCTTTACGTTTTTTTTTTCCTTTTGTCCTAGCTGCCATTTTGCTGCTGTCCACGGCCTCTTTTCTCTGGATCCTGACCTGCCATCTTGTCTATTCCCTCGTCCTTTCCTCTTTTCCCTCATGTCCCCCTTGACGATCCTTAAATGTTTCTTCCTTTTTCTGATTTGCCTTTTCTCCATACCCTTGTATCCCTCCCACCCTCCCTTGGTGTTGTGACTGCTTCTCCACTCCTAGCCCACTTAATGAAACTCTGCTCTCCTGTTTTTTGGGTCTTGACCTGAGAAAATCTATTTGTATATCTATGTATATAGAGATAACTCTAATCACTAGTATATGCAGTAGACCTTTGTACTCTCTACCATTCCTATGTGACTCTTAGAGTATATCCATTCGTATCCCTTCCCTATGTATATAGAGATAACTCTAATCACTAGTAAATGCAGTAGACCTTTGTACTCTCTACCATTCCTATGTGACTCTTAGAGTATATCCATTCGTATCCCTTCCCCATGTATATAGAGATAACTCGAATCACTAGTATATGCAGTAGACCTTTGTACTCTACCATTCCTAAGTGACTCTTTGAGTATATCCATTCGTATCCCTTCCCTATGTATTTAGAGATAACTCTAATCACTAGTCTCTTCTTTGTGTGGCTTTACATCTTGTACATTTGCAATTTTTTCTGTATGTATCTTTTATGTAACGCATGTAATCCTTAGTCCTTATGTTTTGCAACTGGTTCTTATGTAAAGCGCTCTGACACCTTCGGGTAAAGTTTGCGCTATATAAAATCGCATTAAATAAAAAATAAAATAAATAAAGAGCTTTTTAAAAAATACACCTGGTCAAGGTGTGAACGGTTGCCTTTGCCAAAACTTTTTTGTATGTTATAATTGAAGCGAAGCCCTCGAGCCCCTTGAAATAATAGTCCAAAACTAAAAGTCGACATTGATAATTTGTATTCCCTGATTTTCTCTGAAGCCAACATGTGTTTGAGCGCCTCTAGACCCAAGTCATGGGTAATTTCAGTGTAAAGAGAATCAATGGGAAGGGTTTCCTACCGACACAATATTGAGTAAAACAACTTGAAGCTGTATTAGACGGATGGTTGATTTTAGTTTTATTTGTTGAGCATAGATATTGCTCTGATTTTTGGGAGACTGTTACACTCTTTTTGTTTTTCGCATCGCATACTTTGCCTCTTTTTGTTAATTTGTATCACTTTGATATCGGTCTTTATGTTACAAATGGGAGCAACAATCTTGGGATTAATTCGGGCTTTGTCTTTGTTTATTACATGTGTCACGTCTATTGGATGGTGTGGCCACATCGTTTCTGTCTTTAGGCCAGTGAAACAATGTAGCCTTTGAGGGATTTTCAAGCTATAGATGTCTATTTTACGAAGTTGTAAGACTTATACTACTTATTACTAATGAATGTTTTGTATGATTTTTTAGCCCTGAGGAAGTCTGTAAAAGACAAAATATGTGTTGGCTAGATTGAAAATCAAGGAAGATAGAGTACCAACGTCAACTTTTCATTTTGAACTATTATTTTAAGGTGCTCAAGGGTTTTGCTTCAATTGTGGAAAATTCCATTTGTGGAGTCCTTTTTCGCCGCCCTTCCCCTCTAGAAGCACCGAATGATTATTGGAAGGCATTAACACCGGTGGATTTTTGATTGATGGAGATGTGCACCTGCAAAGAATTTCCCTAGCTATCAGAAAAGTTTTGTTGTTTTACTTTAAATATGCAAATGCCCCGCAGCCCCCGCCCACAACAATAACATTGTACAAAAGCCATGACAAAACAAATTAAGCTTTGACAAAGTCAAAAGGCTGGCACCGGTAGCCAGGCTAAGTGGTTTTGCCAGAGCACGTTCATTTGAGGGATTTCGAGCTTCTCTGGCTTTCATTTTTATGCCTCGCCTGAGACAGTGCATGTGCTGTTGCTTGTGATGATCTATTGTTTCTAAAACAAAAACTCTATAAGGGTGCTTTTAGCAATGATCGTCAAGTCACCGAAAGGCCGGGGGTAGTGGAAGTGACATCACACGTCATTTGACCTCTATTCACTCACACACAGATGCTTACACATACACCGAAAATCACACATACACTCTCTCTCACACAAACACACTCTCACTTGCACACAACATACATTTAAAAGCATTTTTTTACTTGCCTCCGCTGCCAGAGAGGGTCATATTCTAGCTAATTATGTTGAATTTTATTACACTAATAGTGAATAATATTCTGTTATTCACTATTACTGTAATAAAAAAAATGACAAAAAAATTAAGATTTTGGAGCCCCAACCGCTGTCCATAAAGAGGAGGTGCCAATCATGTTTCTTGAACTGATTTTGCCAACCCTGAGTCCAGGGGTCGCAAATGCAGTGCCAGGGGTCGCAAGGGGGCAAGCTAGAGGTTGCAGCTGCATCCTCTGGTGACCCCTAAATGACGCCCATGATTTTAGTTCACCCATTACTTAACATTGTTTGGCTTCATTGTCAGTCTTATTTCCTACCTTTTTGTAGTCAGGCATATCAGCAACTGTCTGCTTCACTTTGTCTGTGTGTGTTTCTTTTCTTCACTGGAGCATCACCAAGTACTGATTGATTTATTGATTAGTGTTATTCCACTCTGCTAGCACTCGGATTGTGGTACTTTTAGAGGTTTTTGCTTTTGCTTGCAAGACAACTTGAAACCATCAGAGTTGAAGCTTGCACTTTCCATTACTTTCAAGAGCTGAACGAAGACAACTTACAGCGAAACTTTGTGGAATTTGACCAATTTCCGAAATATACATTTCAGCTGCCTGCTGCTTAGACTGATGATGAAGCAGTAAACATACTCCCTTCGTTTAAGACTGCAGTACATGTTTTTTAGAATGACATTTTCCTGCTGTGTCACATTTACTTATATGTTAGTTACCTCTTTTATGATTTATAGGAAGTTTTTTTCATCATCAAACCAGAAGTGATTTCAAAAGGTTTATGTTTCAGCTTTACCTCAACTCACCCCTAAATTCATCCTTATCTCCCTTTACCTTTACCCACCCTTAAACCCTAAAATCATATTTACCTCCCTTTACCTCTACCCACCCCTGAAACCCAAAATTCACCCTTACCTCCTTTTACCTCTACCCACCCCCGAACCCTCAAGTCACCATTCCCCCTTTGCCTCCACCCACCCCTGAGCCCTCAAGTTAACGTCTCCTCCCTTTACCTCTACACACCCCTGAACCCCCAACTCAACCTCACCTCCCCCTACAACCATCCACCGCTGAACCCTCAAGTCGCCTTCACGAACCTGTACCTCTATCCACCCCTAAGCCCTCAAGTCACTCTCACCTCCCTTTACCTCTAACCACCCCATAACCCAAAAGTCACCCTCACCTCCCATTATCTCTACCCACCTCTGATCCCCAAGTCACCCTCATCTCCCTTTACTTCTACCTATTCCATAACCCTAAAGTCACTCACCTCCCATTACCTCTACCCACCCCTGAACCCTCATCACCCTCATCTCCCTGTACCTCTACTCAACCCGAACTCTCAAGTCACCCTCTCCTTCCTTTGCCTCTGACCCACCCCTGAACCCTCAAGTTGCCATCACCTCCCTTTAACTCTACCCATTCTTGAAATCTCAAGTCACCCTCATTTCCCTTTACCTCTACCCACCCCTGAAATCTCATGACACACTTGCCTCTCTTTACCCCTACCCCTCCTGAACCCTAAAGTCACCCTTACCTCCCTTTACATCTACCCACCCCTGGACTCTAAAATCACTCTTTTTAAAGTAACATAAAAAGTATGTTGTTTAAAATAAAATACCTGTGTAGTAAAGGTGAAAAACTTACCTGCATGGTAAAGACTGTGTGGGAAAGGCCCTGCGTGGTAAAGGCTGTTTCCCCTCAGGCAGAACACATACCCGCCCCTTCCTCAAACACACTCATATGTACGGTGGGTGCCTTCTTCTCTTTGACAGTTTGCCATGCCACGCCCGCACCGACTCTATCTTCCCCTCAACCTTTCTGACCTCCTGCACACCCTCTTTGCCCTCCCCCCCACACTCTCCTGGACCCCCCACCCTATACTTTAGGTCTCACCTGACATAGCACATTCCCTGCCACTTGCAAGAAATTGTATTTACTTACAGGGGCTTGGAGCCCTCGTATTACTTACCATTTGTTTGAGTCATCTTTACTCTAATTTCCTTGCTTTTCTATGGTCAGCAAGTGCTGGTTTCGCTTCATCTCCATGTGTTTGTCCCTACCCTGGAGCATGGCCCAAGTACAGTGTCCTTCTCTGCACTTTCAGGGATACTTTTTTTAACTTTAACTTGCACCCCCTTGCTCCCACCATCCCCTTGCATAACTGATTTCCCTGCTCTGCCCTCAACTCTCCTCCTACATTGTTGCTTGGCTGGGTCCGCCCTTGCCCCTCCCAGTAGTTTCTAGCCTTGTCCACTCCCACACCTCCTCCTCTTTTGTTGCTTGGCCCCTCACGTCTCACCAAAAAAAAGTGCCAAATGTTGTGCCAAAAAGATTTTACAAAGATGCAGATGCCTCTGAGCCCTTTGCTCTGCATGGCTTTTTGACTGTGACTTCATGCAGGGTGAACACGGCCAACTTCAGCTCGGATGCAATACAATTAAATGTTTTTTTTGTGAAGAATAATATCATAATGAGAAAATAGATCACTTTTCCTAGAGGTCAGTGCTGGCTAAATCATAATGCTTTTTTTCCTCACTTTCAGCCATGCTGCACAGCAGCAGCGCTGCTGTACAGCATAGCTCTATCATAGGCAAGACCTACTGGCTTTGCCAATGCTTGTTTAGGTCAGTCTTGTAGTTTTAGGATTAAAAAGAATTCTTGAATGATCATAATTTTACAGGAGAGCTGACAATCAAACAGATACAATTCTCTATTTAACAGGTTGCCAGCTAAAAAGTACAGAATCTGTGTTGAATAGCTGGCAGCCTGACAAAAAGTGAAATTTGTCTTTTTGTGTGCCCTGTACCCACTGCCTGTTGGACTGCGTAGAATCTCTGGTAATACTTAGCCCACAGCCTGGGAAATAGCTAAATGTGTTCTATTACTTACTTAGTGTCGGATAAACAGTACGCGTCTGCCAGTTAATCATTGGCTATATTAATAGACCAATGTATTTGTTACTTGTTTGACTACTGGCAAAATAATGGTTAATCTTTGCTATTTTTCCCCTGGCCGGCTAAATAGAAGATAAACTTCCCAATTTACCTGGTACCTGACTAAATAGCTGACACCTCTTTTTGGTTAGTCTTTTTAAGCGAGATGCAGCTTGAATTCCAAATAATATTGAGATACGTCATCAATTATTATTGTGCACTGGAATACTTAGATCATTCATTCATAAATGGAAATACCTTAAAAAGCTATGGAATACAGATCAATATTAGTTCTTCTCTTCCTCACTGCACTTGTAACAAAATTAGGTTATTTGCAGTAGTAGCCTCAGGACATGACTACTACCTTCCTTCTTCTATTTTGTCAGTTCATAACCTATGCATTCAACATGAGGCCAATTAGACTTTCCTCTGGGGTGGCTTTAATAGTGTCTCCCTCCATGCACTACTATATTTCTATATCAAGCACTGTGTCCCTGCCCTACTTGAACGCTGACGACAATATGCTGGATTTCACAGTCATTGTTGCCATAGAACTTGATTACACTGATGCCATTTACTTAACATTGCCTAGCTTTTCAGACCCATCATTAGGTCTCGACTGAAACAGTGCATGCGCTGTCACTTGCAATGATCTAATGTTTTAAAAAAATCCCTTACCATTGGTTGGCTTCATCCTCACTCTCATTTATTTGCCATGTATTTGTTAGCCATTTATATTTCAGCTCAATCCCTTCCTTGGAGCATTGGCCATGTGCTGAATAATTAGTTTATTAGTGTCATTCCGCTGCTCTCTTGGAGTGCGGTTCTCTTTGTTTGTTTTTATTTTTCCTTCCGTCACTGTTTGCAGGCCGTCTCCCGCTCCCTGTCATTGGTGTCCCACCTTACTCGTGTTTATTTCGTGCAGTTTTATATAGCGTCAACTTAGCCAGAGGGCATTGGAGCCCTTCCCCTGAGCAACAGATTGCATTACACAAGGTCAGATTAATTAAGTCAAGCCTAGGCAGCACATGCGCTGCTCTGTGAGGCATGCTGTATTTGGAATAGGGGCTTCAAGCCCCTCCAATCTTTTCCATTGGCTCCTGTTCCTGCTCTTCATAAATGCCTGCTTTTCGTTGTCCAGCATGAATAATTAGTCCCACACTTTGGTCTTTACGACCCTCCCAGGAGACTGCCCCTGTTACAAATGAGCTTATTCTTTTTCTATTTTCGATTCCCTTAGGCACACTCTTTTATCTATTGTTTTCCTCAGCTTGTGTATCAGCACGGCGCCCTCATGTTTCTCACAGCATTTGCATTTTATTAAAATGTGGCCTTTTGTTTGTGTACCTACGCTCACCCAATCCAGTACGCAGGATAATGTGCTGCATGACAAAATACTACGTCACAGTCATAGTCCTAATTTCTTGTATAGCGCACATTTCACAAAAGTCTCATGTGGACTTTTATCTGTGGATGCGAGTTCACCAATATTCCAAACGCATAATAATGTGCTGCATGGCTAAATACTTTGTACCATTCACACCAAGCACTTTCAGCATGGCATGCTGCTCTATTGAGGCTCTTGCAGCACCCATTTTAAGATCGCCACACATTAACTACTTGCTTTCCATTTTTTATTAACACCTGATTTTCCTGAAAAATGGCGGACCGGCACATAAAATGGAGCTAAAGTGGAGCTAAAATAGGGATAAAGTGGAGATAAAATGGAAATAAAATGGGGCTAAAGTGGAGCTAAAATGGGGATGAAACGAGGATAGAATGGGGCTATAGTGGGGATAAAGTGGAGATAAAATGGGTATAGAATGGAGCTAAAGTGGCGATAAATGGGGATAATACATGGATAACATGGATATTAAGCAGAGATAAAATGTGGATAAAACAGAGATATAATGGAGGTATAATGGAGATATTATGGGGAGATAGTATGGGGAGATGGGGAGAGAGATGGGGGAGACGGATGGGGAGACAGATGGGGAGACAGATGGGGAAGACCGATGACCAGAATGGGGAGACAGATCGGAGAAGGACATGGGTTGAGGGAGATGAGGGAGAGACAGGTGGAGAGAGGATAGAGAGGGAGATGGGGACAGGGTGGAGACAGATGAGGAGGAACATGGGATGAGGGAGATGGGGGATGAGGGATAGCAAGATGAGGGAGAGACTGATGGGGAGAGGGTGGAGATGGGGGAGACAGATGGGGAGTTGGAAACATGAATTACCTCTAAATGGTGTTGATATCACTTCCTGCAGTGAATAAACACGTTTTAAGCCCACAAAGTGAGCATGTGGGTCATTTTAAGTCACTTTTACCCATGCGCCAAATCTTGAGTTTTGGCTCCCTAGAAGCATGAAAATGACTATAAATATGGTAATTTTATCTCCAAAAGGGATGATCCAAATCTAAAAGTCAAAATTAGTTGAAAGATGGAAATTGTCAAAATGGACCATTTTGGTCCTCTCAGAGCAATTTCCTCAGGTCGCTCGTCATCGATGGTTTTGCATGAAAATTCAGACCTTCCTGCATGAACATGAATTACCTCTAAATGTTGATTATATCACTTCCCGCAGTGAATAAACACATTTTAAGCCCTCAAAGTGAGCATTTGAGCCATTTTAAGTCACTTTTACCCTTGCGCCAAATCTTGAGTTTTCGCTCCCTAGAAGCATGAAAATGACTATAAATATGGTAATTTTATCTCCAAAAGTGATGATCCACATCTGAAAGTCAAAATTAGTTGTAAGATGGAAATAATCAAAACGGACCATTTTGGTCATCTCAGAGCAATTTCCTCAGGTCCTTTTGCATGAAAAATTGGACCTTCTTGCATGAACATGAATTACCTCTATGGTGTTTATATCACTTCCTGCAGTGAATAAACATGTTTTAAGCCCTCAAAGTGAGCATTTGGGTAATTTTGAGTCACTTTTACCCATGTGCAAAATCTTGATTTTTGGCTCCCTAGAAGCAGGAAAATGACTATGATCATGCTCATTTTATGGAGATGGGATGGAGATGGAGATGGGATGGGGAGATGGAGGTGGGATGGAAATGGGGAGTTGGAGATAGGATGGGGAGATAGAGATGGGATGCAGAGATGGAGATTAGATGGTAAGGGACGGAGATTTAATGTAAAATAAAGTAGAGAGATAATGGAGATAAACTGGAGATAAATTGGGGATAAAATGGAGATAAGGAAACATGGGGATAAAACGGAGCTAAAGTGGAGCTAAAGTGGAGCTAAAAGAGGGATAAAGTGGAGATAAAATGGGAATAAAATGGGGCTAAAGTGGAGCTAAAATGGGGATAAAGTGGGGGTTAAAACGAGGATAGAATGGGGCTATAGTGGGGATAAAGTGGAGATAAAATGGGGATAGAATGGAGCTAAAGTGGCGATAAATGGGGATAATACAGGGATAACATGAGGGATGAGGGATAGCAAGATGAGGGAGAGACTGATGGGGAGAGGGTGGAGATGGGGGAGACAGATGGGGAGTTGGAAACATGAATTACCTCTAAATGGTGTTGATATCACTTCCTGCAGTGAATAAACACGTTTTAAGCCCACAAAGTGAGCATGTGGGTCATTTTAAGTCACTTTTACCCATGCGCCAAATCTTGAGTTTTGGCTCCCTAGAAGCATGAAAATGACTATAAATATGGTAATTTTATCTCCAAAAGGGATGATCTTCATCTGAAAGTCAAAATTAGTTGAAAGATGGAAATTGTCAAAATGGACCATTTTGGTCCTCTCAGAGCAATTTCCTCAGGTCGCTCGTCATCGATGGTTTTGCATGGAAATTGGGACCTTCCTGCATGAACATGAATTACCTCTAAATGTTGATTATATCACTTCCCGCAGTGAATAAATACATTTTAAGCCCTCAAAGTGAGCATTTGAGACATTTTAAGTCACTTTTACCCTTGCGCCAAATCTTGAGTTTTCGCTCCCTAGAAGCATGAAAATGACTATAAATATGGTAATTTTATCTCCAAAAGTGATGATCCACATCTGAAAGTCAAAATTAGTTGAAAGATGGAAATTATCAAAACGGACCATTTTGGTCATCTCAGAGCAATTTCCTCAGGTCCTTTTGCATGAAAAATCGGACCTTCTTGCATGAACATGAATTACCTCTATGGTGTTTATATCACTTCCTGCAGTGAATAAACATGTTTAAGCCCTCAAAGTGAGCATTTGGGTAATTTTGAGTCACTTTTACCCATGTGCCAAATCTTGATTTTTGGCTCCCTAGAAGCAGGAAAATGACTATGATCATGCTCATTTTATGGAGATGGGATGGAGATGGAGATGGGGAGATGGAGAAGGGATGGGGAGATGGAGATGGGATGGAGATGGAGAAGGGGAGTTGGAGATAGGTTTGGGAGATAGAGATGGGATGCAGAGATGGAGATTAGATGGTAAGGGACGGAGATTTAATATAAATAAAGTAGATAGATAATAGAGATAAACTGGAGATAAATTGGGGATAAAATGGAGATAAAAAAAGAGGGAAAATGGGGATAAAATGGAGGTAAAATGGAGCTAAAATAGGGACAAAGCGGAGATAAAATGGGGATAAATGGAAACAAAATGGGGCTAAAGTGGATCTAAAATTGGGATAAAGTGGGGTTAAAACGAGGATAAAATGGGGCTATAGTGGGGATAAAGTGGAGATAAAATGGGGATAAAATGGAGCTAAAGTGGCGATAAATGGGGATAATACAGGGATAACATGGAGATTAAGCAGAGATAAAATGTGGATAAAACAGGGATTTAATGGAGGTATAATGGAGATATTATGGGGAGATAATATGGGGAGATGGGGAGAGAGATGGGGGAGACGGATGGGGAGACAGATGGGGAAGACCGATGACCAAATACATTTTAAGCCCTCAAAGTGAGCATTTGAGCCATTTTAAGTCACTTTTACCCTTGCGCCAAATCTTGAGTTTTCGCTCCCTAGAAGCATGAAAATGACTATAAATATGGTAATTTTATCTCCAAAAGCGATGATCCACATCTGAAAGTCAAAATTAGTTGGAAGATGGAAATTATCAAAACGGACCATTTTGGTCATCTCAGAGCAATTTCCTCAGGTCCTTTTGCATGAAAAATCGGACCTTCTTGCATGAACATGAATTACCTCTATGGTGTTTATATCACTTCCTGCAGTGAATAAACATGTTTTAAGCCCTCAAAGTGAGCATTTGGGTAATTTTTAGTCACTTTTACCCATGTGCCAAATCTTGATTTTTGGCTCCCTAGAAGCAGGAAAATGACTATGATCATGCTCGTTTTATGGAGATGGGATGGAGATGGAGATGGGGAGATGGAGAAGTGATGGGGAGATGGAGGTGGGATGGAGATGGGGAGTTGGAGATAGGATGGGGAGATAGAGATGGGATGCAGAGATGGAGATTAAATGGTAAGGGACGGAGATTTAATGTAAATAAAGTACAGGGATAATGGAGATAAACTGGAAATAAATTGGGGATAAAGTGGAGATAAAGGAGGAAAAATGGGGATAAAATGAAGCTAAAGTGGAGCTAAAATAGGGATAAAGTGGAGATAAAATGGAAATAAAATGGGGCTAAAGTGGAGCTAAAATGGGGATAAAGTGGGGGTTAAAACGAGGATAGAATGGGGCTATAGTGGGGATAAAGTGGAGATAAAATGGGGATAGAATGGAGCTAAAGTGGCGATAAATGGGGATAATACAGGGATAACATGGATATTAGGCAGAGATAAAATGTGGATAAAACAGAGATATAATGGAGGTATAATGGAGATATTATGGGGAGATAATATGGGGAGATGGGGAGAGAGATGGGGAAGACAGATGGGGAGACAGATGGGGAAGACCGATGACCAGAATGGGGAGACAGATCGGAGAAGGACATGGGTTGAGGGAGATGAGGGAGAGACAGGTGGAGAGAGGATAGAGAGGGAGATGGGGACAGGGTGGAGATGGTGGAGACAGATGAGGAGGAACATGGGATGAGGGAGATGGGGGATGAGGGATAGCAAGATGAGGGAGAGACTGATGGGGAGAGGGTGGAGATGGGGGAGACAGATGGGGAGTTGGAAACCTGAATTACCTCTAAATGGTGTTGATATCACTTCCTGCAGTGAAAAAACACGTTTTAAGCCCACAAAGTGAGCATGTGGGTCATTTTAAGTCACTTTTACCCATGCGCCAAATCTTGAGTTTTGGCTCCCTAGAAGCATGAAAATGACTATAAATATGGTAATTTTATCTCCAAAAGGGATGATCCACATCTGAAAGTTAAATTTAGTTGAAAGATGGAAATTATTTTCAAAACGGACCATTTTGGTCATCTCAGAGCAATTTCCTCAGGTCCAAGGTCATCGATCATTTTGCATGAAAAATTGGACCTTCTTGCATGACCATGAATTACCTCTAAATGGTGATTATATCACTTCCCGCAGTGAATAAACACATTTTAAGCCCTAAAAGTGAGCTTTTGAGTCATTTTAATTCACTTTTACCCTTGCGCCAAATCTTGAGTTTTGGCTTCCTAGAAGCTTGAAAATTACTATAAACATGCTCATTTTAGCACCAAAGTGATGATCCACATCTGAAAGTCCAAATTAGTTGAAAGATTGAAATTTTCAAAACGGACCATTTCGGTCTTCTCAGAGCAATTTCCTCAGGTCGCAGGTCATCGGTCGTTTTGCATAAAAAATCGGACCTTCTCTCATGAACATGAATTACCTCTAAATGGTGTTTATATCACTCCCCGCAGTGAATAAACATGTTTAAAGCCCTCAAAGTGCGGATTTGGGTCATTTTAAGTCACTTTTACCCATGCGCCAAATCTTGAGTTTTGGCTCCCTAGAAGCAGGAAAATTACTATGATCATGCTCATTTTATGGAGATGGGATGGAGATGGAGATGGGGAGATGGAGAAGGGATGGGGAGATGGAGGTGGGATGGAGATGGGGAGTTGGAGATAGGATGGGGAGATACAGATGGGATGCAGAGATGGAGATTAGATGGTAAGGGACGGAGATTTAATGTAAATAAAGTAGAGAGATAATGGAGATAAACTGGCGATAAATTGGGGATAAAATAGAGATAAAGGAGGGAAAATGGGGATAAAACGGAGCTAAAGTGGAGCTAAAATAGGGATAAAGTGGAGATAAAATGGGGATAAAATAGAAATAAAATGGGGCTAAAATGGGGATAAAGTGGGGGTTAAAACGAGGATAGAATGGGGCTATAGTGGGGATAAAGTGGAGATAAAATGGGGATAGAATGGAGCTAAAGTGGCGGTAAATGGGGATAATACAGGGATAACATGGAGATTAAGCAGAGATAAAATGTGGATAAAACAGGGATTTAATGGAGGTATAATGGAGATATTGTGGG
This sequence comes from Lissotriton helveticus, assembly GCF_964261635.1. NCBI lineage: Eukaryota > Metazoa > Chordata > Amphibia > Caudata > Salamandridae > Lissotriton > Lissotriton helveticus. Next base: position 353,077,541 of record NC_136068.1, read on the forward strand.
GAGATAATATGGGGAGATGGAGAGAGAGATGGGGAGACGGATGGGGAGACAGATGGGGAAGACCGATGACCAGATTGGGGAGACAGATCGGAGAAGGACATGGGATGAGGGAGATGAGGGAGAGACAGGTGGAGAGAGGATAGAGAGGGAGATGGGGACAGGGTGGAGATGGTGGAGACAGATGAGGAGGGACATGGGATGAGGGAGATGGGGGATGAGGGATAGCAAGATGAGGGAGAGACTGATGGGGAGAGGGTGGAGATGGGGGAGACAGATGGGGAGTTGGAAACATGAATTACCTCTAAATGGTGTTGATATCACTTCCTGCAGTGAATAAACACGTTTTAAGCCCACAAAGTGAGCATGTGGGCCATTATCTACACCTCTGAGGCGGAAGCCGGAGGCCATACCCACTCGATAATTTTAAAATTGTGTTTTGTGTATTACAGTGATTTTAAAACTTACCTAACCCTCCCCTGAGCTTGACAGCATTAAGCGCCTAGCAGGACACCCCACGAGCAGCGGAGCTAGCGCTGCATCGCGGGACAGCTAGTTGAAGGGCCGCCATCGCTGCACTCGCGAGGCCACGCCCATCTCTCTGGCCACACCCACCCTCTCCCTAAATGTGCCATCCACGCAAGCGCAGCGGACGAGCGCAGCGGGAGCGCCGTTTGCGCGCCGAAGGCGCGCCTAAGGCAAGCCCGTCTGCGCCCGTCCGCGACCAGCTGCGGCCCAGGCCCCGTCCACCTGGCCAAACCATCTCAGACCAACATGGGATTGTAACCTATACGAGGCAGGCGTTACTACAGCTGCGTAGGAGGCTGCTGCCGGAATGCAATCACAAGCTGCAGGTGGAACAATGGCCCCTGAAGTGTGTGGGCTGTGGCCATACTATCCTCAGAGACCAAGCGACGAGTAAGGAAGGTAACGAACTATCTGCCTTATTACTGAACTGCCGATCGATGAAACGGCATAGCTTGAACATTTATGACCTACTGATAGATGACAAACCCGACTTAGTCTTCTTGACCGAGACATGGCTGGATGGACAATCCATCCCTGATATCGTAGAGGCCCTTCCTCCCGGCTTCAATATTCTTCACATCAATAGAGGGGACCAAAGAGGGGGGGGATAGCTATTATTCACAAAAGCGACCTACCAGTCTCTCTTGAACCAACTTCCATCAATAAATGTGAAGCAGGACTTTTTTCTATCGTGGTTAGCCCCAACTGCACCATTAAGGGCTACCTTATCTATCGTCCTCCGGGTGTGGCAACTGTGTTCATTGAAAGCCTCCTGGATGCTCTAACGCAATCTGCTTTACGCCATAATAAGTTCATGATTGTAGGAGACCTCAACGTGCATTTGGATGATGTCAACTGCAGAGAGGCCGTTTCCTTAGTCAATGAACTTAGAGCTCTAATGTTTGTTTTAGCTGACAATAGAGCCACCCATCAAGCAGGACATCTACTGGACCCAATTTTTACTAACTGGGACGATATAAGTGTCTCTGCTCCGATTAAGATCCTATGGTCAGATCATTATCTGATCCCATTTCAACTCAGAAAACTGCCCAACAGGGGGCCCTTACAGAAACCTCCCGTCATTAGACGCAGGGACTGGAGGAAATTCAGTCACGACGCCTTCAGTCAAGCCCTAGAACAGGATCCCCCAAAGCTTAGCGACAATTTGGTTGAGGCGGACAAGATGTATGAAGAGTGGGTTCAAGGTGCGCTGGATAATGTAGCCCCGTGGACTCACAAAGCCATGGCACGGAGCACGAAATCCGCTCCGTGGTTCACCGCTGAGCTACGCGCCGCTAAAACCAAATGTAAAACCCTGGAGCGTAGATGGAGAGTGGATTATGCCCCCTCACTACGCGAAGTCTATAAGAGTGAACTTAGATTCTACCACAGCCAGATTAGGAAATCTAAAAGAGAGTACTATAATAACAGGATAGACTGTGCAGAGAATACATCGAAAGAGCTCTTTGTGATATTGAAGGAACTCTCCGCCCCTCCAGCGAGTTCAGGGGAAGTCCCCCCCACGACCGAGTCATGCAATGAGATCGTAGACTTCTTTATAGGGAAGGTAGAAAAGATCTATGCTTCGTTTCAGACTAATTCTGATGCTACTAATTCGCCCGACCCTAACTGCGGAAAGAAGGTCAGGGAAGAACTTAGGAAATTTGTGGTTCCCCAAACTGAGGAGCTTATCAACATCCTATCGGACATTCACTCGGGCTCTCCCTTAGATGCGGTACCAGCGAGAATTCTTCGAAGTCATCTTCCTCAGGTAGCGAAGCATATAGGCAACATGGCCTCGCTTTCCTTCCATGAATGTCTAGTTCCGGAGAGCTGGAAACTGGCCCAAGTCGTCCCAATAAAAAAGAAAGCCCACATAAGCATAACGCAATTAGACAACCTGAGACCAATCTCCCTTCTCCCCTACTGCGCGAAGGTAGTAGAAAAATTGGTTAACCGACAGCTGGTGAGCTTTGTGGAGGAAAACTTGCTCCTTCACATGTCTCAGTCGGGTTTTAGAGCCAAACACTCGACAGAGACCGCCCTCCTCCTATCGACAGAACTGCTACGGAGCAAGGCGGATGAAGGTCACACGGCCGCACTGGTCCTACTGGACTTAAGTGCGGCGTTTGATACCGTATCACACCCCGTATTACTGGACCGCCTGAGTGAAAAGGGAATAACCGGACCTGCACATGAGTGGCTGGTATCCTTTCTTAAGAACAGGAGATTTCAAGTGCATTGCCCACCATGTAAATCCAGTGTAAGATGTCTCAAGCAAGGGGTTCCTCAGGGCTCGATTCTGAGCCCCACATTATTCAATCTGTACATGGAACCCCTTGCCAAACTGGTGGAGTCATATGGTGTTGCAATAGTCTCCTATGCAGATGATACACAACTGGTGATCAATCTGTCCCGTGATCCAGTTGTGGACGCTGAGAATTTCTCGGCCTGCCTTGTGGCACTTGAAGGGTGGATGAAACAGAACTGTCTCCGCCTTAATGGTAACAAGACGGAAGTTCTTATTGTAGGTCCCTGTCCTTCCATCTGGACCTCTGCCTGGTGGCCCATTGAACTGGGCTCTGTCCCGGCCCCGGTAGACACAGTTAAAAACCTTGGCTTTCTTCTTGACTCTAAACTAGACACCATGCCAGCAATGACTGGAATAACCTACCTATCGAATTGAGGATGGAGCCGTCTGAAACCAGGTTCAGACAGAGGCTGAAAACCCATCTTTTCCCCAAGATAAATTCAGCATAGTACGCCCGTGTCCCTTTGCTCACCCTTTGTGAGCTAAGCTGAAGAGATGTAGGTAGGGTTGTCAGCGCGGGGACGCACTGTTCTCTGTGCAACCAAGCGCTTAACAAATGGCATAAACTAAACTAAACTAAACTTTAAGTCACTTTTACCCATGCGCCAAATCTTGAGTTTTGGCTCCCTAGAAGCATGAAAATGACTATAAATATGGTAACTTTATCTCCAAAAGGGATGATCTTCATCTGAAAGTCAAAATTAGTTGAAAGATGGAAATTGTCAAAATGGACCATTTTGGTCCTCTCAGAGCAATTTCCTCAGGTCGCTCGTCATCGATGGTTTTGCATGAAAATTCGGACCTTCCTGCATGAACATGAATTACCTCTAAATGTTGATTATATCACTTCCCGCAGTGAATAAATACATTTTAAGCCCTCAAAGTGAGCATTTGAGCCATTTTAAGTCACTTTTACCCTTGCGCCAAATCTTGAGTTTTCGCTCCCTAGAAGCATGAAAATGACTATAAATATGGTAATTTTATCTCCAAAAGTGATGATCCACATCTGAAAGTCAAAATTAGTTGGAAGATGGAAATTATCAAAACGGACCATTTTGGTCATCTCAGAGCAATTTCCTCAGGTCCTTTTGCATGAAAAATCGGACCTTCTTGCATGAACATGAATTACCTCTATGGTGTTTATATCACTTCCTGCAGTGAATAAACATGTTTTAAGCCCTCAAAGTGAGCATTTGGGTAATTTTGAGTCACTTTTACCCATGTGCCAAATCTTGATTTTTGGCTCCCTAGAAGCAGGAAAATGACTATGATCATGCTCATTTTATGGAGATGGGATGGAGATGGAGATGGGGAGATGGAGAAGGGATGGGGAGATGGAGGTGGGATGGAGATGGGGAGTTGGAGATAGGATGGGGAGATATAGATGGGATGCAGAGATGGAGATTAGATGGTAAGGGACGGAGATTTAATGTAAATAAAGTAGAGAGATAATGGAGATAAACTGGAGATAAATTGGGGGATAAAATGGAGATAAAGAAGGAAAAATGGGGATAAAATGGAGCTAAAATAGGGATAAAGTGGAGATAAAATGGGGATAAAATGTAAAAAAAAATGGGGCTAAAGTGGACCTAAAATGGGGATAAAGTGGGGGTTAAAACGAGGATAGAATGGGGCTATAGTGGGGATAAAGTGGAGATAAAATGGGGATAGAATGGAGCTAAAGTGGCGATAAATGGGGATAATACAGGGATAACATGGATATTAACAGAGATAAAATGTGGATAAAACAGAGATATAGTGGAGGTATAATGGAGATATTATGGGGAGATAATATGGGGAGATGGGGAGAGAGATGGGGGGGACAGATGACCAGAATGGGGAGACAGATCAGAGAAGGACATGGGTTGAGGGAGATGAGGGAGAGACAGGTGGAGAGAGGATAGAGAGGGAGATGGGGACAGGGTGGAGATGGTGGAGACAGATGAGGAGGAACATGGGATGAGGGAGATGGGGGATGAGGGATAGCAAGATGAGGGAGAGACTGATGGGGAGAGGGTGGAGATGGGGGAGACAGATGGGGAGTTGGAAACATGAATTACCTCTAAATGGTGTTGATATCACTTCCTGCAGTGAATAAACACGTTTTAAGCCCACAAAGTGAGCATGTGGGTCATTTTAAGTCACTTTTACCCATGCGCCAAATCTTGAGTTTTGGCTCCCTAGAAGCATGAAAATGACTATAAATATGGTAATTTTATCTCCAAAAGGGATGATCCACATCTGAAAGTCAAAATTAGTTGAAAGATGGAAATTGTCAAAATGGACGATTTTGGTCCTCTCAGAGCAATTTCCTCAGGTCGCTCGTCATCAATGGTTTTGCATGAAAATTCGGACCTTCCTGCATGAACATGAATTACCTCTAAATGTTGAATATATCACTTCCCGCAGTGAATAAACACATTTTAAGCCCTCAAAGTGAGCATTTGAGCCATTTTAAGTCACTTTTACCCTTGCGCCAAATCTTGAGTTTTTGCTCCCTAGAAGCTTGAAAATTACTATAACCATGCTCATTTTAGCTCCAAAAGTGATGATCCACATCTGAAAGTCAAAATTAGTTGAAAGATGGAAATTTTCAAAACGGACCATTTTGGTCTTCTCAGAGCAATTTCCTCAGGTCGCAGGTCATCAGTCGTTTTGCATAAAAAATCGGACCTTCTCGCATGAACATGAATTACCTCTAAATGGTGTTTATATCATTTCCCGCAGTGAATAAACATGTTTAAAGCCCTCAAAGTGGGGATTTGGGTTATTTTAAGTCACTTTTACCCATGCGCCAAATCTTGAGTTTTGGCTCCCTAGAAGCATGAAAATGACTATAAATATGGTAATTTTATCTCCAAAAGTGATGATCCACATCTGCAAGTCAAAATTAGTTGAAAGATGGAAATTATCAAAACGGACCATTTTGGTAATCTCAGACCAATTTCCTCAGGTCCTTTTGCATGAAAAATCGGACCTTCTTGCATGAACATGAATTACCTCTATGGTGTTTATATCACTTCCTGCAGTGAATAAACATGTTTAAGCCCTCAAAGTGAGCATTTGGGTAATTTTGAGTCACTTTTACCCATGTGCCAAATCTTGATTTTTGGCTCCCTAGAAGCAGGAAAATGACTATGATCATGCTCATTTTATGGAGATGGGATGGAGATGGAGATGGAGAGATGGAGAAGAGATGGGGAGATGGAGATGGGATGGAGATGGAGATGGGGAGTTGGAGATAGGTTTGGGAGATAGAGATGGGATGCAGAGATGGAGATTAGATGGTAAGGGACGGAGATTTAATGTAAATAAAGTAGAGAGATCATGGAGATAAACTGGAGATAAATTGGGGATAAAATGGAGATAAAAAGGAGGAAAAATGGGGATAAAATGGAGCTAAAGTGGAGCTAAAATAGGGACAAAGCGGCAATAAAATGGGGCTAAAGCGGAGCTAATATGGGGGTAAAACAAGGATAAAATGGGGCTATAGTGGGGATAAAGTGGAGATAAAATGGGGATAAAATGGAGCTAAAGTGGCGATAAATGGGGATAATACAGGGATAACATGGAGGTTAAGCAGAGATAAAATGTGGATTAAACAGGGATTTAATGGAGGTATAATGGAGATATTATGGGGAGATAATATGGGGAGATGGGGAGAGAGATGGGGAGACGGATGGGGAGACAGATGGGGAAGACCGATGACCAGATTGGGGAGACAGATCGGAGAAGGACATGGGATGAGGGAGAGGCGGGAGAGACAGGTGGAGAGAGGATAGAGAGGGAGATGGGGACAGGGTGGAGATGGTGGAGACAGATGAGGAGGGACATGGGATGAGGGAGATGGGGGATGAGGGATAGCAAGATGAGGGAGAGACTGATGGGGAGAGGGTGGAGATGGGGGAGACAGATGGGGAGTTGGAAACATGAATTACCTCTAAATGGTGTTGATATCACTTCCTGCAGTGAATAAACATGTTTTAAGCCCACAAGTGAGCATGTGGGTCATTTTAAGTCACTTTTACCCATGCGCCAAATCTTGAGTTTTGGCTCCCTAGAAGAATGAAAATGACTATAATTATGGTAATTTTATCTCCAAAAGGGATGATCTTCATCTGAAAGTCACAATTAGTTGAAAGATGGAAATTGTCAAAATGGACCATTTTGGTCCTCTCAGAGCAATTTCCTCAGGTCGCTCGTCATCGATGGTTTTGCATGAAAATTCCGACCTTCCTGCATGAACATGAATGAACTCTAAATGTTGATTATATCATTTCCCGCAGTGAATAAACACATTTTAAGCGCTCAAAGTGAGCATTTGAGCCATTTTAAGTCACTTTTACCCTTGCGCTAAATCTTGAGTTTTCGCTCCCTAGAAGCTTGAAAATTACTATAAACATGCTCATTTTAGCTCCAAAAGTGATGATCCACATCTGAAAGTCAAAATTAGTTGAAAGATGGACATTTTCAAAACGGACCATTTTGGTCTTCTCAGAGCAATTTCCTCAGGTCGCAGGTCATCGGTCGTTTTGCATAAAAAATCGGACCTTCTCGCATGAACATGAATTATCTCTAAATGGTGTTTATATCCCTTTCCGCAGTGAATAAACATGTTTAAAACCCTCAAAGTGCGGATTTGGGTCATTTTAAGTCACTTTTACCCATGCGCCAAATCTTGAGTTTTGGCTCCCTAGAAGCATGAAAATGACTATAAATATGGTAATTTTATCTCCAAAAGTGATGATCCACATCTGAAAGTCAAAATTAGTTGTAAGATGGAAATTATCAAAACGGACCATTTTGGTCATCTCAGAGCAATTTCCTCAGGTCCTTTTGCATGAAAAATCGGACCTTCTTGCAGGAACATGATTTACCTTTATGGTGTTGATATCACTTCCTGCAGTGAATAGACATGTTTTAAGCCCTCAAAGTGAGCATTTGGGTAATTTTGAGTCACTTTTGCCCATGTGCCAAATCTTGATTTTTGGCTCCCTAGAAGCAGGAAAATGACTATGATCATGCTCATTTTATGGACATGGGATCGAGATGGAGATGGGGAGATGGAGAAGGGATGGGGAGATGGAGGTGGGATGGAGATGGGGAGTTGGAGATAGGATGGGGAGATAGAGATGGGATGCAGAGATGGAGATTAGATGGTAAGGGACGGAGATTTAATGTAAATAAAGTAGAGAGATAATGGAGATAAACTGGAGATAAATTGGGGATAAAATGGAGATAACTGAGGGAAAATGGGGATAAAATGGAGCTAAAATAGGGATAAAGTGGAGATAAAATGGGGATAAAGTGGGGGTTAAAATGAGGATAGAATGGGGCTATAGTGGGGATAAATTGGAGATAAATGGGGATAGAATGGAGCTAAAGAGGCGATAAATGGGGATAATACAGGGATAATATGGATATTAAGCAGAGATAAAATGTGGATAAAACAGAGATATAATGGAGGTATAATGGAGATATTATGGGGAGATAATATGGGGAGATGGGGAGAGAGATGGGGGAGACGGATGGGGAGACAGATGGGGAAGACCGATGACCAGAATGGGGAGAAAGATCGGAGAAGGGACATGGGTTGAGGGAGATGAGGGAGAGACAGGTGGAGAGAGGATAGAGAGGGAGATGGGGACAGGGTGGAGATGGTGGAGACAGATGAGGAGGAACATGGGATGAGGGAGATGGGGGATGAGGGATAGCAAGATGAGGGAGAGACTGATGGGGAGAGGGTGGAGATGGTGGAGACAGATGGGGAGTTGGAAACATGAATTACCTCTAAATGGTGTTGATATCACTTCCTGCAGTGAATTAACACGTTTTAAGCCCACAAAGTGAGCATGTGGGTCATTTTAAGTCACTTTTACCCATGCGCCAAATCTTGAGTTTTGGCTCCCTAGAAGCATGAAAATGACTATAAATATGGTAATTTTATCTCCAAAAGGGATGATCCACATCTGAAAGTCAAAATTAGTTGAAAGATGGAAATTGTCAAAATGGACCATTTTGGTCCTCTCAGAGCAATTTCCTCAGGTCGTAGGTCATCGGTTGTTTTGCATAAAAAATCGGACCTTCTCGCATGAACATGAATTACCTCTAAATGTTGATTATATCACTTCCCGCAGTGAATAAACACATTTTAAGCCCTCAAAGTGAGCATTTGAGCCATTTTAAGTCACTTTTACCCTTGCGCCAAATCTTGAGTTTTCGCTCCCTAGAAGCTTGAAAATTACTATAAACATGCTCATTTTAGCTCCAAAAGTGATGATCCACATCTGAAAGTCAAAATTAGTTGAAAGATGGAAATTTTCAAAACGGACCATTTTGGTCTTCTCAGAGCAATTTCCTCAGGTCGTAGGTCATCGGTCGTTTTGCATAAAAAATCGGACCTTCTCGCATGAACATGAATTACCTCTAAATGGTGTTTATATCACTTCCCGCAGTGAATAAACATGTTTAAAACCCTCAAAGTGCGGATTTGGGTCATTTTAAGTCACTTTTACCCATGCACCAAATCTTGAGTTTTGGCTCCCTAGAAGCATGAAAATTACTATAAATATGGTAATTTTATCTCCAAAAGTGACGATCCACATCTGAAAGTCAAAATTAGTTGTAAGATGGAAATTGTCAAAATGGACCATTTTGGTCCTCTCAGAGCAATTTCCTCAGGTCGCTCGTCATCGATGGTTTTGCATGAAAATTCGGACCTTCCTGCATGAACATGAATTACCTCTAAATGTTGATTATATCACTTCCCGCAGTGAATAAATACATTTTAAGCCCTCAAAGTGAGCATTTGAGCGATTTTAAGTCACTTTTACCCTTGCGCCAAATCTTGAGTTTTCGCTCCCTAGAAGCATGAAAATGACTATAAATATGGTAATTTTATCTCCAAAAGTGATGATCCACATCTGAAAGTCAAAATTAGTTGGAAGATGGAAATTATCAAAACGGACCATTTTGGTCATCTCAGAGCAATTTCCTCAGGTCCTTTTGCATGAAAAATCGGACCTTCTTGCATGAACATGAATTACCTCTATGGTGTTTATATCACTTCCTGCAGTGAATAAACATGTTTAAGCCCTCAAAGTGAGCATTTGGGTAATTTTGAGTCACTTTTACCCATGTGCCAAATCTTGATTTTTGGCTCCCTAGAAGCAGGAAAATGACTATGATCATGCTCATTTTATGGAGATGGGATGGAGATGGAGATGGGGAGATGGAGAAGGGATGGGGAGATGGAGATGGGATGGAGATGGAGAAGGGGAGTTGGAGATAGGTTTGGGAGATAGAGATGGGATGCAGAGATGGAGATTAGATGGTAAGGGACGGAGATTTAATATAAATAAAGTAGATAGATAATAGAGATAAACTGGAGATAAATTGGGGATAAAATGGAGATATAAAGGAGAGAAAATGGGGATAAAATGGAGGTAAAATGGAGCTAAAATAGGGACAAAGCGGAGATAAAATGGGGATAAATGGAAACAAAATGGGGCTAAAGTGGATCCAAAATTGGGATAAAGCGGGGTTAAAACGAGGATAAAATGGGGCTATAGTGGGGATAAATGGGGATAATACAGGGATAACATGGAGATTAAGCAGAGATAAAATGTGGATAAAACAGGGATTTAATGGAGGTATAATGGAGATATTATGGGGAGATAATATGGGGAGATGGGGAGAGAGATGGGGGAGACGGATGGGGAGACAGATGGGGAAGACCGATGACCAGATTGGGGAGACAGATCGGAGAAGGACATGGGATGAGGGAGATGAGGGAGAGACAGGTGGAGAGAGGATAGAGAGGGAGATGGGGACAGGGTGGAGATGGTGGAGACAGATGAGGAGGGACATTGGATGAGGGAGATGGGGGATGAGGGATAGCAAGATGAGGGAGAGACTGATGGGGAGAGGGTGGAGATGGGGGAGACAGATGGGGAGTTGGAAACATGAATTACCTCTAAATGGTGTTGATATCACTTCCTGCAGTGAATAAACACGTTTTAAGCCCACAAAGTGAGCATGTGGGTCATTTTAAGTCACTTTTACCCATGCGCCAAATCTTGAGTTTTGGCTCCCTAGAAGCATGAAAATGACTATAAATATGGTAATTTTATCTCCAAAAGGGATGATCTTCATCTGAAAGTCAAAATTAGTTGAAAGATGGAAATTGTCAAAATGGACCATTTTGGTCCTCTCAGAGCAATTTCCTCAGGTCGCTCGTCATCGATGGTTTTGCATGAAAATTGGGACCTTCCTGCATGAACATGAATTACCTCTAAATGTTGATTATATCACTTCCCGCAGTGAATAAATACATTTTAAGCCCTCAAAGTGAGCATTTGAGCCATTTTAAGTCACTTTTACCCTTGCGCCAAATCTTGAGTTTTCGCTCCCTAGAAGCATGAAAATGACTATAAATATGGTAATTTTATCTCCAAAAGTGATGATCCACATCTGAAAGTCAAAATTAGTTGGAAGATGGAAATTATCAAAACGGACCATTTTGGTCATCTCAGAGCAATTTCCTCAGGTCCTTTTGCATGAAAAATCGGACCTTCTTGCATGAACATGAATTACCTCTATGGTGTTTATATCACTTCCTGCAGTGAATAAACATGTTTAAGCCCTCAAAGTGAGCATTTGGGTAATTTTGAGTCACTTTTACCCATGTGCCAAATCTTGATTTTTGGCTCTCTAGAAGCAGGAAAATGACTATGATCATGCTCATTTTATGGAGATGGGATGGAGATGGAGATGGGGAGTTGGAGATAGGATGGGGAGATAGAGATGGGATGCAGAGATGGAGATTAGATGGTAAGGGACGGAGATTTAATGTAAATAAAGTAGAGAGATAATGGAGATAAACTGGAGATAAATTGGGGATAAAATGGAGATAAAGAAGGAAACATGGGGATAAAACGGAGCTAAAGTGGAGCTAAAGTGGAGCTAAAATAGGGATAAAGTGGAGATAAAATGGGAATCAAATGGGGCTAAAGTGGAGCTAAAATGGGGATGAAGTGGGTGTTAAAACGAGGATAGAATGCGGCTATAGTGGGGATAAAGTGGAGATAAAATGGGGGATAGAATGGAGCTAAAGTGGCGGTAAATGGGGATAATACAGGGATAACATGGAGATTAAGCAGAGATAAAATGTGGATAAAACAGGGATTTAATGGAGGTATAATGGAGATATTGTGGGGAGATAATATGGGGAGATGTGGAGAGAGATGGGGGAGACAGATGGGGAGACAGATGGGGAAGACCGATGACCAGATTGGGGAGACAGATCGGAGAAGGACAAGGGATGAGGGAGATGAGGGAGAGACAGGTGGAGAGAGGATAGAGAGGGAGATGGGGACAGGGTGGAGATGGTGGAGACAGATGAGGAGGGACATGGGATGAGGGAGATGGGGGATGAGGGATAGCAAGATGAGGGAGAGACTGATGGGGAGGGGGTGGAGATGGGGGAGACATATGGGGAGTTGGAAACATGAATTACCTCTAAATGGTGTTGATATCACTTCCTGCAGTGAATAAACACGTTTTAAGCCCACAAAGTGAGCATGTGGGTCATTTTAAGTCACTTTTACCCATGCGCCAAATCTTGAGTTTTGGCTCCCTAGAAGCATGAAAATGACTATAAATATGGTAATTTTATCTCCAAAAGGGATGATCTTCATCTGAAAGTCAAAATTAGTTGAAAGATGGAAATTGTCAAAATGGACCATTTTGGTCCTCTCAGAGCAATTTCCTCAGGTCGCTCGTCATCGATGGTTTTGCATGGAAATTCGGACCTTCCTGCATGAACATGAATTACCTCTAAATGTTGATTATATCACTTCCCGCAGTGAATAAATACATTTTAAGCCCTCAAAGTGAGCATTTGAGCCATTTTAAGTCACTTTTACCCTTGCGCCAAATCTTGAGTTTTCGCTCCCTAGAAGCATGAAAATGACTATAAATATGGTAATTTTATCTCCAAAAGTGATGATCCACATCTGAAAGTCAAAATTAGTTGAAAGATGGAAATTATCAAAACGGACCATTTTGGTCATCTCAGAGCAATTTCCTCAGGTCCTTTTGCATGAAAAATCGGACCTTCTTGCATGAACATGAATTACCTCTATGGTGTTTATATCACTTCCTGCAGTGAATAAACATGTTTAAGCCCTCAAAGTGAGCATTTGGGTAATTTTGAGTCACTTTTACCCATGTGCCAAATCTTGATTTTTGGCTCCCTAGAAGCAGGAAAATGACTATGATCATGCTCATTTTATGGAGATGGGATGGAGATGGAGATGGGGAGATGGAGAAGGGATGGGGAGATGGAGATGGGATGGAGATGGAGAAGGGGAGTTGGAGATAGGTTTGGGAGATAGAGATGGGATGCAGAGATGGAGATTAGATGGTAAGGGACGGAGATTTAATATAAATAAAGTAGATAGATAATAGAGATAAACTGGAGATAAATTGGGGATAAAATGGAGATAAAAAAGAGGGAACATGGGGATAAAATGGAGGTAAAATGGAGCTAAAATAGGGACAAAGCGGAGATAAAATGGGGATAAATGGAAACAAAATGGGGCTAAAGTGGATCTAAAATTGGGATAAAGTGGGGTTAAAACGAGGATAGAATGGGGCTATAGTGGGGATAAAGTGGAGATAAAATGGGGATAGAATGGAGCTAAAGTGGCGGTAAATGGGGATAATACAGGGATAACATGGAGATTAAGCAGAGATAAAATGTGGATAAAACAGGGATTTAATGGAGGTATAATGGAGATATTGTGGGGAGATAATATGGGGAGATGGAGAGAGAGATGGGGAGACGGATGGGGAGACAGATGGGGAAGACCGATGACCAGATTGGGGAGACAGATCGGAGAAGGACATGGGATGAGGGAGATGAGGGAGAGACAGGTGGAGAGAGGATAGAGAGGGAGATGGGGACAGGGTGGAGATGGTGGAGACAGATGAGGAGGGACATGGGATGAGGGAGATGGGGGATGAGGGATAGCAAGATGAGGGAGAGACTGATGGGGAGAGGGTGGAGATGGGGGAGACAGATGGGGAGTTGGAAACATGAATTACCTCTAAATGGTGTTGATATCACTTCCTGCAGTGAATAAACACGTTTTAAGCCCACAAAGTGAGCATGTGGGCCATTATCTACACCTCTGAGGCGGAAGCCGGAGGCCATACCCACTCGATAATTTTAAAATTGTGTTTTGTGTATTACAGTGATTTTAAAACTTACCTAACCCTCCCCTGAGCTTGACAGCATTAAGCGCCTAGCAGGACACCCCACGAGCAGCGGAGCTAGCGCTGCATCGCGGGACAGCTAGTTGAAGGGCCGCCATCGCTGCACTCGCGAGGCCACGCCCATCTCTCTGGCCACACCCACCCTCTCCCTAAATGTGCCATCCACGCAAGCGCAGCGGACGAGCGCAGCGGGAGCGCCGTTTGCGCGCCAAAGGCGCGCCTAAGGCAAGCCCGTCTGCGCCCGTCCGCGACCAGCTGCGGCCCAGGCCCCGTCCACCTGGCCAAACCATCTCAGACCAACATGGGATTGTAACCTATACGAGGCAGGCGTTACTACAGCTGCGTAGGAGGCTGCTGCCGGAATGCAATCACAAGCTGCAGGTGGAACAATGGCCCCTGAAGTGTGTGGGCTGCGGCCATACTATCCTCAGAGACCAAGCGACGAGTAAGGAAGGTAACGAACTATCTGCCTTATTACTGAACTGCCGATCGATGAAACGGCATAGCTTGAACATTTATGACCTACTGATAGATGACAAACCCGACTTAGTCTTCTTGACCGAGACATGGCTGGATGGACAATCCATCCCTGATATCGTAGAGGCCCTTCCTCCCGGCTTCAATATTCTTCACATCAATAGAGGGGACCAAAGAGGGGCGGATAGCTATTATTCACAAAAGCGACCTACCAGTCTCTCTTGAACCAACTTCCATCAATAAATGTGAAGCAGGACTTTTTTCTATCGTGGTTAGCCCCAACTGCACCATTAAGGGCTACCTTATCTATCGTCCTCCGGGTGTGGCAACTGTGTTCATTGAAAGCCTCCTGGATGCTCTAACGCAATCTGCTTTACGCCATAATAAGTTCATGATTGTAGGAGACCTCAACGTGCATTTGGATGATGTCAACTGCAGAGAGGCCGTTTCCTTAGTCAATGAACTTAGAGCTCTAATGTTTGTTTTAGCTGACAATAGAGCCACCCATCAAGCAGGACATCTACTGGACCCAATTTTTACTAACTGGGACGATATAAGTGTCTCTGCTCCGATTAAGATCCTATGGTCAGATCATTATCTGATCCCATTTCAACTCAGAAAACTGCCCAACAGGGGGCCCTTACAGAAACCTCCCGTCATTAGACGCAGGGACTGGAGGAAATTCAGTCACGACGCCTTCAGTCAAGCCCTAGAACAGGATCCCCCAAAGCTTAGCGACAATTTGGTTGAGGCGGACAAGATGTATGAAGAGTGGGTTCAAGGTGCGCTGGATAATGTAGCCCCGTGGACTCACAAAGCCATGGCACGGAGCACGAAATCCGCTCCGTGGTTCACCGCTGAGCTACGCGCCGCTAAAACCAAATGTAAAACCCTGGAGCGTAGATGGAGAGTGGATTATGCCCCCTCACTACGCGAAGTCTATAAGAGTGAACTTAGATTCTACCACAGCCAGATTAGGAAATCTAAAAGAGAGTACTATAATAACAGGATAGACTGTGCAGAGAATACATCGAAAGAGCTCTTTGTGATATTGAAGGAACTCTCCGCCCCTCCAGCGAGTTCAGGGGAAGTCCCCCCCACGACCGAGTCATGCAATGAGATCGTAGACTTCTTTATAGGGAAGGTAGAAAAGATCTATGCTTCGTTTCAGACTAATTCTGATGCTACTAATTCGCCCGACCCTAACTGCGGAAAGAAGGTCAGGGAAGAACTTAGGAAATTTGTGGTTCCCCAAACTGAGGAGCTTATCAACATCCTATCGGACATTCACTCGGGCTCTCCCTTAGATGCGGTACCAGCGAGAATTCTTCGAAGTCATCTTCCTCAGGTAGCGAAGCATATAGGCAACATGGCCTCGCTTTCCTTCCATGAATGTCTAGTTCCGGAGAGCTGGAAACTGGCCCAAGTCGTCCCAATAAAAAAGAAAGCCCACATAAGCATAACGCAATTAGACAACCTGAGACCAATCTCCCTTCTCCCCTACTGCGCGAAGGTAGTAGAAAAATTGGTTAACCGACAGCTGGTGAGCTTTGTGGAGGAAAACTTGCTCCTTCACATGTCTCAGTCGGGTTTTAGAGCCAAACACTCGACAGAGACCGCCCTCCTCCTATCGACAGAACTGCTACGGAGCAAGGCGGATGAAGGTCACACGGCCGCACTGGTCCTACTGGACTTAAGTGCGGCGTTTGATACCGTATCACACCCCGTATTACTGGACCGCCTGAGTGAAAAGGGAATAACCGGACCTGCACATGAGTGGCTGGTATCCTTTCTTAAGAACAGGAGATTTCAAGTGCATTGCCCACCATGTAAATCCAGTGTAAGATGTCTCAAGCAAGGGGTTCCTCAGGGCTCGATTCTGAGCCCCACATTATTCAATCTGTACATGGAACCCCTTGCCAAACTGGTGGAGTCATATGGTGTTGCAATAGTCTCCTATGCAGATGATACACAACTGGTGATCAATCTGTCCCGTGATCCAGTTGTGGACGCTGAGAATTTCTCGGCCTGCCTTGTGGCACTTGAAGGGTGGATGAAACAGAACTGTCTCCGCCTTAATGGTAACAAGACGGAAGTTCTTATTGTAGGTCCCTGTCCTTCCATCTGGACCTCTGCCTGGTGGCCCATTGAACTGGGCTCTGTCCCGGCCCCGGTAGACACAGTTAAAAACCTTGGCTTTCTTCTTGACTCTAAACTAGCCTACACCAATCATGTTGGTAAGGTCGCGGGAAAATGCTATGGACTTCTGAAGGTCCTGAGGAAAATCCTGGACCTATTGCCCCCTAGCTCCAGAAAAACTATGGTACACGCCCTGGTCACCTCCCATTTAGATTATGGAAACTCCCTCCTATGTGGACTTAGTAAAAAAGGCCTAACACAGCTACAACGCGTCCATAACGCAGCTGCTAGGCTGGTCCTTAACCTCCCTAGGAGAGCCTCTGGGAAACATGCATTACGCTCCCTTCACTGGCTCCCGATAAAGGAAAGAATCAAATTTAAAACGATGTGCATCACCCACCGTATAGCTCACAAAAAAGCACCTCCATATCTTCAGGACTTGCTTCCAGTCTATCGCCCCTCACGTCCTTTGAGGTCGATGGGCAGTATGCTATTAGTGGCGCCTCGGATACATAGAGCAAGGATGGGAGGACGTTCCTTTAGACACCATGCCAGCAATGACTGGAATAACCTACCTATCGAATTGAGGATGGAGCCGTCTGAAACCAGGTTCAGACAGAGGCTGAAAACCCATCTTTTCCCCAAGATAAATTCAGCATAGTACGCCTGTGTCCCTTTGCTCACCCTTTGTGAGCTAAGCTGAAGAGATGTAGGTAGGGTTGTCAGCGCGGGGACGCACTGTTCTCTGTGCAACCAAGCGCTTAACAAATGGCATAAACTAAACTAAACTAAACTTTAAGTCACTTTTACCCATGCGCCAAATCTTGAGTTTTGGCTCCCTAGAAGCATGAAAATGACTATAAATATGGTAACTTTATCTCCAAAAGGGATGATCTTCATCTGAAAGTCAAAATTAGTTGAAAGATGGAAATTGTCAAAATGGACCATTTTGGTCCTCTCAGAGCAATTTCCTCAGGTCGCTCGTCATCGATGGTTTTGCATGAAAATTCGGACCTTCCTGCATGAACATGAATTACCTCTAAATGTTGATTATATCACTTCCCGCAGTGAATAAATACATTTTAAGCCCTCAAAGTGAGCATTTGAGCCATTTTAAGTCACTTTTACCCTTGCGCCAAATCTTGAGTTTTCGCTCCCTAGAAGCATGAAAATGACTATAAATAGGGTAATTTTATCTCCAAAAGTGATGATCCACATCTGAAAGTCAAAATTAGTTGGAAGATGGAAATTATCAAAACGGACCATTTTGGTCATCTCAGAGCAATTTCCTCAGGTCCTTTTGCATGAAAAATCGGACCTTCTTGCATGAACATGAATTACCTCTATGGTGTTTATATCACTTCATGCAGTGAATCAACATGTTTTAAGCCCTCAAAGTGAGCATTTGGGTAATTTTGAGTCACTTTTACCCATGTGCCAAATCTTGATTTTTGGCTCCCTAGAAGCAGGAAAATGACTATGATCATGCTCATTTTATGGAGATGGGATGGAGATGGAGATGGGGAGATGGAGAAGGGATCGGGAGATGGAGGTGGGATGGAGATGGGGAGTTGGAGATAGGATGGGGAGATAGAGATGGGATGCAGAGATGGCGATTAGATGGTAAGAGACGGAGATTTAATGTAAATAAAGTAGAGAGATAATGGAGATAAACTGGAGATAAATTGGGGATAAAATGGAGATAAAGAAGGAAAAATGGGGATAAAATGGAGCTAAAGCGGAGCTAAAATAGGGATAAAGTGGAGATAAAATGGGGATAAAAATGGAAATAAAATGGGGCTAAAGTGGAACTAAAATGGGGATAAAGTGGGGGTTAAAACGAGGATAGAATGGGGCTATAGTGGGGATAAAGTGGAGATAAAATGGGGATAGAATGGAGCTAAAGTGGCGATAAATGGGGATAATACAGGGATAACATGGATATTAAGCAGAGATAAAACGTGGATAAAACAGAGATATAATGGAAGTATAATGGAGATATTATGGGGAGATAATATAGGGAGATGGGGAGAGAGATGGAGGAGACGGATGGGGAGACAGATGGGGAAGACCGATGACCAGAATGGGGAGACAGATCGGAGAAGGACATGGGTTGAGGGAGATGAGGGAGAGACAGGTGGAGAGAGGATAGAGAGGGAGATGGGGACAGGGTGGAGATGGTGGAGACAGATGAGAGGAACATGGGATGAGGGAGATGGGGGATGAGGGATAGCAAGATGAGGGAGAGACTGATGGGGAGAGGGTGGAGATGGGGGAGACAGATGGGGAGTTGGAAACATGAATTACCTCTAAATGGTGTTGATATCACTTCCTGCAGTGAATAAACACGTTTTAAGCCCACAAAGCGAGCATGTGGGTCATTTTAAGTCACTTTTACCCATGCGCCAAATCTTGAGTTTTGGCTCCCTAGAAGCATGAAAATGACTATAAATATGGTAATTTTATCTCCAAAAGGGATGATCCACATCTGAAAGTCAAAATTAGTTGAATGATGGAATTTTTTTTCAAAACGGACCATTTTGGTCATCTCAGAGCAATTTCCTCAGGTCCAAGGTCATCGATCATTTTGCATGAAAAATTGGACCTTCTTGCATGACCATGAATTACCTCTAAATGTTGATTATATCACTTCCCGCAGTGAATAAATACATTTTAAGCCCTCAAAGTGAGCATTTGAGCCATTTTAAGTCACTTTTACCCTTGCGCCAAATCTTGAGTTTTCGCTCCCTAGAAGCATGAAAATGACTATAAATAGGGTAATTTTATCTCCAAAAGTGATGATCCACATCTGAAAGTCAAAATTAGTTGGAAGATGGAAATTATCAAAACGGACCATTTTGGTCATCTCAGAGCAATTTCCTCAGGTCCTTTTGCATGAAAAATCGGACCTTCTTGCATGAACATGAATTACCTCTATGGTGTTTATATCACTTCATGCAGTGAATAAACATGTTTTAAGCCCTCAAAGTGAGCATTTGGGTAATTTTGAGTCACTTTTACCCATGTGCCAAATCTTGATTTTTGGCTCCCTAGAAGCAGGAAAATGACTATGATCATGCTCATTTTATGGAGATGGGATGGAGATGGAGATGGGGAGATGGAGAAGGGATGGGGAGATGGAGGTGGGATGGAGATGGGGAGTTGGAGATAGGATGGGGAGATAGAGATGGGATGCAGAGATGGAGATTAGATGGTAAGAGACGGAGATTTAATGTAAATAAAGTAGAGAGATAATGGAGATAAACTGGAGATAAATTGGGGATAAAATGGAGATAAAGAAGGAAAAATGGGGATAAAATGGAGCTAAAGTGGAGCTAAAATGGGGATAAAGTGGAGATAAAATGGGGATAAAAATGGAAATAAAATGGGGCTAAAGTGGAACTAAAATGGGGATAAAGTGGGGGTTAAAACGAGGATAGAATGGGGCTATAGTGGGGATAAAGTGGAGATAAAATGGGGATAGAATGGAGCTAAAGTGGCGATAAATGGGGATAATACAGGGATAACATGGATATTAAGCAGAGATAAAACGTGGATAAAACAGAGATATAATGGATGTATAATGGAGATATTATGGGGAGATAATATGGGGAGATGGGGAGAGAGATGGAGGAGACGGATGGGGAGACAGATGGGGAAGACCGATGACCAGAATGGGGAGACAGATCGGAGAAGGACATGGGTTGAGGGAGATGAGGGAGAGACAGGTGGAGAGAGGATAGAGAGGGAGATGGGGACAGGGTGGAGATGGTGGAGACAGATGAGAGGAACATGGGATGAGGGAGATGGGGGATAAGGGATAGCAAGATGAGGGAGAGACTGATGGGGAGAGGGTGGAGATGGGGGAGACAGATGGGGAGTTGGAAACATGAATTACCTCTAAATGGTGTTGATATCACTTCCTGCAGTGAATAAACACGTTTTAAGCCCACAAAGCGAGCATGTGGGTCATTTTAAGTCACTTTTACCCATGCGCCAAATCTTGAGTTTTGGCTCCCTAGAAGCATGAAAATGACTATAAATATGGTAATTTTATCTCCAAAAGGGATGATCCACATCTGAAAGTCAAAATTAGTTGAATGATGGAATTTTTTTTCAAAACGGACCATTTTGGTCATCTCAGAGCAATTTCCTCAGGTCCAAGGTCATCGATCATTTTGCATGAAAAATTGGACCTTCTTGCATGACCATGAATTACCTCTAAATGGTGATTATATCACTTCCCGCAGTGAATAAACACATTTTAAGCCCTAAAAGTGAGCTTTTGAGTCATTTTAATTCACTTTTACCCTTGCGCCAAATCTTGAGTTTTGGCTTCCTAGAAGCTTGAAAATTACTATAAACATGCTCATTTTAGCACCAAAAGTGATGATCCACATCTGAAAGTCCAAATTAGTTGAAAGATGTAAATTTTCAAAACTGACCATTTTGGTCTTCTCAGAGCAATTTCCTCAGGTCGCAGGTCATCGGTCGTTTTGCATAAAAAATCAGACCTTCTCGCATGAACATGAATTACCTCTAAATGGTGTTTATATCACTTCCCGCAGTGAATAAACATGTTTAAAGCCCTCAAAGTGCAGATTTGGGTAATTTTAAGTCACTTTTACCCATGCGCCAAATCTTGAGTTTTGGCTCCCTAGAAGCAGGAAAATGACTATGATCATGCTCATTTTATGGAGATGGGATGGAGATGGAGATGGGGAGATGGAGAAGGGATAGGGAGATGGAGGTGGGATGGAGATGGGGAGTTGGAGATAGGATGGGGAGATAGAGATGGGATGCAGAGATGGAGATTAGATGGTAAGGGACGGAGATTTAATGTAAATAAAGTAGAGAGATAATGGAGATAAACTGGCGATAAATTGGGGATAAAATGGAGATAAAGGAGGAAATGGGGATAAAACGGAGCTAAAGTGGAGCTAAAATAGGGATAAAGTGGAGCTAAAATGGGGATAAAGTGGGGGTTAAAACAAGGATAGAATGGGGCTATAGTGGGGATAAAGTGGAGATAAAATGGGGATAGAATGGAGCTAAAGTGGCGATAAATGGGGATAATACAGGGATAACATGGATATTAAGCAGAGATAAAATGTGGATAAAACAGAGATATAATGGAGGTATAATGGAGATATTATGGGGAGATAATATGGGGAGATGGGGAGAGAGATGGGGGAGATGGATGGGGAGACAGATGGGGAAGACCGATGACCAGATTGGGGAGACAGATCGGAGAAGGACATGGGTTGAGGGAGATGAGGGAGAGACAGGTGGGGAGAGGATAGAGAGGGAGATGGGGACAGGGTGGAGATGGTGGAGACAGATGTGGAGGGACATGGGATGAGGGAGCTGGGGGATGAGGGATAGCAAGATGAGGGAGAGACTGATGGGGAGAGGGTGGAGATGGGGGAGACAGATGGGGAGTTGGAAACATGAATTACCTCTAAATGGTGTTGATATCACTTCCTGCAGTGAATAAACACGTTTTAAGCCCACAAAGCGAGCATGTGGGTCATTTTAAGTCACTTTTATCCTTGCGCCAAATATTGAATTTTGACTCCCTAGAGGCATGAAAATGACTATAAATATGGTCATTTTATCTCCAAAAGTGATGATCCACATCTGAAAGTCAAAATTAGTTGAATGATGGAAATTTTCAAAACGGACAATTTTGGTCATCTCAGAGCAATTTCCTCAGGTCGTAGGTCATCGATCATTTTGCATGAAAAATTGGACCTTCTTGCATGACCATGAATTACCTCTAATTGGTGATTATATCACTTCCCACAGTGAACAAACACATTTTAAGCCCTAAAAGTGAGCATTTGAGTCATTTTAATTCACTTTTACCCTTGCGCCAAATCTTGAGTTTTGGCTTCCTAGAAGCTTGAAAATGACTATAAACATGCTCATTTTAGCTCCAAAAGTGATGATCCACATCTGAAAGTCAAAATTAGTTGAAAGATGGAAATTTTCAAAAAGGACCATTTTTTTCCTCTCACAGCAATTTCCTCAGGTCACGGGTCATTGATCATTTTGCATGAAATATTGGACTTTCTCGCATGAAGATGAAATATCTCTAAATGGTGTTTAAATCACTTCCCATAGTGAATAGACATTTTTTAAGCCCTCAAAGTGTGCATTTGAGTCATTTTAAGTCACTTTTACCCTTGCGCCAAATCTTGAGTTGTGGCTCCCTAGAAACATGAAAATGACTTTAAACAAGGCCATTTTAGCTCCAAAAGTGATGATCCACATCTGAAAGTCAAAATTAGTTGAAAGATGGCAATTTTCAAAACGGACCATTTTGGTCACCTCAGAGCAATTTCCTCAGGTCAACGGTCGTTTTGCATGAAAAATCGTACTATCTCGCATGAACATGAATTACCTCTAAATGGTGATTATATCACTTCCCGCAGTGAATGAACAAATTTTAAGCCCTCAAAGTGAGCATTTGAGCCATTTTAAGTCACTTTTACCCTTGCGCCAAATCTTGAGTTTTCGCTCCCTAGAAGCTTGAAAATTACTATAAACATGCTCATTTTAGCTCCAAAAGTGATGATCCACACCTGAAAGTCAAAATTAGTTGAAAGATGGAAATTTTCAAAACGGACCATTTTGGTCTTCTCAGAGAAATTTCCTCAGGTCGCAGGTCATCGGTCCTTTTGCATAAAAAATCGGACCTTCTTGCATGAACATGAATTACCTCTATGGTGTTTATATCACTTCCTGCAGTGAATAAACATGTTTAAGCCCTCAAAGTGAGCATTTGGGTAATTTTGAGTCACTTTTACCCATGTGCCAAATCTTGATTTTTGGCTCCCTAGAAGCAGGAAAATGACTATGATCATGCTCATTTTACGGAGATGGGATGGAGATGGAGATGGGGAGATGGAGAAGGGATGGGGAGATGGAGGTGGGATGGAGATGGGGAGTTGGAGATAGGTTTGAGAGATAGAGATGGGATGCAGATATGGAGATTAGATGGTAAGGGACGGAGATTTAATGTAAATAAAGTAGAGAGATAATGGAGATAAACTGGAGATAAATTGGGGATAAAATGGGGATAAAAAGGAGGGAAAATGGGGATAAAATGGAGCTAAAGTGGAGCTAAAATAGGGACAAAGCGGAGATAAAATGGGGATAAATGGAAATAAATGGGGCTAAAGTGGGGATAAAATGGGGATAAAGTGGGGTTAAAACGAGGGTAAAATTGGGCTATAGTGGGGATAAAGTTGAGATAAAATGGGGATAAAATGGAGCTAAAGTGTCGATAAATGGGGATAATACAGGGATAACATGGAGATTAAGCAGAGATAAAATGTGGATAAAACAGGGATTTAATGGAGGTATAATGGAGATATTATGGGGAGATAATATGGGGAGATGGGGAGAGAGATGGGGGAGACGGATGGGGAGACAGATGGGGAAGACCGATGACCAGATTGGGGAGACAGATCGGAGAAGGACATGGGATGAGGGAGATGAGGGAGAGACAGGTGGAGAGAGGATAGAGAGGGAGATGGGGACAGGGTGGAGATGGTGGAGACAGATGAGGAGGGACATGGGATGAGGGAGATGAGGGATGAGGGATAGCAAGATGAGGGAGAGACTGATGGGGAGAGGGTCAATCAATCAATCAATCACAGCATTTATATAGCGCACTACTCACCCAAAGGGTCTCAAGGCGCTAGGGAGGGGGGGTCCGCTACTGCTCGAACAGCCAGGTCTTGAGTTGCTTCCTGAAGGCGAGGTGGTCCTGGGTCAGGCGGAGGTGGGTCGGGAGGGAGTTCCATGTCTTGGCGGCGAGGTAGGTGAAGGACCGTCCTCCTGTGGTGGCTCTTCGGATGCGGGGGACGGCAGCGAGGGCATGGCCGGTTGATCGAAGCTGGCGTTTGGGAGCATAGAAGTTGAGGCGGCTGTTGAGGTATCCCGGGCCTTGGTTGTGTAGGGCTTTGTGTGCGTGGGTGAGGAGTCGGAAGGTGATTCTCTTGTTGACCGGGAGCCAGTGTAGGTCTCTCAGGTGTCCGGAGATGTGGATGCGACGGGGGATGTCCAGGATGAGACGTGCTGAGGCGTTCTGGATCCGCTGAAGTCTCTTCTGGAGCTTGACGGTGGTTCCGGCGTAGAGGGAGTTGCCGTAGTCCAGACGGCTGGTGATGAGGGCCTGGGTAACCGTCTTCCTGGTCCCGGTGGGGACCCACCGGAAGATCTTGCGTAGCATGCGCAGGATGTTGAAGCACGACGAGGAGACGGCGTTGACTTGTCTGGTCATGGAGAGGGAGTAGTCCAGGATGAAGCCCAGGTTGCGTGCGTGGTCTGTTGGTTGGGGTGCGCTGCCCAGGGCGGGGGGCCACCAGGAGTCGTCCCAGGCGGAGGGTGAGGATCCCAGGATGAGGACTTCCGTCTTGTCCGAGTTCAGTTTCAGGCGGCTGTTCTTCATCCATTCGGCCACCTCTTTCATCCCTTCGTGTAGGTTGTCTCTGGCGGTGGCGGGGTCGTTGGTGAGGGAGAGGATCAGCTGGGTGTCGTCGGCGTAGGAGATGATGTTGAGGTTGTGCTGGCGTGCGATGTCTGCGAGGGGGCCCATGTAGACGTTGAAGAGGGTTGGACTGAGCAAGGAGCCTTGAGGGACGCCGCAGATGACTTCGGTGGCTTCCGATCTGAACGGAGGGAGGCGGACTCTCTGTGTCCTTCCGGCGAGGAAGGAGGTGATCCACTCCAGTGCCTTCTCCTGGACTCCGACGTTGCTGAGGCGCTGTACTAGGGTACGGTGGCAGACAGTGTCGAAGGCCGCGGAGAGGTCTAGGAGGATGAGGGCCGCTGTTTCTCCGTTGTCGAGCAGGGCACGGATGTCATCGGTGGCAGCAATAAGAGCGGTCTCGGTGCTGTGGTTTGCCCGGAAGCCAGACTGCGAGGGGTCGAGGGATCCGTTCGTCTCGAGGGTGGAGATGGGGGAGACAGATGGGGAGTTGGAAACATGAATTACCTCTAAATGGTGTTGATATCACTTCCTGCAGTGAATAAACACGTTTTAAGCCCACAAAGTGAGCATGTGGGTCCTTTTAAGTCACTTTTACCCATGCGCCAAATCTTGAGTTTTGGCTCCCTAGAAGCATGAAAATGACTATAAATATGGTAATTTTATCTCCAAAAGGGATGATCTTCATATGAAAGTCAAAATTAGTTGAAAGATGGAAATTGTCAAAATGGACCATTTTGGTCCTCTCAGAGCAATTTCCTCAGGTCGCTCGTCATCGATGGTTTTGCATGAAAATTCGGACCTTCCTGCATGAACATGAATTACCTCTAAATGTTGATTATATCACTTCCCACAGTGAATAAACACATTTTAAGCCCTCAAAGTGAGCATTTGAGCCATTTTAAGTCACTTTTACCCTTGCGCCAAATCTTGAGTTTTCGCTCCCTAGAAGCATGAAAATGACTATAAATATGGTAATTTTATCTCCAAAAGTGATGATCCACATCTGAAAGTCAAAATTAGTTGGAAGATGGAAATTATCAAAACGGACCATTTTGGTCATCTCAGAGCAATTTCCTCAGGTCCTTTTGCATGAAAAATCGGACCTTCTTGCATGAACATGAATTACCTCTATGGTGTTTATATCACTTCCTGCAGTGAATAAACATGTTTTAAGCCCTCAAAGTGAGCATTTGGGTAATTTTGAGTCACTTTTACCCATGTGCCAAATCTTGATTTTTGGCTCCCTAGAAGCAGGAAAATGACTATGATCATGCTCATTTTATGGAGATGGGATGGAGATGGAGATGGGGAGATGGAGAAGGGATGGGGAGATGGAGGTGGGATGGAGATGGGGAGTTGGAGATAGGATGGGGAGATATAGATGGGATGCAGAGATGGAGATTAGATGGTAAGGGACGGAGATTTAATGTAAATAAAGTAGAGAGATAATGGAGATAAACTGGAGATAAATTGGGGGATAAAACGGAGATAAAGAAGGAAAAATGGGGATAAAATGGAGCTAAAGTGAAGCTAAAATAGGGATAAAGTGGGGATAAAATGTAAATAAAATGGGGCTAAAGTGGACCTAAAATGGGGATAAAGTGGGGGTTAAAACGAGGATAGAATGGGGCTATAGTGGGGATAAAGTGGAGATAAAATGGGGATAGAATGGAGCTAAAGTGGCGATAAATGGGGATAATACAGGGATAACATGGATATTAACAGAGATAAAATGTGGATAAAACAGAGATATAATGGAGGTATAATGGAGATATTATGGGGAGATAATATGGGGAGATGGGGAGAGAGATGGGGGAGACAGATGACCAGAATGGGGAGACAGATCAGAGAAGGACATGGGTTGAGGGAGATGAGGGAGAGACAGGTGGAGAGAGGATAGAGAGGGAGATGGGGACAGGGTGGTGATGGTGGAGACAGATGAGGAGGAACATGGGATGAGGGAGATGGGGGATGAGGGATAGCAAGATGAGGGAGAGACTGATGGGGAGAGGGTGGAGATGGGGGAGACAGATGGGGAGTTGGAAACATGAATTACCTCTAAATGGTGTTGATATCACTTCCTGCAGTGAATAAACACGTTTTAAGCCCACAAAGTGAGCATGTGGGTCATTTTAAGTCACTTTTACCCATGCGCCAAATCTTGAGTTTTGGCTCCCTAGAAGCATGAAAATGACTATAAATATGGTAATTTTATCTCCAAAAGGGATGATCCACATCTGAAAGTCAAAATTAGTTGAAAGATGGAAATTGTCAAAATGGACGATTTTGGTCCTCTCAGAGCAATTTCCTCAGGTCGCTCGTCATCAATGGTTTTGCATGAAAATTCGGACCTTCCTGCATGAACATGAATTACCTCTAAATGTTGAATATATCACTTCCCGCAGTGAATAAACACATTTTAAGCCCTCAAAGTGAGCATTTGAGCCATTTTAAGTCACTTTTACCCTTGCGCCAAATCTTGAGTTTTTGCTCCCTAGAAGCTTGAAAATTACTATAAACATGCTCATTTTAGCTCCAAAAGTGATGATCCACATCTGAAAGTCAAAATTAGTTGAAAGATGGAAATTTTCAAAACGGACCATTTTGGTCTTCTCAGAGCAATTTCCTCAGGTCGCAGGTCATCAGTCGTTTTGCATAAAAAATCGGACCTTCTCGCATGAACATGAATTACCTCTAAATGGTGTTTATATCATTTCCCGCAGTGAATAAACATGTTTAAAGCCCTCAAAGTGGGGATTTGGGTTATTTTAAGTCACTTTTACCCATGCGCCAAATCTTGAGTTTTGGCTCCCTAGAAGCATGAAAATGACTATAAATATGGTAATTTTATCTCCAAAAGTGATGATCCACATCTGAAAGTCAAAATTAGTTGAAAGATGGAAATTATCAAAACGGACCATTTTGGTAATCTCAGACCAATTTCCTCAGGTCCTTTTGCATGAAAAATCGGACCTTCTTGCATGAACATGAATTACCTCTATGGTGTTTATATCACTTCCTGCAGTGAATAAACATGTTTAAGCCCTCAAAGTGAGCATTTGGGTAATTTTGAGTCACTTTTACCCATGTGCCAAATCTTGATTTTTGGCTCCCTAGAAGCAGGAAAATGACTATGATCATGCTCATTTTATGGAGATGGGATGGAGATGGAGATGGGGAGATGGAGAAGAGATGGGGAGATGGAGATGGGATGGAGATGGAGATGGGGAGTTGGAGATAGGTTTGGGAGATAGAGATGGGATGCAGAGATGGAGATTAGATGGTAAGGGACGGAGATTTAATGTAAATAAAGTAGAGAGATCATGGAGATAAACTGGAGATAAATTGGGGATAAAATGGAGATAAAAAGGAGGAAAAATGGGGATAAAATGGAGCTAAAGTGGAGCTCAAATAGGGAAAAAGCGGCAATAAAATGGGGCTAAAGCGGAGCTAATATGGGGGTAAAACAAGGATAAAATGGGGCTATAGTGGGGATAAAGTGGAGATAAATGGGGATAAAATGGAGCTAAAGCGGCGATAAATGGGGATAATACAGGGATAACATGGAGGTTAAGCAGAGATAAAATGTGGATTAAACAGGGATTTAATGGAGGTATAATGGAGATATTATGGGGAGATAATATGGGGAGATGGGGAGAGAGATGGGGAGACGGATGGGGAGACAGATGGGGAAGACCGATGACCAGATTGGGGAGACAGATCGGAGAAGGACATGGGATGAGGGAGAGGCGGGAGAGACAGGTGGGGAGAGGATAGAGAGGGAGATGGGGACAGGGTGGAGATGGTGGAGACAGATGTGGAGGGACATGGGATGAGGGAGCTGGGGGATGAGGGATAGCAAGATGAGGGAGAGACTGATGGGGAGAGGGTGGAGATGGGGGAGACAGATGGGGAGTTGGAAACATGAATTACCTCTAAATGGTGTTGATATCACTTCCTGCAGTGAATAAACACGTTTTAAGCCCACAAAGCGAGCATGTGGGTCATTTTAAGTCACTTTTATCCTTGCGCAAAATATTGAATTTTGACTCCCTAGAGGCATGAAAATGACTATAAATATGGTCATTTTATCTCCAAAAGTGATGATCCACATCTGAAAGTCAAAATTAGTTGAATGATGGAAATTTTCAAAACGGACAATTTTGGTCATCTCAGAGCAATTTCCTCAGGTCGTAGGTCATCGATCATTTTGCATGAGAAATTGGACCTTCTTGCATGACCATGAATTACCTCTAATTGGTGATTATATCACTTCCCACAGTGAACAAACACATTTTAAGCCCTAAAAGTGAGCATTTGAGTCATTTTAATTCACTTTTACCCTTGCGCCAAATCTTGAGTTTTGGCTTCCTAGAAGCTTGAAAATGACTATAAACATGCTCATTTTAGCTCCAAAAGTGATGATCCACATCTGAAAGTCAAAATTAGTTGAAAGATGGAAATTTTCAAAAAGGACCATTTTTTTCCTCTCACAGCAATTTCCTCAGGTCACGGGTCATTGATCATTTTGCATGAAATATTGGACTTTCTCGCATGAAGATGAAATATCTCTAAATGGTGTTTAAATCACTTCCCATAGTGAATAGACATTTTTTAAGCCCTCAAAGTGTGCATTTGAGTCATTTTAAGTCACTTTTACCCTTGCGCCAAATCTTGAGTTGTGGCTCCCTAGAAACATGAAAATGACTTTAAACAAGGCCATTTTAGCTCCAAAAGTGATGATCCACATCTGAAAGTCAAAATTAGTTGAAAGATGGCAATTTTCAAAACGGACCATTTTGGTCACCTCAGAGCAATTTCCTCAGGTCAACGGTCGTTTTGCATGAAAAATCGTACTATCTCGCATGAACATGAATTACCTCTAAATGGTGATTATATCACTTCCCGCAGTGAATGAACAAATTTTAAGCCCTCAAAGTGAGCATTTGAGCCATTTTAAGTCACTTTTACCCTTGCGCCAAATCTTGAGTTTTCGCTCCCTAGAAGCTTGAAAATTACTATAAACATGCTCATTTTAGCTCCAAAAGTGATGATCCACACCTGAAAGTCAAAATTAGTTGAAAGATGGAAATTTTCAAAACGGACCATTTTGGTCTTCTCAGAGAAATTTCCTCAGGTCGCAGGTCATCGGTCCTTTTGCATAAAAAATCGGACCTTCTTGCATGAACATGAATTACCTCTATGGTGTTTATATCACTTCCTGCAGTGAATAAACATGTTTAAGCCCTCAAAGTGAGCATTTGGGTAATTTTGAGTCACTTTTACCCATGTGCCAAATCTTGATTTTTGGCTCCCTAGAAGCAGGAAAATGACTATGATCATGCTCATTTTACGGAGATGGGATGGAGATGGAGATGGGGAGATGGAGAAGGGATGGGGAGATGGAGGTGGGATGGAGATGGGGAGTTGGAGATAG
Organism: Lissotriton helveticus; assembly: GCF_964261635.1. Classification (NCBI taxonomy): domain Eukaryota; kingdom Metazoa; phylum Chordata; class Amphibia; order Caudata; family Salamandridae; genus Lissotriton; species Lissotriton helveticus. Next base: position 353,108,213 of record NC_136068.1, read on the forward strand.
GTTTGAGAGATAGAGATGGGATGCAGATATGGAGATTAGATGGTAAGGGACGGAGATTTAATGTAAATAAAGTAGAGAGATAATGGAGATAAACTGGAGATAAATTGGGGATAAAATGGGGATAAAAAGGAGGGAAAATGGGGATAAAATGGAGCTAAAGTGGAGCTAAAATAGGGACAAAGCGGAGATAAAATGGGGATAAATGGAAATAAATGGGGCTAAAGTGGGGATAAAATGGGGATAAAGTGGGGTTAAAACGAGGGTAAAATTGGGCTATAGTGGGGATAAAGTTGAGATAAAATGGGGATAAAATGGAGCTAAAGTGTCGATAAATGGGGATAATACAGGGATAACATGGAGATTAAGCAGAGATAAAATGTGGATAAAACAGGGATTTAATGGAGGTATAATGGAGATATTATGGGGAGATAATATGGGGAGATGGGGAGAGAGATGGGGGAGACGGATGGGGAGACAGATGGGGAAGACCGATGACCAGATTGGGGAGACAGATCGGAGAAGGACATGGGATGAGGGAGATGAGGGAGAGACAGGTGGAGAGAGGATAGAGAGGGAGATGGGGACAGGGTGGAGATGGTGGAGACAGATGAGGAGGGACATGGGATGAGGGAGATGAGGGATGAGGGATAGCAAGATGAGGGAGAGACTGATGGGGAGAGGGTCAATCAATCAATCAATCACAGCATTTATATAGCGCACTACTCACCCAAAGGGTCTCAAGGCGCTAGGGAGGGGGGGTCCGCTACTGCTCGAACAGCCAGGTCTTGAGTTGCTTCCTGAAGGCGAGGTGGTCCTGGGTCAGGCGGAGGTGGGTCGGGAGGGAGTTCCATGTCTTGGCGGCGAGGTAGGTGAAGGACCGTCCTCCTGTGGTGGCTCTTCGGATGCGGGGGACGGCAGCGAGGGCATGGCCGGTTGATCGAAGCTGGCGTTTGGGAGCATAGAAGTTGAGGCGGCTGTTGAGGTATCCCGGGCCTTGGTTGTGTAGGGCTTTGTGTGCGTGGGTGAGGAGTCGGAAGGTGATTCTCTTGTTGACCGGGAGCCAGTGTAGGTCTCTCAGGTGTCCGGAGATGTGGATGCGACGGGGGATGTCCAGGATGAGACGTGCTGAGGCGTTCTGGATCCGCTGAAGTCTCTTCTGGAGCTTGACGGTGGTTCCGGCGTAGAGGGAGTTGCCGTAGTCCAGACGGCTGGTGATGAGGGCCTGGGTAACCGTCTTCCTGGTCCCGGTGGGGATCCACCGGAAGATCTTGCGTAGCATGCGCAGGATGTTGAAGCACGACGAGGAGACGGCGTTGACTTGTCTGGTCATGGAGAGGGAGTAGTCCAGGATGAAGCCCAGGTTGCGTGCGTGGTCTGTTGGTTGGGGTGCGCTGCCCAGGGCGGGGGGCCACCACGAGTCGTCCCAGGCGGAGGGTGAGGATCCCAGGATGAGGACTTCCGTCTTGTCCGAGTTCAGTTTCAGGCGGCTGTTCTTCATCCATTCGGCCACCTCTTTCATCCCTTCGTGTAGGTTGTCTCTGGCGGTGGCGGGGTCGTTGGTGAGGGAGAGGATCAGCTGGGTGTCGTCGGCGTAGGAGATGATGTTGAGGTTGTGCTGGCGTGCGATGTCTGCGAGGGGGCCCATGTAGACGTTGAAGAGGGTTGGACTGAGCAAGGAGCCTTGAGGGACGCCCAAATGACTTCGGTGGCTTCCGATCTGAACGGAGGGAGGCGGACTCTCTGTGTCCTTCCGGCGAGGAAGGAGGTGATCCACTCCAGTGCCTTCTCCTGGACTCCGACGTTGCTGAGGCGCTGTACTAGGGTACGGTGGCAGACAGTGTCGAAGGCCGCGGAGAGGTCTAGGAGGATGAGGGCCGCTGTTTCTCCGTTGTCGAGCAGGGCACGGATGTCATCGGTGGCAGCAATAAGAGCGGTCTCGGTGCTGTGGTTTGCCCGGAAGCCAGACTGCGAGGGGTCGAGGGATCCGTTCGTCTCGAGGGTGGAGATGGGGGAGACAGATGGGGAGTTGGAAACATGAATTACCTCTAAATGGTGTTGATATCACTTCCTGCAGTGAATAAACACGTTTTAAGCCCACAAAGTGAGCATGTGGGTCCTTTTAAGTCACTTTTACCCATGCGCCAAATCTTGAGTTTTGGCTCCCTAGAAGCATGAAAATGACTATAAATATGGTAATTTTATCTCCAAAAGGGATGATCTTCATATGAAAGTCAAAATTAGTTGAAAGATGGAAATTGTCAAAATGGACCATTTTGGTCCTCTCAGAGCAATTTCCTCAGGTCGCTCGTCATCGATGGTTTTGCATGAAAATTCGGACCTTCCTGCATGAACATGAATTACCTCTAAATGTTGATTATATCACTTCCCACAGTGAATAAACACATTTTAAGCCCTCAAAGTGAGCATTTGAGCCATTTTAAGTCACTTTTACCCTTGCGCCAAATCTTGAGTTTTCGCTCCCTAGAAGCATGAAAATGACTATAAATATGGTAATTTTATCTCCAAAAGTGATGATCCACATCTGAAAGTCAAAATTAGTTGGAAGATGGAAATTATCAAAACGGACCATTTTGGTCATCTCAGAGCAATTTCCTCAGGTCCTTTTGCATGAAAAATCGGACCTTCTTGCATGAACATGAATTACCTCTATGGTGTTTATATCACTTCCTGCAGTGAATACACATGTTTTAAGCCCTCAAAGTGAGCATTTGGGTAATTTTGAGTCACTTTTACCCATGTGCCAAATCTTGATTTTTGGCTCCCTAGAAGCAGGAAAATGACTATGATCATGCTCATTTTATGGAGATGGGATGGAGATGGAGATGGGGAGATGGAGAAGGGATGGGGAGATGGAGGTGGGATGGAGATGGGGAGTTGGAGATAGGATGGGGAGATATAGATGGGATGCAGAGATGGAGATTAGATGGTAAGGGACGGAGATTTAATGTAAATAAAGTAGAGAGATAATGGAGATAAACTGGAGATAAATTGGGGGATAAAACGGAGATAAAGAAGGAAAAATGGGGATAAAATGGAGCTAAAGTGGAGCTAAAATAGGGATAAAGTGGGGATAAAATGTAAATAAAATGGGGCTAAAGTGGACCTAAAATGGGGATAAAGTGGGGGTTAAAATGAGGATAGAATGGGGCTATAGTGGGGATAAAGTGGAGATAAAATGGGGATAGAATGGAGCTAAAGTGGCGATAAATGGGGATAATACAGGGATAACATGGATATTAACAGAGATAAAATGTGGATAAAACAGAGATATAATGGAGGTATAATGGAGATATTATGGGGAGATAATATGGGGAGATGGGGAGAGAGATGGGGGAGACAGATGACCAGAATGGGGAGACAGATCAGAGAAGGACATGGGTTGAGGGAGATGAGGGAGAGACAGGTGGAGAGAGGATAGAGAGGGAGATGGGGACAGGGTGGTGATGGTGGAGACAGATGAGGAGGAACATGGGATGAGGGAGATGGGGGATGAGGGATAGCAAGATGAGGGAGAGACTGATGGGGAGAGGGTGGAGATGGGGGAGACAGATGGGGAGTTGGAAACATGAATTACCTCTAAATGGTGTTGATATCACTTCCTGCAGTGAATAAACACGTTTTAAGCCCACAAAGTGAGCATGTGGGTCATTTTAAGTCACTTTTACCCATGCGCCAAATCTTGAGTTTTGGCTCCCTAGAAGCATGAAAATGACTATAAATATGGTAATTTTATCTCCAAAAGGGATGATCCACATCTGAAAGTCAAAATTAGTTGAAAGATGGAAATTGTCAAAATGGACCATTTTGGTCCTCTCAGAGCAATTTCCTCAGGTCGCTCATCATCAATGGTTTTGCATGAAAATTCGGACCTTCCTGCATGAACATGAATTACCTCTAAATGTTGAATATATCACTTCCCGCAGTGAATAAACACATTTTAAGCCCTCAAAGTGAGCATTTGAGCCATTTTAAGTCACTTTTACCCTTGCGCCAAATCTTGAGTTTTTGCTCCCTAGAAGCTTGAAAATTACTATAAACATGCTCATTTTAGCTCCAAAAGTGATGATCCACATCTGAAAGTCAAAATTAGTTGAAAGATGGAAATTTTCAAAACGGACCATTTTGGTCTTCTCAGAGCAATTTCCTCAGGTCGCAGGTCATCAGTCGTTTTGCATAAAAAATCGGACCTTCTCGCATGAACATGAATTACCTCTAAATGGTGTTTATATCATTTCCCGCAGTGAATAAACATGTTTAAAGCCCTCAAAGTGGGGATTTGGGTTATTTTAAGTCACTTTTACCCATGCGCCAAATCTTGAGTTTTGGCTCCCTAGAAGCATGAAAATGACTATAAATATGGTAATTTTATCTCCAAAAGTGATGATCCACATCTGAAAGTCAAAATTAGTTGAAAGATGGAAATTATCAAAACGGACCATTTTGGTAATCTCAGACCAATTTCCTCAGGTCCTTTTGCATGAAAAATCGGACCTTCTTGCATGAACATGAATTACCTCTATGGTGTTTATATCACTTCCTGCAGTGAATAAACATGTTTAAGCCCTCAAAGTGAGCATTTGGGTAATTTTGAGTCACTTTTACCCATGTGCCAAATCTTGATTTTTGGCTCCCTAGAAGCAGGAAAATGACTATGATCATGCTCATTTTATGGAGATGGGATGGAGATGGAGATGGGGAGATGGAGAAGAGATGGGGAGATGGAGATGGGATGGAGATGGAGATGGGGAGTTGGAGATAGGTTTGGGAGATAGAGATGGGATGCAGAGATGGAGATTAGATGGTAAGGGACGGAGATTTAATGTAAATAAAGTAGAGAGATCATGGAGATAAACTGGAGATAAATTGGGGATAAAATGGAGATAAAAAGGAGGAAAAATGGGGATAAAATGGAGCTAAAGTGGAGCTAAAATAGGGAAAAAGCAGCAATAAAATGGGGCTAAAGCGGAGCTAATATGGGGGTAAAACAAGGATAAAATGGGGCTATAGTGGGGATAAAGTGGAGATAAAATGGGGATAAAATGGAGCTAAAGCGGCGATAAATGGGGATAATACAGGGATAACATGGAGGTTAAGCAGAGATAAAATGTGTATTAAACAGGGATTTAATGGAGGTATAATGGAGATATTATGGGGAGATAATATGGGGAGATGGGGAGAGAGATGGGGAGACGGATGGGGAGACAGATGGGGAAGACCGATGACCAGATTGGGGAGACAGATCGGAGAAGGACATGGGATGAGGGAGAGGCGGGAGAGACAGGTGGAGAGAGGATAGAGAGGGAGATGGGGACAGGGTGGAGATGGTGGAGACAGATGAGGAGGGACATGGGATGAGGGAGATGGGGGATGAGGGATAGCAAGATGAGGGAGAGACTGATGGGGAGAGGGTGGAGATGGGGGAGACAGATGGGGAGTTGGAAACATGAATTACCTCTAAATGGTGTTGATATCACTTCCTGCAGTGAATAAACACGTTTTAAGCCCACAAGTGAGCATGTGGGTCATTTTAAGTCACTTTTACCCATGCGCCAAATCTTGAGTTTTGGCTCCCTAGAAGAAAGAAAATGACTATAATTATGGTAATTTTATCTCCAAAAGGGATGATCTTCATCTGAAAGTCACAATTAGTTGAAAGATGGAAATTGTCAAAATGGACCATTTTGGTCCTCTCAGAGCAATTTCCTCAGGTCTCTCGTCATCGATGGTTTTGCATGAAAATTCCGACCTTCCTGCATGAACATGAATGAACTCTAAATGTTGATTATATCATTTCCCGCAGTGAATAAACACATTTTAAGCGCTCAAAGTGAGCATTTGAGCCATTTTAAGTCACTTTTACCCTTGCGCTAAATCTTGAGTTTTCGCTCCCTAGAAGCTTGAAAATTACTATAAACATGCTCATTTTAGCTCCAAAAGTGATGATCCACATCTGAAAGTCAAAATTAGTTGAAAGATGGAAATTTTCAAAACGGACCATTTTGGTCTTCTCAGAGCAATTTCCTCAGGTCGCAGGTCATCGGTCGTTTTGCATAAAAAATCGGACCTTCTCGCATGAACATGAATTATCTCTAAATGGTGTTTATATCCCTTTCCGCAGTGAATAAACATGTTTAAAACCCTCAAAGTGCGGATTTGGGTCATTTTAAGTCACTTTTACCCATGCGCCAAATCTTGAGTTTTGGCTCCCTAGAAGCATGAAAATGACTATAAATATGGTAATTTTATCTCCAAAAGTGATGATCCACATCTGAAAGTCAAAATTAGTTGTAAGATGGAAATTATCAAAACGGACCATTTTGGTCATCTCAGAGCAATTTCCTCAGGTCCTTTTGCATGAAAAATCGGACCTTCTTGCAGGAACATGATTTACCTTTATGGTGTTGATATCACTTCCTGCAGTGAATAGACATGTTTTAAGCCCTCAAAGTGAGCATTTGGGTAATTTTGAGTCACTTTTGCCCATGTGCCAAATCTTGATTTTTGGCTCCCTAGAAGCAGGAAAATGACTATGATCATGCTCATTTTATGGACATGGGATCGAGATGGAGATGGGGAGATGGAGAAGGGATGGGGAGATGGAGGTGGGATGGAGATGGGGAGTTGGAGATAGGATGGGGAGATAGAGATGGGATGCAGAGATGGAGATTAGATGGTAAGGGACGGAGATTTAATGTAAATAAAGTAGAGAGATAATGGAGATAAACTGGAGATAAATTGGGGATAAAATGGAGATAACTGAGGGAAAATGGGGATAAAATGGAGCTAAAATAGGGATAAAGTGGAGATAAAATGGGGATAAAGTGGGGGTTAAAATGAGGATAGAATGGGGCTATAGTGGGGATAAATTGGAGATAAATGGGGATAGAATGGAGCTAAAGAGGCGATAAATGGGGATAATACAGGGATAATATGGATATTAAGCAGAGATAAAATGTGGATAAAACAGAGATATAATGGAGGTATAATGGAGATATTATGGGGAGATAATACGGGGAGATGGGGAGAGAGATGGGGGAGACGGATGGGGAGACAGATGGGGAAGACCGATGACCAGAATGGGGAGAAAGATCGGAGAAGGGACATGGGTTGAGGGAGATGAGGGAGAGACAGGTGGAGAGAGGATAGAGAGGGAGATGGGGACAGGGTGGAGATGGTGGAGACAGATGAGGAGGAACATGGGATGAGGGAGATGGGGGATGAGGGATAGCAAGATGAGGGAGAGACTGATGGGGAGAGGGTGGAGATGGTGGAGACAGATGGGGAGTTGGAAACATGAATTACCTCTAAATGGTGTTGATATCACTTCCTGCAGTGAATTAACACGTTTTAAGCCCACAAAGTGAGCATGTGGGTCATTTTAAGTCACTTTTACCCATGCGCCAAATCTTGAGTTTTGGCTCCCTAGAAGCATGAAAATGACTATAAATATGGTAATTTTATCTCCAAAAGGGATGATCCACATCTGAAAGTCAAAATTAGTTGAAAGGTGGAAATTGTCAAAATGGACCATTTTGGTCCTCTCAGAGCAATTTCCTCAGGTCGTAGGTCATCGGTTGTTTTGCATAAAAAATCGGACCTTCTCGCATGAACATGAATTACCTCTAAATGTTGATTATATCACTTCCCGCAGTGAATAAACACATTTTAAGCCCTCAAAGTGAGCATTTGAGCCATTTTAAGTCACTTTTACCCTTGCGCCAAATCTTGAGTTTTCGCTCCCTAGAAGCTTGAAAATTACTATAAACATGCTCATTTTAGCTCCAAAAGTGATGATCCACATCTGAAAGTCAAAATTAGTTGAAAGATGGAAATTTTCAAAAAGGACCATTTTGGTCTTCTCAGAGCAATTTCCTCAGGTCGTAGGTCATCGGTCGTTTTGCATAAAAAATCGGACCTTCTCGCATGAACATGAATTACCTCTAAATGGTGTTTATATCACTTCCCGCAGTGAATAAACATGTTTAAAACCCTCAAAGTGCGGATTTGGGTCATTTTAAGTCACTTTTACCCATGCACCAAATCTTGAGTTTTGGCTCCCTAGAAGCATGAAAATTACTATAAATATGGTAATTTTATCTCCAAAAGTGACGATCCACATCTGAAAGTCAAAATTAGTTGTAAGATGGAAATTGTCAAAATGGACCATTTTGGTCCTCTCAGAGCAATTTCCTCAGGTCGCTCGTCATCGATGGTTTTGCATGAAAATTCGGACCTTCCTGCATGAACATGAATTACCTCTAAATGTTGATTATATCACTTCCCGCAGTGAATAAATACATTTTAAGCCCTCAAAGTGAGCATTTGAGCGATTTTAAGTCACTTTTACCCTTGCGCCAAATCTTGAGTTTTCGCTCCCTAGAAGCATGAAAATGACTATAAATATGGTAATTTTATCTCCAAAAGTGATGATCCACATCTGAAAGTCAAAATTAGTTGGAAGATGGAAATTATCAAAACGGACCATTTTGGTCATCTCAGAGCAATTTCCTCAGGTCCTTTTGCATGAAAAATCGGACCTTCTTGCATGAACATGAATTACCTCTATGGTGTTTATATCACTTCCTGCAGTGAATAAACATGTTTAAGCCCTCAAAGTGAGCATTTGGGTAATTTTGAGTCACTTTTACCCATGTGCCAAATCTTGATTTTTGGCTCCCTAGAAGCAGGAAAATGACTATGATCATGCTCATTTTATGGAGATGGGATGGAGATGGAGATGGGGAGATGGAGAAGGGATGGGGAGATGGAGATGGGATGGAGATGGAGAAGGGGAGTTGGAGATAGGTTTGGGAGATAGAGATGGGATGCAGAGATGGAGATTAGATGGTAAGGGACGGAGATTTAATATAAATAAAGTAGATAGATAATAGAGATAAACTGGAGATAAATTGGGGATAAAATGGAGATAAAAAGGAGAGAAAATGGGGATAAAATGGAGGTAAAATGGAGCTAAAATAGGGACAAAGCGGAGATAAAATGGGGATAAATGGAAACAAAATGGGGCTAAAGTGGATCTAAAATTGGGATAAAGCGGGGTTAAAACGAGGATAAAATGGGGCTATAGTGGGGATAAATGGGGATAATACAGGGATAACATGGAGATTAAGCAGAGATAAAATGTGGATAAAACAGGGATTTAATGGAGGTATAATGGAGATATTATGGGGAGATAATATGGGGAGATGGGGAGAGAGATGGGGGAGACGGATGGGGAGACAGATGGGGAAGACCGATGACCAGATTGGGGAGACAGATCGGAGAAGGACATGGGATGAGGGAGATGAGGGAGAGACAGGTGGAGAGAGGATAGAGAGGGAGATGGGGACAGGGTGGAGATGGTGGAGACAGATGAGGAGGGACATTGGATGAGGGAGATGGGGGATGAGGGATAGCAAGATGAGGGAGAGACTGATGGGGAGAGGGTGGAGATGGGGGAGACAGATGGGGAGTTGGAAACATGAATTACCTCTAAATGGTGTTGATATCACTTCCTGCAGTGAATAAATACATTTTAAGCCCTCAAAGTGAGCATTTGAGCCATTTTAAGTCACTTTTACCCTTGCGCCAAATCTTGAGTTTTCGCTCCCTAGAAGCATGAAAATGACTATAAATATGGTAATTTTATCTCCAAAAGTGATGATCCACATCTGAAAGTCAAAATTAGTTGGAAGATGGAAATTATCAAAACGGACCATTTTGGTCATCTCAGAGCAATTTCCTCAGGTCCTTTTGCATGAAAAATCGGACCTTCTTGCATGAACATGAATTACCTCTATGGTGTTTATATCACTTCCTGCAGTGAATAAACATGTTTAAGCCCTCAAAGTGAGCATTTGGGTAATTTTGAGTCACTTTTACCCATGTGCCAAATCTTGATTTTTGGCTCTCTAGAAGCAGGAAAATGACTATGATCATGCTCATTTTATGGAGATGGGATGGAGATGGAGATGGGGAGTTGGAGATAGGATGGGGAGATAGAGATGGGATGCAGAGATGGAGATTAGATGGTAAGGGACGGAGATTTAATGTAAATAAAGTAGAGAGATAATGGAGATAAACTGGAGATAAATTGGGGATAAAATGGAGATAAAGAAGGAAACATGGGGATAAAACGGAGCTAAAGTGGAGCTAAAGTGGAGCTAAAATAGGGATAAAGTGGAGATAAAATGGGAATCAAATGGGGCTAAAGTGGAGCTAAAATGGGGATGAAGTGGGTGTTAAAACGAGGATAGAATGCGGCTATAGTGGGGATAAAGTGGAGATAAAATGGGGATAGAATGGAGCTAAAGTGGCGGTAAATGGGGATAATACAGGGATAACATGGAGATTAAGCAGAGATAAAATGTGGATAAAACAGGGATTTAATGGAGGTATAATGGAGATATTGTGGGGAGATAATATGGGGAGATGTGGAGAGAGATGGGGGAGACAGATGGGGAGACAGATGGGGAAGACCGATGACCAGATTGGGGAGACAGATCGGAGAAGGACAAGGGATGAGGGAGATGAGGGAGAGACAGGTGGAGAGAGGATAGAGAGGGAGATGGGGACAGGGTGGAGATGGTGGAGACAGATGAGGAGGGACATGGGATGAGGGAGATGGGGGATGAGGGATAGCAAGATGAGGGAGAGACTGATGGGGAGGGGGTGGAGATGGGGGAGACAGATGGGGAGTTGGAAACATGAATTACCTCTAAATGGTGTTGATATCACTTCCTGCAGTGAATAAACACGTTTTAAGCCCACAAAGTGAGCATGTGGGTCATTTTAAGTCACTTTTACCCATGCGCCAAATCTTGAGTTTTGGCTCCCTAGAAGCATGAAAATGACTATAAATATGGTAATTTTATCTCCAAAAGGGATGATCTTCATCTGAAAGTCAAAATTAGTTGAAAGATGGAAATTGTCAAAATGGACCATTTTGGTCCTCTCAGAGCAATTTCCTCAGGTCGCTCGTCATCGATGGTTTTGCATGGAAATTCGGACCTTCCTGCATGAACATGAATTACCTCTAAATGTTGATTATATCACTTCCCGCAGTGAATAAATACATTTTAAGCCCTCAAAGTGAGCATTTGAGCCATTTTAAGTCACTTTTACCCTTGCGCCAAATCTTGAGTTTTCGCTCCCTAGAAGCATGAAAATGACTATAAATATGGTAATTTTATCTCCAAAAGTGATGATCCACATCTGAAAGTCAAAATTAGTTGAAAGATGGAAATTATCAAAACGGACCATTTTGGTCATCTCAGAGCAATTTCCTCAGGTCCTTTTGCATGAAAAATCGGACCTTCTTGCATGAACATGAATTACCTCTATGGTGTTTATATCACTTCCTGCAGTGAATAAACATGTTTAAGCCCTCAAAGTGAGCATTTGGGTAATTTTGAGTCACTTTTACCCATGTGCCAAATCTTGATTTTTGGCTCCCTAGAAGCAGGAAAATGACTATGATCATGCTCATTTTATGGAGATGGGATGGAGATGGAGATGGGGAGATGGAGAAGGGATGGGGAGATGGAGATGGGATGGAGATGGAGAAGGGGAGTTGGAGATAGGTTTGGGAGATAGAGATGGGATGCAGAGATGGAGATTAGATGGTAAGGGACGGAGATTTAATATAAATAAAGTAGATAGATAATAGAGATAAACTGGAGATAAATTGGGGATAAAATGGAGATAAAAAAGAGGGAACATGGGGATAAAATGGAGGTAAAATGGAGCTAAAATAGGGACAAAGCGGAGATAAAATGGGGATAAATGGAAACAAAATGGGGCTAAAGTGGATCTAAAATTGGGATAAAGTGGGGTTAAAACGAGGATAGAATGGGGCTATAGTGGGGATAAAGTGGAGATAAAATGGGGATAGAATGGAGCTAAAGTGGCGGTAAATGGGGATAATACAGGGATAACATGGAGATTAAGCAGAGATAAAATGTGGATAAAACAGGGATTTAATGGAGGTATAATGGAGATATTGTGGGGAGATAATATGGGGAGATGGAGAGAGAGATGGGGAGACGGATGGGGAGACAGATGGGGAAGACCGATGACCAGATTGGGGAGACAGATCGGAGAAGGACATGGGATGAGGGAGATGAGGGAGAGACAGGTGGAGAGAGGATAGAGAGGGAGATGGGGACAGGGTGGAGATGGTGGAGACAGATGAGGAGGGACATGGGATGAGGGAGATGGGGGATGAGGGATAGCAAGATGAGGGAGAGACTGATGGGGAGAGGGTGGAGATGGGGGAGACAGATGGGGAGTTGGAAACATGAATTACCTCTAAATGGTGTTGATATCACTTCCTGCAGTGAATAAACACGTTTTAAGCCCACAAAGTGAGCATGTGGGCCATTATCTACACCTCTGAGGCGGAAGCCGGAGGCCATACCCACTCGATAATTTTAAAATTGTGTTTTGTGTATTACAGTGATTTTAAAACTTACCTAACCCTCCCCTGAGCTTGACAGCATTAAGCGCCTAGCAGGACACCCCACGAGCAGCGGAGCTAGCGCTGCATCGCGGGACAGCTAGTTGAAGGGCCGCCATCGCTGCACTCGCGAGGCCACGCCCATCTCTCTGGCCACACCCACCCTCTCCCTAAATGTGCCATCCACGCAAGCGCAGCGGACGAGCGCAGCGGGAGCGCCGTTTGCGCGCCAAAGGCGCGCCTAAGGCAAGCCCGTCTGCGCCCGTCCGCGACCAGCTGCGGCCCAGGCCCCGTCCACCTGGCCAAACCATCTCAGACCAACATGGGATTGTAACCTATACGAGGCAGGCGTTACTACAGCTGCGTAGGAGGCTGCTGCCGGAATGCAATCACAAGCTGCAGGTGGAACAATGGCCCCTGAAGTGTGTGGGCTGCGGCCATACTATCCTCAGAGACCAAGCGACGAGTAAGGAAGGTAACGAACTATCTGCCTTATTACTGAACTGCCGATCGATGAAACGGCATAGCTTGAACATTTATGACCTACTGATAGATGACAAACCCGACTTAGTCTTCTTGACCGAGACATGGCTGGATGGACAATCCATCCCTGATATCGTAGAGGCCCTTCCTCCCGGCTTCAATATTCTTCACATCAATAGAGGGGACCAAAGAGGGGCGGATAGCTATTATTCACAAAAGCGACCTACCAGTCTCTCTTGAACCAACTTCCATCAATAAATGTGAAGCAGGACTTTTTTCTATCGTGGTTAGCCCCAACTGCACCATTAAGGGCTACCTTATCTATCGTCCTCCGGGTGTGGCAACTGTGTTCATTGAAAGCCTCCTGGATGCTCTAACGCAATCTGCTTTACGCCATAATAAGTTCATGATTGTAGGAGACCTCAACGTGCATTTGGATGATGTCAACTGCAGAGAGGCCGTTTCCTTAGTCAATGAACTTAGAGCTCTAATGTTTGTTTTAGCTGACAATAGAGCCACCCATCAAGCAGGACATCTACTGGACCCAATTTTTACTAACTGGGACGATATAAGTGTCTCTGCTCCGATTAAGATCCTATGGTCAGATCATTATCTGATCCCATTTCAACTCAGAAAACTGCCCAACAGGGGGCCCTTACAGAAACCTCCCGTCATTAGACGCAGGGACTGGAGGAAATTCAGTCACGACGCCTTCAGTCAAGCCCTAGAACAGGATCCCCCAAAGCTTAGCGACAATTTGGTTGAGGCGGACAAGATGTATGAAGAGTGGGTTCAAGGTGCGCTGGATAATGTAGCCCCGTGGACTCACAAAGCCATGGCACGGAGCACGAAATCCGCTCCGTGGTTCACCGCTGAGCTACGCGCCGCTAAAACCAAATGTAAAACCCTGGAGCGTAGATGGAGAGTGGATTATGCCCCCTCACTACGCGAAGTCTATAAGAGTGAACTTAGATTCTACCACAGCCAGATTAGGAAATCTAAAAGAGAGTACTATAATAACAGGATAGACTGTGCAGAGAATACATCGAAAGAGCTCTTTGTGATATTGAAGGAACTCTCCGCCCCTCCAGCGAGTTCAGGGGAAGTCCCCCCCACGACCGAGTCATGCAATGAGATCGTAGACTTCTTTATAGGGCAGGTAGAAAAGATCTATGCTTCGTTTCAGACTAATTCTGATGCTACTAATTCGCCCGACCCTAACTGCGGAAAGAAGGTCAGGGAAGAACTTAGGAAATTTGTGGTTCCCCAAACTGAGGAGCTTATCAACATCCTATCGGACATTCACTCGGGCTCTCCCTTAGATGCGGTACCAGCGAGAATTCTTCGAAGTCATCTTCCTCAGGTAGCGAAGCATATAGGCAACATGGCCTCACTTTCCTTCCATGAATGTCTAGTTCCGGAGAGCTGGAAACTGGCCCAAGTCGTCCCAATAAAAAAGAAAGCCCACATAAGCATAACGCAATTAGACAACCTGAGACCAATCTCCCTTCTCCCCTACTGCGCGAAGGTAGTAGAAAAATTGGTTAACCGACAGCTGGTGAGCTTTGTGGAGGAAAACTTGCTCCTTCACATGTCTCAGTCGGGTTTTAGAGCCAAACACTCGACAGAGACCGCCCTCCTCCTATCGACAGAACTGCTACGGAGCAAGGCGGATGAAGGTCACACGGCCGCACTGGTCCTACTGGACTTAAGTGCGGCGTTTGATACCGTATCACACCCCGTATTACTGGACCGCCTGAGTGAAAAGGGAATAACCGGACCTGCACATGAGTGGCTGGTATCCTTTCTTAAGAACAGGAGATTTCAAGTGCATTGCCCACCATGTAAATCCAGTGTAAGATGTCTCAAGCAAGGGGTTCCTCAGGGCTCGATTCTGAGCCCCACATTATTCAATCTGTACATGGAACCCCTTGCCAAACTGGTGGAGTCATATGGTGTTGCAATAGTCTCCTATGCAGATGATACACAACTGGTGATCAATCTGTCCCGTGATCCAGTTGTGGACGCTGAGAATTTCTCGGCCTGCCTTGTGGCACTTGAAGGGTGGATGAAACAGAACTGTCTCCGCCTTAATGGTAACAAGACGGAAGTTCTTATTGTAGGTCCCTGTCCTTCCATCTGGACCTCTGCCTGGTGGCCCATTGAACTGGGCTCTGTCCCGGCCCCGGTAGACACAGTTAAAAACCTTGGCTTTCTTCTTGACTCTAAACTAGCCTACACCAATCATGTTGGTAAGGTCGCGGGAAAATGCTATGGACTTCTGAAGGTCCTGAGGAAAATCCTGGACCTATTGCCCCCTAGCTCCAGAAAAACTATGGTACACGCCCTGGTCACCTCCCATTTAGATTATGGAAACTCCCTCCTATGTGGACTTAGTAAAAAAGGCCTAACACAGCTACAACGCGTCCATAACGCAGCTGCTAGGCTGGTCCTTAACCTCCCTAGGAGAGCCTCTGGGAAACATGCATTACGCTCCCTTCACTGGCTCCCGATAAAGGAAAGAATCAAATTTAAAACGATGTGCATCACCCACCGTATAGCTCACAAAAAAGCACCTCCATATCTTCAGGACTTGCTTCCAGTCTATCGCCCCTCACGTCCTTTGAGGTCGATGGGCAGTATGCTATTAGTGGCGCCTCGGATACATAGAGCAAGGATGGGAGGACGTTCCTTTAGACACCATGCCAGCAATGACTGGAATAACCTACCTATCGAATTGAGGATGGAGCCGTCTGAAACCAGGTTCAGACAGAGGCTGAAAACCCATCTTTTCCCCAAGATAAATTCAGCATAGTACGCCTGTGTCCCTTTGCTCACCCTTTGTGAGCTAAGCTGAAGAGATGTAGGTAGGGTTGTCAGCGCGGGGACGCACTGTTCTCTGTGCAACCAAGCGCTTAACAAATGGCATAAACTAAACTAAACTAAACTTTAAGTCACTTTTACCCATGCGCCAAATCTTGAGTTTTGGCTCCCTAGAAGCATGAAAATGACTATAAATATGGTAACTTTATCTCCAAAAGGGATGATCTTCATCTGAAAGTCAAAATTAGTTGAAAGATGGAAATTGTCAAAATGGACCATTTTGGTCCTCTCAGAGCAATTTCCTCAGGTCGCTCGTCATCGATGGTTTTGCATGAAAATTCGGACCTTCCTGCATGAACATGAATTACCTCTAAATGTTGATTATATCACTTCCCGCAGTGAATAAATACATTTTAAGCCCTCAAAGTGAGCATTTGAGCCATTTTAAGTCACTTTTACCCTTGCGCCAAATCTTGAGTTTTCGCTCCCTAGAAGCATGAAAATGACTATAAATAGGGTAATTTTATCTCCAAAAGTGATGATCCACATCTGAAAGTCAAAATTAGTTGGAAGATGGAAATTATCAAAACGGACCATTTTGGTCATCTCAGAGCAATTTCCTCAGGTCCTTTTGCATGAAAAATCGGACCTTCTTGCATGAACATGAATTACCTCTATGGTGTTTATATCACTTCATGCAGTGAATCAACATGTTTTAAGCCCTCAAAGTGAGCATTTGGGTAATTTTGAGTCACTTTTACCCATGTGCCAAATCTTGATTTTTGGCTCCCTAGAAGCAGGAAAATGACTATGATCATGCTCATTTTATGGAGATGGGATGGAGATGGAGATGGGGAGATGGAGAAGGGATCGGGAGATGGAGGTGGGATGGAGATGGGGAGTTGGAGATAGGATGGGGAGATAGAGATGGGATGCAGAGATGGCGATTAGATGGTAAGAGACGGAGATTTAATGTAAATAAAGTAGAGAGATAATGGAGATAAACTGGAGATAAATTGGGGATAAAATGGAGATAAAGAAGGGAAAATGGGGATAAAATGGAGCTAAAGCGGAGCTAAAATAGGGATAAAGTGGAGATAAAATGGGGATAAAAATGGAAATAAAATGGGGCTAAAGTGGAACTAAAATGGGGATAAAGTGGGGGTTAAAATGAGGATAGAATGGGGCTATAGTGGGGATAAAGTGGAGATAAAATGGGGATAGAATGGAGCTAAAGTGGCGATAAATGGGGATAATACAGGGATAACATGGATATTAAGCAGAGATAAAACGTGGATAAAACAGAGATATAATGGATGTATAATGGAGATATTATGGGGAGATAATATGGGGAGATGGGGAGAGAGATGGAGGAGACGGATGGGGAGACAGATGGGGAAGACCGATGACCAGAATGGGGAGACAGATCGGAGAAGGACATGGGTTGAGGGAGATGAGGGAGAGACAGGTGGAGAGAGGATAGAGAGGGAGATGGGGACAGGGTGGAGATGGTGGAGACAGATGAGAGGAACATGGGATGAGGGAGATGGGGGATGAGGGATAGCAAGATGAGGGAGAGACTGATGGGGAGAGGGTGGAGATGGGGGAGACAGATGGGGAGTTGGAAACATGAATTACCTCTAAATGGTGTTGATATCACTTCCTGCAGTGAATAAACACGTTTTAAGCCCACAAAGCGAGCATGTGGGTCATTTTAAGTCACTTTTACCCATGCGCCAAATCTTGAGTTTTGGCTCCCTAGAAGCATGAAAATGACTATAAATATGGTAATTTTATCTCCAAAAGGGATGATCCACATCTGAAAGTCAAAATTAGTTGAATGATGGAATTCTTTTTCAAAACGGACCATTTTGGTCATCTCAGAGCAATTTCCTCAGGTCCAAGGTCATCGATCATTTTGCATGAAAAATTGGACCTTCTTGCATGACCATGAATTACCTCTAAATGTTGATTATATCACTTCCCGCAGTGAATAAATACATTTTAAGCCCTCAAAGTGAGCATTTGAGCCATTTTAAGTCACTTTTACCCTTGCGCCAAATCTTGAGTTTTCGCTCCCTAGAAGCATGAAAATGACTATAAATAGGGTAATTTTATCTCCAAAAGTGATGATCCACATCTGAAAGTCAAAATTAGTTGGAAGATGGAAATTATCAAAACGGACCATTTTGGTCATCTCAGAGCAATTTCCTCAGGTCCTTTTGCATGAAAAATCGGACCTTCTTGCATGAACATGAATTACCTCTATGGTGTTTATATCACTTCATGCAGTGAATAAACATGTTTTAAGCCCTCAAAGTGAGCATTTGGGTAATTTTGAGTCACTTTTACCCATGTGCCAAATCTTGATTTTTGGCTCCCTAGAAGCAGGAAAATGACTATGATCATGCTCATTTTATGGAGATGGGATGGAGATGGAGATGGGGAGATGGAGAAGGGATGGGGAGATGGAGGTGGGATGGAGATGGGGAGTTGGAGATAGGATGGGGAGATAGAGATGGGATGCAGAGATGGAGATTAGATGGTAAGAGACGGAGATTTAATGTAAATAAAGTAGAGAGATAATGGAGATAAACTGGAGATAAATTGGGGATAAAATGGAGATAAAGAAGGAAAAATGGGGATAAAATGTAGCTAAAGTGGAGCTAAAATAGGGATAAAGTGGAGATAAAATGGGGAGAAAAATGGAAATAAAATGGGGCTAAAGTGGAACTAAAATGGGGATAAAGTGGGGGTTAAAACGAGGATAGAATGGGGCTATAGTGGGGATAAAGTGGAGATAAAATGGGGATAGAATGGAGCTAAAGTGGCGATAAATGGGGATAATACAGGGATAACATGGATATTAAGCAGAGATAAAACGTGGATAAAACAGAGATATAATGGATGTATAATGGAGATATTATGGGGAGATAATATGGGGAGATGGGGAGAGAGATGGAGGAGACGGATGGGGAGACAGATGGGGAAGACCGATGACCAGAATGGGGAGACAGATCGGAGAAGGACATGGGTTGAGGGAGATGAGGGAGAGACAGGTGGAGAGAGGATAGAGAGGGAGATGGGGACAGGGTGGAGATGGTGGAGACAGATGAGAGGAACATGGGATGAGGGAGATGGGGGATAAGGGATAGCAAGATGAGGGAGAGACTGATGGGGAGAGGGTGGAGATGGGGGAGACAGATGGGGAGTTGGAAACATGAATTACCTCTAAATGGTGTTGATATCACTTCCTGCAGTGAATAAACACGTTTTAAGCCCACAAAGCGAGCATGTGGGTCATTTTAAGTCACTTTTACCCATGCGCCAAATCTTGAGTTTTGGCTCCCTAGAAGCATGAAAATGACTATAAATATGGTAATTTTATCTCCAAAAGGGATGATCCACATCTGAAAGTCAAAATTAGTTGAATGATGGAATTTTTTTTCAAAACGGACCATTTTGGTCATCTCAGAGCAATTTCCTCAGGTCCAAGGTCATCGATCATTTTGCATGAAAAATCGTACTATCTCGCATGAACATGAATTACCTCTAAATGGTGATTATATCACTTCCCGCAGTGAATGAACAAATTTTAAGCCCTCAAAGTGAGCATTTGAGCCATTTTAAGTCACTTTTACCCTTGCGCCAAATCTTGAGTTTTCGCTCCCTAGAAGCTTGAAAATTACTATAAACATGCTCATTTTAGCTCCAAAAGTGATGATCCACACCTGAAAGTCAAAATTAGTTGAAAGATGGAAATTTTCAAAACGGACCATTTTGGTCTTCTCAGAGAAATTTCCTCAGGTCGCAGGTCATCGGTCCTTTTGCATAAAAAATCGGACCTTCTTGCATGAACATGAATTACCTCTATGGTGTTTATATCACTTCCTGCAGTGAATAAACATGTTTAAGCCCTCAAAGTGAGCATTTGGGTAATTTTGAGTCACTTTTACCCATGTGCCAAATCTTGATTTTTGGCTCCCTAGAAGCAGGAAAATGACTATGATCATGCTCATTTTACGGAGATGGGATGGAGATGGAGATGGGGAGATGGAGAAGGGATGGGGAGATGGAGGTGGGATGGAGATGGGGAGTTGGAGATAGGTTTGAGAGATAGAGATGGGATGCAGATATGGAGATTAGATGGTAAGGGACGGAGATTTAATGTAAATAAAGTAGAGAGATAATGGAGATAAACTGGAGATAAATTGGGGATAAAATGGGGATAAAAAGGAGGGAAAATGGGGATAAAATGGAGCTAAAGTGGAGCTAAAATAGGGACAAAGCGGAGATAAAATGGGGATAAATGGAAATAAATGGGGCTAAAGTGGGGATAAAATGGGGATAAAGTGGGGTTAAAACGAGGGTAAAATTGGGCTATAGTGGGGATAAAGTTGAGATAAAATGGGGATAAAATGGAGCTAAAGTGTCGATAAATGGGGATAATACAGGGATAACATGGAGATTAAGCAGAGATAAAATGTGGATAAAACAGGGATTTAATGGAGGTATAATGGAGATATTATGGGGAGATAATATGGGGAGATGGGGAGAGAGATGGGGGAGACGGATGGGGAGACAGATGGGGAAGACCGATGACCAGATTGGGGAGACAGATCGGAGAAGGACATGGGATGAGGGAGATGAGGGAGAGACAGGTGGAGAGAGGATAGAGAGGGAGATGGGGACAGGGTGGAGATGGTGGAGACAGATGAGGAGGGACATGGGATGAGGGAGATGAGGGATGAGGGATAGCAAGATGAGGGAGAGACTGATGGGGAGAGGGTCAATCAATCAATCAATCACAGCATTTATATAGCGCACTACTCACCCAAAGGGTCTCAAGGCGCTAGGGAGGGGGGGTCCGCTACTGCTCGAACAGCCAGGTCTTGAGTTGCTTCCTGAAGGCGAGGTGGTCCTGGGTCAGGCGGAGGTGGGTCGGGAGGGAGTTCCATGTCTTGGCGGCGAGGTAGGTGAAGGACCGTCCTCCTGTGGTGGCTCTTCGGATGCGGGGGACGGCAGCGAGGGCATGGCCGGTTGATCGAAGCTGGCGTTTGGGAGCATAGAAGTTGAGGCGGCTGTTGAGGTATCCCGGGCCTTGGTTGTGTAGGGCTTTGTGTGCGTGGGTGAGGAGTCGGAAGGTGATTCTCTTGTTGACCGGGAGCCAGTGTAGGTCTCTCAGGTGTCCGGAGATGTGGATGCGACGGGGGATGTCCAGGATGAGACGTGCTGAGGCGTTCTGGATCCGCTGAAGTCTCTTCTGGAG
Organism: Lissotriton helveticus; assembly: GCF_964261635.1. Classification (NCBI taxonomy): domain Eukaryota; kingdom Metazoa; phylum Chordata; class Amphibia; order Caudata; family Salamandridae; genus Lissotriton; species Lissotriton helveticus. The sequence continues at coordinate 353,129,263 of NC_136068.1, forward strand.
CTTGACGGTGGTTCCGGCGTAGAGGGAGTTGCCGTAGTCCAGACGGCTGGTGATGAGGGCCTGGGTAACCGTCTTCCTGGTCCCGGTGGGGATCCACCGGAAGATCTTGCGTAGCATGCGCAGGATGTTGAAGCACGACGAGGAGACGGCGTTGACTTGTCTGGTCATGGAGAGGGAGTAGTCCAGGATGAAGCCCAGGTTGCGTGCGTGGTCTGTTGGTTGGGGTGCGCTGCCCAGGGCGGGGGGCCACCAGGAGTCGTCCCAGGCGGAGGGTGAGGATCCCAGGATGAGGACTTCCGTCTTGTCCGAGTTCAGTTTCAGGCGGCTGTTCTTCATCTATTCGGCCACCTCTTTCATCCCTTCGTGTAGGTTGTCTCTGGCGGTGGCGGGGTCGTTGGTGAGGGAGAGAATCAGCTGGGTGTCGTCGGCGTAGGAGATGATGTTGAGGTTGTGCTGGCGTGCGATGTCTGCGAGGGGGCCCATGTAGACGTTGAAGAGGGTTGGACTGAGCAAGGAGCCTTGAGGGACGCCGCAGATGACTTCGGTGGCTTCCGATCTGAACGGAGGGAGGCGGACTCTCTGTGTCCTTCCGGCGAGGAAGGAGGTGATCCACTCCAGTGCCTTCTCCTGGACTCCGACGTTGCTGAGGCGCTGTACTAGGGTACGGTGGCAGACAGTGTCGAAGGCCGCGGAGAGGTCTAGGAGGATGAGGGCCGCTGTTTCTCCGTTGTCGAGCAGGGCACGGATGTCATCGGTGGCAGCAATGAGAGCGGTCTCGGTGCTGTGGTTTGCCCGGAAGCCAGACTGCGAGGGGTCGAGGGATCCGTTCGTCTCGAGGGGGGAGATGGGGGAGACAGATGGGGAGTTGGAAACATGAATTACCTCTAAATGGTGTTGATATCACTTCCTGCAGTGAATAAACACGTTTTAAGCCCACAAAGTGAGCATGTGGGTCCTTTTAAGTCACTTTTACCCATGCGCCAAATCTTGAGTTTTGGCTCCCTAGAAGCATGAAAATGACTATAAATATGGTAATTTTATCTCCAAAAGGGATGATCTTCATATGAAAGTCAAAATTAGTTGAAAGATGGAAATTGTCAAAATGGACCATTTTGGTCCTCTCAGAGCAATTTCCTCAGGTCGCTCGTCATCGATGGTTTTGCATGAAAATTCGGACCTTCCTGCATGAACATGAATTACCTCTAAATGTTGATTATATCACTTCCCGCAGTGAATAAACACATTTTAAGCCCTCAAAGTGAGCATTTGAGCCATTTTAAGTCACTTTTACCCTTGCGCCAAATCTTGAGTTTTCGCTCCCTAGAAGCATGAAAATGACTATAAATATGGTAATTTTATCTCCAAAAGTGATGATCCACATCTGAAAGTCAAAATTAGTTGGAAGATGGAAATTATCAAAACGGACCATTTTGGTCATCTCAGAGCAATTTCCTCAGGTCCTTTTGCATGAAAAATCGGACCTTCTTGCATGAACATGAATTACCTCTATGGTGTTTATATCACTTCCTGCAGTGAATAAACATGTTTTAAGCCCTCAAAGTGAGCATTTGGGTAATTTTGAGTCACTTTTACCCATGTGCCAAATCTTGATTTTTGGCTCCCTAGAAGCAGGAAAATGACTATGATCATGCTCATTTTATGGAGATGGGATGGAGATGGAGATGGGGAGATGGAGAAGGGATGGGGAGATGGAGGTGGGATGGAGATGGGGAGTTGGAGATAGGATGGGGAGATATAGATGGGATGCAGAGATGGAGATTAGATGGTAAGGGACGGAGATTTAATGTAAATAAAGTAGAGAGATAATGGAGATAAACTGGAGATAAATTGGGGGATAAAATGGAGATAAAGAAGGAAAAATGGGGATAAAATGGAGCTAAAGTGGAGCTAAACTAGGGATAAAGTGGAGATAAAATGGGGATAAAATGTAAATAAAATGGGGCTAAAGTGGACCTAAAATGGGGATAAAGTGGGGGTTAAAACGAGGATAGAATGGGGCTATAGTGGGGATAAAGTGGAGATAAAATGGGGATAGAATGGAGCTAAAGTGGCGATAAATGGGGATAATACAGGGATAACATGGATATTAACAGAGATAAAATGTGGATAAAACAGAGATATAGTGGAGGTATAATGGAGATATTATGGGGAGATAATATGGGGAGATGGGGAGAGAGATGGGGGAGACAGATGACCAGAATGGGGAGACAGATCAGAGAAGGACATGGGTTGAGGGAGATGAGGGAGAGACAGGTGGAGAGAGGGAGATGGGGACAGGGTGGAGATGGTGGAGACAGATGAGGAGGAACATGGGATGAGGGAGATGGGGGATGAGGGATAGCAAGATGAGGGAGAGACTGATGGGGAGAGGGTGGAGATGGGGGAGACAGATGGGGAGTTGGAAACATGAATTACCTCTAAATGGTGTTGATATCACTTCCTGCAGTGAATAAACACGTTTTAAGCCCACAAAGTGAGCATGTGGGTCATTTTAAGTCACTTTTACCCATGCGCCAAATCTTGAGTTTTGGCTCCCTAGAAGCATGAAAATGACTATAAATATGGTAATTTTATCTCCAAAAGGGATGATCCACATCTGAAAGTCAAAATTAGTTGAAAGATGGAAATTGTCAAAATGGACGATTTTGGTCCTCTCAGAGCAATTTCCTCAGGTCGCTCGTCATCAATGGTTTTGCATGAAAATTCGGACCTTCCTGCATGAACATGAATTACCTCTAAATGTTGAATATATCACTTCCCGCAGTGAATAAACACATTTTAAGCCCTCAAAGTGAGCATTTGAGCCATTTTAAGTCACTTTTACCCTTGCGCCAAATCTTGAGTTTTTGCTCCCTAGAAGCTTGAAAATTACTATAAACATGCTCATTTTAGCTCCAAAAGTGATGATCCACATCTGAAAGTCAAAATTAGTTGAAAGATGGAAATTTTCAAAACGGACCATTTTGGTCTTCTCAGAGCAATTTCCTCAGGTCGCAGGTCATCAGTCGTTTTGCATAAAAAATCGGACCTTCTCGCATGAACATGAATTACCTCTAAATGGTGTTTATATCATTTCCCGCAGTGAATAAACATGTTTAAAGCCCTCAAAGTGGGGATTTGGGTTATTTTAAGTCACTTTTACCCATGCGCCAAATCTTGAGTTTTGGCTCCCTAGAAGCATGAAAATGACTATAAATATGGTAATTTTATCTCCAAAAGTGATGATCCACATCTGAAAGTCAAAATTAGTTGAAAGATGGAAATTATCAAAACGGACCATTTTGGTAATCTGAGACCAATTTCCTCAGGTCCTTTTGCATGAAAAATCGGACCTTCTTGCATGAACATGAATTACCTCTATGGTGTTTATATCACTTCCTGCAGTGAATAAACATGTTTAAGCCCTCAAAGTGAGCATTTGGGTAATTTTGAGTCACTTTTACCCATGTGCCAAATCTTGATTTTTGGCTCCCTAGAAGCAGGAAAATGACTATGATCATGCTCATTTTATGGAGATGGGATGGAGATGGAGATGGAGAGATGGAGAAGAGATGGGGAGATGGAGATGGGATGGAGATGGAGATGGGGAGTTGGAGATAGGTTTGGGAGATAGAGATGGGATGCAGAGATGGAGATTAGATGGTAAGGGACGGAGATTTAATGTAAATAAAGTAGAGAGATCATGGAGATAAACTGGAGATAAATTGGGGATAAAATGGAGATAAAAAGGAGGAAAAATGGGGATAAAATGGAGCTAAAGTGGAGCTAAAATAGGGACAAAGCGGCAATAAAATGGGGCTAAAGCGGAGCTAATATGGGGGTAAAACAAGGATAAAATGGGGCTATAGTGGGGATAAAGTGGAGATAAAATGGGGATAAAATGGAGCTAAAGTGGCGATAAATGGGGATAATACAGGGATAACATGGAGGTTAAGCAGAGATAAAATGTGGATTAAACAGGGATTTAATGGAGGTATAATGGAGATATTATGGGGAGATAATATGGGGAGATGGGGAGAGAGATGGGGAGACGGATGGGGAGACAGATGGGGAAGACCGATGACCAGATTGGGGAGACAGATCGGAGAAGGACATGGGATGAGGGAGAGGCGGGAGAGACAGGTGGAGAGAGGATAGAGAGGGAGATGGGGACAGGGTGGAGATGGTGGAGACAGATGAGGAGGGACATGGGATGAGGGAGATGGGGGATGAGGGATAGCAAGATGAGGGAGAGACTGATGGGGAGAGGGTGGAGATGGGGGAGACAGATGGGGAGTTGGAAACATGAATTACCTCTAAATGGTGTTGATATCACTTCCTGCAGTGAATAAACATGTTTTAAGCCCACAAGTGAGCATGTGGGTCATTTTAAGTCACTTTTACCCATGCGCCAAATCTTGAGTTTTGGCTCCCTAGAAGAATGAAAATGACTATAATTATGGTAATTTTATCTCCAAAAGGGATGATCTTCATCTGAAAGTCACAATTAGTTGAAAGATGGAAATTGTCAAAATGGACCATTTTGGTCCTCTCAGAGCAATTTCCTCAGGTCGCTCGTCATCGATGGTTTTGCATGAAAATTCCGACCTTCCTGCATGAACATGAATGAACTCTAAATGTTGATTATATCATTTCCCGCAGTGAATAAACACATTTTAAGCGCTCAAAGTGAGCATTTGAGCCATTTTAAGTCACTTTTACCCTTGCGCTAAATCTTGAGTTTTCGCTCCCTAGAAGCTTGAAAATTACTATAAACATGCTCATTTTAGCTCCAAAAGTGATGATCCACATCTGAAAGTCAAAATTAGTTGAAAGATGGAAATTTTCAAAACGGACCATTTTGGTCTTCTCAGAGCAATTTCCTCAGGTCGCAGGTCATCGGTCGTTTTGCATAAAAAATCGGACCTTCTCGCATGAACATGAATTATCTCTAAATGGTGTTTATATCCCTTTCCGCAGTGAATAAACATGTTTAAAACCCTCAAAGTGCGGATTTGGGTCATTTTAAGTCACTTTTACCCATGCGCCAAATCTTGAGTTTTGGCTCCCTAGAAGCATGAAAATGACTATAAATATGGTAATTTTATCTCCAAAAGTGATGATCCACATCTGAAAGTCAAAATTAGTTGTAAGATGGAAATTATCAAAACGGACCATTTTGGTCATCTCAGAGCAATTTCCTCAGGTCCTTTTGCATGAAAAATCGGACCTTCTTGCAGGAACATGATTTACCTTTATGGTGTTGATATCACTTCCTGCAGTGAATAAACATGTTTTAAGCCCTCAAAGTGAGCATTTGGGTAATTTTGAGTCACTTTTGCCCATGTGCCAAATCTTGATTTTTGGCTCCCTAGAAGCAGGAAAATGACTATGATCATGCTCATTTTATGGACATGGGATCGAGATGGAGATGGGGGGATGGAGAAGGGATGGGGAGATGGAGGTGGGATGGAGATGGGGAGTTGGAGATAGGATGGGGAGATAGAGATGGGATGCAGAGATGGAGATTAGATGGTAAGGGACGGAGATTTAATGTAAATAAAGTAGAGAGATAATGGAGATAAACTGGAGATAAATTGGGGATAAAATGGAGATAACTGAGGGAAAATGGGGATAAAATGGAGCTAAAATAGGGATAAAGTGGAGATAAAATGGGGATAAAGTGGGGGTTAAAATGAGGATAGAATGGGGCTATAGTGGGGATAAATTGGAGATAAATGGGGATAGAATGGAGCTAAAGAGGCGATAAATGGGGATAATACAGGGATAATATGGATATTAAGCAGAGATAAAATGTGGATAAAACAGAGATATAATGGAGGTATAATGGAGATATTATGGGGAGATAATATGGGGAGATGGGGAGAGAGATGGGGGAGACGGATGGGGAGACAGATGGGGAAGACCGATGACCAGAATGGGGAGAAAGATCGGAGAAGGGACATGGGTTGAGGGAGATGAGGGAGAGACAGGTGGAGAGAGGATAGAGAGGGAGATGGGGACAGGGTGGAGATGGTGGAGACAGATGAGGAGGAACATGGGATGAGGGAGATGGGGGATGAGGGATAGCAAGATGAGGGAGAGACTGATGGGGAGAGGGTGGAGATGGTGGAGACAGATGGGGAGTTGGAAACATGAATTACCTCTAAATGGTGTTGATATCACTTCCTGCAGTGAATTAACACGTTTTAAGCCCACAAAGTGAGCATGTGGGTCATTTTAAGTCACTTTTACCCATGCGCCAAATCTTGAGTTTTGGCTCCCTAGAAGCATGAAAATGACTATAAATATGGTAATTTTATCTCCAAAAGGGATGATCCACATCTGAAAGTCAAAATTAGTTGAAAGATGGAAATTGTCAAAATGGACCATTTTGGTCCTCTCAGAGCAATTTCCTCAGGTCGTAGGTCATCGGTTGTTTTGCATAAAAAATCGGACCTTCTCGCATGAACATGAATTACCTCTAAATGTTGATTATATCACTTCCCGCAGTGAATAAACACATTTTAAGCCCTCAAAGTGAGCATTTGAGCCATTTTAAGTCACTTTTACCCTTGCGCCAAATCTTGAGTTTTCGCTCCCTAGAAGCTTGAAAATTACTATAAACATGCTCATTTTAGCTCCAAAAGTGATGATCCACATCTGAAAGTCAAAATTAGTTGAAAGATGGAAATTTTCAAAACGGACCATTTTGGTCTTCTCAGAGCAATTTCCTCAGGTCGTAGGTCATCGGTCGTTTTGCATAAAAAATCGGACCTTCTCGCATGAACATGAATTACCTCTAAATGGTGTTTATATCACTTCCCGCAGTGAATAAACATGTTTAAAACCCTCAAAGTGCGGATTTGGGTCATTTTAAGTCACTTTTACCCATGCACCAAATCTTGAGTTTTGGCTCCCTAGAAGCATGAAAATTACTATAAATATGGTAATTTTATCTCCAAAAGTGACGATCCACATCTGAAAGTCAAAATTAGTTGTAAGATGGAAATTGTCAAAATGGACCATTTTGGTCCTCTCAGAGCAATTTCCTCAGGTCGCTCGTCATCGATGGTTTTGCATGAAAATTCGGACCTTCCTGCATGAACATGAATTACCTCTAAATGTTGATTATATCACTTCCCGCAGTGAATAAATACATTTTAAGCCCTCAAAGTGAGCATTTGAGCCATTTTAAGTCACTTTTACCCTTGCGCCAAATCTTGAGTTTTCGCTCCCTAGAAGCATGAAAATGACTATAAATATGGTAATTTTATCTCCAAAAGTGATGATCCACATCTGAAAGTCAAAATTAGTTGGAAGATGGAAATTATCAAAACGGACCATTTTGGTCATCTCAGAGCAATTTCCTCAGGTCCTTTTGCATGAAAAATCGGACCTTCTTGCATGAACATGAATTACCTCTATGGTGTTTATATCACTTCCTGCAGTGAATAAACATGTTTAAGCCCTCAAAGTGAGCATTTGGGTAATTTTGAGTCACTTTTACCCATGTGCCAAATCTTGATTTTTGGCTCCCTAGAAGCAGGAAAATGACTATGATCATGCTCATTTTATGGAGATGGGATGGAGATGGAGATGGGGAGATGGAGAAGGGATGGGGAGATGGAGATGGGATGGAGATGGAGAAGGGGAGTTGGAGATAGGTTTGGGAGATAGAGATGGGATGCAGAGATGGAGATTAGATGGTAAGGGACGGAGATTTAATATAAATAAAGTAGATAGATAATAGAGATAAACTGGAGATAAATTGGGGATAAAATGGAGAGAAAAAGGAGAGAAAATGGGGATAAAATGGAGGTAAAATGGAGCTAAAATAGGGACAAAGCGGAGATAAAATGGGGATAAATGGAAACAAAATGGGGCTAAAGTGGATCTAAAATTGGGATAAAGCGGGGTTAAAACGAGGATAAAATGGGGCTATAGTGGGGATAAATGGGGATAATACAGGGATAACATGGAGATTAAGCAGAGATAAAATGTGGATAAAACAGGGATTTAATGGAGTTATAATGGAGATATTATGGGGAGATAATATGGGGAGATGGGGAGAGAGATGGGGGAGACGGATGGGGAGACAGATGGGGAAGACCGATGACCAGATTGGGGAGACAGATCGGAGAAGGACATGGGATGAGGGAGATGAGGGAGAGACAGGTGGAGAGAGGATAGAGAGGGAGATGGGGACAGGGTGGAGATGGTGGAGACAGATGAGGAGGGACATTGGATGAGGGAGATGGGGGATGAGGGATAGCAAGATGAGGGAGAGACTGATGGGGAGAGGGTGGAGATGGGGGAGACAGATGGGGAGTTGGAAACATGAATTACCTCTAAATGGTGTTGATATCACTTCCTGCAGTGAATAAACACGTTTTAAGCCCACAAAGTGAGCATGTGGGTCATTTTAAGTCACTTTTACCCATGCGCCAAATCTTGAGTTTTGGCTCCCTAGAAGCATGAAAATGACTATAAATATGGTAATTTTATCTCCAAAAGGGATGATCTTCATCTGAAAGTCAAAATTAGTTGAAAGATGGAAATTGTCAAAATGGACCATTTTGGTCCTCTCAGAGCAATTTCCTCAGGTCGCTCGTCATCGATGGTTTTGCATGAAAATTCGGACCTTCCTGCATGAACATGAATTACCTCTAAATGTTGATTATATCACTTCCCGCAGTGAATAAATACATTTTAAGCCCTCAAAGTGAGCATTTGAGCCATTTTAAGTCACTTTTACCCTTGCGCCAAATCTTGAGTTTTCGCTCCCTAGAAGCATGAAAATGACTATAAATATGGTAATTTTATCTCCAAAAGTGATGATCCACATCTGAAAGTCAAAATTAGTTGGAAGATGGAAATTATCAAAACGGACCATTTTGGTCATCTCAGAGCAATTTCCTCAGGTCCTTTTGCATGAAAAATCGGACCTTCTTGCATGAACATGAATTACCTCTATGGTGTTTATATCACTTCCTGCAGTGAATAAACATGTTTAAGCCCTCAAAGTGAGCATTTGGGTAATTTTGAGTCACTTTTACCCATGTGCCAAATCTTGATTTTTGGCTCCCTAGAAGCAGGAAAATGACTATGATCATGCTCATTTTATGGAGATGGGATGGAGATGGAGATGGGGAGATGGAGAAGGGATGGGGAGATGGAGATGGGATGGAGATGGAGAAGGGGAGTTGGAGATAGGTTTGGGAGATAGAGATGGGATGCAGAGATGGAGATTAGATGGTAAGGGACGGAGATTTAATATAAATAAAGTAGATAGATAATAGAGATAAACTGGAGATAAATTGGGGATAAAATGGAGAGAAAAAGGAGAGAAAATGGGGATAAAATGGAGGTAAAATGGAGCTAAAATAGGGACAAAGCGGAGATAAAATGGGGATAAATGGAAACAAAATGGGGCTAAAGTGGATCTAAAATTGGGATAAAGCGGGGTTAAAACGAGGATAAAATGGGGCTATAGTGGGGATAAATGGGGATAATACAGGGATAACATGGAGATTAAGCAGAGATAAAATGTGGATAAAACAGGGATTTAATGGAGTTATAATGGAGATATTATGGGGAGATAATATGGGGAGATGGGGAGAGAGATGGGGGAGACGGATGGGGAGACAGATGGGGAAGACCGATGACCAGATTGGGGAGACAGATCGGAGAAGGACATGGGATGAGGGAGATGAGGGAGAGACAGGTGGAGAGAGGATAGAGAGGGAGATGGGGACAGGGTGGAGATGGTGGAGACAGATGAGGAGGGACATTGGATGAGGGAGATGGGGGATGAGGGATAGCAAGATGAGGGAGAGACTGATGGGGAGAGGGTGGAGATGGGGGAGACAGATGGGGAGTTGGAAACATGAATTACCTCTAAATGGTGTTGATATCACTTCCTGCAGTGAATAAACACGTTTTAAGCCCACAAAGTGAGCATGTGGGTCATTTTAAGTCACTTTTACCCATGCGCCAAATCTTGAGTTTTGGCTCCCTAGAAGCATGAAAATGACTATAAATATGGTAATTTTATCTCCAAAAGGGATGATCTTCATCTGAAAGTCAAAATTAGTTGAAAGATGGAAATTGTCAAAATGGACCATTTTGGTCCTCTCAGAGCAATTTCCTCAGGTCGCTCGTCATCGATGGTTTTGCATGAAAATTGGGACCTTCCTGCATGAACATGAATTACCTCTAAATGTTGATTATATCACTTCCCGCAGTGAATAAATACATTTTAAGCCCTCAAAGTGAGCATTTGAGCCATTTTAAGTCACTTTTACCCTTGCGCCAAATCTTGAGTTTTCGCTCCCTAGAAGCATGAAAATGACTATAAATATGGTAATTTTATCTCCAAAAGTGATGATCCACATCTGAAAGTCAAAATTAGTTGGAAGATGGAAATTATCAAAACGGACCATTTTGGTCATCTCAGAGCAATTTCCTCAGGTCCTTTTGCATGAAAAATCGGACCTTCTTGCATGAACATGAATTACCTCTATGGTGTTTATATCACTTCCTGCAGTGAATAAACATGTTTAAGCCCTCAAAGTGAGCATTTGGGTAATTTTGAGTCACTTTTACCCATGTGCCAAATCTTGATTTTTGGCTCTCTAGAAGCAGGAAAATGACTATGATCATGCTCATTTTATGGAGATGGGATGGAGATGGAGATGGGGAGTTGGAGATAGGATGGGGAGATAGAGATGGGATGCAGAGATGGAGATTAGATGGTAAGGGACGGAGATTTAATGTAAATAAAGTAGAGAGATAATGGAGATAAACTGGAGATAAATTGGGGATAAAATGGAGATAAAGAAGGAAACATGGGGATAAAACGGAGCTAAAGTGGAGCTAAAGTGGAGCTAAAATAGGGATAAAGTGGAGATAAAATGGGAATCAAATGGGGCTAAAGTGGAGCTAAAATGGGGATGAAGTGGGTGTTAAAACGAGGATAGAATGCGGCTATAGTGGGGATAAAGTGGAGATAAAATGGGGATAGAATGGAGCTAAAGTGGCGGTAAATGGGGATAATACAGGGATAACATGGAGATTAAGCAGAGATAAAATGTGGATAAAACAGGGATTTAATGGAGGTATAATGGAGATATTGTGGGGAGATAATATGGGGAGATGTGGAGAGAGATGGGGGAGACAGATGGGGAGACAGATGGGGAAGACCGATGACCAGATTGGGGAGACAGATCGGAGAAGGACAAGGGATGAGGGAGATGAGGGAGAGACAGGTGGAGAGAGGATAGAGAGGGAGATGGGGACAGGGTGGAGATGGTGGAGACAGATGAGGAGGGACATGGGATGAGGGAGATGGGGGATGAGGGATAGCAAGATGAGGGAGAGACTGATGGGGAGGGGGTGGAGATGGGGGAGACAGATGGGGAGTTGGAAACATGAATTACCTCTAAATGGTGTTGATATCACTTCCTGCAGTGAATAAACACGTTTTAAGCCCACAAAGTGAGCATGTGGGTCATTTTAAGTCACTTTTACCCATGCGCCAAATCTTGAGTTTTGGCTCCCTAGAAGCATGAAAATGACTATAAATATGGTAATTTTATCTCCAAAAGGGATGATCTTCATCTGAAAGTCAAAATTAGTTGAAAGATGGAAATTGTCAAAATGGACCATTTTGGTCCTCTCAGAGCAATTTCCTCAGGTCGCTCGTCATCGATGGTTTTGCATGGAAATTCGGACCTTCCTGCATGAACATGAATTACCTCTAAATGTTGATTATATCACTTCCCGCAGTGAATAAATACATTTTAAGCCCTCAAAGTGAGCATTTGAGCCATTTTAAGTCACTTTTACCCTTGCGCCAAATCTTGAGTTTTCGCTCCCTAGAAGCATGAAAATGACTATAAATATGGTAATTTTATCTCCAAAAGTGATGATCCACATCTGAAAGTCAAAATTAGTTGAAAGATGGAAATTATCAAAACGGACCATTTTGGTCATCTCAGAGCAATTTCCTCAGGTCCTTTTGCATGAAAAATCGGACCTTCTTGCATGAACATGAATTACCTCTATGGTGTTTATATCACTTCCTGCAGTGAATAAACATGTTTAAGCCCTCAAAGTGAGCATTTGGGTAATTTTGAGTCACTTTTACCCATGTGCCAAATCTTGATTTTTGGCTCCCTAGAAGCAGGAAAATGACTATGATCATGCTCATTTTATGGAGATGGGATGGAGATGGAGATGGGGAGATGGAGAAGGGATGGGGAGATGGAGATGGGATGGAGATGGAGAAGGGGAGTTGGAGATAGGTTTGGGAGATAGAGATGGGATGCAGAGATGGAGATTAGATGGTAAGGGACGGAGATTTAATATAAATAAAGTAGATAGATAATAGAGATAAACTGGAGATAAATTGGGGATAAAATGGAGATAAAAAAGAGGGAACATGGGGATAAAATGGAGGTAAAATGGAGCTAAAATAGGGACAAAGCGGAGATAAAATGGGGATAAATGGAAACAAAATGGGGCTAAAGTGGATCTAAAATTGGGATAAAGTGGGGTTAAAACGAGGATAAAATGGGGCTATAGTGGGGATAAAGTGGAGATAAAATGGGGCTAAAATGGAGCTAAAGTGGCGATAAATGGGGATAATACAGGGATAACATGGAGATTAAGCAGAGATAAAATGTGGATAAAACAGGGATTTAACCACATCCTCGCGGCACATTTTCCCTTCCTGCGCTGGGATTTTCAAAAACCCATTATTCATGACGAGCTGGGCTCGTCATGAGCGTGCTGGGAGGCTACCTCATGACGAGCCCAGCTCGTCATGAGCGTCGAAGGGGTTAATGGAGGTATAATGGAGATATTATGGGGAGATAATATGGGGAGATGGGGAGAGAGATGGGGGAGACGGATGGGGAGACAGATGGGGAAGACCGATGACCAGATTGGGGAGACAGATCGGAGAAGGACATGGGATGAGGGAGATGAGGGAGAGACAGGTGGAGAGAGGATAGAGAGGGAGATGGGGACAGGGTGGAGATGGTGGAGACAGATGAGGAGGGACATGGGATGAGGGAGATGGGGGATGAGGGATAGCAAGATGAGGGAGAGACTGATGGGGAGAGGGTGGAGATGGGGGAGACAGATGGGGAGTTGGAAACATGAATTACCTCTAAATGGTGTTGATATCACTTCCTGCAGTGAATAAACACGTTTTAAGCCCACAAAGTGAGCATGTGGGTCATTTTAAGTCACTTTTACCCATGCGCCAAATCTTGAGTTTTGGCTCCCTAGAAGCATGAAAATGACTATAAATATGGTAATTTTATCTCCAAAAGGGATGATCTTCATCTGAAAGTCAAAATTAGTTGAAAGATGGAAATTGTCAAAATGGACCATTTTGGTCCTCTCAGAGCAATTTCCTCAGGTCGCTCGTCATCGATGGTTTTGCATGAAAATTCGGACCTTCCTGCATGAACATGAATTACCTCTAAATGTTGATTATATCACTTCCCGCAGTGAATAAATACATTTTAAGCCCTCAAAGTGAGCATTTGAGCCATTTTAAGTCACTTTTACCCTTGCGCCAAATCTTGAGTTTTCGCTCCCTAGAAGCATGAAAATGACTATAAATATGGTAATTTTATCTCCAAAAGCGATGATCCACATCTGAAAGTCAAAATTAGTTGGAAGATGGAAATTATCAAAACGGACCATTTTGGTCATCTCAGAGCAATTTCCTCAGGTCCTTTTGCATGAAAAATCGGACCTTCTTGCATGAACATGAATTACCTCTATGGTGTTTATATCACTTCCTGCAGTGAATAAACATGTTTAAGCCCTCAAAGTGAGCATTTGGGTAATTTTTAGTCACTTTTACCCATGTGCCAAATCTTGATTTTTGGCTCCCTAGAAGCAGGAAAATGACTATGATCATGCTCGTTTTATGGAGATGGGATGGAGATGGAGATGGGGAGATGGAGAAGTGATGGGGAGATGGAGGTGGGATGGAGATGGGGAGTTGGAGATAGGATGGGGAGATAGAGATGGGATGCAGAGATGGAGATTAAATGGTAAGGGACGGAGATTTAATGTAAATAAAGTACAGGGATAATGGAGATAAACTGGAAATAAATTGGGGATAAAGTGGAGATAAAGGAGGAAAAATGGGGATAAAATGGAGCTAAAATGGAGCTAAAATAGGGATAAAGTGGAGATAAAATGGAAATAAAATGGGGCTAAAGTGGAGCTAAAATGGGGATAAAGTGGGGGTTAAAACGAGGATAGAATGGGGCTATAGTGGGGATAAAGTGGAGATAAAATGGGGATAGAATGGAGCTAAAGTGGCGATAAATGGGGATAATACAGGGATAACATGGATATTAGGCAGAGATAAAATGTGGATAAAACAGAGATATAATGGAGGTATAATGGAGATATTATGGGGAGATAATATGGGGAGATGGGGAGAGAGATGGGGAAGACAGATGGGGAGACAGATGGGGAAGACCGATGACCAGAATGGGGAGACAGATCGGAGAAGGACATGGGTTGAGGGAGATGAGGGAGAGACAGGTGGAGAGAGGATAGAGAGGGAGATGGGGACAGGGTGGAGATGGTGGAGACAGATGAGGAGGAACATGGGATGAGGGAGATGGGGGATGAGGGATAGCAAGATGAGGGAGAGACTGATGGGGAGAGGGTGGAGATGGGGGAGACAGATGGGGAGTTGGAAACCTGAATTACCTCTAAATGGTGTTGATATCACTTCCTGCAGTGAAAAAACACGTTTTAAGCCCACAAAGTGAGCATGTGGGTCATTTTAAGTCACTTTTACCCATGCGCCAAATCTTGAGTTTTGGCTCCCTAGAAGCATGAAAATGACTATAAATATGGTAATTTTATCTCCAAAAGGGATGATCCACATCTGAAAGTTAAATTTAGTTGAAAGATGGAAATTATTTTCAAAACGGACCATTTTGGTCATCTCAGAGCAATTTCCTCAGGTCCAAGGTCATCGATCATTTTGCATAAAAAATTGGACCTTCTTGCATGACCATGAATTACCTCTAAATGGTGATTATATCACTTCCCGCAGTGAATAAACACATTTTAAGCCCTAAAAGTGAGCTTTTGAGTCATTTTAATTCACTTTTACCCTTGCGCCAAATCTTGAGTTTTGGCTTCCTAGAAGCTTGAAAATTACTATAAACATGCTCATTTTAGCACCAAAGTGATGATCCACATCTGAAAGTCCAAATTAGTTGAAAGATTGAAATTTTCAAAACGGACCATTTCGGTCTTCTCAGAGCAATTTCCTCAGGTCGCAGGTCATCGGTCGTTTTGCATAAAAAATCGGACCTTCTCGCATGAACATGAATTACCTCTAAATGGTGTTTATATCACTTCCCGCAGTGAATAAACATGTTTAAAGCCCTCAAAGTGCGGATTTGGGTCATTTTAAGTCACTTTTACCCATGCGCCAAATCTTGAGTTTTGGCTCCCTAGAAGCAGGAAAATTACTATGATCATGCTCATTTTATGGAGATGGGATGGAGATGGAGATGGGGAGATGGAGAAGGGATGGGGAGATGGAGGTGGGATGGAGATGGGGAGTTGGAGATAGGATGGGGAGATAGAGATGGGATGCAGAGATGGAGATTAGATGGCAAGGGACGGAGATTTAATGTAAATAAAGTAGAGAGATAATGGAGATAAACTGGCGATAAATTGGGGATAAAATAGAGATAAAGGAGGGAAAATGGGGATACAACGGAGCTAAAGTGGAGCTAAAATAGGGATAAAGTGGAGATAAAATGGGGATAAAATAGCAATAGAATGGGGATAAAGTGGGGGTTAAAACGAGGATAGAATGGGGCTATAGTGGGGATAAAGTGGAGATAAAATGGGGATAGAATGGAGCTAAAGTGGCGGTAAATGGGGATAATACAGGGATAACATGGAGATTAAGCAGAGATAAAATGTGGATAAAACAGGGATTTAATGGAGGTATAATGGAGATATTGTGGGGAGATAATATGGGGAGATGGAGAGAGAGATGGGGAGACGGATGGGGAGACAGATGGGGAAGACCGATGACCAGATTGGGGAGACAGATCGGAGAAGGACATGGGATGAGGGAGATGAGGGAGAGACAGGTGGAGAGAGGATAGAGAGGGAGATGGGGACAGGGTGGAGATGGTGGAGACAGATGAGGAGGGACATGGGATGAGGGAGATGGGGGATGAGGGATAGCAAGATGAGGGAGAGACTGATGGGGAGAGGGTGGAGATGGGGGAGACAGATGGGGAGTTGGAAACATGAATTACCTCTAAATGGTGTTGATATCACTTCCTGCAGTGAATAAACACGTTTTAAGCCCACAAAGTGAGCATGTGGGCCATTATCTACACCTCTGAGGCGGAAGCCGGAGGCCATACCCACTCGATAATTTTAAAATTGTGTTTTGTGTATTACAGTGATTTTAAAACTTACCTAACCCTCCCCTGAGCTTGACAGCATTAAGCGCCTAGCAGGACACCCCACGAGCAGCGGAGCTAGCGCTGCATCGCGGGACAGCTAGTTGAAGGGCCGCCATCGCTGCACTCGCGAGGCCACGCCCATCTCTCTGGCCACACCCACCCTCTCCCTAAATGTGCCATCCACGCAAGCGCAGCGGACGAGCGCAGCGGGAGCGCCGTTTGCGCGCCAAAGGCGCGCCTATGGCAAGCCCGTCTGCGCCCGTCCGCGACCAGCTGCGGCCCAGGCCCCGTCCACCTGGCCAAACCATCTCAGACCAACATGGGATTGTAACCTATACGAGGCAGGCGTTACTACAGCTGCGTAGGAGGCTGCTGCCGGAATGCAATCACAAGCTGCAGGTGGAACAATGGCCCCTGAAGTGTGTGGGCTGCGGCCATACTATCCTCAGAGACCAAGCGACGAGTAAGGAAGGTAACGAACTATCTGCCTTATTACTGAACTGCCGATCGATGAAACGGCATAGCTTGAACATTTATGACCTACTGATAGATGACAAACCCGACTTAGTCTTCTTGACCGAGACATGGCTGGATGGACAATCCATCCCTGATATCGTAGAGGCCCTTCCTCCCGGCTTCAATATTCTTCACATCAATAGAGGGGACCAAAGAGGGGCGGATAGCTATTATTCACAAAAGCGACCTACCAGTCTCTCTTGAACCAACTTCCATCAATAAATGTGAAGCAGGACTTTTTTCTATCGTGGTTAGCCCCAACTGCACCATTAAGGGCTACCTTATCTATCGTCCTCCGGGTGTGGCAACTGTGTTCATTGAAAGCCTCCTGGATGCTCTAACGCAATCTGCTTTACGCCATAATAAGTTCATGATTGTAGGAGACCTCAACGTGCATTTGGATGATGTCAACTGCAGAGAGGCCGTTTCCTTAGTCAATGAACTTAGAGCTCTAATGTTTGTTTTAGCTGACAATAGAGCCACCCATCAAGCAGGACATCTACTGGACCCAATTTTTACTAACTGGGACGATATAAGTGTCTCTGCTCCGATTAAGATCCTATGGTCAGATCATTATCTGATCCCATTTCAACTCAGAAAACTGCCCAACAGGGGGCCCTTACAGAAACCTCCCGTCATTAGACGCAGGGACTGGAGGAAATTCAGTCACGACGCCTTCAGTCAAGCCCTAGAACAGGATCCCCCAAAGCTTAGCGACAATTTGGTTGAGGCGGACAAGATGTATGAAGAGTGGGTTCAAGGTGCGCTGGATAATGTAGCCCCGTGGACTCACAAAGCCATGGCACGGAGCACGAAATCCGCTCCGTGGTTCACCGCTGAGCTACGCGCCGCTAAAACCAAATGTAAAACCCTGGAGCGTAGATGGAGAGTGGATTATGCCCCCTCACTACGCGAAGTCTATAAGAGTGAACTTAGATTCTACCACAGCCAGATTAGGAAATCTAAAAGAGAGTACTATAATAACAGGATAGACTGTGCAGAGAATACATCGAAAGAGCTCTTTGTGATATTGAAGGAACTCTCCGCCCCTCCAGCGAGTTCAGGGGAAGTCCCCCCCACGACCGAGTCATGCAATGAGATCGTAGACTTCTTTATAGGGAAGGTAGAAAAGATCTATGCTTCGTTTCAGACTAATTCTGATGCTACTAATTCGCCCGACCCTAACTGCGGAAAGAAGGTCAGGGAAGAACTTAGGAAATTTGTGGTTCCCCAAACTGAGGAGCTTATCAACATCCTATCGGACATTCACTCGGGCTCTCCCTTAGATGCGGTACCAGCGAGAATTCTTCGAAGTCATCTTCCTCAGGTAGCGAAGCATATAGGCAACATGGCCTCGCTTTCCTTCCATGAATGTCTAGTTCCGGAGAGCTGGAAACTGGCCCAAGTCGTCCCAATAAAAAAGAAAGCCCACATAAGCATAACGCAATTAGACAACCTGAGACCAATCTCCCTTCTCCCCTACTGCGCGAAGGTAGTAGAAAAATTGGTTAACCGACAGCTGGTGAGCTTTGTGGAGGAAAACTTGCTCCTTCACATGTCTCAGTCGGGTTTTAGAGCCAAACACTCGACAGAGACCGCCCTCCTCCTATCGACAGAACTGCTACGGAGCAAGGCGGATGAAGGTCACACGGCCGCACTGGTCCTACTGGACTTAAGTGCGGCGTTTGATACCGTATCACACCCCGTATTACTGGACCGCCTGAGTGAAAAGGGAATAACCGGACCTGCACATGAGTGGCTGGTATCCTTTCTTAAGAACAGGAGATTTCAAGTGCATTGCCCACCATGTAAATCCAGTGTAAGATGTCTCAAGCAAGGGGTTCCTCAGGGCTCGATTCTGAGCCCCACATTATTCAATCTGTACATGGAACCCCTTGCCAAACTGGTGGAGTCATATGGTGTTGCAATAGTCTCCTATGCAGATGATACACAACTGGTGATCAATCTGTCCCGTGATCCAGTTGTGGACGCTGAGAATTTCTCGGCCTGCCTTGTGGCACTTGAAGGGTGGATGAAACAGAACTGTCTCCGCCTTAATGGTAACAAGACGGAAGTTCTTATTGTAGGTCCCTGTCCTTCCATCTGGACCTCTGCCTGGTGGCCCATTGAACTGGGCTCTGTCCCGGCCCCGGTAGACACAGTTAAAAACCTTGGCTTTCTTCTTGACTCTAAACTAGCCTACACCAATCATGTTGGTAAGGTCGCGGGAAAATGCTATGGACTTCTGAAGGTCCTGAGGAAAATCCTGGACCTATTGCCCCCTAGCTCCAGAAAAACTATGGTACACGCCCTGGTCACCTCCCATTTAGATTATGGGAACTCCCTCCTATGTGGACTTAGTAAAAAAGGCCTAACACAGCTACAACGCGTCCAGAACGCAGCTGCTAGGCTGGTCCTTAACCTCCCTAGGAGAGCCTCTGGGAAACATGCATTACGCTCCCTTCACTGGCTCCCGATAAAGGAAAGAATCAAATTTAAAACGATGTGCATCACCCACCGTATAGCTCACAAAAAAGCACCTCCATATCTTCAGGACTTGCTTCCAGTCTATCGCCCCTCACGTCCTTTGAGGTCGATGGGCAGTATGCTATTAGTGGCGCCTCGGATACATAGAGCAAGGATGGGAGGACGTTCCTTTAGACACCATGCCAGCAATGACTGGAATAACCTACCTATCGAATTGAGGATGGAGCCGTCTGAAACCAGGTTCAGACAGAGGCTGAAAACCCATCTTTTCCCCAAGATAAATTCAGCATAGTACGCCTGTGTCCCTTTGCTCACCCTTTGTGAGCTAAGCTGAAGAGATGTAGGTAGGGTTGTCAGCGCGGGGACGCACTGTTCTCTGTGCAACCAAGCGCTTAACAAATGGCATAAACTAAACTAAACTAAACTTTAAGTCACTTTTACCCATGCGCCAAATCTTGAGTTTTGGCTCCCTAGAAGCATGAAAATGACTATAAATATGGTAACTTTATCTCCAAAAGGGATGATCTTCATCTGAAAGTCAAAATTAGTTGAAAGATGGAAATTGTCAAAATGGACCATTTTGGTCCTCTCAGAGCAATTTCCTCAGGTCGCTCGTCATCGATGGTTTTGCATGAAAATTCGGACCTTCCTGCATGAACATGAATTACCTCTAAATGTTGATTATATCACTTCCCGCAGTGAATAAATACATTTTAAGCCCTCAAAGTGAGCATTTGAGCCATTTTAAGTCACTTTTACCCTTGCGCCAAATCTTGAGTTTTCGCTCCCTAGAAGCATGAAAATGACTATAAATAGGGTAATTTTATCTCCAAAAGTGATGATCCACATCTGAAAGTCAAAATTAGTTGGAAGATGGAAATTATCAAAACGGACCATTTTGGTCATCTCAGAGCAATTTCCTCAGGTCCTTTTGCATGAAAAATCGGACCTTCTTGCATGAACATGAATTACCTCTATGGTGTTTATATCACTTCATGCAGTGAATCAACATGTTTTAAGCCCTCAAAGTGAGCATTTGGGTAATTTTGAGTCACTTTTACCCATGTGCCAAATCTTGATTTTTGGCTCCCTAGAAGCAGGAAAATGACTATGATCATGCTCATTTTATGGAGATGGGATGGAGATGGAGATGGGGAGATGGAGAAGGGATCGGGAGATGGAGGTGGGATGGAGATGGGGAGTTGGAGATAGGATGGGGAGATAGAGATGGGATGCAGAGATGGCGATTAGATGGTAAGAGACGGAGATTTAATGTAAATAAAGTAGAGAGATAATGGAGATAAACTGGAGATAAATTGGGGATAAAATGGAGATAAAGAAGGAAAAATGGGGATAAAATGGAGCTAAAGCGGAGCTAAAATAGGGATAAAGTGGAGATAAAATGGGGATAAAAATGGAAATAAAATGGGGCTAAAGTGGAACTAAAATGGGGATAAAGTGGGGGTTAAAATGAGGATAGAATGGGGCTATAGTGGGGATAAAGTGGAGATAAAATGGGGATAGAATGGAGCTAAAGTGGCGATAAATGGGGATAATACAGGGATAACATGGATATTAAGCAGAGATAAAACGTGGATAAAACAGAGATATAATGGATGTATAATGGAGATATTATGGGGAGATAATATGGGGAGATGGGGAGAGAGATGGAGGAGACGGATGGGGAGACAGATGGGGAAGACCGATGACCAGAATGGGGAGACAGATCGGAGAAGGACATGGGTTGAGGGAGATGAGGGAGAGACAGGTGGAGAGAGGATAGAGAGGGAGATGGGGACAGGGTGGAGATGGTGGAGACAGATGAGAGGAACATGGGATGAGGGAGATGGGGGATGAGGGATAGCAAGATGAGGGAGAGACTGATGGGGAGAGGGTGGAGATGGGGGAGACAGATGGGGAGTTGGAAACATGAATTACCTCTAAATGGTGTTGATATCACTTCCTGCAGTGAATAAACACGTTTTAAGCCCACAAAGCGAGCATGTGGGTCATTTTAAGTCACTTTTACCCATGCGCCAAATCTTGAGTTTTGGCTCCCTAGAAGCATGAAAATGACTATAAATATGGTAATTTTATCTCCAAAAGGGATGATCCACATCTGAAAGTCAAAATTAGTTGAATGATGGAATTTTTTTTCAAAACGGACCATTTTGGTCATCTCAGAGCAATTTCCTCAGGTCCAAGGTCATCGATCATTTTGCATGAAAAATTGGACCTTCTTGCATGACCATGAATTACCTCTAAATGTTGATTATTTCACTTCCCGCAGTGAATAAATACATTTTAAGCCCTCAAAGTGAGCATTTGAGCCATTTTAAGTCACTTTTACCCTTGCGCCAAATCTTGAGTTTTCGCTCCCTAGAAGCATGAAAATGACTATAAATAGGGTAATTTTATCTCCAAAAGTGATGATCCACATCTGAAAGTCAAAATTAGTTGGAAGATGGAAATTATCAAAACGGACCATTTTGGTCATCTCAGAGCAATTTCCTCAGGTCCTTTTGCATGAAAAATCGGACCTTCTTGCATGAACATGAATCACCTCTATGGTGTTTATATCACTTCATGCAGTGAATAAACATGTTTTAAGCCCTCAAAGTGAGCATTTGGGTAATTTTGAGTCACTTTTACCCATGTGCCAAATCTTGATTTTTGGCTCCCTAGAAGCAGGAAAATGACTATGATCATGCTCATTTTATGGAGATGGGATGGAGATGGAGATGGGGAGATGGAGAAGGGATGGGGAGATGGAGGTGGGATGGAGATGGGGAGTTGGAGATAGGATGGGGAGATAGAGATGGGATGCAGAGATGGAGATTAGATGGTAAGAGACGGAGATTTAATGTAAATAAAGTAGAGATATAATGGAGATAAACTGGAGATAAATTGGGGATAAAATGGAGATAAAGAAGGAAAAATGGGGATAAAATGGAGCTAAAGTGGAGCTAAAATAGGGATAAAGTGGAGATAAAATGGGGATAAAAATGGAAATAAAATGGGGCTAAAGTGGAACTAAAATGGGGATAAAGTGGGGGTTAAAACGAGGATAGAATGGGGCTATAGTGGGGATAAAGTGGAGATAAAATGGGGATAGAATGGAGCTAAAGTGGCGATAAATGGGGATAATACAGGGATAACATGGATATTAAGCAGAGATAAAACGTGGATAAAACAGAGATATAATGGATGTATAATGGAGATATTATGGGGAGATAATATGGGGAGATGGGGAGAGAGATGGAGGAGACGGATGGGGAGACAGATGGGGAAGACCGATGACCAGAATGGGGAGACAGATCGGAGAAGGACATGGGTTGAGGGAGATGAGGGAGAGACAGGTGGAGAGAGGATAGAGAGGGAGATGGGGACAGGGTGGAGATGGTGGAGACAGATGAGAGGAACATGGGATGAGGGAGATGGGGGATAAGGGATAGCAAGATGAGGGAGAGACTGATGGGGAGAGGGTGGAGATGGGGGAGACAGATGGGGAGTTGGAAACATGAATTACCTCTAAATGGTGTTGATATCACTTCCTGCAGTGAATAAACACGTTTTAAGCCCACAAAGCGAGCATGTGGGTCATTTTAAGTCACTTTTACCCATGCGCCAAATCTTGAGTTTTGGCTCCCTAGAAGCATGAAAATGACTATAAATATGGTAATTTTATCTCCAAAAGGGATGATCCACATCTGAAAGTCAAAATTAGTTGAATGATGGAATTTTTTTTCAAAACGGACCATTTTGGTCATCTCAGAGCAATTTCCTCAGGTCCAAGGTCATCGATCATTTTGCATGAAAAATTGGACCTTCTTGCATGACCATGAATTACCTCTAAATGGTGATTATATCACTTCCCGCAGTGAATAAACACATTTTAAGCCCTAAAAGTGAGCTTTTGAGTCATTTTAATTCACTTTTACCCTTGCGCCAAATCTTGAGTTTTGGCTTCCTAGAAGCTTGAAAATTACTATAAACATGCTCATTTTAGCACCAAAAGTGATGATCCACATCTGAAAGTCCAAATTAGTTGAAAGATGTAAATTTTCAAAACTGACCATTTTGGTCTTCTCAGAGCAATTTCCTCAGGTCGCAGGTCATCGGTCGTTTTGCATAAAAAATCAGACCTTCTCGCATGAACATGAATTACCTCTAAATGGTGTTTATATCACTTCCCGCAGTGAATAAACATGTTTAAAGCCCTCAAAGTGCAGATTTGGGTAATTTTAAGTCACTTTTACCCATGCGCCAAATCTTGAGTTTTGGCTCCCTAGAAGCAGGAAAATGACTATGATCATGCTCATTTTATGGAGATGGGATGGAGATGGAGATGGGGAGATGGAGAAGGGATGGGGAGATGGAGGTGGGATGGAGATGGGGAGTTGGAGATAGGATGGGGAGATAGAGATGGGATGCAGAGATGGAGATTAGATGGTAAGGGACGGAGATTTAATGTAAATAAAGTAGAGAGATAATGGAGATAAACTGGCGATAAATTGGGGATAAAATGGAGATAAAGGAGGAAATGGGGATAAAACAGAGCTAAAGTGGAGCTAAAATAGGGATAAAGTGGAGCTAAAATGGGGATAAAGTGGGGGTTAAAACAAGGATAGAATGGGGCTATAGTGGGGATAAAGTGGAGATAAAATGGGGATAGAATGGAGCTAAAGTGGCGATAAATGGGGATAATACAGGGATAACATGGATATTAAGCAGAGATAAAATGTGGATAAAACAGAGATATAATGGAGGTATAATGGAGATATTATGGGGAGATAATATGGGGAGATGGGGAGAGAGATGGGGGAGATGGATGGGGAGACAGATGGGGAAGACCGATGACCAGATTGGGGAGACAGATCGGAGAAGGACATGGGTTGAGGGAGATGAGGGAGAGACAGGTGGGGAGAGGATAGAGAGGGAGATGGGGACAGGGTGGAGATGGTGGAGACAGATGTGGAGGGACATGGGATGAGGGAGCTGGGGGATGAGGGATAGCAAGATGAGGGAGAGACTGATGGGGAGAGGGTGGAGATGGGGGAGACAGATGGGGAGTTGGAAACATGAATTACCTCTAAATGGTGTTGATATCACTTCCTGCAGTGAATAAACACGTTTTAAGCCCACAAAGCGAGCATGTGGGTCATTTTAAGTCACTTTTATCCTTGCGCCAAATATTGAATTTTGACTCCCTAGAGGCATGAAAATGACTATAAATATGGTCATTTTATCTCCAAAAGTGATGATCCACATCTGAAAGTCAAAATTAGTTGAATGATGGAAATTTTCAAAAAGGACCATTTTTTTCCTCTCACAGCAATTTCCTCAGGTCACGGGTCATTGATCATTTTGCATGAAATATTGGACTTTCTCGCATGAAGATGAAATATCTCTAAATGGTGTTTAAATCACTTCCCATAGTGAATAGACATTTTTAAGCCCTCAAAGTGTGCATTTGAGTCATTTTAAGTCACTTTTACCCTTGCGCCAAATCTTGAGTTGTGGCTCCCTAGAAACATGAAAATGACTTTAAACAAGGCCATTTTAGCTCCAAAAGTGATGATCCACATCTGAAAGTCAAAATTAGTTGAAAGATGGCAATTTTCAAAACGGACCATTTTGGTCACCTCAGAGCAATTTCCTCAGGTCAACGGTCGTTTTGCATGAAAAATCGTACTATCTCGCATGAACATGAATTACCTCTAAATGGTGATTATATCACTTCCCGCAGTGAATGAACAAATTTTAAGCCCTCAAAGTGAGCATTTGAGCCATTTTAAGTCACTTTTACCCTTGCGCCAAATCTTGAGTTTTCGCTCCCTAGAAGCTTGAAAATTACTATAAACATGCTCATTTTAGCTCCAAAAGTGATGATCCACACCTGAAAGTCAAAATTAGTTGAAAGATGGAAATTTTCAAAACGGACCATTTTGGTCTTCTCAGAGAAATTTCCTCAGGTCGCAGGTCATCGGTCCTTTTGCATAAAAAATCGGACCTTCTTGCATGAACATGAATTACCTCTATGGTGTTTATATCACTTCCTGCAGTGAATAAACATGTTTAAGCCCTCAAAGTGAGCATTTGGGTAATTTTGAGTCACTTTTACCCATGTGCCAAATCTTGATTTTTGGCTCCCTAGAAGCAGGAAAATGACTATGATCATGCTCATTTTACGGAGATGGGATGGAGATGGAGATGGGGAGATGGAGAAGGGATGGGGAGATGGAGGTGGGATGGAGATGGGGAGTTGGAGATAGGTTTGAGAGATAGAGATGGGATGCAGATATGGAGATTAGATGGTAAGGGACGGAGATTTAATGTAAATAAAGTAGAGAGATAATGGAGATAAACTGGAGATAAATTGGGGATAAAATGGGGATAAAAAGGAGGGAAAATGGGGATAAAATGGAGCTAAAGTGGAGCTAAAATAGGGACAAAGCGGAGATAAAATGGGGATACATGGAAATAAATGGGGCTAAAGTGGGGATAAAATGGGGATAAAGTGGGGGTTAAAACGAGGGTAAAATTGGGCTATAGTGGGGATAAAGTTGAGATAAAATGGGGATAAAATGGAGCTAAAGTGTCGATAAATGGGGATAATACAGGGATAACATGGAGATTAAGCAGAGATAAAATGTGGATAAAACAGGGATTTAATGGAGGTATAATGGAGATATTATGGGGAGATAATATGGGGAGATGGGGAGAGAGATGGGGGAGACGGATGGGGAGACAGATGGGGAAGACCGATGACCAGATTGGGGAGACAGATCGGAGAAGGACATGGGATGAGGGAGATGAGGGAGAGACAGGTGGAGAGAGGATAGAGAGGGAGATGGGGACAGGGTGGAGATGGTGGAGACAGATGAGGAGGGACATGGGATGAGGGAGATGAGGGATGAGGGATAGCAAGATGAGGGAGAGACTGATGGGGAGAGGGTCAATCAATCAATCAATCACAGCATTTATATAGCGCACTACTCACCCAAAGGGTCTCAAGGCGCTAGGGAGGGGGGGTCCGCTACTGCTCGAACAGCCAGGTCTTGAGTTGCTTCCTGAAGGCGAGGTGGTCCTGGGTCAGGCGGAGGTGGGTCGGGAGGGAGTTCCATGTCTTGGCGGCGAGGTAGGTGAAGGACCGTCCTCCTGTGGTGGCTCTTCGGATGCGGGGGACGGCAGCGAGGGCATGGCCGGTTGATCGAAGCTGGCGTTTGGGAGCATAGAAGTTGAGGCGGCTGTTGAGGTATCCCGGGCCTTGGTTGTGTAGGGCTTTGTGTGCGTGGGTGAGGAGTCGGAAGGTGATTCTCTTGTTGACCGGGAGCCAGTGTAGGTCTCTCAGGTGTCCGGAGATGTGGATGCGACGGGGGATGTCCAGGATGAGACGTGCTGAGGCGTTCTGGATCCGCTGAAGTCTCTTCTGGAGCTTGACGGTGGTTCCGGCGTAGAGGGAGTTGCCGTAGTCCAGACGGCTGGTGATGAGGGCCTGGGTAACCGTCTTCCTGGTCCCGGTGGGGACCCACCGGAAGATCTTGCGTAGCATGCGCAGGATGTTGAAGCACGACGAGGAGACGGCGTTGACTTGTCTGGTCATGGAGAGGGAGTAGTCCAGGATGAAGCCCAGGTTGCGTGCGTGGTCTGTTGGTTGGGGTGCGCTGCCCAGGGCGGGGGGCCACCAGGAGTCGTCCCAGGCGGAGGGTGAGGATCCCAGGATGAGGACTTCCGTCTTGTCCGAGTTCAGTTTCAGGCGGCTGTTCTTCATCCATTCGGCCACCTCTTTCATCCCTTCGTGTAGGTTGTCTCTGGCGGTGGCGGGGTCGTTGGTGAGGGAGAGGATCAGCTGGGTGTCGTCGGCGTAGGAGATGATGTTGAGGTTGTGCTGGCGTGCGATGTCTGCGAGGGGGCCCATGTAGACGTTGAAGAGGGTTGGACTGAGCAAGGAGCCTTGAGGGACGCCGCAGATGACTTCGGTGGCTTCCGATCTGAACGGAGGGAGGCGGACTCTCTGTGTCCTTCCGGCGAGGAAGGAGGTGATCCACTCCAGTGCCTTCTCCTGGACTCCGACGTTGCTGAGGCGCTGTACTAGGGTACGGTGGCAGACAGTGTCGAAGGCCGCGGAGAGGTCTAGGAGGATGAGGGCCGCTGTTTCTCCGTTGTCGAGCAGGGCACGGATGTCATCGGTGGCAGCAATAAGAGCGGTCTCGGTGCTGTGGTTTGCCCGGAAGCCAGACTGCGAGGGGTCGAGGGATCCGTTCGTCTCGAGGGTGGAGATGGGGGAGACAGATGGGGAGTTGGAAACATGAATTACCTCTAAATGGTGTTGATATCACTTCCTGCAGTGAATAAACACGTTTTAAGCCCACAAAGTGAGCATGTGGGTCCTTTTAAGTCACTTTTACCCATGCGCCAAATCTTGAGTTTTGGCTCCCTAGAAGCATGAAAATGACTATAAATATGGTAATTTTATCTCCAAAAGGGATGATCTTCATATGAAAGTCAAAATTAGTTGAAAGATGGAAATTGTCAAAATGGACCATTTTGGTCCTCTCAGAGCAATTTCCTCAGGTCGCTCGTCATCGATGGTTTTGCATGAAAATTCGGACCTTCCTGCATGAACATGAATTACCTCTAAATGTTGATTATATCACTTCCCACAGTGAATAAACACATTTTAAGCCCTCAAAGTGAGCATTTGAGCCATTTTAAGTCACTTTTACCCTTGCGCCAAATCTTGAGTTTTCGCTCCCTAGAAGCATGAAAATGACTATAAATATGGTAATTTTATCTCCAAAAGTGATGATCCACATCTGAAAGTCAAAATTAGTTGGAAGATGGAAATTATCAAAACGGACCATTTTGGTCATCTCAGAGCAATTTCCTCAGGTCCTTTTGCATGAAAAATCGGACCTTCTTGCATGAACATGAATTACCTCTATGGTGTTTATATCACTTCCTGCAGTGAATAAACATGTTTTAAGCCCTCAAAGTGAGCATTTGGGTAATTTTGAGTCACTTTTACCCATGTGCCAAATCTTGATTTTTGGCTCCCTAGAAGCAGGAAAATGACTATGATCATGCTCATTTTATGGAGATGGGATGGAGATGGAGATGGGGAGATGGAGAAGGGATGGGGAGATGGAGGTGGGATGGAGATGGGGAGTTGGAGATAGGATGGGGAGATATAGATGGGATGCAGAGATGGAGATTAGATGGTAAGGGACGGAGATTTAATGTAAATAAAGTAGAGAGATAATGGAGATAAACTGGAGATAAATTGGGGGATAAAACGGAGATAAAGAAGGAAAAATGGGGATAAAATGGAGCTAAAGTGGAGCTAAAATAGGGATAAAGTGGGGATAAAATGTAAATAAAATGGGGCTAAAGTGGACCTAAAATGGGGATAAAGTGGGGGTTAAAACGAGGATAGAATGGGGCTATAGTGGGGATAAAGTGGAGATAAAATGGGGATAGAATGGAGCTAAAGTGGCGATAAATGGGGATAATACAGGGATAACATGGATATTAACAGAGATAAAATGTGGATAAAACAGAGATATAATGGAGGTATAATGGAGATATTATGGGGAGATAATATGGGGAGATGGGGAGAGAGATGGGGGAGACAGATGACCAGAATGGGGAGACAGATCAGAGAAGGACATGGGTTGAGGGAGATGAGGGAGAGACAGGTGGAGAGAGGATAGAGAGGGAGATGGGGACAGGGTGGAGATGGTGGAGACAGATGAGGAGGAACATGGGATGAGGGAGATGGGGGATGAGGGATAGCAAGATGAGGGAGAGACTGATGGGGAGAGGGTGGAGATGGGGGAGACAGATGGGGAGTTGGAAACATGAATTACCTCTAAATGGTGTTGATATCACTTCCTGCAGTGAATAAACACGTTTTAAGCCCACAAAGTGAGCATGTGGGTCATTTTAAGTCACTTTTACCCATGCGCCAAATCTTGAGTTTTGGCTCCCTAGAAGCATGAAAATGACTATAAATATGGTAATTTTATCTCCAAAAGGGATGATCCACATCGGAAAGTCAAAATTAGTTGAAAGATGGAAATTGTCAAAATGGACGATTTTGGTCCTCTCAGAGCAATTTCCTCAGGTCGCTCGTCATCAATGGTTTTGCATGAAAATTCGGACCTTCCTGCATGAACATGAATTACCTCTAAATGTTGAATATATCACTTCCCGCAGTGAATAAACACATTTTAAGCCCTCAAAGTGAGCATTTGAGCCATTTTAAGTCACTTTTACCCTTGCGCCAAATCTTGAGTTTTTGCTCCCTAGAAGCTTGAAAATTACTATAAACATGCTCATTTTAGCTCCAAAAGTGATGATCCACATCTGAAAGTCAAAATTAGTTGAAAGATGGAAATTTTCAAAACGGACCATTTTGGTCTTCTCAGAGCAATTTCCTCAGGTCGCAGGTCATCAGTCGTTTTGCATAAAAAATCGGACCTTCTCGCATGAACATGAATTACCTCTAAATGGTGTTTATATCATTTCCCGCAGTGAATAAACATGTTTAAAGCCCTCAAAGTGGGGATTTGGGTTATTTTAAGTCACTTTTACCCATGCGCCAAATCTTGAGTTTTGGCTCCCTAGAAGCATGAAAATGACTATAAATATGGTAATTTTATCTCCAAAAGTGATGATCCACATCTGAAAGTCAAAATTAGTTGAAAGATGGAAATTATCAAAACGGACCATTTTGGTAATCTCAGACCAATTTCCTCAGGTCCTTTTGCATGAAAAATCGGACCTTCTTGCATGAACATGAATTACCTCTATGGTGTTTATATCACTTCCTGCAGTGAATAAACATGTTTAAGCCCTCAAAGTGAGCATTTGGGTAATTTTGAGTCACTTTTACCCATGTGCCAAATCTTGATTTTTGGCTCCCTAGAAGCAGGAAAATGACTATGATCATGCTCATTTTATGGAGATGGGATGGAGATGGAGATGGGGAGATGGAGAAGAGATGGGGAGATGGAGATGGGATGGAGATGGAGATGGGGAGTTGGAGATAGGTTTGGGAGATAGAGATGGGATGCAGAGATGGAGATTAGATGGTAAGGGACGGAGATTTAATGTAAATAAAGTAGAGAGATCATGGAGATAAACTGGAGATAAATTGGGGATAAAATGGAGATAAAAAGGAGGAAAAATGGGGATAAAATGGAGCTAAAGTGGAGCTAAAATAGGGAAAAAGCGGCAATAAAATGGGGCTAAAGCGGAGCTAATATGGGGGTAAAACAAGGATAAAATGGGGCTATAGTGGGGATAAAGTGGAGATAAAATGGGGATAAAATGGAGCTAAAGCGGCGATAAATGGGGATAATACAGGGATAACATGGAGGTTAAGCAGAGATAAAATGTGGATTAAACAGGGATTTAATGGAGGTATAATGGAGATATTATGGGGAGATAATATGGGGAGATGGGGAGAGAGATGGGGAGACGGATGGGGAGACAGATGGGGAAGACCGATGACCAGATTGGGGAGACAGATCGGAGAAGGACATGGGATGAGGGAGAGGCGGGAGAGACAGGTGGAGAGAGGATAGAGAGGGAGATGGGGACAGGGTGGAGATGGTGGAGACAGATGAGGAGGGACATGGGATGAGGGAGATGGGGGATGAGGGATAGCAAGATGAGGGAGAGACTGATGGGGAGAGGGTGGAGATGGGGGAGACAGATGGGGAGTTGGAAACATGAATTACCTCTAAATGGTGTTGATATCACTTCCTGCAGTGAATAAACACGTTTTAAGCCCACAAGTGAGCATGTGGGTCATTTTAAGTCACTTTTACCCATGCGCCAAATCTTGAGTTTTGGCTCCCTAGAAGAAAGAAAATGACTATAATTATGGTAATTTTATCTCCAAAAGGGATGATCTTCATCTGAAAGTCACAATTAGTTGAAAGATGGAAATTGTCAAAATGGACCATTTTGGTCCTCTCAGAGCAATTTCCTCAGGTCTCTCGTCATCGATGGTTTTGCATGAAAATTCCGACCTTCCTGCATGAACATGAATGAACTCTAAATGTTGATTATATCATTTCCCGCAGTGAATAAACACATTTTAAGCGCTCAAAGTGAGCATTTGAGCCATTTTAAGTCACTTTTACCCTTGCGCTAAATCTTGAGTTTTCGCTCCCTAGAAGCTTGAAAATTACTATAAACATGCTCATTTTAGCTCCAAAAGTGATGATCCACATCTGAAAGTCAAAATTAGTTGAAAGATGGAAATTTTCAAAACGGACCATTTTGGTCTTCTCAGAGCAATTTCCTCAGGTCGCAGGTCATCGGTCGTTTTGCATAAAAAATCGGACCTTCTCGCATGAACATGAATTATCTCTAAATGGTGTTTATATCCCTTTCCGCAGTGAATAAACATGTTTAAAACCCTCAAAGTGCGGATTTGGGTCATTTTAAGTCACTTTTACCCATGCGCCAAATCTTGAGTTTTGGCTCCCTAGAAGCATGAAAATGACTATAAATATGGTAATTTTATCTCCAAAAGTGATGATCCACATCTGAAAGTCAAAATTAGTTGTAAGATGGAAATTATCAAAACGGACCATTTTGGTCATCTCAGAGCAATTTCCTCAGGTCCTTTTGCATGAAAAATCGGACCTTCTTGCAGGAACATGATTTACCTTTATGGTGTTGATATCACTTCCTGCAGTGAATAAACATGTTTTAAGCCCTCAAAGTGAGCATTTGGGTAATTTTGAGTCACTTTTGCCCATGTGCCAAATCTTGATTTTTTGCTCCCTAGAAGCAGGAAAATGACTATGATCATGCTCATTTTATGGACATGGGATCGAGATGGAGATGGGGAGATGGAGAAGGGATGGGGAGATGGAGGTGGGATGGAGATGGGGAGTTGGAGATAGGATGGGGAGATAGAGATGGGATGCAGAGATGGAGATTAGATGGTAAGGGACGGAGATTTAATGTAAATAAAGTAGAGAGATAATGGAGATAAACTGGAGATAAATTGGGGATAAAATGGAGATAACTGAGGGAAAATGGGGATAAAATGGAGCTAAAATAGGGATAAAGTGGAGATAAAATGGGGATAAAGTGGGGGTTAAAACGAGGATAGAATGGGGCTATAGTGGGGATAAATTGGAGATAAATGGGGATAGAATGGAGCTAATGAGGCGATAAATGGGGATAATACAGGGATAATATGGATATTAAGCAGAGATAAAATGTGGATAAAACAGAGATATAATGGAGGTATAATGGAGATATTATGGGGAGATAATATGGGGAGATGGGGAGAGAGATGGGGGAGACGGATGGGGAGACAGATGGGGAAGACCGATGACCAGAATGGGGAGAAAGATCGGAGAAGGGACATGGGTTGAGGGAGATGAGGGAGAGACAGGTGGAGAGAGGATAGAGAGGGAGATGGGGACAGGGTGGAGATGGTGGAGACAGATGAGGAGGAACATGGGATGAGGGAGATGGGGGATGAGGGATAGCAAGATGAGGGAGAGACTGATGGGGAGAGGGTGGAGATGGTGGAGACAGATGGGGAGTTGGAAACATGAATTACCTCTAAATGGTGTTGATATCACTTCCTGCAGTGAATAAACACGTTTTAAGCCCACAAAGTGAGCATGTGGGTCATTTTAAGTCACTTTTACCCATGCGCCAAATCTTGAGTTTTGGCTCCCTAGAAGCATGAAAATGACTATAAATATGGTAATTTTATCTCCAAAAGGGATGATCCACATCTGAAAGTCAAAATTAGTTGAAAGATGGAAATTGTCAAAATGGACCATTTTGGTCCTCTCAGAGCAATTTCCTCAGGTCGTAGGTCATCGGTCGTTTTGCATAAAAAATCGGACCTTCTCGCATGAACATGAATTACCTCTAAATGTTGATTATATCACTTCCCGCAGTGAATAAACACATTTTAAGCCCTCAAAGTGAGCATTTGAGCCATTTTAAGTCACTTTTACCCTTGCGCCAAATCTTGAGTTTTCGCTCCCTAGAAGCTTGAAAATTACTATAAACATGCTCATTTTAGCTCCAAAAGTGATGATCCACATCTGAAAGTCAAAATTAGTTGAAAGATGGAAATTTTCAAAACGGACCATTTTGGTCTTCTCAGAGCAATTTCCTCAGGTCGTAGGTCATCGGTCGTTTTGCATAAAAAATCGGACCTTCTCGCATGAACATGAATTACCTCTAAATGGTGTTTATATCACTTCCCGCAGTGAATAAACATGTTTAAAACCCTCAAAGTGCGGATTTGGGTCATTTTAAGTCACTTTTACCCATGCACCAAATCTTGAGTTTTGGCTCCCTAGAAGCATGAAAATTACTATAAATATGGTAATTTTATCTCCAAAAGTGACGATCCACATCTGAAAGTCAAAATTAGTTGTAAGATGGAAATTATCAAAACGGACCATTTTGGTCATCTCAGAGCAATTTCCTCAGGTCCTTTTGCATGAAAAATCGGACCTTCTTGCATAAACATGATTTACCTCTATGGTGTTTATATCACTTCCTGCAGTGAATAAACATGTTTTAAGCCCTCAAAGTGAGCATTTGGGTAATTTTGAGTCACTTTTACCCATGTGCCAAATCTTGATTTTTGGCTCCCTAGAAGCAGGAAAATGACTATGATCATGCTCATTTTATGGAGATGGGATCGGGATGGAGATGGGGAGATGGAGAAGGGATGGGGAGATGGAGGTGGGATGGAGATGGGGAGTTGGAGATAGGATGGGGAGATAGAGATGGGATGCAGAGATGGAGATTAGATGGTAAGGGACGGAGATTTAATGTAAATAAAGTAGAGAGATAATGGAGATAAACTGGAGATAAATTGGGGATAAAATGGAGATAAAGGAGGAAAAATGAGGATAAAATGGAGCTAAAATAGGGATAAAGTGGAGATAAAATGGCAATAAAATGGGGCTAAAGTGGAGCTAAAATATGGATAAAGTGGGGGTTAAAACGAGGATAGAATGGGGCTATAGTGGGGATAAAGTGGAGATAAAATGGGGATAGAATGGAGCTAAAGTGGCGATAAATGGGGATAATACAGGGATAACATGGATATTAAGCAGAGATAAAACGTGGATAAAACAGAGATATAATGGAGGTATAATGGAGATATTATGGGGAGATAATATGGGGAGATGGGGAGAGAGATGGGGGAGACGGATGGGGAGACAGATGGGGAAGACCGATGACCAGAATGGGGAGAAAGATTGGAGAAGGGACATGGGTTGAGGGAGATGAGGGAGAGACAGGTGGAGAGAGGATAGAGAGGGAGATGGGGACAGGGTGGAGATGGTGGAGACAGATGAGGAGGAACATGGGATGAGGGAGATGGGGGATGAGGGATAGCAAGATGAGGGAGAGACTGATGGGGAGAGGGTGGAGATGGGGGAGACAGATGGGGAGTTGGAAACATGAATTACCTCTAAATGGTGTTGATATCACTTCCTGCAGTGAATAAACACATTTTAAGCGCTCAAAGTGAGCATTTGAGCCATTTTAAATCACTTTTACCCTTGCGCCAAATCTTGAGTTTTCGCTCCCTAGAAGCATGAAAATGACTATAAATATGGTAATTTTATCTCCAAAAGTGATGATCCACATCTGAAAGTCAAAATTAGTTGTAAGATGGAAATTGTCAAAATGGACCATTTTGGTCCTCTCAGAGCAATTTCCTCAGGTCGCTCGTCATCGATGGTTTTGCATGAAAATTCAGACCTTCCTGCATGAACATGAATTACCTCTAAATGTTGATTATATCACTTCCCGCAGTGAATAAACACATTTTAAGCCCTCAAAGTGAGCATTTGAGCCATTTTAAGTCACTTTTACCCTTGCGCCAAATCTTGAGTTTTCGCTCCCTAGAAGCATGAAAATGACTATAAATATGGTAATTTTCAGCCTGATT
This sequence comes from Lissotriton helveticus, assembly GCF_964261635.1. NCBI lineage: Eukaryota > Metazoa > Chordata > Amphibia > Caudata > Salamandridae > Lissotriton > Lissotriton helveticus. The sequence continues at coordinate 353,164,723 of NC_136068.1, forward strand.
CATGTAGGTAAATTGCACTCGCAAAGGGCCAGATTCTGAGAATCTGGCCCTTTGCGAGTTCGATTTTTGCATTTGGTATTCATGATACCAAATGCAAAAATCGCTATGTAAGAATTCGCATATTTGCGTGGAATGGCATTTAAGGAATCTCTAATAGAGATTCCTCAAATGCTATTCATGACACAAAACAAAATAGCGATTTTGGACTTTTGGGGCCGCTATTTACCGACAGGTCAGACCTGTCGGTAAATAGCAAAAACTCAGAAAAATGCTTTTAAAAGCATTTTTCAAAGTTGCATGTAGCACACACACATGTCCTTTGGACATGTGTGTGCGCAACACCTGTCCAAAAGTGCATTTTAGGGGTGCTACAGGGCGTCCTTTGGACACCCCTGGCACCCTTAAAATCGCTATCTTAGTTGCGAGTAGCAAATTGCTACTCGCAAATCCCCATTCATTCCTATGGGCCTCTTGGCCCATAGGAATGAATGGGGAGTATTTGCGAGTAGCAGATTGCTACTCGCAAATAAAGAACATGTAGGAATCGCTATTTAAGTAGCAATTCCTACATGAATGCCGTTTTGCGTGTCCTCAATAGCGAATCGCTATGATTCGCTATTAGGGACACGCAAAACGGCATGTACATGAATCAGGCTGTTTATCTCCAAAAGTGATGATCCACATCTGAAAGTCAAAATTAGTTGTAAGATGGAAATAATCAAAACGGACCATTTTGGTCATCTCAGATCAATTTCCTCAGGTCCTTTTGCATGAAAAATTGGACCTTCTTGCATGAACATGATTTACCTCTATGGTGTTTATATCACTTCCTGCAGTGAATAAACATGTTTTAAGCCCTCAAAGTGAGCATTTGGGTAATTTTGAGTCACTTTTACCCATGTGCCAAATCTTGATTTTTGGCTCCCTAGAAGCAGGAAAATGACTATGATCATGCTCATTTTATGGACATGGGATCGAGATGGAGATGGGGAGATGGAGAAGGGATGGGGAGATGGAGGTGGGATGGAGATGGGGAGTTGGAGATAGGATGGGGAGATAGAGATGGGATGCAGAGATGGAGATTAGATGGTAAGGGACGGAGATTTAATGTAAATAAAGTAGAGAGATAATGGAGATAAACTGGAGATAAATTGGGGATAAAATGGAGATAACGGAGGGAAAATGGGGATAAAATGGAGCTAAAATAGGGATAAAGTGGAGATAAAATAGGGATAAAGTGGGGGTTAAAACGAGGATAGAATGGGGCTATAGTGGGGATAAATTGGAGATAAAATGGGGATAGAATGGAGCTAAAGAGGCGATAAATGGGGATAATACAGGCATAATATGGATATTAAGCAGAGATAAAATGTGGATAAAACAGAGATATAATGGAGGTATAATGGAGATATTATGGGGAGATAATATGGGGAGATGGGGAGAGAGATGGGGGAGACGGATGGGGAGACAGATGGGGAAGACCGATGACCAGAATGGGGAGAAAGATCGGAGAAGGGACATGGGTTGAGGGAGATGAGGGAGAGACAGGTGGAGAGAGGATAGAGAGGGAGATGGGGACAGGGTGGAGATTGTGGAGACAGATGAGGAGGAACATGGGATGAGGGAGATGGGGGATGAGGGATAGCAAGATGAGGGAGAGACTGATGGGGAGAGGGTGGAGATGGTGGAGACAGATGGGGAGTTGGAAACATGAATTACCTCTAAATGGTGTTGATATCACTTCCTGCAGTGAATTAACACGTTTTAAGCCCACAAAGTGAGCATGTGGGTCATTTTAAGTCACTTTTACCCATGCGCCAAATCTTGAGTTTTGGCTCCCTAGAAGCATGAAAATGACTATAAATATGGTAATTTTATCTCCAAAAGGGATGATCCACATCTGAAAGTCAAAATTAGTTGAAAGATGGAAATTGTCAAAATGGACCATTTTGGTCCTCTCAGAGCAATTTCCTCAGGTTGTAGGTCATCGGTCGTTTTGCATAAAAAATCGGACCTTCTCGCATGAACATGAATTACCTCTAAATGTTGATTATATCACTTCCCGCAGTGAATAAACACATTTTAAGCCCTCAAAGTGAGCATTTGAGCCATTTTAAGTCACTTTTACCCTTGCGCCAAATCTTGAGTTTTCGCTCCCTAGAAGCTTGAAAATTACTATAAACATGCTCATTTTAGCTCCAAAAGTGATGATCCACATCTGAAAGTCAAAATTAGTTGAAAGATGGAAATTTTCAAAACGGACCATTTTGGTCTTCTCAGAGCAATTTCCTCAGGTCGTAGGTCATCGGTCGTTTTGCATAAAAAATCGGACCTTCTCGCATGAACATGAATTACCTCTAAATGGTGTTTATATCACTTCCCGCAGTGAATAAACATGTTAAAAACCCTCAAAGTGCGGATTTGGGTCATTTTAAGTCACTTTTACCCATGCACCAAATCTTGAGTTTTGGCTCCCTAGAAGCATGAAAATTACTATAAATATGGTAATTTTATCTCCAAAAGTGATGATCCACATCTGAAAGTCAAAATTAGTTGTAAGGTGGAAATTATCAAAACTGACCATTTTGGTCATCTCAGAGCAATTTCCTCAGGTCCTTTTGCATGAAAAATCGGACCTTCTTGCATAAACATGATTTACCTCTATGGTGTTTATATCACTTCCTGCAGTGAATAAACATGTTTTAAGCCCTCAAAGTGAGCATTTGGGTAATTTTGAGTCACTTTTACCCATGTGCCAAATCTTGATTTTTGGCTCCCTAGAAGCAGGAAAATGACTATGATCATGCTCATTTTATGGAGATGGGATCGGGATGGAGATGGGGAGATGGAGAAGGGATGGGGAGATGGAGGTGGGATGGAGATGGGGAGTTGGAGATAGGATGGGGAGATAGAGATGGGATGCAGAGATGGAGATTAGATGGTAAGGGACGGAGATTTAATGTAAATAAAGTAGAGAGATAATGGAGATAAACTGGAGATAAATTGGGGATAAAATGGAGATAAAGGAGGAAAACTGAGGATAAAATGGAGCTAAAATAGGGATAAAGTGGAGATAAAATGGGGGATAAAATGGAAATAAAATGGGGCTAAAGTGGAGCTAAAATATGGATAAAGTGGGGGTTAAAACGAGGATAGAATGGGGCTATAGTGGGGATAAAGTGGAGATAAAATGGGGATAGAATGGAGCTAAAGTGGCGCTAAATGGGGATAATACAGGGATAACATGGATATTAAGCAGAGATAAAACGTGGATAAAACAGAGATATAATGGAGGTATAATGGAGATATTATGGGGAGATAATATGGGGAGATGGGGAGAGAGATGGGGGAGACGGATGGGGAGACAGATGGGGAAGACCGATGACCAGAATGGGGAGAAAGATCGGAGAAGGGACATGGGTTGAGGGAGATGAGGGAGAGACAGGTGGAGAGAGGATAGAGAGGGAGATGGGGACAGGGTGGAGATGGTGGAGACAGATGAGGAGGAACATGGGATGAGGGAGATGGGGGATGAGGGATAGCAAGATGAGGGAGAGACTGATGGGGAGAGGGTGGAGATGGGGGAGACAGATGGGGAGTTGGAAACATGAATTACCTCTAAATGGTGTTGATATCACTTCCTGCAGTGAATGAACACGTTTTAAGCCCACAAAGTGAGCATGTGGGTCATTTTAAGTCACTTTTACCCATGCGCCAAATCTTGAGTTTTGGCTCCCTAGAAGCATGAAAATGACTATAAATATGGTAATTTTATCTCCAAAAGGGATGATCCACATCTGAAAGTCAAAATTAGTTGAAAGATGGAAATTGTCAAAATGGACCATTTTGGTCCTCTCAGAGCAATTTCCTCAGGTCGTAGGTCATCGGTCGTTTTGCATAAAAAATCGGACCTTCTCGCATGAACATGAATTACCTCTAAATGTTGAATATATCACTTCCCGCAGTGAATAAACACATTTTAAGCCCTCAAAGTGAGCATTTGAGCCATTTTAAGTCACTTTTACCCTTGCGCCAAATCTTGAGTTTTCGCTCCCTAGAAGCTTGAAAATTACTATAAACATGCTCATTTTAGCTCCAAAAGTGATGATCCACATCTGAAAGTCAAAATTAGTTGAAAGATGGAAATTGTCAAAATGGACCATTTTGGTCCTCTCAGAGCAATTTCCTCAGGTCGCTCGTCATCAATGGTTTTGCATGAAAATTCGGACCTTCCTGCATCAACATGAATTACCTCTAAATGTTGAATATATCACTTCCCGCAGTGAATAAACACATTTTAGGCCCTCAAAGTGAGCATTTGAGCCATTTTAATTCACTTTTACCCTTGCGCCAAATCTTGAGTTTTGGCTCCCTAGAAGCATAAAAATGACTATAAATATGGTAATTTTATCTCCAAAAGGGATGATCCACATCTGAAAGTCAAAATTAGTTGAATGATGGAATTTTTTTTCAAAACGGACCATTTTGGTCATCTCAGAGCAATTTCCTCAGGTCCAAGGTTATCGATCATTTTGCATGAAAAATTGGACCTTCTTGCATGACCATGAATTACCTCTAAATGGTGATTATATCACTTCCCGCAGTGAATAAACACATTTTAAGCCCTAAAAGTGAGCTTTTGAGTCATTTTAATTCACTTTTACCCTTGCGCCAAATCTTGAGTTTTGGCTTCCTAGAAGCTTGAAAATGACTATAAACATGCCCATTTTAGCACCAAAAGTGATGATCCACATCTGAAAGTCCAAATTAGTTGAAAGATGGACATTTTCAAAACGGACCATTTCGGTCTTCTCAGAGCAATTTCCTCAGGTCGCAGGTCATCGGTCATTTTGCATAAAAAATCGGACCTTCTCGCATGAACATGAATTACCTCTAAATGGTGTTTATATCACTTCCCGCAGTGAATAAACATGTTTAAAGCCCTCAAAGTGCGGATTTGGGTCATTTTAAGTCACTTTTACCCATTCGCCAAATCTTGATTTTTGGCTCCCTAGAAGCAGGAAAATGACTATGATCATGCTCATTTTATGGAGATGGGATCGGGATGGAGATGGGGAGATGGAGAAGGGATGGGGAGATGGAGGTGGGATGGAGATGGGGAGTTGGAGATAGGATGGGGAGATAGAGATGGGATGCAGAGATGGAGATTAGATGGTAAGGGACGGAGATTTAATGTAAATAAAGTAGAGAGATAATGGAGATAAACTGGCGATAAATTGGGGATAAAATAGAGATGAAGGAGGGAAAATGGGGATAAAACGGAGCTAAAGTGGAGCTAAAATAGGGATAAAGTGGAGATAAAATGGGGATAAAATAGCAATAAAATGGGGCTAAAGTGGAGCTAAAATGGGGATGAAGTGGGGGTTAAAATGAGGATAGAATGGGGCTATAGTGGGGATAAAGTGGAGATAAAATGGGGATAGAATGGAGCTAAAGTGGCGGTAAATGGGGATAATACAGGGATAACATGGAGATTAAGCAGAGATAAAATGTGGATAAAACAGGGATTTAATGGAGGTATAATGGAGATATTGAGGGCAGATAATATGGGGAGATGGGGAGAGAGATGGGGGAGACGGATGGGGAGACAGATGCGGAAGACCGATGACCAGATTGGGGAGACAGATCGGAAATGGACAAGGGATGAGGGAGATGAGGGAGAGACAGGTGGAGAGAGGATAGAGAGGGAGATGGGGACAGGGTGGAGATGGTGGAGACAGATGAGGAGGGACATGGGATGAGGGAGATGGGGGATGAGGGATAGCAAGATGAGGGAGAGACTGATGGGGAGAGGGTGGAGATGGGGGAGACAGATGGGGAGTTGGAAACATGAATTACCTCTAAATGGTGTTGATATCACTTCCTACAGTGAATAAACACGTTTTAAGCCCACAAAGTGAGCATGTGGGTCATTTTAAGTCACTTTTACTCATGCGCCAAATCTTGAGTTTTGGCTCCCTAGAAGCATGAAAATGACTATAAATATGGTAATTTTATCTCCAAAAGGGATGATCTTCATCTGAAAGTCAAAATTAGTTGAACGATGGAAATTGTCAAAATGGACCATTTTGGTCCTCTCAGAGCAATTTCCTCAGGTCGCTCGTCATCGATGGTTTTGCATGAAAATTCGGACCTTCCTGCATGAACATGAATTACCTCTAAATGTTGATTATATCACTTCCCGCAGTGAATAAATACATTTTAAGCCCTCAAAGTGAGCATTTGAGCCATTTTAAGTCACTTTTACCCTTGCGCCAAATCTTGAGTTTTCTCTCCCTAGAAGCATGAAAATGACTATAAATATGGTAATTTTATCTCCAAAAGTGATGATCCACATCTGAAAGTCAAAATTAGTGGGAAGATGGAAATTTTCAAAACGGACCATTTTGGTCATCTCAGAGCAATTTCCTCAGGTCCTTTTGCATGAAAAATCGGACCTTCTTGCATGAACATGAATTACCTCTATGGTGTTTATATCACTTCCTGCAGTGAATAAACATGTTTAAGCCCTCAAAGTGAGCATTTGGGTAATTTTGAGTCACTTTTACCCATGTGCCAAATCTTGATTTTTGGCTCCCTAGAAGCAGGAAAATGACTATGATCATGCTCATTTTATGGAGATGGGATGGAGATGGAGATGGGGAGATGGAGAAGGGATGGGGAGATGGAGGTGGGATGGAGATGGGGAGTTGGAGATAGGATGGGGAGATAGAGATGGGATGCAGAGATGGAGATTAAATGGTAAGGGACGGAGATTTAATGTAAATAAAGTAGAGAGATAATGGAGATAAACTGGAAATAAATTGGGGATAAAGTGGAGATAAAGGAGGCAAAATGGGGATAAAATGGAGCTAAAGTGGAGCTAAAATAGGGATAAAGTGGAGATAAAATGGAAATAAAATGGGGCTAAAGTGGAGCTAAAATGGGGATTAAAACGAGGATAGAATGGGGCTATAGTGGGGATAAAGTGGAGATAAAATGGGTATAGAATGGAGCTAAAGTGGCGATAAATGGGGATAATACATGGATAACATGGATATTAAGCAGAGATAAAATGTGTATAAAACAGAGATATAATGGAGGTATAATGGAGATATTATGGGGAGATAGTATGGGGAGATGGGGAGAGAGATGGGGGAGACGGATGGGGAGACAGATGGGGAAGACCGATGACCAGAATGGGGAGACAGATCGGAGAAGGACATGGGTTGAGGGAGATGAGGGAGAGACAGGTGGAGAGAGGATAGAGAGGGAGATGGGGACAGGGTGGAGATGGTGGAGACAGATGAGGAGGAACATGGGATGAGGGAGATGGGGGATGAGGGATAGCAAGATGAGGGAGAGACTGATGGGGAGAGGGTGGAGATGGAGGAGACAGATGGGGAGTTGGAAACATGAATTACCTCTAAATGGTGTTGATATCACTTCCTGCAGTGAATAAACACGTTTTAAGCCCACAAAGTGAGCATGTGGGTCATTTTAAGTCACTTTTACCCATGCGCCAAATCTTGAGTTTTGGCTCCCTAGAAGCATGAAAATGACTATAAATATGGTAATTTTATCTCCAAAAGGGATGATCCAAATCTAAAAGTCAAAATTAGTTGAAAGATGGAAATTGTCAAAATGGACCATTTTGGTCCTCTCAGAGCAATTTCCTCAGGTCGCTCGTCATCGATGGTTTTGCATGAAAATTCAGACCTTCCTGCATGAACATGAATTACCTCTAAATGTTGATTATATCACTTCCCGCAGTGAATAAACACATTTTAAGCCCTCAAAGTGAGCATTTGAGCCATCGTCACTTTTACCCTTGCGCCAAATCTTGAGTTTTCGCTCCCTAGAAGCATGATAATGACTATAAATATGGTAATTTTATCTCCAAAAGTGATGATCCACATCTGAAAGTCAAAATTAGTTGTAAGATGGAAATAATCAAAACGGACCATTTTGGTCATCTCAGAGCAATTTCCTCAGGTCCTTTTGCATGAAAAATTGGACCTTCATGCATGAACATGAATTACCTCTATGGTGTTTATATCACTTCCTGCAGTGAATAAACATGTTTTAAGCCCTCAAAGTGAGCATTTGGGTAATTTTGAGTCACTTTTACCCATGTGCAAAATCTTGCTTTTTGGCTCCCTAGAAGCAGGAAAATGACTATGATCATGCTCATTTGATGGAGATGGGATGGAGATGGAGATGGGGAGATGGAGAAGGGATGGGGAGATGGAGGTGGGATGGAGATGGGGAGTTGGAGATAGGATGGGGAGATAGAGATGGGATGCAGAGATGGAGATTAGATGGTAAGGGACGGAGATTTAATGTAAATAAAGTAGAGAGATAATGGAGATAAACTGGAGATAAATTGGGGATAAAATGGAGATAAAGAAGGAAACATGGGGATAAAACAGAGCTAAAGTGGAGCTAAAGTGGAGCTAAAATAGGGATAAAGTGGAGATAAAATGGGAATAAAATGGGGCTAAAGTGGAGCTAAAATGGGGATAAAGTGGGGGTTAAAACGAGGATAGAATGGGGCTATAGTGGGGATAAAGTGGAGATAAAATGGGGATAGAATGGAGCTAAAGTGGCGATAAATGGGGATAATACAGGGATAACATGGATATTAGGCAGAGATAAAATGTGGATAAAACAGAGATATAATGGAGGTATAATGGAGATATTATGAGGAGATAATATGGGGAGATGGGGAGAGAGATGGGGAAGACAGATGGGGAGACAGATGGGGAAGACCGATGACCAGAATGGGGAGACAGATCGGAGAAGGACATGGGTTGAGGGAGATGAGGGAGAGACAGGTGGAGAGAGGATAGAGAGGGAGATGGGGACAGGGTGGAGATGGTGGAGACAGATGAGGAGGAACATGGGATGAGGGAGATGGGGGATGAGGGATAGCAAGATGAGGGAGAGACTGATGGGGAGAGGGTGGAGATGGGGGAGACAGATGGGGAGTTGGAACCCTGAATTACCTCTAAATGGTGTTGATATCACTTCCTGCAGTGAAAAAACACGTTTTAAGCCCACAAAGTGAGCATGTGGGTCATTTTAAGTCACTTTTACCCATGCTCCAAATCTTGAGTTTTGGCTCCATAGAAGCATAAAAATGACTATAAATATGGTAATTTTATCTCCAAAAGGGATGATCCACATCTGAAAGTCAAAATTAGTTGAATGATGGAATTTTTTTTCAAAACGGACCATTTTGGTCATCTCAGAGCAATTTCCTCAGGTCCAAGGTTATCGATCATTTTGCATGAAAAATTGGACCTTCTTGCATGACCATGAATTACCTCTAAATGGTGATTATATCACTTCCCGCAGTGAATAAACACATTTTAAGCCCTAAAAGTGAGCTTTTGAGTCATTTTAATTCACTTTTACCCTTGCGCCAAATCTTGAGTTTTGGCTTCCTAGAAGCTTGAAAATGACTATAAACATGCTCATTTTAGCACCAAAAGTGATGATCCACATCTGAAAGTCCAAATTAGTTGAAAGATGGACATTTTCAAAACGGACCATTTCGGTCTTCTCAGAGCAATTTCCTCAGGTCCAAGGTTATCGATCATTTTGCATGAAAAATTGGACCTTCTTGCATGAACATGAATTACCTCTAAATGGTGTTTATATCACTTCCCGCAGTGAATAAACATGTTTAAAGCCCTCAAAGTGCGGATTTGGGTCATTTTAAGTCACTTTTACCCATGCGCCAAATCTTGAGTTTTGGCTCCCTAGAAGCAGGAAAATGACTATGATCATGCTCATTTTATGGAGATGGGATGGAGATGGAGATGGGGAGATGGAGATGGGGAGATGGAGAAGGGATGGGGAGATGGAGGTGGGATGGAGATGGGGAGTTGGAGATAGGATGGGGAGATAGAGATGGGATGCAGAGATGGAGATTAGATGGTAAGGGACGGAGATTTAATGTAAATAAAGTAGAGAGATAATGGAGATAAACTGGCGATAAATTGGGGGATAAAATAGAGATAAAGGAGGGAAAATGGGGATAAAACGGAGCTAAAGTGGAGCTAAAATAGGGATAAAGTGGAGATAAAATGGGGATAAAATAGCAATAAAATGGGGCTAAAGTGGAGCTAAAATGGGGATGAAGTGGGGGTTAAAACGAGGATATAATGGGGCTATAGTGGGGATAAAGTGGAGATAAAATGGGGATAGAATGGAGCTAAAGTGGCGGTAAATGGGGATAATACAGGGATGACATGGAGATTAAGCAGAGATAAAATGTGGATAAAACAGGGATTTAATGGAGGTATAATGGAGATATTGTGGGGAGATAATATGGGGAGATGGGGAGAGAGATGGGGGAGACGGATTGGGAGACAGATGGGGAAGACCGATGACCAGATTGGGGAGACAGATCGGAGAAGGACAAGGGATGAGGGAGATGAGGGAGAGACAGGTGGAGAAAGGATAGAGAGGGAGATGGGGACAGGGAGGAGACGGTGGAGACAGATGAGGAGGGACATGGGATGAGGGAGATGGGGGATGAGGGATAGCAAGATGAGGGAGAGACTGATGGGGAGAGGGTGGAGATGGGGGAGACAGATGGGGAGTTGGAAACATGAATTACCTCTAAATGGTGTTGATATCACTTCCTGCAGTGAATAAACACGTTTTAAGCCCACAAAGTGAGCATGTGGGTCATTTTAAGTCACTTTTACCCATGCGCCAAATCTTGAGTTTTGGCTCCCTAGAAGCATGAAAATGACTATAAATATGGTAATTTTATCTCCAAAAGGGATGATCTTCATCTGAAAGTCAAAATTAGTTGAAAGATGGAAATTGTCAAAATGGACCATTTTGGTCCTCTCAGAGCAATTTCCTCAGGTCGCTCGTCATCGATGGTTTTGCATGAAAATTCGGACCTTCCTGCATGAACATGAATTACCTCTAAATGTTGATTATATCACTTCCCGCAGTGAATAAATACATTTTAAGCCCTCAAAGTGAGCATTTGAGCCATTTTAAGTCACTTTTACCCTTGCGCCAAATCTTGAGTTTTCGCTCCCTAGAAGCATGAAAATGACTATAAATATGGTAATTTTATCTCCAAAAGTGATGATCCACATCTGAAAGTCAAAATTAGTTGGAAGATGGAAATTATCAAAACGGACCATTTTGGTCATCTCAGAGCAATTTCCTCAGGTCGCTCGTCATCGATGGTTTTGCATGAAAAATCGGACCTTCTTGCATGAACATGAATTACCTCTATGGTGTTTATATCACTTCCTGCAGTGAATAAACATGTTTAAGCCCTCAAAGTGAGCATTTGGGTAATTTTGAGTCACTTTTACCCATGTGCCAAATCTTGATTTTTGGCTCCCTAGAAGCAGGAAAATGACTATGATCATGCTCATTTTATGGAGATGGGATGGAGATGGAGATGGGGAGATGGAGAAGGGATGGGGAGATGGAGATGGGATGGAGATGGAGAAGGGGAGTTGGAGATAGGTTTGGGAGATAGAGATGGGATGCAGAGATGGAGATTAGATGGTAAGGGACGGAGATTTAATATAAATAAAGTAGAGAGATAATAGAGATAAACTGGAGATAAATTGGGGATAAAATGGAGATAAAAAGGAGGGAAAATGGGGATAAAATGGTGATAAAATGGAGCTAAAATAGGGATAAAGCGGAGATAAATAAAAATTAAATGGGGCTAAAGTGGAGCTAAAACGGGGATAAAGTGGGGTTAAAACGAGGATAAAATGGGGCTATAGTGGGGATAAAGTTGCGATAAAATGGGGGATAAAATGGAGCTAAAGTGGCGATAAATGGGGATAATCAAGGGATAACATGGAGATTAAGCAGAGATAAAATGTGGATAAAACAGGGATTTAATGGAGGTATAATGGAGATATTATGGGGAGATAATATGGGGAGATGGGGAGACAGATGGGGGAGACGGATGGGGAGACAGATGGGGAAGACCGATGACCAGAATGGGGAGAAAGATCGGAGAAGGGACATGGGTTGAGGGAGATGAGGGAGAGACAGGTGGAGAGAGGATAGAGAGGGAGATGGGGACAGGGTGGAGATGGTGGAGACAGATGAGGAGGAACATGGGACGAGGGAGATGGGGGATGAGGGATAGCAAGATGAGGGAGAGACTGATGGGGAGAGGGTGGAGATGGGGGAGACAGATGGGGAGTTGAAAACATGAATTACCTCTAAATGGTGTTGATATCACTTCCTGCAGTGAATAAACACGTTTTAAGCCCACAAAGTGCGGATTTGGGTCATTTTGAGTCACTTTTACCCATGCGCCAAATCTTGAGTTTTGGCTCCCTAGAAGCATGAAAATGACTATAAATATGGTAATTTTATCTCCAAAAGTGATGATCCACATCTGAAAGTCAAAATTAGTTGTAAGATGGAAATTATCAAAACGGACCATTTTGGTCATCTCAGAGCAATTTCCTCAGGTCCTTTTGCATGAAAAATCGGACCTTCTTACAGGAACATGATTTACCTCTATGGTGTTTATATCACTTCCTGCAGTGAATAAACATGTTTTAAGCCCTCAAAGTGAGCATTTGGGTAATTTTGAGTCACTTTTACCCATGTGCCAAATCTTGATTTTTGGCTCCCTAGAAGCAGGAAAATGACTATGATCATGCTCATTTTATGGAGATGGGATCGAGATGGAGATGGGGAGACGGAGAAGGGATGGGGAGATGGAGGTGGGATGAGATGGGGAGTTGGAGATAGGATGGGGAGATAGAGATGGGATGCAGAGATGGAGATTAGATGGTAAGGGACGGAGATTTAATGTAAATAAAGTAGAGATAATGGAGATAAACTGGAGATAAATTGGGGATAAAATGGAGATAGAGGAGGAAAAATGAGGATAAAATGGAGCTAAAATAGGGATAAAGTGGAGATAAAATGGTGGATAAAATGGAAATAAAATGGGGCTAAAGTGGAGCTAAAATGGGGATAAAGTGGGGGTTAAAACGAGGATAGAATGGGGCTATAGTGGGGATAAAGTGGAGATAAAATGGGGATAGAATGGAGCTAAAGTGGCGATAAATGGGGATAATACAGGGATAATATGGATATTAAGCAGAGATAAAATGTGGATAAAACAGATATAATGGAGGTATAATGGAGATATTATGGGGAGATAATATGGGGAGATGGGGAGAGAGATGGGGGAGACGGATGGGGAGACAGATGGGGAAGACCGATGACCAGAATGGGGAGAAAGATCGGAGAAGGGACATGGGTTGAGGGAGATGAGGGAGAGACAGGTGGAGAGAGGATAGAGAGGGAGATGGGGACAGGGTGGAAATTGTGGAGACAGATGAGGAGGAACATGGGATGAGGGAGATGGGGGATGAGGGATAGCAAGATGAGGGAGAGACTGATGGGAAGTGGGTGGAGATGGGGGAGACAGATGGGGAGTTGGAAACATGAATTACCTCTAAATTGTGTTTATATCACTTCCTGCCGTGAATAAACATGTTTAAGCCCTCAAAGTGAACATTTGGGTAATTTTGAGTCACTTTTACCCATGTGCCAAATCTTGATTTTTGGCTCCCTAGAAGCAGGAAAATGACTATGATCATGCTCATTTTATGGAGATGGGATGGAGATGGAGATGGAGAGATGGAGAAGGGATGGGGAGATGGAGATGGGATGGAGATGGAGATGGGGAGTTGGAGATAGGTTTGGGAGATAGAGATGAGATGCAGAGATGGAGATTAGATGGTAAGGGACGGAGATTTAATGTAAATTAAGTAGAGAGATAATGGAGATAATTTAGAGATAAATTGGGGATAAAATGGAGATAAAAGGAGGAAAAATGGGGATATAATGGAGCTAAAGTGGAGCTAAAATAGGGAAAAAGCGGAGATAAATGGAAATAAAATGGGGCTAAAGTGGAGCTAATATGGGGATAAAGTGTGGTTAAAACGAGGATAAAATGGGGCTATGGTGGGGATAAAGTGGAGATAAAATGGGGATAAAATGGAGCTAAAGTGGCGATAAAAGGGGATAATACAGGGATAACATGGAGGTTAAGCAGAGATAAAATGTGGATAAAACAGGGATTTAATGGAGGTATAATGGAGATATTATGGGGAGATAATATGGGGAGATGGGGAGAGAGATGGGGGAGACGGATGGAGAGACAGATGGGAAGACCGATGACCAGATTGGGGAGACAGATCGGAGAAGGACATGGGATGAGGGAGATGAGGGAGAGACAGGTGGAGAGAGGATAGAGAGGGAGATGGGGACAGGGTGGAGAAGGTGGAGACAGATGAGGAGGGACATGGGATGAGGGAGATGGGGGATGAGGGATAGCAAGATGAGGGAGAGACTGATGGGGAGAGGGTGGAGATGGGGGAGACAGATGGGGAGTTGGAAACATGAATTACCTCTAAATGGTGTTGATATCACTTCTTGCAGTGAATAAACACGTTTTAAGCCCACAAAGTGAGCATGTGGGTCATTTTAAGTCACTTTTACCCATGCGCCAAATCTTGAGTTTTGGCTCCCTAGAAGCATGAAAATGACTATAAATATGGTAATTTTATCTCCAAAAGGGATGATCTTCATCTGAAAGTCAAAATTAGTTGAAAGATGGAAATTGTCAAAATGGACCATTTTGGTCCTCTCAGAGCAATTTCCTCAGGTCGTAGGTCATCGGTCGTTTTGCATAAAAAATCGGACCTTCTCGCATGAACATGAATTACCTCTAAATGTTGATTATATCACTTCCCGCAGTGAATAAACACATTTTAAGCCCTCAAAGTGAGCATTTGAGCCATTTTAAGTCACTTTTACCCTTGCGCCAAATCTTGAGTTTTCGCTCCCTAGAAGCTTGAAAATTACTATAAACATGCTCATTTTAGCTCCAAAAGTGATGATCCACATCTGAAAGTCAAAATTAGTTGAAAGATGGAAATTTTCAAAACGGACCATTTTGGTCTTCTCAGAGCATTTTCCTAAGGTCGTAGGTCATCGGTCGTCTTGCATAAAAAATCGGACCTTCTCGCATGAACATGAATTACCTCTAAATGGTGTTTATATCACTTCCCGCAGTGAATAAACGTGTTTAAAACCCTCAAAGTGCGGATTTGGGTCATTTTAAGTCACTTTTACCCATGCACCAAATCTTGAGTTTTGGCTCCCTAGAAGCATGAAAATTACTATAAATATGGTAATTTTATCTCCAAAAGTGATGATCCACATCTGAAAGTCAAAATTAGTTGTAAGATGGAAATTATCAAAACGGACCATTTTGGTCATCTCAGAGCAATTTCCTCAGGTCCTTTTGCATGAAAAATCGGACCTTCTTGCATAAACATGATTTACCTCTATGGTGTTTATATTACTTCCTGCAGTCAATAAACATGTTTTAAGCCCTCAAAGTGAGCATTTGGGTAATTTTGAGTCACTTTTACCCATGTGCCAAATCTTGATTTTTGGCTCCCTAGAAGCAGGAAAATGACTATGATCATGCTCATTTTATGGAGATGGGATCGGGATGGAGATGGGGAGATGGAGAAGGGATGGGGAGATGGAGGTGGGATGGAGATGGGGAGTTGGAGATAGGATGGGGAGAAAAAGATGGGATGCAGAGATGGAGATTAGATGGTAAGGGACGGAGATTTAATGTAAATAAAGTAGAGAGATAATGGAGATAAACTGGAGATAAATTGGGGATAAAATGGAGATAAAGGAGGAAAAATGAGGATAAAATGGAGCTAAAATAGGGATAAAGTGGAGATAAAATGGGGGATAAAATGGAAATAAAATGGGGCTAAAGTGGAGCTAAAATATGGATAAAGTGGGGGTTAAAACGAGGATAGAATGGGGCTATAGTGGGGATAAAGTGGAGGTAAAATGGGGATAGAATGGAGCTAAAGTGGCGATAAATGGGGATAATACAGGGATAACATGGATATTAAGCAGAGATAAAACGTGGATAAAACAGAGATATAATGGAGGTATAATGGAGATATTATGGGGAGATAATATGGGGAGAGGGAGAGAGAGATGGGGGAGACGGATGGGGAGACAGATGGGGAAGACCGATGACCAGAATGGGGAGACAGATCGGAGAAGGACATGGGTTGAGGGAGATGAGGGAGAGACAGGTGGAGAGAGGATAGAGAGGGAGATGGGGACAGGGTGGAGATGGTGGAGACAGATGAGAGGAACATGGGATGAGGGAGATGGGGGATGAGGGATAGCAAGATGAGGGAGAGACTGATGGGGAGAGGTTGGAGATGGGGGAGACAGATGGGGAGTTGGAAACATGAATTACCTCTAAATGGTGTTGATATCACTTCCTGCAGTGAATAAACACGTTTTAAGCCCACAAAGTGAGCATGTTGGTCATTTTAAGTAACTTTTACCCATGCGCCAAATCTTGAGTTTTGGCTCCCTAGAAGCATGAAAATGACTATAAATATGTTAATTTTATCTCCAAAAGGGATGATCCACATCTGAAAGTCAAAATTAGTTGAAAGATGGAAATTGTCAAAATGGACCATTTTGGTCCTCTCAGAGCAATTTCCTCAGGTCGCTCGTCATCAATGGTTTTGCATGAAAATTCGGACCTTCCTGCATGAACATGAATTACCTCTAAATGGTGTTTATATCACTTCCCGCAGTGAATAAACATGTTTAAAGCCCTCAAAGTGCGGATTTGGGTCATTTTAAGTCACTTTTACCCATGCGCCAAATCTTGAGTTTTGGCTCCCTAGAAGCATGAAAATGACGATAAATATGGTAATTTTATCTCCAAAAGTGATGATCCACATCTGAAAGTCAAAATTAGTTGAAAGATGGAAATGATCAAAACGGACCATTTTGGTCATCTCAGAGCAATTTCCTCAGGTCCTTTTACATGAAAAATCGGATCTTCTTGCATGAACATGAATTACCTCTATGGTGTTTATATCACTTCCTGCAGTGAATAAACATGTTTAAGCCCTCAAAGTGAGCATTTGGGTAATTTTGAGTCACTTTTACCCATGTGCCAAATCTTGATTTTTGGCTCCCTAGAAGCAGGAAAATAACTATGATCATGCTCATTTTATGGAGATGGGATCGGGATGGAGATGGGGAGATGGAGAAGGGATGGGGAGATGGAGGTGGGATGGAGATGGGGAGTTGGAGATAGGATGGGGAGATAGAGATGGGATGCAGAGATGGAGATTAGATGGTAAGGGACGGAGATTTAATGTAAATAAAGTAGAGAGATAATGGTGATAAACTGGAGATAAATTGGGGATAAAATTGAGATAGAGGAGGAAAAATGAGGATAAAATGGAGCTAAAATAGGGATAAAGTGGAGATAAAATGGAAATAAAATGGGGCTAAAGTGGAGCTAAAATGGGGATAAAGTGGGGGTTAAAATGAGGCTAGAATGGGGCTATAGTGGGGATAAAGTGGAGATAAAACGGGGATAGAATGGAGCTAAAGTGGCGATAAATGGGGATAATACAGGGATAATATGGATATTAAGCAGAGATAAAATATGGATAAAACAGATATAATGGAGGTATAATGGAGATATTATGGGGAGATAATATGGGGAGATGGGGAGAGAGATGGGGGAGACGGATGGGGAGACAAATGGGGAAGACCGATGACCAGAATGGGGAGAAAGATCGGAGAAGGGACATGGGTTGAGGGAGATGAGGGAGAGACAGGTGGAGAGAGGATAGAGAGGGAGATGGGGACAGGGTGGAGATGGTGGAGACAGATGAGGAGGAACATGGGATGAGGGAGATGGGGGATGAGGGATAGCAAGATGAGGGAGAGACTGATGGGAAGTGGGTGGAGATGGGGGAGACAGATGGGGAGTTGGAAACATGAATTACCTCTAAATTGTGTTTATATCACTCCCTGCAGTGAATAAACATGTTTAAGCCCTCAAAGTGAGCATTTGGGTAATTTTGAGTCACTTTTACCCATGTGGCCAAATCTTGATTTTTGGCTCCCTAGAAGCAGGAAAATGACTATGATCATGCTCATTTTATGGAGATGGGATGGAGATGGAGATGGGGAGATGGAGAAGGGATGGGGAGATGGAGATGGGATGGAGATGGAGAAGGGGAGTTGGAGATAGGTTTGGGAGATAGAGATGGGATGCAGAGATGGAGATTAGATGGTAAGGGACGGAGATTTAATATAAATAAAGTAGATAGATAATAGAGATAAACTGGAGATAAATTGGGGATAAAATGGAGATAAAAAGGAGGGGAAATGGGGATCAAATGGAGGTAAAATGGAGCTAAAATAGGGACAAACATCGCTGAGGAGAGGCCCTCCGATTCCTGGGCGGCGGATCTTGCCGGTTTTTTTACGAGCAAGATCCAACTTATACAGGCCTCTTTTCCACTTGCTACATCCGCGGAGTGTACTGCCACTGAGGCCATTCGATCGCCTCCGGCCTTGCCAGATCTGATACTGGGCACTTTTCCATCTATATCGGAGCCCGCCTCCTTAGCACTCATGGGCAACTTGAAATCTGGCTCGCCCCTAGATCCTTGCCCTGCTAAGATACTGGCGAAACTGGCTGATGTGATCAACCCTTTGGTCAATCCGCTGCTAAATCTTTCGTTGAGCCAGGGAGTGGTTCCGCAGGCTTGGAAGCAGGCTATGGTCATCCCGCTGCTCAAGAAGCCTGGTCTGGACCCTAAGGCCCCTGTTAACTATCGGCCCATCTCTCTGCTGCCGGCTCTTTTGAAAATTGTTGAAAAGCACGTGCAGACGGTGCTTTCCAATTTTCTAGAGGCGAACGAGATTCTGCATGCCACCCAGTCAGGTTTTCGCCCTAATCTTAGCACGGAGACTGCGCTCCTCGAGGTCTCCGAAACAATCAAGGAGATCTTGGATTCAGGGGGTAAAGCCATGCTGGTGATGTTGGATTTGTCGGCGGCTTTTGACACCGTTCCCCATGATGGTCTCCTCACAAGACTCTATGAGATAGGACTTCGGGGAACGGTGCTCAGCTGGTTTTCTTCCTTTCTAGCTGGCCGCCGGCAAACGGTCTGGGCCTCACCAGATTCCGCCGTGATGCCCCCACTGGGTGTTGGGGTCCCTCAGGGCTCTATTCTGAGCCCGACCCTCTTTAATATCTTCATGACCCCTTTGGCGGCATTGGCGGAGTCGTTTGGGGCCCGGATCGTATCTTATGCCGACGATACCCAGCTCCTCTTCTCGTGTAAGAGAGGAGGAGATTTCGAGGGGGAGAGTATCCGGGATTGCCTTGGGGCTGTGTTTCAATGGTTCCAACTGCACAGCCTCAAGTGCAATTCCGATAAGTCCGAGATACTCTTCTTTGGGTGTGATACGGAGCCAGACTGGCGGGCCTGGTGGCCTACCGACATGTTCCCCCCTACGTGTTCATCCCAAATAGCTAAAAACTTGGGTGTTAAGATGGACACGGGGCTGACAATGAAAGCCCAGATTTTGGGGGTGTCGGGCATGTGCTTCGGCCTCCTCAGGATGCTGCGGAGGTTTCTTCCCCTGTTATCGGAGGAGCACCGGAAGCTGACTGTACAGGCCCTGATAGGCTCCAGGTTGGATTATTCGAACATTTTATACCTGGGCCTGCCAGAGTACCTGTTACAGCGGCTACAGGTTGTACAGAATGCTGCGGCAAGGGCGGTCTACGGAGTGAACAGGCGTACCAGCGCTGCGGGCTTGCTCCAGACCTTGCATTGGCTCCCAATCCGTAAGCGGATTGTCTTCAAGGCCCTGACTTTGGCATATAAGGCCCTTCATGCGTCGGGAGCGAAGTATCTCCAGAGGAGACTGACTTTTTACCAACCAGCTCGCTCTCTGAGATCAGAATCTTTATTTCTGGCTACTGTCCCACGAGTGAAGAGAGCACGTCTGGGAGGTCGCTCCTTTGGATTACTGGCACCCCAATTATGGAATTCTCTGCCCCTCTCCCTCCGGGGATCCACTGGCTTATTAGCCTTTAGAAAGGACCTTAAGACCTGGCTGTTTGTCCAGTAGGCCTGTCGTGTGTGCTGTGTTTTTTTCTTTACTTTTGTATCTTTTTCTCTTTTAATGTGTTATGTTAGTTTACTGCAGCCTTCTTCAATTAAAAGCGCCGGGACACTCTTTTTGAGTAGCCGTGCGCTCTACAAAAAACCATTTAACATAACATAACATAACATAACAAAGCGGAGATAAAATGGGGATAAATGGAAACAAAATGGGGCTAAAGTGGATCTAAAATTGGGCTAAAGTGGGGTTAAAACGAGGATAAAATGGGGCTATAGCGGGGATAAAGTGGAGATAAAATGGAGCTAAAGTGGCGATAAATGGGGATAATACAGGGATAACATGGAGATTAAGCAGAGATAAAATGTGGATAAAACAGGGATTTAATGGAGGTATAATGGAGATATTATGGGGAGATAATATGGGGAGATGGGGAGAGAGATGGGGGAGACGGATGGGGAGACAGATGGGGAAGACCGATGACCAGATTGGGGAGACAGATCGGAGAAGGACATGGGATGAGGGAGATGAGGGAGAGACAGGTGGAGAGAGGATAGAGAGGGAGATGGGGACAGGGTGGAGATGGTGGAGACAGATGAGGAGGGACATGGGATGAGGGAGATGGGGGATGAGGGATAGTAAGATGAGGGAGAGACTGATGGGGAGAGGGTGGAGATGGGGGAGACAGATGGGGAGTTGGAAACATGAATTACCTCTAAATGGTGTTGATATCACTTCCTGCAGTGAATAAACACGTTTTAAGCCCACAAAGTGAGCATGTGGGTCATTTTAAGTCACTTTTACCCATGCGCCAAATCTTGAGTTTTGGCTCCCTAGAAGCATGAAAATGACTATAAATATGGTAATTTTATCTCCAAAAGGGATGATCTTCATCTGAAAGTCAAAATTAGTTGAAAGATGGAAATTGTCAAAATGGACCATTTTGGTCCTCTCAGAGCAATTTCCTCAGGTCGCTCGTCATCGATGGTTTTGCATGAAAATTCGGACCTTCCTGCATGAACATGAATTACCTCTAAATGTTGATTATATCACTTCCCGCAGTGAATAAATACATTTTAAGCCCTCAAAGTGAGCATTTGAGCCATTTTAAGTCACTTTTACCCTTGCGCCAAATCTTGAGTTTTCGCTCCGTAGAAGCATGAAAATGACTATAAATATGGTAATTTTATCTCCAAAAGTGATGATCCACATCTGAAAGTCAAAATTAGTTGAAAGATGGAAATTATCAAAACGGACCATTTTGGTCTTCTCAGAGCATTTTCCTAAGGTCGTAGGTCATCGGTCGTTTTGCATAAAAAATCGGACCTTCTCGCATGAACATGAATTACCTCTAAATGGTGTTTATATCACTTCCCGCAGTGAATAAACGTGTTTAAAACCCTCAAAGTGCGGATTTGGGTCATTTTAAGTCACTTTTACCCATGCACCAAATCTTGAGTTTTGGCTCCCTAGAAGCATGAAAATTACTATAAATATGGTAATTTTATCTCCAAAAGTGATGATCCACATCTGAAAGTCAAAATTAGTTGTAAGATGGAAATTATCAAAACGGACCATTTTGGTCATCTCAGAGCAATTTCCTCAGGTCCTTTTGCATGAAAAATCGGACCTTCTTGCATTAACATGATTTACCTCTATGGTGTTTATATCATTTCCTGCAGTCAATAAACATGTTTTAAGCCCTCAAAGTGAGCATTTGGGTAATTTTGAGTCACATTTACCCATGTGCCAAATCTTGATTTTTGGCTCCCTAGAAGCAGGAAAATGACTATGATCATGCTCATTTTATGGAGATGGGATCGGGATGGAGATGGGGAGATGGAGAAGGGATGGGGAGATGGAGGTGGGATGGAGATGGGGAGTTGGAGATAGGATGGGGAGAAAGAGATGGGATGCAGAGATGGAGATTAGATGGTAAGGGACGGAGATTTAATGTAAATAAAGTAGAGAGATAATGGAGATAAACTGGAGATAAATTGGGGATAAAATGGAGATAAAGGAGGAAAAATGAGGATAAAATGGAGCTAAAATAGGGATAAAGTGGAGATAAAATGGGGGATAACATGGAAATAAAATGGGGCTAAAGTGGAGCTAAAATATGGATAAAGTGGGGGTTAAAACGAGGATAGAATGGGGCTATAGTGGGGATAAAGTGGAGGTAAAATGGGGATAGAATGGAGCTAAAGTGGCGATAAATGGGGATAATACAGGGATAACATGGATATTAAGCAGAGATAAAACGTGGATAAAACAGAGATATAATGGAGGTATAATGGAGATATTATGGGGAGATAATATGGGGAGAGGGAGAGAGAGATGGGGGAGACGGATGGGGAGACAGATGGGGAAGACCGATGACCAGAATGGGGAGACAGATCGGAGAAGGACATGGGTTGAGGGAGATGAGGGAGAGACAGGTGGAGAGAGGATAGAGAGGGAGATGGGGACAGGGTGGAGATGGTGGAGACAGATGAGAGGAACATGGGATGAGGGAGATGGGGGATGAGGGATAGCAAGATGAGGGAGAGACTGATGGGGAGAGGTTGGAGATGGGGGAGACAGATGGGGAGTTGGAAACATGAATTACCTCTAAATGGTGTTGATATCACTTCCTGCAGTGAATAAACACGTTTTAAGCCCACAAAGTGAGCATGTTGGTCATTTTAAGTCACTTTTACCCATGCGCCAAATCTTGAGTTTTGGCTCCTTAGAAGCATGAAAATGACTATAAATATGTTAATTTTATCTCCAAAAGGGATGATCCAAATCTGAAAGTCAAAATTAGTTGAAAGATGGAAATTGTCAAAATGGACCATTTTGGTCCTCTCAGAGCAATTTCCTCAGGTCGCTCGTCATCAATGGTTTTGCATGAAAATTCGGACCTTCCTGCATGAACATGAATTACCTCTAAATGGTGTTTATATAACTTCCCGCAGTGAATAAACATGTTTAAAGCCCTCAAAGTGCGGATTTGGGTCATTTTAAGTCACTTTTACCCATGCGCCAAATCTTGAGTTTTGGCTCCCTAGAAGCATGAAAATGACGATAAATATGGTAATTTTATCTCCAAAAGTGATGATCCACATCTGAAAGTCAAAATTAGTTGAAAGATGGAAATGATCAAAACGGACCATTTTGGTCATCTCAGAGCAATTTCCTCAGGTCCTTTTACATGAAAAATCGGACCTTCTTGCATGAACATGAATTACCTCTATGGTGTTTATATCACTTCCTGCAGTGAATAAACATGTTTAAGCCCTCAAAGTGAGCATTTGGGTAATTTTGAGTCACTTTTACCCATGTGCCAAATCTTGATTTTTGGCTCCCTAGAAGCAGGAATATAACTATGATCATGCTCATTTTATGGAGATGGGATCGGGATAGAGATGGGGAGATGGAGAAGGGATGGGGAGATGGAGGTGGGATGGAGATGGGGAGTTGGAGATAGGATGGGGAGATAGAGATGGGATGCAGAGAAGGAGATTAGATGGTAAGGGACGGAGATTTAATGTAAATAAAGTAGAGAGATAATGGAGATAAACTGGAGATAAATTGGGGATAAAATTGAGATAGAGGAGGAAAAATGAGGATAAAATGGAGCTAAAATAGGGATAAAGTGGAGATAAAATGGAAATAAAATGGGGCTAAAGTGGAGCTAAAATGGGGATAAAGTGGGGGTTAAAATGAGGATAGAATGGGGCTATAGTGGGGATAAAATGGAGATAAAACGGGGATAGAATGGAGCTAAAGTGGCGATAAATGGGGATAATACAGGGATAATATGGATATTAAGCAGAGATAAAATATGGATAAAACAGATATAATGGAGGTATAATGGAGATATTATGGGGAGATAATATGGGGAGATGGGGAGAGAGATGGGGGAGACGGATGGGGAGACAGATGGGGAAGACCGATGACCAGAATGGGGAGAAAGATCGGAGAAGGGACATGGGTTGAGGGAGATGAGGGAGAGACAGGTGGAGAGAGGATAGAGAGGGAGATGGGGACAGGGTGGAGATGGTGGAGACAGATGAGGAGGAACATGGGATGAGGGAGATGGGGGATGAGGGATAGCAAGATGAGGGAGAGACTGATGGGAAGTGGGTGGAGATGGGGGAGACAGATGGGGAGTTGGAAACATGAATTACCTCTAAATTGTGTTTATATCACTCCCTGTAGTGAATAAACATGTTTAAGCCCTCAAAGTGAGCATTTGGGTAATTTTGAGTCACTTTTACCCATGTGCCAAATCAAGATTTTTGGCTCCCTAGAAGCAGGAAAATGACTATGATCATGCTCATTTTATGGAGATGGGATGGAGATGGAGATGGGGAGATGGAGAAGGGATGGGGAGATGGAGATGGGATGGAGATGGAGAAGGGGAGTTGGAGATAGGTTTGGGAGATAGAGATGGGATGCAGAGATGGAGATTAGATGGTAAGGGACGGAGATTTAATATAAATAAAGTAGATAGATAATAGAGATAAACTGGAGATAAATTGGGGATAAAATGGAGATAAAAAGGAGGGAAAATGGGGATAAAATGGAGGTAAAATGGAGCTAAAATAGGGACAAAGCGGAGATAAAATGGGGATAAATGGAAACAAAATGGGGCTAAAGTGGATCTAAAATTGGGCTAAAGTGGGGTTAAAACGAGGATAAAATGGGGCTATAGTGGGGATAAAGTGGAGATAAAATGGAGCTAAAGTGGCGATAAATGGGGATAATACAGGGATAACATGGAGATTAAGCAGAGATAAAATGTGGATAAAACAGGGATTTAATGGAGGTATATGGAGATATTATGGGGAGATAATATGGGGAGATGGGGAGAGAGATGGGGGAGACGGATGGGGAGACAGATGGGGAAGACCGATGACCAGATTGGGGAGACAGATCGGAGAAGGACATGGGATGAGGGAGATGAGGGAGAGACAGGTGGAGAGAGGATAGAGAGGGAGATGGGGACAGGGTGGAGATGGTGGAGACAGATGAGGAGGGACATGGGATGAGGGAGATGGGGGATGAGGGATAGTAAGATGAGGGAGAGACTGATGGGGAGAGGGTGGAGATGGGGGAGACAGATGGGGAGTTGGAAACATTAATTACCTCTAAATGGTGTTGATATCACTTCCTGCAGTGAATAAACATGTTTTAAGCCCACAAAGTGAGCATGTGGGTCATTTTAAGTCACTTTTACCCATGCGCCAAATCTTGAGTTTTGGCTCCCTAGAAGCATGAAAATGACTATAAATATGGTAATTTTATCTCCAAAAGGGATGATCTTCATCTGAAAGTCAAAATTAGTTGAAAGATGGAAATTGTCAAAATGGACCATCTTGGTCCTCTCAGAGCAATTTCCTCAGGTCGCTCGTCATCGATGGTTTTGCATGAAAATTCGGACCTTCCTGCATGAACATGAATTACCTCTAAATGTTGATTATATCACTTCCCGCAGTGAATAAATACATTTTAAGCCCTCAAAGTGAGCATTTGAGCCATTTTAAGTCACTTTTACCCTTGCGCCAAATCTTGAGTTTTCGCTCCGTAGAAGCATGAAAATGACTATAAATATGGTAATTTTATCTCCAAAAGTGATGATCCACATCTGAAAGTCAAAATTAGTTGGAAGATGGAAATTATCAAAACGGACCATTTTGATCATCTCAGAGCAATTTCCTCCGGTCCTTTTGCATGAAAAATCGGACCTTCTTGCATGAACATGAATTACCTCTATGGTGTTTATATCACTTCCTGCAGTGAATAAACATGTTTTAAGCCCTCAAAGTGAGCATTTGGGTGATTTTTTGTCACTTTTACCCATGTGCCAAATCTTGATTTTTGGCTCCCTAGAAGCAGGAAAATGACTATGATCATGCTCATTTTATGGAGATCGGATGAAGATGGAGATGGGGAGATGGAGAAGTGATGGGGAGATGGAGGTGGTATGGAGATGGGGAGTTGGAGATAGGATGGGGAGATAGAGATGGGATGCAGAGATGGAAATTAGATGGTAAGGGGCGGAGATTTAATGTAAATAAAGTAGAGAGATAATGGAGATAAACTGGAGATAAATTGGGGATAAAATGGAGATAAAAGGAGGGGAAATGGGGATAAAATGGAGCTAAAATGGAGCTTAAATAGGGATAAAGCAGAGATAAAATGGGGATAAAAGAAAATATAATGGGGCTAAACTGGAGCTAAAATGGGGATAAAGTGGGGTAAAAATGGGGAATAAATGGGGCTATAGTGGGGATAAAGTGGAGATAAAATGGGTATGAAATGGAGGTAAAGTGGCGATAAATGGGGATAATACAGGGATAACATGGCGATTAAGCAGAGATAAAATGTGGATAAAACAGGGATTTAATGGAGGTATAATGGAGATATTATGGGGAGATAATATGGGGAGATGGGGAGAGAGATGGGGGAGACGGATGGGGAGACAGATGGGGAAGACCGATGACCAGATTGGGGAGACAGATTGGAGAAGGACATGGGATGAGGGAGATGAGGGAGAGACAGGTGGAGAGAGGATAGAGAGGGAGATGGGGACAGGGTGGAGATGGTGGAGACAGATGAGGAGGGACATGGGATGAGGGAGATGGGGGATGAGGGATAGCAAGATGAGGGAGAGACTGCTGGGGAGAGGGTGGAGATGGGGGAGACAGATGGGGAGTTGGAAACATGAATTACCTCTAAATGGTGTTGATATCACTTCCTGCAGTGAATAAACACGTTTTAAGCCCACAAAGTGAGCATGTGGGTCATTTTAAGTCACTTTTACCCATGCGCCAAATCTTGAGTTTTGGCTCCCTAGAAGCATGAAAATGACTATAAATATGGTAATTTTATCTCCAAAAGGGATGATCCACATCTGAAAGTCAAAATTAGTTGAAAGATGGAAATTGTCAAAATGGACCATTTTGGTCCTCTCAGAGCAATTTCCTCAGGTCGCTCGTCATCAATGGTTTTGCATGAAAATTCGGACCTTCCTGCATGAACATGAATTACCTCTAAATGTTGAATATATCACTTCCCACAGTGAATAAACACATTTTAAGCCCTCAAAGTGAGCATTTGAGCCATTTTAAGTCACTTTTACCCTTGCGCCAAATCTTGAGTTTTTGCTCCCTAGCAGCTTGAAAATTACTATAAACATGCTCATTTTGGCTCCAAAAGTGATGATCCACATCTGAAAGTCAAAATTAGTTGAAAGATGGAAATTTTCAAAACGGACCATTTTGGTCTTCTCAGAGCAATTTCCTCAGGTCCTTTTGCATGAAAAATCGGACCTTCTTGCATGAACATGATTTACCTCTATGGTGTTTATATCACTTCCTGCAGTGAATAAACATGTTTAAGCCCTCAAAGTGAGCATTTGGGTAATTTTTAGTCACTTTTACCCATGTGCCAAATCTTGATTTTTGGCTCCCTAGAAGCAGGAAAATGACTATGATCATGCTCATTTTATGGAGATGGGATGGAGATGGAGATGAGGAGATGGAGAAGGGATGGGGAGATGGAGGTGGGATGGAGATGGGGAGTTGGAGATAGGATGGGGAGATAGAGATGGGATGCAGAGATGGAGATTAAATGGTAAGGGACGGAGATTTAATGTAAATAAAGTAGAGAGATAATGGAGATAAACTGGAAATAAATTGGGGATAAAGTGGAGATAAAGGAGGAAAAATGGGGATAAAATGGAGCTAAAGTGGAGCTAAAATAGGGATAAAGTGGAAATAAAATGGGGCTAAAGTGGAGCTAAAATGGGGATTAAAATGAGGATAGAATGGGGCTATAGTGGGGATAAAGTGGAGATAAAATGGGTATAGAATGGAGCTAAAGTGGCGATAAATGGGGATAATACAAGGATAACATGGATATTAAGCAGAGATAAAATGTGGATAAAACAGAGATATAATGGAGGTATAATGGAGATATTATGGGAAGATAGTATGGGGAGATGGGGAGAGAGATGGGGGAGACGGATGGGGAGACAGATGGGGAAGACCGATGACCAGAATGGGGAGACAGATCGGAGAAGGACATGGGTTGAGGGAGATGAGGGAGAGACAGGTGGAGAGAGGATAGAGAGGGAGATGGGGACAGGGTGGAGATGGTGGAGACAGATGAGGAGGAACATGGGATGAGGGAGATGGGGGATGAGGGATAGCAAGATGAGGAAGAGACTGATGGGGAGAGGGTGGAGATGGGGGAGACAGATGGGGAGTTGGAAACATGAATTACCTCTAAATGGTGTTGATATCACTTCCTGCAGTGAATAAACACGTTTTAAGCCCACAAAGTGAGCATGTGGGTCATTTCAAGTCACTTTTACCCATGCGCCAAATCTTGAGTTTTGGCTCCCTAGAAGCATGAAAATGACTATAAATATGGTAATTTTATCTCCAAAAGGGATGATCCAAATCTAAAAGTCAAAATTAGTTGAAAGATGGAAATTGTCAAAATGGACCATTTTGGTCCTCTCAGAGCAATTTCCTCAGGTCGCTCGTCATCGATGGTTTTGCATGAAAATTCCGACCTTCCTGCATGAACATGAATTACCTCTAAATGTTGATTATATCACTTCCCGCAGTGAATAAACACATTTTAAGCCCTCAAAGTGAGCATTTGAGCCATTTTAAGTCACTTTTACCCTTGCGCCAAATCTTAAGTTTTTGCTCCCTAGCAGCTTGAAAATTACTATAAACATGCTCATTTTAGCTCCAAAAGTGATGATCCACATCTGAAAGTCAAAATTAGTTGAAAGATGGAAATTTTCAAAACGGACCATTTTGGTCTTCTCAGAGCAATTTCCTCAGGTCCTTTTGCATGAAAAATCGGACCTTCTTGCATGAACATGATTTACCTCTATGGTGTTTATATCACTTCCTGCAGTGAATAAACATGTTTAAGCCCTCAAAGTGAGCATTTGGGTAATTTTTAGTCACTTTTACCCATGTGCCAAATCTTGATTTTTGGCTCCCTAGAAGCAGGAAAATGACTATGATCATGCTCATTTTATGGAGATGGGATGGAGATGGAGATGGGGAGATGGAGAAGGGATGGGGAGATGGAGGTGGGATGGAGATGGGGAGTTGGAGATAGGATGGGGAGATAGAGATGGGATGCAGAGATGGAGATTAAATGGTAAGGGACGGAGATTTAATGTAAATAAAGTAGAGAGATAATGGAGATAAACTGGAAATAAATTGGGGATAAAGTGGAGATAAAGGAGGAAAAATGAGGATAAAATGGAGCTAAAGTGGAGCTAAAATAGGGATAAAGTGGAGATAAAATGGAAATAAAATGGGGCTAAAGTGGAGCTAAAATGGGGATTAAAATGAGGATAGAATGGGGCTATAGTGGGGATAAAGTGGAGATAAAATGGGTATAGAATGGAGCTAAAGTGGCGATAAATGGGGATAATACATGGATAACATGGATATTAGGCAGAGATAAAATGTGGATAAAACAGAGATATAATGGAGGTATAATGGAGATATTATGGGGAGATAGTATGGGGAGATGGGGAGAGAGATGGGGGAGACGGATGGGGAGACAGATGGGGAAGACCGATGACCAGAATGGGGAGACAGATCGGAGAAGGACATGGGTTGAGGGAGATGAGGGAGAGACAGGTGGAGAGAGGATAGAGAGGGAGATGGGGACAGGGTGGAGATGGTGGAGACAGATGAGGAGGAACATGGGATGAGGGAGATGGGGGATGAGGGATAGCAAGATGAGGGAGAGACTGATGGGGAGAGGGTGGAGATGGGGGAGACAGATGGGGAGTTGGAAACATGAATTACCTCTAAATGGTGTTGATATCACTTCCTGCAGTGAATAAACACGTTTTAAGCCCACAAAGTGAGCATGTGGGTCATTTCAAGTCACTTTTACCCATGCGCCAAATCTTGAGTTTTGGCTCCCTAGAAGCTTGAAAATGACTATAAATATGGTCATTTTATCTCCAAAAGGGATGATCCAAATCTAAAAGTCAAAATTAGTTGAAAGATGGAAATTGTCAAAATGGACCATTTTGGTCCTCTCAGAGCAATTTCCTCAGGTCGCTCGTCATCGATGGTTTTGCATGAAAATTCAGACCTTCCTGCATGAACATGAATTACCTCTAAATGTTGATTATATCACTTCCCGCAGTGAATAAACACATTTTAAGCCCTCAAAGTGAGCATTTGAGCCATTTTAAGTCACTTTTACCCTTGCGCCAAATCTTGAGTTTTCGCTCCCTAGAAGCATGAAAATGACTATAAATATGGTAATTTTATCTCCAAGAGTGATGATCCACATCTGAAAGTCAAAATTAGTTGTAAGATGGAAATTGTCAAAATGGACCATTTTGGTCCTCTCAGAGCAATTTCCTCAGGTCGCTCGTCATCGATGGTTTTGCATGAAAATTCAGACCTTCCTGCATGAACATGAATTACCTCTAAATATTGATTATATCACTTCCCGCAGTGAATAAACACATTTTAAGCCCTCAAAGTGAGCATTTGAGCCATTTTAAGTCACTTTTACCCTTGCGCCAAATCTTGAGTTTTGGCTCCCTAGAAGCATGAAAATGACTATAAATATGGTAATTTTATCTCCAAAAGGGATGATCCAAATCTAAAAGTCAAAATTAGTTGAAAGATGGAAATTGTCAAAATGGACCATTTTGGTCCTCTCAGAGCAATTTCCTCAGGTCGCTCGTCATCGATGGTTTTGCATGAAAATTCCGACCTTCCTGCATGAACATGAATGACCTCTAAATGTTGATTATATCACTTCCCGCAGTGAATAAACACATTTTAAGCCCTCAAAGTGAGCATTTGAGCCATTTTAAGTCACTTTTACCCTTGCGCCAAATCTTGAGTTTTCGCTCCCTAGAAGCATGAAAATGACTATAAATATGGTAATTTTATCTCCAAAAGTGATGATCCACATCTGAAAGTCAAAATTAGTTGGAAGATGGAAATTATCAAAACGGACCATTTTGGTCATCTCAGAGCAATTTCCTCAGGTCCTTTTGCATGAAAAATCGGACCTTCTTGCATGAACATGATTTACCTCTATGGTGTTTATATCACTTCCTGCAGTGAATAAACATGTTTAAGCCCTCAAAGTGAGCATTTGGGTAATTTTTAGTCACTTTTACCCATGTGCCAAATCTTGATTTTTGGCTCCCTAGAAGCAGGAAAATGACTATGATCATGCTCATTTTATGGAGATGGGATGGAGATGGAGATGGGGAGATGGAGAAGGGATGGGGAGATGGAGGTGGGATGGAGAGGGGGAGTTGGAGATAGGATGGGGAGATAGAGATGGGATGCAGAGATGGAGATTAGATGGTAAGGGACGGAGATTTAGTGTAAATAAAGTAGAGAGATAATGGAGATAAACTGGAGATAAATTGGGGATAAAATGGAGATAAAGAAGGAAACACTGGGATAAAACGGAGCTAAAGTGGAGCTAAAGTGGAGCTAAAATAGGGATAAAGTGGAGATAAAATGGGAATAAAATGGGGCTAAAGTGGAGCTAAAATGGGGATAAAATGGGGATTAAAATGAGGATAGAATGGGGCTATAGTGGGGATAAAGTGGAGATAAAATGGGGATAGAATGGAGCTAACGTGGCGATAAATGGGGATAATACATGGATAACATGGATATTAAGCAGAGATAAAATGTGGATAAAACAGAGATATAATGGAGGTATAATGGAGATATTATGGGGAGATAGTATGGGGAGATGGGGAGAGAGATGGGGGAGACGGATGGGGAGACAGATGGGGAAGACCAATGACCAGAATGGGGAGACAGATCGGAGAAGGACATGGGTTGAGGGAGATGAGGGAGAGACAGGTGGAGAGAGGATAGAGAGGGAGATGGGGACAGGGTGGAGATGGTGGAGACAGATGAGGAGGAACATGGGATGAGGGAGATGGGGGATGAGGGATAGCAAGATGAGGGAGAGACTGATGGGGAGAGGGTGGAGATGGGGGAGACAGATGGGGAGTTGGAAACATGAATTACCTCTAAATGGTGTTGATATCACTTCCTGCAGTGAATAAACACGTTTTAAGCCCACAAAGTGAGCATGTGGGTCATTTCAAGTCACTTTTACCCATGCGCCAAATCTTGAGTTTTGGCTCCCTAGAAGCATGAAAATGACTATAAATATGGTAATTTTATCTCCAAAAGGGATGATCCAAATCTAAAAGTCAAAATTAGTTGAAAGATGGAAATTGTCAAAATGGACCATTTTGGTCCTCTCAGAGCAATTTCCTCAGGTCGCTCGTCATCGATGGTTTTGCATGAAAATTCAGACCTTCCTGCATGAACATGAATTACCTCTAAATGTTGATTATATCACTTCCCGCAGTGAATAAACACATTTTAAGCCCTCAAAGTGAGCATTTGAGCCATTTTAAGTCACTTTTACCCTTGCGCCAAATCTTGAGTTTTCGCTCCCTAGAAGCATGAAAATGACTATAAATATGGTAATTTTATCTCCAAAAGTGATGATCCACATCTGAAAGTCAAAATTAGTTGTAAGATGGAAATTGTCAAAATGGACCATTTTGGTCCTCTCAGAGCAATTTCCTCAGGTCGCTCGTCATCGATGGTTTTGCATGAAAATTCAGACCTTCCTGCATGAACATGAATTACCTCTAAATATTGATTATATCACTTCCCGCAGTGAATAAACACATTTTAAGCCCTCAAAGTGAGCATTTGAGCCATTTTAAGTCACTTTTACCCTTGCGCCAAATCTTTAGTTTTGGCTCCCTAGAAGCATGAAAATGACTATAAATATGGTAATGTTATCTCCAAAAGGGATGATCCAAATCTAAAAGTCAAAATTAGTTGAAAGATGGAAATTGTCAAAATGGACCATTTTGGTCCTCTCAGAGCAATTTCCTCAGGTCGCTCGTCATCGATGGTTTTGCATGAAAATTCCGACCTTCCTGCATGAACATGAATGACCTCTAAATGTTGATTATATCACTTCCCGCAGTGAATAAACACATTTTAAGCCCTCAAAGTGAGCATTTGAGACATTTTAAGTCACTTTTACCCTTGCACCAAATCTTGAGTTTTCGCTCCCTAGAAGCATGAAAATGACTATAAATATGGTAATTTTATCTCCAAAAGTGATGATCCACATCTGAAAGTCAAAATTTGTTGGAAAATGGAAATTATCAAAACGGACCATTTTGGTCATCTCAGAGCAATTTCCTCAGGTCCTTTTGCATGAAAAATCGGACCTTCTTGCATGAACATGATTTACCTCTATGGTGTTTATATCACTTCCTGCAGTGAATAAACATGTTTAAGCCCTCAAAGTGAGCATTTGGGTAATTTTTAGTCACTTTTACCCATGTGCCAAATCTTGATTTTTGGCTCCCTAGAAGCAGGAAAATGACTATGATCATGCTCATTTTATGGAGATGGGATGGAGATGGAGATGGGGAGATGGAGAAGGGATGGGGAGATAGAGATGGGATGCATAGATGGAGATTAAATGGTAAGGGACGGAGATTTAATGTAAATAAAGTAGAGAGATAATGGAGATAAACTGGAAATAAATTGGGGATAAAGTGGAGATAAAGGAGGAAAAATGGGGATAAAATGGAGCTAAAGTGGAGCTAAAATAGGGATAAAGTGGAGATAAAATGGAAATAAAATGGGGCTAAAGTGGAGCTAAAATGGGGATTAAAATGAGGATAGAATGGGGCTATAGTGGGGATAAAGTGGAGATAAAATGGGTATAGAATGGAGCTAAAGTGGCGATAAATGGGGATAATACATGGATAACATGGATATTAGGCAGAGATAAAATGTGGATAAAACAGAGATATAATGGAGGTATAATGGAGATATTATGGGGAGATAGTATGGGGAGATGGGGAGAGAGATGGGGGAGACGGATGGGGAGACAGATGGGGAAGACCGATGACCAGAATGGGGAGACAGATCGGAGAAGGACATGGGTTGAGGGAGATGAGGGAGAGACAGGTGGAGAGAGGATAGAGAGGGAGATGGGGACAGGGTGGAGATGGTGGAGACAGATGAGGAGGAACATGGGATGAGGGAGATGGGGGATGAGGGATAGCAAGATGAGGGAGAGACTGATGGGGAGAGGGTGGAGATGGGGGAGACAGATGGGGAGTTGGAAACATGAATTACCTCTAAATGGTGTTGATATCACTTCCTGCAGTGAATAAACACGTTTTAAGCCCACAAAGTGAGCATGTGGGTCATTTCAAGTCACTTTTACCCATGCGCCAAATCTTGAGTTTTGGCTCCCTAGAAGCTTGAAAATGACTATAAATATGGTAATTTTATCTCCAAAAGGGATGATCCAAATCTAAAAGTCAAAATTAGTTGAAAGATGGAAATTGTCAAAATGGACCATTTTGGTCCTCTCAGAGCAATTTCCTCAGGTCGCTCGTCATCGATGGTTTTGCATGAAAATTCAGACCTTCCTGCATGAACATGAATTACCTCTAAATGTTGATTATATCACTTCCCGCAGTGAATAAACACATTTTAAGCCCTCAAAGTGAGCATTTGAGCCATTTTAAGTCACTTTTACCCTTGCGCCAAATCTTGAGTTTTCACTCCCTAGAAGCATGAAAATGACTATAAATATGGTAATTTTATCTCCAAAAGTGATGATCCACATCTGAAAGTCAAAATTAGTTGGAAGATGGAAATTATCAAAACGGACCATTTTGGTCATCTCAGAGCAATTTCCTCAGGTCCTTTTGCATGAAAAATCGGACCTTCTTGCATGAACATGATTTACCTCTATGTTGTTTATATCACTTCCTGCAGTGAATAAACATGTTTAAGCCCTCAAAGTGAGCATTTGGGTAATTTTTAGTCACTTTTACCCATGTGCCAAATCTTGATTTTTGGCTTCCTAGAAGCAGGAAAATGACTATGATCATGCTCATTTTATGGAGATGGGATGGAGATGGAGATGGGGAGATGGAGAAGGGATGGGGAGATAGAGGTGGGATGGAGATGGGGAGTTGGAGATAGGATGGGGAGATAGAGATGGGATGCAGAGATGGAGATTAAATGGTAAGGGACGGAGATTTAATGTAAATAAAGTAGAGAGATAATGGAGATAAACTGGAAATAAATTGGGGATAAAGTGGAGATAAAGGAGGAAAAATGGGGATAAAATGGAGCTAAAGTGGAGCTAAAATAGGGATAAAGTGGAGATAAAATGGAAATAAAGTGGAGATAAAATGGGGATAAAGTGGGGGTTAAAATGAGGATAGAATGGGGCTATAGTGGGGATAAATTGGAGATAAATGGGGATAGAATGGAGCTAAAGAGGCGATAAATGGGGATAATACAGGGATAATATGGATATTAAGCAGAGATAAAATGTGGATAAAACAGAGATATAATGGAGGTATAATGGAGATATTATGGGGAGATAATATGGGGAGATGGGGAGAGAGATGGGGGAGACGGATGGGGAGACAGATGGGGAAGACCGATGACCAGAATGGGGAGACAGATCGGAGAAGGACATGGGTTGAGGGAGATGAGGGAGAGACAGGTGGAGAGAGGATAGAGAGGGAGATGGGGACAGGGTGGAGATGGTGGAGACAGATGAGGAGGAACATGGGATGAGGGAGATGGGGGATGAGGGATAGCAAGATGAGGGAGAGACTGATGGGGAGAGGGTGGAGATGGGGGAGACAGATGGGGAGTTGGAAACATGAATTACCTCTAAATGGTGTTGATATCACTTCCTGCAGTGAATAAACACGTTTTAAGCCCACAAAGTGAGCATGTGGGTCATTTCAAGTCACTTTTACCCATGCGCCAAATCTTGAGTTTTGGCTCCCTAGAAGCATGAAAATGACTATAAATATGGTAATTTTATCTCCAAAAGGGATGATCCAAATCTAAAAGTCAAAATTCGTTGAAAGATGGAAATTGTCAAAATGGACCATTTTGGTCCTCTCAGAGCAATTTCCTCAGGTCGCTCGTCATCGATGGTTTTGCATGAAAATTCCGACCTTCCTGCATGAACATGAATTACCTCTAAATGTTGATTATATCACTTCCCGCAGTGAATAAACACATTTTAAGCCCTCAAAGTGAGCATTTGAGCCATTTTAAGTCACTTTTACCCTTGCGCCAAATCTTGAGTTTTCGCTCCCTAGAAGCATGAAAATGACTATAAATATGGTAATTTTATCTCCAAAAGTGATGATCCACATCTGAAAGTCAAAATTAGTTGTAAGATGGAAATTGTCAAAATGGACCATTTTGGTCCTCTCAGAGCAATTTCCTCAGGTCGCTCGTCATCGATGGTTTTGCATGAAAATTCAGACCTTCCTGCATGAACATGAATTACCTCTAAATATTGATTATATCACTTCCCTCAGTGAATAAACACATTTTAAGCCCTCAAAGTGAGCATTTGAGCCATTTTAAGTCACTTTTACCCTTGCGCCAAATCTTGAGTTTTCGCTCCCTAGAAGCATGAAAATGACTATAAATATGGTAATTTTGTCTCCAAAAGTGATGATCCAAATCTGAAAGTCAAAATTAGTTGTAAGATGGAAATAATCAAAACGGACCATTTTGGTCATCTCAGAGCAATTTCCTCAGGTCCTTTTGCATGAAAAATTGGACCTTCTTGCATGAACATGAATTACCTCTATGGTGTTTATATCACTTCCTGCAGTGAATAAACATGTTTTAAGCCCTCAAAGTGAGCATTTGGGTAATTTTGAGTCACTTTTACCCATGTGCAAAATCTTGATTTTTGGCTCCCTAGAAGCAGGAAAATGACTATGATCATGCTCATTTTATGGAGATGGGATGGAGATGGAGATGGGGAGATGGAGAAGGGATGGGGAGATGGAGGTGGGATGGAGAGGGGGAGTTGGAGATAGGATGGGGAGATAGAGATGGGATGCAGAGATGGAGATTAGATGGTTAGGGACGGAGATTTAGTGTAAATAAAGTAGAGAGATAATGGAGATAAACTGGAGATAAATTGGGGATAAAATGGACATAAAGAAGGAAACACGGGGATAAAACGGAGCTAAAGTGGAGCTAAAGTGGAGCTAAAATAGGGATAAAGTGGAGATAAAATGGGAATACAATGGGGCTAAAGTGGAGCTAAAATGGGGATAAAGTGGGGTTAAAACGATGATAGAATGGGGCTATAGTGGGGATAAAGTGGAGATAAAATGGGGATAGAATGGAGCTAAAGTGGCGATAAATGGGGATAATACAGGGATAACATGGATATTAGGCAGAGATAAAATGTGGATAAAACAGAGATATAATGGAGGTATAATGGAGATATTATGAGGAGATAATATGGGGAGATGGGGAGAGAGATGGGGAAGACAGATGGGAGACAGATGGGGAAGACCGATGACCAGAATGGGGAGACAGATCGGAGAAGGACATGGGTTGAGGGAGATGAGGGAGAGACAGGTGGAGAGAGGATAGAGAGGGAGATGGGGACAGGGTGGAGATGGTGGAGACAGATGAGGAGGAACATGGGATGAGGGAGATGGGGGATGAGGGATAGCAAGATGAGGGAGAGACTGATGGGGAGAGGGTGGAGGTGGGGGAGACAGATGGGGAGTTGGAAACCTGAAT
Organism: Lissotriton helveticus; assembly: GCF_964261635.1. NCBI lineage: Eukaryota > Metazoa > Chordata > Amphibia > Caudata > Salamandridae > Lissotriton > Lissotriton helveticus. The sequence goes on from NC_136068.1 coordinate 353,202,447, forward strand.
TACCTCTAAATGGTGTTGATATCACTTCCTGCAGTGAAAAAACACGTTTTAAGCCCACAAAGTGTGCATGTGGGTCATTTTAAGTCACTTTTACCCATGCGCCAAATCTTGAGTTTTGGCTCCCTAGAAGCATAAAAATTACTATAAATATGGTAATTTTATCTCCAAAAGGGATGATCCACATCTGAAAGTCAAAATTAGTTGAATGATGGAATTTTTTTTCAAAACGGACCATTTTGGTCATCTCAGAGCAATTTCCTCAGGTCCAAGGTTATCGATCATTTTGCATGAAAAATTGGACCTTCTTGCATGACCATGAATTACCTCTAAATGTTGATTATATCACTTCCCGCAGTGAATAAACACATTTTAAGCCCTCAAAGTGAGCATTTGAGCCATTTTAAGTCACTTTTACCCTTGCGCCAAATCTTGAGTTTTCGCTCCCTAGAAGCATGAAAATGACTATAAATATGGTAATTTTATCTCCAAAAGTGATGATCCACATCTGAAAGTCAAAATTAGTTGGAAGATGGAAATTATCAAAACGGACCATTTTGGTCATCTCAGAGCAATTTCCTCAGGTCCTTTTGCATGAAAAATTGGACCTTCTTGCATGAACATGAATTACCTCTATGGTGTTTATATCACTTCCTGCAGTGAATAAACATGTTTAAGCCCTCAAAGTGAGCATTTGGGTAATTTTGAGTCACTTTTACCCATGTGCAAAATCTTGATTTTTGGCTCCCTAGAAGCAGGAAAATTACTATGATCATGCTCATTTTATGGAGATGGGATGGAGATGGAGATGGAGATGGGGAGATGGAGAAGGGATGGGGAGATGGAGGTGGGATGGAGAGGGGGAGTTGGAGATAGGATGGGGAGATAGAGATGGGATGCAGAGATGGAGATTAGATGGTAAGGGACGGAGATTTAGTGTAAATAAAGTAGAGAGATAATGGAGATAAACTGGAGATAAATTGGGGATAAAATGGAGATAAAGAAGGAAACACTGGGATAAAACGGAGCTAAAGTGGAGCTAAAGTGGAGCTAAAATAGGGATAAAGTGGAGATAAAATGGAAATAAAATGGGGCTAAAGTGGAGCTAAAATGGGGATAAAATGGGGATTAAAATGAGGATAGAATGGGGCTATAGTGGGGATAAAGTGGAGATAAAATGGGGATAGAATGGAGCTAAAGCGGCGATAAATGGGGATAATAAATGGATAACATGGATATTAAGCAGAGATAAAATGTGGATAAAACAGAGATATAATGGAGGTATAATGGAGATATTATGGGGAGATAGTATGGGGAGATGGGGAGAGAGATGGGGGAGACGGATGGGGAGACAGATGGGGAAGACCAATGACCAGAATGGGGAGACAGATCAGAGAAGGACATGGGTTGAGGGAGATGAGGGAGAGACAGGTGGAGAGAGGATAGAGAGGGAGATGGGGACAGGGTGGAGATGGTGGAGACAGATGAGGAGGAACATGGGATGAGGGAGATGGGGGATGAGGGATAGCAAGATGAGGGAGAGACTGATGTGGAGAGGGTGGAGATGGGGGAGACAGATGGGGAGTTGGAAACATGAATTACCTCTAAATGGTGTTGATATCACTTCCTGCAGTGAATAAACACGTTTTAAGCCCACAAAGTGAGCATGTGGGTCATTTCAAGTCACTTTTACCCATGCGCCAAATCTTGAGTTTTGGCTCCCTAGAAGCATGAAAATGACTATAAATATGGTAATTTTATCTCCAAAAGGGATGATCCAAATCTAAAAGTCAAAATTAGTTGAAAGATGGAAATTGTCAAAATGGACCATTTTGGTCCTCTCAGAGCAATTTCCTCAGGTCGCTCGTCATCGATGGTTTTGCATGAAAATTCAGACCTTCCTGCATGAACATGAATTACCTCTAAATGTTGATTATATCACTTCCCGCAGTGAATAAACACATTTTAAGCCCTCAAGGTGAGCATTTGAGCCATTTTAAGTCACTTTTACCCTTGCGCCAAATCTTGAGTTTTCGCTCCCTAGAAGCATGAAAATGACTATAAATATGGTAATTTTATCTCCAAAAGTGATGATCCACATCTGAAAGTCAAAATTAGTTGTAAGATGGAAATTGTCAAAATGGACCATTTTGGTCCTCTCAGAGCAATTTCCTCAGGTCGCTCGTCATCGATGGTTTTGCATGAAAATTCAGACCTTCCTGCATGAACATGAATTACCTCTAAATATTGATTATATCACTTCCCGCAGTGAATAAACACATTTTAAGCCCTCAAAGTGAGCATTTGAGCCATTTTAAGTCACTTTTACCCTTGCGCCAAATCTTTAGTTTTGGCTCCCTTGAAGCATGAAAATGACTATAAATATGGTAATTTTATCTCCAAAAGGGATGATCCAAATCTAAAAGTCAAAATTAGTTGAAAGATGGAAATTGTCAAAATGGACCATTTTGGTCCTCTCAGAGCAATTTCCTCAGGTCGCTCGTCATCGATGGTTTTGCATGAAAATTCCGACCTTCCTGCATGAACATGAATTACCTCTAAATGTTGATTATATCACTTCCCGCAGTGAATAAACACATTTTAAGCCCTCAAAGTGAGCATTTGAGCCATTTTAAGTCACTTTTACCCTTGCGCCAAATCTTGAGTTTTCGCTCCCTAGAAGCATGAAAATGACTATAAATATGGTAATTTTATCTCCAAAAGTGATGATCCACATCTGAAAGTCAAAATTAGTTGTAAGATGGAAATTGTCAAAATGGACCATTTTGGTCCTCTCAGAGCAATTTCCTCAGGTCGCTCGTCATCGATGGTTTTGCATGAAAATTCAGACCTTCCTGCATGAACATGAATTACCTCTAAATATTGATTATATCACTTCCCGCAGTGAATAAACACATTTTAAGCCCTCAAAGTGAGCATTTGAGCCATTTTAAGTCACTTTTACCCTTGCGCCAAATCTTGAGTTTTCGCTCCCTAGAAGCATGAAAATGACTATAAATATGGTAATTTTATCTCCAAAAGTGATGATCCACATCTGAAAGTCAAAATTAGTTGGAAGATGGAAATTATCAAAACGGACCATTTTGGTCATCTCAGAGCAATTTCCTCAGGTCCTTTTGCATGAAAAATCGGACCTTCTTGCATGAACATGATTTACCTCTATGGTGTTTATATCACTTCCTGCAGTGAATAAACATGTTTAAGCCCTCAAAGTGAGCATTTGGGTAATTTTTAGTCACTTTTACCCATGTGCCAAATCTTGATTTTTGGCTCCCTAGAAGCAGGAAAATGACTATGATCATGCTCATTTTATGGAGATGGGATGGAGATGGAGATGGGGAGATGGAGAAGGGATGGGGAGATAGAGATGGGATGCAGAGATGGAGATTAAATGGTAAGGGACGGAGATTTAATGTAAATAAAGTAGAGAGATAATGGAGATAAACTGGAAATAAATTGGGGATAAAGTGGAGATAAAGGAGGAAAAATGGGGATAAAATGGAGCTAAAGTGGAGCTAAAATAGGGATAAAGTGGAGATAAAATGGAAATAAAATGGGGCTAAAGTGGAGCTAAAATGGGGATTAAAATGAGGATAGAATGGGGCTATAGTGGGGATAAAGTGGAGATAAAATGGGTATAGAATGGAGCTAAAGTGGCGATAAATGGGGATAATACATGGATAACATGGATATTAAGCAGAGATAAAATGTGGATAAAACAGAGATATAATGGAGGTATAATGGAGATATTATGGGAAGATAGTATGGGGAGATGGGGAGAGAGATGGGGGAGACGGATGGGGAGACAGATGGGGAAGACCGATGACCAGAATGGGGAGACAGATCGGAGAAGGACATGGGTTGAGGGAGATGAGGGAGAGACAGGTGGAGAGAGGATAGAGAGGGAGATGGGGACAGGGTGGAGATGGTGGAGACAGATGAGGAGGAACATGGGATGAGGGAGATGGGGGATGAGGGATAGCAAGATGAGGGAGAGACTGATGGGGAGAGGGTGGAGATGGGGGAGACAGATGGGGAGTTGGAAACATGAATTACCTCTAAATGGTGTTGATATCACTTCCTGCAGTGAATAAACACGTTTTAAGCCCACAAAGTGAGCATGTGGGTCATTTCAAGTCACTTTTACCCATGCGCCAAATCTTGAGTTTTGGCTCCCTAGAAGCATGAAAATGACTATAAATATGGTAATTTTATCTCCAAAAGGGATGATCCAAATCTAAAAGTCAAAATTAGTTGAAAGATGGAAATTGTCAAAATGGACCATTTTGGTCCTCTCAGAGCAATTTCCTCAGGTCGCTCGTCATCGATGGTTTTGCATGAAAATTCCGACCTTCCTGCATGAACATGAATTACCTCTAAATGTTGATTATATCACTTCCCGCAGTGAATGAACACATTTTAAGCCCTCAAAGTGAGCATTTCAGCCATTTTAAGTCACTTTTACCCTTGCGCCAAATCTTGTGTTTTCGCTCCCTAGAAGCATGAAAATGACTATAAATATGGTAATTTTATCTCCAAAAGTGATGATCCACATCTGAAAGTCAAAATTAGTTGTAAGATGGAAATTGTCAAAATGGACCATTTTGGTCCTCTCAGAGCAATTTCCTCAGGTCGCTCGTCATCGATGGTTTTGCATGAAAATTCAGACCTTCCTTCATGAACATGAATTACCTCTAAATATTGATTATATCACTTCCCGCAGTGAATAAACACATTTTAAGCCCTCAAAGTGAGCATCTGAGCCATTTTAAGTCACTTTTACCCTTGCGCCAAATCTTGAGTTTTCGCTCCCTAGAAGCATGAAAATGACTATAAATATGGTAATTTTATCTCCAAAAGTGATGATCCACATCTGAAAGTCAAAATTAGTTGTAAGATGGAAATAATCAAAACGGACCATTTTGGTCATCTCAGAGCAATTTCCCAGGTCCTTTTGCATGAAAAATTGGACCTTCTTGCATGAACATGAATTACCTCTATGGTGTTTATATCACTTCCTGCAGTGAATAAACATGTTTTAAGCCCTCAAAGTGAGCATTTGGGTAATTTTGAGTCACTTTTACCCATGTGCAAAATCTTGATTTTTGGCTCCCTAGAAGCAGGAAAATGACTATGATCATGCCCATTTTATGGAGATGGGATGGAGATGGAGATGGAGATGGGGAGATGGAGAAGGGATGGGGAGATGGAGGTGGGATGGAGAGGGGGAGTTGGAGATAGGATGGGGAGATAGAGATGGGATGCAGAGATGGAGATTAGATGGTAAGGGACGGAGATTTAGTGTAAATAAAGTAGAGAGATAATGGAGATAAACTGGAGATGAATTGGGGATAAAATAGAGATAAAGAAGGAAACACGGGCATAAAACGGAGCTAAAGTGGAGCAAAAATAGGGATAAAGTGGAGATAAAATGGGAATAAAATGGGGCTAAAGTGGAGCTAAAATGGGGATAAAGTGAGGGTTAAAACGAGGATAGAATGGGGCTATAGTGGGGATAAAGTGGAGATAAAATGGGGATAGAATGGAGCTAAAGTGGCGATAAATGGGGATAATACAGGGATAACATGGATATTAGGCAGAGATAAAATGTGGATAAAACAGAGATATAATGGAGGTATAATGGAGATATTATGAGGAGATAATATGGGGAGATGGGGAGAGAGATGGGGAAGACAGATGGGAGACAGATGGGGAAGACCGATGACCAGAATGGGGAGACAGATCGGAGAAGGACATGGGTTGAGGGAGATGAGGGAGAGACAGGTGGAGAGAGGATAGAGAGGGAGATGGGGACAGGGTGGAGATGGTGGAGACAGATGAGGAGGAACATGGGATGAGGGAGATGGGGGATGAGGGATAGCAAGATGAGGGAGAGACTGATGGGGAGAGGGTGGAGGTGGGGGAGACAGATGGGGAGTTGGAAACCTGAATTACCTCTAAATGGTGTTGATATCACTTCCTGCAGTGAAAAAACACGTTTTAAGCCCACAAAGTGAGCATGTGGGTCATTTTAAGTCACTTTTACCCATGCGCCAAATCTTGAGTTTTGGCTCCCTAGAAGCATAAAAATTACTATAAATATGGTAATTTTATCTCCAAAAGGGATGATCCACATCTGAAAGTCAAAATTAGTTGAATGATGGAATTTTTTTTCAAAACGGACCATTTTGGTAATCTCAGAGCAATTTCCTCAGGTCCAAGGTTATCGATCATTTTGCATGAAAAATTGGACCTTCTTGCATGACCATGAATTACCTCTAAATGGTGATTATATCACTTCCGGCAGTGAATAAACACATTTTAAGCCCTAAAAGTGAGCTTTTGAGTCATTTTAATTCACTTTTACCCTTGCGCCAAATCTTGAGTTTTGGCTTCCTAGAAGCTTGAAAATGACTATAAACATGCTCATTTTAGCACCAAAAGTGATGATCCACATCTGAAAGTCCAAATTAGTTGAAAGATGGACATTTTCAAAACGGACCATTTCGGTCTTCTCAGAGCAATTTCCTCAGGTCGCAGGTCATCGGTCATTTTGCATAAAAAATCGGACCTTCTCGCATGAACATGAATTACCTCTAAATGGTGTTTATATCACTTCCCGCAGTGAATAAACATGTTTAAAGCCCTCAAAGTGCAGATTTGGGTCATTTTAAGTCACTTTTACCCATGCGCCAAATCTTGAGTTTTGGCTCCCTAGAAGCAGGAAAATGACTATGATCATGCTCATTTTATGGAGATGGGATGGAGATGGAGATGGGGAGATGGAGAAGGGATGGGGAGATGGAGGTGGGATGGAGATGGGGAGTTGGAGATAGGATGGGGAGATAGAGATGGGATGCAGAGATGGAGATTAGATGGTAAGGGACGGAGATTTAATGTAAATAAAGTAGAGAGATAATGGAGATAAACTGGCGATAAATTGGGGATAAAATAGAGACGAAGGAGGGAAAATGGGGATAAAACGGAGCTAAAGTGGAGCTAAAATAGGGACAAAGTGGAGCTAAAATGGGGATAAAATAGCAATAAAACGGGGCTAAAGTGGAGCTAAAATGGGGATGAAGTGGGGGTTAAAACGAGGATAGAATGGGGCTATAGTGGGGATAAAGTGGAGATAAAATGGTAATAGAATGGAGCTAAAGTGGCGGTAAATGGGGATAATACAGGGATAACATGGAGATTAAGCAGAGATAAAATGTGGATAAAACCGGGATTTAATGGAGGTATAATGGAGATATTGTGGGGAGATAATATGGGGAGATGGGGAGAGAGATGGGGGAGACGGATGGGGAGACAGATGGGGAAGACCGATGACCAGATTGGGGAGACAGATCGGAGAAGGACAAGGGATGAGGGAGATGAGGGAGAGACAGGTGGAGAGAGGATAGAGAGGGAGATGGGGACAGGGTGGAGATGGTGGAGACAGATGAGGAGGGACATGGGATGAGGGAGATGGGGGATGAGGGATAGCAAGATGAGGGAGAGACTGATGGGGAGAGGGTGGAGATGGGGGAGACAGATGGGGAGTTGGAAACATGAATTACCTCTAAATGGTGTTGATATCACTTCCTGCAGTGAATAAACACGTTTTAAGCCCACAAAGTGAGCATGTGGGTCATTTTAAGTCACTTTTACCCATGCGCCAAATCTTGAGTTTTGGCTCCCTAGTAGCATGAAAATGACTATAAATATGGTAATTTTATCTCCAAAAGGGATGATCTTCATCTGAAAGTCAAAATTAGTTGAAAGATGGAAATTGTCAAAATGGACCATTTTGGTCCTCTCAGAGCAATTTCCTTAGGTCGCTCGTCATCAATGGTTTTGCATGAAAATTCGGACCTTCCTGCATGAACATGAATTACCTCTAAATGTTGATTATATCACTTCCCGCAGTGAATAAATACATTTTAAGCCCTCAAAGTGAGCATTTGAGCCATTTTAAGTCACTTTTACCCTTGCGCCAAATCTTGAGTTTTCGCTCCCTAGAAGCATGAAAATGACTATAAATATGGTAATTTTATCTCCAAAAGTGATGATCCACATCTGAAAGTCAAAATTAGTTGGAAGATGGAAATTATCAAAACGGACCATTTTGGTCATCTCAGAGCAAATTCCTCAGGTCCTTTTACATGAAAAATCGGACCTTCTTGCATGAACATGAATTACCTCTATGGTGTTTATATCACTTCCTGTAGTGAATAAACATGTTTAAGCCCTCAAAGTGAGCATTTGGGTAATTTTGAGTCACTTTTACCCATGTGCCAAATCTTGATTTTTGGCTCCCTAGAAGCAGGAAAATGACTATGATCATGCTCATTTTATGGAGATGGGATGGAGATGGAGATGGGGAGATGGAGAAGGGATGGGGAGATGGAGATGGGATGGAGATGGAGAAGGGGAGTTGGAGATAGGTTTGGGAGATAGAGATGGGATGCAGAGATGGAGATTAGATGGTAAGGGACGGAGATTTAATATAAATAAAGTAGATAGATAATAGAGATAAACTGGAGATAAATTGGGGATAAAATGGAGATAAAAAGGAGGGAAAATGGGGATAAAATGGAGGTAAAATGGAGCTAAAATAGGGACAAAGCGGAGATAAAATGGGGATAAATGGAAACAAAATGGGGCTAAAGTGGATCTAAAATTGGGATAAAGCGGGGTTAAAACGAGGATAAAATGGGGATAAAGTGGAGATAAAATTGGGATAAAATGGAGCTAAAGTGGCGATAAATGGGGATAATACAGGCATAACATGGAGATTAAGCAGAGATAAAATGTGGATAAAACAGGGATTTAATGGATGTATAATGGAGATATTATGGGGAGATAATATGGGGAGATGGGGAGAGAGATGGAGGAGACGGATGGGGAGACAGATGGGGAAGACCGATGACCAGATTGGGGAGACAGATCGGAGAAGGACATGGGATGAGGGAGATGAGGGAGAGACAGGTGGAGAGAGGAGAGAGAGGGAGATGGGGACAGGGTGGAGATGGTGGAGACAGATGAGGAGGGACATGGGATGAGGGAGATGGGGGATGAGGGATAGCAAGATGAGGGAGAGACTGATGGGGAGAGGGTGGAGATGGGGGAGACAGATGGGGAGTTGGAAACATGAATTACCTCTAAATGGTGTTGATATCACTTCCTGCAGTGAATAAACACGTTTTAAGCCCACAAAGTGAATATGTGGGTCATTTTAAGTCACTTTTACCCATGCGCCAAATCTTGAGTTTTGGCTCCCTAGAAGCATGAAAATGACTATAAATATGCTAATTTTATCTCCAAAAGGGATGATCTTCATCTGAAAGTCAAAATTAGTTGAAAGATGGAAATTGTCAAAATGGACCATTTTGGTCCTCTCAGAGCAATTTCCTCAGGTCGCTCGTCATCGATGGTTTTGCATGAAAATTCGGACCTTCCTGCATGAACATGAATTACCTCTAAATGTTGATTATATCACTTTCCGCAGTGAATAAATACATTTTAAGCCCTCAAAGTGAGCATTTGAGCCATTTTAAGTCACTTTTACCCTTGCGCCAAATCTTGAGTTTTCGCTCCCTAGAAGCATGAAAATGACTATAAATATGGTAATTTTATCTCCAAAAGTGATGATCCACATCTGAAAGTCAAAATTAGCTGGAAGATGGAAATTATCAAAACGGACCATTTTGGTCATCTCAGAGCAATTTCCTCAGGTCCTTTTGCATGAAAAATCGGACCTTCTTGCATGAACATGAATAACCTCTATGGTGTTTATATCACTTCCTGCAGTGAATAAACATGTTTAAGCCCTCAAAGTGAGCATTTGGGTAATTTTGAGTCACTTTTACCCATGTGCCAAATCTTGATTTTTGGCTCCTAGAAGCAGGAAAATGACTATGATCATGCTCATTTTATGGAGATGGGATGGAGATGGAGATGGGGAGATGGAGAAGGGATGGGGAGATGGAGATGGGATGGAGATGGAGATGGGGAGTTGGAGATAGGTTTGGGAGATAGAGATGGGATGCAGAGATGGAGATTAGATGGTAAGGGACGGAGATTTAATATAAATAAAGTATAGAGATAATAGAGATAAACTGGAGATAAATTGGGGATACAATGGAGATAAAAAGGAGGGAAAATGGGGATAAAATGGAGGTAAAATGGAGCTAAAATAGGGACAAAGCGGAGATAAAATGGGGATAAATGGAAACAAAATGGGGCTAAAGTGGATCTAAAATCGGGATAAAGCGGGGTTAAAACGAGGATAAAATGGGGCTATAGTGGGGGTAAAGTGGAGATAAAATGGGGATAAAATGGTGCTAAAGTGGCGATAAATGGGGATAATACAGGGATAACATGGAGATTAAGCAGAGATAAAATGTGGATAAAACAGGGATTTAATGGAGGTATAATGGAGATATTATGGGGAGATAATATGGGGAGATGGGGAGAGAGATGGGGGAGACGGATGGGGAGACAGATGGGGAAGACCGATGACCAGATTGGGGAGACAGATCGGAGAAGGACATGGGATGAGGGAGATGAGGGAGAGACAGGTGGAGAGAGGATAGAGAGGGAGATGGGGACAGGGTGGAGATGGTGGAGACAGATGAGGAGGGACATGGGATGAGGGAGATGGGGGATGAGGGATAGCAAGATGAGGGAGAGACTGATGGGGAGAGGGTGGAGATGGGGGAGACAGATGGGGAGTTGGAAACATGAATTACCTCTAAATGGTGTTGATATCACTTCCTGCAGTGAATAAACACGTTTTAAGCCCACAAAGTGAGCATGTGGGTCATTTTAAGTCACTTTTACCCATGCGCCAAATCTTGAGTTTTGGCTCCCTAGAAGCATGAAAATGACTATAAATATGGTAATTTTATCTCCAAAAGGGATGATCTTCATCTGAAAGTCAAAATTAGTTGAAAGATGGAAATTGTCAAAATGGACCATTTTGGTCCTCTCAGAGCAATTTCCTCAGGTCGCTCGTCATCGATGGTTTTGCATGAAAATTCTGACCTTCCTGCATGAACATGAATTACCTCTAAATGTTGATTATATCACTTTCCGCAGTGAATAAATACATTTTAAGCCCTCAAAGTGAGCATTTGAGCCATTTTAAGTCACTTTTACCCTTGCGCCAAATCTTGAGTTTTCGCTCCCTAGAAGCATGAAAATGACTATAAATATGGTAATTTTATCTCCAAAAGTGATGATCCACATCTGAAAGTCAAAATTAGTTGGAAGATGGAAATTATCAAAACGGACCATTTTGATCATCTCAGAGCAATTTCCTCAGGTCCTTTTGCATGAAAAATCGGACCTTCTTGCATGAACATGAATTACCTCTATGGTGTTTATATCACTTCCTGCAGTGAATAAACATGTTTAAGCCCTCAAAGTGAGCATTTGGGTAATTTTGAGTCACTTTTACCCATGTGCCAAATCTTGATTTTTGGCTCCCTAGAAGCAGGAAAATGACTATGATCATGCTCATTTTATGGAGATGGGATGGAGATGGAGATGGGGAGATGGAGAAGGGATGGGGAGATGGAGATGGGATGGAGATGGAGATGGGGAGTTGGAGATAGGTTTGGGAGATAGAGATGGGATGCAGAGATGGAGATTAGATGGTAAGGGACGGAGATTTAATATAAATAAAGTAGAGAGATAATAGAGATAAACTGGAGATAAATTGGGGATACAATGGAGATAAAAAGGAGGGAAAATGGGGATAAAATGGAGGTAAAATGGAGCTAAAATAGGGACAAAGCGGAGATAAAATGGGGATAAATGGAAACAAAATGGGGCTAAAGTGGATCTAAAATTGGGATAACACGGGGTTAAAATGAGGATAAAATGGGGCTATAGTGGAGATAAAGTGGAGATACAATGGGGATAAAATGGAGCTAAAGTGGCGATAAATGGGGATAATACAGGGATAACATGGAGATTAAGCAGAGATAAAATGTGGATAAAACAGGGATTTAATGGAGGTATAATGGAGATATTATGGGGAGATAATATGGGAAGATGGGGAGAGAGATGGGGGAGACGGATGGGGAGACAGATGGGGAAGACCAATGACCAGATTGGGGAGACAGATCGGAGAAGGACATGGGATGAGGGAGATGAGGGAGAGACAGGTGGAGAGAGGATAGAGAGGGAGATGGGGACAGGGTGGAGATGGTGGAGACAGATGAGGAGGGACATGAGATGAGGGAGATGGGGGATGAGGGATAGCAAGATGAGGGAGAGACTGATGGGGAGGGGGTGGAGATGGGGGAGACAGATGGGGAGTTGGAAACATGAATTACCTCTAAATGGTGTTGATATCACTTCCTGCAGTGAATAAACACGTTTTAAGCCCACAAAGTGAGCATGTGGGTCATTTTAAGTCACTTTTACCCATGCGCCAGATCTTGAGTTTTGGCTCCCTAGAAGCATGAAAATGACTATAAATATGGTAATTTTATCTCCAAAAGGGATGATCTTCATCTGAAAGTCAAAATTAGTTGAAAGATGGAAATTGTCAAAATGGACCATTTTGGTCCTCTCAGAGCAATTTCCTCAGGTCGCTCGTCATCGATGGTTTTGCATGAAAATTCGGACCTTCCTGCATGAACATGAATTACCTCTAAATGTTGATTATATCACTTCCCGCAGTGAATAAATACATTTTAAGCCCTCAAAGTGAGCATTTGAGCCATTTTAAGTCACTTTTACCCTTGCGCCAAATCTTGAGTTTTCGCTCCCTAGAAGCATGAAAATGACTATAAATATGGTAATTTTAGCTCCAAAAGTGATGATCCACATCTGAAAGTCAAAATTAGTTGGAAGATGGAAATTATCAAAACGGACCATTTTGGTCATCTCAGAGCAATTTCCTCAGGTCCTTTTGCATGAAAAATTGGACCTTCTTGCATGAACATGAATTACCTCTATGGTGTTTATATCACTTCCTGCAGTGAATAAACATGTTTTAAGCCCTCAAAGTGAGCATTTGGGTAATTTTGAGTCACTTTTACCCATGTGCAAAATCTTGATTTTTGGCTCCCTAGAAGCAGGACAATGACTATGATCATGCTCATTTTATGGAGATGGGATGGAGATGGAGATGGGGAGATGGAGAAGGGATGGGGAGATGGAGGTGGGATGGAGATGGGGAGTTGGAGATAGGATGGGGAGATAGAGATGGGATGCAGAGATGGAGATTAAATGGTAAGGGACGGAGATTTAATGTAAATAAAGTAGAGAGATAATGGAGATAAACTGGAAATAAATTGGGGATAAAGTGGAGATAAAGGAGGAAAAATGGGGATAAAATGGAGCTAAAGTGGAGCTAAAATAGGGATAAAGTGGAGATAAAATGGAAATAAAATGGGGCTAAAGTGGAGCTAAAATGGGGATTAAAATGAGGATAGAATGGGGCTATAGTGGGGATAAAGTGGAGATAAAATGGGTATAGAATGGAGCTAAAGTGGCGATAAATGGGGATAATACATGGATAACATGGATATTAGGCAGAGATAAAATGTGGATAAAACAGAGATATAATGGAGGTATAATGGAGATATTATGGGGAGATAGTATGGGGAGATGGGGAGAGAGATGGGGGAGACGGATGGGGAGACAGATGGGGAAGACCGATGACCAGAATGGGGAGACAGATCGGAGAAGGACATGGGTTGAGGGAGATGAGGGAGAGACAGGTGGAGAGAGGATAGAGAGGGAGATGGGGACAGGGTGGAGATGGTGGAGACAGATGAGGAGGAACATGGGATGAGGGAGATGGGGGATGAGGGATAGCAAGATGAGGGAGAGACTGATGGGGAGAGGGTGGAGATGGGGGAGACAGATGGGGAGTTGGAAACATGAATTACCTCTAAATGGTGTTGATATCACTTCCTGCAGTGAATAAACACGTTTTAAGCCCACAAAGTGAGCATGTGGGTCATTTCAAGTCACTTTTACCCATGCGCCAAATCTTGAGTTTTGGCTCCCTAGAAGCTTGAAAATGACTATAAATATGGTAATTTTATCTCCAAAAGGGATGATCCAAATCTAAAAGTCAAAATTAGTTGAAAGATGGAAATTGTCAAAATGGACCATTTTGGTCCTCTCAGAGCAATTTCCTCAGGTCGCTCGTCATCGATGGTTTTGCATGAAAATTCAGACCTTCCTGCATGAACATGAATTACCTCTAAATGTTGATTATATCACTTCCCGCAGTGAATAAACACATTTTAAGCCCTCAAAGTGAGCATTTGAGCCATTTTAAGTCACTTTTACCCTTGCGCCAAATCTTGAGTTTTCACTCCCTAGAAGCATGAAAATGACTATAAATATGGTAATTTTATCTCCAAAAGTGATGATCCACATCTGAAAGTCAAAATTAGTTGGAAGATGGAAATTATCAAAACGGACCATTTTGGTCATCTCAGAGCAATTTCCTCAGGTCCTTTTGCATGAAAAATCGGACCTTCTTGCATGAACATGATTTACCTCTATGTTGTTTATATCACTTCCTGCAGTGAATAAACATGTTTAAGCCCTCAAAGTGAGCATTTGGGTAATTTTTAGTCACTTTTACCCATGTGCCAAATCTTGATTTTTGGCTTCCTAGAAGCAGGAAAATGACTATGATCATGCTCATTTTATGGAGATGGGATGGAGATGGAGATGGGGAGATGGAGAAGGGATGGGGAGATAGAGGTGGGATGGAGATGGGGAGTTGGAGATAGGATGGGGAGATAGAGATGGGATGCAGAGATGGAGATTAAATGGTAAGGGACGGAGATTTAATGTAAATAAAGTAGAGAGATAATGGAGATAAACTGGAAATAAATTGGGGATAAAGTGGAGATAAAGGAGGAAAAATGGGGATAAAATGGAGCTAAAGTGGAGCTAAAATAGGGATAAAGTGGAGATAAAATGGAAATAAAGTGGAGATAAAATGGGGATAAAGTGGGGGTTAAAATGAGGATAGAATGGGGCTATAGTGGGGATAAATTGGAGATAAATGGGGATAGAATGGAGCTAAAGAGGCGATAAATGGGGATAATACAGGGATAATATGGATATTAAGCAGAGATAAAATGTGGATAAAACAGAGATATAATGGAGGTATAATGGAGATATTATGGGGAGATAATATGGGGAGATGGGGAGAGAGATGGGGGAGACGGATGGGGAGACAGATGGGGAAGACCGATGACCAGAATGGGGAGACAGATCGGAGAAGGACATGGGTTGAGGGAGATGAGGGAGAGACAGGTGGAGAGAGGATAGAGAGGGAGATGGGGACAGGGTGGAGATGGTGGAGACAGATGAGGAGGAACATGGGATGAGGGAGATGGGGGATGAGGGATAGCAAGATGAGGGAGAGACTGATGGGGAGAGGGTGGAGATGGGGGAGACAGATGGGGAGTTGGAAACATGAATTACCTCTAAATGGTGTTGATATCACTTCCTGCAGTGAATAAACACGTTTTAAGCCCACAAAGTGAGCATGTGGGTCATTTCAAGTCACTTTTACCCATGCGCCAAATCTTGAGTTTTGGCTCCCTAGAAGCATGAAAATGACTATAAATATGGTAATTTTATCTCCAAAAGGGATGATCCAAATCTAAAAGTCAAAATTCGTTGAAAGATGGAAATTGTCAAAATGGACCATTTTGGTCCTCTCAGAGCAATTTCCTCAGGTCGCTCGTCATCGATGGTTTTGCATGAAAATTCCGACCTTCCTGCATGAACATGAATTACCTCTAAATGTTGATTATATCACTTCCCGCAGTGAATAAACACATTTTAAGCCCTCAAAGTGAGCATTTGAGCCATTTTAAGTCACTTTTACCCTTGCGCCAAATCTTGAGTTTTCGCTCCCTAGAAGCATGAAAATGACTATAAATATGGTAATTTTATCTCCAAAAGTGATGATCCACATCTGAAAGTCAAAATTAGTTGTAAGATGGAAATTGTCAAAATGGACCATTTTGGTCCTCTCAGAGCAATTTCCTCAGGTCGCTCGTCATCGATGGTTTTGCATGAAAATTCAGACCTTCCTGCATGAACATGAATTACCTCTAAATATTGATTATATCACTTCCCTCAGTGAATAAACACATTTTAAGCCCTCAAAGTGAGCATTTGAGCCATTTTAAGTCACTTTTACCCTTGCGCCAAATCTTGAGTTTTCGCTCCCTAGAAGCATGAAAATGACTATAAATATGGTAATTTTGTCTCCAAAAGTGATGATCCAAATCTGAAAGTCAAAATTAGTTGTAAGATGGAAATAATCAAAACGGACCATTTTGGTCATCTCAGAGCAATTTCCTCAGGTCCTTTTGCATGAAAAATTGGACCTTCTTGCATGAACATGAATTACCTCTATGGTGTTTATATCACTTCCTGCAGTGAATAAACATGTTTTAAGCCCTCAAAGTGAGCATTTGGGTAATTTTGAGTCACTTTTACCCATGTGCAAAATCTTGATTTTTGGCTCCCTAGAAGCAGGAAAATGACTATGATCATGCTCATTTTATGGAGATGGGATGGAGATGGAGATGGGGAGATGGAGAAGGGATGGGGAGATGGAGGTGGGATGGAGAGGGGGAGTTGGAGATAGGATGGGGAGATAGAGATGGGATGCAGAGATGGAGATTAGATGGTTAGGGACGGAGATTTAGTGTAAATAAAGTAGAGAGATAATGGAGATAAACTGGAGATAAATTGGGGATAAAATGGACATAAAGAAGGAAACACGGGGATAAAACGGAGCTAAAGTGGAGCTAAAGTGGAGCTAAAATAGGGATAAAGTGGAGATAAAATGGGAATACAATGGGGCTAAAGTGGAGCTAAAATGGGGATAAAGTGGGGTTAAAACGATGATAGAATGGGGCTATAGTGGGGATAAAGTGGAGATAAAATGGGGATAGAATGGAGCTAAAGTGGCGATAAATGGGGATAATACAGGGATAACATGGATATTAGGCAGAGATAAAATGTGGATAAAACAGAGATATAATGGAGGTATAATGGAGATATTATGAGGAGATAATATGGGGAGATGGGGAGAGAGATGGGGAAGACAGATGGGAGACAGATGGGGAAGACCGATGACCAGAATGGGGAGACAGATCGGAGAAGGACATGGGTTGAGGGAGATGAGGGAGAGACAGGTGGAGAGAGGATAGAGAGGGAGATGGGGACAGGGTGGAGATGGTGGAGACAGATGAGGAGGAACATGGGATGAGGGAGATGGGGGATGAGGGATAGCAAGATGAGGGAGAGACTGATGGGGAGAGGGTGGAGGTGGGGGAGACAGATGGGGAGTTGGAAACCTGAATTACCTCTAAATGGTGTTGATATCACTTCCTGCAGTGAAAAAACACGTTTTAAGCCCACAAAGTGAGCATGTGGGTCATTTTAAGTCACTTTTACCCATGCGCCAAATCTTGAGTTTTGGCTCCCTAGAAGCATAAAAATTACTATAAATATGGTAATTTTATCTCCAAAAGGGATGATCCACATCTGAAAGTCAAAATTAGTTGAATGATGGAATTTTTTTTCAAAACGGACCATTTTGGTCATCTCAGAGCAATTTCCTCAGGTCCAAGGTTATCGATCATTTTGCATGAAAAATTGGACCTTCTTGCATGACCATGAATTACCTCTAAATGTTGATTATATCACTTCCCGCAGTGAATAAACACATTTTAAGCCCTCAAAGTGAGCATTTGAGCCATTTTAAGTCACTTTTACCCTTGCGCCAAATCTTGAGTTTTCGCTCCCTAGAAGCATGAAAATGACTATAAATATGGTAATTTTATCTCCAAAAGTGATGATCCACATCTGAAAGTCAAAATTAGTTGGAAGATGGAAATTATCAAAACGGACCATTTTGGTCATCTCAGAGCAATTTCCTCAGGTCCTTTTGCATGAAAAATTGGACCTTCTTGCATGAACATGAATTACCTCTATGGTGTTTATATCACTTACTGCAGTGAATAAACATGTTTAAGCCCTCAAAGTGAGCATTTGGGTAATTTTGAGTCACTTTTACCCATGTGCAAAATCTTGATTTTTGGCTCCCTAGAAGCAGGAAAATTACTATGATCATGCTCATTTTATGGAGATGGGATGGAGATGGAGATGGAGATGGGGAGATGGAGAAGGGATGGGGAGATGGAGGTGGGATGGAGAGGGGGAGTTGGAGATAGGATGGGGAGATAGAGATGGGATGCAGAGATGGAGATTAGATGGTAAGGGACGGAGATTTAGTGTAAATAAAGTAGAGAGATAATGGAGATAAACTGGAGATAAATTGGGGATAAAATGGAGATAAAGAAGGAAACACTGGGATAAAACGGAGCTAAAGTGGAGCTAAAGTGGAGCTAAAATAGGGATAAAGTGGAGATAAAATGGAAATAAAATGGGGCTAAAGTGGAGCTAAAATGGGGATAAAATGGGGATTAAAATGAGGATAGAATGGGGCTATAGTGGGGATAAAGTGGAGATAAAATGGGGATAGAATGGAGCTAAAGCGGCGATAAATGGGGATAATAAATGGATAACATGGATATTAAGCAGAGATAAAATGTGGATAAAACAGAGATATAATGGAGGTATAATGGAGATATTATGGGGAGATAGTATGGGGAGATGGGGAGAGAGATGGGGGAGACGGATGGGGAGACAGATGGGGAAGACCAATGACCAGAATGGGGAGACAGATCAGAGAAGGACATGGGTTGAGGGAGATGAGGGAGAGACAGGTGGAGAGAGGATAGAGAGGGAGATGGGGACAGGGTGGAGATGGTGGAGACAGATGAGGAGGAACATGGGATGAGGGAGATGGGGGATGAGGGATAGCAAGATGAGGGAGAGACTGATGGGGAGAGGGTGGAGATGGGGGAGACAGATGGGGAGTTGGAAACATGAATTACCTCTAAATGGTGTTGATATCACTTCCTGCAGTGAATAAACACGTTTTAAGCCCACAAAGTGAGCATGTGGGTCATTTCAAGTCACTTTTACCCATGCGCCAAATCTTGAGTTTTGGCTCCCTAGAAGCATGAAAATGACTATAAATATGGTAATTTTATCTCCAAAAGGGATGATCCAAATCTAAAAGTCAAAATTAGTTGAAAGATGGAAATTGTCAAAATGGACCATTTTGGTCCTCTCAGAGCAATTTCCTCAGGTCGCTCGTCATCGATGGTTTTGCATGAAAATTCAGACCTTCCTGCATGAACATGAATTACCTCTAAATGTTGATTATATCACTTCCCGCAGTGAATAAACACATTTTAAGCCCTCAAGGTGAGCATTTGAGCCATTTTAAGTCACTTTTACCCTTGCGCCAAATCTTTAGTTTTGGCTCCCTTGAAGCATGAAAATGACTATAAATATGGTAATTTTATCTCCAAAAGGGATGATCCAAATCTAAAAGTCAAAATTAGTTGAAAGATGGAAATTGTCAAAATGGACCATTTTGGTCCTCTCAGAGCAATTTCCTCAGGTCGCTCGTCATCGATGGTTTTGCATGAAAATTCCGACCTTCCTGCATGAACATGAATTACCTCTAAATGTTGATTATATCACTTCCCGCAGTGAATAAACACATTTTAAGCCCTCAAAGTGAGCATTTGAGCCATTTTAAGTCACTTTTACCCTTGCGCCAAATCTTGAGTTTTCGCTCCCTAGAAGCATGAAAATGACTATAAATATGGTAATTTTATCTCCAAAAGTGATGATCCACAACTGAAAGTCAAAATTAGTTGGAAGATGGAAATTATCAAAACGGACCATTTTGGTCATCTCAGAGCAATTACCTCAGGTCCTTTTGCATGAAAAATCGGACCTTCTTGCATGAACATGATTTACCTCTATGGTGTTTATATCACTTCCTGCAGTGAATAAACATGTTTAAGCCCTCAAAGTGAGCATTTGGGTAATTTTTAGTCACTTTTACCCATGTGCCAAATCTTGATTTTTGGCTCCCTAGAAGCAGGAAAATGACTATGATCATGCTCATTTTATGGAGATGGGATGGAGATGGAGATGGGGAGATGGAGAAGGGATGGGGAGATAGAGATGGGATGCAGAGATGGAGATTAAATGGTAAGGGACGGAGATTTAATGTAAATAAAGTAGAGAGATAATGGAGATAAACTGGAAATAAATTGGGGATAAAGTGGAGATAAAGGAGGAAAAATGGGGATAAAGTGGAGCTAAAATAGGGATAAAGTGGAGATAAAATGGAAATAAAATGGGGCTAAAGTGGAGCTAAAATGGGGATTAAAATGAGGATAGAATGGGGCTATAGTGGGGATAAAGTGGAGATACAATGGGTATAGAATGGAGCTAAAGTGGCGATAAATGGGGATAATACATGGATAACATGGATATTAAGCAGAGATAAAATGTGGATAAAACAGAGATATAATGGAGGTATAATGGAGATATTATGGGAAGATAGTATGGGGAGATGGGGAGAGAGATGGGGGAGACGGATGGGGAGACAGATGGGGAAGACCGATGACCAGAATGGGGAGACAGATCGGAGAAGGACATGGGTTGAGGGAGATGAGGGAGAGACAGGTGGAGAGAGGATAGAGAGGGAGATGGGGACAGGGTGGAGATGGTGGAGACAGATGAGGAGGAACATGGGATGAGGGAGATGGGGGATGAGGGATAGCAAGATGAGGGAGAGACTGATGGGGAGAGGGTGGAGATGGGGGAGACAGATGGGGAGTTGGAAACATGAATTACCTCTAAATGGTGTTGATATCACTTCCTGCAGTGAATAAACACGTTTTAAGCCCACAAAGTGAGCATGTGGGTCATTTCAAGTCACTTTTACCCATGCGCCAAATCTTGAGTTTTGGCTCCCTAGAAGCATGAAAATGACTATAAATATGGTAATTTTATCTCCAAAAGGGATGATCCAAATCTAAAAGTCAAAATTAGTTGAAAGATGGAAATTGTCAAAATGGACCATTTTGGTCCTCTCAGAGCAATTTCCTCAGGTCGCTCGTCATCGATGGTTTTGCATGAAAATTCCGACCTTCCTGCATGAACATGAATTACCTCTAAATGTTGATTATATCACTTCCCGCAGTGAATGAACACATTTTAAGCCCTCAAAGTGAGCATTTGAGCCATTTTAAGTCACTTTTACCCTTGCGCCAAATCTTGTGTTTTCGCTCCCTAGAAGCATGAAAATGACTATAAATATGGTAATTTTATCTCCAAAAGTGATGATCCACATCTGAAAGTCAAAATTAGTTGTAAGATGGAAATTGTCAAAATGGACCATTTTGGTCCTCTCAGAGCAATTTCCTCAGGTCGCTCGTCATCGATGGTTTTGCATGAAAATTCAGACCTTCCTTCATGAACATGAATTACCTCTAAATATTGATTATATCACTTCCCGCAGTGAATGAACACATTTTAAGCCCTCAAAGTGAGCATTTGAGCCATTTTAAGTCACTTTTACCCTTGCGCCAAATCTTGTGTTTTCGCTCCCTAGAAGCATGAAAATGACTATAAATATGGTAATTTTATCTCCAAAAGTGATGATCCACATCTGAAAGTCAAAATTAGTTGTAAGATGGAAATTGTCAAAATGGACCATTTTGGTCCTCTCAGAGCAATTTCCTCAGGTCGCTCGTCATCGATGGTTTTGCATGAAAATTCAGACCTTCCTTCATGAACATGAATTACCTCTAAATATTGATTATATCACTTCCTGCAGTGAATAAACATGTTTAAGCCCTCAAAGTGAGCATTTGGGTAATTTTTAGTCACTTTTACCCATGTGCCAAATCTTGATTTTTGGCTCCCTAGAAGCAGGAAAATGACTATGATCATGCCCATTTTATGGAGATGGGATGGAGATGGAGATGGAGATGGGGAGATGGAGAAGGGATGGGGAGATGGAGGTGGGATGGAGAGGGGGAGTTGGAGATAGGATGGGGAGATAGAGATGGGATGCAGAGATGGAGATTAGATGGTAAGGGACGGAGATTTAGTGTAAATAAAGTAGAGAGATAATGGAGATAAACTGGAGATAAATTGGGGATAAAATGGAGATAAAGAAGGAAACATGGGAATAAAACGGAGCTAAAGTGGAGCTAAAATAGGGATAAAGAGGGGATAAAATGGGAATAAAATGGGGCTAAAGTGGAGCTAAAGTGGGGGTTAAAACGGGGATAGAATGGGGCTATAGTGGGGATAAAGTGGAGATAAAATGGGGATAGAATGGAGCTAAAGTGGCGATAAATGGGGATAATACAGGGATAACATGGATATTAGGCAGAGATAAAATGTGGATAAAACAGAGATATAATGGAGGTATAATGGAGATATTATGAGGAGATAATATGGGGAGATGGGGAGAGAGATGGGGAAGACAGATGGGGAGACAGATGGGGAAGACCGATGACCAGAATGGGGAGACAGATCGGAGAAGGACATGGGTTGAGGGAGATGAGGGAGAGACAGGTGGAGAGAGGATAGAGAGGGAGATGGGGACAGGGTGGAGATGGTGGAGACAGATGAGGAGGAACATGGAATGAGGGAGATGGGGGATGAGGGATAGCAAGATGAGGGAGAGACTGATGGGGAGAGGGTGGAGATGGGGGAGACAGATGGGGAGTTGGAAACCTGAATTACCTCTAAATGGTGTTGATATCACTTCCTGCAGTGAAAAAACACGTTTTAAGCCCACAAAGTGAGCATGTGGGTCATTTTAAGTCACTTTTACCCATGCGCCAAATCTTGAGTTTTGGCTCCCTAGAAGCATAAAAATGACTATAAATATGGTAATTTTATCTCCAAAAGGGATGATCCACATCTGAAAGTCAAAATTAGTTGAATGATGGAATTTTTTTTCAAAACGGACCATTTTGGTCATCTCAGAGCAATTTCCTCAGGTCCAAGGTTATCGATCATTTTGCATGAAAAATTGGACCTTCTTGCATGACCATGAATTACCTCTAAATGGTGATTATATCACTTCCCGCAGTGAATAAACACATTTTAAGCCCTAAAAGTGAGCTTTTGAGTCATTTTAATTCACTTTTACCCTTGCGCCAAATCTTGAATTTTGGCTTCCTAGAAGCTTGAAAATGACTATAAACATGCTCATTTTAGCACCAAAAGTGATGATCCACATCTGAAAGTCCAAATTAGTTGAAAGATGGACATTTTCAAAACGGACCATTTCGGTCTTCTCAGAGCAATTTCCTCAGGTCGCAGGTCATCGGTCATTTTGCATAAAAAATCGGACCTTCTCGCATGAACATGAATTACCTCTAAATGGTGTTTATATCACTTCCCGCAGTGAATAAACATGTTTAAAGCCCTCAAAGTGCGGATTTGGGTCATTTTAAGTCACTTTTACCCATGCGCCAAATCTTGAGTTTTGGCTCCCTAGAAGCAGGAAATTGACTATGATCATGCTCATTTTATGGAGATGGGATGGAGATGGAGATGGGGAGATGGAGAAGGGATGGGGAGATGGAGGTGGGATGGAGATGGGGAGTTGGAGATAGGATGGGGAGATAGAGATGGGATGCAGAGATGGAGATTAGATGGTAAGGGACGGAGATTTAATGTAAATAAAGTAGAGAGATAATGGAGATAAACTGGCGATAAATTGGGGATAAAATAGAGATAAAGGAGGGAAAATGGAGATAAAACTGAGCTAAAGTGGAGCTAAAATAGGGCTAAAGTGGAGATAAAATGGGGATAAAATAGCAATAAAAGGGGGCTAAAGTGGAGCTAAAATGGAGATGAAGTGGGGGTTAAAACGAGGATAGAATGGGGCTATAGTGGGGATAAAGTGGAGATAAAATGGGGATAGAATGGAGCTAAAGTGGCGGTAAATGGGGATAATACAGGGATAACATGGAGATTAAGCAGAGATAAAATGTGGATAAAAAAGGGATTTAATGGAGGTATAATGGAGATATTGTGGGGAGATAATATGGGGAGATGGGGAGAGAGAGATGGGGGAGACGGATTGGGAGACAGATGGGGAAGACCGATGACCAGATTGGGGAGACAGATCGGAGAAGGACAAGGGATGAGGGAGATGAGGGAGAGACAGGTGAAGAGAGGATAGAGAGGGAGATGGGGACAGGGTGGAGATGGTGGAGACAGATGAGGAGGGACATGGGATGAGGGAGATGGGGGATGAGGGATAGCAAGATGAGGGAGAGACTGATGGGGAGAGGGTGGAGATAGGGGAGACAGATGGGGAGTTGGAAACATGAATTACCTCTAAATGGTGTTGATATCACTACCTGCAGTGAATAAACACGTTTTAAGCCCACAAAGTGAGCATGTGGGTCATTTTAAGTCACTTTTACCCATGCGCCAAATCTTGAGTTTTGGCTCCCTAGAAGCATGAAAATGACTATAAATATGGTAATTTTATCTCCAAAAGGGATGATCTTCATCTGAAAGTCAAAAGTAGTTGAAAGATGGAAATTGTCAAAATGGACCATTTTGGTCCTCTCAGAGCAATTTCCTCAGGTCGTAGGTCATCGGTCGTTTTGCATAAAAAAATCGGACCTTCTCGCATGAACATGAATTACCTCTAAATGTTGATTATATCACTTCCCGCAGTGAATAAACACATTTTAAGCCCTCAAAGTGAGCATTTGAGCCATTTTAATTCACTTTTACCCTTGCGCCAAATCTTGAGTTTTCGCTCCCTAGAAGCTTGAAAATTACTATAAACATGCTCATTTTAGCTCCAAAAGTGATGATCCACATCTGAAAGTCAAAATTAGTTGAAAGATGGAAATTTTCAAAACGGACCATTTTGGTCTTCTCAGAGCAATTTCCTCAGGTCGTAGGTCATCGGTCGTTTTGCATAAAAAATCGGACTTTCTCGCATGAACATGAATTACCTCTAAATGGTGTTTATATCACTTCCCGCAGTGAATAACCATGTTTAAAACCCTCAAAGTGCGGATTTGGGTCATTTTAAGTCACTTTTACCCATGCACCAAATCTTGAGTTTTGGCTCCCTAGAAGCATGAAAATTACTATAAATATGGTAATTTTATCTCCAAAAGTGATGATCCACATCTGAAAGTCAAAATTAGTTGTAAGATGGAAATTATCAAAACGGACCATTTTGGTCATCTCAGAGCAATTTCCTCAGGTCCTTTTGCATGAAAAATCGGACCTTCTTGCATAAACATGATTTACCTCTATGGTGTTTATATCACTTCCTGCAGTGAATAAACATGTTTTAAGCCCTCAAAGTGAGCATTTGGGTAATTTTGAGTCACTTTTACCCATGTGCCAAATCTTGATTTTTGGCTCCCTAGAAGCAGGAAAATGACTATGATCATGCTCATTTTATGGAGATGGGATCGGGATGGAGATGGGGAGATGGAGAAGGGATGGGGAGATGGAGGTGGGATGGAGATGGGGAGTTGGAGATAGGATGGGGAGATAGAGATGGGATGCAGAGATGGAGATTAGATGGTAAGGGACGGAGATTTAATGTAAATAAAGTAGAGAGATAATGGAGATAAACTGGAGATAAATTGGGGATAAAGTGGAGATAAAGGAGAAAAATGAGGATAAAATGGAGCTAAAATAGGGATAAAGTGGAGATAAAATGGGGGATAAAATGGAAATAAAATGGGGCTAAAGTGGAGCTAAAATATGGATAAAGTGGGGGTTAAAACGAGGATCGAATGGGGCTATAGTGGGGATAAAGTGGAGATAAAATGGGGATAGAATGGAGCTAAAGTGGCGATAAATGGGGATAATACAGGGATAACATGGATATTAAGCAGAGATAAAACGTGGATAAAACAGAGATATAATGGAGGTATAATGGAGATATTATGGGGAGATAATATGGGGAGATGGGGAGAGAGATGGGGGAGACGGATGGGGAGACAGATGGGGAAGACCGATGACCAGAATGGGGAGAAAGATCGGAGAAGGGACATGGGATGAGGGAGATGAGGGAGAGACAGGTGGAGAGAGGATAGAGAGGAAGATGGGGACAGGGTGGAGATGGTGGAGACAGATGAGGAGGGACATGGGATGAGGGAGATGGGGGATGAGTGATAGCAAGATGAGGGAGAGACTGATGGGGAGAGGTTGGAGATGGGGGAGACAGATGGGGAGTTGGAAACAGGAATTACCTCTAAATGGTGTTTATATCACTTCCTGCAGTGAATAAACATGTTTAAGCCCTCAAAGTGAGCATTTGGGTAATTTTGAGTCACTTTTACCCATGTGCCAAATCTTGATTTTTGGCTCCCTAGAAGCAGGAAAATGACTATGATCATGCTCATTTTATGGAGATGGGATGGAGATGGACATGGGGAGATGGAGAAGGGATGGGGAGATGGAGATGGGATGGAGATGGAGATGGGGAGTTGGAGATAGGTTTGGGAGATAGAGATGGGATGCAGAGATGGAGATTAGATGGTAAGGGACGGAGATTTAATGTAAATAAAGTAGAGAGATAATGGAGATAAACTGGAGATAAATTGGGGATAAAATGGAGATAAAAAGGAGGGAAAATGGGGATAAAATGGAGCTAAAGTGGAGCTAAAATAGGGAAAAAGCAGAAATAAAATGGGGCTAATGCGGAGCTAATATGGGGTTAAAACGAGGATAAAATGGGGCTATAGTGGAGATAAAATGGGGATACAATGGAGCTAAAGTGGCGATAAATGGGGATAATACAGGGATAACATGGAGGTTAAGCAGAGATAAAATGTGGGTTAAACAGGGATTTAATGGAGGTATAATGGAGATATTATGGGGAGATAATATGGGGAGATGGGGAGAGAGATGGGGAGACGGATGGGGAGACAGATGGGGAAGACCGATGACCAGATTGGGGAGACAGATCGGAGAAGGACATGGGAGGAGGGAGAGGAGGGAGAGACAGGTGGAGAGAGGATAGAGAGGGAGATGGGGACAGGGTGGAGATGGTGGAGACAGATGAGGAGGGACATGGGATGAGGGAGATGGGGGATGAGGGATAGCAAGATGAGGGAGAGACTGATGGGGAAAGGGTGGAGATGGGGGAGACAGATGGGGAGTTGGAAACATGAATTACCTCTAAATGGTGTTGATATCACTTCCTGCAGTGAATAAACACGTTTTAAGCCCACAAAGTGAGCATGTGGGTCATTTTAAGTCACTTTTACCCATGCGCCAAATCTTGAGTTTTGGCTCCCTGGAAGCATGAAAATGACTATAATTATGGTAATTTTATCTCCAAAAGGGATGATCTTCATCTGAAAGTCAAAATTAGTTGAAAGATGGAAACTGTCAAAATGGACCATTTTGGTCCTCTCAGAGCAATTTCCTCAGGTCGCTCGTCATCGATGGTTTTGCATGAAAATTCCGACCTTCCTGCATGAACATGAATGACCTCTAAATGTTGATTATATCACTTCCCGCAGTGAATAAACACATTTTAAGCGCTCAAAGTGAGCATTTGATCCATTTTAAGTCACTTTTCCCTTGCGCTAAATCTTGAGTTTTCGCTCCCTAGAAGCTTGAAAATTACTATAAACATGCTCATTTTAGCTCCAAAAGTGATGATCCACATCTGAAAGTCAAAATTAGTTGAAAGATGGAAATTTTCAAAACGGACCATTTTGGTCTTCTCAGAGCAATTTCCTCAGGTCGCAGGTCATCGGTCGTTTTGCATAAAAAATCGGACCTTCTCGCATGAACATGAATTACCTCTAAATGGTGTTTATATCCCTTCCCGCAGTGAATAAACATGTTTAAAACCCTCAAAGTGCGGATTTGGGTCATTTTGAGTCACTTTTACCCATGCGCCAAATCTTGAGTTTTGGCTCCCTAGAAGCATGAAAATGACTATAAATATGGTAATTTTATCTCCAAAAGTGATGATCCACATCTGAAAGTCAAAATTAGTTGTAAGATGGAAATTATCAAAACGGACCATTTTGGTCATCTCAGAGCAATTTCCTCAGGTCCTTTTGCATGAAAAATAGGACCTTCTTGCAGGAACATGATTTACCTCTATGGTGTTTATATCACTTCCTGCAGTGAATAAACATGTTTTAAGCCCTCAAAGTGAGCATTTGGGTAATTTTGAGTCACTTTTACCCATGTGCCAAATCTTGATTTTTGGCTCCCTAGAAGCAGGAAAATGACTATGATCATGCTCATTTTATGGAGATGGGATCGAGATGGAAATGGGGAGATGGAGAAGGGATGGGGAGATGGAGGTGGGATGGAGATGGGGAGTTGGAGATAGGATGGGGAGATAGAGATGGGATGCAGAGATGGAGATTAGATGGTAAGGGACGGAGATTTAATGTAAATAAAGTAGAGAGATAATGGAGATAAACTGGAGATAAATTGGGGATAAAATGGAGATAGAGGAGGAAAAATGAGGATAAAATGGAGCTAAAATAGGGATAAAGTGGAGATAAAATGGGGGATAAAATGGAAATAAAATGGGGCTAAAGTGGAGCTAAAATATGGATAAAGTGGGGGTTAAAACGAGGATAGAATGGGGCTATAGTGGGGATAAAGTGGAGGTAAAATGGGGATAGAATGGAGCTAAAGTGGCGATAAATGGGGATAATACAGGGATAACATGGAGATTAAGCAGAGATAAAATGTGGATAAAACCGGGATTTAATGGAGGTATAATGGAGATATTGTGGGGAGATAATATGGGGAGATGGGGAGAGAGATGGGGGAGACGGATGGGGAGACAGATGGGGAAGACCGATGACCAGATTGGGGAGACAGATCGGAGAAGGACAAGGGATGAGGGAGATGAGGGAGAGACAGGTGGAGAGAGGATAGAGAGGGAGATGGGGACAGGGTGGAGATGGTGGAGACAGATGAGGAGGGACATGGGATGAGGGAGATGGGGGATGAGGGATAGCAAGATGAGGGAGAGACTGATGGGGAGAGGGTGGAGATGGGGGAGACAGATGGGGAGTTGGAAACATGAATTACCTCTAAATGGTGTTGATATCACTTCCTGCAGTGAATAAACACGTTTTAAGCCCACAAAGTGAGCATGTGGGTCATTTTAAGTCACTTTTACCCATGCGCCAAATCTTGAGTTTTGGCTCCCTAGTAGCATGAAAATGACTATAAATATGGTAATTTTATCTCCAAAAGGGATGATCTTCATCTGAAAGTCAAAATTAGTTGAAAGATGGAAATTGTCAAAATGGACCATTTTGGTCCTCTCAGAGCAATTTCCTTAGGTCGCTCGTCATCAATGGTTTTGCATGAAAATTCGGACCTTCCTGCATGAACATGAATTACCTCTAAATGTTGATTATATCACTTCCCGCAGTGAATAAATACATTTTAAGCCCTCAAAGTGAGCATTTGAGCCATTTTAAGTCACTTTTACCCTTGCGCCAAATCTTGAGTTTTCGCTCCCTAGAAGCATGAAAATGACTATAAATATGGTAATTTTATCTCCAAAAGTGATGATCCACATCTGAAAGTCAAAATTAGTTGGAAGATGGAAATTATCAAAACGGACCATTTTGGTCATCTCAGAGCAAATTCCTCAGGTCCTTTTACATGAAAAATCGGACCTTCTTGCATGAACATGAATTACCTCTATGGTGTTTATATCACTTCCTGTAGTGAATAAACATGTTTAAGCCCTCAAAGTGAGCATTTGGGTAATTTTGAGTCACTTTTACCCATGTGCCAAATCTTGATTTTTGGCTCCCTAGAAGCAGGAAAATGACTATGATCATGCTCATTTTATGGAGATGGGATGGAGATGGAGATGGGGAGATGGAGAAGGGATGGGGAGATGGAGATGGGATGGAGATGGAGAAGGGGAGTTGGAGATAGGTTTGGGAGATAGAGATGGGATGCAGAGATGGAGATTAGATGGTAAGGGACGGAGATTTAATATAAATAAAGTAGATAGATAATAGAGATAAACTGGAGATAAATTGGGGATAAAATGGAGATAAAAAGGAGGGAAAATGGGGATAAAATGGAGGTAAAATGGAGCTAAAATAGGGACAAAGCGGAGATAAAATGGGGATAAATGGAAACAAAATGGGGCTAAAGTGGATCTAAAATTGGGATAAAGCGGGGTTAAAACGAGGATAAAATGGGGATAAAGTGGAGATAAAATTGGGATAAAATGGAGCTAAAGTGGCGATAAATGGGGATAATACAGGCATAACATGGAGATTAAGCAGAGATAAAATGTGGATAAAACAGGGATTTAATGGATGTATAATGGAGATATTATGGGGAGATAATATGGGGAGATGGGGAGAGAGATGGAGGAGACGGATGGGGAGACAGATGGGGAAGACCGATGACCAGATTGGGGAGACAGATCGGAGAAGGACATGGGATGAGGGAGATGAGGGAGAGACAGGTGGAGAGAGGAGAGAGAGGGAGATGGGGACAGGGTGGAGATGGTGGAGACAGATGAGGAGGGACATGGGATGAGGGAGATGGGGGATGAGGGATAGCAAGATGAGGGAGAGACTGATGGGGAGAGGGTGGAGATGGGGGAGACAGATGGGGAGTTGGAAACATGAATTACCTCTAAATGGTGTTGATATCACTTCCTGCAGTGAATAAACACGTTTTAAGCCCACAAAGTGAGCATGTGGGTCATTTTAAGTCACTTTTACCCATGCGCCAAATCTTGAGTTTTGGCTCCCTAGAAGCATGAAAATGACTATAAATATGCTAATTTTATCTCCAAAAGGGATGATCTTCATCTGAAAGTCAAAATTAGTTGAAAGATGGAAATTGTCAAAATGGACCATTTTGGTCCTCTCAGAGCAATTTCCTCAGGTCGCTCGTCATCGATGGTTTTGCATGAAAATTCGGACCTTCCTGCATGAACATGAATTACCTCTAAATGTTGATTATATCACTTTCCGCAGTGAATAAATACATTTTAAGCCCTCAAAGTGAGCATTTGAGCCATTTTAAGTCACTTTTACCCTTGCGCCAAATCTTGAGTTTTCGCTCCCTAGAAGCATGAAAATGACTATAAATATGGTAATTTTATCTCCAAAAGTGATGATCCACATCTGAAAGTCAAAATTAGCTGGAAGATGGAAATTATCAAAACGGACCATTTTGGTCATCTCAGAGCAATTTCCTCAGGTCCTTTTGCATGAAAAATCGGACCTTCTTGCATGAACATGAATAACCTCTATGGTGTTTATATCACTTCCTGCAGTGAATAAACATGTTTAAGCCCTCAAAGTGAGCATTTGGGTAATTTTGAGTCACTTTTACCCATGTGCCAAATCTTGATTTTTGGCTCCTAGAAGCAGGAAAATGACTATGATCATGCTCATTTTATGGAGATGGGATGGAGATGGAGATGGGGAGATGGAGAAGGGATGGGGAGATGGAGATGGGATGGAGATGGAGATGGGGAGTTGGAGATAGGTTTGGGAGATAGAGATGGGATGCAGAGATGGAGATTAGATGGTAAGGGACGGAGATTTAATATAAATAAAGTATAGAGATAATAGAGATAAACTGGAGATAAATTGGGGATACAATGGAGATAAAAAGGAGGGAAAATGGGGATAAAATGGAGGTAAAATGGAGCTAAAATAGGGACAAAGCGGAGATAAAATGGGGATAAATGGAAACAAAATGGGGCTAAAGTGGATCTAAAATCGGGATAAAGCGGGGTTAAAACGAGGATAAAATGGGGCTATAGTGGGGGTAAAGTGGAGATAAAATGGGGATAAAATGGTGCTAAAGTGGCGATAAATGGGGATAATACAGGGATAACATGGAGATTAAGCAGAGATAAAATGTGGATAAAACAGGGATTTAATGGAGGTATAATGGAGATATTATGGGGAGATAATATGGGGAGATGGGGAGAGAGATGGGGGAGACGGATGGGGAGACAGATGGGGAAGACCGATGACCAGATTGGGGAGACAGATCGGAGAAGGACATGGGATGAGGGAGATGAGGGAGAGACAGGTGGAGAGAGGATAGAGAGGGAGATGGGGACAGGGTGGAGATGGTGGAGACAGATGAGGAGGGACATGGGATGAGGGAGATGGGGGATGAGGGATAGCAAGATGAGGGAGAGACTGATGGGGAGAGGGTGGAGATGGGGGAGACAGATGGGGAGTTGGAAACATGAATTACCTCTAAATGGTGTTGATATCACTTCCTGCAGTGAATAAACACGTTTTAAGCCCACAAAGTGAGCATGTGGGTCATTTTAAGTCACTTTTACCCATGCGCCAAATCTTGAGTTTTGGCTCCCTAGAAGCATGAAAATGACTATAAATATGGTAATTTTATCTCCAAAAGGGATGATCTTCATCTGAAAGTCAAAATTAGTTGAAAGATGGAAATTGTCAAAATGGACCATTTTGGTCCTCTCAGAGCAATTTCCTCAGGTCGCTCGTCATCGATGGTTTTGCATGAAAATTCTGACCTTCCTGCATGAACATGAATTACCTCTAAATGTTGATTATATCACTTTCCGCAGTGAATAAATACATTTTAAGCCCTCAAAGTGAGCATTTGAGCCATTTTAAGTCACTTTTACCCTTGCGCCAAATCTTGAGTTTTCGCTCCCTAGAAGCATGAAAATGACTATAAATATGGTAATTTTATCTCCAAAAGTGATGATCCACATCTGAAAGTCAAAATTAGTTGGAAGATGGAAATTATCAAAACGGACCATTTTGATCATCTCAGAGCAATTTCCTCAGGTCCTTTTGCATGAAAAATCGGACCTTCTTGCATGAACATGAATTACCTCTATGGTGTTTATATCACTTCCTGCAGTGAATAAACATGTTTAAGCCCTCAAAGTGAGCATTTGGGTAATTTTGAGTCACTTTTACCCATGTGCCAAATCTTGATTTTTGGCTCCCTAGAAGCAGGAAAATGACTATGATCATGCTCATTTTATGGAGATGGGATGGAGATGGAGATGGGGAGATGGAGAAGGGATGGGGAGATGGAGATGGGATGGAGATGGAGATGGGGAGTTGGAGATAGGTTTGGGAGATAGAGATGGGATGCAGAGATGGAGATTAGATGGTAAGGGACGGAGATTTAATATAAATAAAGTAGAGAGATAATAGAGATAAACTGGAGATAAATTGGGGATACAATGGAGATAAAAAGGAGGGAAAATGGGGATAAAATGGAGGTAAAATGGAGCTAAAATAGGGACAAAGCGGAGATAAAATGGGGATAAATGGAAACAAAATGGGGCTAAAGTGGATCTAAAATTGGGATAACGCGGGGTTAAAATGAGGATAAAATGGGGCTATAGTGGAGATAAAGTGGAGATACAATGGGGATAAAATGGAGCTAAAGTGGCGATAAATGGGGATAATACAGGGATAACATGGAGATTAAGCAGAGATAAAATGTGGATAAAACAGGGATTTAATGGAGGTATAATGGAGATATTATGGGGAGATAATATGGGGAGATGGGGAGAGAGATGGGGGAGACGGATGGGGAGACAGATGGGGAAGACCAATGACCAGATTGGGGAGACAGATCGGAGAAGGACATGGGATGAGGGAGATGAGGGAGAGACAGGTGGAGAGAGGATAGAGAGGGAGATGGGGACAGGGTGGAGATGGTGGAGACAGATGAGGAGGGACATGAGATGAGGGAGATGGGGGATGAGGGATAGCAAGATGAGGGAGAGACTGATGGGGAGGGGGTGGAGATGGGGGAGACAGATGGGGAGTTGGAAACATGAATTACCTCTAAATGGTGTTGATATCACTTCCTGCAGTGAATAAACACGTTTTAAGCCCACAAAGTGAGCATGTGGGTCATTTTAAGTCACTTTTACCCATGCGCCAGATCTTGAGTTTTGGCTCCCTAGAAGCATGAAAATGACTATAAATATGGTAATTTTATCTCCAAAAGGGATGATCTTCATCTGAAAGTCAAAATTAGTTGAAAGATGGAAATTGTCAAAATGGACCATTTTGGTCCTCTCAGAGCAATTTCCTCAGGTCGCTCGTCATCGATGGTTTTGCATGAAAATTCGGACCTTCCTGCATGAACATGAATTACCTCTAAATGTTGATTATATCACTTCCCGCAGTGAATAAATACATTTTAAGCCCTCAAAGTGAGCATTTGAGCCATTTTAAGTCACTTTTACCCTTGCGCCAAATCTTGAGTTTTCGCTCCCTAGAAGCATGAAAATGACTATAAATATGGTAATTTTAGCTCCAAAAGTGATGATCCACATCTGAAAGTCAAAATTAGTTGGAAGATGGAAATTATCAAAACGGACCATTTTGGTCATCTCAGAGCAATTTCCTCAGGTCCTTTTGCATGAAAAATTGGACCTTCTTGTATGAACATGAATTACCTCTATGGTGTTTATATCACTTCCTGCAGTGAATAAACATGTTTTAAGCCCTCAAAGTGAGCATTTGGGTAATTTTGAGTCACTTTTACCCATGTGCAAAATCTTGATTTTTGGCTCCCTAGAAGCAGGACAATGACTATGATCATGCTCATTTTATGGAGATGGGATGGAGATGGAGATGGGGAGATGGAGAAGGGATGGGGAGATGGAGGTGGGATGGAGATGGGGAGTTGGAGATAGGATGGGGAGATAGAGATGGGATGCAGAGATGGAGATTAAATGGTAAGGGACGGAGATTTAATGTAAATAAAGTAGAGAGATAATGGAGATAAACTGGAAATAAATTGGGGATAAAGTGGAGATAAAGGAGGAAAAATGGGGATAAAATGGAGCTAAAGTGGAGCTAAAATAGGGATAAAGTGGAGATAAAATGGAAATAAAATGGGGCTAAAGTGGAGCTAAAATGGGGATTAAAACGAGGATAGAATGGGGCTATAGTGGGGATAAAGTGGAGATAAAATGGGTATAGAATGGAGCTAAAGTGGCGATAAATGGGGATAATACATGGATAACATGGATATTAAGCAGAGATAAAATGTGGATAAAACAGAGATATAATGGAGGTATAATGGAGATATTATGGGGAGATAGTATGGGGAGATGGGGAGAGAGATGGGGGAGACGGATGGGGAGACAGATGGGGAAGACCGATGACCAGAATGGGGAGACAGATCGGAGAAGGACATGGGTTGAGGGAGATGAGGGAGAGACAGGTGGAGAGAGGATAGAGAGGGAGATGGGGACAGGGTGGAGATGGTGGAGACAGATGAGGAGGAACATGGGATGAGGGAGATGGGGGATGAGGGATAGCAAGATGAGGGAGAGACTGATGGGGAGAGGGTGGAGATGGGGGAGACAGATGGGGAGTTGGAAACATGAATTACCTCTAAATGGTGTTGATATCACTTCCTGCAGTGAATAAACACGTTTTAAGCCCACAAAGTGAGCATGTGGGTCATTTTAAGTCACTTTTACCCATGCGCCAAATCTTGAGTTTTGGCTCCATAGAAGCATGAAAATGACTATAAATATGGTAATTTTATCTCCAAAAGGGATGATCCAAATCTAAAAGTCAAAATTAGTTGAAAGATGGAAATTGTCAAAATGGACCATTTTGGTCCTCTCAGAGCAATTTCCTCAGGTCGCTCGTCATCGATGGTTTTGCATGAAAATTCAGACCTTCCTGCATGAACATGAATTACCTCTAAATGTTGATTATATCACTTCCCGCAGTGAATAAACACATTTTAAGCCCTCAAGGTGAGCATTTGAGCCATGTTAAGTCACTTTTACCCTTGCGCCAAATCTTGAGTTTTCGCTCCCTAGAAGCATGAAAATGACTATAAATATGGTAATTTTATCTCCAAAAGTGATGATCCACATCTGAAAGTCAAAATTAGTTGTAAGATGGAAATAATCAAAACTGACCATTTTGGTCATCTCAGAGAAATTTCCTCAGGTCCTTTTGCATGAAAAATTGGACCTTCTTGCATGAACATGAATTACCTCTATGGTGTTTATATCACTTCCTGCAGTGAATAAACATGTTTTAAGCCCTCAAAGTGAGCATTTGGGTAATTTTGAGTCACTTTTACCCATGTGCAAAATCTTGATTTTTGGCTCCCTAGAAGCAGGAAAATGACTATGATCATGCCCATTTTATGGAGATGGGATGGAGATGGAGATGGAGATGGGGAGATGGAGAAGGGATGGGGAGATGGAGGTGGGATGGAGAGGGGGAGTTGGAGATAGGATGGGGAGATAGAGATGGGATGCAGAGATGGAGATTAGATGGTAAGGGACGGAGATTTAGTGTAAATAAAGTAGAGAGATAATGGAGATAAACTGGAGATAAATTGGGGATAAAATGGAGATAAAGAAGGAAACATGGGAATAAAACGGAGCTAAAGTGGAGCTAAAATAGGGATAAAGAGGGGATAAAATGGGAATAAAATGGGGCTAAAGTGGAGCTAAAATGGGGGATAAAGTGGGGGTTAAAACGGGGATAGAATGGGGCTATAGTGGGGATAAAGTGGAGATAAAATGGGGATAGAATGGAGCTAAAGTGGCGATAAATGGGGATAATACAGGGATAACATGGATATTAGGCAGAGATAAAATGTGGATAAAACAGAGATATAATGGAGGTATAATGGAGATATTATGAGGAGATAATATGGGGAGATGGGGAGAGAGATGGGGAAGACAGATGGGGAGACAGATGGGGAAGACCGATGACCAGAATGGGGAGACAGATCGGAGAAGGACATGGGTTGAGGGAGATGAGGGAGAGACAGGTGGAGAGAGGATAGAGAGGGAGATGGGGACAGGGTGGAGATGGTGGAGACAGATGAGGAGGAACATGGAATGAGGGAGATGGGGGATGAGGGATAGCAAGATGAGGGAGAGACTGATGGGGAGAGGGTGGAGATGGGGGAGACAGATGGGGAGTTGGAAACCTGAATTACCTCTAAATGGTGTTGATATCACTTCCTGCAGTGAAAAAACACGTTTTAAGCCCACAAAGTGAGCATGTGGGTCATTTTAAGTCACTTTTACCCATGCGCCAAATCTTGAGTTTTGGCTCCCTAGAAGCATAAAAATGACTATAAATATGGTAATTTTATCTCCAAAAGGGATGATCCACATCTGAAAGTCAAAATTAGTTGAATGATGGAATTTTTTTTCAAAACGGACCATTTTGGTCATCTCAGAGCAATTTCCTCAGGTCCAAGGTTATCGATCATTTTGCATGAAAAATTGGACCTTCTTGCATGACCATGAATTACCTCTAAATGGTGATTATATCACTTCCCGCAGTGAATAAACACATTTTAAGCCCTAAAAGTGAGCTTTTGAGTCATTTTAATTCACTTTTACCCTTGCGCCAAATCTTGAATTTTGGCTTCCTAGAAGCTTGAAAATGACTATAAACATGCTCATTTTAGCACCAAAAGTGATGATCCACATCTGAAAGTCCAAATTAGTTGAAAGATGGACATTTTCAAAACGGACCATTTCGGTCTTCTCAGAGCAATTTCCTCAGGTCGCAGGTCATCGGTCATTTTGCATAAAAAATCGGACCTTCTCGCATGAACATGAATTACCTCTAAATGGTGTTTATATCACTTCCCGCAGTGAATAAACATGTTTAAAGCCCTCAAAGTGCGGATTTGGGTCATTTTAAGTCACTTTTACCCATGCGCCAAATCTTGAGTTTTGGCTCCCTAGAAGCAGGAAATTGACTATGATCATGCTCATTTTATGGAGATGGGATGGAGATGGAGATGGGGAGATGGAGAAGGGATGGGGAGATGGAGGTGGGATGGAGATGGGGAGTTGGAGATAGGATGGGGAGATAGAGATGGGATGCAGAGATGGAGATTAGATGGTAAGGGACGGAGATTTAATGTAAATAAAGTAGAGAGATAATGGAGATAAACTGGCGATAAATTGGGGATAAAATAGAGATAAAGGAGGGAAAATGGAGATAAAACTGAGCTAAAGTGGAGCTAAAATAGGGCTAAAGTGGAGATAAAATGGGGATAAAATAGCAATAAAAGGGGGCTAAAGTGGAGCTAAAATGGAGATGAAGTGGGGGTTAAAACGAGGATAGAATGGGGCTATAGTGGGGATAAAGTGGAGATAAAATGGGGATAGAATGGAGCTAAAGTGGCGGTAAATGGGGATAATACAGGGATAACATGGAGATTAAGCAGAGATAAAATGTGGATAAAAAAGGGATTTAATGGAGGTATAATGGAGATATTGTGGGGAGATAATATGGGGAGATGGGGAGAGAGAGATGGGGGAGACGGATTGGGAGACAGATGGGGAAGACCGATGACCAGATTGGGGAGACAGATCGGAGAAGGACAAGGGATGAGGGAGATGAGGGAGAGACAGGTGAAGAGAGGATAGAGAGGGAGATGGGGACAGGGTGGAGATGGTGGAGACAGATGAGGAGGGACATGGGATGAGGGAGATGGGGGATGAGGGATAGCAAGATGAGGGAGAGACTGATGGGGAGAGGGTGGAGATAGGGGAGACAGATGGGGAGTTGGAAACATGAATTACCTCTAAATGGTGTTGATATCACTACCTGCAGTGAATAAACACGTTTTAAGCCCACAAAGTGAGCATGTGGGTCATTTTAAGTCACTTTTACCCATGCGCCAAATCTTGA
The DNA here is from genome assembly GCF_964261635.1 of Lissotriton helveticus. Taxonomy (NCBI): domain Eukaryota; kingdom Metazoa; phylum Chordata; class Amphibia; order Caudata; family Salamandridae; genus Lissotriton; species Lissotriton helveticus. The sequence goes on from NC_136068.1 coordinate 353,241,122, forward strand.
GTTTTGGCTCCCTAGAAGCATGAAAATGACTATAAATATGGTAATTTTATCTCCAAAAGGGATGATCTTCATCTGAAAGTCAAAAGTAGTTGAAAGATGGAAATTGTCAAAATGGACCATTTTGGTCCTCTCAGAGCAATTTCCTCAGGTCGTAGGTCATCGGTCGTTTTGCATAAAAAAATCGGACCTTCTCGCATGAACATGAATTACCTCTAAATGTTGATTATATCACTTCCCGCAGTGAATAAACACATTTTAAGCCCTCAAAGTGAGCATTTGAGCCATTTTAATTCACTTTTACCCTTGCGCCAAATCTTGAGTTTTCGCTCCCTAGAAGCTTGAAAATTACTATAAACATGCTCATTTTAGCTCCAAAAGTGATGATCCACATCTGAAAGTCAAAATTAGTTGAAAGATGGAAATTTTCAAAACGGACCATTTTGGTCTTCTCAGAGCAATTTCCTCAGGTCGTAGGTCATCGGTCGTTTTGCATAAAAAATCGGACTTTCTCGCATGAACATGAATTACCTCTAAATGGTGTTTATATCACTTCCCGCAGTGAATAACCATGTTTAAAACCCTCAAAGTGCGGATTTGGGTCATTTTAAGTCACTTTTACCCATGCACCAAATCTTGAGTTTTGGCTCCCTAGAAGCATGAAAATTACTATAAATATGGTAATTTTATCTCCAAAAGTGATGATCCACATCTGAAAGTCAAAATTAGTTGTAAGATGGAAATTATCAAAACGGACCATTTTGGTCATCTCAGAGCAATTTCCTCAGGTCCTTTTGCATGAAAAATCGGACCTTCTTGCATAAACATGATTTACCTCTATGGTGTTTATATCACTTCCTGCAGTGAATAAACATGTTTTAAGCCCTCAAAGTGAGCATTTGGGTAATTTTGAGTCACTTTTACCCATGTGCCAAATCTTGATTTTTGGCTCCCTAGAAGCAGGAAAATGACTATGATCATGCTCATTTTATGGAGATGGGATCGGGATGGAGATGGGGAGATGGAGAAGGGATGGGGAGATGGAGGTGGGATGGAGATGGGGAGTTGGAGATAGGATGGGGAGATAGAGATGGGATGCAGAGATGGAGATTAGATGGTAAGGGACGGAGATTTAATGTAAATAAAGTAGAGAGATAATGGAGATAAACTGGAGATAAATTGGGGATAAAGTGGAGATAAAGGAGAAAAATGAGGATAAAATGGAGCTAAAATAGGGATAAAGTGGAGATAAAATGGGGGATAAAATGGAAATAAAATGGGGCTAAAGTGGAGCTAAAATATGGATAAAGTGGGGGTTAAAACGAGGATCGAATGGGGCTATAGTGGGGATAAAGTGGAGATAAAATGGGGATAGAATGGAGCTAAAGTGGCGATAAATGGGGATAATACAGGGATAACATGGATATTAAGCAGAGATAAAACGTGGATAAAACAGAGATATAATGGAGGTATAATGGAGATATTATGGGGAGATAATATGGGGAGATGGGGAGAGAGATGGGGGAGACGGATGGGGAGACAGATGGGGAAGACCGATGACCAGAATGGGGAGAAAGATCGGAGAAGGGACATGGGATGAGGGAGATGAGGGAGAGACAGGTGGAGAGAGGATAGAGAGGAAGATGGGGACAGGGTGGAGATGGTGGAGACAGATGAGGAGGGACATGGGATGAGGGAGATGGGGGATGAGTGATAGCAAGATGAGGGAGAGACTGATGGGGAGAGGTTGGAGATGGGGGAGACAGATGGGGAGTTGGAAACAGGAATTACCTCTAAATGGTGTTTATATCACTTCCTGCAGTGAATAAACATGTTTAAGCCCTCAAAGTGAGCATTTGGGTAATTTTGAGTCACTTTTACCCATGTGCCAAATCTTGATTTTTGGCTCCCTAGAAGCAGGAAAATGACTATGATCATGCTCATTTTATGGAGATGGGATGGAGATGGACATGGGGAGATGGAGAAGGGATGGGGAGATGGAGATGGGATGGAGATGGAGATGGGGAGTTGGAGATAGGTTTGGGAGATAGAGATGGGATGCAGAGATGGAGATTAGATGGTAAGGGACGGAGATTTAATGTAAATAAAGTAGAGAGATAATGGAGATAAACTGGAGATAAATTGGGGATAAAATGGAGATAAAAAGGAGGGAAAATGGGGATAAAATGGAGCTAAAGTGGAGCTAAAATAGGGAAAAAGCAGAAATAAAATGGGGCTAATGCGGAGCTAATATGGGGTTAAAACGAGGATAAAATGGGGCTATAGTGGAGATAAAATGGGGATACAATGGAGCTAAAGTGGCGATAAATGGGGATAATACAGGGATAACATGGAGGTTAAGCAGAGATAAAATGTGGGTTAAACAGGGATTTAATGGAGGTATAATGGAGATATTATGGGGAGATAATATGGGGAGATGGGGAGAGAGATGGGGAGACGGATGGGGAGACAGATGGGGAAGACCGATGACCAGATTGGGGAGACAGATCGGAGAAGGACATGGGAGGAGGGAGAGGAGGGAGAGACAGGTGGAGAGAGGATAGAGAGGGAGATGGGGACAGGGTGGAGATGGTGGAGACAGATGAGGAGGGACATGGGATGAGGGAGATGGGGGATGAGGGATAGCAAGATGAGGGAGAGACTGATGGGGAAAGGGTGGAGATGGGGGAGACAGATGGGGAGTTGGAAACATGAATTACCTCTAAATGGTGTTGATATCACTTCCTGCAGTGAATAAACACGTTTTAAGCCCACAAAGTGAGCATGTGGGTCATTTTAAGTCACTTTTACCCATGCGCCAAATCTTGAGTTTTGGCTCCCTGGAAGCATGAAAATGACTATAATTATGGTAATTTTATCTCCAAAAGGGATGATCTTCATCTGAAAGTCAAAATTAGTTGAAAGATGGAAACTGTCAAAATGGACCATTTTGGTCCTCTCAGAGCAATTTCCTCAGGTCGCTCGTCATCGATGGTTTTGCATGAAAATTCCGACCTTCCTGCATGAACATGAATGACCTCTAAATGTTGATTATATCACTTCCCGCAGTGAATAAACACATTTTAAGCGCTCAAAGTGAGCATTTGATCCATTTTAAGTCACTTTTCCCTTGCGCTAAATCTTGAGTTTTCGCTCCCTAGAAGCTTGAAAATTACTATAAACATGCTCATTTTAGCTCCAAAAGTGATGATCCACATCTGAAAGTCAAAATTAGTTGAAAGATGGAAATTTTCAAAACGGACCATTTTGGTCTTCTCAGAGCAATTTCCTCAGGTCGCAGGTCATCGGTCGTTTTGCATAAAAAATCGGACCTTCTCGCATGAACATGAATTACCTCTAAATGGTGTTTATATCCCTTCCCGCAGTGAATAAACATGTTTAAAACCCTCAAAGTGCGGATTTGGGTCATTTTGAGTCACTTTTACCCATGCGCCAAATCTTGAGTTTTGGCTCCCTAGAAGCATGAAAATGACTATAAATATGGTAATTTTATCTCCAAAAGTGATGATCCACATCTGAAAGTCAAAATTAGTTGTAAGATGGAAATTATCAAAACGGACCATTTTGGTCATCTCAGAGCAATTTCCTCAGGTCCTTTTGCATGAAAAATAGGACCTTCTTGCAGGAACATGATTTACCTCTATGGTGTTTATATCACTTCCTGCAGTGAATAAACATGTTTTAAGCCCTCAAAGTGAGCATTTGGGTAATTTTGAGTCACTTTTACCCATGTGCCAAATCTTGATTTTTGGCTCCCTAGAAGCAGGAAAATGACTATGATCATGCTCATTTTATGGAGATGGGATCGAGATGGAAATGGGGAGATGGAGAAGGGATGGGGAGATGGAGGTGGGATGGAGATGGGGAGTTGGAGATAGGATGGGGAGATAGAGATGGGATGCAGAGATGGAGATTAGATGGTAAGGGACGGAGATTTAATGTAAATAAAGTAGAGAGATAATGGAGATAAACTGGAGATAAATTGGGGATAAAATGGAGATAGAGGAGGAAAAATGAGGATAAAATGGAGCTAAAATAGGGATAAAGTGGAGATAAAATGGGGGATAAAATGGAAATAAAATGGGGCTAAAGTGGAGCTAAAATATGGATAAAGTGGGGGTTAAAACGAGGATAGAATGGGGCTATAGTGGGGATAAAGTGGAGGTAAAATGGGGATAGAATGGAGCTAAAGTGGCGATAAATGGGGATAATACAGGGATAACATGGATATTAAGCAGAGATAAAACGTGGATAAAACAGAGATATAATGGAGGTATAATGGAGATATTATGGGGAGATAATATGGGGAGAGGGAGAGAGAGATGGGGGAGACGGATGGGGAGACAGATGGGGAAGACCGATGACCAGAATGGGGAGACAGATCGGAGAAGGACATGGGTTGAGGGAGATGAGGGAGAGACAGGTGGAGAGAGGATAGAGAGGGAGATGGGGACAGGTTGGAGATGGTGGAGACAGATGAGAGGAACATGGGATGAGGGAGATGGGGGATGAGGGTTAGCAAGATGAGGGAGAGACTGATGGGGAGAGGTTGGAGATGGGGGAGACAGATGGGGAGTTGGAAACATGAATTACCTCTAAATGGTGTTGATATCACTTCCTGCAGTGAATAAACACGTTTTAAGCCCACAAAGTGAGCATGTTGGTCATTTTAAGTCACTTTTACCCATGCGCCAAATCTTGAGTTTTGGCTCCCTAGAAGCATGAAAATGACTATAAATATGGTAATTTTATCTCCAAAAGGGATGATCCACATCTGAAAGTCAAAATTAGTTGAAAGATGGAAATTGTCAAAATGGACCATTTTGGTCCTCTCAGAGCAATTTCCTCAGGTCGCTCGTCATCAATGGTTTTGCATGAAAATTCGGACCTTCCTGCATGAACATGAATTACCTCTAAATGGTGTTTATATCACTTCCCGCAGTGAATAAACATGTTTAAAGCCCTCAAAGTGCGGATTTGGGTCATTTTAAGTCACTTTTACCCATGCGCCAAATCTTGAGTTTTGGCTCCCTAGAAGCATGAAAATGACGATAAATATGGTAATTTTATCTCCAAAAGTGATGATCCACATCTGAAAGTCAAAATTAGTTGAAAGATGGAAATGATCAAAACGGACCATTTTGGTCATCTCAGAGCAATTTCCTCAGGTCCTTTTGCATGAAAAATCGGACCTTCTTGCATGAACATGAATTACCTCTATGGTGTTTATATCACTTCCTGCAGTGAATAAACATGTTTAAGCCCTCAAAGTGAGCATTTGGGTAATTTTGAGTCACTTTTACCCATGTGCCAAATCTTGATTTTTGGCTCCCTAGAAGCAGGAAAATAACTATGATCATGCTCATTTTATGGAGATGGGATCGGGATGGAGATGGGGAGATGGAGAAGGGATGGGGAGATGGAGGTGGGATGGAGATGGGGAGTTGGAGATAGGATGGGGAGATAGAGATGGGATGCAGAGATGGAGATTAGATGGTAAGGGACGGAGATTTAATGTAAATAAAGTAGAGAGATAATGGAGATAAACTGGAGATAAATTGGGGATAAAATTGAGATAGAGGAGGAAAAATGAGGATAAAATGGAGCTAAAATAGGGATAAAGTGGAGATAAAATGGGGGATAAAATGGAAATAAAATGGGGCTAAAGTGGAGCTAAAATGGGGATAAAATGGGGGTTAAAACGAGGATAGAATGGGACTATAGTGGGGATAAAGTGGAGATAAAACGGGGATGGAATGGAGCTAAAGTGGCGATAAATGGGGATAATACAGGGATAATATGGATATTAAGCAGAGATAAAATATGGATAAAACAGATATAATGGAGGTATAATGGAGATATTATGGGGAGATAATATGGGGAGATGGGGAGAGAGATGGGGGAGACGGATGGGGAGACAGATGGGGAAGACCGATGACCAGAATGGGGAGAAAGATCGGAGAAGGGACATGGGTTGAGGGAGATGAGGGAGAGACAGGTGGAGAGAGGATAGAGAGGGAGATGGGGACAGGGTGGAGATGGTGGAGACAGATGAGGAGGAACATGGGATGAGGGAGATGGGGGATGAGGGATAGCAAGATCAGGGAGAGACTGATGGGAAGTGGGTGGAGATGGGGGAGACAGATGGGGAGTTGGAAACATGAATTACCTCTAAATTGTGTTTATATCACTCCCTGCAGTGAATAAACATGTTTAAGCCCTCAAAGTGAGCATTTGGGTAATTTTGAGTCACTTTTACCCATGTGCCAAATCTTGATTTTTGACTCCCTAGAAGCAGGAAAATGACTATGATCATGCTCATTTTATGGAGATGGGATGGAGATGGAGATGGGGAGATGAAGAAGGGATGGGGAGATGGAGATGGGATGGAGATGGAGATGGGGAGTTGGAGATAGGTTTGGGAGATAGAGATGGGATGCAGAGATGGAGATTAGATGGTAAGGGACGGAGATTTAATGTAAATTAAGTAGAGAGATAATGGAGATAAACTAGAGATAAATTGGGGATAAAATGGAAATAAAAAGGAGAAAAAATGGGGATAAAATGGAGCTAAAGTGGAGCTAAAATAGAGAAAAAGCGGAGATAAATGGAAATAAAATGGGGCTAAAGTGGAGCTAATATGGGGATAAAGTGTGGTTAAAACGAGGATAAAACGGGGCTATAGTGGGGATAAAGTGGAGATAAAATGGGGATAAAAATGGAGCTAAAGTGGCGATAAATGGGGATAATACAGGGATAACATGGAGGTTAAGCAGAGATAAAATGTGGATAAAACAGGGATTTAATGGAGGTATAATGGAGATATTATGGGGAGATAATATGGGGAGATGGGGAGAGAGATGGGGGAGACGGATGGGGAGACAGATGGGGAAGACCAATGACCAGAATGGGGAGACAGATCGGAGAAGGACATGGGTTGAGGGAGATGAGGTAGAGACAGGTGGAGAGAGGATAGAGAGGGAGATGGGGACAGGGTGGAGATGGTGGAGACAGATGAGGAGGAACAGGGGATGAGGGAGATGGGGGATGAGGGATAGCAAGATGAGGGAGAGACTGATGGGGAGAGGGTGGAGATGGGGGAGACAGATGGGGAGTTGGAAACATGAATTACCTCTAAATGGTGTTGATATCACTTCCTGCAGTGAATAAACACGTTTTAAGCCCACAAAGTGAGCATGTGGGTCATTTTAAGTCACTTTTACCCATGCGCCAAATCTTGAGTTTTGGCTCCCTAGAAGCATGAAAATGACTATAAACATGCTCATTTTAGCTCCAAAAGTGATGATCCACATCTGAAAGTCAAAATTAGTTGAAAGATGGAAATTTTCAAAACGGACCATTTTGGTCTTCTCAGAGCAATTTCCTCAGGTCGCAGGTCATCAGTCGTTTTGCATAAAAAATCGGACCTTCTCCCATGAACATGAATTACCTCTAAATGGTGTTTATATCATTTCCCGCAGTGAATAAACATGTTTGAAGCCCTCAAAGTGCGGATTTGGGTCATTTTAAGTCACTTTTACCCATGCGCCAAATCTTGAGTTTTGGCTCCCTAGAAGCATGAAATGACTATAAATATGGTAATTTTATCTCCAAAAGTGATGATCCACATCTGAAAGTCAAAATTAGTTGAAAGATGGAAATTATAAAAACGGACCATTTTGGTCATCTCAGAGCAATTTCCTCAGGTCCTTTTGCATGAAAAATCGGACCTTCTTGCATGAACATGAATTACCTCTATGGTGTTTATATCACTTCCTGCAGTGAATAAACATGTTTAAGCCCTCAAAGTGAGCATTTGGGTAATTTTGAGTCACTTTTACCCATGTGCCAAATCTTGATTTTTGGCTCCCTAGAAGCAGGAAAATAACTATGATCATGCTCATTTTATGGAGATGGGATCGGGATGGAGATGGGGAGATGGAGAAGGGATGCGGAGATGGAGATGGGATGGAGATGGAGATGGGGAGTTGGAGATGGGATGGGGAGATAGAGATGGGATGCAGAGATGGAGATTAGATGGTAAGGGACGGAGATTTAATGTAAATAAAGTAGAGAGATAATGGAGATAAACTGGAGATAAATTGGGGATAAAATGTAGATAAAAAGGAGGGAAAATGGGGATAAAAGGGTGCTGAAGTGGAGCTAAAATAGGGATAAAGCGGAGCTAAAATGGGGATAAATGGAACTAAATGGGGCTAAAGTGGAGCTAAAATGGGGTTAAAACGAGGATAAAATGGCGCTATAGTGGGGATAAAGTGGGGATAAAATGGAGCTAACGTGGCGATAAATGGGGGTAATACAGGGATAACATGGAGATTAAGCAGAGATAAAATGTGGATAAAACAGGGATTTAATGGAGGTATAATGGAGATATTATGGGGAGATAATATGGGGAGATGGGGAGAGAGATGGGGGAGACAGATGGGGAGACAGATGGGGAAGACCGATGACCAGATTGGGGAGACAGATCGGAGAAGGACATGGGATGAGGGAGATGAGGGAGAGAGAGGTGGAGAGAGGATAGAGAGGAAGATGGGGACAGGGTGGAGATGGTGGAGACAGATGAGGAGGGACATGGGATGAGGGAGATGGGGGATGAGTGATAGCAAGATGAGGGAGAGACTGATGTGGAGAGGTTGGAGATGGGGGAGACAGATGGGGAGTTGGAAACAGGAATTACCTCTAAATGGTGTTTATATCACTTCCTGCAGTGAATAAACATGTTTAAGCCCTCAAAGTGAGCATTTGGGTAATTTTGAGTCACTTTTACCCATGTGCCAAATCTTGATTTTTGGCTCCCTAGAAGCAGGAAAATGACTATGATCATGCTCATTTTATGGAGATGGGATGGAGATGGAGATGGGGAGATGGAGAAGGGATGGGGAGATGGAGGTGGGATAGAGATGGGGAGTTGGAGATAGGTTTGGGAGATAGAGATGGGATGCAGAGATGGAGATTAGATGGTAAGGGACGGAGATTTAATGTAAATAAAGTAGAGGGATAATGGAGATAAACTGGAGATAAATTGGGGATAAAATGGAGATAAAAGGAGGAAAAATGGGGATAAAATGGAGCTAAAGTGGAGCTAAAATAGGGAAAAAGTGGAAATAAAATGGGGCTAAAGCGGAGCTAATATGGGGGTAAAACGAGGATAAAATGGGGCTATAGTGGGGATAAAATGGGGATAAAATGGAGCTAAAGTGGCGATAAATGGGGATAATACAGGGATAACATGGAGGTTAAGCAGAGATAAAATGTGGATTAAACAGGGATTTAATGGAGGTATAATGGAGATATTATGGGGAGATAATATGGGGAGATGGGGAGAGAGATGGGGAGACGGATGGGGAGACAGATGGGGAAGACCGATGAACAGATTGGGGAGACAGATCGGAGAAGGACATGGGATGAGGGAGAGGAGGGAGAGACAGGTGGAGAGAGGATAGAGAGGGAGATGGGGACAGGGTGGAGATGGTGGAGACAGATGAGGAGGGACATGGGATGAGGGAGATGGGGGATGAGGGATAGCAAGATGAGGGAGAGACTGATGGGGAGAGGGTGGAGATGGGGGAGACAGATGGGGAGTTGGAAACATGAATTACCTCTAAATGGTGTTGATATCACTTCCTGCAGTGAATAAACACGTTTTAAGCCCACAAAGTGAGCATGTGGGTCATTTTAAGTCACTTTTACCCATGCGCCAAATCTTGAGTTTTGGCTCCCTAGAAGCATGAAAATTACTATATTTATGGTAATTTTATCTCCAAAAGGGATGATCTTCATCTGAAAGTCAAAATTAGTTGAAAGATGGAAACTGTCAAAATGGACCATTTTGGTCCTCTCAGAGCAATTTCCTCAGGTCGCTCGTCATCGATGGTTTTGCATGAAAATTCCGACCTTCCTGCATGAACATGAATGACCTCTAAATGTTGATTATATCACTTCCCGCAGTGAATAAACACATTTTAAGCACTCAAAGTGAGCATTTGAGCCATTTTAAGTCACTTTTACCCTTGCGCTAAATCTTGAGTTTTCGCTCCCTAGAAGCTTGAAAATTACTATAAACATGCTCATTTTAGCTCCAAAAGTGATGATCCACATCTGAAAGTCAAAATTAGTTGAAAGATGGAAATTTTCAAAACGGACCATTTTGGTCTTCTCAGAGCAATTTCCTCAGGTCGCAGGTCATCGGTCGTTTTGCATAAAAAATCGGACCTTCTTGCATGAACATGAATTACCTCTAAATGGTGTTTATATCACTTCCTGCAGTGAATAAACATGTTTAAGCCCTCAAAGTGAGCATTTGGGTAATTTTGAGTCACTTTTACCCATGTGCCAAATCTTGATTTTTGGCTCCCTAGAAGCATGAAAATGACTATAAATATGGTAATTTTATCTCCAAAAGTGATGATCCACATCTGAAAGTAAAAATTAGTTGTAAGATGGAAATTATCAAAACGGACCATTTTGGTAATCTCAGAGCAATTTCCTCAGGTCCTTTTGCATGAAAAATCGGACCTTCTTGCATGAACATGATTTACCTCTATGGTGTTTATATCACTTCCTGCAGTGAATAAACATGTTTTAAGCCCTCAAAGTGAGCATTTGGGTAATTTTGAGTCACTTTTACCCATGTGCCAAATCTTGATTTTTGGCTCCCTAGAAGCAGGAAAATGACTATGATCATGCTCATTTTTATGGAGATGGGATGGAGATGGAGATGGGGAGATGGAGAAGGGATGGTGAGATGGAGGTGGGATGGAGATGGGGAGTTGGAGATAGGATGGGGAGATAGAGATGGGATGCAGAGATGGAGATTAGATGGTAAGGGACGGAGATTTAATGTAAATAAAGTAGAGAGATAATGGAGATAAACTGGAGATAAATTGGGGATAAAATGGAGATAACAGAGGGAAAATGGGGATAAAATGGAGCTAAAATAGGGATAAAGTGGAGATAAAATGGGGATAAAGGGGGGGTTTAAAACGAGGATAGAATGGGGCTATAGTGGGGATAAAGTGGAGATAAAATGGGGATAGAATGGAGCTAAAGAGGCGATAAATGGGGATAATACAGGGATAATATGGATATTAAGCAGAGATAAACTGTGGATAAAACAGAGATATAATGGAGGTATAATGGAGATATTATGGGGAGATAATATGGGGAGATGGGGAGAGAGATGGGGGAGACGGATGGGGAGACAGATGGGGAAGACCGATGACCAGATTGGGGAGACAGATCGGAGAAGGACATGGGATGAGGGAGATGAGGGAGAGACAGGTGGAGAGAGGATAGAGAGGGAGATGGGGACAGGGTGGAGATGGTGGAGACAGATGAGGAGGGACATGGGATGAGGGAGATGGGGGATGAGGGATAGCAAGATGAGGGAGAGACTGATGGGGAGAGGGTGGAGATGGGGGAGACAGATGGGGAGTTGGAAACATGAATTACCTCTAAATGGTGTTGATATCACTTCCTGCAGTGAATAAACACGTTTTAAGCCCACAAAGTGAGCATGTGGGTCATTTTAAGTCACTTTTACCCATGCGCCAAATCTTGAGTTTTGGCTCCCTAGAAGCATGAAAATGACTATAAATATGGTAATTTTATCTCCAAAAGGGATGATCTTCATCTGAAAGTCAAAATTAGTTGAAAGATGGAAATTGTCAAAATGGACCATTTTGGTCCTCTCAGAGCAATTTCCTCAGGTCGCTCGTCATCGATGGTTTTGCATGAAAATTCCGACCTTCCTGCATGAACATGAATTACCTCTAAATGTTGATTATATCACTTCCCGCAGTGAATAAACACATTTTAAGCCCTCAAAGTGAGCATTTGAGCCATTTTAAGTCACTTTTACCCTTGCGCCAAATCTTGAGTTTTCGCTCCCTAGAAGCTTGAAAATTACTATAAACATGCTCATTTTAGCTCCAAAAGTGATGATCCACATCTGAAAGTCAAAATTAGTTGAAAGATGGAAATTTTCAAAACGGACCATTTTGGTCTTCTCAGAGCAATTTCCTCAGGTCGCAGGTCATCGGTCGTTTTGCATACAAAATCGGAACTGCTCGCATGAACATGAATTACCTCTAAATGGTGTTTATATCACTTCCCGCAGTGAATAAACATGTTTAAAGCCCTCAAAGTGCGGATTTGGGTCATTTTAAGTCACTTTTACCCATGCGCCAAATCTTGAGTTTTGGCTCCCTAGAAGCATGAAAATGACTATAAATATGGTAATTTTATCTCCAAAAGTGATGATCCACATCTGAAAGTCAAAATTAGTTGAAAGATGGAAATTATCAAAACGGACCATTTTGGTCATCTCAGAGCAATTTCCTTAGGTCCTTGTGTATGAAAAATCGGACCTTCTTGCATGAACATGAATTACCTCTATGGTGTTTATATCACTTCCTGCAGTGAATAAACATGTTTAAGCCCTCAAAGTGAGCATTTGGGTAATTTTGAGTCACTTTTACCCATGTGCCAAATCTTTTTGGCTCCCTAGAAGCAGGAAAATGACTATGATCATGCTCATTTTATGGAGATGGGATGGAGATGGAGATGGGGAGATGGAGAAGGGATGGGGAGATGGAGATGGGATGGAGATGGAGATGGGGAGTTGGAGATAGGTTTGGGAGATAGAGATGGGATGCAGAGATGGAGATTAGATGGTAAGGGACGGAGATTTAATGTAAATGAAGTAGAGAGATAATGGAGATAAACTGGAGATAAATTGGGGATAAAATGGAGATAAAAAGGGGGGAAATGGGGATAAAATGGAGCTAAAATGGAGCTAAAATAGGGATAAAGCGGAGATAAAATGGGGATAATGGAAATAAAATGGGGCTAAAGTGGAGCTTAAATGGGGATAAAGTGGGGTTAAAACAAGGGGAAATGGGGCTATAGTGGGGATAAAGTGGAGATAAAATGGGGATAAAATGGAGCTAAAGTGGCGATAAATGGGGATAATACAGGGATAACATGGAGATTAAGCAGAGATAAAATGTGGATAAAACAGGGATTTAATGGAGGTATAATGGAGATATTATGGGGAGATAATATGGGGAGATGGGGAGAGAGATGGGAGAGACGGATGGGGAGACAGATGGGGAAGACCGATGACCAGATTGGGGAGACAGATCGGAGAAGGACATGGGATGAGGGAGATGAGGGAGAGACAGGTGGAGAGAGGATAGAGAGGGAGATGGGGACAGGGTGGAGATGGTATAGACAGATGAGGAGGGACATGGGATGAGGGAGATGGGGGATGAGGGATAGCAAGATGAGGGAGAGACTGATGGGGAGAGGGTGGAGATGGGGGAGACAGATGGGGAGTTGGAAACATGAATTACCTCTAAATGGTGTTGATATCACTTCCTGCAGTGAATAAACACGTTTTAAGCCCACAAAGGGAGCATGTGGGTCATTTTAAGTCACTTTTACCCATGCGCCAAATCTTGAGTTTTGGCTCCCTAGAAGCATGAAAATGACTATAAATATGGTAATTTTATCTCCAAAAGGGATGATCTTCATCTGAAAGTCAAAATTAGTTGAAAGATGGAAATTGTCAAAATGGACCATTTTGGTCCTCTCAGAGCAATTTCCTCAGGTCGCTCGTCATCGATGGTTTTGCATGAAAATTCCGACCTTCCTGCATGAACATGAATTACCTCTAAATGTTGATTATATCACTTCCCGCAGTGAATAAACACATTTTAAGCCCTCAAAGTGAGCATTTGAGCCATTTTAAGTCACTTTTACCCTTGCGCCAAATCTTGAGTTTTCGCTCCCTAGAAGCTTGAAAATTACTATAAACATGCTCATTTTAGCTCCAAAAGTGATGATCCACATCTGAAAGTCAAAATTAGTTGAAAGATGGAAATTTTCAAAACGGACCATTTTGGTCTTCTCAGAGCAATTTCCTCTGGTCGCAGGTCATCGGTCGTTTTGCATACAAAATCGGACCTTCTCGCATGAACATGAATTACCTCTAAATGGTGTTTATATCACTTCCCGCAGTGAATAAACATGTTTAAAACCCTCAAAGTGCGGATTTGGGTAATTTTAAGTCACTTTTACCCATGCGCCAAATCTTGAGTTTTGGCTCCCTAGAAGCATGAAAATGACTATAAATATGGTAATTTTATCTCCAAAAGTGATGATCCACATCTGAAAGTAAAAATTAGTTGTAAGATGGAAATTATCAAAACGGACCATTTTGGTCATCTCAGAGCAATTTCCTCAGGTCCTTTTGCATGAAACATCGGACCTTCTTGCATGAACATGATTTACCTCTATGGTGTTTATATCACTTCCTGCAGTGAATAAACATGTTTTAAGCCCTCAAAGTGAGCATTTGGGTAATTTTGAGTCACTTTTACCCATGTGCCAAATCTTGATTTTTGGCTCCCTAGAAGCAGGAAAATGACTATGATCATGCTCATTTTATGGAGATGGGATGGAGATGGAGATGGGGAGATGGAGAAGGGATGGGGAGATGGAGGTGGGATGGAGATGGGGAGTTGGAGATAGGATGGGGAGATAGAGATGGGATGCAGAGATGGAGATTAGATGGTAAGGGACGGAGATTTAATGTAAATAAAGTAGAGAGATAATGGAGATAAACTGGAGATAAATTGGGGATAAAATGGAGATAACGGAGGGAAAATGGGGATAAAATGGAGCTAAAATAGGGATAAAGTGGAGATAAAATGCGGATAAAGGGGGGGTTAAAACGAGGATAGAATGGGGCTATAGTGGGGATAAAGTGGAGATAAAATGGGGATAGAATGGAGATAAAGAGGCGATAAATGGGGATAATACAGGGATAATATGGATATTAAGCAGAGATAAACTGTGGATAAAACAGAGATATAATGGAGGTATAATGGAGATATTATGGGGAGATAATATGGGGAGATGGGGAGAGAGATGGGGGAGATGGATGGGGAGACAGATGGGGAAGACCGATGACCAGATTGGGGAGACAGATCGGAGAAGGACATGGGATGAGGGAGATGAGGGAGAGACAGGTGGAGAGAGGATAGAGAGGGAGATGGGGACAGGGTGGAGATGGTGGAGACAGATGAGGAGGGACATGGGATGAGGGAGATGGGGGATGAGGGATAGCAAGATGAGGGAGAGACTGATGGGGAGAGGGTGGAGATGGGGGAGACAGATGGGGAGTTGGAAACATGAATTACCTCTAAATAGTGTTGATATCACTTCCAGCAGTGAATAAACACGTTTTAAGCCCACAAAGTGAGCATGTGGGTCATTTTAAGTCACTTTTACCCATGCGCCAAATCTTGAGTTTTGGCTCCCTAGAAGCATGAAAATGACTATAAATATGGTAATTTTATCTCCAAAAGGGATGATCTTCATCTGAAAGTCAAAATTAGTTGAAAGATGGAAATTGTCAAAATCGACCATTTTGGTCCTCTCAGAGCAATTTCCTCAGGTCGCTCGTCATCGATGGTTTTGCATGAAAATTCCGACCTTCCTGCATGAACATGAATTACCTCTAAATGTTGATTATATCACTTCCCGCAGTGAATAAACACATTTTAAGCCCTCAAAGTGAGCATTTGAGCCATTTTAAGTCACTTTTACCCTTGCGCCAAATCTTGAGTTTTCGCTCCCTAGAAGCTTGAAAATTACTATAAACATGCTCATTTTAGCTCCAAAAGTGATGATCCACATCTGAAAGTCAAAATTAGTTGAAAGATGGAAATTTTCAAAACGGACCATTTTGGTCTTCTCAGAGCAATTTCCTCAGGTCGCAGGTCATCGGTCGTTTTGCATACAAAATCGGAACTGCTCGCATGAACATGAATTACCTCTAAATGGTGTTTATATCACTTCCCGCAGTGAATAAACATGTTTAAAGCCCTCAAAGTGCGGATTTGGGTCATTTTAAGTCACTTTTACCCATGCGCCAAATCTTGAGTTTTGGCTCCCTAGAAGCATGAAAATGACTATAAATATGGTAATTTTATCTCCAAAAGTGATGATCCACATCTGAAAGTCAAAATTAGTTGAAAGATGGAAATTATCAAAACGGACCATTTTGGTCATCTCAGAGCAATTTCCTTAGGTCCTTTTGTATGAAAAATCGGACCTTCTTGCATGAACATGAATTACCTCTATGGTGTTTATATCACTTCCTGCAGTGAATAAACATGTTTAAGCCCTCAAAGTGAGCATTTGGGTAATTTTGAGTCACTTTTACCCATGTGCCAAATCTTTTTGGCTCCCTAGAAGCAGGAAAATGACTATGATCATGCTCATTTTATGGAGATGGGATGGAGATGGAGATGGGGAGATGGAGAAGGGATGGGGAGATGGAGATGGGATGGAGATGGAGATGGGGAGTTGGAGATAGGTTTGGGAGATAGAGATGGGATGCAGAGATGGAGATTAGATGGTAAGGGACGGAGATTTAATGTAAATGAAGTAGAGAGATAATGGAGATAAACTGGAGATAAATTGGGAATAAAATGGAGATAAAAAGGGGGGGAAATGGGGATAAAATGGAGCTAAATGGAGCTAAAATAGGGATAAAGCGGAGATAAAATGGGGATAAATGGAAATAAAATGGGGCTAAAGTGGAGCTTAAATGGGGATAAAGTAGGGTTAAAACAAGGACAAAATGGGGCTATAGTGGGGATAAAGTGGAGATAAAATGGGGATAAAATGGAGCTAAAGTGGCGATAAATGGGGATAATACAGGGATAACATGGAGATTAAGCAGAGATAAAATGTGGATAAAACAGGGATTTAATGGAGGTATAATGGAGATATTATGGGGAGATAATATGGGGAGATGGGGAGAGAGATGGGAGAGACGGATGGGGAGACAGATGGGGAAGACCGATGACCAGATTGGGGAGACAGATCGGAGAAGGACATGTGATGAGGGAGATGAGGGAGAGACAGGTGGAGAGAGGATAGAGAGGGAGATGGGGACAGGGTGGAGATGGTGGAGACAGATGAGGAGGGACATGGGATGAGGGAGATGGGGGATGAGGGATAGCAAGATGAGGGAGAGACTGATGGGGAGAGGGTGGAGATGGGGGAGACAGATGGGGAGTTGGAAACATGAATTACCTCTAAATGGTGTTGATATCACTTCCTGCAGTGAATAAACACGTTTTAAGCCCACAAAGTGAGCATGTGGGTCATTTTAAGTCACTTTTACCCATGCGCCAAATCTTGAGTTTTGGCTCCCTAGAAGCATGAAAATGACTATAAATATGGTAATTTTATCTCCAAAAGGGATGATCTTCATCTGAAAGTCAAAATTAGTTGAAAGATGGAAATTGTCAAAATGGACCATTTTGGTCCTCTCAGAGCAATTTCCTCAGGTCGCTCGTCATCGATGGTTTTGCATGAAAATTCCGACCTTCCTGCATGAACATGAATTACCTCTAAATGTTGATTATATCACTTCCCGCAGTGAATAAACACATTTTAAGCCCTCAAAGTGAGCATTTGAGCCATTTTAAGCCACTTTTACCCTTGCGCCAAATCTTGAGTTTTCGCTCCCTAGAAGCTTGAAAATTACTATAAACATGCTCATTTTAGCTCCAAAAGTGATGATCCACATCTGAAAGTCAAAATTAGTTGAAAGATGGAAATTTTCAAAACGGACCATTTTGGTCTTCTCAGAGCAATTTCCTCAGGTCGCAGGTCATCGGTCGTTTTGCATAAAAAATCGGACCTTCTCGCATGAACATGAATTACCTCTAAATGGTGTTTATATCACTTCCTGCAGTGAATAAACATGTTTAAGCCCTCAAAGTGAGCATTTGGGTAATTTTGAGTCACTTTTACCCATGTGCCAAATCTTGATTTTTGGCTCCCTAGAAGCAGGAAAATGACTATGATCATGCTCATTTTATGGAGATGGGATGGAGATGGAGATGGGGAGATGGAGAAGGGATGGGGAGATGGAGATGGGATGGAGATGGAGATGGGGAGTTGGAGATAGGATGGGGAGATAGAGATGGGATGCAGAGATGGAGATTAGATGGTAAGGGACGGAGATTTAATGTAAATAAAGTAGAGAGATAATGGAGATAAACTGGAGATAAATTGGGGATAAAATGGAGATAAAAAGGAGGAAAATGGGGGAAAATTGAGCTCAAGTGGAGCTAAAATAGGGAAAAGGCGGAGATAAATGGAAATAAAATGGGGCTAAAGTGGAGCTAATATGGGGATAAAGTGGGGTTAAAACGGGGATAAAATGGGCTTGTAGTGGGGGATAAAGTGGAGATAAAATGGGGATAAAATGGAGCTAAAGTGGCGATAAATGGGGATAATACAGGGATAACATGGAGGTTAAGCAGAGATAAAATGTGGATAAAACAGGGATTTAATGGAGGTATAATGGAGATATTATGGGGAGATAATATGGGGAGATGGGGAGAGAGATGGGGAGACGGATGGGGAGACAGATGGGGAAGACCGATGACCAGATTGGGGAGACAGATCGGAGAAGGACATGGGATGAGGGAGATGAGGGAGAGACAGGTGGAGAGAGGATAGAGAGGGAGATGGGGACAGGGTGGAGATGGTGGAGACAGATGAGGAGGGACATGGGATGAGGGAGATGGGGGATGAGGGATAGCAAGATGAGGGAGAGAATGATGGGGAGAGGGTGGAGATGGGGGAGACAGATGGGGAGTTTGAAACATGAATTACCTCTAAATGGTGTTGACATCACTTCCTGCAGTGAATAAACACGTTTTAAGCCCACAAAGTGAGCATTTGAGCCATTTTAAGTCACTTTTACCCTTGTGCATAATCTTGAGTTTTCGCTCCCTAGAAGCTTGAAAATTATTATAAACATGCTCATTTTAGCTCCAAAAGTGATGATCCACATCTGAAAGTCAAAATTAGTTGAAAGATGGAAATTTTCAAAACGGACCATTTTGGTCTTCTCAGAGCAATTTCCTCTGGTCGCAGGTCATCGGTCGTTTTGCATAAAAAATCGGATCTTCTCGCATGAACATGAATTACCTCTAAATGGTGTTTATATCACTTCCCACAGTGAATAAACATGTTTAAAGCCCTCAAAGGGCGGATTTGGGTCATTTTAAGTCACTTTTACCCATGCGCCAAATCTTGAGTTTTGGCTCCCTAGAAGCATGAAAATGATTATAAATATGGTAATTTTATCTCCAAAAGTGATGATCCACATCTGAAAGTCAAAATTAGTTGAAAGATGGAAATTATCAAAACGGACCATTTTGGTCATCTCAGAGCAATTTCCTTAGGTCCTTGTGTATGAAAAATCGGACCTTCTTACATGAACATGAATTACCTCTATGGTGTTTATATCACTTCCTGCAGTGAATAAACATGTTTAAGCCCTCAAAGTGAGCAGTTGGGTAATTTTGAGTCACTTTTACCCATGTGCCAAATCTTGATTTTTGGCTCCCTAGAAGCAGGAAAATGACTATGATCATGCTCATTTTATGGAGATGGGATGGAGATGGAGATGGGGAGATGGAGAAGGGATGGGGAGATGGAGATGGGATGGAGATGGAGATGGGGAGTTGGAGATAGGTTTGGGAGATAGAGATGGGATGCAGAGATGGAGATTAGATGGTAAGGGACGGAGATTTAATGTAAATAAAGTAGAGAGATAATGGAGATAAACTGGAGATAAATTGGGGATAAAATGGAGATAAAAAGGAGGGAAAATGGGGATAAAATGGAGCTAAAGTGGAGCTAAAATAGGGATAAAGCGGAGATAAATGGAAATAAAACGGGGCTAAAGTGGAGCTAAAATGGGGATAAAGTAGGGATAAAATGAGGATGAAATGGGGCTATAGTGGGGATAAAGTGGAGATAACATGGGGGTATAATGGAGCTAAAGTGACGATAAATGGGGATAATACAGGGATAGCATGGTGATTAAGCAGAGATAAAATGTGGATAAAACAGGGATTTAATGGAGGTATGATGGAGATATTATGGGGAGATAATATGGGGAGATGGGGAGAGAGATGGGGAGACGGATGGTAGTCAGACAGATGGGGAAGACCGATGACCAGATTGGGGAGACAGATCGGAGAAGGACATGGGATGAGGGAATTGAGGGAGAGACAGGTGGAGAGAGGATAGAGAGGGAGATGGGGACAGGGTGGAGATGGTGGAGACAGATGAGGAGGGACATGGGATGAGGGAGATGGGGGGTGAAGGATAGCAAGATGAGGGAGAGACTGATGGGGAGAGGGTGGAGATGGGGGAGACAGATGGGGAGTTGGAAACATTAATTACCTCTAAATGGTGTTGATATCACTTCCTGCAGTGAATAAACACGTTTTAAGCCCACAAAGTGAGCATGTGGGTCATTTTAAGTCACTTTTACCCATGGGCCAAATCTTGAGTTTTGCCTCCCTAGAAGCATGAAAATGACTATAATTATGGTAATTTTATCTCCAAAAGGGATGATCTTCATCTGAAAGTCAAAATTAGTTGAAAGATGGAAATTGTCAAAATGGACCATTTTGTTCCTCTCAGAGCAATTTCCTCAGGTCGCTCGTCATCGATGGTTTTGCATGAAAATTCCGACCTTCCTGCATGAACATGAATTACCTCTAAATGTTTGTTATATCACTTCCCGCAGTGAATAAACACATTTTAAGCCCTCAAAGTGAACATTTGAGCCATTTTAAGTCACTTTTACCCTTGCGCTAAATCTTGAGTTTTCGCTCCCTAGAAGCTTGAAAATTACTATAAACATGCTCATTTTAGCTCCAAAAGTGATGATCCACATCTGAAAGTCAAAATTAGTTGAAAGATGGAAATTTTCAAAACGGACCATTTTGGTCTTCTCAGAGCAATTTCCTCAGGTCGCAGGTCATCGGTCGTTTTGCATAAAAAATCGGACCTTCTCGCATGAACATGAATTACCTCTAAATGGTGTTTATATCACTTCCTGCAGTGAATAAACATGTTTAAGCCCTCAAAGTGAGCATTTGGGTAATTTTGAGTCACTTTTACCCATGTTCCAAATCTTGATTTTTGGCTCCCTAGAAGCAGGAAAATAACTATGATCATGCTCATTTTATGGAGATGGGATGGAGATGGAGATGGGGAGATGGAGAAGGGATGGGGAGATGGAGATGGGATGGAGATGGAGATGGGGAGTTGGAGATAGGATGGGGAGATAGAGATGGGATGCAGAGATGGAGATTAGATGGTAAGGGACGGAGATTTAATGTAAATAAAGTAGAGAGATAATGGAGATAAACTGGAGATAAATTGGGGATAAAATGTAGATAAAAAGTAGGGAAAATGGGGATAAAATGGTGCTGAAGTTGAGCTAAAATAGGGATAAAGCGGAGATAAAATGGGGATGAATGGAAATAAACGGGGCTAAAGTGGAGCTAAAATGGGGACAAAGCGGGGTTAAAACGAGGATAAAATGGGGCTATAGTGGGGATAAAGTGGAGATAAAATGGGGATAAAATGGAGCTAAAGTGGCGATAAATGGGGATAATACAGGGATAACATGGAGATTAAGCAGAGATAAAATGTGGATAAAACAGGGATTTAATGGAGGTATAATGGAGATATTATGGGGAGATAATATGGGGAGATGGGGGGAGAGATGGGGAGACGGATGGGGAGACAGATGGGGAAGACCGATAACCAGATTGGGGAGACAGATCGGAGAAGGACATGGGATGAGGGAGATGAGGGAGAGACAGGTGGAGATTGGATAGAGAGGGAGATGGGGACAGGGTGGAGATGGTGGAGACAGATGAGGAGGGACATGGGATGAGGAGATGGGGGATGAGGGATAGCAAGATGAGGGAGAGACTGATGGGGAGAGGGTGGAGATGGGGGAGACAGATGGGGAGTTGGAAACATGAATTACCTCTAAATGGTGTTGATATCACTTCCTGCAGTGAATAAACACGTTTTAAGCCCACAAAGTGAGCATGTGGGTAATTATAAGTCACTTTTACCCATGCGCCAAATCTTGAGTTTTGGCTCCCTAGAAGCATGAAAATGACTATAATTATGGTAATTTTATCTCCAAAAGGGATGATCTTCATCTGAAAGTCAAAATTAGTTGAAAGATGGAAATTGTCAAAATGGACCATTTTGGTCCTTTCAGAGCAATTTCCTCAGGTCGCTCGTCATCGATGGTTTTGCATGAAAATTCCGACCTTCCTGCATGAACATGAATTACCTCTAAATGTTGATTATATCACTTCCTGCAGTGAATAAACACATTTTAAGCCCTCAAAGTGAGCATTTGAGCCATTTTAAGTCACTTTTACCCTTGCGCCAAATCTTGAGTTTTCGCTCCCTAGCAGCTTGAAAATTACTATAAACATGCTCATTTTAGCTCCAAAAGTGATGATCCACATCTGAAAGTCAAAATTAGTTGAAAGATGGAAATTTTCAAAACGGACCATTTTGGTCTTCTCAGAGCAATTTCCTCTGGTCGCAGGTCATCGGTCGTTTTGCATACAAAATTGGACCTTCTCGCATGAACATGAATTACCTCTAAATGGTGTTGATATCACTTCCCGCAGTGAATAAACATGTTTAAAGCCCTCAAAGGGCGGATTTGGGTCATTTTAAGTCACTTTTACCCTTGCGCCAAATCTTGTGTTTTGGCTTCCTAAAGCTTGAAAATGACTATAAACATGCTCATTTTAGCTCCAAAAGTGATGATCCACATCTGAAAGTCCAAATTAGTTGAAAGATGGAAATTTTTAAAACGGACCTTTTTGGTCTTCTCAGAGCAATTTCCTCAGGTCGCAGGTCATCGGTCGTTTTGCATAAAAAATCGGACCTTCTCGCATGAACATGAATTACCTCTAAATGGTGTTTATATCATTTCCCGCAGTGAATAAACATGTTTAAAGCATTCAAAGTGCGGATTTGGGTCATTTTAAGTCACTTTTACCCATGCGCCAAATCTTGAGTTTTGGCTCCTTAGAAGCATGAAAATGACTATAAATATGGTAATTTTATCTCCAAAAGTGATGATCCACATCTGAAAGTCAAAATTAGTTGAAAGATGGAAATTATCAAAACGGACCATTTTGGTAATCTCAGAGCAATTTCCTCAGGTCCTTTTGCATGAAAAATTGGACCTTCTTGCATGAACATGAATTACCTCTATGGTGTTTATATCACTTCCTGCAGTGAATAAACATGTTTTAAGCCCTAAAAGTGAGCATTTGGGTAATTTTGAGTCACTTTTACCCATGTGCCAAATCTTGATTTATGGCTCCCTGGAAGCAGGAAAATGACTATGATCATGCTCATTTTATGGAGATGGGATGGAGATGGAGATGGGGAGATGGAGAAGGGATGGGGAGATGGAGATGGAGATGGGATGGAGATGGAGATGGGGAGTTGGAAATAGGATGGGGAGATAGAGATGGGATGCAGAGATGGAGATTGGATGGTAAGGGACGGAGATTTAATGTAAATAAAGTAGAGAGATAACGGAGATAAACTGGAGATAAATTGGGGAAAAAATGGAGATGAAAGGAGGGAAAATGGGGATAAAATGGAGCTACAGTGGAGCTAAAATAGGGATAGAGTGGAGTTAAAATGTGGATAAATGGAAATAAAATGGGGCTAAAGTGGAGCTAAAATGGGGATACAGTGGGGTTAAAACGAGTATAACATGGGGCTATAGTGGGGATAAAGTGGAGATAAATGGTGATTAAAGTGGCGATAAATGGGGATAATACAGGGATAACATGGAGATTAAGCAGAGATAAAATGTGGATAAAACAGAGATATAATGGAGGTATAATGGAGATGTTATAGGGAGATATTATGGGGAAATGGGGAGAGAGATGGGGAGGCGGATGGGGAGACAGATGGAGAAGACCGATGACGAGATTGGGGAGACAGATCGGAGAAGGACATGGGATGAGGGAGATGAGGGAGAGACAGGTGGAGAGAGGATAGAGAGGGAGATGGGGACAGGGTGGAGATGGTGGAGACAGACGAGGAGGGACATGGGATGAGGGAGATGATGGATGAGGGATAGCAAGAGGAGGGAGAGACTGATGGGGACAGGGTGGAGATGGGGGAGACAGAAGGGGAGTTGGAAACATGAATTACCTCTAAATGGTGTTGATATCACTTCCTGCAGTGAATACACACGTTTTAAGCCCACAAAGTGAGCATGTGGGTCATTTTAAGTCACTTTTACCCATGAGCCAAATCTTGAGTTTTGGCTCCCTAGAAGCATGAAAATGACTATAAATATGGTCATTTTAGTTCCAAAAGGGATGATCCACATCTGAAAGTCAAAATTAGTTGAAAGATGGAAATTGTCAAAACGGACCATTTTGGTCCTTTCAAAGCAATTTCCTCAGGTCGCTCGTCATCGATGGTTTTGCATGAAAATTCGGACCTTCCTGCATGAACATGAATTACCTCTTAATGTTGATTATATCACTTCCCGCAGTGAATAAACACATTTTAAGCCCTCAAAGTGAGCATTTGAGCCATTTTAAGTCACTTTTACCCTTGCGCCAAATCTTGAGTTTTCGCTCCCTAGAAGCTTGAAAATTACTATAACCCCTTCCATGCTGATGACGAACCCCAGCCGTCACGCTCCACGGTGCTCGTGTGCTGATGACGGCTGGGGTTCGTCACAGCCCGCCCTGTTCTTTTGTTTACCGCACAGCGGCAGAATCGGCCCAGCATGGAAGGGGTTAAACATGCTCATTTTAGCTCCAAAAGTGATGATCCACATCTGAAAGTCAAAATTAGTTTATAGATGGAAATGATCAAAACAGACCATTTTGGTAATCTCAGAGTATTTTCCTCAGGTCCAAGGTTATCGATCATTTTGCATGAAAATCATACTATCTCGCATGAACATGAATTACCTCTAAATGGTGATTATATCACTTCCCGCAGTGAATAAACACATTTTAAGCCCTCAAAGTGAGCATTTGGGTAATTTTGAGTCACTTTTACCCATGTGCCAAATCTTGATTTTTGGTTCCCTGGAAGCAG
The DNA here is from genome assembly GCF_964261635.1 of Lissotriton helveticus. Taxonomy (NCBI): domain Eukaryota; kingdom Metazoa; phylum Chordata; class Amphibia; order Caudata; family Salamandridae; genus Lissotriton; species Lissotriton helveticus. The sequence continues at coordinate 353,266,190 of NC_136068.1, forward strand.
GAAAATGACTATGATCAGGCTCATTTTATGGAGATGGGATGGAGATGGAGATGCGGAGATGGAGAAGGGATGGGGAGATGGAGATGGGATGGAGATGGAGATGGGGAGTTGGAGATAGGATGGGGAGATAGAGATGGGAGGCAGAGATGGAGATTGGATGGTAAGGGACGGTGATTTAATGTAAATAAAGTATAGAGATAATGGAGATAAACTGGAGATAAATTGGGGATAAAATGGAGATAAAAGGAGGGGGAAATGGGGATAAAATGGAGCTAAAGTGGAGCTAAAATAGGGATAGAGTGGAGTTAAAATGGGGGATAAATGGAAATAAAATGGGGCTAAAGTGGAGCTAAAATTGGGATAACGTGGGGTTAAAACGAGGATAAAATGGGGATAAAGTGGAGATACAATGTGGGTAAAATGGAGCTAAAGTGGCGCTAAATGGGGATAATACAGGGATAATATGGAGATTAAGCAGAGATAAAATGTGGATAAAACAGAGATATAATGGAGGTATAATGGAGATATTATGGGGAGATAATATGGGGAGATGGGGAGATAGATGGGGGAGATGGATGGGGAGACAGATGGGGAAGACCGATGACCAGATTGGGAGACAGATCGGAGAAGGACATGGGATGAGGGAGATGAGGGAGAGACAGGTGGAGAGAGGATAGAGAGGGAGATGGGGACAGGGTGGAGATGGTGGAGACAGATGAGGAGACACATGGGATGAGGGAGATGGTGGATGAGGGATAGCAAGATGAGGGAGAGACTGATGGGGAGAGGGTGGAGATGGGGGAGACAGATGGGGAGTTGGAAACATGAATTACCTCTAAATGGTGTTGATATCACTTCCTGCATTGAATACACACGTTTTAAGCCCACAAAGTGAGCATGTGGGTCATTTTAAGTCACTTTTACCCATGAGCCAAATCTTGAGTTTTGGCTACCTAGAAGCATGAAAATGACTATAAATATGGTAATTTTAGTTCCAAAAGGGATGATCCACATCTGAAAGTCAAAATTAGTTGAAAGATGGAAATTGTCAAAACGGACCATTTTGGTCCTCTCAGAGCAATTTCCTCAGGTCGCTCGTCATCGATGGTTTTGCATGAAAATTTGGACCTTCCTGCATGAACATGAAGTACCTCTAAATGTTGATTATTTCACTTCCCGCAGTGAATAAACACATTTTAAGCCCTCAAAGTGAGCATTTGAGCAATTTTAAGTCACTTTTACCCTTGCGCCAAATCTTGAGTTTTCGCTCCCTAGAAGCTTGAAAATTACTATAAACATACTCATTTTAGCTCCAAAAGTGATGATCCACATCTGAAAGTCAAAATTAGTTGGAAGATGAAAATTTTCAAAACGGACCATTTTGGTCTTCTCAGAGCAATTTCCTCAGGTCGCAGGTCATCGGTCGTTTTGCATAAAAAATCTGACCTTCTCGCATGAACATGAATTACCTCTAAATGGTGTTTATATCACTTCCCGCAGTGAATAGACATGTTTAAAGCCCTCAAAGTGCGGATTTGGGTCATTTTAAGTCACTTTTACCCATGCGCCAAATCTTGAGTTTTGGCTCCCTAGAAGCATGAAAATGACTATATATATATATCATCTCAGAGCAATTTCCTCAGGCCAGGAAAATGACTATGATCATGCTCATTTTATGGAGATGGGATGGAGATGGAGATGGGGAGATGGAGAAGGGATGGGGAGATGGAGATGGGATGGATATGGAGATGGGGAGTTGGAGATAGGATGGGGAGATTGAGATGGGATGCAGAGATGGAGATTGGATGGGAAGGGACGGAGATATAATGTAAATAAAGTAGAGAGATAACGGAGATAAACTGGAGATAAATTGGGGATAAAATGTAGATAAAAGGAGGGAAAATGGGGATAAAATGGAGCTAAAGTGGAGCTAAAATAGGGATAGAGTGGAGTTAAAATGGGGATAAATGGAAATAAAATGGGGCTAAAGTGGAGCTAAAATGGGGATACAGTGGGGTTAAAACGAGGATAACATGGGGCTATAGTGGGGATAAAGTGGAGATAAATGGGGATTAAAATGGAGCTAAAGTGGCGATAAATGGGGATAATACAGGGATAACATGGAGATTAAGCAGAGATAAAATGTGGATAAAACAGAGATATAATGGAGCTATAATGGAGATATTATGGGGAGATATTATGGGGAAATGGGGAGAGAGATGGGGGAGGCGGATGGGGAGACAGATGGAGAAGACCGATGACGAGATTGGGGAGACAGATTGGAGAAGGACATGTGTTGGACTTGGCCTTTTCCCCCCAAATTTTTAGCTTTTGACCCCCTTATCTAGACTGTCTCCCCCATGGGATTAAACCTGTATAGGCCATGAGTGGTGTGAGACACCTTTGTGTAAATGTAATTACATGTAATAATATGAGTACTTGTAAAATCCCCCATTTTAAAACTGCACCTGATTGAAATGTATTGTATTTAAAATGGATGCCATGGCCCTGGGTTTTGCCACTGGACTTCCATAGGTCAGCGGTCTAGATAATATTACCCAGCTACCCCTAGCTTTTGGAGGGAAAGCCTGGCACCCAGGGTGCTCACCCCCTCCCCTAGAACCAGTTTAGGCTAGATGTGCCAACATTCTAGAAGGTCCTGGCGCTGCCTGGGAGGAGGGTATAAATAGGGAGAAGTGTCACCAGAGAGTCAGTCAGCGCTGGGACAAAGAAGAGAAGGGACCTGCTGTGAGGTGCTACCGCCACATGGACCTGTGAGCTGGGCCCTGCACCCCTATAACCCCCCCTCTGCTGTCCCATGGGCCCCTGACAAGGGAGGGCCCCTACCCAGGTCCCTGTCACTGTGGGAACCGGGAATTACGCCAGCGTTGCGATGAAGAAGTGCCCAGGAGGTGAGAAATAGGACTGTCTACTCCCTCTGGTGAAGCTGGGCCCCTGTGGAAGTGCTGGACGGGGAGGAGCTGCCCAGGGAGGAGTGTGCCCTCAAGGAACTGTGTCTCCTAATCTGCCCCTGGATTGCCTACCAAGCGCTGTGGGGAGAGAAGCGCTAGGGCCGGTGTGGCCCCCGGACTGCTGCTGGCCCTGGAAGTGGTGTGGGCAGAGGGAGGAGCAGTGCGCTGTGAATAGCGCCATTCTTCCGAGGAGAATCATGCTGGAGGAGCCTACCCACGTGTCAGCGCGCTGTCTGCCATATAAATAATTAATTAAGAAGGGAGCCTACCCCTTTATCATAGCCGGAGATTGTGAGGGGACTGCGTATCAAGAAAGGGAGCCTACCCCTTGTCCTTTCCCCGCGCTGCGTGGCAGCGCCGGAATTCACCGCCGCCGTGAGGAGACCCCCCCCCCCTTGTTGGGGTGTGCAACTGTTACGCTTTGGGCGGGACGCGGCGCAGAAGATATGGGCAGGAGTCGTGCTCTTGGTAACTGAGGCTTTATTGAAGCAAAGAGTTGGTCGGTACAGCTCTTTCTGTTAGAGTGTCTCCGTGGGGACCTGCTTCTGCTCCTTCTGCGATGGTGGACTTTCTCCTTCTTCCGGGTCCCTTCCGGTCCTCTGGATTGAGCTTCTTCCCCCTCGGAGTCCGTCCCGGCAGGCGGAGTGGCTCTCCAGCAATCCCCAAAGAGAAGAGAGGGAAAGTATCAGGTGTCTGTCCAACAAACGACTAGTACAGGGCAGGGTGTGAGGGGATCACCGGTGCTCTATGTATACGGTGCTCTAACGTGTGAGAGGGGGGGGGGAAGTGCGCAGGAAAGGGTACCGGGAAGGTTAAACGTCCCGTGGAGTTGTACCTAGTGTACGCTGTCTTCCCACCCAGCCCCGTAACCGGTCACGCACCTGGCTGAGCCACGCACCTCCCCTGGGTGAGTGACTGGGCGGCTCGCGGGAACGGTGGCCTCCTGGCTTAGCTCCGTCTGCTGCAGGCGCCGAGTCTGCGTCGTTCCGGTCTCTCAGTTCCTCTCCTCGAGTGTGGTCTGGAGTCCAACGCCGAGCCTCTTCTCCCGTACTCCCAGACCAGCTCTCGGATGCTCTGGTGGCGTGTCCCGCTCTCTCCTCCTGCCGCACAATCCTCGCGTCCTCAGCTCCCTCTTCACTCCGATCCGTTCTCCACTCTTCCGACCTCCAGGTGAACAAGCACACCTGAGAGTCGGCGGGCTCTCCTTTTGACGGACAGGTCGGGTAGGGTGGCTCCTCCCACTCGGCGTCCTCTCCTGAATTAAAGGGCCAGTCCAGGGCGTCCGCTTCGTTCAAGCCTGCACCCGGGTCCTGTGATGCAGAGAGAGAGAGAGGGGGGGATGGTACAAGTGTTAGGTCAAGCCTCCCCTTGGTCGGGCAACGGGCTCGTGGGAGACCGGCACCGGGAGACGGTGAAGTCTGTGTGCAATCTGATGCCCTTCGGTACACCCCGTTACACACCTCCCCCCTAGGACGCTCCCGATCGGGGAGAGGATGACGGGAAAGAAAGTCAGCATTAATGTTCTCAATCCCCCTCCTATGGTAGACCGTAAAGGAATAGGGCTGCAGCGCCAGGAACCAGCGCATGACCCTGGCGTTGTTCGATTTGTTCCTTGACATCCACAGGAGGGGAGCATGGTCAGTGTACAGGTGGAACGGGCGACCCTCCAGATAGTAAGCCAGCTTTTCTATAGCCCATCTGACCGCCAAACACTCTTTCTCAATGGTGGCGTATTTTAACTCTCGGGGAAAGAGCTTACGGCTGACATAAACCACCGGGTGCTCCAGCCCGTCCTTGCCTACCTGGGACAATACTGCGCCTATGCCGTACTCGGAGGCATCGGTGTGAAGTAGGAATGGCACCGAGAAATCGGGTGAAGTCAGGACCGGGGTAGTGGTTATGATGCGCTTTAGGTGGTTGAAGGCGTCGACCATGCATTCAGAGGGTTTGATGGGTGCGTTTGATTTCCCGGGGTGGCGTAGGGCATCCGTAAGGGGGGCCGCAATGTCAGCAAAGAGGGGGATGAACCTCCTATAATACCCCACCAGCCCTAGGAAGGCCCTCATTTCTTTTCTGGTGGAGGGGAAGGGAGTGTCAGCAATAGCCCGTACCTTCTCTATCTGAGGTTTAATCATGCCATGACCCAAGACATAGCCGAGGTACTTCACCTTCTGGTAGGCCATCCGTGATTTCTTGGCGTTCACTCGAAGGCCCGCTTTCTCTAGTTCATGAAACACCTGTTGTATGTGCAGCAGATGGTCCTCCCACGTCTTGCTGTGGATGACAATGTCGTCCAAATAGGCCGAGGCCATAGAGGACACTGGAGCCAGAACGGTATTCATGAGCCTTGGGAAGGTGGCAGGAGCCCCATGGAGCCCAAACGGGAGGACGGTGAATTCATAATGCCCCTCGTGAGTGCTGAAGGCGGTCTTCTTTTTATCCTCCTCCCGTAAGGGCACCTGCCAATATCCTTTGGTAAGGTCGAGGGTGGTAATATATCGGGCTTCCCCAAGGCGTTCGATGAGTTCGTCAACGCGAGGGATCGGGTAAGCGTCGAAGGCTGATATGTCGTTGAGGGCTCGGAAATCCATACAAAACCGCCGGCTGCCGTCAGGCTTGGGGATCATAACTATAGGACTTGACCATTGGCTTGTTGAAGGTCTTATCACCCCCAGTTCCAACATGTCTTGGACTTCTTTCTGGATGGCGGTCCTCCTGGCTTCAGGTACCCGGTAGGGTTTGATCTGTACGACTTTTTCCGGAGGGGTGTTTATGCAATGTTCAGTCAGGGTGGTTCGGCCGGGTATGTCTGAGAACAATCCCTCGTGTCTGTGAAGGAGATTCTGTATATCCTCGAGTTGGACTTGAGTCAACTCCTCATTAATGTTCAGCTGGTCTTTTGTGGAGAGGTTTGGGTTGGTACCAGTTGTTACCTGTACATCTGCAGGGGGAGCTCCTAACCATTTTTTAAGCAGGTTTATATGATAGGTCTGGGTTTTTCTGGGTCCAGTTTGCAGGCAATAGGTGGTCTTTCCGATGGTTTTGATCACTCTGTAGGGGCCGGTCCAACTGGCACGGAATTTTTGGGTGGAGGAGGGCAACAAAACGAGCGCCCACTCTCCCTCCTTCAACTGCCTCCATTTCTTGCCCTTATCATAGGCGTGTTTTTGTCTCTGCTGGCTAACCCCCATGTTCGCATAGGCCAGGTCTCGTAGTTTTCCCAGTTTAGCCTTGAGGTTATGGGCATAGTCCAGAGTGGCTGACGTTTCTTCGGGTATCTCGTTCTCTCAGGCCTCCTTTGTCATCTCCATCAGAGAGCGGGGTTGGCGGCCATATAGCAGTTCAAAGGATGACATACCAAGGCTGCTTTGTCGTTGCCCTCTTATGACGTACAGAGCCAGGGGAAGGATTTGGTCCCATTCTTTCCCATTGACCTCCATCATCTTCCTCAATGTCGCCTTCAGAGAGCGGTCATAGCGCTCAACTAAGCCATCCGTCTGCGGGTGGTATACGGAGGTTCTGATTTGGTGCACATCCAGACACTTACACACCTCCTTCATCAGACGGGAGATGAAGGGGGTTCCCTGATCCGTCAGTAGCTCTTTTGGGAACCCCACTCTGCTGAACAGCTCAATCATTCGGTCGGCGACCTGCTTCGTGGTCGTGGCGGTGAGAGGAAATGCCTCCGGAAACCTCGTGGCGTAATCGACTAACACCAATACATATTGATACCCTTTACGGGTTTTAGGTAAGGGGCCGATAATGTCCATTCCGACTCTCTCAAACGGTTTGCCGATAATGGGAAGGGGTTGGAGAGGCACTGCGGGAGGCCTAGTCATGTTTTTCGTCTGGCAAATACCACATTCCTGACAATATCGGTGGGCATCCTTGTAAATCCCGGGCCAGTAGAAATACCGGAGAATATTTTGAGTGGTCTTTTCGGCCCCTGTGTGTCCGGCTACTAGATGAGTGTGGGCAAAGAACAGGATTTGTTCCCGGTAGGAGACAGGTACCAATAACTGTTCAGGCTCCTCTTCCTTCGCCTGTCTGTATAGCAGGTCCTTGTTTATGAGAAACCTGGGGTATCGGGGATGAGGGGTGTCAGTGTCTTGGTGGGCCTGCTCCCATGCGTTATACAGAGTAGGGTCGTTTACCTGGGCGAACTTAAAGCTCCGGTCCATTACCCACGGGTCAGGAGTCAGAAGGGCTGGTTTGGGGTTTTGTGGGTTGGATTATCCTTTCCCTATGCTCTGGTTGAACCACTGAAGAAACCGAGGATTGTCTGTTCCTATGATCAAGGGTTCCGGTAGGGTTTGGAGGACGCCCACCCTTACCGATTGCTGGGGACCTCCCTTGGGCGCTATAGGTATCTGAGCAAGGGGGTAGGTTCTAACATCCCCGTGTACGCATCGTATGGCCACTGATTGGGGGGAGAGGTATTGGGACCTGAGGACATGTTGGGATTGGATAACGGACTGCCTGCAACCGGAGTCTAACAAGGCTTGAATAGAGGAGCCGTTCACCTGTACACTCACCCAGTAGGTGCTCCCCATCTCGGCTGAGTACAGTACTGTACGTGGCAAGTATCCGACCTCCATAGGTTCTTCCTGTGGTTTCTTGGTGGGGCAAAACCTTGCGATGTGGCCCCAGTTCCCACAATCGAAGCATTGGGGACCCGAGGAGGTGGGAATCTCAGGCTTCCAGGGACGGGGTTTCGGGTGTTCGATGGGACGCGGGACAGGGCGTCTCTCTTGTTTTACTGGAGGCTTTGGATGGCGCTCCGGTTCCCACCCCGCGGGGCGGGGTTGTGCTCTAGAATAAGTGGTGGCCATGTCCACGGCTTCTGCTATGGTCAAGTGGTGATGTTGCCGAAGCCACCGCTGCGTAGCAAATGGGAGGGCCTCTAGGAATTGCTCTAGGTAGATACGGTCCATGATCTCCGTCTTGGAACTGGTGGAAGGGGTCAGCCATTTGTCGGCGGCCATCTTCAGGCGTACAAACAGGGTTTTTGGACTCTCACCCGGGGCACCCCTTTCCTTTCGAAACTGCAGTCTATAGGCCTCTTGATCCAGGCCTAGATGATCAAGAATGATTTTCTTCACATCCGGATATGAGGTATCGCCATTGGGGTTGGCGATCTGGTAGGCGGCCTGAGCCTCGCCAGACAGGAGAGGCGCTAAAAAAAAGGGCCACTTACTCATGGGCCACCCACAGGCCCTCGCGGCTCTTTCAAAGTTGAGCATAAATGCATCAGGGTCTTCACAAGCATGGTATTTTTGCAGCGCCACTGCGGAGGAGCCATGGGGTATAGCACCGTCCACTCTGCTTCCGCTTGTGGGTCCTGGATCCACCCATCCCTGCTGGGTTTCTTCTCTGGCTGCGAGGGTTTTTTTCAGGATCTCGCGGTCCGCCTGGGCTGATGTCAACTGCTGTTCGGCGACCCAGCCGAGTTTCTCCTGTCCCTTAATGAGTTCTTGTATGAGGGTCTCCATCTCTGTATCGGGATTCACACTGCCCGCATTCTCCACCACTGTTACGCTTTGAGCGGGACGCGGCGCAGAAGATATGGGCAGGAGTCGTGCTCTTGGTAACTGAGGCTTTATTGAAGCAAAGAGTTGGTCGGTACAGCTCTTTCTGTTAGAGTGTCTCCATGGGGACCTGCTTCTGCTCCTTCTGCGATGGTGGACTTTCTCCTTCTTCCGGGTCCCTTCCGGTCCTCTGGATGGAGCTTCTTCCCCCTCGGAGTCCGTCCCGGCAGGCGTAGTGGCTCTCCAGCAATCCCCAAAGAGAAGAGAGGGAAAGTATCAGGTGTCTATCCAACAAACGACTAGTACAGGGCAGGGTGTGAGGGGATCACCGGTGCTCTATGTATACGGTGCTCTAACGTGTGAGAGGGGGGGGAAGTGCGCAGGAAAGGGTACCGGGAAGGTTAAACGTCCCGTGGAGTTGTACCTAGTGTACGCTGTCTTCCCACCCAGCCCCGTAACCGGTCACGCACCTGGCTGAGCCACGCACCTCCCCTGGGTGAGTGGCTGGGCGGCTCGCGGGAACGGTGGCCTCCTGGCTTAGCTCCGTCTGCTGCAGGCGCCGAGTCTGCGTCGTTCCGGTCTCTCAGTTCCTCTCCTCGAGTGTGGTCTGGAGTCCAACGCCGAGCCTCTTCTCCCGTACTCCCAGGCCAGCTCTCGGATGCTCTGGTGGCGTGTCCCGCTCTCTCCTCCTGCCGCACAATCCTCGCGTCCTCAGCTCCCTCTTCACTCCGATCCGTTCTCCACTCTTCCGACCTCCAGGTGAACAAGCACACCTGAGAGTCGGCGGGCTCTCCTTTTGACGGACAGGTTTGGTAGGGTGGCTCCTCCCACTCGGCGTCCTCTCCTGAATTAAAGGGCCAGTCCAGGGCGTCCGCTTCGTTCAAGCCTGCACCCGGGTCCTGTGATGCAGAGAGAGAGAGAGGGGGGGATGGCACAAGTGTTAGGTCAAGCCTCCCCTTGGTCGGGCAACGGGCTCGTGGGAGACCGGCACCGGGAGACGGTGAAGTCTGTGTGCAATCCGATGCCCTTCGGTACACCCCGTTACAGCAACGTTGCGGCAGCCCCCGATGTGAGGAGAGGGCCGCCGGAGTAGAGAAAGGGCCGCGCTAGGCCCTGAGGCCGTCAGATCCCTCGTCACGTGACGGGGGCCCGGCCGCGTCATCGGCCCGCCCCCGCCAACGCCGCACACAGATTGGCCAAGCGGCCGCACCCCCTGAAGGCCGCGCAGCCATTGGCCGCCAGCCGGAAGAAGCCAGGAAGAAGCCTGAGGGAACCGGGGCAAAGCCGTTGCGAAGCCCTGGGGCCCCGTGAGGGAGGGGGACCCAGGTGAAATAGTGGAACGGGGCCCCCGTGGTCATGAGGGAGCCCCGACGTGAAGCGACCGGAGCGGGACCCCACCCCGCCGGTCTGAGCCCCTGAGTGTGAGGCCGGGAGGATAGGCGGGGCCGGGGCACACTGTCGGTGCCAGCCCCGCCTCCCCAAACAAAGCCGGGAGAGAAGCCGGCTAGAAGATTGCCTCGCCGGGCAGGGCCCCCACCAGAGCAGCGCGTCGCCTGCAGGGCTCCGTGAGGAGCGGGAGCCCTGCCATCTGCAGCACATACTGCGGCCCGCAGGAGCCACCGAGTGAAGGCCGGTGAGTGGGGCCTTACTGAGACTGTGAGGGGGGGCTGGAGAGAGCAAATCGGGGCATATATCGGTGCCCACCCCCGAGGACCAGTGTTGCGTTGTGGGGACTCACCCCCAGGGACCGGGGTGCCCATAACGAGGAAAAGCGAGCCCCCCCCTGGAACCGGATCAGGGCCAGAGCCCCGTGAAACACTGGGAGAACCCAAAGCATAGGAACCCCTGAGTAAGGCGCTGCGGGGAAACTCCTTGCCAATGTGGCCCCTCTAAGGAAAGGCTTGTGAACTGGGCGGGAGCCTGAATTACCAGGTTGAGGACTGTCTAGGAGGGAAAGAACCCCATGGTAGGGGAATAACCTAGCTTGCCTGGCCCTGTTAGGACCCTGAGGCCAGTGGTGAGGCCTAAGTGTTGAGACAGTGAGAATTAGGCCCCCTGGTTCCCAGTTATTTAGGCCTGGTTTATGTTAAGTGTTCCAGCCGGGGCGAAAGTTGTAGATGCCCCGGAGAAGCGCCGTGGATCCGGCCGCATGAGTAAGGCCTATACCTAATGTCGAGGCCCTCATGCTGCCCCATATTAAATCTGTTTGGGCCTATTGCTATTGTGACTGCTACCTGCCCCCTGAGGTTACTGCTGGGTTGCTAAATATTTAGGCCCCAGGTTAAAGGTGATACTGGCCTGATCAATCTTAGGAGTATCTTCTGTTGCTGATGCAGGGTTTACCCCCATGGGAAAGGTTCCAACGGCTAATGAAATGCCTTACATTTAAGGAAGTGATCTACATGTATTGAAATGTTTATTCTCATTCAATGCCCTGCGGATTCCTGCTAAGGTGGGTGCCGAATGGTAAATGCGTTTAGGCTGATGTGTTAGACCCACAGGGATGATGGAGTAAACCGGGTTGTGCCCTATGCTGGCCTGACGAGTTATTCCAGGCCCCTGGCTACACCCCAAGTTTGTGAGCTGCAGTACTGATTTCTTACAGGTGCTCCTGTCTAATATGTGCTGTGATGCTCTGTTGGTTTTCCCTTACAGGGGTGGGGTTGGCGTTAACACACAAAGGGGGTATACGTATGTCATGGTTGTATCTTACATTTTCAGCCAACCCCCTAAGGATGAGAGCCCGAGTTGGCCCCGCCAGATTGGCTCCAGGTCTAGTGTTTAGTTAACCATCCTTTTCCCTTTCAGCATGGACTTTGGACTCAACCTTTTTGTCCCTTGTAAATAATTCCTCATGATGTACTTGGCTCTGGCGCCAGTTGGCGCCTTGTTGTGATTACCAGTGTATTTTTCCTTTTTACCTTGCAGGTTGGAGATATCACTAAATTTATTCTTTTTCCAACCAAAGGTGGTGTCGTGACTCTTTTGTAGTGTGATTGGTGTGTCGTCTGTGGGTACTGCGTGAATGCTTCACATGTCCTCGAAGTTTGGCCTGCCCGCTTGATGCCATGCTACCCCCTTGGAGATTTGGGTAACCCCCATTTCCTACATTGGTGGCAAGCGGTGGGATAGGACTTGTGTTTGCGCAGTGCCACAGCGGCCACGGGTTACACTGCAAATAGAGCTTTGGATGTAATCCGAGCCTTGTTGTGGGGATTATTGCTGTTTGGCTGAATATTGTTTTTTGATTGCTTCCTCCTGAAGAGTATTCTGAATTGTCCCCTTGTTCCACTGGGAGGGTGTGTCCCGGGTGTACCTCGCCACGATGGGGTTGATTTACCAGGAAGTGGAACTGATGGAGTACACCGAACAGGAGGTGATAGACTTCCTCCTGGAGAGAGGGATACCCCAGTAGGAAACATCAGGAGCAATTTGTTTCTCTATGAGGCCCTCAAGAGGGGAGAGCCCTTAGAGATTGATGGGGACTTGTCTGACTACCCCCCGAGGTTTTGAAGGGTCAGTGGGTTAGAGACCAGAGAGAGGGCTCCCCATCCAGAACCCTGGGAGGTAATTGCTCCGATGAGGAGGAGGAAGAGTTTGAGAGGGCAGAGACGCCAGTAGCTGTGGAGGACACCGAAGATAGGGAGTCTCGCACTGGGTCCAGTTCCGGGGGCACTGCCCCATCCCTTTCCCTGTCCCCAGAAGAGTGGGTAGATAGGAGAGAAGAGAGGGAGCATCAGCTGGCGCTGGCAAAGCTCAGGCATGCCGAGGGCTTAGCGCAGCTGAGGGTAGAAGAGCAGCGACTAGAGACTGAAAAAGTCCTAGCCCAGGAGAGGATGGCGGAGGCGGAGAGGGCCTTCGCCAGAGAGAGATCAGCTCAGGTGGGTAGGTTGTCCCCTGAGAGTGGTTTTAGGAGTCTGGATTCACCGAAGAGGGTGGGATCCAGTGGTGGCAGCGAGTGTAGAGCCAGTGCAAGGAGTCCCACTCCCGAAGCCCAGGAGACCGTGCCTGATTCCCCGGAAGAGGAGGACGGGTTAGTGTTCAGGGGCAGGGGAAAGCTGTCCCATCAGTCCTGGGGAGAGTTCGAGGAGGAGTGTTGGACTGTACTGGAGGATTGGGTGGTGAGGAGAGCAGTGGAGGATTGGGAAGGGCTGTGCCATGCCGTTATCCGGGAGCACATGCTGAGGAGTTGTTTCCCAAGACTGCGTCACCATCTGGTGCGGTGTGGGTTCTCAGACCCAGGGAACTTGCACGGGAGGCAGACCTCTGGGTAAGTGCCAGAGTGTCTGGGAAGGCTGAGGGGAGTGATCCTGAAGGGAGTGAGACGGGGAGGTGTCCCGAGATACCCCAGCTGTGGTCACCAGGCCTGGAGTGTTCTTTAAGAGAACCCCAGGTTGGGAGTCTAGGCTGTCCCGATGTGTCATCCAGAGGGAGGGATCCCCTTATGTCAGGAGGACCCGGAGCATCAATAATCGGAGCTCCAGTGGTTCAGGGGTCTGACCAGTCACAGGGTTTAGATCCTGGACTGGGGGTTCAGGTTCAGGAGTTGCCTGGCCTGGAGGGTGGGGTTCCTGTAAGGCAGATCCCTACCAATTTGACTCCCAGGGGTACCACTCCGGGTGGGAGGGTGCGGAACTCTGGGAGGGGGTGCAGAGGGAGGAAGGTCTCTTCTCTGTCACTAGCTCAGCCAAAGGGCGCAGATCCTGGGTTGGGTGGCCAGGGACAGGGGTTGCCTGCCCTGGTGGGAGGGACCTCTGTAACCAGAGTCCCCCCGGAAGTGACTCCCCGGGGTACTTCTCCGGGTAGGAGGGTGCGGAACTCTGGGAGGGGGTGCAGGGAGAGGGAGGACTCGCCCCTGTCACCGGTTCAGCCTGTGGGTTTCGACTCCAGGTTGGGGAGAGAGTTGTGTGAGGGTGTCCCCAGGCGTAGGAGATGGAGGAACCCTTTGAGGAGAAGTAGGGGGAGGAGAGCCTCGCCCCTAAGGGCTGGTCAGTCTGAGGGTGTAGACCCCAGATGGGTGGACCAGTGGCAATTTGGAGAGAAGAGAGTGGTCCAGGAGAATTACAAGCCTGAGGCTAGAGCCTCCCACTCTAGGAAGGAAAAACATCCCACTAGGGAACACCAGTGGGGTGGTTTTGTTGGTGAAGGGAGGGTTGCGAAAGAGAACCATTGGGTTCCAGAGTGGAGGAGAGACTGCAGGTGCTCCTGTAGTTGCAGGCCTGCTTCCACCTTTTTCCGCCCCAAGCAGGGAAGCCCATCAAGGCATTGATATGTCTACCCTGGCTTTTGGCTGGGGGGGAGTTGTGTTGGACTTGGCCTTTTCCCCCCAAATTTTTCGCTTTTGACCCCCTTATCTAGACTGTCTCCCCCATGGGATTAAACCTGTATAGGCCATGAGTGGTGTGGGACACCTTTGTGTAAATGTAATTACATGTAATAATATGAGCACTTGTAAAATCCCCCATTTTAAAACTGCACCTGATTGAAATGTATTGTATTTAAAATGGATGCCATGGCCCTGGGTTTTGCCACTGGACTTCCATAGGTCAGCGGTCTAGATAATATTACCCAGCTACCCCTAGCTTTTGGAGGGAATGCCTGGCATCCAGGGTGCTCACCCCCTCCCCTAGAACCAGTTTAGGCTAGATGTGCCAACATTCTAGAAGGTCCTGGCACTGCCTAGGATGACGGTATAAATAGGGAGAAATGTCACCAGAGAGTCAGTCAGCGCTGGGACAAAGAAGAGAGGGGACCTGCTGTGAGGTGCTACCGCCACATGGACCTGTGAGCTGGGCCCTGCACCCCTATAACCCCCCCTCTGCTGTCCCATGGGCCCCTGACAAGGGAGGGCCCCTACCCAGGTCCCTGTCACTGTGGGAACCGGGAATTACGCCAGCGTTGCGATGAAGAAGTGCCCAGGAGGTGAGAAATAGGACTGTCTACTCCCTCTGGTGAAGCTGGGCCCCTGTGGAAGTGCTGGACGGGGAGGAGCTGCCCAGGGAGGAGTGTGCCCTCAAGGAACTGTGTCTCCTAATCTGCCCCTGGATTGCCTACCAAGCGCTGTGGGGAGAGAAGCGCTAGGGCCGGTGTGGCCCCCGGACTGCTGCTGGCCCTGGAAATGGTGTGGGCAGAGGGAGGAGCAGTGCGCTGTGAATAGCGCCATTCTTCCGAGGAGAATCATGCTGGAGGAGCCTACCCACGTGTCAGCGCGCTGTCTGCCATATAAATAATTAATTAAGAAGGGAGCCTACCCCTTTATCATAGCCAGAGATTGTGAGGGGACTGCGTATCAAGAAATGGAGCCTACCCCTTGTCCTTGCCCCGCGCTGCGTGGCAGCGCCGGAATTCACCGCCGCCGTGAGGAGACCCCCCCCCCTTGTTGGGGTGTTCAACTGTTACGCTTTGGGCGGGACGCGGCGCAGAAGATATGGGCAGGAGTCGTGCTCTTGGTAACTGAGGCTTTATTGAAGCAAAGAGTTGGTCGGTACAGCTCTTTCTGTTAGAGGGTCTCCGTGGGGACCTGCTTCTGCTCCTTCTGCGATGGTGGACTTTCTCCTTCTTCCGGGTCCCTTCCGGTCCTCTGGATGGAGCTTCTTCCCCCGCGGAGTGGCTCTCCAGCAATCCCCAAAGAGAAGAGAGGGAAAGTATCAGGTGTCTGTCCAACAAACGACTAGTACAGGGCAGGGTGTGAGGGGATCACCGGTGCTCTATGTATACGGTGCTCTAACGTGTGAGAGGGGGGGGGAAGTGCGCAGGAAAGGGTACCGGGAAGGTTAAACGTCCCGTGGAGTTGTACCTAGTGTACGCTGTCTTCCCACCCAGCCCCGTAACCGGTCACGCACCTGGCTGAGCCACGCACCTCCCCTGGGTGAGTGACTGGGCGGCTCGCGGGAAACGGTGGCCTCCTGGCTTAGCTCCGTCTGCTGCAGGCGCCGAGTCTGCGTCGTTCCGGTCTCTCAGTTCCTCTCCTCGAGTGTGGTCTGGAGTCCAACGCCGAGCCTCTTCTCCCGTACTCCCAGGCCAGCTCTCGGATGCTCTGGTGGCGTGTCCCGCTCTCTCCTCCTGCCGCACAATCCTCGCGTCCTCAGCTCCCTCTTCACTCCGATCCGTTCTCCACTCTTCCGACCTCCAGGTGAACAAGCACACCTGAGAGTCGGCGGGCTCTCCTTTTGACGGACAGGTCGGGTAGGGTGGCTCCTCCCACTCGGCGTCCTCTCCTGAATTAAAGGGCCAGTCCAGGGCGTCCGCTTCGTTCAAGCCTGCACCCGGGTCCTGTGATGCAGAGAGAGAGAGAGGGGGGGATGGTACAAGTGTTAGGTCAAGCCTCCCCTTGGTCGGGCAACGGGCTCGTGGGAGACCGGCACCGGGAGACGGTGAAGTCTGTGTGCAATCCGATGCCCTTCGGTACACCCCGTTACACACCTCCCCCCTAGGACGCTCCCGATCGAGGAGAGGATGACGGGAAAGAAAGTCAGCATTAATGTTCTCAATCCCCCTCCTATGGTAGACCGTAAAGGAATAGGGCTGCAGCGCCAGGAACCAGCGCATGACCCTGGCGTTGTTCGATTTGTTCCTTGACATCCACAGGAGGGGAGCATGGTCAGTGTACAGGTGGAACGGGCGACCCTCCAGATAGTAAGCCAGCTTTTCTATAGCCCATCTGACCGCCAAACACTCTTTCTCAATGGTGGCGTATTTTAACTCTCGGGGAAAGAGCTTACGGCTGACATAAACCACCGGGTGCTCCAGCCCGTCCTTGCCTACCTGGGACAATACTGCGCCTATGCCGTACTCGGAGGCATCGGTGTGAAGTAGGAATGGCACCGAGAAATCGGGTGAAGTCAGGACCGGGGTAGTGGTTATGATACGCTTTAGGTGGTTGAAGGCGTCGACCATGCATTCAGAGGGTTTGATGGGTGCGTTTGATTTCCCGGGGTGGCGTAGGGCATCCGTAAGGGGGGCCGCAATGTCAGCAAAGAGGGGGATGAACCTCCTATAATACCCCACCAGCCCTAGGAAGGCCCTCATTTCTTTTCTGGTGGAGGGGAAGGGAGTGTCAGCAATAGCCCGTACCTTCTCTATCTGAGGTTCAATCATGCCATGACCCAAGACATAGCCGAGGTACTTCACCTTCTGGTAGGCCATCCGTGATTTCTTGGCGTTCACTCGAAGGCCCGCTTTCTCTAGTTCATGAAACACCTGTTGTATGTGCAGCAGATGGTCCTCCCACGTCTTGCTGTGGATGACAATGTCGTCCAAATAGGCCGAGGCCATAGAGGACACTGGAGCCAGAACGGTATTCATGAGCCTTGGGAAGGTGGCAGGAGCCCCATGGAGCCCAAACGGGAGGACGGTGAATTCATAATGCCCCTCGTGAGTGCTG
This sequence comes from Lissotriton helveticus, assembly GCF_964261635.1. Classification (NCBI taxonomy): domain Eukaryota; kingdom Metazoa; phylum Chordata; class Amphibia; order Caudata; family Salamandridae; genus Lissotriton; species Lissotriton helveticus. Next base: position 353,283,073 of record NC_136068.1, read on the forward strand.
AAGGCGGTCTTCTTTTTATCCTCCTCCCGTAAGGGCACCTGCCAATATCCTTTGGTAAGGTCGAGGGTGGTAATATATCGGGCTACCCCAAGGCGTTCGATGAGTTCGTCAACGCGAGGGATCGGGTAAGCGTCGAAGGCTGATATGTCGTTGAGGGCTCGGAAATCCATACAAAACCGCCGGCTGCCGTCAGGCTTGGGGATCATAACTATAGGACTTGACCATTGGCTTGTTGAAGGTCTTATCACCCCCAGTTCCAACATGTCTTGGACTTCTTTCTGGATGGCGGTCCTCCTGGCTTCAGGTACCCGGTAGGGTTTGATCTGTACGACTTTTTCCGGAGGGGTGTTTATGCAATGTTCAGTCAGGGTGGTTCGGCCGGGTATGTCTGAGAACAATCCCTCGTGTCTGTGAAGGAGATTCTGTATATCCTCGAGTTGGACTTGAGTCAACTCCTCATTAATGTTCAGCTGGTCTTTTGTGGAGAGGTTTGGGTTGGTACCAGTTGTTACCTGTACATCTGCAGGGGGAGCTCCTAACCATTTTTTAAGCAGGTTTATATGATAGGTCTGGGTTTTTCTGGGTCCAGTTTGCAGGCAATAGGTGGTCTTTCCGACGGTTTTGATCACTCTGTAGGGGCCGGTCCAACTGGCACGGAATTTTTGGGTGGAGGAGGGCAACAAAACGAGCGCCCACTCTCCCTCCTTCAACTGCCTCCATTTCTTGCCCTTATCATAGGCGTGTTTTTGTCTCTGCTGGCTAACCCCCATGTTCGCATAGGCCAGGTCTCGTAGTTTTCCCAGTTTAGCCTTGAGGTTATGGGCATAGTCCAGAGTGGCTGACGTTTCTTCGGGTATCTCGTTCTCCCAGGCCTCCTTTGTCATCTCCATCAGAGAGCGGGGTTGGCGACCATATAGCAGTTCAAAGGATGACATACCAAGGCTGCTTTGTCGTTGCCCTCTTATGACGTACAGAGCCAGGGGAAGGATTTGGTCCCATTCTTTCCCATTGACCTCCATCATCTTCCTCAATGTCGCCTTCAGAGAGCGGTTATAGCGCTCAACTAAGCCATCCGTCTGCGGGTGGTATACGGAGGTTCTGATTTGGTGCACATCCAGACACTTACACACCTCCTTCATCAGACGGGAGACGAAGGGGGTTCCCTGATCCGTCAGTAGCTCTTTTGGGAACCCCACTCTGCTGAACAGCTCAATCATTCGGTCGGCGACCTGCTTCGTGGTCTGGTGGTGAGAGGAAATGCCTCCGGAAACCTCGTGGCGTAATCGACTAACACCAATACATATTGATACCCTTTACGGGTTTTAGGTAAGGGGCCGATAATGTCCATTCCGACTCTCTCAAACGGTTTGCCGATAATGGGAAGGGGTTGGAGAGGCACTGCGGGAGGCCTAGTCATGTTTTTCGTCTGGCAAATACCACATTCCTGACAATATCGGTGGGCATCCTTGTAAATCCCGGGCCAGTAGAAATACCGGAGAATATTTTGAGTGGTCTTTTCGGCCCCTGTGTGTCCGGCTACTAGATGAGTGTGGGCAAAGAACAGGATTTGTTCCCGGTAGGAGACAGGTACCAATAACTGTTCAGGCTCCTCTTCCTTCGCCTGTCTGTATAGCAGGTCCTTGTTTATGAGAAACCTGGGGTATCGGGGATGAGGGGTGTCAGTGTCTTGGTGGGCCTGCTCCCATGCGTTATACAGAGTAGGGTCGTTTACCTGGGTGAACTTAAAGCTCCGGTCCATTACCCACGGGTCAGGAGTCAGAAGGGCTGGTTTGGGGTTTTGTGGGTTGGATTATCCTTTCCCTATGCTCTGGTTGAACCACTGAAGAAACCGAGGATTGTCTGTTCCTATGATCAAGGGTTCCGGTAGGGTTTGGAGGACGCCCACCCTTACCGATTGCTGGGGACCTCCCTTGGGCGCTATAGGTATCTGAGCAAGGGGGTAGGTTCTAACATCCCCGTGTACGCATCGTATGGCCACTGATTGGGGGGAGAGGTATTGGGACCTGAGGACATGTTGGGATTGGATAACGGACTGCCTGCAACCGGAGTCTAACAAGGCTTGAATAGAGGAGCCGTTCACCTGTACACTCACCCGGTAGGTGCTCCCCATCTCGGCTGAGTACAGTACTGTACGTGGCAAGTATCCGACCTCCATAGGTTCTTCCTGTGGTTTCTTGGTGGGGCAAAACCTTGCGATGTGGCCCCAGTTCCCACAATCGAAGCATTGGGGACCCGAGGAGGTGGGAATCTCAGGCTTCCAGGGACGGGGTTTCGGGTGTTCGATGGGACGCGGGACAGGGCGTCTCTCTTGTTTTACTGGAGGCTTTGGATGGCGCTCCGGTTCCCACCCCGCGGGGCGGGGTTGTGCTCTAGAATAAGTGGTGATTGCAAAAACAACAAGTGATGGACTGAATGTGGATCAATGTCACACACTCCCCCAGTCAAAAGATCTGGGCCCAAATCCATCGTTTTTTTGCACTCCACACCACCCTGGGTTAGACAATGGCGATATGCAAATCAGCTCTGACCCTGTTGCCCCATGGGAACAGTCCAGTCCGAACTACAAAAGCCATGTCCTTCCCAGAACGGAATCAAGCATCCGAGGACCGGACCGGTTTCGAGGTAACACCTCTCTTCAGCCCGGCTAGCTTGACTCCAAGTGGTGTGGAGTGCCTGGGACCCACGTCTGGGCATCCCCAGCGCACTTAGGGCGGCAATTGCAAAAACAACAAGTGATGGACTGAATGTGGATCAATGTCACACACTCCCCCAGTCAAAAGATCTGGGCCCAAATCCATCGTTTTTTTGCACTCCACACCACCCTGGGTTAGACAATGACGATATGCAAATCAGCTCTGACCCTGTTGCCCCATGGGAACAGTCCAGTCCGAACTACAAAAGCCATGTCCTTCCCAGAACGGAATCAAGCATCCGAGGACCGGACCGGTTTCGAGGTAACACCTCTCTTCAGCCCGGCTAGCTTGACTCCAAGTGGTGTGGAGTGCCTGGGACCCACGTCTGGGCATCCCCAGCGCACTTAGGGCGGCAATTGCAAAAACAACAAGTGATGGACTGAATGTGGATCAATGTCACACACTCCCCCAGTCAAAAGATCTGGGCCCAAATCCATCGTTTTTTTGCACTCCACACCACCCTGGGTTAGACAATGGCGATATGCAAATCAGCTCTGACCCTGTTGCCCCATGGGAACAGTCCAGTCCGAACTACAAAAGCCATGTCCTTCCCAGAACGGAATCAAGCATCCGAGGACCGGACCGGTTTCGAGGTAACACCTCTCTTCAGCCCGGCTAGCTTGACTCCAAGTGGTGTGGAGTGCCTGGGACCCACGTCTGGGCATCCCCAGCGCACTTAGGGCGGCAATTGCAAAAACAACAAGTGATGGACTGAATGTGGATCAATGTCACACACTCCCCCAGTCAAAAGATCTGGGCCCAAATCCATCGTGTTTTTGCACTCCACACCACCCTGGGTTAGACAATGGCGATATGCAAATCAGCTCTGACCCTGTTGCCCCATGGGAACAGTCCAGTCCGAACTACAAAAGCCATGTCCTTCCCAGAACGGAATCAAGCATCCGAGGACCGGACCGGTTTCGAGGTAACACCTCTCTTCAGCCCGGCTAGCTTGACTCCAAGTGGTGTGGAGTGCCTGGGACCCACGTCTGGGCATCCCCAGCGCACTTAGGGCGGCAATTGCAAAAACAACAAGTGATGGACTGAATGTGGATCAATGTCACACACTCCCCCAGTCAAAAGATCTGGGCCCAAATCCATCGTTTTTTTGCACTCCACACCACCCTGGGTTAGACAATGGCGATATGCAAATCAGCTCTGACCCTGTTGCCCCATGGGAACAGTCCAGTCCGAACTACAAAAGCCATGTCCTTCCCAGAACGGAATCAAGCATCCGAGGACCGGACCGGTTTCGAGGTAACACCTCTCTTCAGCCCGGCTAGCTTGACTCCAAGTGGTGTGGAGTGCCTGGGACCCACGTCTGGGCATCCCCAGCGCACTTAGGGCGGCAATTGCAAAAACAACAAGTGATGGACTGAATGTGGATCAATGTCACACACTCCCCCAGTCAAAAGATCTGGGCCCAAATCCATCGTTTTTTTGCACTCCACACCACCCTGGGTTAGACAATGGCGATATGCAAATCAGCTCTGACCCTGTTGCCCCATGGGAACAGTCCAGTCCGAACTACAAAAGCCATGTCCTTCCCAGAACGGAATCAAGCATCCGAGGACCGGACCGGTTTCGAGGTAACACCTCTCTTCAGCCCGGCTAGCTTGACTCCAAGTGGTGTGGAGTGCCTGGGACCCACGTCTGGGCATCCCCAGCGCACTTAGGGCGGCAATTGCAAAAACAACAAGTGATGGACTGAATGTGGATCAATGTCACACACTCCCCCAGTCAAAAGATCTGGGCCCAAATCCATCGTTTTTTTGCACTCCACACCACCCTGGGTTAGACAATGGCGATATGCAAATCAGCTCTGACCCTGTTGCCCCATGGGAACAGTCCAGTCCGAACTACAAAAGCCATGTCCTTCCCAGAACGGAATCAAGCATCCGAGGACCGGACCGGTTTCGAGGTAACACCTCTCTTCAGCCCGGCTAGCTTGACTCCAAGTGGTGTGGAGTGCCTGGGACCCACGTCTGGGCATCCCCAGCGCACTTAGGGCGGCAATTGCAAAAACAACAAGTGATGGACTGAATGTGGATCAATGTCACACACTCCCCCAGTCAAAAGATCTGGGCCCAAATCCATCGTTTTTTTGCACTCCACACCACCCTGGGTTAGACAATGGCGATATGCAAATCAGCTCTGACCCTGTTGCCCCATGGGAACAGTCCAGTCCGAACTACAAAAGCCATGTCCTTCCCAGAACGGAATCAAGCATCCGAGGACCGGACCGGTTTCGAGGTAACACCTCTCTTCAGCCCGGCTAGCTTGACTCCAAGTGGTGTGGAGTGCCTGGGACCCACGTCTGGGCATCCCCAGCGCACTTAGGGCGGCAATTGCAAAAACAACAAGTGATGGACTGGATGCTTGATTCCGGTCTGGGATGGCAGGGCTTGGCAGTTCAGACTGGACTTTTCCCATGAGGCAAAGGGTCAGAGCTGATTTGCATATAGCCAGTGTCTAACCCAGGGTGGTGTGGAGTGAAAAAAACGATGGATTTAGGCCCAGATCCTTGTACTGGGGTGAATATATGACATTGTTCTACATTCTGTCCATCAACTGTGTTTTTGTAATTTTCACCCCGAGTGGGCTGGGTATGCTCAGACGTGAGTCCCAGGCTCTCCACACCACTGGAGTCAAGCTATCCAGGCTGAATGAAGGCTGATAGCCAGAAACCGGTCCTTGGATGCTTGATTCCGGTCTGGGATGGCAGGGCTTGGCAGTTCGGACTGGACTTTTCCCATGAGGCAAAGGGTCAGAGCTGATTTGCATATAGCCAGTGTCTAACCCAGGGTGGTGTGGAGTGAAAAAAACGATGGATTTAGGCCCAGATCCTTGTACTGGGGTGAATATATGACATTGTTCTACATTCTGTCCATCAACTGTGTTTTTTGTAGTTTCTAGAATAAGTGGTGGCCATGTCCACGGCTTCTGCTATGGTCAAGTGGTGATGTTGCCGAAGCCACCGCTGCGTAGCAAATGGGAGGGCCTCTAGGAATTGCTCTAGGTAGATACGGTCCATGATTTCCGTCTTGGAACTGGTGGAAGGGGTCAGCCATTTGTCGGCGGCCATCTTCAGGCGTACAAACAGGGTTTTTGGACTCTCACCCGGGGCACCCCTTTCCTTTCGAAACTGCAGTCTATAGGCCTCTTGATCCAGGCCTAGATGATCAAGAATGATTTTCTTCACATCCGGATATGAGGTATCGCCATTGGGGTTGGCGATCTGGTAGGCGGCCTGAGCCTCGCCAGACAGGAGAGGCGCTAAAAAAAAGGGCCACTTACTCATGGGCCACCCACAGGCCCTCGCGGCTCTTTCAAAGTTGAGCATAAATGCATCAGGGTCTTCACCCGCATGGTATTTTTGCAGCGCCACTGCGGAGGAGCCATGGGGTATAGCACCGTCCACTCTGCTTCCGCTTGTGGGTCCTGGATCCACCCATCCCTGCTGGGTTTCTTCTCTGGCTGCGAGGGTTTTTTTCAGGATCTCGCGGTCCGCCTGGGCTGATGTCAACTGCTGTTCGGCGACCCAGCCGAGTTTCTCCTGTCCCTTAATGAGTTCTTGTATGAGGGTCTCCATCTCTGTATCGGGATTCACACTGCCCGCATTCTCCACCACTGTTACGCTTTGGGCGGGACGCGGCGCAGAAGATATGGGCAGGAGTCGTGCTCTTGGTAACTGAGGCTTTATTGAAGCAAAGAGTTGGTCGGTACAGCTCTTTCTGTTAGAGTGTCTCCGTGGGGACCTGCTTCTGCTCCTTCTGCGATGGTGGACTTTCTCCTTCTTCCGGGTCCCTTCCGGTCCTCTGGATGGAGCTTCTTCCCCCTCGGAGTCCGTCCCGGCAGGCGGAGTGGCTCTCCAGCAATCCCCAAAGAGAAGAGAGGGAAAGTATCAGGTGTCTGTCCAACAAACGACTAGTACAGGGCAGGGTGTGAGGGGATCACCGGTGCTCTATGTATACGGTGCTCTAACGTGTGAGAGGGGGGGGGAAGTGCGCAGGAAAGGGTACCGGGAAGGTTAAACGTCCCGTGGAGTTGTACCCAGTGTACGCTGTCTTCCCACCCAGCCCCGTAACCGGTCACGCACCTGGCTGAGCCACGCACCTCCCCTGGGTGAGTGGCTGGCCGGCTCGCGGGAACGGTGGCCTCCTGGCTTAGCTCCGTCTGCTGCAGGCGCCGAGTCTGCGTCGTTCCGGTCTCTCAGTTCCTCTCCTCGAGTGTGGTCTGGAGTCCAATGCCGAGCCTCTTCTCCCGTACTCCCAGGCCAGCTCTCGGATGCTCTGGTGGCGTGTCCCGCTCTCTCCTCCTGCCGCACAATCCTCGCGTCCTCAGCTCCCTCTTCACTCCGATCCGTTCTCCACTCTTCCGACCTCCAGGTGAACAAGCACACCTGAGAGTCGGCGGGCTCTCCTTTTGACGGACAGGTCGGGTAGGGTGGCTCCTCCCACTGGGCGTCCTCTCCTGAATTAAAGGGCCAGTCCAGGGCGTCCGCTTCGTTCAAGCCTGCACCCGGGTCCTGTGATGCAGAGAGAGAGAGAGGGGGGGATGGCACAAGTGTTAGGTCAAGCCTCCCCTTGGTCGGGCAACGGGCTCGTGGGAGACCGGCACCGGGAGACGGTGAAGTCTGTGTGCAATCCGATGCCCTTCGGTACACCCCGTTACAGCAACGTTGCGGCAGCCCCCGATGTGAGTAGAGGGCCGCCGGAGTAGAGAAAGGGCCGCGCTAGGCCCTGAGGCCGTCAGATCCCTCGTCACGTGACGGGGGCCCGGCCGCGTCATCGGCCCGCCCCCGCCAACGCCGCACACAGATTGGTCAAGCGGCCGCACCCCCTGAAGGGCACGCAGCCATTGGCCGCCAGCCGGAAGAAGCCAGGAAGAAGCCCGAGGGAACCCGGGCAAAGCCGTCGCGAAGCCCTGGGTCCCCGTGAGGGAGGGGGACCCAGGTGAAATAGTGGAACGGGCCCCCGTGGTCATGAGGGAGCCCCGACGTGAAGCGACCGGAGCGGGACCCCACCCCGCCGGTCTGAGCCCCTGAGTGTGAGGCCGGGAGGATAGGCGGGGCCGGGGCACACTGTCGGTGCAAGCCCCGCCTCCCCAAACAAAGCCGGGAGAGAAGCCGGCTAGAAGATTGCCTCGCCGGGCAGGGCCCCCACCAGAGCAGCGCGTCGCCTGCAGGGCTCCGTGAGGAGCGGGAGCCCTGCCATCTGCAGCACATACTGCGGCCCGCAGGAGCCACCGAGTGAAGGCCGGTGAGTGGGGCCTTACTGAGACTGTGAGGGGGGGCTGGAGAGAGCAAATCGGGGCATATATCGGTGCCCACCCCCCAGGACCAGTGTTGCGTTGTGGGGACTCACCCCCAGGGACTGGGGTGCCCATAACGAGGAAAAGCGAGCCCCCCCCTGGAACCGGATCAGGGCCAGAGCCCCGTGAAACACTGGGAGAACCCAAAGCATAGGAACCCCTGAGTAAGGCGCTGCGGGGAAACTCCTTGCCAATGTGGCCCCTCTAAGGAAAGGCTTGTGAACTGGGCGGGAGCCTGAATTACCAGGTTGAGGACTGTCTAGGAGGGAAAGAACCCCTGGGTAGGGGAATAACCTAGCTTGCCTGGCCCTGTTAGGACCCTGAGGCCAGTGGTGAGGCCTAAGTGTTGAGACAGTGAGAATTAGGCCCCCTGGTTCCCAGTTGTTTAGGCCTGGTTTATGTTAAGTGTTCCAGCCGGGGCGAAAGTTGTAGATGCCCCGGAGAAGCGCCGTGGATCCGGCCGCATGAGTAAGGCCTATACCTAATGTCGAGGCCCTCATGCTGCCCCATATTAAATCTGTTTGGGCCTATTGCTATTGTGACTGCTACCTGCCCCCTGAGGTTACTGCTGGGTTGCTAAATATTTAGGCCCCAGGTTAAAGGTGATACCGGCCAGATCAATCTTAGGAGTATCTTCTGTTGCTGATGCAGGGTTTACCCCCATGGGAAAGGTTCCAACGGCTAATGAAATGCCTTACATTTAAGGAAGTGATCTACATGTATTGAAATGTTTATTCTCATTCAATGCCCTGCGGATTCCTGCTAAGGTGGGTGCCGAATGGTAAATGCGTTTAGGCTGATGTGTTAGACCCACAGGGATGATGGAGTAAACCGGGTTGTGCCCTATGCTGGCCTGACGAGTTATTCCAGGCCCCTGGCTACACCCCAAGTTTGTGAGCTGCAGTACTGATTTCTTACAGGTGCTCCTGTCTAATATGTGCTGTGATGCTCTGTTGGTTTTCCCTTACAGGGGTGGGGTTGGCGTTAACACACAAAGGGGGTATACGTATGTCAAGGTTGTATCTTACATTTTCAGCCAACCCCCTAAGGATGAGAGCCCGAGTTGGCCCCGCCAGATTGGCTCCAGGTCTAGTGTTTAGTTAACCATCCTTTTCCCTTTCAGCATGGACTTTGGACTCAACCTTTTTGTCCCTTGTAAATAATTCCTCATGATGTACTTGGCTCTGGCGCCAGTTGGCGCCTTGTTGTGATTACCAGTGTATTTTTCCTTTTTACCTTGCAGGTTCGAGATATCACTAAATTTATTCTTTTTCCAACCAAAGGTGGTGTCGTGACTCTTTTGTAGTGTGATTGGTGTGTCGTCTGTGGGTACTGCGTGAATGCTTCACATGTCCTCGAAGTTTGGCCTGCCCGCTTGATGCCATGCTACCCCCTTGGAGATTTGGGTAACCCCCATTTCCTACAACATGGGATGAGGGAGATGAGGGAGAGACAGGTGGAGAGAGGATAGAGAGGGAGATGGGGACAGGGTGGAGATGGTGGAGACAGATGAGGAGGGACATGGGATGAGGGAGATGGGGGATGAGGGATAGCAAGATGAGGGAGAGACTGATGGGGACAGGGTGGAGATGGGGGAGACAGATGGGGAGTTGGAAACATGAATTACCTCTAAATGGTGTTGATATCACTTCCTGCAGTGAATACACACGTTTTAAGCCCACAAAGTGAGCATGTGGGTCATTTTAAGTCACTTTTACCCATGAGCCAAATCTTGAGTCTTGGCTCCCTAGAAGCATGAAAATGACTATAAATATGGTCATTTTAGTTCCAAAAGGGATGATCCACATCTGAAAGTCAAAATTAGTTGAAAGATGGAAATTGTCAAAACGGACAATTTTGGTCCTCTCAAAGCAATTTCCTCAGGTCGCTCGTCATCGATGGTTTTGCATGAAAATTCGGACCTTCCTGCATGAACATGAATTACCTCTTAATGTTGATTATATCACTTCCCGCAGTGAATAAACACATTTTAAGCCCTCAAAGTGAGCATTTGAGTAATTTTAAGTCACTTTTACCCTTGCGCCAAATCTTGAGTTTTGGCTTCCTAAAGCTTGAAAATGACTATAAACATGCTCATTTTAGCTCCAAAATTGATGATCCACATCTGAAAGTCAAAATTAGTTGAAAGATGGAAATTTTCAAAACGGACCATTTTGGTCTTCTCAGAGCAATTTCCTCAGGTCGCAGGTCATCGGTCGTTTTGCATAAAAAATCGGACCTTCTCGCATGAACATGAATTACCTCTAAATGGTGTTTATATCACTTCCCGCAGTGAATAAACATGTTTAAAGCCCTCAAAGTGCGGATTTGGGTCATTTAAAGTCACTTTTACCCATGCGCCAAATCTTGAGTTTTGGCTCCCTAGAAGCATGAAAATGACTATATATATGGTAATTTTATCTCCAAAAGTGATGATCCACATCTGAAAGTCAAAATTAGTTGAAAGATGGAAATTATCAAAATGGACCATTTTGGTCATCTCAGAGCAATTTCCTCAGGTCCTTTTGCATGAAAAATCGGACCTTCTTGCATGAACATGAATTACCTCTATGGTGTATATATCACTTCCTGCAGTGAATAAACATGTTTTAAGCCCTCAAAGTGAGCATTTGGGTAATTTTGAGTCACTTTTACCCATGTGCCAAATCTTGATTTTTGGCTCCCTAGAAGCAGGAAAATGACTATGATCATGCTCATTTTATGGAGATGGGATGGAGATGGAGATGGGGAGATGGAGAAGGGATGGGGAGATGGAGATGGGATGGAGATGGAGATGGGGAGTTGGAGATAGGATGGGGAGATTGAGATGGGATGCAGAGATGGAGATTGGATGGGAAGGGACGGAGATATAATGTAAATAAAGTAGAGAGATAATGGAGATAAACTGGAGATAAACTGGGGATAAAATGGAGATAAATAGGAGGGAAAATGGAGCTAAAGTGGAGCTAAAATAGGGATAAAGTGGAGATAAAATGGGGATAAATGGGAATAAAATGGGGCTAAAGTGGAGCTGAAATGGGGATAAAGTGGGGTTGAAATGAGGATAAAATGGGGCTATAGTCGGGATAAAATGGGGATAAAATGGGGATAAAATGGAGCTAGAGTGGCGATAAATGGGAATAATACAGGGATAGCATGGAGATTAAGCAGAGATAAAATGTGGATAAAACAGAGATATAATGGAGGTATAATGGATATATTATGGGGAGATAGTATGAGGAGATGGGGAGAGAGATGGGGGAGACGGATGGGGAGACAGATGGGGAAGACCGATGACCAGATTGGGGAGACAGATCGGAGAAGGACATGGGATGAGGGAGATGAGGGAGAGACAGGTGGAGAGAGGATAGAGAGGGAGATGGGGACAGGGTGGAGATGGTGGAGACAGATGAGGAGGGACATGGGATGAGGGAGATGGGGGATGAGGGATAGCAAGATGAGGGAGAGACTGATGGGGACAGGGTGGAGAGGGGGGAGACAGATGGGGAGTTGGAAACATGAATTACCTCTAAATGGTGTTGATATCACTTCCTGCAGTGAATACACACGTTTTAAGCCCACGAAGTGAGCATGTGGGTCATTTTAAGTCACTTTTACCCATGAGCCAAATCTTGAGTTTTGGCTCCCTAGAAGCATGAAAATGACTATAAATATGGTCATTTTAGTTCCAAAAGGGATGATCCACATCTGAAAGTCAAAATTAGTTGAAAGATGGAAATTGTCAAAACGGACCATTTTGGTCCTCTCAGAGCAATTTCCTCAGGTCATTTTGCATAACAAATCGGACCTTCTTGCATGAACATGTATTACCTCTTACCTCTATGGTGTTATATCACTTCCTGCAGTGAATAAACATGTTTTAAGCCCTCAAAGTGAGCATTTGGGTAATTTTGTGTCACTTTTACCCATGTGCCAAATCTTGATTTTTGGCTCCCTAGAAGCAGGAAAATTACTATTATCATGCTCATTTTATGGAGATGGGATGGAGATGGAGATGGGGAGATGGAGAAGGGATGGGGAGATGGAGATGGGATGCAGAGATGGAGATTGGATTGAAAGGGACGGAGATTTAATGTAAATAAAGTAGAGAGATAATGGAGATAAACTGGAGATAAATCTGGGATAAAATGGAGATAAAAATGAGGGAAAATGGGGATAAAATGGAGCTAAAGGTGAGCTAAAATAGGGATAAAGTGGAGATAATATGGGGATAAATGGAAATAAAATGGGGCTAAAGTGGAGCAAAATGGGAATAAAGTGGGGTTAAAACGAGGATAAAATGGGGCTAAAGTGGGGGTAAAGTGGAGATAAAATGGGGATAAATGGAGCTAAAGTGGCGATAAATGGGGATAATACAGGGATAACATGGAGATTAAGTAGAGATAAAATGTGGATAAAACAGAGATATAATGGAGGTATAATGGAGATATTATGGGGAGATGATATGGGGAGATGGGGAGAGAGATGGGGGAGACGGATGGGGAGACAGATGGGGAAGACCTATGACCAGATTGGGGAGACAGATCGGAGAAGGACATGGGATGAGGGAAATGAGGGAGAGACAGGTGGAGAGAGGATAGAGAGGGAGATGGGGACAGGGTGGAGATGGTGGAGACAGATGAGGAGGGACATGGGATGAGGGAGATGGAGATGAGGGATAGCAAGATGAGGGAGAGACTGATGGGGAGAGGGTGGAGATGGGGGAGACAGATGAGGAGTTGGAAACATGAATTACCTCTAAATGGTGTTGATGTCACTTCCTGCATTGAATACACACGTTTTAAGCCCACAAAGTGAGCATGTGGGTCATTTTAAGTCCCTTTTACCCATGAGCCAAATCTTGAGTTTTGGCTACCTAGAAGCGTGAAAATTACTATAAACATACTCAATTTAGCTCCAAAAGTGATGATCCACATCTGAAAGTTAAAATTAGTTGGAAGATGGAAATTTTCAAAACGGACCATTTTGGTCTTCGCAGAGCAATTTCCTCAGGTCGCAGGTCATCGGTCGTTTTGCATAAAAAATCTGACCTTCTCGCATGAACATGAATTACCTCTAAATTGTGTTTATATCACTTCCCGCAGTGAATAAACATGTTGAAAGCCCTCAAAGTGCGGATTTGGGTCATTTTAAGTCACTTTTACCCATGCGCCAAATCTTGAGTTTTGGCTCCCTAGAAGCATGAAAATTACTATATATATGGTAATTTTATCTCCAAAAGTGATGATCCACATCTGAAAGTCAAAATTAGTTGAAAGATGGAAATTATCAAAACGGACCATTTTGGTCATCTCAGAGCAATTTCCTCAGGTCCTTTTGCATAAAAAATCGGACCTTCTTGCATGAACATGAATTACCTCTATGGTGTTTATATCACTTCCTGCAGTGAATAAACATGTTTAAGCCCTCAAAGTGAGCATTTGGGTAATTTTTAGTCACTTTTACCCATGTGCCAAATCTTGATTTTTGGCTCCCTAGAAGCAGGAAAATGACTATGATCATGCTCATTTTATGGAGATGGGATGGAGATGGAGATGGGGAGATGGAGATGGGATGGGGAGATGGAGATGGGGAGTTGGAGATGGGGATGGGGAGTTGGAGATAGGATGGGGAGATAGAGATGGGATGCAGAGATGGAGATTGGATGGAAAGGGACGGAGATTTAATGTAAATAAAGTAGAGAGATAATGGAGATAAACTGGAGATACATTTGGGATAAAATGGAGATAAAAATGAGGGAAAATGGGGATAAAATGGAGCTAAAGGTAAGCTAAAATAGGGATAAAGTGGAGATAAAATGGGGATAAATGGAAATAAAATGGGGCTAAAGTGGTGCAAAATGGGAATAAAGTGGGGTTAAAACAAAGATAAAATGGGCTAAAGTGGGGATAAAATGGAGATAAAATGGGGATAAATGGAGCTAAAGTGGCAATAAATGGGGATAATACAGGGATAACATGGAGATTAAGCAGAGATAAAATGTGGATAAAACAGAGATATAATGGAGGTATAATGGAGATATTATGGGGAGATAATATGGGGAGATGGGGAGACAGATGGGGGAGACGGTGGGGAGACAGATGGGGAAGACCAATGACCATATTGGGGAGACAGATCGGAGAAGGACATGGGATGAGGGAGATGAGGGAGAGACAGGTGGAGAGAGGATAGAGAGGGAGATGTGGACAGGGTGGAGATGGTGGAGACAGATGAGGAGGGACATGGGATGAGGGAGATGGGGGATGAGGGATAGCAAGATTGGGGAGAGGGTGGAGATGGGGAGACAGATGGGGAGTTGGAAACATGAATTACCTCTAAATGGTGTTGATATCACTTCCTGCAGTGAATACACACGTTTTAAGCCCAAAAAGTGAGCATGTGGGTCATTTTAAGTCACTTTTACCCATGAGCCAAATCTTGAGTTTTGGCTCCCTAGAAGCATGAAAATGACTATAAATATGGTCATTTTAGTTCCAAAAGGGATGATCCACATCTGAAAGTCAAAATTAGTTGAAAGATGGAAATTGTCAAAACGGACCATTTTGGTCCTCTCAGAGCAATTTCCTCAGGTCGCTCGTCATCGATGGTTTTGCATGAAAATTCATACCTTCCTGCCTGAACATGAATTACCTCTAAATGTTGATTATATAACTTCCCGCAGTGAATAAACACATTTTAAGCCCTCAAAGTGAGCATTTGAGCCATTTTAAGTCACTTTTACCCTTGCGCCAAATCTTGAGTTTTCGCTCCCTAGAAGCTTGAAAATTACTATAATCCCTTCCATGCTGATGACGAACCCCAGCCGTCACGCTCCATGGTGCTCGTGTGCTGATGACGGCTGGGGTTCGTCACAGCCCCGCCCTGTTCTTTTGTTTACCGCACAGCGGCGGAATTGGCCCAGCATGGAAGGGGTTAAACATGCTCATTTTAGCTCCAAAAGTGATGATCCACATCTGAAAGTCAAAATTAGTTTAAAGATGGAAATGATCAAAACAGACCATTTTGGTAATCTCAGAGGAATTTCCTCAGGTCGCTCGTCATCGATGGTTTTGCATGAAAATTCGGACCTTCCTGCATGAACATGAATTACCTCTAAATGTTGATTATATCACTTCCCGCAGTAAATAAACACATTTTAAGCCCTCAAAGTGAGCATTTGAGCCATTTTAAGTCACTTTTACCCTTGCGCCAAATCTTGAGTTTTCGCTCCCTAGAAGCTTGAAAATTACTATAAACATGCTCATTTTAGCTCCAAAAGTGATGATCCACGTCTGAAAGTCAAAATTAGTTGGGAGATGGAAATTTTCAAAACGGACCATTTTGGTCTTCTCAGAGCAATTTCCTCAGGTCGCAGGGTCATCGGTCGTTTTGCATAAAAAATCGGACCTTCTCGCATGAACCTGAATTACCTCTAAATGGTGTTTATATCACTTCCCGCAGTGAATAAACATGTTTAAAGCCCTCAAAGTGCGGATTTGGGTCATTTTAAGTCACTTTTACCGATGCGCCAAATCTTGAGTTTTGGCTCCCTAGAAGCATGAAAATGACTATATATATGGTAATTTTATCTCCAAAAGTGATGATCCACATCTGAAAGTCAAAATTAGTTGAAAGATGGAAATTATCAAAACTGACCATTTTGGTCATCTCAGAGCAATTTCCTCAGGTCCTTTTGCATGAAAAATCTGACCTTCTTGCATGAACATGAATTACCTCTATGGTGTTTATATCACTTCCTGCAGTGAATAAACATGTTTTAAGCCCTCAAAGTGAGCATTTGGGTAATTTTGAGTCACTTTTACCCATGTGCCAAATCTTGATTTTTGGCTCCCTGGAAGCAGGAAAATGACTATGATTATGCTCATTTTATGCAGATGGGATGGAGATGGAGAAGGGATTCCCCATCTGGGATGGAGATGGAGATGGGGAGTTGGAGATAGGATGGGGAGATAGAGATGGGATGCAGAGATGGAGATTGGATTGAAAGGGACGGAGATTTAATGTAAATAAAGTAGAGAGATAATGAAGATGAACTGGAGATAAATTTGGGATAAAATGGAGATAAAAATTAGGGGAAATGGGGATAAAATGGAGCTAAAGTGGAGCTAAAATAGGGATAAAGCGGAGATAAAATGGGGATAAATGAAAAATGGGGCTAAGGTGGAGCAAAATGGGGTTAAACGAGGCTAAAATGGGGATAAAGTGGAGATAAAACGGGGGTAAAATGGAGCTAAAGTGGCACTAAATGGGGATAATACAGGGATAACATGGAGATTAATCAGAGATAAAATGTGGATAAAACAGAGATATAATGGAGGTATAATGGAGATATTATGGGGAGATAATATGGGGCGATGGGGAGAGAGATGGGGGAGACGGATGGGGAGACAGATGGGGAAGACCGATGACCAGATTGGGGAGACAGATCGGAGAAGAACATGGGATGAGGGAGATGAGGGAGAGACAAGTGGAGAGAGGATAGAGAGGGAGATGGGGACAGGGTGGAGATGGTTGGGACAGATGAGGAGGGACATGGGATGAGGGAGATGGGGGATGAGGGATAGCAAGATGAGGGAGAGACTGATGGGGAGAGGGTGGAGATGGGGGAGACAGATGGGGAGTTGGAAACATGAATTACCTCTAAATGGTGTTGATATCACTTCCTGCAGTGAATACACACGTTTTAAGCCCACAAAGTGAGCATGTGGGTCATTTTAAGTCACTTTTACCCATGAGCCAAATCTTGAGTTTTGGCTACCTAGAAGCATGAAAATGACTATAAATATGGTAATTTTAGTTCCAAAAGGGATGATCCACACCTGAAAGTCAAAATTAGTTGAAAGATGGAAATTGTCAAAACGGACCATTTTGGTCCTCTCAGAGCAATTTCCTCAGGTCGCTCGTCATCGATGGTTTTGCATGAAAATTCGGACCTTCCTGCATGAACATGAATTACCTCTAAATGTTGATTATATCACTTTCCGCAGTGAATAAACACATTTTAAGCCCTCAAAGGGAGCATTTGAGCCATTTTAAGTCACTTTTACCCTTGCGCCAAATCTTGAGTTTTCGCTCCCTAGAAGCTTGAAAATTACTATAACCCCTTCCATGCTGATGACGAACCCCAGCCGTCACGCTCCACGGTGCTCGTGTGCTGATGACGGCTGGGGTTCGTCACAGCCCCGCCCTGTTCTTTTGTTTACCGCACAGCGGCGGAATCGGCCCAGCATGGAAGGGGTTAAACATGCTCATTTTAGCTCCAAAAGTGATGATCCACATCTGATAGTCAAAATTAGTTTAAAGATGGAAATGATCAAAACAGACCATTTTGGTAATCTCAGAGCAATTTCCTCAGGTCCAAGGTCATCGATCACTTTGCATGAAAAATCATACTATCTCGCATGAACATGAATTACCTCTAAATGGTGATTATATCACTTCCCGCAGTGAATAAACACATTTTAAGCCCTCAAAGTGAGCATTTGAGTCATTTTAAGTCACTTTTACCCTTGCGCCAAATCTTGGGCTTCCTAAAGCTTGAAAATGACTATAAACATGCTCATTTTAGCTCCAAAAGTGATGATCCACATCTGAAAGTCCAAATTAGTTGAAAGATGGAAATTTTCAAAACGGACCTTTTTGGTCTTCTCAGAGCAATTTCCTCAGGTCGCAAGTCATCGGTCGTTTTGCATAAAAAATCGGACCTTCTCGCATCAACATTAATTACTTCTAAATGGTGTTTATATCACTTCCGCAGTAAATAAACATGTTTAAAGCCCTCAAAGTGCGGATTTGGGTCATTTAAAGTCACTTTTACCCATGCGCCAAATCTTGAGCTTTGGCTTCCTAGATGCATGAAAATGACTATATATATGGTAATTTTATCTCCAAAAGTGATGATCCACATCTGAAAGTCAAAATTAGTTGAAAGATGGAAATTATCAAAACGGACCATTTTGGTCATCGCAGAGCAATTTCCTCAGGTCCTTTTGCATGAAAATTGGACCTTTTTGCATGAACATGAATTACCTCTATGGTGTTTATATCACTTCCTGCAGTGAATAAACATGTTTTAAGCCCTCAGTGAGCATTTTGGGTAATTTTGAGTCACATTTACTCATGTGCCAAATCTTGATTTTTGGCTCCCTGGAAGCAGGAAAATTACTATGATCATGCTCATTTTATGGAGATGGGATGGAGATGGAGATGGGGAGATGAAGAAGGGATGGGGAGATGGAGATGGGATGGAGATGGAGATGGGGAGTTGGAGATAAAGTGGGGATAAATGGGGATAAAATGGAGCTAAAGTGGCAATAAATGGGGATAATACAGGGATAACATGGAGATTAAGCAGAGATAAAATGTGGATAAAACAGAGATATAATGGAGGTATAATGGAGATATTATGGGGAGATAATATGGGGAGAGAGATGGGGGAGACGGATGGTGAGACAGATGGGGAAGACCGATGACCAGATTGGGGAGACAGATCGGAGAAGGACATGGGATGAGGGAGATGAGGGAGAGACAGGTGGAGAGAGGATAGAGAGGGAGATGGGGACAGGGTGGAGATGGTGGAGACAGATGAGGAGGGACATGGGATGAGGGAGCTGGGGGATGAGGGATAGCAAGATGAGGGAGAGACTGATGGGGAGAGGGTGGAGATGGGGGAGACAGATGGGGAGTTGGAAACATGAATTACCTCTAAATGGTGTTGATATCACTTTCTGCAGTGAATACACACGTTTTAAGCCCACAAAGTGAGCATGTGGGTCACTTTAATTCACTTTTACCCATGAGCCAAATCTTGAGTTTTGGCTACCTAGAAGCATGAAAATGACTATAAATATGGTAATTTTAGTTCCAAAAGGGATGATCCACATCTGAAAGTCAAAATTAGTTGAAAGATGGAAATTGTCAAAACGGACCATTTTGGTCCTCTCAGAGCAATTTCCTCAGGTCGCTCGTCATTGATGGTTTTGCATGAAAATTCGGACCTTCCTGCATGAACATGAATTACCTCTAAATGTTGATTATATCACTTCCCGCAGTGAATAAACACATTTTAAGCCCTCAAAGTGAGCATTTGAGCCATTTTAAGTCACTTTTACCCTTGCACCAAATCTTGAGTTTTCGCTCCCTAGAAGCTTGAAAATTACTATAACCCCTTCCATGCTGATGACGAACCCCAGCCGTCACGCTCCGCGGTGCTCGTGTGCTGATGACGGCTGGGGTTAGTCACAGCCCCGCCCTGTTCTTTTGTTTACCGCACAGCAGAGGAATCGGCCCAGCATGGAAGGGGTTAAACATGCTCATTTTAGCTCCAAAAGTGATGATCCACATCTGAAAGTCAAAATTAGTTTAAAGATGGAAATGATCAAAACAGACTATTTTGGTAATCTCAGAGCAATTTCCTCAGGTCCAAGGTCATCGATAATTTTGTATGAAAAATCATACTATCTCGCATGAACATGAATTACCTCTAAATGGTGATTATATCACTTCCCGCAGTGAATAAACACATTTTAAGCCCTCAAAGTGAGCATTTGAGTCATTTTAAGTCACTTTTACCCTTGCGCCAAATCTTGAGTTTTGGCTTCCTAAAGCTTGAAAATGACTTTAAACATGCTCATTTTATCTCCAAAAGTGATGATCCACTTCTGAAAGTCAAAATTAGTTGAAAGATGGAAATTTTCAAAATAGACCATTTTGTTCCTCTCAGAGCAATTTCCTCAGGTCACGGGTCATCGATCCTTTTGCATGAAAAATCGGACCTTCTTGCATGAACATGAATTACCTCTATGGTGTTTATATCACTTCCTGCAGTGAATAAACATGTTTTAAGCCCTCAAAGTGAGCATTTGGGTAATTTTGAGTCACTTTTACCCATGTGCCATATCTTGATTTTTGGCTCCCTCGAAGCAGGAAAATGACTCATTTTATGGAGATGGGATGGAGATGGAGATGGGGAGATGGAGAAGGGATGGGGAGATGGAGATGGGATGGAGATGGAGATGGGGAGTTGGAGATAGGATGGGGAGATAGAGATGGGATGCAGAGATGGAGATTGGATGGTAAGGGACGGAGATCTAATGTAAATAAAGTAGAGAGATAATGGAGATAAACTGGAGATAAATTGGGGGCTAAAATGGAGATAAATAGGAGAGAAAATGGAGCTAAAGTGGCGTTAAAATAGGGATAAAGTGGAGATAAAATGGGGGATACACGGAAATAAAACGGGGCTAAATTGGAGCTAAAATGGGGATAAAGTGGGGTTAAAACAAGGATAAAATGGGGTTATAGTGGGGATAAAGTGGAGATAAAATGGGGATAAAATGGAGCTAAAGTGACGATAAATGGGGATAATACAGGGATAACATGGAGATTAAGCAGAGATAAAATGTGGTTAAAACAGAGATATAATGGAGGTATAATGGAGATATTATGGGGAGATATTATGGGGAGATGGGGAGAGAGATGGGGGAGACGGATGGGGAGACAGATGGGGCAGACCGATGACCAGATTGGGGAGACAGATCGGAGAAGGACATGGGATGAGGGAGATGAGGGAGAGACAGGTGGAGAGAGGATAGAGAGGGAGATGGGGACAGGGTGGAGAGTTGGAAACATGAATTACCTCTAAATAGTGTTGATATCACTTCCTGCAGTGAATAAACATGTTTTAAGCCCACAAAGTGAGCATGTGGGTCATTTTAAGTCACTTTTACCCTTGCGCCAAATCTTGAGTTTTGACTCCCTAGAAGCATGAAAATTACTATAAATATGGTCATTTTATCTCCAAAAGTGATAATCCACATCTGAAAGTCAAAATTAGTTGGCTGAGAAATTCAAAAAATAAGTGGGGCGGAGTCCAAGATGGCGGAGTAGGGACTCAGCTTCGCGGCAGCAGACCGAGGGCTCCCATCTCGGAAAACTGGAGGCAGAGAGTTAACGGTGTACTGGTGGTGAGGGAGCTAACCGAAAAGCTTTGGATTTCACCGCCCGCAACGCCACGGAGATACAGCCGAGCTGAGCTGAGACGCCGAGGCACAGCGGCTGCAAAAGCGCGGCGGAGCAGAGACCCAGCATCGCAGCAGTCGGATGCGAAGCACGGCGGTGTAAGGTCCCGGCTTCGTGGCAGCAGACGGAGGCAGCACGTTAAAGCCACCGCTGAAAAGGAGACACCAAAAAAACGCCTAAGGCACAGCGGAGTAGGGACTTAGCTTCATAGCAGCGGAGCCAAGGTAGTAAAGGAGAAGCTGAAACACTAAAGCCCAGCTGGCGTTGGGGCAAGTTGAAACCGTAGCGAAGCAGAGACCCAGCAGACGGAGCGAATTGGAGGCAGCACGTTAAAGCTGCACTGGCGGCAAAGGGGGTAAATAGAGCCAAATAGACTTTTTGTTATCTGACCTGATCGGAGGAATTGCTTTCATGGGATTTCTTGGCTCTCAGTGGAAATTTCCACAAGAAAAACTTTTCATTTTCACCACCCTCCACGCCACGCCACGCCTAGTGCTGTTGAAACACTGCGATACAGCGGATGCCGTGGCTCTCGGGGCTCTCGCTGGTGCTTCGGCGAGCTTTCGGAAACTGGGTCGTTAGATCCAGGCTTGATTGGTTTGGGCTCTCAGCCGTAACAGGGGCAAGAGAAGTAGCGATTAATCTACAAAGGGTTATGTCGCCTAAAAACCCGCCGCGCTCTACACGCAACACTAAAAACTCTGCCAATGCAGCTGCAACCGCTACCCTCGCTACGTCCGTAGCCGCAAATACCTCGGGGGTGCCCTGAGTACCAGCTATCTCTGCATATTCGGCCAGCCCGGCTGCTTCAATGCTCAATACCCTAAATGCAACTGCAGTCACAGTTACAACGATAGCAGACACGACAGCTATAGCTACAGCTACAGTCACGGTGACCACGGCCACCACGGCGGCAGCGATGATGACGGTGAAAGTGCCTCAAGGAAACAAAGAGGCCGCCCCTGCTCCTCCCGCTCTGGTTGTCATACAGTGCCCTGCTGGAGATTCAACTGGAATACCTTCTGTTACCATCACTGCTCTGAAGGGGAGCGATAGGAAGGTGGCAGGTAAGCCAATTCTACGTCCTCCTGTGCTTTCTAATTGCGGGACTATACCAAAAACATTTGCCCAGAAAAATGTAACTGCTGGCTCTAAACCCGGGGTAGCAGGTGGGAACACACTAGTCGCTTCTCATGTTGACGTAATACAAGATGCTCAGTCTGAGCTAAGGGCAGAACCAGAAATACAGGCCGGGCTGCAGTCACCAGGAGTGTTAAAAAAAGTTGTGGCTATTACTCCGGTAGCAGCTCTAACAAGGCCAGGGATGGGAGATTTTTCGAACTTATCTGCTAACTGTGATATTATATCGTCTGAGGGCAGTGAGACACAAGAAGGTCTTGAAGTGCTAAACGGGAATAGTGGAGACAATACAGCAGAAATATTAGAAGTGGAACCACATCTAATCGCAAATACAAACACGACGCAAGTAACCTTAACTGACGTAAACACCAAGCAAGATGGGCTTCCTACGGATGATTCTTCTCTGGAGTTGGGGGAAGAACAATCCTCCTTTGTGGATTATGACACTGAGGTAGATGAAGAGCCGGACAAGACAATAGACAATTCTACAATGAGACTGTCCGCACGGAGGCGGAGAGGCAAAGCAAAGTCCTGCTACAAAAGAGGGGGGAAACTATCATCTAACCAGACGCGTCTTATAAATGCGGCATCCCTGACGAATAAAAAATTGACCATTGACAAAAGCCCCCTAAGGAAATGGATTGAAGCCAAGGGGCTGGTTAAGAACCTCACATTAAGGCTTTCTGGAGGTAGCCCTATAGATAATGAGATAGTACAGGTTTCAACAGCCGAGCTATCTAACCCACCTAATTCACCTACCCCCAGGAGTACCTCCTTGGAACAAACTGAAAGGGAAAATAACTATCAGGGATTGGCAGCTGCCCCTAACCCGCTGATTAATACAAAAATAAATAGAGCAACCAAAGAGACACAGAATTTAACAGAGGGGAACGGGAGTACTGATCGCTCTCAACTGGACGTGATACTAAACCTTCTGATCAGTCAGCGGGGAGAAGCACTGGAGCATTATCAGCAACTGAAAAGCGATAATGTGAGACTGCAAACATCCATTTCAGATCTCACGTCCAATCTCAAGGGGGTCACACAAGATACAGCAGAACTTCAAGAACGCACAGTTGCTATGGAGAAGAAGCAACAAAGACTGGTTCCAAGGTGGTGCAACATGATTTCCAATTAGCCCTACTACAGGGAAAAGTTGAAGACTTGGAAAATCGGCAAAGGAGATCTAACCTTAAGCTATTTGATTTTCCGGAGGGGTCAGAGGGGGCTGACCCAAGGGCATTTTTGGTGAAACTGTTACCCCAAGCCTTTCCAGAACTCTCTGACTGGGATTGGGATTCCCAAATTCAAAGGGCACACCGACTACCATTAGGGTTAAAAAGGCAAGACAGCAAGTTTCCGCGTCCGTTTCTAATATACTTTGGCAACTACTTGCTTCGTCAAGCCGTATGGCAAAAGGCGAGACCGAACACTCCAGTCACTTTTGGCAATATCTCCCTCTTTACCCGTTCTGACCTCAGCAAACTGACGATGGACAAAAGATGGGAGCTAAGAAAATTGATTGACCCAATTAACAAACTGGGGGGCCAAGCCTACCTGCAAGAACCAGCGAAACTTAAAGTTGTGAAAAATGGGCGTACATATTTCTTTGGTGATGTTCAAGAAGCACAGGCATTTCTATCTAGCATCACCAAGAATAAGGATAAGGATGGTGACTGAGATTGAAGCTAGAATTAAGACTAAGACTGAAACTACTCAATCTTTCTAAAGAATACAAGTGATGGGGACTTAATGGTATCTTACTAATATGCCAGGTAGACAGAACTGGAGACCTGGACTTTGATTTGGCTTACTAGATTGTCACCGGTTTTTTGAGGTTTGAGGTGGCTTGGAGGCTTATCATTGATTATTTTTCGTTAGCTATTTCAGCAATGGCTGACACTTTGGGGGCGGGGACGGGAATTGAAGGGGGGGGGAAAAAAAAGGGGAAAAATGAGGAAAATTTAGTGTGTGCTCTTTTCCCTCTTCTCTTCCTTTTCTTTTCTTTGTATGAATGAGCAAACAGCTGCTACGTCAGACACTGCTACTCCAGGGGGGATGGGCAGGCCCTCTTCAGTCTCTCTGCCACCAGAGCTGCCATTCCAACGGCAGCAGTTAGTGAGGGGGGGGTGGAGGGGGGGCCCCCGCAGTGGGGGGGGGTAAAAGTTAAAAATATTTCCTGTTTGGTAGAAAGACATATTTTGAAATTTGTTTTTGGAGGGGAAACATTGGTTTTTGAAGAACTTAGGAAGAAACGATACAGAAGATTAGACAGATATGCTGAGAACAATATTGACTACGGCCGCTATGTTTTTATTTGGAATGCATAACATTAGATGTCTGGCATGGAACGTCTCAGGCTTGAACAACAAACGTAAAAGACGCCTAGTCGCAGAGGAGCTACAACTTTATAACCCTCATCTAGTTTTTCTGTCAGACACACACATCGTAAACAAAGACAAAAAACTGCTGAACCAACTGGGTATGGAGATCATAGTTAGCTCAGCCGTAGGCTCACCAAAAAGGGGGGTGGCAATTTTAAAGGATAAGAGATTCAAAACGGAAACAATTAAAACAATACACGATAAAAACGGCAGGTGGGCAATTGCTCAACTTATCATTGATAATAAGAAATTCGTGGTATGTGTGATATACGGTCCTAACAAGGACGAACCTAAGGTATATGATCAGCTAAATATAGCCCTGCCGGATTGGGAAGGGGAATTAATCATTATGGGAGATTTTAACTGCATTATGAACTGTCAAAGAGATACTACCCGACCATGCAATAACAAACGTATGTCTAGAACCAGAGCTTCAATTCAAGACCTATGTAAGATGCATGGTCTTAAAGATGTGTGGAGGTGCTTATATCCAGACGCTCCTGGTTACACATACTATTCAGCGCCACACAAGATATGTACTCGCCTAGATATGGCTCTTGTATCAGACCTTGTGCTGAGCTCTGCATCAATAGTAATCTTTCCTCGTATTACATCTGATCATAATCCCATTATGGCAGATATTACTATCACTTTGGCTCGTAAACCCCCAAGACCTTTCACGTTTCCCAGGAAATTAATATCTGATCAGGTCTACATTTCGCAGTTAAAACATCATATAATTGAATTTACAGATTTTAACAGAAATACAGCACCGTGTCTAACAGTGTGGGATACTTGTAAAGCAAGCATCCGGGGGTTTACGCAATCTTATGTCTTGAAACAAAATTCTGAAAGACGCAAGAACGATGCGGCCTTGATGACTGATATCGCAGGTGAAGAGATGCGATTGGCTCTGGCTCTGCGAGATCACTTACCCACGTTGGAGATCTGTGCACAGCTTAGTCAACTAAAATGTAAGACTAAAGAGAAACTACTTAAAAAAAATAGTGCCCAGATACATAAATATAAATTCATCAACTACGAGGGTGGAGATAAAATAGGCACAATTTTAGCATTTAAGGTTGCAGAAGATAGAGCAGACTCCACGATTACTCAAATAACAGGTCTTGATAATAAGAAATACACACAACCAATCCATATCGTCCAACAATTTGCTAAATACTATGAATCTCTTTATACTCCTGAACACATGCCGAACAGTCTTTTAATCGATGAATATCTAAGGGAGTACCATACTAACCAGCTAACGGCGGCAGAAATCGATTCTCTTGCAACTGAGATAACTAAAAATGAACTTAAGTTAGCTATATCATCACTTACCTCAGGAAAAGCCACAGGGGAAGATACTATTCCACTAGAAATTTATAAATTATGCTCAGACGAACTAACACCTCTTCTTTTAGAAATCATATCACACATTGGTATAACAGGATCGGCCCCTAACTCATGGAACAAAGCAAAAATAATATTTTTTCACAAAAAGGGAAAACCCAAGGAAGAGATGGGGTCATACAGACCCATATCTTTGATCAATACAGACGCTAAAATGTATGCAAAATGCTTGGCCAATAGACTTGCTCCATTAATTCCGAGAATTATAAATAAACAACAACATGGGTTTATAACAGGGAGGGACACGTCGGCACATGTTAACACTGCAATTACAGCATTTGATATAGCAGAGGTAGAAAATACCCCACTGGCTATGATTATGCTTGACGCCGAAAAGGCATTTGATCGGGTGGGGTGGGGCTATCTCTGGCAGACACTGGGATCTATGGGTTTTGAAGGGCAATTTCTAAATGGAGTTCGGGCGCTCTACGACAAACCAACAGCACATATTAGCTATGGAGGACTTTTCTCGCCATGCTTCCCAATTCTGAGAGGCACCCGTCAAGGGTGTCCCTTGTCACCATTATTATTTGCTCTATCACTTGAACCTTTTCTAAATGCTCTGGATGCCCAACCTAAAATAACTCCATTTTTGACCGGACCGCATACTCTAAAAATTACTGCATATGCAGATGACATTGCCATTTATTCCTCTGAAATAGCCATTAATCTCGAAGCACTTAACTTCGGCAAAGTATACGGATACAAACTAAATACACATAAAACTCAAATAATAACTAATTTTAAACCCCCGACACCAGTTCCTGAAATCTGCAAGGTTGCGACTTACCTTGGAGTCAAAATCATATCAAATATCAAAGAACTCAACAACATCAACTATAACGAGCTGATTAAAACAACCACTGCGACACTAAAAAAATGGCATCGACTCCCATTAAACTTAATAGGCAGAATAAACCTGATCAAAATGAAAATTATACCCAAATACTTATATTTGTTTAGGTCAATTCCCTTGGCACTGAATAGACTTTTTTTTAAGCAACTAGATAGTATATTTGGAAACTTTATATGGGGATACAAGAAAGCTAGGAGGTCATTAAAACTACTGAAAAATCAGACTGACCTAGGCGGCCTCAACGTCCCAGACTTAAAATTATATTTCTGGGCTTCATTTGTTAGACGGCTACGCTCATTATTAAATAATGACGACACACTCTATTACCATCATTTATTGTTAAAGAATGATTCGAACCAATTCCTATATCGCATAGCCGACCCAAATTACTACAAACTAGTTTAAATTTAAGACGGCGCGAGACATAATTAGAGTCTGGAAAGACATTCTCGCTTATTCTAAAACCACCACCTACCATTCCCAGCTTAAAATATGGGATAACCCAGGGCTGCCGGACATATTTAGGGATGGTTTAACACGTGGATGGCAACAGAAAGGCATAACCTGTCTTGGTGATCTGTATAATTCTGCAGGTATGCTAGATTTCTCCACCCTTAAGTGTTTATTTGGTTTGTCGGAAATACATAGATTTAAATACATACAAATACACGACTTCTTGGTGCGTAAAAGTAAAATTAATAGTGTATCTAGCGGGGGCATATGGGACTGCGTAAACTCTAGGAATGAGAAGGCAATTATTAGTTTGGCTTACAAATGTTTTATAAGCTTTAGCTCTGACGATAGAGAATCAATTGCCAATAAATGGAACCTGAAACTTGGAACAAGTATTACAGGGAAACAAATTGTCGAATCTTATACTAATATACACAATTCTGTTCGATCGTCCAGTCTCAGACTTCAACAATACAGAACTACCTATCTACTCTATTATACGCCAGAAAAGATCTCGAAATGGTCCAGTAGCAACATCCAAGGTGATAAGACCAAGTGCCCGAAATGTGCGGCCTACGCGGCGGATCTAGCGCATATGCTGTTCTCATGTCCAATGCTCGGGAAATATTGGGAGGAGGTGGGAAAAATCCTAAACACAAAAAATATCCTAAACTCCTCTATAACGGCACCTATGGTGCTACTTGGTATACATATAATAAAACCACCACGCCCATTATTGGAGCGATATTAATTGCATGCGCTAGATTAATCTTGGCAAGGGCCTGGATTAATAGCAACGCACCAAATGCAATAGAATGGTGGTATTTAGTTACAGAAATTAAAACGATGGAGAAGACTCTAGCCGAATTAAGAGGTATACGCTCATTAAAGAAATTTGAGAAAATTTGGGGGGATCTGGAATGAATGCAACCAAAGGAATTATCAGGCCTCGAAAAAGGGAAAATGACTGTTAGAATAGAATTTTTGTCTCACTGTACACTCTGTCGGCGTATATTAATCTTTCTATCCGTCTACTAACATCTGGATTATATTGGATCTAGGCGGTAAAATATTTTGGGCAATGGTTTTCATACTTTGTTCTTATGTAAAAACAAACTCTAACTTTAATTTAATGTAAGATGTATGCTAAACTAAGTTTACTAATTACAATTTGTAACATTTGTTTTTCTCCGCTTAGCATGTATTATTGTCTTATACCAACTGGAAATAAAAAAAAAAAAAAAGAAAGTCAAAATTAGTTGAATGACGGAAATTTTCAAAACGGACCATTTTGGTCATCTCAGAGCAATTTCCTCAGGTCCAAGGTCATCGATCATTTTGCATGAAAAATTGGACCTTCTTGCATGACCATGAATTACCTCTAAATTGTGATTATATCACTTCCTGCAGTGAATAAAAACATTTTAAGTCCTCAAAGTGTGCATTTAAGTCATTTTAGGTCACTTTTACGTTTGCACCAAATCTTGAGTTTTGGCTTCCTAGAAGCTTGAAAATGACTTTAAACATGTTCATTTTAGCTCCAAAAGTGATGATCCACTTCTGGAAGTCAAAATTAGTTGAAAGATGGAAATTTTCAAAATGGACCATTTTGTTCCTCTCAGAGCGATTTCCTCAGGTCACGGGTCATCGATCCTTTTGCATGAAAAATCAGACCTTCTTGCATGAACATGAATTACCTCTATGGTGTTTATATCACTTCCTGCAGTGAATAAACATGTTTTAAGCCCTCAAAGTGAGCATTTGGGTAATTTTGAGTCACTTTTACCCATGTGCCAAATCTTGATTTTTGCCTCCCTAGAAGCAGGAAAATTACTATGATCATGCTCATTTTATGGAGATGGGATGGAGATGGAGATGGGGAGATGGAGAAGGGATGGGGAGATGGAGATGGGATGGAGATGGAGAAGGGGAGTTGGAGATAGGATGGGGTGATAGAGATGGGATGCAGAGATGGAGATTGGATGGTAAGGGACGGAGATTTAATGTAAATAAAGTAGAGGGATAATGGAGATAAACTGCAGATAGATTGGGGATAAAATGGAGATAAATAGGAGGGAGAATGGGGCTAAAATGGAGCTAAAGTGGAGCTAAAATAGGGATAAAGTGGAGATAAAATGGGTGTTACATGGACATAAAATGGGGCTAAAGTGGAGCTAAAATGGGGATAAATTGGGGTTAAAGCGAGGATAAAATGGGGCTATAGTGGGGATAATACAGGGATAACATGGAGATTAAGCAGAGATTAAATGTGGTTAAAACAGAGATATAATGGAGGTATAATGGAGATATTATGGGGAGATAATATGGGGAGATGGGGAGAGAGATGGGGGAGACGGATGGGGAGACAGATGGGGAAGACCGATGACCAGATTGGGGAGACAGATCGGAGAAGGACATGGGATGAGGGAGATGAGGGAGAGACAGGTGGAGAGAGGATAGAGAGGGAGATGGGGACAGGGTGGAGATGGTGGAGACAGATGGGGAGGGACATGGGATGAGGGAGATGGGGGATGAGGGATAGCAAGATGAGGGAGAGACTGATGGGGAGAGGGTGGATATGGGGGAGACAGATGGGGAGTTGGAAATATGAATTACCTCTAAATGGTGTTGATATCACTTCCTGCAGTTAATAAACACGTTTTAAGCCCACAAATTGAGCAAGTGGGTCATTTTAAGTCACTTCTACCCTTGCGCCAAATCTTGAGTTTTGACTCCCTAGAAGCATGAAAATAACTATAAATATGGTCATTTTATCTCCAAAAGTGATAATCCACATCTGAAAGTCAAAATTAGTTGAATGACGGAAATTTTCAAAACGGACCATTTTGGTCATCTCAGAGCAATTTACTCAGGTCCAAGGTCATCGATCATTTTGCATGAAAAATTGGACCTCCTTGCATGACCATGAATTACCTCTAAATGGTGATTATATCACTTCCTGCAGTGAATAAAAACATTTTAAGTCCTCAAAGTGTGCATTTAAGTCATTTTAAGTCACTTTTACGTTTGCACCAAATCTTGAGTTTTGGCTTCCTAGAAGCTTGAAAATGACTTTAAACATGTTCATTTTAGCTCCAAAAGTGATGATCCACTTCTGAAAGTCAAAATTAGTTGAAAGATGGAAATTTTCAAAATGGACAATTTTGTTCCTCTCAGAGCGATTTCCTCAGGTCACGGGTCATCGATCCTTTTGCATGAAAAATTGGACCTTCTTGCATGAAAATGAATTACCTCTATGGTGTTTATATAATTTCCTGCAGTGAATAAACATGTTTTAAGCCCTCAAAGTGAGCATTTGGGTAATTTTGAGTCACTTTTACCCATGTGCCAAATCTTGATTTTTGGCTCCCTCGAAGCAGGAAAATGACTATGATCATGCTCATTTTATGGAGATGGGATGGAGATGGAGATGGGGAGATGGAGAAGGGATGGGGAGATGGAGATGGGATGGAGATGGAGAAGGGGAGTTGGAGATAGGATGGGGAGATGGAGATGGGATGTAGAGATGGAGATTGGATGGTAAGGGACAGAGATTTAATGTAAATAAAGTAGAGAGATATGGAGATAAACTGGAGATAATTGGGGATAAAATGGAGATAAAAAGGAGGGAAAATGGGGATAAAACGGAGCTAAAGTGGAGCTAAAATAGTTATAAAGTGGAGTCAAAATGGAGCTCAAGTGGAGCTAAAATGGGGATAAAGTGGGGTTAAAATGTGGCTAAAATGGGGCTATAGTGGGGATACAGTGGATATAAAATGGGGATAAAATGGAGCTAAAGTGGCGCTAAATGCGGATAATACAAGGATCACATGAAGATTAAGCAGAGATAAAATGTGGATAAAACAGAGATATAATGGAGGTTTAATTGAGATATTATGGGGAGATAATATGGGGAGATGGGGAGAGAGATGGGGGAGATGGATGGGGAGACAGATGGGGAAGACCGATGACCAGATTGGGGAGACAGATCAGAGAAGGACATGGGATGAGGGAGATGAGGGAGAGACAGGTGGAGAGAGGATAGAGAGGGAGATGGGGAGAGGGTGGAGATGGTGGAGACAGATGAGGAGGGACATGGGATGAGGGAGATGGGGATGAGGGATAGCAAGATGAGGGAGAGACTGATGGGGAGAGGGTGGAGATGGGGGTGACAGATGGGGAGTTGGAAACATGAATTACCTCTAAACGGTGTTGATATCAATTCCTGCAGTGAATAAACATGTTTTAAGCCCACAAAGTGAGCATGTGGGTCATTTTAAGTCACTTTTACCCTTGTGCCAAATCTTGAGTTTTGACTCCCTAGAAGCATGAAAATGACTATAAATATGATCATTTTATCTCCAAAAGTGATGATCCACATCTGAAAGTCAAAATTAGTTGAATGATGGAAATTTTCAAAACTGACCATTTTGGTAATCTCAGAGCAATTTCCTCAGGTCCAAGGTCATCGATCATTTTGCATGAAAAATTGGACCTTCTTGCATGACCATGAATTACCTCTAAATGGTGATTATATCACTTCCCGCAGTGAATAAACACATTTTAAGCACTAAAAGTGAGCATTTGAGTCATTTTAATTCACTTTTACCCTTGCGCCAAATCTTGAGTTTTGGCTTCCTAGAAGCTTAAAAATGACTTTAAACATGCTCATTTTAGCTCCAAAAGTGATGATCCACTTCTGAAAGTCAAAATTAGTTGAAAGATGGAAATTTTCAAAATGTACCATTTTGTTCCTCTCAGAGCAATTTACTCAGGCCACGGGTCATCGATCCTTTTGCATGAAAAATTGGACCTTCTTGCATGAACATGAATTACCTCTATGGTGTTTATATCACTTCCTGCAGTGAATAAACATGTTTTAAGCCCTAAAAGTGAGCATTTGGGTAATTTTGAGTCACTTTTACCCATGTGCCAAATCTTGATTTTTGGCTCCCTAGAAGCAGGAAAATGACTATGATCATGCTCATTTTATGGAGATGGGATGGAGATGGAGATGGGGAGATGGAGAAGGGATGGGGAGATGGAGATGGGATGGAGATGGAGATGGGGAGTTGGAGATAGGATGGGGAGATAGAGATGGGATGCAGAGATGGAGATTGGATGGTAAGGAATGGAGATTTAATGTAAATAAAGTAGGGGGATAATAAAGATAAACTGGAGATAAATTGGGGATAAAATGGAGATAAATAGGAGGGAGAATGGGGCTAAAATGGAGCTAAAGTGGAGCTAAAATAGGGATAAAGTGGAGATAAAATGGGGGTTACACAGAAATAAAATGGGGCTAAAGTGGAGCTAAAATGGGGATAAATTGGGGTTAAAACGAGGATACAATGGGGCTATAGTGGGGATAAATGGGGATAATACAGGGATAACATGGATAATAAGCAGAGATAAAATGTGGTTTAAACAGAGATATAATGGAGGTATAATGGAGATATTATGGGGAGATATTATGGGGAGATGGGGAGAGAGATGGGGGAGACGGATGGGGAGACAGATGGGGAAGACCGATGACCAGATTGGGGAGACAGATCGGAGAAGGACAGGGGATGAGGGAGATGAGGGAGAGACAGGTGGAGAGAGGATATAGAGGGAGATGGGGACAGGGTGGAGATGGTGGAGACAGATGAGGAGGGACATGGGATGAGGGAGATGGGGGATGAGGGATAGCAAGATGAGGGAGAGACTGATGGGGAGAGGGTGGAGATGGGGGAGACAGATGGGGAGTTGGAAACATGAATTACCTCTAAATGGTGTTGATATCACTTCCTGCAGTGAATAAACACGTTTTAAGCCCACAAATTGAGCATTTGGGTCATTTTAAGTCACTTTTACCCTTGCGCCAAATGTTGAGTTTTGACTCCCTAGAAGCATGAAAATGACTATAAATATGGTCATTTTATCTCCAAAAGTGATAATCCACATCTGAAAGTCAAAATTAGTTGAATGACGGAAATTTTCAAAACGGACCATTTTGGTCATCTCAGAGCGATTTCCTCAGGTCCAAGGTCATCGATCATTTTGCATGAAAAATTGGACCTTCTTGCATGACCATGAATTACCTCTAAATGGTGATTATATCACTTCCTGTAGTGAATAAAAACATTTTAAGTCCTCAAAGTGTGCATTTAAGTCATTTCAAGTCACTTTTACGCTTGCACCAAATCTTGAGTTTTGGCTTCCTAGAAGCTTGAAAATGACTTTAAACATGTTCATTTTAGCTCCAAAAGTGATGATCCACTTCTGAAAGTCAAAATTAGTTGAAAGATGGAAATTTTCAAAATGCACCATTTTGTTCCTCTCAGAGCAATTTCCTCAGGTCACGGGTCATCGATCCTTTTGCATGAAAAATCAGACCTTCTTGCATGAAAATGTATTACCTCTACGGTGTTTATATAATTTCCTGCAGTGAATATACATGTTTTAAGCCCTCAAAGTGAGCATTTGGGTAATTTTGAGTCACTTTTACCCATGTGCCAAATCTTGATTTTTGGCTCCCTAGAAGCAGGAAAATGACTATGATCATGCTCATTTTATGGAGATGGGATGGAGATGGAGATGGGGAGATGGAGAAGGGATGGGGAGATGGAGATGGGATGGAGATGGAGAAGGGGAGTTGGAGATAGGATGGGGAGATGGAGATGGGATGCAGAGATGGAGATTGGATGGTAAGGGACGGATATTTAATGTAAATAAAGTAGAGAGATAATGGAGATTAACTGGAGATAATTGGGGATAAAATGGAGATAAAAAGGAGGGAAAATGGGGATAAAACCGAGCTAAAGTGGACCTAAAATAGTGATAAAGTGGAGATAAAATGGAGCTAAAGTGGAGCTAAAATTGGGCCAAAGTGGGGTTAACACGAGGATAAAATGGGGCTATAGTGGGGATACAGGGGAGCTAAAATGGGGATAAAATGGAGCTAAAGTGGCGATAAATGGGGATAATACAGGGATAACATGGAGATTAAGCAGAGATAAAATGTGGATAAAACAGAGATATAATGGAGGTATAAGGGAGATATTATGGGGAGATAATATGGGGAGATGGGGAGAGAGATGGGGGAGATGGATGGGGAGACAGATGGGGAAGACCGATGGCCAGATTGGGGAGACAGATCGGCGAAGGACATGGGATGAGGGAGATGAGTGAGAGACAGGTGGCGAGAGATTATAGAGAGGGAGATGGGGACAGGGTGGAGATGGT
This sequence comes from Lissotriton helveticus, assembly GCF_964261635.1. NCBI lineage: Eukaryota > Metazoa > Chordata > Amphibia > Caudata > Salamandridae > Lissotriton > Lissotriton helveticus. The sequence goes on from NC_136068.1 coordinate 353,317,614, forward strand.
GGAGACAGATGAGGAGGGACGTGGGATGAGGGAGATGGGGGATGAGGGATAGCAAGATGAGGGAGAGACTGATGGGGAGAGGGTGGAGATGGGGGAGACAGATGGAGAGTTGGAAACATGAATTACCTCTAAATGGTGTTGATATCACTTCCTGCAGTGAATAAACACGTTTTAAGCCCACAAAGTGAGCATGTGGGTCATTTTAAGTCACTTTTACCCTTGTGCCAAATCTTGAGTTTTGACTCCCTAGAAGCATGAAAATGACTATAAATATGATCATTTTATCTCCAAAAGTGATGATCCACATCTGAAAGTCAAAATTAGTTGAATGATGGAAATTTTCAAAACTGACCATTTTGGTCATCTCAGAGCAATTTCCTCAGGTCCAAGGTCATCGATCATTTTGCATGAAAAATTGGACCTTCTTGCATGACCATGAATTACCTCTAAATGGTGATTATATCACTTCCCGCAGTGAATAAACACATTTTAAGCACTAAAAGTGAGCATTTGAGTCATTTTAATTCACTTTTACCCTTGCGCCAAATCTTGAGTTTTGGCTTCCTAGAAGCTTGAAAATGACTTTAAACATGCTCATTTTAGCTCCAAAAGTGATGATCCACTTCTGAAAGTCAAAATTAGTTGAAAGATGGAAATTTTCAAAATGTACCATTTTGTTCCTCTCAGAGCAATTTACTCAGGTCACGGGTCATCGATCCTTTTGCATGAAAAATCGGACCTTCTTGCATGAACATGAATTACCTCTATGGTGTTTATATCACTTCCTGCAGTGAATAAACATGTTTTAAGCCCTAAAAGTGAGCATTTGGGTAATTTTGAGTCACTTTTACCCATGTGCCAAATCTTGATTTTTGGCTCCCTAGAAGCAGGAAAATGACTATGATCATGCTCATTTTATGGAGATGGGATGGAGATGGAGATGGGGAGATGGAGAAGGGATGGGGAGATGGAGATGGGATGGAGATGGAGATGGGGAGTTGGAGATAGGATGGGGAGATAGAGATGGGATGCAGAGATGGAGATTGGATGGTAAGGAATGGAGATTTAATGTAAATAAAGTAGGGGGATAATAAAGATAAACTGGAGATAAATTGGGGATAAAATGGAGATAAATAGGAGGGAGAATGGGGCTAAAATGGAGCTAAAGTGGAGCTAAAATAGGGATAAAGTGGAGATAAAATGGGGGTTACACAGAAATAAAATGGGGCTAAAGTGGAGCTAAAATGGGGATAAATTGGGGTTAAAACGAGGATACAATGGGGCTATAGTGGGGATAAATGGGGATAATACAGGGATAACATGGATAATAAGCAGAGATAAAATGTGGTTTAAACAGAGATATAATGGAGGTATAATGGAGATATTATGGGGAGATATTATGGGGAGATGGGGAGAGAGATGGGGGAGACGGATGGGGAGACAGATGGGGAAGACCGATGACCAGATTGGGGAGAAAGATCGGAGAAGGACAGGGGATGAGGGAGATGAGGGAGAGAGGATATAGAGGGAGATGGGGACAGGGTGGAGATGGTGGAGAGAGATGAGGAGGCCTAGCCTTTTCCATCACTCTGTCCCCCCATCAATCCTTTAAGGGATTGCTTGTATACAGGCCACCTGGTTCTCCCGGCACCTTCTTTGAAGACCTGGATATGGTACTGGTGGAGCTGGCCCTGAAAGCCGAACATTTCATCGTAGCTGGTGATTTTAACTTCCGGATGGATGATTCATCCGATCCGGCAGCCGCTAAACTTTCGGAGGCGCTGACCCCGTTGGGGCTCACCCCCTATTTTAAGGCCCATCCCTGCCTTCTTGTGGGTGATCTAGACAGGGATCTACAGACCATGCAAGACTGGCTATTGGATAGGCTAAACGATCTTGCCCCGGAAGTAACATCTCGCCCGACACCGAAACGGGTCTCTGCACCTTGGTTTACCGCTGCACTGTCGGCTACGCGGCAGCAGTGCAAGGTATCCGAAAGAGCCTGGCGGGCGCAATATGACACTGGCGCCAAGTTGACATACAAAACGGTGGTTAAGGCTTATCACCGGGATATCCGTTTGGAAAAAAGAGCCTATCTAGCAAGGAGGATTGATGCTGCGTCCAACTCTTGCAAGGAGATTTTCTCCATTGTAAGAGAATTCACCACACCTTGGTCCAACACCTCGAACCAAAAACCATCTAGCTCCTGGGCCACGGACCTTGCTGTTTTTTTTACAAGCAAGATCCAACGCATTCAGGAGTCATTCTTGGCACCCGACATTACCACACTGCCACAGGCTGGGCCAGGGGCGACGTTGAGTGTGTTTCCTTCTATCTCTGCTCCGGACTCTCTGGCTCTTATGGGCAATTTAAAATCGGGCTCTCCTCTTGACCCATGCCCTGCCAAATTTCTGGCGAAAGTCGCGGAGGTGATCAACCCGTTGGCTAATCCGCTTTTAAATCTTTCGCTGAGGCTCGGCGTGGTCCCGCAGGCCTGGAAGCAGGCGATGGTGATTCCATTGCTTAAAAAATCTGGCCTAGATCCGAAGGCCCCGGTTAATTATAGGCCCATTTCTTTGCTGCCGGCCCTCACGAAGATTCTGGAAAAGCACGTCCAAGGCGTGCTCTCCAACTTTCTTGAATCACATGAGATTCTGCACGCCACCCAATCGGGCTTTCGTCCCCATCTCAGTACTGAGACAGCGCTCCTGGAGGTCTCGGAAACCATTAAAGGGGTTCTGGACTCGGGGGGCAAAGTCATGCTGGTGATGTTAGATCTGTCGGCGGCGTTCGACACCGTTCCCCATGATGGTCTTCTCGCCAGACTTTTCGAGATTGGCCTACGGGGGACGGTGCTCGACTGGTTTTCTTCTTTCCTAGCCGGCCGCCGGCAGTCGATCTGGGCCCCGCCGGATTCCGCCGTGATGCCGCCTCTGGGAGTCGGGGTCCCTCAGGGTTCTATTTTGAGCCCGACCCTCTTTAACATCATTATGACCCCATTGGCGGCGCTGGTGGAGTCGCATGGTGCCCAGATCGTATCCTATGCGGATGACACCCAGCTCCTCTTCTCTTGTAAGAGAGGAGGCGACTTTGATGGGGAGAGCATTCGGGATTGCCTTGGGGCTGTTTTTCACTGGTTCCATCTAAACAGCCTTAAGTGCAATTCCGACAAGTCCGAAGTTCTTTTCTTTGGGTGCGATACAGAACCAGACTGGCAGACCTGGTGGCCACGGGATATGTTCCCTCCGTCCTGCTCCTCTCAGGTCGCTAAGAATCTGGGGGTGAAGATGGATAACAGGCTTTCCTTAAAATCCCAGATCCTGGGGGTGTCGGGCATGTGCTTTGGCATCCTCAGGATGTTGCGGAGGTTTCTTCCTCTGTTATCCGTGGAACATAGGACGCTGACTGTCCAGGCTCTGATCGGGTCCAGGTTGGATTATTCCAACGTTCTTTACCTGGGCCTCCCAGAGTACTTGTTGCAGCGGCTACAAGTGGCACAGAATGCCGCTGCCAGGGCAGTCTTTGGCCTTAGCAGGCGTTCCAGGGCCTCGGGTTTGTTGGCAACGTTACACTGGCTTCCTATCCGCAAGAGGATTGCCTTCAAGGCGCTGACCTTGGCCTATAAAGCCCTTCACAAGGAGGGAGCCAAGTACCTCCAAAAGAGACTGGTCTTTTATCATCCGACCAGGTCTCTAAGGTCGGAAGCCTTGCACCTTGCAGTTGTTCCCCGGGTAAAGAAAGCGCGCCTTGGAGGCCGCTCTTTCGGACTGCTGGCATCTCAGCTCTGGAACTCTTTACCATTGGCCCTACGGGGAGCGACCAGCCTACTGGCTTTTAGGAAGGGCCTCAAAACGTGGCTGTTTACTCAGTAGCCGGTCTCCCGCTAACTTCCGGCCTACTCTTCTGTTAGTTTTTATCTTGGTGTTATGTTTCTTATGTGGCAGCATTGTTTATTTCTCCATTAAAGCGCCGGGACACTCTTTTTGAGTAGCCGTGCGCTATAGAAATCAATAAATAACATAACATAACATAACATAACATAACATGGGATGAGGGAGATGGGGGATGAGGGTTAGCAAGATGAGGGAGAGACTGATGGGGAGAGGGTGGAGATGGGGGAGACAGATGGGGAGTTGGAAACATGAATTACCTCTAAATGGTGTTGATATCACTTCCTGCAGTGAATAAACACGTTTTAATCCCACAAATTGAGCATTTGGGTCATTTTAAGTCACTTTTACCCTTGCGCCAAATGTTGAGTTTTGACTCCCTAGAAGCATGAAAATGACTATAAATATGGTCATTTTATCTCCAAAAGTGATAATCCACATTTGAAAGTCAAAATTAGTTGAATGACGGAAATTTTCAAAACGGACCATTTTGGTCATCTCAGAGCGATTTCCTCAGGTCCAAGGTCATCGATCATTTTGCATGAAAAATTGGACCTTCTTGCATGACCATGAATTACCTCTAAATGGTGATTATATCACTTCCTGTAGTGAATAAAAACATTTTAAGTCCTCAAAGTGTGCATTTAAGTCATTTTAAGTCACTTTTACGCTTGCACCAAATCTTGAGTTTTGGCTTCCTAGAAGCTTGAAAATGACTTTAAACATGTTCATTTTAGCTCCAAAAGTGATGATCCACTTCTGAAAGTCAAAATTAGTTGAAAGATGGAAATTTTCAAAATGCACCATTTTGTTCCTCTCAGAGCAATTTCCTCAGGTCACGGGTCATCGATCCTTTTGCATGAAAAATCAGACCTTCTTGCATGAAAATGTATTACCTCTACGGTGTTTATATAATTTCCTGCAGTGAATAAACATGTTTTAAGCCCTCAAAGTGAGCATTTGGGTAATTTTGAGTCACTTTTACCCATGTGCCAAATCTTGATTTTTGGCTCCCTAGAAGCAGGAAAATGACTATGATCATGCTCATTTTATGGAGATGGGATGGAGATGGAGATGGGGAGATGGAGAAGGGATGGGGAGATGGAGATGGGATGGAGATGGAGAAGGGGAGTTGGAGATAGGATGGGGAGATGGAGATGGGATGCAGAGATGGAGATTGGATGGTAAGGGACGGATATTTAATGTACATAAAGTAGAGAGATAATGGAGATTAACTGGAGATAATTGGGGATAAAATGGAGATAAAAAGGAGGGAAAATGGGGATAAAACCGAGCTAAAGTGGAGCTAAAATAGTGATAAAGTGGAGCTAAAATGGAGCTAAAGTGGAGCTAAAATTGGGCCAAAGTGGGGTTAACACGAGCATAAAATGGGGCTATAGTGGGGATACAGGGGAGCTAAAATGGGGATAAAATGGAGCTAAAGTGGCGATAAATGGGGATAATACAGGGATAACATGGAGATTAAGCAGAGATAAAATGTGGATAAAACAGAGATATAATGGAGGTATAAGGGAGATATTATGGGGAGATAATATGGGGAGATGGGGAGAGAGATGGGGGAGATGGATGGGGAGACAGATGGGGAAGACCGATGGCCAGATTGGGGAGACAGATCGGCGAAGGACATGGGATGAGGGAGATGAGTGAGAGACAGGTGGCGAGAGATTATAGAGAGGGAGATGGGGACAGGGTGGAGATGGTGGAGACAGATGAGGAGGGACGTGGGATGAGGGAGATGGGGGATGAGGGATAGCAAGATGAGGGAGAGACTGATGGGGAGAGGGTGGAGATGGGGGAGACAGATGGAGAGTTGGAAACATGAATTACCTCTAAATGGTGTTGATATCTCTTCCTGCAGTGAATAAACACGTTTTAAGCCCACAAAGTGAGCATGTGGGTCATTTTAAGTCACTTTTACCCTTGTGCCAAATCTTGAGTTTTGACTCCCTAGAAGCATGAAAATGACTATAAATATGGTGATTTTATCTCCAAAAGTGATGATCCACATCTGAAAGTCAAAATTAGTTGAATGATAGAAATTTTCAAAACTGACCATTTTGGTCATCTCAGAGCAAGTTCCTCAGGTCCAAGGTCATCGATCATTTTGCATGAAAATTTGGACCTTCTTGCATGACCATGAATTACCTCTAAATGGTGATTATATCACTTCCCGCAGTGAATAAACACATTTTAAGCCCTAAAAGTGAGCATTTGAGTCATTTTAAGTCACTTTTACCCTTGCGCCAAATCTTGAGTTGTGGCTCCCTAGAAGCATGAAAATGACTTTAAACATGCTCATTTTAGCTCCAAAAGTGATGATCCACATGTGAAAGTCAAAATTAGTTGAAAGATGGCAATTTTTAAAAAGGACCATTTTCATAATTTCAGAGCAATTTCCTCGGGTCGCGGGTCATTTATCATTTTGCATGAAATATGGGACTTTCTCGCATGAACATGAAATATCTCTAAATGCTGTTTACATCACTTCCCGCAGTGAATAAACATATTTTAACCCTCAAAGTGTGCATTTGGATCATTTTAACCCATTGCGTGCTGACGCGGTTCTGCGACTGTGCGGCACATTCCGATCGCGGGTGCGATCATGACGGCCGGGAGCCATCATCAGCACACGAGCACTGTGTGCCATGACGGCTCCCGGCCGTCGTCAGCATGCAAGGGGTTAAGTCACCCTAGAAGCATGAAAATGACTATAAATATGCTCATTTTAGCTCCAACAGTGATGATCCACATCTGAAAGTCAAAATTAGTTGAAAGATGGAAATTTTCAAAAGGGACCATTTTGTTCCTCTCAGAGCAATTTCCTCAGGTCACGAGTCATCGATCCTTTTGCATGAAAAATCGGACCTTCTTGCATGAACATGAATTACCTCTATGGTGTTTATATAACTTCCTGCAGTGAATAAACATGTTTTAAGCCCTCAAAGTGAGCATTTGGGTAATTTTGAGTTACTTTTACCCATGTGCCAAATCTTGATTTTTGGCTCCCTAGAAGCAGAAATTTTCTAAATGGACCATTTTGGTCACCTCAGCGCAATTTCCTCAGGTCGCAGGTCAACGGTTGTTTTGCATGAAAAATCGGACCGTCTCGCATGAACATGAATTACCTCTAAATGGTGTTTATATCACTTCCCGCAGTGAATAAACACATTTTAAGCCCTAAAAGTGAGCATTTGAGTCATTTTAATTCACTTTTACCCTTGCGCCAAATCTTGAGTTTTGGCTTCCTTGAAAATGACTGTAAACATGCTCATTTTAGCTCCAAAAGTGATGATCCACATCTGAAAGTCAAAATTAGTTGAAAGATGGCAATTTTCAAAACGGACCATTTTGGTCATCTCAGAGCACATTCCTCAGGTCCCAGGTCAACGGTCGTTTTGCATGAAAAATCAGACCGTCTCGCATGAACATGAATTACCTCTAAATGGTGTTTATATCACTTCCCGCAGTGAATAAACATGTTTTAAGCCCTCAAAGTGCGCAGTTGGGTCATTTTAAGTCACTTTTACCCTTCCGCCAAATCTTGAGTTTTGGCTTCCTAGAAGCTTGGAAATTACTATAAACATGCTCATTTTAGCTCCAAAAGTGATGATCCACATCTGAAAGTCAAAATTAGTTGAAAGATGGAAATTTTCAAAAAGGACCATTTTCATAATTTCAGAGCAATTTCCTCGGGTCGCGGGTCATCTATCATTTTGCATGAAATATCGGACTTTCTCGCATGAACATGAAATATCTCTAAATGCTGTTTACATCACTTCCCGCAGTGAATAAACATATTTTAACCCTCAAAGTGTGCATTTGGATCATTTTAACCCCTTGCGTGCTGACGCGGTTCTGCGACTGTGCGGCACATTCCGATCGCGGGTGCGATCATGATGGCCGGGAGCCATCATCAGCACACGAGCACTGTGTGCCATGACGGCTCCCGGCCGTCATCAGCATGCAAGGGGTTAAGTCACTCTTACCCTTGCATCAAATCTTGAGTTTTGGCTCCCTAGAAGCATGAAAATGACTATAAGTATGGTCATTTTAACTCCAACAGTGATGATCCACATCTGAAAGTCAAAATTAGTTGAAAGATGGAAATTTTCAAAAGGGACCATTTTGTTCCTCTCAGAGCAATTTCCTCAGGTCACGGGTCATCGATCCTTTTGCTTGAAAAATCGTACCGTCTCGTATGAACATGAATTACCTCTAAATGGTGATTATATCACTTCCTGCAGTGAATAAAAACATTTTAAGCCCTCAAAGTGTGCATTTGAGTCATTTTAAGTCACTTTTACCCTTGCGCCAAATCTTGAGTTTTGGCTTCCTAGAAGCTTGAAAATGACTTTAAACATGCTCATTTATGCTCCAAAAGTGATGATCCACTTCTGAAAGTCAAAATTAGTTGAAAGATGGAAATTTTCTAAATGGACCATTTTGTTCCTCTCAGAGCAATTTACTCAGGTCACGGGTCATCGATCCTTTTGCATGAAAAATCGGACCTTCTTGCATGAACATGAATTACCTCTATGGTGTTTATATAACTTCCTGCAGTGAATAAACATGTTTTAAGCCCTCAAAGTGAGCCTTTGGGTAATTTTGAGTTACTTTTACCCATGTGCCAAATCTTGATTTTTGGCTCCCTGGAAGCAGGAAAATGACTATGATCATGCTCATTTTATGGAGAGGGGATGGAGATGGAGATGGAGAGTCGGAGATAGGATGGGGAGATGGAGATGGGATGCAGAGATGGAGATTGGATGGTAAGGGTCAGAGAGTTAATGTAAATAAAGTAATGAGCTAATGGAGATAAACTGGAGAAAAATTGGGGATAAAATGGAGATAAAAAGGATGAAAAATCGGATAAAACAGAGCTAAAGTGGAGCTAAAATAGGGATAAAGTGGAGATAAAATGGGGGATAAAATGGAGATAAAATGGAGCTACAGTGGAGCTAAAATGGGGATAAAGTGGGGTTAAAAAGAGGCTAAAATGGGGCTATTGTGGGGATAAAATGGGGGATAAATGGGTATAAAACGGAGCTAAAGTGGCGATAAATGGAGATAATACAGGGATAACATGGAGATTAAGCAGAGATAAAATGTGGATAAAACAGAGATATAATGGAGGTATAACGGAGATATTATGAGGAGATAATATGGGGAGATGGGGAGAGAGATGGGGGAGACGGTTTGGGAGACAGATGGGGAAGACCGATGACCAGATTGGGGAGACAGATCGGAGAAGGACATGGGATGAGGAAGATGAGGGAGAGACAGGTGGAGAGAGGATAGAGAGGGAGATAGGGACAGGGTGGAGATGGTGGAGACAGATGAGGAGGGACATGGGATGAGGGAGATGGGGGATGAGGGATAGCAAGATGAGGGAGAGACTGATGGGGAGAGGGTGGAGATGAGGGAGACAGATGGGGAGTTGGAAACATGAATTACCTCTAAATGGTGTTGATATCACTTCCTGCAGTGAATAAACATGTTTTAAGCCCGCAAAGTGAGCATGTGGGTCATTTTAAGTCACTTTTACCCATGCGCCAAATCTTGAGTTTTGGCTCCCTAGAAGCATGAAAATGACTATAAACATGCTCATTTTAGCTCCAAAAGGGATGATCCACATCTGAAAGTCAAAATTAGTTGAAAGATGGAAATTTTCAAAACGGATCATTTTCATAATTTCAGAGCAATTTCCTCTGGTCACGGGTCATTAATCATTTTGCATGAAATATTGGACTTTCTCGCATGAAGATGACATATCTCTAAATGGTGTTTAAATCACTTCCCGTAGTGAATAAACATGTTTTAAGCCCTCAAAGTGTGCATTTGAGTCATTTTAAGTCACTTTTACCCTCACGCCAAATCTTGAGTTGTGGCTACGTAGAAGCATGAAAATGACTTTAAACATGCTCATTTTAGCTCCAAAAGTGATGATCCACATGTGAAAGTCAAAATTAGTTGAAAGATGGCAATTTTCAAAATGGACCATTTTGTTCCTCTCAGAGCAATTTCCTCAGGTCACGGGTCATCGATCCTTTTGCATGAAAAATCGGACCTTCTTGCATGAACATGAATTACCTCTATGGCGTTTATATCACTTCCTGCAGTGAATAAACATATTTTAACCCCTCAAAGTGAGCATTTGTGTAATTTTAAGTCACTTTTACCCATATGCCAAATCTTGATTTTTGGCTCCCTAGAAGCTGTAAGCTTACAGACGGACATTGCTCCCACGGCTACCATAACGCAGATTGATGCATCGTCAAGGCGTCCCGCCGCAAGTGAAGACCAATCGTTATCCCAACCAGTCCCCGGCAATCCATTGAGAAGTGCGGACCTTTTCAGAGCACCGAGATTTCCTCACAGGTGGGCGCCTAACACCCGACTGCCCTCACTATTTAGGGCCCTTGTAACCGTAATTCAGGCCGTTTATTTAATTGTATTAACTTAATCTGACAGGCAAATGCTGTAAATATGTCAGTCCTGATGATGGTCCCGTATAATTGAGCACAAGGGATCGAAACGTCGACTATGTAGAGTGCCTTCACAACCTAACTATTATGTTGAATCCTGTTGTGTCTGGCACTTGTTTGGCATAACTTTAATGTGACACTGATTGAAAAGTGGCCAATTTATGCTCATTCTTTTGCCTGTTTTAACTCTTTTGAAATTCTTTCTGAACCTCTTGTGTGTTCTTCTCAACTTTGGTACAGGATTGTGCCTTGTTAATATTTTTAGAACTACAAGTCTTACATTGCTGAAAATAAATGTCCTGTCCGGCTGGGCAGTGACGAATATAGTTCCCTATTATGGCCTATGTTTTATTTGTTTGTCTGATTTTGGAAAGCTAAGGACCTTTGTCTTTAACAGCAGCCACCCTCTGGTTCAGCACTCACCACTGCCACCCTCTGGTTCATCACAGCACCCTCTGGTTCACCACTGTCACCCTCTGGTTCATTACTGCCACCCTCTGGTTTGCCACTGCCACCCTTTGGATCATCACTGTCCACCTCTGGTTCACCACTGCCACCCTCTGGATCATCACTGTCCCCCTCTGGTTCATCAATGCCACCCTCCGGTTCATCACAGCACCCTCTGGTTCACCCCTGCTGCCACCGTCTGGTTCAGCACTCACCACTTCCACCCTTTGGTTCATCACAGCACCCTCTGGTTCACCACTGTCACCCTCAGGTTCATCACTGCCACCCTCTGGTTTGCCACTGCCACCCTCTGGATCATCACTGTCCCCCTCTGGTTCATCACTGCCACCCTCTGGTTCATCACAGCACCCTCTGGTTCACCAGTGCCACCCTCTGGATCATCACTGTCCCCTTCTGGTTTATCACTGCCACCCTCTGGTTCATCACAGCACCCTCTGGTTCACCAGTGCCACCCTCTGGTTCATCACAGCCACCCTCTGGTTCACTCACCACTGCCACCCTCTGGTTCATCACTGCCACCCACTGGTTTGCCACTGCCACCCTCTGGATCATCACTGTCCCCCTCTGGTCCACCACTGCCACCCTCTGGTTCATCACAGCATCCTCTGGATCACCACTGCCACCCTCTGGTGCACCACCACCACCCTCTTGTTCACCACTGTAGATTATGGTGGGGAAAGCACACCTTCCCAGCCTCAACTGAGATGAATTAATTTGGGGCTGGTTAATGTGTCACTGAATTTGAGCTTCAAGTCTGGCACCTGCTTCCTTAGCTGTAAGTGCTTCCTGTTGCAGTTTAATTTTTTTTACAGGAGCATTGTGCCATACTTGTAACTATTCTCTGACCCTGCTTTGAGGGTCAGAGCAGGGTCAGAGAATAGTTGCTAGTAGGCAACTGAACTCTGGAGGGGCCCCTCAGGAAGCACTACAGGGAATGGTTACAAATTAGCTTGAACTTTTGCACCTGCTAAGTGCTTTCAGTTTTCCAAAATTCGTTTTTCTGCCATTTCGCGAGATTCGCGGGGCGCGAATTCGTGCGAAATCGAACTTGCAATCCGGGAATTCGTGTGAATTTGCGGATTTCTTTTTTTTTCCGTGTTCGCGCGGTTTTTTGCTTATTCCCAGACCGCTTGCAGCGCACCAACCCCGAGGTTGCCCATTCGATCGCGTATGGGCGCGGCCATCTTGTTTGCGTGACGTGTTTCAGTTTCCGGGCGCAGTTGCATGCTCGCGTCGTATGCGGCGCGCGATTGCGTGTTCGCGGGCGTTTTCACGTGCTCGCAAGGGAAATATCGCGCGAACTTACCCACGCGGTCATCAATGGGCGCGGCCATCTTGTTTTTCATTCATTGCTATGGTTCTGTGCATGCTTTCTAATCCTCCTTTCATCTGTGCAATCCTTTGTTTTTTTGGACTTTTTTTTATCTTTTCTACTCTATATCTATCCCTCTTTTTTCCTAGATCTATATTTTGTGTTTTTTTCAACTTTTAGTTACTTTTAAAGCTACTTTTTAAAACTTTTTGTTTCTTTACTTTTTCCCTATTCTTTCCTTTTTTTTTCTTTCTGCTGTACAGGACCATGGTAAAGGGCACCGGGAAGGAGAAGGGGAAGGGGAAGGGTCCCGCACCCCGTACCCGGCCCACTTGCGGGCGGTTGCTAGGGGAGGAAGTGGTGGCCAGGGAGACATTCAGCGCGGTGGAGGTGGCCGCAGTGATCTTTTATGTTCAGTGCCCCCTCCCCAAGACCATGGCAGCAGGGGGCAGGATCGCGGTAGGGTATGGCTTCCGGGAGCGTCGCCAGCTGTGGGGAAAGGTGTGCCGGGCCATGCGGAGGGAGTCAGGGGTCCGGTGTACCTACCAGCAAGCGACGCACTGTTGGTCGGACCTCCTCGACCGCGAGCAGGACCTGCTCCACCTGCTCGGTGTGGAGATCCCTGGCCTTGGTGAGTAGCTATTTAATAACTACTTAGTTTTCTTCTGCTCTGTGTTATATTGCTAATCTATGTTTTTCCCGAAGAGCAAGAATGCTGCCCATTCGATTACATTGCAGGTAAATTAACGTTTACATAGCTTCTGTGATTGCAGGTGCTCGCCTGCTCAGTGGCGTTGCTACTATGCTTACTTGTTTGCAACTTTGTGCTCATTTGGCCTGAATAAAGTGATTTGGACTGACTGACTGTATGAGTGTAGTACTTTACAGAACTGCGTAATGCTAGAGAGACGAGACACTCAAGTCTAGTCCTTCCTTTGTACTCCTGCTGCCACTAAGAAGAAGAGATAGTGATGGATTGATAGGTTCAGGTTGAGTATATTATGACTTGTTATTTGGTCTGCAATCATGATGACAGACTGTGTCTGTCACGTCGCATGCTACTGAGTGCTGGCAGTCGTAGTAGAACCATTTTGTTGTTGGTTTAGTTAGTGATTTACATAACTTTCCAAGTAGACGGTCTGCGAATCCAGCAATACTGTACTAGTATCCTCCTAGTTGACCAGATCAGATAGGTCAATACATGTAATGCAATTCTTGCTAATTTGTTTCCCCGAGATAATTTAGGATTGTGGTCAAAGAAATCAAATATTTCCAAAAAACAATCATCCATGTTTGTGTTTATTTCACGATCATCAGCACCTCCCAGGGGCAAGAGGACAGCACCACCCCAGACTCCGGCGGAACAGAGTGGGCAGAAGGAACGGTCCACTGCAGGCTCTTCTGCTGGCCCCAGTAAGTAGTTCTGTTGTTAATATAATTATACTTCCCTAACTCTATTTTTTACAAAATAGTCTTTGATCTCCTTGTACTCTGTTTCTACATTCATATCCTGCCTCTCTACCTTCACTCTCTGTGCTACTACTATTTACTATTATTTCTGAGTCGGTCTGTGTAGGTACTACTAAGCTTGCCTAGTCGGCAAACGGTGTTAAACAAAACTCTGATCCATCAATAGCTCTAGGGGCATCAGTGCAGTCCTCTGGGTTGCCCTTGCTGTCTATTCCAGTCTTCTTAATGTTAGTGCTTTGACAATTTCCAACAACAAAATGTCAATGTCCACCAAGAATAAGTTAGTAGTTGTCTTTTTGATTTGATAGTAGCACATACCATACCGCTAGTGTTTCAGGGACTATTCTGCACATACAGAAGTATGGACAAGAGAAATAGGACATTGTTGATGATAGGTGCAGTTCGACTTTCCACATACCTCAGTCAGAAGTAACTGTGCGGGACTCGGGATCCCTCACCTTGTTGGAACTTCAAGTCCTCCGGGTGGTGATGAGGAGTAGTTGGTTCTGTCTGTAATTATAAAAATGTTGCACGTTAAAGAGCAAGCATTCATCAGTTGTGCCAAAAAGAGTTGCATGTTATGGCTAAGCATATAAGTTAAAACCCTCCACAAAACCGTGACTTTTTTTCACTCCCAATAATGAAAAATTGTTTAACATTTTCTCTTCCATTACGAGACGAAGTAGGGGGTGGTGTATGGCATCTAAAAATATGACGTGTTTTTTCTAGGCGTCACAACATCAGATGCAGCACTTGACAACACCTGTGCCGGGGCCAGCAGCACGGAGGGGTCCACTCAAGCGGCGGCGCCACCAGGAGGAGCTGAGGGGGATGACTCAGCAGCGGCGGACGGTGGTAAGTTATTATTATCATCCTTTCTTATTGAGATTTTAGAGTAGGCTCGCAAAGGAGTGTATGATGTACTGTACAGTAGAAAGTACACTACTACAAGTACACTGTACTGTTAAGAACAGTTACTGATTTAGAATTACATTTTTTTTCACGGAGAAGACAGTCACCCTTGACTTAGCAATAGCATTAGCAGTGGTAGTTCACTTCTCGAGTAAGCAATGGCCCCCTCTATTTGACTTCAAATCAGCTGGGAAACCTTTATCGGGAAGCCAAGTCATATCAGATAAACTTGAGGAATGTGATGAACGAAAAGGGAAAGAACTTAGGGTCAATGGAAGGACTAGCGAATCGTAACATTTATGACTAAAGAATGATACGTGTTTTTGAATGCAGGCAGAGGTGGCTGATAGGAAGGAATCAGATGCATGGCTGCTTGAAGGAAGGATGGTTGGAGGACAAAGGAAAAATGACTGCTTGTGTGGGTCAATCAAAAAATTCCTGTGTGGTTGTGATGTATTTCCTATGGGATCTGTATCAATATTCCTGCTTCTGACCCTTGCCCGGTTAATAAATCAATAGTGGCCATACAACGGCACAGAAACCCGCTTTTCTGATTAGGTCATAGCGCATGCTACCACATTAAGCAAGCACTATTCCTCCAGCCCCCATAGAAAGCATACCGAGTTCTCAAAACAAATCAAACCTCCAGCAACCTTGGAAATCCCCCGCAGCTATTGTTTTGATTTAGCCAAAAACTCCAGTAAAGAATGTAAGAACGACCAGTTCTTATGACATCCTTATTGACGTATTCATGTCCATCCTTACGTCAATCTCGGCACCTTTCAGGTATAAATATTACCGACATTGCCCTAAGAAAACACACGGTGGTGACGAGATTGGAGCAGCGCGACTTGCCGAGGAGCCCAGCTGATAGAGAAAGCCCAGGGACGCCGCCCCTCCCTTTTGACGCGCTGAGAGAGACGCTGCCTTTTCTCGTGCCGAGAAATCCAGCTCCGGCGTTTCCAGCCGCCCCCGCAGGCAGCTGGGATATCAAGTCCTGAGATTGAGATACCAGCCCTCCAGCCTTCTAAATCCCAGGTACAGAACTGAATAACCCCTTACAGAGAATTCTTGAGTCAGACCCTTGGCAAAGCAAACTTAACTTAAACTGCTATTTATCTACTCCCGCCCACGTATTAGGCTTAGGTCAGGTACACTGGGGTAGGCGTAGTTAGAAGCACCAGTTGAGTACGATTAGTCAATGTATATATGTATGTATCTATTTTATCCATTTTAAAGTATTATATGGCTAAGAAACCATATCAATGCTTTTACAGTATTATTTTATAATTCTGCTTTTACTGTATGCACTGTACTTCACCTTAAGTATTGCAATAATAGCGATTCATTTCTCTTGTACGAGAAAAGAGACTGATCAATCAATAACACCTTTTTATTGAACACGCCCGTCTCTTCCTTTTCTCTACAATCTGGTGAAACTAAGAATGCACGTACTGACTGAGTAAAATAAGTTGTCTTTTGTTTTCACACGACTCTAGAGATATACTCTTGATTAGGGGAAAGCAAAGTTGTCATGTTCTATGGTTGTCAGAAACTAAATCCCTTCTTGTCTATCCAGGGAGGTTAAACTCCTCCTTGCCTATTCGAGAAAGTTTCTAGTGACCTCTGAGCTAGCTGGCACACATAAACTTTAAGTCTAATATCGTCAGTAGAAGACCTAGTTAACCACAGTCCTACGTCTATACTATTGAAGATATTATTCCAATGCGCAGAGCCTATTGGGAAAATAGGAACTACACTACATGGCGCCCAACTGTTTGGATAGGCGATAAATCTAACGTAAGACATTAGAGTAACTCAGTCGTGCTTTTTCACTCAGACCCTTTTTTTCCCATAATACTCCAAAGACCTCTGGAGTGGGTGAAAGGTTAAATCCGCCAAACTTAGTAGGAGGAGACCCCTATGTATGGTTCTTGGTTTATTCAACGTTGAAGGATACACTGTTCCAAAATATTGTGCATCTAATCTTTGTTTCCATAGAAACCTGATCTGCAAATAAACAAAATAACCTTCCTGTCAGTAAAATGTCAGACAGTGAAGTAGAAAGTGAGACAGCTAGAGTAGCAGCTCAACTCCTAGCAGATGACAATAGTCTCCTACAGCAAGACCCGGACGCAATACTCATCCCGGTCAACATAAGGAAAACTATAACATTAAAACTTATAGAAAATGGGCTGACACCGAGAGGTGGTACAGTAATATGTTACGACCCACGGCGGTGGGACACAGTGAACACTGCCTAGAGCCATGATTACCAGGAAAAGACTACAATTCCCATGATTCTCGGAGGCGAGCGACGCGTCTGGCTATGACGTCAATTCACGGAAGCCTCAAGACGGAGTGAATCCAGCATCGCCTCGCCGTTTATTCTGGTTCCGGAGTGCTGTCACGGTAGGATACCATATCCCGGAGTGTTGCTGTGTATCCTTTTCTGGTTTACAACTGTTTATTTCCTTCGTGTGACTTTCCTTGTGTCCCGCAGTGGCGGTTTTCCGCTCTGGGGGAAACCTCCTCTTAGCGGGTAGCGTAGCCTTGTTGCTGAGGCTTCGTGTTTGCGGACCCGCTGTACTTGGTTCGTGACTCTTCCTTTGATTGGTGAAAGGCTCCCGAGTAGGAGCTCATATGCGGCAGGGAGGTTTAAATACTGCCGCTAGTACTTTGGACAATTTGCAGTGTTACCACGGGCTGTGGCAGCATCTTGTGTTGTTATTTTTGTTTACATCATCGGCAGAGAGAGAGCATCTGCTGGGGTGATATCCAGGTCACTAATATCACGAACAGAACAGCAGCGATTCTTTGTTGGATAATTGCATATAGATACTTGCTGGTTCAAGGTCTACTCAGCAGGTTATATCAACTATATACATTAAGGCTTTGGGTGACGTTAACCTAGAAGTCTTTTCTCTTCGTTGTCCTAAGGAAGCAGAGACCTATTATTTGCTGTTTTACCTTTTTTGTTACACAACAGGGGTATAATGAGCTTCGCCTGGCTGGCTGTTTTCCATTCTGCCCTCTGTTGAAGCCCTACATTAAGCACCACTGGTACGTGAATAGTACCATAGGATTATATTGAGTTACTACAGTGCATTCAGTGAGTAACGTATTGTCTTGTATTTTAGGATTGTGCTGTTTTATTCTACACTCTGATGGCCAGGCAAAGCCTACCTTTTTCTGCCCTCCAGGTAACCAGTGTTTAGATACATGACTGTATCTCCTAGTGTAATTACAAAGAGTCTTGTGTATACAGGTAATACAGGGCAGGTTGTGCTTATTGAATCTTGTTCTCATTACAGCTTCTCCACCCTCCCGTTCCTGTCCTGCAGTTCCTGTTATCCCTCGCTTGATCACCACTGTGTGTGTGTTTATGGTCAGACCCAGAGGTTGTCGAGAGATGGAACCCTTTTTGGCATCGTACCATCCTGAGGACATTTGGGACCTGACAGAATAAACGGCCCAAGAATTTAGTCCTCCCGGTAGTACGATATCATGTCCACCCTCGAAGATGTCATGGCAGCTTTGGCCCTGGTACAGGCTGAGTTACAGGCCTCCAGAACTGAAACTGCAACATTGCAAGCACAGGTGGATAGAATGAGTAGAAACCCCTTTAATGCAGGCACCCAGCCCGCTTCCTCCTTGGTAGTGGAAGTACCCGCCCCGATACCCTTGGCCCCTCCAGAACGATTCCATGGGGATAGTGATAAAGTGCAAGTATTGCTCACTGAAGTCCTTCTACACTTCTCATGCAAACCTAAGGTCTTTAACACTAATCATGCACGGGTGGCCTTTCTCATATCCTATTTGGCGGGGGATGCAGCTCAATGGGCAGTACCACTAGTAAAGAGAGATGATCCTTTGTTAAGGGATTGGGAGGCATTTCGGTCAGATTTCGAGAAAACCTTTAACCGCAGGTCAGCCACCTTGTCTGCAGATAGGGAATTGCTGGGGTTAAGACAAGGAAACAGGGATCTGATAGCATACCTTAACGACTTTAGGAGGTTAATTGCTGAAACTGAATGGCCTGAAGATAAGCGTTTAGCCATCTTTTAAACCGGATTGACTGGCGAGATGAAAGACGTCCTGGCCCAAATAGACCCTCAGCCCAGTACTTGCGAAGACATGATTAGCTTGGTATTGAGGCTGGATCATCGCCTTAGTGATCGAAGGGGAGAAACTCGGCGGAAGGACAAGGCAATGCCCAGTTATGAGCCCCCCCGAACAACAGAAGTAACGTCCTCAACAAAACCCGAGCCCATGGAAATAGGAGCAGTTAGATCCCCTCTGACGGCGGAGGAAAGGGAATACCGAAGAAAGAGGGGATTGTGCTTATATTGTGGCAGGAAGGGGCACTTCATACGGGAATGCCCAACGAGAACAAAAACCCGGTATGAAAACCGGAAGGTGTCTGTGTTGTCTTCCGAACAGAAGGCGGGAAACGAGAAGGCTTGAAGAGGAATGAAGGGTGCCCTTCAAGTAAGTTGTATATCCCTTCTTTGGATAGAAACGGCACAAAAGAAGCTATACATTTCTATGTAGACATAGGTGTGGACATACATGAGGAAAGGATATGGATTAGAGCAATGTTGGACTCGGGAGCGACTGGCTGTTTCATGGATCATGCCAAAGCCAGTAGCCTAGGTCTGGACCTGCAAGAGAAGGAAACCCCTGAAGCAGTGTTTGCGGTGGATGGGCGAAAGTTGGATTCCGGACCTATCCGGTTACAAACCAAGGAACTCTGTATGTCAATGGGTGTAGAACATCAGGAGAGGTTGTTCTTCAACATTATACACGCACCGCAGTATGGGGTGATTCTTGGACTTCCTTGGCTGAGGAAACACAATCCCGCAATAGATTGGGAAAGTCAGGTTCTACACTTTTCATCGGAGTTCTGCCAAAGGAATTGCTATCCGGCAAAACTCAGTCCTGCTACGGGTTTGGCTAGCATCCATCATATTGCCACGGCAGTTGAACATGATGTGGAACTTCCGGCTGAATATCAAGACTTGGCAGAGGTGTTTAGTGAGGCTAAAGCGGAAACATTACCACCCCACAGACCGTATGATTGCCAAATAGATTTAATTCCTGGGGCTAAAATACCAGCAGGACGAGTGTATGCTCTGACGGAACCAGAGACTCTGCATCTCCGTTCATACTTGGATAAGCTATTAGAGCTCGGATTCATCAGGGAATCTAAATCCCCGGCCGCCTCTCCGTTATTCTTCATCCCGAAGGCCAATGGTGATCTTCGAGCCTGTGCTGACTACAGAGCATTGAACGCCATTACGGTGAAGAATAAATACCCCCTTCCTCTAATCAATGTATTACTAGAGCAGGTGAAGGATGCAGTGATATTCACGCGGCTAGACCTAAAGGGGGCTTACCACTTAGTCTGAATGAGAGCCGGGGATGAGTGGAAGACAGCCATCAAAACCCGTTTTGGGCTGTACGAATATTTAGTGATGCCCTTTGGGCTGTGTAACGCACCGGCAGCCTTCCAGTTTTTTTTGGATGATGTTCTTAAGGAGTACTTGGATCGCTTCGTCGTTGTATATATAGACGACATCTTGATTTACTCCTCCACCACGAAACAACATACGGGTCATGTGAAGGCTGTGCTGCGTACTTTGTTGGAGCATCGACTATACTGCAAGCTCAGTAAGTGTGAGTTTAACACTACCTCAGTGGAATTTTTAGGGGTAATGCTCACACCAAAGGGCCAGGAAATGCCCGAAAGGAAAATTTTGCCCGTAAAAGAGTGGCCTACACCCAAAACCGTAAGAGACATCCAGTGCTTCATTGGGTTTGCGAATTTTTATCGCAGGTTTATTGAAAACTTCTCTGCTATGGCCTGCCCGATGACAAGACTATTAAAGAAGAAGGTGGCCTTTGTATGGACCGAAGAAGCCCAAAGAAGTTTCGAGGAGCTGAAGAAAGCCTTTGTTTCGGCACCTGTACTGGTACATGCAGACCCTAGCAAGCCTTTTATAGTGGAAGCTGACGCTTCTGATGTAGCAGTGGGAGCTGTGCTATCACAACGCCATTCTGACACGGGCCAGTTACATCCAGTGGCTTATCTATCTCGTACGCTGAATCAGGCTGAACGAAACTACGTAATAGCAGAGAAGGAACTGCTGGCGATAAGAACAGCCTTTCTGGAATGGAGGCATCATCTCATGGGGGCTAGACATGCTGTAACTGTTTATACGGACCATCGCAATTTACAGTACATGGCTGCGGCACGCCACTTAACGCCTAGACAGATGCGGTGGATGATGCATTTTGCAGAATTCGATTTCATCGTAACCTACAGGCCGGGAAAGGATAACCGAAAGGCAGATGCATTATCTCGACAGTACACCAGGACCGACCCTGCAGTCAGAAGAGAAGAGGCCATAATCAACCCAGAGAAGGTTATAGGCGTCACCTGTACCCAGATATTTCTACGCAGCGTCCTTAGAAACGTTCAGAGAGAGGACTGGAAGAAATGGTTTAATGCACACAAAGAGTGGATAATGGTGCAGGGTCTCCCCATGCGAAAGAAACAGTTGCTATTACCCATTCAGGCCCTACGGAAGCAGGTGTTTCAGTGGTGTCACAATGCGCCTTGTGCAGGACATAACGGCAACAGCAAGACTCTCGAGCGGATACAGAGACAATTCTGGTGGCCAAACATCAAAAAAGACGTCACGAATTGGGTGGCGGAGTGCCCGGTTTGTAGCCAGATGAAGACGAGGCATACCAAACAGTCAGGTTTATTACAGCCTCTCCCCACGCCTGATGTTCCATGGGAATGCATTTCAATGGACTTTGTGGTGGGCATGCCAGTTGATCAGGGGTGTACCGTCATCTTAGTGGTAGTGGATTATCTGACCAAAATGGCGCATTTTATCGCATGCAAGAAGGTACCTTCTGCTAGTGTGTTGGCGCATCTAATCCTCCAAAACATAGTGAGGTTGCATGGGTTACCCAGGGTGATTATATCTGACAGGGGCAGTCAATTTACGGCTAGATTCTGGAAGACATGGTGTAAGGCATTAGGTATAACAACCAGTACATCCACGAGTTTCCACCCACAAACAGATGGGCAGACAGAAAGGGCAAATCAAACCCTGAAACAGTATTTGAGATGCTACGTCAAAAACGTTTCCCCCACAAACCATGTCTCTGTCAGTGTTCTTCTGGGGAGGGATGTACTGTTACGACCCACGGCGGTGGGACACAGTGAACACTGCCTAGAGCCATGATTACCAGGAAAAGACTACAATTCCCATGATTCTCGGAGGCGAGCGACGCGTCTGGCTATGACGTCAATTCACGGAAGCCTCAAGACGGAGTGAATCCAGCATCGCCTCGCCGTTTATTCTGGTTCCGGAGTGCTGTCACGGTAGGATACCATATCCCGGAGTGTTGCTGTGTATCCTTTTCTGGTTTACAACTGTTTATTTCCTTCGTGTGACTTTCCTTGTGTCCCGCAGTGGCGGTTTTCCGCTCTGGGGGAAACCTCCTCTTAGCGGGTAGCGGAGCCTTGTTGCTGAGGCTTCGTGTTTGCGGACCCGCTGTACTTGGTTCGTGACTCTTCCTTTGATTGGTGAAAGGCTCCCGAGTAGGAGCTCATATGCGGCAGGGAGGTTTAAATACTGCCGCTAGTACTTTGGACAATTTGCAGTGTTACCACGGGCTGTGGCAGCATCTTGTGTTGTTATTTTTGTTTACATCATCGGCAGAGAGAGAGCATCTGCTGGGGTGATATCCAGGTCACTAATATCACGAACAGAACAGCAGCGATTCTTTGTTGGATAATTGCATATAGATACTTGCTGGTTCAAGGTCTACTCAGCAGGTTATATCAACTATATACATTAAGGCTTTGGGTGACGTTAACCTAGAAGTCTTTTCTCTTCGTTGTCCTAAGGAAGCAGAGACCTATTATTTGCTGTTTTACCTTTTTTGTTACACAACAGGGGTATAATGAGCTTCGCCTGGCTGGCTGTTTTCCATTCTGCCCTCTGTTGAAGCCCTACATTAAGCACCACTGGTACGTGAATAGTACCATAGGATTATATTGAGTTACTACAGTGCATTCAGTGAGTAACGTATTGTCTTGTATTTTAGGATTGTGCTGTTTTATTCTACACTCTGATGGCCAGGCAAAGCCTACCTTTTTCTGCCCTCCAGGTAACCAGTGTTTAGATACATGACTGTATCTCCTAGTGTAATTACAAAGAGTCTTGTCTATACAGGTAATACAGGGCAGGTTGTGCTTATTGAATCTTGTTCTCATTACAGCTTCTCCGCCCTCCCGTTCCTGTCCTGCAGTTCCTGGTATCCCTCGCTTGATCACCACTGTGTGTCTGTTTATGGTCAGACCCAGAGGTTGTCGAGAGGTGGAACCCTTTTTGGCATCGTACCATCCTGAGGACATTTGGGACCTGACAGTAATATTCGTAATTGAGGCACACGAATATCGGCAGACAGAGGTATTCTATTCATGGATAAACTTTCCAGCAGCAAACGCTGTAACAAAGGACTTCCACTATTACAAAATAGAGGAACCTCCGAATGAGTATACTCCTTTCGAGGAGGTGGAAATACCACTCAAATACCAAGAGCACCTGCTCTTGTTTAATGGCGCCCTAAAACACAATAATCACATCACCAGGCTCGGTCCACTAGGTAGACCAGGAGCAACGTGGCCGGTCCTAGCCGGATACACACCACATCCAGACATTGAAGAAATGCCTGCACCAGATCTTTTAGCACAGCTAAAACAACTAATTAAAATACATAGACAATTAGTCCAATATGTAATGCGGACTTCAACAGTCCAATCAGCTATTAAAATTCCACAGCTGACCCCTCATCAGGGGAACACAAATAAAATTACACCACAGAACATACAGTCCTGTCTAGGTAAAGTACCCGCAAAACGAGAACAAATTCCATTCCGGTTAGCACTAAAAATCACTCAAATAGAGGCGGTATTTCCGGATACCACCCCTGTTGAGAAACACAGGATTCTGACTAACTGTCTTCCAATGGGAATCGCACCACATGTGGAGGACTGTGACACTTGGGGTACAGTCTTTGCTTCCATTTACACAAAAACACATGGTGTTCCATCCATGTCAGTAATACCAGATGTGCTAAAACAAATTCAAGATTAATACGGTCCAGAACCTGCTTTAACTCTTGGTATGAAATTACTAAAAGACTTCAAACAGGTCTCTGCAATATTACTAGCCAATATAAAGGGAGAAGCAGCAAATGTGGCGATCCGCCAGAGGTTGAAAGAGACAAATATAGCAGACCAACCATTTGAAATTGCCAGAATCATAGAAAAATCCTATGAAGAACTAGGAAGAGATAGTTTGGGTGGGAAACCAGTGAAACCCCAACTAATTGAAAATCCTGAAAAAGTATTTATTAAAAATAACCTAAACACTCAAAAAAAGAGCTGGGATGGAAATAAACAATCCACTCCTAAAGAAAAAAGATTCCAAACCAGAGGAAAGTCTCCTCGGCGGAGAGAAAGATCTCCGGACCAAGGACGCAAGTCTCCCCAAAGGGAGCCCTCTGTGAAAAAATACAACCTTAGAAATAGGGATAATATAAAAAAACCTGATAGATATCAAGATATTGATACACGTCCCTCTCAATCTTTTCAGACTTCCTTGCAGAAATCGGAAAGAAGAGGACGGTCAGAACACAGGGAAGAGCACGTCAAGTCCAAAGACAAGGAACCTGCTCATCAAAATAAAAAGTTACAATTTCCAAAGAAGAAGGTAGCCAGTATCAGAGTAATCAAACATGCCGAGGATACTGAGGACACAGCTGAAAAACGGAGAGTGGGCTCAGACAATGCTAGACAGCGCAGCAGAAGTGAGCATAGCTCGCAAGATCCTGATGAATCATCTGGAGACAGTGGACACGAATGAATACATTCAGGTGGAAACTGCAGATACCAGAGTTAGCAAACCTCATAAAATATATGAAATAACATTACTTATAGAGGGGGATAAGACTAGGAAAATAAGGGGTCTATTTTGGGATAATCTCTCCAAGGGCTATGACATCCTTCTAGCTGAAAAAGACTGGCCACCAGAGTTTGTCAGGGAGTGCCCTCATGGCGAAGAAATAATTATGCCTGCCTTCTCAAATCATATTCCAATACATAAAAAATATACACTTGCAAGAAAGTGGGCAGTAGCCCAAGCTCCTGCATTATATAAAATCCATGTGGGATGGGATGAGGACTCTCCTCCTCACAAAATCCAGTTAAAATCACAGCCTACTGCACAGAGGCAGTACCCAATTAAGCAAGAAGCTAAAAAACAGGTAAAAGAGATCCTAGATCAACTTGAATACCAGGGGGTGATTGAAACTTGCACCTCACAAATTAACAATCCTTTGTTTCCTGTCTCCAAACCAGATAATTCATATCGTCTTGTTTTGGACTACAGACACTTGAACTCATGTTGCAAAACTTTTGCAGTGCAAAACTCACACAGTGCAGCACTAATGAATAACATAGTGCGCAAAAAATACAAAACAACATTAGACATCTCTAATGGATTCTTTTGTCAAAATATAGCACCAGAAAGCAGATATTTGACCGTGTTTTCAATAAATGGCGCGCAAAACAAATTCTGTATTTTACCACAGGGGTTCAAGAACAGCCCAGGATTATTCTCAGCGAGAGTAACAGAGCTACTACAAATATATGATGATGAGGCATTATCTTATGTCGATGACATCTATCTAACAGATGATGACTTGGATACTCACTTGAAAAGAGTGAACACCATAATACTTGGGTTCGCAGCAGAGGGTTACAAATTCAACTTTAAAAAATCAAGAATTGCCCATCTAACTGTCCTGTTTTTAGGATATGAATTATCAAGTGAAGGCAAAAGCCTGGCTGACAATTTCCTAGAGAAATGTGCTGTAATCCAAGCACCCAGAACACTAAAAAACTTACAATCAATTCTAGGTTTCCTAAATTTCGGAAGAACTTACATTATAAATTATGCAGAGAGGGTCAAACCCCTCTATGATCTAATAAAACCAAATTTTAAAAGAATCAACTGGACTCAAAAACACACAGAAATTTTGAGATCTTTACAAACAGACATGTTAGTTAAAACAAAACTGCAAACACGTGACAACACACGCAATCTTGTGATTCGAGTCATCCCAGGAAGATGCGGATTCACATACCTGACCTCTAATGAGGGAGAAAAGGTACCAATTGCATACAAATCACACTTGTACACAGAAGCTGAAAAAACGTTCAGCATTAAAGAAAACATTGTTCATGCGGTTCAAACGGCTGTAGCAAAAGAAAAATACCAAGCTGACGGTAGACGTATTACAGTTAGAACAGCAGAATCAGCTTTTGAGGCATTAACAACCCCATGTAATTTACCGACAACGGCATTGAATCCAGAATGGATACAATGGGTAAATTCTATTGCTACAGACAAAGTAAAATACTATTTTGATCCGGAATTGAAGGAATTAAAATATCTAGAATATGAAAGAGAATATCCTCTGCCAATCGACATTATGCCCTTACGAGAATACGCCTGTGTAATCTATACAGACGTCCATGCTCAACCCTCAGTTTGGGGAGAGCAAGCATACAACGCCACATGCGAGATTGTAAAAGACGTGTGGCGCGGAGGTAAACTGAGACCTCTATTTACGAAAACACACTCAGTGGAAAATAATTCAGAACAACAAACTGAAATTATAGCGTTAAAAATGGCGCTAGATAATACCGATCGCGAATTCCCGACACTTATAGTGTGCGATTCGTATTACTGCGTCAAATCATACAATAACGATTTACAGAAATGGATTCAAAACGGTTACAAAGATGACACAGGTGCCACAATAAAGCAGAAAGCGCTTTGGGAACAGGTAGTTCTTTTACAGAAAGAACTACCAAAAACTCACGTGATACACTCACTGAGTCATCAGCGTGATGGCGTTCACGTTGCAGGGAATTCATTGGCTGAGACAGCCACAGCGGCAGCAACTAAATCGGCTTCCGTAGCTAGAAAAAAGCGTTCAGTAAAATACATTGACGGTGAAACTGTGCTGGCGGTAAAAACGTCATCAAAAGGCGACTGCTCAGCGCTACCGATCAACTATCCACTCAATTATACATACATAATCGATGCAAACTCCGTTCCTTTTGCTCGAATCCCTGGAGTGGGGGATAGAGTAATTCCAAACATGAACAGGAGAGGCTTGTTAATAGCAGACGCACATATGGGTGAGGGTCTTAGACACCTCAAGCTTAAAGATTCTCTGGAAGAATTACAATCAGTGTACTGGTGGCCAGGCATGAGCCTGCATCATCACATTTTTGTAAAAAACTGCCCAGACTGCAACAGAGATCGCAGTGGCGACCGAGACGGTGTATTACCATGGCGTTTTGCTCCAGATTGGATCAACAATAAAAAATAAAACCCAGTATGAATAATGCGTCAAATTAACATGTAAAGGCTATTTTCACTTATAATGTAGACCACCAACTCTCGGCTGACGTCTGAACTGTTATACAAAGATTTGCGAGTCTATAATGACATATACGCTAGAGGCATGCTACGTTCTGACCAATATCTTTTCTTTAGCTCTCGAGCTTATGGGGAGGGCATGGCCAGAATGAGCATTGCATTGCGGGACTCTTCTCACTTCCTTCCAGAGGGAAACGGGATGGTGTAAAGAAAAAACCAGAGGCATAGAGCAATCTATAACGGCAAAGGTATTAGGTTCGGGAGCTGGGTGGGTCAAACATTTACTAAGTGTCCAACGTAGTCTTAATAATCTGCCAAGAAATCCTCTGAGAGGTCTCAGTCCGTACGAACTATTGTTTGGGACTAGAATGTTAATCCAGGACTTAGATAGTCAAACTTCAGTGGTTAAAGAAAAATGCTTTGATATCAAAGATCGATTGGCTATTTTACAGGACTTAAATGAAACAAGAAAAGACCTGAGCAACATAAAATTGAAACAACAGCCAACAACCACTGAAGAGAAACCACCTGTCCCAGCAAGGCCTGTCTGGATTCCAAAGATCGTGGATCTGGTCAGAGAGAAGATCGCGGTAAAGAAGGAATTTGGGCCTTCTTACAGAAAAGCAGTTCCTGTCTTGTCTGTCAACGGGACAAGATCAGTAGTACTACCGCCCCTTGCTGGTAAAAAGGAGAACCGAGTTATATCCATCGACCTGGTTAAACCACAATCATGTGGCCGATAACAAGTAGTAGGCCAAGTGGACTCCCGAGAAGTAGCAGAACGCCAAAGTTTGCTACATCCACAGAGGTTCAAACTGAAAGACTAATCACATTTGAAAAATCTACAGTGAATCAACAAGGACTATGCAACAATGCAATAGAACTTGAACCTCTTAAAACCCAAATCAAAACTTTTCATCAAGAAACACCAACCTACAATGAAGTAACAAATGACTATGCTGATGAAACAAAACAAATTCTAAAAGCAAAAAGTAATCCAGAAGCAATTAGAACAATTGACAGAACGGCATCAGGCTACTTCATCAACTTCGATGATTTTTCTGAAGATCTGAGTGAACCAGAAGTACAGCCAACAACAAAAACTTTTAAAGACAAAGCAAAGGAACTTTTTCATCAACTCAAAGAAACCTATCTGATTTCTCCATGGATTGAAATTTGGGTGGCATTTGGTGCATTTATCCTCATACTTTGGCTCATCATGGTACTATGCTTGGGACATTTCATTGAGGGAAAATATGCTACAATGGACACAGCAAGCCAGAAAATCAACTTGGTCCTTAAACCTCACACATCTTCACACGTCGAGAAAAGAGAACTTTCTTCAGTAAACTTCACAGCCAATCCTATACCCGGCGGGGTAGCATGGGACAATACTGAATACGAAATATATGGCCCGGTTGAACTCCTGAAGTATCCACACCAATTTAAGATTTCATTGAGTGACTTTGTAAAACCCAGCACATTTGCTGATGATTGGGACTTTGAAAGTATTAATGATATGATGTCTGATCTTGTGATGTCTGCTAAATTTACAGAACATGATTATTTGCAAGGTTCTTCTAATTACGATCAAATGTTTTGCTACAACCATTATGGTAACCATTATCTGCATAAATCTTCTCAACCTAGAAATGTTTTAAATTATAACCAATGGGAACATTGTGCAACTCCACCAAAAGGCAGTTCAAAAACATTTTATGATAAATATTCATACTTTTCAGGGTTTAACACAAGTAATGCAGAAACATTCTATTTCAAATTGTTAAATAAGACAGGAGTGAAAACCATGCTTACAAACACAAAATTGATATATTCAGACTCATTTTTTGAAAAAATGAATACATTTGGTTTTGATTTCTGGAACAATAACATTGAAGCGAAAACGATCTGGGGCACAAAAGATTGGCAAGTGCAGGGTATAGAATCATTGTTTAGAGCCTGCATGATCCCAGAACAAATTATATTTTTGAATGACACAATTCAACAGACTACCTGTCTTGGCCTAGCCAAAATCAAAGACTTAAACAAACCGTCTATTCCAAAGCCAACAACGGACAGTAATAGCACTACGGATGTTGAGATAGACGTAACCCATATTTTAAACCAAAACAGAACACATCCTGATTGGAAACAATGGTTGATCTGGCCCACAGACACAAATAACTGTCAAGACAGATTCCTGAACAAAATACAGGGGTTCAAATTGACCAGGCCAGACCCTAGATACTCCCAAAGAAACATCCAGGGATTGTAACTACTTACAGTGTGGGAAAGCTCTGCCTTCAATGGCTACAAACATCCACACTGGCAGAAATTAAGCAACACCTAACTTTACTTAAAGAAGGTGCTGACTTGCGTGATTTCATTATGGGACCACGCAAACAGCGTCAAAAACGTTTCATAGCGGCCTCTATATATGCAGCTTATAACAAAGCTTGGAAAGAAACTCAAATTGAGACAGCATAAAAAATACGGGAAATTGACCGTATTCATTTGGAAAAATCACTTTCTGTTGTGGACAATGGGTTAATGACTCTGTCTTCCAGAATATATTCACTGGACAGTATTGTGTCTTCAGCAATCGATATAATAGAGCAAGACTTACTAATGTTACAACACGGTCAGTCTCAATTACGTTCTATTGTACAGCTTGGCTGGACGTTACAAAATCTGCGTTCAGGCTATGTGCCTTGGCGTTTAATCAACACAACGTCATTATTTAATATCTTTAACCTTACTGATAAACAAATCAGTTTGGCACAGAAGGGTGCTGACTATACAATTCTGAGCATTGAAAAACTTGAGAGATTACCATTGACAATGTCAGAACGACCTGTCATTGAATGGATAATACATGGGATAATAAATATTCCGATAACGACTTTCCAGTTTCAACACTGCCAAAAATATATACAGGCAGGCCAGTATGAAAGGTTGGGTAAAGGATACATTAAGTCAACATGGAACTTGCCCTATACACACACATGTGTCAGTAATAAAGGACAGAGTGTATTTCTTAGTGGCAATAATTGTGCAAAATCACTAAGCGGTATACTTCTGTGTCAGGGTATAAATTTGCATGGGGCCTGTGAAGGGACTTCAAATAACCTTTCATGTCACCAGCTAGGCGCACCTGCAACACATATAGAACAATTCTTTATGAGACTCTCGAACGGGAGTTACATTCTAATTGTAGATCGCAGATGTTGCAGCCTGCTGCCCGGAAAACCTTATCTCATAAGCGTGACTACGAAGGTCATGTGTTGTGGACGAGTATTGTTCCCAAACGATACTCCAGACAGGGAGGCAAGGTAATGGCCCAGTTTTAATTTCTCTTCTATTCGAGTTGATACTTTAAGCAGAATGAAGACTGTGCTCCTACAGACGCCGACCCAGTTGACGTCATCAAAAGAAACGTATGATCTCCAAGTTGCAAGGACAACGGCAGAGATTCATTCACTGTTATCAACAAATAGCCCCCAACACTTCGCAGAAATACTAAACGAAATCTTAAATATTTCTGATACAAATGGTATCGCAAGTGTATTTAAGACAGTTTTTTTGGGAGCTTCCGGGACCGCATAACTAAAGTCCTTGGACTAGCACGGCTACGAGATTTAAATATGACTTGGTTTCTTTCATTCAGACCCTTGTGGCAGTCTTGTGTTATGCCTGTATTAAGGTGCTTGCTATGCGGCGAGGAATGCATGTTGGACACCTGTCTCACACTACAATCAGAAGTGCCATTGGATGCAGAGACTTTGTTGAGTCCAGTTAAGGCTCATGCATTGTGCTGTCCCCAGCGGCTACCAATCCTGATGACCGCATTCGTGGAGACTTCACCACTACGATTGAAGGGTAGTGAAGTACAAGATGAAAGCAGCATCGATCAGGTACGACCATCTGTCAGCAATACTGATCAAACCATCACTGAAAGCGATCATGCTCATGACTGCATGGTAGCGTCATTTTCCAACCTAGTCGAACTATCACCAGAAGCTGTTGACTGTTTTTTCGAACATCTAAATGATATGATGTTTTCACCAGAACAGAAAGAATGACTTTGAGCAAACATGCACACAGCGTTCCCTGAACTCTGAATTTGGCCTTCAATTTTAAAAAAGCAAAGCCACTGAGAATTTTTTCGAGTCTGCTCCTGCAAACAGGAATTTTTTCTCCAACATCCATAATATTTACCTTTCAGGCACTTATCTTCTACTTAAAGTAAACTATTCTTGGAGAACAGAAACTTCTATTTTTAGGTAACTCTAGTAGACATTACCTCGACCTCTAGGTTGTTTGCAAGTAGAATTATATTTCTATGTGATGAAATGGTCTCGCACTTTTTCTTCTGTATTAAGAGCCATTTCATGTGTTATTTTCACAAATCATTCGTGCTGATATAAAAAGTGCATCCTCTTTGAATGATTACACTGCTTGAATGCATACAGTAACTATGTTCATATTTTTCATGTGTTACGCTAAATCCAATTAATGTATTTTGGGGCGGTATGAATACACATTCATTATTAGTTATGTTATGTTTACTATGCTTAGGTTAGTAAATATGGACATAAATTCCGTGGAGTGGGTGTGATGTATTTCCTATGGGATCTGTATCAATATTCCTGCTTCTGACCCTTGCCCGGTTAATAAATCAATAGTGGCCATACAACGGCACAGAAACCCGCTTTTCTGATTAGGTCATAGCGCATGCTACCACATTAAGCAAGCACTATTCCTCCAGCCCCCATAGAAAGCATACCGAGTTCTCAAAACAAATCAAACCTCCAGCAACCTGGGAAATCCCCCGCAGCTATTGTTTTGATTTAGCCAAGAACTCCAGTAAAGAATGTAAGAACGACCAGTTCTTATGACATCCTTATTGACGTATTCATGTCCATCCTTACGTCAATCTCTGCACCTTTCAGGTATAAATATTACCGACATTGCCCTAAGCAAACACACGGTGGTGACGAGATTGGAGCAGCGCGACTTGCCGAGGAGCCCAGCTGATAGAGAAAGCCCAGGGACGCCGCCCCTCCCTTTTGACGCGCTGAGAGAGACGCTGCCTTTTCTCGTGCCGAGAAATCCAGCTCCGGCATTTCCAGCCGCCCTCGCAGGCAGCTGGGATATCAAGTCCTGAGATTGAGATACCAGCCCTCCAGCCTTCTAAATCCCAGGTACAGAACTGAATAACCCCTTACAGAGAATTCTTGAGTCAGACCCTTGGCAAAGCAAACTTAACTTAAACTGCTACTTATCTACTCCCGCCCACGTATTAGGCTTAGGTCAGGTACACTGGGGTAGGCGTAGTTAGAAGCACCAGTTGAGTACGATTAGTCAATGTATATATATGTATGTATCTATTTTATCCATTTTAAAGTATCATATGGCTAAGAAACCATATCAATGCTTTTACAGTATTATTTTATAATTCTGCTTTTACTGTATGCACTGTACTTAACCTTAAGTATTGCAATAATAGCGATTCATTTCTCTTGTACGAGAAAAGAGACTGATCAATCAATAACACCTTTTTATTGAACACGCCCGTCTCTTCCTTTTCTCTGCAATCTGGTGAAACTAAGAATGCACGTACTGACTGAGTAAAATAAGTTGTCTTTTGTTTTCACACGACTCTAGAGATATACTCTTGATTAGGGGAGAGCAAAGTTGTCATGTTCTATGGTTGTCAGAAACTAAATCCCTTCTTGTCTATCCAGGGAGGTTAAACTCCTCCTTGCCTATTCGAGAAAGTTTCTAGTGACCTCTGAGCTAGCTGGCACACATAAACTGTAAGTCTAATATCGTCAGTAGAAGACCTAGTTAACCACAGTCCTACGTCTATACTATTGAAGATATTATTCCAATGCGCAGAGCCTATTGGGGAAATAGGAACTACACTACATGGTGTGCATTGCAATATATCATTTGGGTGAAACTCAAATGCAAGTCAAGAAGATGGTGGTTTACCAAATGAAATGAAAAGGGTGTTATTTGGTTGTTGAGAAAAAGTAAAGTTGTTACAGTTGAGACATTAAGAAAAAAGATAGACGTTTACTTTGGAAGCCTGGATGGTATCTTCTTCCTCCTACATAGCAGAGGTGTATGTAGAGCAGACGCTCAGTGCATGAAGAGTGTTACTTTGTTCGAACAGCATGTCCGTGCCAGAGTACCAAAGCAGAGGAAATCCAAATACTACAAGTTGTGATTGTTCTGAAACTCTCCCTTGCCTAAAGTAACAGTACAGTAGTTTACTTTGCAAGCACAGCATATATTGTGTATGTATTGTATAGTTGACAATCATATCAAGTCCCTTCCTCCGGCAATTATGGTTACCACACTCACTCCCTATGTTCATAATTTTCTTTCTGCTGCGTTAATCATGGGTGGATTATCGCTGTTGTTCACTCAATCTATCAGAATAAAGCACCTAAAGTCATGCATCACATAAGCAAATAGATCATGTGATCGGCTGGAGACATGATCAGAAATTAATAATCTTCATTTTTCTTTTGTAGTACTGAAGGCCCGGGGGGGCAGTGCGAAATATAAATTACATTGAGCAGTAGCCCTTGATGTAACCGAGTATGGCCAGTGCCACCCCTATACAAAAGTAAGAGCTTCCCATCCCCACCTGCATATACTGCTTAAAGTAATGCATGCAATTCTGCGTCATCATGGCTTGTGTCTCTTTTTCTTGGGTGCAAGATGACTGAGCTGGCATTATGCCGGCTACCACAAGTTCACATACAAGTAATTAATTTCTTTCGCAAAAGTAGAGAAAAAAAAGAAGAAAACAGGTGTACTATCTGACTATGTATTGAGTCCATAGTGCTGCCTGGTAGTAGAATTCCTGAAACTCCCACTGTTACTGGCCTACAAAGACGGCGGAAAGATACATGCCAAAATGTTATACTGTGCTTGCAAATTGCTAGTGTTACTGTGAGACAACTTTCTGTTGAATTATTTTGTTTTATTGTTAAAGAGTATTGGTTACATTATTTTTCTTTCTTTCTTCATATAGATGCTCCCAAAAAGCTCACCAGAGGGAAGATGGCTGTCCGGGCCAGGGCCCGGAAGATGGAGGCCATTCGAGTGGAATATTGCCGGCAGTGGGCTCGGGAGAACAAGGAGGGAACGTCAACAACCTCCTCCAGCACTGCCACCGTGTCCAGCCAGCAGCCTCCATCCCACCGCCGGGCTAGGAAAGCCCCCTGCCGCCGCTCAGCTGCAAGACCATCAGCAGCTGGTCCCCTCAGACCCTTGAAAGCACGCATGCACCGCCTAAGCATGAGAGTGGACTACCTGGAGCTCAAGGTGGATGACCTTGAAAAGCAGCTCCTGGACCTCCGCAAGGACCGCCTGCCCAAACACCTCCGGAAGTGACTGTGTCCCTTGCCCCTTTTTTAAATACTGTTGGGGGGGGGAATCGGGAGTTGGGGATTATTTATTTTTAGACTACTTCAAATGGACAATTGTTTGGGTTAGGGAGGGGTGGGACTAGTTTATTTTTGTTAGGGGAAATACATTATTCATTTTACATACTTCAACATAGTGTACGCTTTGATCTTCTTTTGTGGGGTGGTGGGCGGGAGTTACGGCACGTTTGGTTTTCCTCAAAATTACCAGCATGAATGATCTAAAACTTCCAAAAATGCCACTAATAGAGTTAGTGAATTCAATTGGCCTACTAGTACTTTACTTGTACTACTATCAGTCTCTCCTCCGCATCCTAGCCCATCTTTCTACCTCCCCAAAATGCTTATCTTACCTGTGATTCGTGTTTGAGAACAGAGCTAGGAACTAATTATCTTCAGTAGAGAATATTACAGTAAAAAATCAAAAATAGAACGAAATAAATTCAGAGTACCATGTTTTTATTCACAGAGTACTCACAGATAACCTTATACTCGGTTTAGGATATGTATCATCAATAGTTATGCACTTTTTCAAATAGCGTATGCCCACATATATTGCAAAAGTGAGGGAGGGAAGTGCCGTGAGGGAATTCAGTGACAGGAGTGAACAGTAACAAAATTCTCATTCGTCAAATAGAAAAGATTCGTTAGTCATTACTTTTCAAAACAATCATAGAAATGGTCCCCTGAGATCAGGGCTACATGAGAAAATGGCGCAAGTCATTACAGAAACATTTTTAACCAAACAGCCGATATAGCTGTACAAATCTTGCTGGCGCTGGGAGTTGGTAAATGAGAAGGAGAAAGGTCTACGTTTCGACCCAATTGTGCGTAGGGAAGCTTGCCCTTACAACGTGGGTCTTCTTCAGGACAGTGAGGAGCAGTGGGCGAACCTCCTAGGGTTAAAAAGAGAATGGGAGAATGAAGTCAGGGATCAGGGTCTATAAAACATCCCTAGTAAGCCATAGCAGCAAAACCTGCTTGGACAGCTCATTAGAAAACTACATGCACAGAGGACATTACGACCATAACGGTTCATCACATCAATTGCGGACTAAGAAGGCTCAATTACCTTGAGGGGCTAGAGTGGCGTGCGCTTCGTGAGCTGCGCGCTGCAGGTCGCAGGGCCACGCGTATTTCTGAGGGTCCAAACAACAAGTGACAATAAGATTACATTTAGGTAGGTAAAAGGGAGCATCTCACACCAGCGCTGGGCTGTGCAGATAGTTAACTCACCGATCGTTGATCACTCGTATTCGAGTAGAGGAGACCTTGATCTGAAAAAAGAGCGGGGCTCAAGTTATTACCCATCTCATTGTGTGCACTGCATTATGGAGGAGTAGGGTAGGGTAGATAGAACCGAACAACTCACCCGTCCAATACTGAGCAAAGTTGCAGCGTGGATGCGTGAATCTACCATGGGCCAAGGAGTCGTGTCAGGTTTATCAATAAGACCAAGGACCTGGGGGGGTAGAGTTGGAATAGAATTAGGCATTCGTCACATCTCGACGAGTTCAAAAATCGGGTTGGGGAGTGATGTTCGTCAAAGACTCACAAATTAACTGGGTAAAGTACGGCGGAAAGAGTCCATCAAGCCGCGGACCATGGAGGCAAACAATGCTCTGCAAACCTAACCAGGAAGTGAAAGGGGGCGTGGTCACGCAGTGGACGCGTTGTTATAGACAGTG
The DNA here is from genome assembly GCF_964261635.1 of Lissotriton helveticus. Lineage (NCBI taxonomy): Eukaryota > Metazoa > Chordata > Amphibia > Caudata > Salamandridae > Lissotriton > Lissotriton helveticus. The sequence goes on from NC_136068.1 coordinate 353,353,847, forward strand.
AAAAAAGACTTATCTACATGTTGGGTTACAAGTAAAGATTGAACAGGCAATTTTTGTGGATATACCTAAGTTCAGGGAAGGATTTAGCTTCGTCGCTAACAACTGTTCCCGACACTGGATGGTGTTGGGAATAGAGACGGCGGCGGATCAGGTTCAAGTCCTGACAAAACAGATAGCTGAACTAAAAGCAGAGATTGCTGGTGATTCAACACTCACTAACTCTAAAGAAGCTCTGACTAAGTTGGTGGCGACACTGCAAGATTTTGAAACATCTACCATCAAGAAAAAACTAGAGAAGCTCGCCCGTGATCTACGCTTCTATGACAAAAAAAAGACCTACCTGTACCTACAAGAAGACTACTATCGGCAAGACCCGCAAGGGCGTTTCATTAGCCGGGGACGTGGTGGCTTTAGGGGCAGGCGGAATTTCACAATATTTTCCGATTCATCGTATAGCTCTGGTTCTCATTTACCAACTCCCAGCGCCAGCAAGATTTGTACAGCTATATGTGCTGTTTGGTTAAAAATGTTTCTGTAATGACTTGCGCCATTTTCTCATGTGGCCCTGATCTCAGGGGGACCATTTTTATGATTGTATTGAAAAGTAATGACTAACGAATCTTTTCTATTTGACGAATGAGAATTTTGTTACTGTTCACTCCTGTCACTGAATTCCCTCACGGCACTTCCCTCCCTCACTTTTGCAATATATGTGGGCATAAGCTATTTGAAAAAGTGCATAACTATTGATGATACATATCCTAAACCGAGTATAAGGTTATCTGTGAGTACTCTGTGAATAAAAACATGGTACTCTGAATTTATTTCGTTCTATTTTTGATTTTTTACTGTAATATTCTCTACTGAAGATAATTTGTTCCTTTTTAGTCCGGGACCCCCTGTCCATAACACTAACTACCCAGGTCCCTGTGACTTCCTTTGGGTCAACCCTGTTTAATGTAACATGAGAACAGAGCTAGGCACAGCGCTGGCTGCATGGCAAATGGCGATTACACCATCCCGGACCGAAATTCCGTTGTTGTGGTGTTAGTAGTAGGAGTGGTACCACACTAGCAGTAGCAGCATATGAAAAACAAAGTAAAAAAATTAGACATTGAGTGGCATGAGAGGAGTATTAGAAGGAACAGTAGCCTAAGCAATGTTGAAGATAAGTATGGGAAAAAAAGAATTGCATGGATGATTATGGCTACAACAAGAACAGTGACACAGCAGCGTAACACAACAAGTCTTCTTGACATGTAGGAGGATGATGTTGACGATGGATCCAATCGATGGTGGGCATTAAATTTAGAATTTATTTTAAAATACTCATTGTTGTTTTTTTACCCAAAATTACAATATCCTAGGATTCATCTAGCTGCCTTAAAATTGAGTTGAGGAGGTTGCTTGCGCCTTATCCTCCCCAGCAAGTGCGTGGAATTATTGTATAACCACACAGCCCGGGGAAAAGGGTTAGGGTTTGAAACTTGGATGGGAATGGGGTTTGCGGGTAAAGTTTTGTGGAGAGAGGGAAAAAAAACACAGCATGGACAAACAACAAATGAAGATAAACAAATCTTTGGATACGAAGCTATTCATAAATCTTTTAAGGGACATAAAGGAGGTACATGCACTACTGCATGCATGCAGTTGTTTTCTAAATGGATAGGTTTTTGTAAAGTAAGTAGTACTTTCTACAATGTACTATGAAGAAACAACAATGTGACAGTACAGGGCTGCAGTAATTACGTAATTTCACTTGCCTATCTGCCCTCTGTGAGAAGAACCACTTTGTACATTAAATTAGTTTAAAAAATAGCAAAGAAAAAAGTATACAATGGCTGGAGGGATGAATTGAAGCAGAGAGCAAACAAATGCACAGTGTCACACTCACAGTAGTTCACAGCAATAACATTACTTAAAAGATAAGTTGAAATGAAGATGGATACTGTAACTGTATGTTGTTGGAGTTGTCCTGTTGAATTTGGGAAGTTGCATGCATCCAGCCATTCCTCTTTCGTGGTACTCCTCCATTCCATCTGACGCTCCGCCGATCAATGTTGGGGACCAGAAGACACCTTGTCCGCTGACTGCCTGGCGGATGCTGAATTGCGGGTCGCTAAGCCTGAGGTCATCCTTTTTGTCATTGCACAGGGTAAAAGCCGGCCTGTAATTGTTGATGGGAAAACAGGAAGTGAAATTTAAACGCCACGGAGAAAAAATATAAGGTACGCTGTGTAGTGCAAAAATAACACTTTCAGTTTCAGAGTCGACAGTATTACAAAACATACAAGCATCATTTCGAAAGTGCGTACTCAGAGTCTCCTTTTCTAGGATAAATAATTGTGGGAGAAATTTGCAGATCTTTCCCCTCAAGCTATGTGTAAAGTGGAAACAGCGATTTCAGAACCCTTACCCTAACCCTAACCTTAACTCTAACCCTAGGCCCTAACTCCCCTTTTTCACCATGGATTTAGTCCAAACCACTTGATTCCGATATTAGACCTTCCCAGCAATGCCCCAAGACCCGCCAACCCACCCCCAAAAAAGCAGAACCCCCCCAAACAGGCAAAAAGCAAAAATGGAAAATCTCATACTTAGAATATTTTTGGCCTTCTTTCAATTCTGTCCAAACGCGCTCAGCAGCTAGGCGATAACTCCCCTTTTCCACCATGGATTTCCTGAAAAACAAATGCAATCAAAATTAGACTGTGCCAGCGTTGCTCCAAGACCCCCCAAACCCCCCAAACACCAGGAACCCCCCCAAGCAGGCCCCCAAAAACATGAAAGTGAGCAAAAACTCTGTAAAGTGAAAAACCTTTTCACCACGGATTTTATCCAAAACACTTTTATCCGGTATTAGACCTTCCCAGCAATGCCCCCAGACCCGTCAACCCAAGAGAAAACAAGTAGAAGACCCCCAAACAGCCAAAAAGCAAAAATACAAAATTGGGGACTTAGAAATTTTTAGGCACATTTCCAAAATCACTCCGTTCGCGCTCTGCAGCTAGGCCCTAACTCCCCTTTGCCACCATGGATTTTCTTCAAACCTCTTGCAATCAAAAGTATCCATACCCAGCGTTGCTCCAAGACCCCAAAACCCACCCCCAAACACCAGGAACCCCCCAAGCAGGCCCCCGAAAACACGAAAGTAACCGAAAACTCTGAAAAGTTAAAAACTTTTTAAGCATGGATTTTATCCAAAACACTTTTATCCGGTATTAGACCTTCACAGCAATGCCCCCTGACCCGTCAACCCAGGCGGAAAAAAGTTTAACCCCCCCCAAACAGCCAAAAAGCAAAACCGCAAAAAGTGAGACTTAGAAAATTTGAGCCCTACCTGGAATTCAGTCCAAATGCGCTCTGCAGCTAGGCCCTAAATTCCCTTTTCCACCATGGATTTCCTGAAAAACAAATGCAATCAACATTAGACTGTGCCAGCAGTGCTCCCAGACCCCAAAACCCACCCACAGAAACCTAGAAGCCCCCCAAACAGCACCCCAAAGACAGGCAAGTGAGCAAAAACACAAAATCTTTTTCAACATGGATTTTATCCAAAACACTATTATCCGATATTAGACCTTCCGAGCTATGCCCCCAGACCCCTGCAGCCACCCGCCAAAAAGCAGAACACCGCCAAACAGGCAAAAAGCAAACATGGGCATACCTGGAATTCAGTCCAAATACGCTCTGCAGCTAGGCCCTAACTCCCCTTTTCCACCATGGATTTCCTGAAAAACAAAGGCAATCAAAATTAGACTGTGCCAGCAGTGCTCCCAGACCCCCCAACCCACTCCCAAACACCAGGAACCCCCCCAAACAGCACCCCAAAAACAGGCAAGTGAGCAAAAACGGAAAAACTTTTTCACCTCCGATTTTATCCAAAACACTTTTATCCGGTATTAGACCTTCCCAGCAATGCCCTTAGATCCGTCAACCCAGGCAAAAACAAGTGGAAGACCCCCAAACAGCCAAAAAGCAAAAATACAAAAATGGGGACTTTGAATTATTTAGCCCTCAATCCCAAATCACTCAGTGCGCGCTCTGCAGCTAGGCCCTAACTCCCCTTTGCCACCAGGGATTTTCTTCAAACAACTTGCAATCAAAACTACCCATACCTAGCGTTGCTCCAAGACCCCCTAACCAACCCCCAAATACCAGGAACCCCCCCAAACAGCACCCCAAAAACAGGCAAGTGAGCAAAAACTGAAAAGCTTTTTCAGCATGGATTTTGTCCAAACCACTTTTATATGGTATTAGACCTTCCCAGCAATGCCAACAGACCCGTCAACCCAGGCGAAAAAAAGTAGAAGACCCCCAAACAGGCAAAAAGAAAAACCGGAAAAACTCACACTTAGAAATATTTAGGCCTCATTACAAAATCACTCCAAGCGCGCTCTGCAGCTAGGCCATAACTCCCCTTTTCCACCATGGATTTCCTGGAGAAAAAAAATGCAATCAAAATTAGACTGTGCCAGCAGTGATCCCAGACCCCCCGACCCAGCACCGCAAATCTAGAACACCCCCAAAGGAACCCCCAAAAACATGCAATACTGGTATATTCAAAACATGGCAAATTGCGCTGTTCACAAAAAACAAACTGCAATTGGTTTCAACAGTCCACTGCATGCCATCTTCTCATTATTCATTACCTGTTCTACTTTTTGTCCGCATCTTCTTCGGAAAGTGAGGGCCCACAGGGCAGCCTCTCCTGTAAATTTCAGGAGTAAGTCTGTCAACAATCAGCAAACATGTAGTCAGTCAGTTATTTCAGTCCAACTTGAGGGGACTCGTCTACGAAGACAAAGTATATTTTTTCTCCATAATCCATCCATCTGCCTTGAGGGAAATGGATAGGGGGAGTCTGGAGGAGGAGGATAGAGGAGCATGATTGAGTTGTGAACTTGTGAACATCAGGAATGCAGACTGCGGCACCTTCAAATCAATAAGGGAAATAAGATGAAGACAGTGAACATGATGGACTTGTTGTGATTAGGTGATTTGAGTTTTGTTGTGGTAAAACTTGCAAAACAAAGAAAGACACTCAGAAATAAAAGTGAATAAGTACGGAAAAAAAGGAAGTAATTTTCAGGCCTCGGTGTCAGGGAAGTAGAGCTCGTCCTCAAAGTCTATTAATTGAGACGGGAGTAGGTCTGGTGACAGAGAAGAACTTCCGTTGGCGTCACCTAAGTCGGTGTCCTCTTCTTCCTGCATGCATTCACGTATTTTGTAATCGGGTGGTATGAAGTGCTGATTCATCTTTATTATTGTTAACCTCTTCACATTTTTGGGCAAAAGGCGGGTCCTTTTTGAAGTAAAAATGGCCCCAGCAGCACTGAAAACACGTGCAGAAGATACACTTGCGAGTGGGCAAGACAAATAATTTAGAGCTAAGTTAGTGATCAGTCGCCATCCAGACCTTTTCATATACCAATATGCCAATATGCCAATGGGTTCTCATTATGACAGTCCTCTGTTGGGTCATCCAGATAGGCCTGCCCCACCGACTCAAGGTTCTCCATGGTTGATCCACTTTGCGTAACATCTGCGACCTTTGCAGCAGTGGACCGAGCAAGCCCTTGCTGAGTTAGCCAATCCGCTTCCGACAATATTTTTGGGCGGTCTGGTGCAGGTGAGGATGATGATACGGTTGCTGGTGTCGTTAACGGCTGTGAGGGAAAGTGACTCCCTTCGGCCGCGGATTGAGAAGTGGAACTTGACGCCGGATGGCCTGCTGATTCAGTTGTACTTCTGCCGGCTCCTTGAATTTTCTGCCGCTCTTTTTCGAACCGAGTGGCTGACACAGCTAGCCAATGTTTGTCCTTTGAAACATCTGCTTCATCAAAAGGAATGAATTCTTTGCTGGCCTCTGCCTTTTTGTACCGTGGATCCAGAATAGTGGCACAAATGTAATGTTGTTCTGTATGTATGGTTTTAAGCCTTTCATTGGCAACTAGGCAGCTTAATAAGCTCTCCGCCAACTGATATGTGTCTTGCTTTTCAGCATCATCTCGGAATGTTGATGACACCGCCTTCAGTTGATGCTCTAGCATGACCAACAATGGGATAGCTTTGCAAAAGAACATTGGGGATAAAATGGAGCTAAAGTGGAGCTAAAATAGGGATAAAGTGGAGATAAAATGGAAATAAAATGGGGCTAAAGTGGAGCTAAAATGGGGATAAAACGAGGATAGAATGGGGCTATAGTGGGGATAAAGTGGAGATAAAATGGGTATAGAATGGAGCTAAAGTGGCGATAAATGGGGATAATACATGGATAACATGGATATTAAGCAGAGATAAAATGTGGATAAAACAGAGATATAATGGAGGTATAATGGAGATATTATGGGGAGATAGTATGGGGAGATGGGGAGAGAGATGGGGGAGATGGATGAGGAGACAGATGGGGAAGACCGATGACCAGAATGGGGAGACAGATCGGAGAAGGACATGGGTTGAGGGAGATGAGGGAGAGACAGGTGGAGAGAGGATAGAGAGGGAGATGGGGACAGGGTGGAGATGGTGGAGACAGATGAGGAGGAACATGGGATGAGGGATGAGGGATAGCAAGATGAGGGAGAGACTGATGGGGAGAGGGTGGAGATGGGGGAGACAGATGGGGAGTTGGAAACCTGAATTACCTCTAAATGGTGTTGATATCACTTCCTGCAGTGAAAAAACACGTTTTAAGCCCACAAAGTGAGCATGTGGGTCATTTTAAGTCACTTTTGCCCATGCGCCAAATCTTGAGTTTTGGCTCCCTAGAAGCAGGAAAATGACTATGATCATGCTCATTTTATGGAGATGGGATGGAGATGGAGATGGGGAGATGGAGAAGGGATGGGGAGATGGAGGTGGGATGGAGATGGGGAGTTGGAGATAGGATGGGGAGATAGAGATGGGATGCAGAGATGGAGATTAGATGGTAAGGGACGGAGATTTAATGTAAATAAAGTAGAGAGATAATGGAGATAAACTGGCGATAAATTAGGGATAAAATAGAGATAAAGGAGGGAAAATGGGGATAAAACGGAGCTAAAGTGGAGCTAAAATAGGGATAAAGTGAAGATAAAATGGGGATAAAATAGCAATAAAATGGGGCTAAAGTGGAGCTAAAATGGGGATGAAGTGGGGGTTAAAACGAGGATAGAATGGGGCTATAGTGGGGATAAAGTGGAGATAAAATGGGGATAGAATGGAGCTAAAGTGGCGGTAAATGGGGATAATACAGGGATAACATGGAGATTAAGCAGAGATAAAATGTGGATAAAACAGAGCTATAATGGAGGTATAATGGAGATATTATGGGGAGATAATATGGGTAGATGGGGAGAGAGATGGGGGAGACGGATGGGGAGACAGATGGGGAAGACCAATGACCAGATTGGGGAGACAGATCGGAGAAGGACATGGGATGAGGGAGATGAGGGAGAGACAGGTGGAGAGAGGATAGAGAGGGAGATGGGGACAGGGTGGAGATGGTGGAGACAGATGGGGAGTTGGAAACATGAATTACCTCTAAATGGTGTTGATATCACTTCCTGCAGTGAATAAACACGTTTTAAGCCCACAAAGTGAGCATGTGGGTCATTTTAAGTCACTTTTACCCATGCCCCAAATCTTGAGTTTTGGCTCCCTAGAAGCATGAAAATGACTATAAATATGGTAATTTTATCTCCAAAAGGGATGATCTTCATCTGAAAGTCAAAATTAGTTGAAAGATGGAAATTGTCAAAATGGACCATTTTAGTCCTCTCAGAGCAATTTCCTCAGGTCGCTCGTCATCGATGGTTTTGCATGAAAATTCGGACCTTCCTGCATGAACATGAATTACCTCTAAATGTTGATTATATCACTTCCCGCAGTGAATAAATACATTTTAAGCCCTCAAAGTGAGCATTTGAGCCATTTTAAGTCACTTTTACCCTTGCGCCAAATCTTGAGTTTTCGCTCCCTAGAAGCATGAAAATGACTATAAATATGGTAATTTTATCTCCAAAAGTGATGATCCACATCTGAAAGTCAAAATTAGTTGGAAGATGGAAATTATCAAAACGGACCATTTTGGTCATCTCAGAGCAATTTCCTCAGGTCCTTTTGCATGAAAATTCGGACCTTCTTGCATGAACATGAATTACCTCCATGGTGTTTATATCACTTCCTGCAGTGAATAAACATGTTTAAGCCCTCAAAGTGAGCATTTGGGTAATTTTTAGTCACTTTTAACCATGTGCCAAATCTTGATTTTTGGCTCCCTAGAAGCAGGAAAATGACTATGAACATGCTCATTTTATGGAGATGGGATGGAGATGGAGATAGGGAGATGGAGAAGGGATGGGGAGATGGAGGTGGGATGGAGATGGGGAGTTGGAGATAGGATGGGGAGATAGAGATGGGATGCAGAGATGGAGATTAAATGGTAAGGGACGGAGATTTAATGTAAATAAAGTAGAGAGATAATGGAGATAAACTGGAAATAAATTGGGGATAAAGTGGAGATAAAGGAGGAAAAATGGGGATAAAATGGAGCTAAAGTGGAGCTAAAATAGGGATAAAATGGAAATAAAATGGGGCTAAAGTGGAGCTAAAATGGGGATAAAATGAGGATAGAATGGGGCTATAGTGGGGATAAAGTGGAGATAAAATGGGGATAGAATGGAGCTAAAGTGGCGATAAATGGGGATAATACATGGATAACATGGATATTAAGCAGAGATAAAATGTGGATTAAACAGAGATATAATGGAGGTATAATGGAGATATTATGGGGAGATAGTATGGGGAGATGGGGAGAGAGATGGGGGAGACGGATGGGGAGACAGATGGGGAAGACCGATGACCAAAATGGGGAGACAGATCGGAGAAGGACATGGGTTGAGGGAGATGAGGGAGAGACAGGTGGAGAGAGGATAGAGAGGGAGATGGGGACAGGGTGGAGATGGTGGAGACAGATGAGGAGGAACATGGGATGAGGGAGATGGGGGATGAGGGATAGCAAGATGAGGGAGAGAATGATGGGGAGAGGGTGGAGATGGGGGAGACAGATGGGGAGTTGGAAACATGAATTACCTCTAAATGGTGTTGATATCACTTCCTGCAGTGAATAAACACGTTTTAAGCCCACAAAGTGAGCATGTGGGTCATTTTAAGTCACTTTTACCCATGCGCCAAATCTTGAGTTTTGGCTCCCTAGAAGCATGAAAATGACTATAAATATGGTAATTTTATCTCCAAAAGGGATGATCCAAATCTAAAAGTCAAAATTAGTTGAAAGATGGAAATTGTCAAAATGGACCATTTTGGTCCTCTCAGAGCAATTTCCTCAGGTCGCTCGTCATCGATGGTTTTGCATGAAAATTCAGACCTTCCTGTATGAACATGAATTACCTCTAAATGTTGATTATATCACTTCCCGCAGTAAATAAACACATTTTAAGCCCTCAAAGTGAGCATTTGAGCCATTTTAAGTCACTTTTACCCTTGCGCCAAATCTTGAGTTTTCGCTCCCTAGAAGCATGAAAATGACTATAAATATGGTAATTTTATCTCCAAAAGTGATGATCCACATCTGAAAGTCAAAATTAGTTGTAAGATGGAAATAATCAAAACGGACCATTTTGGTCATCTCAGAGCAATTTCCTCAGGTCCTTTTGCATGAAAAATTGGACCTTCTTGCATGAACATGAATTACCTCTATGGTGTTTATATCACTTCCTGCAGTGAATAAACATGTTTTAAGCCCTCAAAGTGAGCATTTGGGTAATTTTGAGTCACTTTTACCCATGTGCAAAATCTTGATTTTTGGCTCCCTAGAAGCAGGAAAATGACTATGATCATGCTCATTTAATGGAGATGGGATGGAGATGGAGATGGGGAGATGGAGAAGGGATGGGGAGATGGAGGTGGGATGGAGATGGGGAGTTGGAGATAGGATGGGGAGATAGAGATGGCATGCAGAGATGGAGATTAGATGGTAAGGGACGGAGATTTAATGTAAATAAAGTAGAGAGATACTGGAGATAAACTGGAGATAAATTGGGGATAAAATGGAGATAAAGAAGGAAACATGGGGATAAAATGGAGCTAAAGTGGAGCTAAAGTGGAGCTAAAATAGGGATAAAGTGGAGATAAAATGGGAATAAAATGGGGCTAAAGTGGAGCTAAAATGGGGATAAAGTGGGGGTTAAAACGAGGATAGAATGGGGCTATAGTGGGGATAAAGTGGAGATAAAATGGGGATAGAATGGAGCTAAAGTGGCGATAAATGGGGATAATACAGGGATAACATGGATATTAGGCAGAGATAAAATGTGGATAAAACAGAGATATAATGGAGGTATAATGGAGATATTATGAGGAGATAATATGGGGAGATGGGGAGAGAGATGGGGAAGACAGATGGGGAGACAGATGGGGAAGACCGATGACCAGAATGGGGAGACAGATCGGAGAAGGACATGGGTTGAGGGAGATGAGGGAGAGACAGGTGGAGAGAGGATAGAGAGGGAGATGGGGACAGGGTGGAGATGGTGGAGACAGATGAGGAGGAACATGGGATGAGGGAGATGGGGGATGAGGAATAGCAAGATGAGGGAGAGACTGATGGGGAGAGGGTGGAGATGGGGGAGACAGATGGGGAGTTGGAAACCTGAATTACCTCTAAATGGTGTTGATATCACTTCCTGCAGTGAAAAAACACGTTTTAAGCCCACAAAGTGAGCATGTGGGTCATTTTAAGTCACTTTTACCCATGCGCCAAATCTTGAGTTTTGGCTCCCTAGAAGCATAAAAATGACTATAAATATGGTAATTTTATCTCCAAAAGGGATGATCCACATCTGAAAGTCAAAATTAGTTGAATGATGGAATTTTTTTCCAAAACGGACCATTTTGGTCATCTCAGAGCAATTTCCTCAGGTCCAAGGTTATCGATCATTTTGCATGAAAAATTGGACCTTCTTGCATGACCATGAATTACCTCTAAATGGTGATTATATCACTTCCCGCAGTGAATAAACACATTTTAAGCCCTAAAGGTGAGCTTTTGAGTCATTTTAATTCACTTTTACCCTTGCGCCAAATCTTGAGTTTTGGCTTCCTAGAAGCTTGAAAATGACTATAAACATGCTCATTTTAGCACCAAAAGTGATGATCCACATCTGAAAGTCCAAATTAGTTGAAAGATGGACATTTTCAAAACGGACCATTTCGGTCTTCTCAGAGCAATTTCCTCAGGTCGCAGGTCATCGGTCATTTTGCATAAAAAATCGGACCTTCTCGCATGAACATGAATTACCTCTAAATGGTGTTTATATCACTTCCCGCAGTGAATAAACATGTTTAAAGCCCTCAAAGTGCGGATTTGGGTCATTTTAAGTCACTTTTACCCATGCGCCAAATCTTGAGTTTTGGCTCCCTAGAAGCAGGAAAATGACTATGATCATGCTCATTTTATGGATATGGGATGGAGATGGAGATGGGGAGATGGAGAAGGGATGGGGAGATGGAGGTGGGATGGAGATGGGGAGTTGGAGATAGGATGGGGAGATAGAGATGGGATGCAGAGATGGAGATTAGATGGTAAGGGATGGAGATTTAATGTAAATAAAGTAGAGAGATAATGGAGATAAACTGGCGATAAATTGGGGATAAAATAGAGATAAAGGAGGGAAAATGGGGATAAAACGGAGCTAAAGTGGAGCTAAAATAGGGATAAAGTGGAGATAAAATGGGGATAAAATAGCAAAAAATGGGGCTAAAATGGGGATGAAGTGGGGGTTAAAACGAGGATAGAATGGGGCTATAGTGGGGATAAAGTGGAGATAAAATGGGGATAGAATGGAGCTAAAGTGGCGGTAAATGGGGATAATACAGGGATAACATGGAGATTAAGCAGAGATAAAATGTGAATAAAACAGGGATTTAATGGAGGTATAATGGAGATATTGTGGGGAGATAATATGGGGAGATGGGGAGAGAGATGGGGGAGACGGATGGGGAGACAGATGGGGAAGACCGATGACCAGATTGGGGAGACAGATCGGAGAAGGACAAGGGATGAGGGAGATGAGGGAGAGACAGGTGGAGAGAGGATAGAGAGGGAGATGGGGACAGGGTGGAGATGGTGGAGACAGATGAGGAGGGACATGGGATGAGGGAGATGGGGGATGAGGGATAGCAAGATGAGGGAGAGACTGATGGGGAGAGGGTGGAGATGGGGGAGACAGATGGGGAGTTGGAAACATGAATTACCTCTAAATGGTGTTGATATCACTTCCTGTAGTGAATAAACACGTTTTAAGCCCACAAAGTGAGCATGTGGGTCATTTTAAGTCACTTTTACCCATGCGCCAAATCTTGAGTTTTGCCTCCCTAGAAGCATGAAAATGACTATAAATATGGTAATTTTATCTCCAAAAGGGATGATCTTCATCTGAAAGTCAAAATTAGTTGAAAGATGGAAATTGTCAAAATGGACCATTTTGGTCCTCTCAGAGCAATTTCCTCAGGTCGCTCGTCATCGATGGTTTTGCATGAAAATTCGGACCTTCCTGCATGAACATGAATTACCTCTAAATGTTGATTATATCACTTCCCGCAGTGAATAAATACATTTTAAGCCCTCAAAGTGAGCATTTGAGCGATTTTAAGTCACTTTTACCCTTGCACCAAATCTTGAGTTTTCGCTCCCTAGAAGCATGAAAATGACTATAAATATGGTAATTTTATCTCCAAAAGTGATGATCCACATCTGAAAGTCAAAATTAGTTGGAAGATGGAAATTATCAAAACGGACCATTTTGGTCATCTCAGAGCAATTTCCTCAGGTCCTTTTGCATGAAAAATCGGACCTTCTTGCATGAACATGAATTACCTCTATGGTGTTTATATCACTTCCTGCAGTGAATAAACATGTTTAAGCCCTCAAAGTGAGCATTTGGGTAATTTTGAGTCACTTTTACCCATGTGCCAAATCTTGAGTTTTGGCTCCCTAGAAGCAGGAAAATGACTATGATCATGCTCATTTTATGGAGATGGGATGGAGATGGAGATGGGGAGATGGAGAAGGGATGGGGAGATGAAGGTGGGATGGAGATGGGGAGTTGGAGATAGGATGGGGAGATAGAGATGGGATGCAGAGATGGAGATTAGATGGTAAGGGATGGAGATTTAATGTACATAAAGTAGAGAGATAATGGAGATAAACTGGCGATAAATTGGGGATAAAATAGAGATAAAGGAGGGAAAATGGGGATAAAACGGAGCTAAAGTGGAGCTAAAATAGGGATAAAGTGGAGATAAAATGGGGATAAAATAGCACAAAATGGGGCTAAAATGGGGATGAAGTGGGGGTTAAAACGAGGATAGAATGGGGCTATAGTAGGGATAAAGTGGAGATAAAATGGGGATAGAATGGAGCTAAAGTGGCGGTAAATGGGGATAATACAGGGATAACATGGAGATTAAGCAGAGATAAAATGTGAATAAAACAGGGATTTAATGGAGGTATAATGGAGATATTGTGGGGAGATAATATGGGGAGATGGGGAGAGAGATGGGGGAGACGGATGGGGAGACTGCCCCATCCGACTGCCCTTTCAACGCTCTTGCAGCACCCGTTTCACAAGCGCTGCACTTTCAATCAATCAATCAATCAAAGCATTTATATAGCGCACTACTCACCCAGAGGGTCTCAAGGCGCTAGGGGAGGGGGGTCCGCTACTGCTCGAACAGCCAGGTCTTGAGTTGCTTCCTGAAGGCGAGGTGGTCCTGGGTCAGGCGGAGGTGGGTCGGGAGGGAGTTCCATGTCTTGGCGGCGAGGTAGGAGAAGGACCGTCCCCCTGTGGTGGCTCTTCGGATGCGGGGGACGGCGGCGAGGGCGTGGCCGGTCGATCGGAGCTGGCGTTTGGGGGCGTAGAAGTTGAGGCGACTGTTGAGGTACCTTGGGCCTTGGTTGTGTAGGGCTTTGTGTGCGTGGGTGAGGAGACGGAAGGTGATTCTCTTGTTGACGGGGAGCCAGTGCAGGTCTCTCAGGTGTCCGGAGATGTGGCTGCGATGGGGGATGTCCAAGATGAGTCGTGCTGAGGCGTTCTGGATCCGCTGGAGTCTCTTCTGGAGTTTGCCGGTGGTTCCGGCGTAGAGGGAGTTGCCGTAGTCCAGGCGGCTGGTGACGAGGGCCTGGGTGACCGTCTTCCTGGTCTCGGTGGGGATCCACCGGAAGATCTTACGTAGCATGCGCAGGATGTTGAAGCACGACGAGGAGACGGCGGTGGCGGGGTCGTTGGTGAGGGAGAGGATCAGCTGGGTGTCATCGGCATAGGAGATGATGTTGAGGTTGTGCTGGCGTGCGATGGCTGCGAGGGGGCTCATGTAGACGTTTGTTATAACTACTTTGTTATGCTTAGTTACAGCAGGTTTATATGCAAAATGGTGGCCCAGCACGCCGCGCTTTCAAGGCTCGTTTGACTCAGCTCAGACATCCTCTGCAGTCTAGCGCTTGGACGGGACTCCCTCCTCTGCCTGGGCAGTAGCTGGGAGAGGCTTTCTCCCTGCTCCGGAGCTGAGTGGAGACTGAGCCTAACTCTCCTTCACTCACGCAGGGGAGTCAGACTTTGCAAAAAGGAACATTGTTTATGTTGTTGTCCCATACCACTCTCATGACATGACCAGCCACCACTGCTGCGTCAATGCCAACCCCATTACTGTTAAAAAATAAGCATTGGCATAGCCAATAGGTCATGCCTCTGGGACCTTCTAAGTGTTTAGCTATGCAACAGTTAATGTTGCACCAAGGATATTGTGCTGCATAATTGCATGTCACATAGAAATGGAAACAAAAGGTCCCTGGCAACAGGTTTTATTTTTATTGTACTCTTATTTATATACATATATAAACCTCGGACGAGCTCTGTCTTTCTCTTCTTGATATGAAACCATCGCTCCTGTGGTCCGATGCAGACTGCGCACAGAAGAATGTAAATATAATTAATTAAACACATCAGGAAATGCAATTCATTAAACACATCAGGAAATTACACAATTGAAGGCCCATTCATTCTTTGATGAAACGGGACGTTGTTGATGGAGGCAAAACTTCTAAGTAATATGAGAGCATATTACAGCCACGTGGTCTATCAAAGCGCGCAAAGTGGATGAAAGAAGACGCTTTGACGCTACACACGATTTTTCAAAACACTCGATGAACAAAATAAAATACTATAGTGTGTGGAACGTCTTTTAATGGTTGGTAGGCGCTGGTGCACAGTGAATCCTATATTCCTGAAACAGTAAAATGATTTCAATGGGGCGTTTATTACGTCTGATAGATAACAAGTACCCCTAACACTAACACATATTGTATACCTACGAAGAAACACGTTCTCTCCAAATAAAAGAACATCGTGCTCAAAGTAAAGTCGATATTTGTGTGGAATGGAATAGGATTTATTTTTAATAATGTGGAAGAAAACAACAAAAGAAATGAGGTGAGAGAGGAAATAAATACAGAAAAAAAGAAAGAGAACAATGTAAAACATACAGGTGAAAGTAGGATAGAAAATGTGTGAAATGAAGACAGTGAAAAATGCACGCACAGTCTGGTCATTTTCAAGCACTGCACTTGTGGCGTGCCCCTGTTCTCTCCCGCAAGGTGGATGCCACCACAAGCACGAGTGTGTGCTTGGAAATGAGCAGAGCGACGGCTAAAGGCCCTCCTATGAAGTGCATGCGCACTGCATTGGCGAGACCTAGCAAGTGCCTTGAAGGTAACCCCGGGCGAAGTACTACGCTACACTGGCGTAGTTTGCGCTACTTCGCACATTGCACGTAGCACAGTGCAAACACGCGTAGCCTAGCGGTCATTTTTTGCTTGGTCGCGGTCCTCAACGTCAAGTTGCTGACTACGAGCGAGCAAAACGACATTCCGGTGAGACTTTTTCCTCGTTCGCGATCAGCAACATCAAGTTGCCAATCACGGGCGTGGAAAATGAACCTCCCGGTGAGATTCTCAACACGGGGAGGTCAGGTTTCTCATTGCGAGGGGTCGCGTATGCTCGCGACCGCTCGCGATGAGAGACTACTAGTCTGCGTTGAGAAAATTGCTGCTCGAGTAGAAAGCTACTCGAGCAGCAGAAAACGACCGCGTGCACTGTGCAAGATGTGGTTTGCACTGATTGCACAGTGCGAACAAGCATCCAGCACTGTGCAATCAGTGCAAACAGCATTTTGCACAGTGCACTACGCAGTTCGCATAGCTACGTGTAGCTTGCGTAGTGCGAATTGCACTTCGCGTAGCTACGTGTAGCGCTACTACGTGAACTACGCCCAGGGTTAAGGTTGGCAGAAGGAAAAGAGAGCTTTCCTTCCCAGCTCGTGTCTGCTGCTTCCCCTGCTGTGCCTCTCCGTAAGTCCCACCATGCACTCTATGTGCCCCCACCTCCGGAGAGTGCCCCCTGGTACCAGCATCAGAGAACCGTCATTTTGTATCCTGAGCTCCCCTGGAGGCAGTTTGTCTTATTTGCATAATGCTTAAACACAGAGGTGTGTTTTTCACACTAATAGAATATTTATCTTTACTCCATTGAGAGATGTGATGGCAAACAACGTTATCTGAACTTTAGAGGTGACACTGTCTACACAGTCAGCTTTTCAATTCAAAATGAGGCGATGGCTTCCTTTGTTTTCAGAAACAACACCTGCTCTGTCCCATTCACACCCCATCCTTGGGAGCCCACACACAATGTTAAGTCTTATAAATACCATCACTCAGAAGAAAGTGCACTGTGTGCACCATGCCCGGGTCCTTCTTCGCAGGACTTGCTAAGCAGGTTCATGCAAACATATAGGATTGCATGCATGTATGTACATGTGCAAGTATATGTATATCCATGTATGAATGTAAATGTAAACATGCATTAATGTCTCATGTATGTGTAAATGTATGTGTTCATGTAGGTATGCATGCATGTATATTAGTATATGCTCAAATATGTATGCATATCTGTAAATATGTAAATATGTAAATACACATGTATGTACTCATGTATGCATCTATATCTATATATGTGCCTATGTACATATATACGTTTACATGGATGTACAAAACCGATAGCTGAAACTCTCCCAAATGTGAGAATTGCATTGCAAATACTTATCTTTTTTCAGGCATGGGGATATTATGGCAGCCTATGTTACTGTTTAATACTGCTTAAAATATACATATGAGTGTTTTCTATATACATAATTTACTCATAGAATGTATTTGCTATTGTATATAAGTTAAAAGATTTATTCCAAAAATGATGCATTTTAAAACCTTATTAATAACAGAAAGTGGACTATTGATGAAGTTCAGTAACAGCAGCTTCTGTGCGGTAGAGCGCACAAGTACAAGATCTTTATGCACAAGTGTACAATACTGTCAGGTATTTTACAATGTTTGAGAAATATGCAGCCAATAAGTATAGGTATGTCGGCATTACTGATGAGGCAACGATCTTTTGCAAATATTTTGTTTTAGAAAGATATGCCCAGTTTAGACGCAATAGCGATGCTAATGCTTCGAGGTTAATCAATTTATACATCAACATTTTATTTATTCCACTGCAAAAAAGTTATTTCTGCCTTTCAGAACTTGTCTTTCCTGAATGGGCACGCCAACTGTAGGGGCACTCCAGGTATCTCAATGGCCCCGTGAAAGCATTTTTAATACATTTGTGTTCTAAAATCTGTTTACCAATTTTGACTAGCGCAAGCTTTTTAGCCCAGATGAGGGCTTTTACAAATCCATGCTGGATATAGATAGAGGGGATGGACTGTGCCCATCAGCATTCTCCCTTCCCCCTTGACAAGACAGGTCATTGTTCTCTCACTCATGCAAGTCTATAATAAACAAAAGAAAGACAAGAGGAAAGTTTACAACATTTATTGAAACTATTGTGCTCTATCATGAAGCATCTGTGCCGCAGTTAGAAAACATATGCAACTGAGCAGAGTAGTTAGCCTTACCAATAAACTGTATACATTGAAAAGCCCTATCATGGTGAATTTAAATCTTTGCCTTTGCCTAAGCCTAACCTCACTACGTAAGTGTAAGTGCAGTGATATATCAGAGATCTCAGGGATTAGAACCGGCACCCATACCTGGCATTTGCTGTTAGCTGGTCTGCATCTCAGATCTGCGCAGCGCTGGAGTGCTCATCCTGGGTCCTATCCTCTACTAGAAATCCTTCTCTCTGTTTTCAAAACGGCAGGTCTCAGCTTATCTGGTTAGAAATGCCATGCTAGAAAACAGCAGCTGGGTCTCTCTGTTATGCCTCTGTGTTAGAATGTGTTAGTCAATCAATCAATCAATCAATCATCGCATTTATATAGCGCGCTACTCACCCAGAGGGTCTCAAGGCGCTGGGGGGGTCCGCTACTGCTCGAACAGCCAGGTCTTGAGTAGCTTCCTGAAGGTGAGGTGGTCCTGGGTCAGGCGGAGGTGGGTGGGGAGGGAGTTCCATGTCTTGGCGGCGAGGTAGGAGAAGGACCGTCCCCCTGTGGTGGCTCTTCGGATGGGGATCCACCGGAAGATCTTACGTAGCATGCGCAGTAAACTCACCATGGCATCACAGGTCATTGCCATCACTTCCTCCTTTTAGTGACCGATCACAGTGAAAAACAGGGCACGATGTTGTTCGTAGTCGTATCAGATGTCCAGACTGAGTCACAGGAAGAAGTACTGAAGAATAAAAAACATTTAAATAATAATCCTAAAATAATATTGTGGCACAAAAAACAAACGTGTTATTTTCGTAACATGTGCAAAGCAAAAACGGCCTTCTACTTGAGCAGTTAGGTTAACATAGGGGAGAACTACAGTGGGCCCGGCAGGAAACTCACAACACTGCTTCTGTGGATGCAGGTTGTGTGCAAGTGAGAGTGATGCTGAGCGCACATATCTTGTGGGTTGGTGGGAGTGTAGGTGGTTGTGAGGTATGTGGGACCTATGTTGTGCAGTACCTTGAATGAGTGGGTGAGGAGTTAGCAGCGTTTCTGGCTGAGGAGCCAGTTGTACTCTTTGAGATGTGGTGTGATGTGGGCGCGGCTTGGTATGGGAGGTCAGGGACGTGTCTTGTGGCGGGATTCTGGGTAGGTGGGATTCTATGGAGTAAGTCGGCAGAGATTCCAGCATAGAGTGTGTTGCCATAGTCCAGTGTGCTCGTAATGAAGGCCTGCATAATAGTGCGTCCGGAATTCAATGGAGCCACTTGAAGCTCTTCCATAGAAAACAAAGGATATAGAAGCAGGAGGAAGTGATGGCAATGACCTGTGATGCCATGGTGAGTTTATTGTTCCGGGTTGAGTCCTAGGTTTTGGGCTTGGTCTGTCGGAGTTGGTGTGGGTCCTAGCTCTGTAGGCCACCAGGAGGAGTCTCAAGGTGAGCACGTCAGTGTTGTCAATGTTGAGCTTCAAGCAGTTCTTATGCATCCAGTTGGTCACACTGCCCATGCAGTTAGTAAAGTTGGTTCTGATGGTAGTGGTTTCATCAGGAGTGCTTTCAGAACATCAGCTCAGGCTGAAAAGTGATGCACGTATGCCTTTTCTGGGTCTGCAAAGGCAAAACTTTTGACTTCCCCAGCTGGACAAAAACACATTTGTCGTTTATCAGATTCATATAGTGCAAACTTGACCCAAAGGTATTTGAGCACTTTACAAGAGCACCAGTTACATTACACAAGGTCACATTCATCTTGTTTTCGGCGTGGGGGAAAAGTGGTTTCCCCAGAATCACAGGCTGTTGAGCCGATGCTTGGACTCGAACCTGGTTCCCTGGTTCCAAAGTATGCAGCTCCGGCAACATCTTATCCCCATGTACTTAGTTCCCCCTGCAACTTGAATTTGTTGTCATTTGCCTGAGTGCATGAAAGATTTCTGAATCTTACATCTCCCAAATACAATCAAATACTACAAAGCTCTTTCCTTTAAGGTTTGACTCGAGAGTCCCTGGAAAGAAGGTAGTATTGAGCACAAATCACAGAAATCAACTTTTTAACATACCAACCACAAGGTTGCTGGATGCAAACGTTTATGTGAAATTGACTATTAAGCTAATGGCTTTTTACCATCAACCAGTGAAACAGAGAAAAAAGGTGTTGTCAAAATAAATGTTCTTCTGACATTTCGTTTTTAGGTCTTGGCTAGACAGTGCATGCGCTGTGTCGAAGAGAAATTATGTTTTGTTTAATCTGTGGGCGTTAGCCCACCCAGAGGCTTCCCATTTGCTCGCTCCATTGTCTGTTTCATATTTAAGGCTCCCTGCTTTCCATTTTTACGGATTTTTACAGATAAATACAGACAGAAAACTATTCAGTTTCTTGTCTGTATTTATTTTTAAATGTGGATAAAAACGGAAATTGGGTTGCTTTTTGAGTGATTCTAAATACTGTTTGACATGACTGCAAGGCCAATAGCTGCGTGGATTGATGGGTAAGGGTGTTAAACAAGAAAGAAATCTCAGCTAAGAAACTTAAACAGCACTAGATACGCACAAGGTTGATAGTGAGATTTGCATATTGTTATATAAGTGCATTGATTTATCTTCTGTGGGTGTTCACATCATTGAAACCTGGAAAATATTCACGCTTGAGTGAACATTTATCGGTTAAATAAATGTGGAAATATACCAGATTCAACTTAATTTTTTCACAAAACCCCAAATAAATATGGATAAATACAGATTAAATTAACAAACAAAAAAATATGGATAAACACAGAAGGAAATGTCAAGAAAATAAATACCATAAAACCGGGAGCCCTACTCATATTCTTTGTCACCATTTTACCCTGGAATGCATGGTCATGGCTCTTCTTGTGTTTAGCCCTACCCCCAGAGCACGGACCAAGTACTTGTAAACATCCACTGCTTCCTGCTTTTTCCTTCGTTACTGCTTTCCATTTCCCCTACCTCCTCCCACCGATCTGTTTGCTCCCTCTGACCTCCTGGTGCTTGCCTCGTTCCCAAATCACCCCTCCCGTCACTGCTTCAAACCCCCACTGCAATCTGTTTCATTCTAATGAGTGGTGGTGTTCTGCCTTTTAATATCCTGTTAGTGTATAGCTGATGTGTTGATTAAAGCATGTGTGCACAGCTGCTATTACTTGGCACATGTGCAGACAATGTTCATTTTCCGCGCGTGCGGGTACTAGATGTGTGTGCGTTTAAGCCATATGTGGTTGTTGGCCAATAGTGTTTATAGCTGGAAAATCAGACCTCAAGTGAATCAGGTGTGTGTTATCATATGGCATGTCAAAGCTTCTGAAGAACCTGCAGGCGGGTGAGGTCAGTGACGGAACCTGCCTGCAAGGGTATGTCTGGGGGTCCATGAGACCTCCTTTAAGCCCTGCAAAGGTCTGCTGTCAGGAGGCGCACTGTCAGTGCGCCTCCTGAGGGCTACTTTGACTCTGCGCCCACTTCCTAATATGGCGCGGGCGCAGAGTCAAAGGAATTCCCTCATTTGCATAGGAAACGCCCCATGGCAAATGAGGGACCACCCTCTGAAGGTAACGCTGGCGGATTAAGTGCGCCTTCGCTATCAGTATTATAGAAGGGGACGCACAAGCAGCTGCGCCCCCTTCTATAATACCAAAGTCCCCCCGCGGTGCGCAAAGCGGGCGCAAACGCTTCTTGCGCCCCTGGGGCATTTATTGTAATACAGCCCTAGAGCGTGGTTTATCCAGTGTTGCCAGATTGGGCGGTTTCTCGCACAAATGGGCAACATTTTTCCCATTTGATCGGGAAAAATCTACCCTGGCAGGTTGCGAGATGGTGGGCGACATTTGCCCTGGTGTGTGTAAAAATAGCGGTTCCTGCGGCGCCCACAGAGGATCTGTAATAGGCTGTAATAGGGCCGTCAATCATTCATAGCGCGAACGCGTTACGCATGACGGCCCTGCTTCTTGTTGATGGCCTGCCCCCAGAGAAGTTGAACCAATGATTTTGCGAGAGGCAGGCCTGTCATACATTTTTTTTTTCATTTGCCTCTTTTGGCGGTACCATACTCGGAGTGCTATAGACCACGAGAGCTCGAGAGAGAAGGAGTCACGAGTGTCAAGGCAGGGCTTGTTTGCCTACCCTGCAGCCTGCTTCTGTTGCGCTTGGGAGTCCCTTGGTGCCCAGCAGGTGTATTAAGGTGAGATTAGTGTAGGAAGTGTCCACCTTTTCTGCGCTGCCGCTGTCAGCTGCCCCCTCTTCCTTTTATTCCCTCTCTTTCTGTCTCTCTCACAGCTCCTCACTTGCTGAAACCCGTGCTTCAATAAACGTCTCTTATCCTCAGTTTCATTCTACTTTCCTTCATTCGTCCCCATGTGAAATGGATACAAAAAAGAAACACTTTTGTTGGAAATGTCGGCTTTTTCTTACATATTTCTGTTCCAAAGTGCAGCCTTGGGACCAAGAGAAATAACTGGTGCAAAATAGGAAAAATAAATAACTGGATAAAGCATTACACAGCAGTTGCAAAGTGTTCAGATTCGTTTATTCTCACACAAACACATTAGCGCTACTGAAGTGCTACTTTCGTTTTCTCGTCATTCCTTGAACAACATTGTTTTCCCTGGGTGTGGTAATGCACCATCCCAGGAGGTTCTGCAATACCTGGTTGATGACTGGAGTGTAAAATGTTTATTGTGATCCTTATCAGCTCTTTTCAATATTTTAGTTTATAAAATGTGTACTACTGCTCTGTGATCAGGGATGTGGTCTTTTTAAACCATACTACTTATGTTTTGTAAGGATTTAAGCAATGGACAACATTCAAATGGGTCCCTTCCGGGCCCTGTAGTCATGTGCTTAATGTTTCAGGGAAAAACACTCACTGATTTCTAAATAATGAATATAAAAGTGTTAAGCTAATAACCATGTTGTTCTGCTTACATCTCACATGCTTTACCTAATCTTGCATTCCCTCGCGAGTTTGCTTTTTCCAGGATGTTTTTACTTTATTTTCAGGCAGCATATTACTCTTGTGCATAATTTGAATTGAGTTGCATCCAGGTGTTTATTGCGGGGCACAATTGGGTTGATGCTGAAGGCAGTGCGTGTTTCTCTCAGTGGGACAGTACGGTGTTCAGTGGGGGAAAGGGTGTGACACTATGGCCAGAACTGCTTGAATTTGGTACTGGGGAACCAGGTTCAGCCTTCATGAACAGTCCACCTGACCACTCTCCTGAGGAAGCACATTCCCATGGTAGACCTTAGAAACCCTAGCTAGACCTTAGAAGCCCTGGTGTCATAGCACAAAACCTTTTCCTTGTCCTTCACTCACACGCTCATCACAAATTCCCAACCCTCCCTTTTCTCTCTACACCAAGAGCACTATGAATACGTAATGTACTGTGATTTTCTGGAGCAACTGTGTTGCCAAAAACTAATGCTTTGATTGAAAATTGCATTCAGTGTTTATAATTCATGAATAAAATGTATGTATGCATCTAAAGAATAGTATGAGTGGGGAATGCTATATCATTTTCGTTTCACTATGAGTTGCTACCGCGACCACTTACTCAATTGTACTGCAATACTTACCCAGGTCGGGTAGTTTTTTGTGGGTTACCCCTTTGATACTCAACATTGCCTCCATGAAGGGCTGCTCTGCTGCCCTACTGCCTGAGGAAAGACTAAACCTACACCTTTAGTTTAGTTTATAAAGTGCCAGAATCACCCCCTAAGGTGTATATCTGCGATGTAGTAGGCGGAAAAGCAGACCAGCTGAATTAGTTGCAGAAGAGTTCAGTTTTAAGCTGTTTCCTGAAAAGAGCGAGATCAGCACACTTCCGAAGGCGCAGGGTAGTTAATTCCATAACAGGGGAGCCGGGTAGAAGGCTTTACCCCCTGTACGGCATTTTCTAAAATGGGGGATAATAAGGAGGGAATTCTCCCCCAGAACATAGGGACCTGCTTGGCTGGTAAGGGATATGTTTTTCAGTTAAATAACTGGGTCATTTGCCATTTAAAGCTATGTGTACTATGCAGCAGATCCTAAACTTGATTCTCTGATGTATGGGGAGCCAGTGAAGTAGTCGCAGAAGAGGAAGAGAAACCTTTCTGACTGGCATGTTCTGGACCAGACAAGCAACTGTATTCTGAACCACCTGAAGTTTATTCAATAATAATTCATTTGCTGCAGCCAAAAGTGTGTTACAATAGTCCAGATGACTAATAACCAGTGCCTGAACAAGAGTTTTTCAAACAGACAGTGGGGGGAGAGGAAATACTCTGTGTAAGAGACTTATCATATGAAAGCAGGGGCCAGTGGTTGCTACTACCTGATCTTTCATAGAGAGAGACTGATCCAGATGAACACCCAGATTTTTAGCCACTTTCTTAGGAATAGGAGCTGTACCTAAGTCTAGAGGCCACCACTTTGCAGGCCAGAGTGTTTGGGCATTGCCAAAAAGCATAATCTCCGTCTTACCAGCATTCAGCCTTGAACCCAGGACCACCAGAGTCACCCCAAGGGCTAGTTGCCTGGTCTCTTGTTTCAAGTTACAGGGACACAACAGACTCCTCTGCGCCAACGTATCTCGATGCAGGACCACACATCGATTCTTCTGTTTGGCGGCATCGGAAGCACTGTTCCAACATGACGCATCTCAATGCCAACAACTGGCCCAGCTCGAAGCATCTCGATGCATCTTAATATAAGTCCTTGCAGCACCGGTGGTTTCATCGGCCTAGGCGCAGCACGATGCACCTCGATGGCCGCATTGCAGCTCCTCATTGGTGGGTTCACGGTCACAGCGCATCGCATTTCAATGCAGGACGTGGCACTGCAAGCTCCCATCAAAGGCTCCTCAACGGCCGTGCTGCGCAGGCTAATCAAGGACTTCGCATCTCGATGGCCAGGACCCATGGTACTGCAGACTGAACTAGTCCTGTATCTGGGCTGCGCTCCACCTTGGATGGCCTGGCTTTGACCCATTCAGCTGGAATCAAATAACCATTATTTTTGCTTTTAAGCCCTACTTTTCTTAAAACCTTTAAAATTGCATATCTCCGGTTCTACTAATCAGATTGTTGTTGTTTTGGTCTTAAATAATTTTTTTAAGTTGAATCTATTTTTCTAAATTGGTGTCGAATTTTTCTTGTGTCGTGCTTTCACTTTATTATTGTTTGAAGTGATTCATAACTAATAGTTGTTGTTGTTGAGTAGGATTTCACACCCCTCAATCAATAACCCAATTTCTTACATTTGTCTTAAGTGGTGGGATTCAATACTTGTGTATGTGCAGTGCCATACAGTGATTTTGTGTAACACTAAAATCCAACATAAATAATTTGATACCAATTTGAATTTTTTTAACTCTCCTGGATTAGCTCTTTTGCTTTTTTCCCAAATTCACTCTTATTCTGCCTGTGCCTATACATGCAAGAATGGAATTTGAGGTCATCAGTGTGAAGAGCTACAGTTTGACTGAGCTCAAGGAGTCCTTTATGGAAAGGGGGCTTTTCCGCAAAGAAAGGCAACAGGAAGCTAGCTAAATCTGAGGTTTACAGGGGATTCTGGGTAGGAAAACATTGGGGGATCCATGCAAGCCACACCTCCCCGGATTCCGTCAGGTGTCTAGTTTTTAGAAATGTCTGGGTTTGGTAGGATTCACTAGATGGCCGTCGAGCCCGGGACCAAAAACGCAGGTTACTCCCTTGCAAAACCAGGTTGTTTTGTGATAAGTAATTTGATTTTCCCCCAATAAGTTTTGGCCCATTTCCTGTTGCAGGCACTAGCCCTACCCACACAAGTGAGACACCATTTTTTGGCAGACTTTGGGGAATGCTGGATGTGTGTAAGTTTGTGGCTCCCCGCTGATTCCACAACTTTCCATCACAGAAATTTGAGGAATTCGATTTTTTAATTGTTTTACAAAGTTTGAGGTTTGCAAGGGATTCTGGGTAACAGAACCTGGTGAGAGCAACACACATCATCCCATCCTGGATTTGCCTGGGTGTCTAGTTTTCAAATATGTACAGGTTTGCTAGGTTTCCCTAGGTGCCGGCAAAGCTAGGGCCCAAACTCCACAGCTTGGCACATTGCAAAAAAAGGGTCCGTTTTCAGTGCAAAAATGTGTTATGTCCATGTTGCTTATTGGGCCATTTCCTGTCACGGGCTCTAAGTCTACTCACACAAGTGAGATACCATTTTTATTCTGAGACTTAGGGTAACACAGAATAGTAGAACACGGGTTATTACCATTTGTCTTTGAATGCATTTCTGCCTTCTAAATGTAAGACAGTGTGTAAAAAAGAAGTCCATTTGAAAAATACTTTCTAATTCATATGCTAATATGGGTAGCTAAATCTCAGTAGACTTGGGGGAATGCTGTGTGGAAGGAAGTTTGTGACTTCCAACAGATTCCAGCACTTTCCATCACAGAAATGTGAGGAAAATGTGTGTGTGTGTGTGTTTTTTAACAAGTGTGAGGTTTGCAAGGGATTCTGGGTAACCAAACCGAGTGAGAGCCACACAAGTCACCCCATCCTGGATTCCCCTGGGTATCTAGTTCCCACTAATATACAGGTTTGCTAGGTTTCCCTAGGTGCTGGCTGTAAATCCACAGCTAGGCACATTGCAAAAAAGGGTCAGTTTTAACTGGAAAAATGTGATGTGTCCATGTTGCGTTTTGGGCTGTTTCCTGTTGCAGGCACTAGGCCTACCCACACAAGTAAGGTACCATTTTTATCCAGAGCATTGGCCCACCACAGATTCCAGAACTTTCCATCACAGCAATGGGAGGGAAATGTGTTTCTTTTAACAAAGTTTGAGGTTTGCAAGGGATTCTTGGTACAAGAAGCTGGTGAAAGCCACACAAGTCACCCCATCCTGGATTACCCTGGGTATCTAGTTTTCAGAAATGAACAGGTTTGCTAGGTTTTTCTAGGTGCCAGCTGAGCTAGAGGCCAAAACCCACAGCTAGACACATTGCAAAAAAGGGGTCAGTTTTCAGTGGAAAAATGTGATGTGTCCATTTTGCGCTGTTTCCTGTCGCGGGCACTAGGCATACCCACACAAGTGAAATACCATTTTTAATCGGAGACTTCGTGTAACACAGAATAGTAGAACAAGCGTTATTACCATTTGTCTTTGTATGCATTTCTGCCTTCCAAATGTAAGGCAGTGTGTAAAAAAGAAGTCCTTTTGAAAAATACTCTCTTAATTCATATGCTACTATGGGTACCCATAAATTCAGAGATGCAAAAATAACCACTGCTTCTAAACTCCATATCAGAAATACATAGGTTTTCTTGATAACTATTTTTCACTCTTTATATGTTACCAAATTAATTGCTGTATACCCGGTATACAATGAAAAACCATTGCAAGGTGCAACTCAGTTATTGGCTCTGGGCTTCTTGGTGAACCTACAAGCCCCATATATCCCCGCAACTAGAAGGATCTTGCGGATGTAATGGTATATTGCTTTCAAAACTCTACCATGGTTAGAAGAAGGTACAGGTGAAAATGTAGGCACAAATGGCTGTTTTTTTCAACTCAATTTCAATATTGTTTTATTCCAACTGTTACTTTCTAAAGGAAAGCCTTGACGGATCTACATAAATGAACTCTTGCTGAATTCAGAATTTTGTCTAGGTTTCAGAAATGTATAGCTTTCCAGGATCTATTCTTGGTTTCACATCTCTTTTCTACCACTAACTGGAAGGAGGTTGAAAACACAACAAAATAGGAAAAATAGGCTATGCCACGATAAAATGCCAAAACTGACAAATGTCTGCCTGCTCCTGAAAGCTGGGAAGATGGTCATTTTAGTACCGCAAATCCTTTGTTGATACCGTTTGCATGGAAAAAAACAAACGCTTTCTTCTGCAGCACTTTTTACCTCAAAAAACACAAAATTCAGCTGTATTTTGGCGAATTTCTCAATCCCCTCAAGGGGAATCCACAAACCCAGGGTACCTTTTGAATCCTCAGGATGTTGGAAAAGGAGGACACAAATTTGGCATGGATACTTCATGTGAACAAAAAGTTATGAAGGCCTAAGTGTAAACTACCCCAAATAGCCAAAAAAGGTCTTGGTGGGGTGGGTATGGAGGCCTGGCAGCGAAAGGGTTAAGAGTATTTCACTATCAGGACATGTAAAACTTAAAAGTATATGCCCTACTTTTTAAGTGCATTGCACCCTGCTCTCTGGGCTGTTCAAGGCCTACCCTAGGGGTGACTTTTATGTATTCTAAAGGAAGGTTTGGGCCTCGCAAAAGGTTTACTTTGGCAGGTCGAAATGGCAGTTTAAGATGCACACACAGGCTCTGCAATGGCAAGCCTAAGAGATGTCAGCGTGGTTATCCAGAGTTATACTTACCTCTGGAACAGAAATACGCAACCTTGCCTCTTATGGATGATAGCTCCATAGGTATGAACAACTACAAACTCACAAA
This sequence comes from Lissotriton helveticus, assembly GCF_964261635.1. Lineage (NCBI taxonomy): Eukaryota > Metazoa > Chordata > Amphibia > Caudata > Salamandridae > Lissotriton > Lissotriton helveticus. Next base: position 353,382,279 of record NC_136068.1, read on the forward strand.
GTGTGCTAACTGTATAATGGCCTAGGAACAATCCTATGACTTAATGTGCAGGGTCTTAAGTCCTCATTGAAATGCAAGACCCTTCTTAAATAGCTTGATGCAAAAAAGAAAATATGGGGCTTCTACAACAAACCCATTTGTTGAAATGAAATATTTGTTGTTTGTTGTCTCCCTTAAATCCTCTACAACTTCATTCCTCTGCTCCACTAAGACAAGAGGAGTGTTCATGATATATAGGAAGGGCACTCTATTTAGTCTTAATGGAATCTGCCGCAGGGCCGCTATCTTTTCATACAGAACAAAGAAATAACCTTTATATGTATATAAGCCCTAATGAAAAGGGGGCTTATTCCTGGAACTGTTCTCACATATGCAACTTTTTACCCTAGAATTATTGATAGTGTGGGGGTGAGTTCAATGTGTGTACCTGTCCTTATTGTTGGATGGAGAACTGCTTGGAGGTTTAATGTCCGTGACTGGTGATATTGTGAGGGCAAGAAGGTATATAATTTGAAAGGGAGGCAGAAATTAATATTATCAGGTGAGGGTTACCTCTTGGGTGGCAAGAAAAAAAACACAAAATAGAAAGTACCACAAGGAAAGAAGATTATGTCATGATATTTATTTTAGCAAATGAGAGCAGTACAGTACCAAGGCATAGGCAGGCTGGTAAACTAAAATGTGAGCACTTGGGAGTCAGGGTTATGCTGAACATACTATTGGATGGATGAGATGTGGATTAGATCGACCTTACCCAAAATAGATTTCAATTGTTAACTTAAAATAGATTTTTGCGAATGTTGCAAGTTAAATGTTACCCACTTTGAGTAAAAGCGACCTTGACACATTACTAATACCGTCCAAATCACGTTCACAGCCCTACCTAATGAGCAGCCAGCGCTCCTAGGGACATGGTGCACATGTTTTGAGAGTGCTGTAGTGTATTGGCATCAAAGGTTTTTTTCCTTCCTGTTCAGCAACTTTTGCGAACACACAAGGAAGCAGAATGTCCCTTAATGACCTGGTCAGAGTGGTGCAGAAGACCTGGTAGGAACAAGAGAGCTTGTCCTGCACCTTGAAGGCTGTGGATGCCACCCTGTCAGGGATGATAAGTCAGTCGCAGCCGGTATGAATCGCAGGTGAGGGGTCGGGGGGGCCAGGCTGGGAGAAGTAAATTAATAATAAAGAAAAAACGTACCTGTCCGCCGGCAAGGTACCGCTTTTTCTCAGCGCTTGCTCCTGCTCTCCTGCCTCCAGCAGGAACAGGAAGCAGGCAGCCTCCCTTCCCTAAGTCAATCACAATGCTGCAATGGCAGCGTTGTGATTAATGGGGATGCTGTCCAGCCAGGGGCTTAGGGGGAGGCCATTTTCTCCATGTAGGTTGCACTGCAGCTTGCATGGAGAAAGGGCAGAGTGCGCATGACTGGTTTGGGCGGCCCCAGAGGGGCGACCAAAAAGTCATTGCGCCCTCAGGAGTGGGCACACCACTCCTCCCCTGCTCGCAGAGCAGCCCCACCCACCCGCCCGCAACTAAACATAAAATTGTAATAACTGGTTGTTATTACCATTTTATGTTTCTGCTTCTTGCACTGCGGGAAAGCAGTGGGGCGACGCTTCTCCGCCCTAGTGGAGGAGCCGCCCCTGAACAGTATGTATACCTTAGGGTGCTCTCATGTTACATGTTCCCAGCTGTGCAGAACGCTGCCTGGACTTCTGAATGATGCTACCGAATGAACAAAGGGCTAAGATTAAGACGTCGGACTTTACTGCTCCCAGGTCCGGCGCTTCTGTCGGTGACTCCATCTCAGCTCATGTTACTGAGGAACGGTCTTAAGAGGCTCTGTCAGGTGGAAAATCTTTACTGATGGTGACTACAAAGGAACACAATAGCGAAGAAAATGTGGAGATGATGCATGGCAGGCTGGAGGCTGCCACGGATTGTGTGGCTGAATTTGTTTTGAGTCTGCTTCTTTCCCTGCATTAACGAAGGTGAATTAGAACCTGTTGGCTTGATGAGCAACTTCCTCAGTTCTGAGGTGAAGAAGGAGGAGGCCCAGATTCTGGTGATGTGCATAGGGAGCACTTCCCTCAGTGGCTATGCGTGACACCATTACTAGGGAGAGTGCAATTATGGTGGACCCTGGATCCAGTGAAGAAAGTGATGAGGAAGAAAAATTCAACATTCCAAAAATACAAGGTCCACGAAGGCATTTATCCAGCTAGATGCGGTGGAGGGTTTGTGATATGTGGAGCCAATGGGGATACAGTTGACCAAAAGGTGCATCTGTTGTGAAAGCGGACACAGCCAGGGCATTTCTGGAGGAATGTAAGAGGTGGCGTTCTAAAGGTCGTGACAAAAGGGGCTCTGTTTGGGGCTTTGAGTTTGTAGCGTTATATTTTGATCCTTTGCATGAGGCTATTTGGGCTGATAAACTGGGTGGGTGATGCAGTGAGGTGTTTGCTTTACAGTATGCTCATTGATTGTGGTTACAGGTGATTGTAACTATTAACAAAAGAGGGAGAGAGAGAATTATCTTGAATGGATTCGTTCTCCCTGGGTTCGTTTTATAAACAAAAGGAATCCATTGGGAAATGGGAAGGAGGTGTCCCTACGATGGTTGGGAACACACTTGTTGTTTTTGGGTACCCCTCACACACCAACAGGCCCCTTGGTGTCATGCTTCATCATTGGGGTCCTCGCACCCCTCTACGGGATGCGGCGTGCTGCGACCTACGGTTGCGTGGGAGCACTTATATTGGCTATGTGTGGTGTCGGTGAGGGAATTTATAAGTGAGTGCTGTGGTGGGGTTTGATAGTGAGTGAAGTTTAAAAAGTGCCTGGCTCGTGGGGTAACAAAAAAAAATGTTTAATTGGCCCCCGGGCTGGTACTAATAAAAGGGGTGAGAGCGGAGGTTTGGGCGTGACCTATGTGCGCCACCTCCTATGTGTGTGTCAACATGTTTCGGTGTAAAAACACCTTCTTCAGGACTGGGGTACACAAATCCCCACCTTACTCACGTTTCTCTACTTCTTCAGAGTTTTTATATACTAAAAAAGTGAGATTTACAAGTGCAGGCAATACAATGTACCTACTGAATGACCGCTATTTTGCTGACCTGTAAGGAGAAGGACAAAAAATGTTTTTCTGGTGGTCCATTCCTTAAAAAAAACCATAGGCATATTTACCCGTGGACACAGTCACAAAAAGGTGCGGTTCGAAAATCAAGACACGTTAGTGTCATTCTACACATGTGGAACGTGCCTGTAGTGAAAATATACATATAAAAAATAGGGGACAAATACTAGACAGACACACATGTAACATAAAACACACACTCTAATTTTTAGGCGTATTCTGGGTTGTAGTCAGCCCATGTGATACTTGTCGAGTCATAAACTTATTGTGGAAATAAGAAGATTCTGTGAAGCTCACAGTGGGCATAACATACTGTTTTGTTAGGAGTTTACTACTCCATGAGACCGTATTAAACGTAGGGGTTACTCGTGCTTCCTTGCTGCCTGTGGGGAAGAAACACAAATACTGCTTTACCCGGTACTCACATATTTGCAGGGGTGGTAAAATGGTTTCCTTTTTGGGTTTGTATTACTCACGAGTCTTTGAGGAGAATCCCTCTTCGCTGCCCCTTACGCCGGCTCCGTTGATTGTGCCGTGGTGTTTCCAAAGGGCCCTTTTATACTCTTGTTGACTCGCCCCTAATTGAATTATTGGCACATTAGGAGAACCGGGTATGACCGTATTTGGTTCGCCGGTAATTGAATCCTTCTATCAGCTCCTATTCTCGACCGCGCATGTGCGATTGTGTGTTTAGCGAGAGAGGCGCATGCGCTATGGGCTACGAGACCCTGATGTTCATCGCGCATGCCCGGACTTGCTTGCACTAGAACTGATCTCTCCCCACGATGAATAGGGTTTGTGTCTGCAGTGCCATAGATATTATATTCTGAAAAAGGGATTTCATAAAAAACGGGGGTAGCTCGATTACGATTAGGTTGTGATGTACTTAGTCAATTCAGAGGAAAGTAAGAAAAAGATAAGGAGATTTAGTAAGACAAATGGAATTAACTAATACTTTAGTCTATTAATCCTACTTTCGTTCTGTTGACCAATTTTTCTTATTTCCTATATGGAGTGTACCGGGCTCAGGATGATTGAGATTTTAAGAATTTTATGTGAAAATTGTTCGGAAGCAGAATTTATTCGAACTCAGAAAAATGGGGGAGTATTATTAATGGCTTTTAAACCAGGCTGATATACGAGAAAGTGTTCCGTCCCTGTGGGTCGCTTAAGGCCTTAGTTGGCCCCAGTGGATGGCATCGTTCAGCCCAGATATGTGAGTACCTAGGCGGAAAACCCAGCGCTGTTCTTTCTCAAATAGACCCTGTTCCGTTGGTAATTGCTCAATTACCGTCCAGTTGATGTCATTGACACAGTGTTCCATCTCCAGGAAATGAGCTGCCATCTTAGTGGTACTCTTTTTACAGCGGATGTTGCTCTTATGCTCACTGAGTCGTGTTTTTACGGCTCTGGTGGGCATGCCAATGTACTCCAGGTTGCAGGGGCACACAACCATATAGATAACGTTCTTGCTGTTGCAGTTCGTAAATCTTCGTTGTTCCCATTTTGTGCCATTGGCAAAGGTCAGCTGCTTACTTTTTCTGGTTAGGTGGCAGCTTGCGCAGTTGCCACATGGAAAATGTCCCTGTATTCCTTGTATCGTACGTTGTTGCTGTTGCGGTGGTCTCGGGCGGGTGTGGACTAGTATGTCTTTAAGGTTCTTCCCACGTCTATGGGAAAACATTGGTTTCTCAATCTCCAGTGACCCACACGTCAAAATGCGCCAATGTTTATTCACTATTTTTGATACTTCATTGGAACAGGGGCTATATGTTGTATTGTAACGCATATTGGTCTTGTTTGTTTAGTGATTGGTCCGCTTCTGACCTCCAGAAGGGCATCTCTATTATTGTTCCTTGCCCTTTTCATGGCTGCATTAATTATCTTGTCTGGATAATGTCTTGCTTGTAGTTTGACTTTGAGATCCTGGGCCTGTGATTTATAGTTGTCCACTTGGGTGCAGTTTCTCCTAGGTCGGAGGAATTGTCCATATGGGAGGTTCATCCTCAGATGGCGTGGATGGAAACTGTTGTATCTGAGTAGACAGTTCCTTGCTGTTGGCTTGAAATGTGTGGTTGTTTCTAGTTTCCCATTTTGGTGGTATATGTTGAGATCCAGAAAAACAAGTGTCTCATTCGAAACTGAGTGTGTGAATTAGAGGAAGCGGTCTTGGTTATGGAGCCACTCCATAAATTGAATGACCGTCTCGTGGTTTCCCTGCCAGATCACAAAGATATCGTCAATGTATCTTTTCCAGGTTAGTATATGTTGTCTGTAGGGATTGTCATGATTGAGAATTTTATTGGTTTCCATGTGGTGTACATACAGTCCGACTAGGCTCGGCGCAAATGTGCTCCCCATGCTTGTGCCATGGCTCTGTAAATAAATTGTCTCGTCAAATTCAAAAAAGTTTTTGGTCAAAGCCAAAGCGATACACTCCATTACCACTCCCCTTGGAGTCTGGTATCGCCAGTGGGTGCTGTACAAGACTTCTTCGATTATTGCTAGTGTTTCGTCGTGTGGGAGGCTCGTATATAAGCTCTCGACATCTAGACTGAGCAGGAGTTGGTTCTCTGGATCAAAGGTGAGATCTTTTAGCATTTGCAAAACTGATTTTGTGTCCTTAAGATACGTATCTGTTGCTTGGATGACGGGGCGGAGAAAAGCATCTGAAAACTTTGAGAGAGGCTCTAGGATGGAACCAATACCGGAGACGATAGGTCTCCCTGGTGGGTTATCCATGTTCTTGTGTATCTTCGGGATACAGTAGAAGTATGGTGTTCTCAGGTTTTTCTGTATTAGGAACTCAGACTCTTTTTTGAAGAGCCAATTGTGTGCCAAAGCTTCCTCTACCATCCCTCCAATGGTTATTCTCAGGGATTCGGTCGGGTCCACAGTTAGTATTGTGTAGTTTCGTCTATCTGACAACAAACTCAGGCATTCCTGGTTGTATGCTGTTGTTGTTTGTACCACCGTGGCTCGTCCTTTGTCGGCGGGTTTAATGGTAATATCACGGTTGTTGGTCAGTTCACGGATGGCCTCTTGTTCCATCTTACTTGTGTTGTGAAAGACGGTGCGTTCAGAGGAGTTCAAATTATTAAGATCAGTCATTACTGCCTTCTCGAAAGCCAAAACCTCAATGGGTAGTAAGGCATCCGGTGGTGTGAAGGTAGACTTCAGTTTCAATCCTGTGTCTGTTTCTGGAACACTCTCTTTGTCCTTGAAGAAGACCTGTAACTTGATCTTTCTTAGAAATTCCTGCTTTTCTGTGTGAAGTTTGAAGGAGTCCCCTCTGTTTGTTGGGACAAAACTTAGACCTTTATTTAGTACGGCCCTCTGGGTGGGTGTAAGTTCCCATGGTGTGATGTTCACCACTAGGTCCCCTTGCGGCTGGTTGACGGGTTGCTCTGTAAGGCTCCTGTCATGCTCCTGGTGTTCACCCTGGGGTCTCCCTGGTTGGGGTCTTGCCACATCACTGTGTTGCCTTTTCTGTTCCGTCCTCTGCGTGTTCCTTGGCGTGTCCCTAAAAAAGGCTGGTTATTGTAGAAGTTCGGGTCGAACTCTGAGCCCCGTGGCTGGTACATAGGTCCCGTTGGTCCTTGACCAAAGTTGAATGGTGTGAAGGGAGTTGGTCCTGTGAAGTGTGGAAAGTATGGTTGAGGTTGGTATCCTCGCCATCTTGGGTATTGTTGGCCCTGTCGTCTCTGATAGCCCCTCTGTCGTTGGTTGCTGTAGGTGCTTGATCCAGAGGAGCCACTGTCAGAACCATCACTTTCATTGTCACTGTTCACATTCCTTGAGGTGTAATCATCCTTAGTATATGGATATGCTGTCTCGGGAGTGAAAAGATCTTTATCCTTGCCCAGTTTTTTAAATTTGCTTTGCTTCAGTGTGGCTTCAAAATCAGCCATTTGTTGGTTTAATTCATCCAACCTTCTTTTGAGTTCTGCAGGTTTTATATAGGTTTTTAGTTGTACCTCAATTTTCTGTATGTCCAATTTCAATTCTTGTGTAATTCTTGTGGCGGTCTTTACTATGAGTACCAACCAATCTCGTGTACAGTGCCACGAAATCAGTGACCATTCTTTTTTGAGGACTTTATCATTCTGGAAGATGAAGGGCTCATTTTTGGCCAACAGACCCTGTGGTGCTATCTTGTTCCTCAGGTACTCGGTCATTAGTAGGCCATGAAGTGTTGCCCTTATTTGTGTCTTCCTCAGGTTGATTAGTTCATCCCAGTCTACAACGCTGGGTGCTGGTTCAGTGTTGCTAAGCCCTTCAAATGGGTTGAGGGCTGCCAGGATCTCGTCAATAACTTCCTCGCCGAACGTGAGTCCGTGTTCTGATTCCATCTCCGTGTGGTTGAGCGTGTATTCTATGTGTGTAATGTGTTGATAGTATGTGTCTTGGTTAGGATAGGGGAGCTCCCGCAGCTGTGCGCTGCCTGTATACAACTATTAACAACAGAGGGAGAGAGAATTATCTTGAATGGATTCGTTCTCCCTGGGTTCGTTTTATAAACAAAAGGAATCCATTGGGAAATGGGAAGGAGGTGTCCCTAAGATGGTTGGGAACACACTTGTTGTTTTTGGTATCCATCACACACCAACAGGCCCCTTGGTGTCATGCTTCATCATTGGGGTCCTCGCACCCCTCTATGGGATGCAGCGTGCTGCGACCTACGGTTGCGTGGGAGCACTTATATTGGCTATGTGTGGTGTCGGTGAGGGAATTTATAAGTGAGTGCTGTGGTGGGGTTTGATAGTGAGTGAAGTTTAAAAAGTGTCTGGCTCGTGGGGTAACAAAAAACATTTTTTAATTGGCCCCCGGGCTGGTACTAATAAAAGGGGTGAGAGCGGAGGTTTGGGCGTAACCTATGTGCGCCACCTCCTATGTGCGTGTCAACATGTTTCGGTGTAAAAACACCTTCTTCAGGACTGGGGTACACATATCCCCACCTTACTCACGTTTCTCTACTTCTTCAGAGTTTTTATATACTAAAAAAGTGAGATTTACAAGTGCAGGCAATACAATGTACCTACTGAATGACTGCTATTTTGCTGACCTGTAAGGAGAAGGACAAAATTTTTTTTTCTGGTGGTCCATTCCTTAAAAAAAACCATAGGCATATTTACCCGTGGACACAGTCACAAAAAGGTGCGGTTCGAAAATCAAGACACGTTAGTGCAATTCTACACATGTGGAACGTGCCTGTAGTGAAAATATACATATAAAAAAGGGGATAAATACTAGACAGACACACATGTAACATAAAACACACACTCTAATTTTTAGGCGTATTCTGGGTTGTAGTCAGCCCATGTGATACTTGTCGAGTCATAAACTTATTGTGGAAATAAGAGGATTCTGTGAAGCTCACAGTGGGCATAACATACTGTTTTGTTAGGAGTTTACTACTCCATGATACCGTATTAAACGTAGGGGTTACTCGTGCTTCCTTGCTGCCTGTGGGGAAGAAACACAAATACTGCTTTACCCGGTACTCACATATTTGATTTTTATCTCACCATTTTACCGGTCTTAACCAGTTTTCTTGCATGAGTTAGTATACGTTTGTATACTGACATGGTTTTTCACCATAGTTTTGATACTACCCAGACGTTTTTGACCAGTGTGATATACGTTCGGTCTCACATTACTCAACTGGTTACAAAGATTATCCGCTTGTATATGCTATCCTAGTGTTTAGTTTATGTGACACTTTTCAGCATGATCATGACTAGAGGTATTGTTACAATATAGAGAGTTTGGCATGATTTAGTCACTATTTTTATCACCGTTTTGACTTGGACCGATCAGTATATTTACAGTATGGAGTAGGCCCTTATGCTTAACATTCAAATTCAAGGTCTGCAATCACAACATTGCGTTAGCCCAGAATCATCGTTCACCACACCAGTGTATGTGGGATGACTACGGATTCTTTGATGTTTTGGGTTTTCTCTTTTTTTTTTAACATATGTATTCCTCTAGAACTATCCCTTGACGAAGGGCCTGTTGCCGAAATGCAACGGGAGGGATGGAGAAAAGGGAAAGAGGATTGTGTCTAACAATGTTATGGATTGACATTAGTGCTGATACTAAGCAATGAATGAAAATTGAATCCAATAAGAAAGAAAACGATTAAACATGGTCTACCTGTTGAAAAACATTTTATGTTTCACTTCATGTTCAACATTGAATAACTAATCAACCCCGGACTGCAGGGATCCAGTAGTGCAAAGGGGGATGGACCCTCTCAGGGCACGCTATTTCTACAACTTGGGCAAGGAACCACATCTGGAGGAACAGGCGAATTCAGAGGGAGTGGGGCGGGTTCCAATGCGTATACCTTTAAAAACGTGGTTAAAAGTGAGAAGTATAGGAACATTTTGCTAAGTCATGGGAACTGTCAGCGGCTACTAGGTTATGTTAATTTACTGGAATTGCATTTCTATGGGTAATGAAGTGGGGCCAGTAGTACTGGAACTATTTCCTGACTGGTTGTTGGCCAGGGTCATCTGCTCACTAATATTATCAAAATCCTGAGCATGCGAGTGCAGCAATTGAACAAAAACTTTAAATGGGTAGGGAAGAAGGTAGATGAGATGGTATTCTGAGGCATTACTTTGCAATAATGTGGTTCAATTGTACATTATGATGTAATATTCCTAAATAGATGGCTATATTGTGTTTATTTCTATTTCAAAAATAGTTTTTTAAAGAAGAGACCAATAATAATCAAGACTGGTTTTCGCAATGTGTGCACACATTTACTGATTATTTTTCGCACTCTACTTTAAAACTTGTCTGGCACTAAGTTCCACAATTAAAACGCTCAGATGACTTTCATTTGTGCTGGCGGGGGAGGTGTGGGGCAGCAGGAAAGGACTATACATTAGAGGACTCATTGCTGCAAGAGAAGGGGGTTGTAGAGGAACAATAGCGGCTTGTGCTGTGGAGGGACAAAATAAAGAACCTGCAGCCAGTAGTGTTGCGTAGTTCTGCTCCTCTATTTGCTGTCACAGGCTCCTAGACTCCACTGTGGCCAATCCTGACGCTGCTCTCATGTCATGAGAGCAGAGTCAGTATTGGCCTAAGCGCCGAGGATTTGCGCTCCCAGGGAGACTGTGCCTGTTGTCTCCGACCCAGCAATACAGCTGGTTTGGAGAAAGCGTCAGTGCGCATGACGGTTTGGTAAACCTTCATGCGCACTGATCACAGTGCACTACCACTCCTCCTGCAACTGTCGTCCCCCAAGGCCCGCAACCAAAGACTTGGCAGGAAAGGAAAAATGATAATAAAACGTGTTTATTATCATTTTATTTTTCCTTTCCTGCCGTTTTGAGGCAACTGGCGGGGGCTGACGTTCCTCCACCAAAGCGGAGGAGCCAGGGCTGAAGGAATGCCCTCAGTGTTATATAACACATTCACTACACCCACAGAGTGGGTCATCAGACTGTTCTGTGTGCTTGGAGTGGGGGCATACATCTCCCAGATTTCACTGCTTCCAGACAAGCAGCTGCGGAGGAGTGCCCTTGGTGCTGTATAGCACATTCACCACACCCGAACCGCGGGACCCCTGACTGTTCTCGTTTAGCTGGGGACAAACTACAGCTCGCAGGGTTTATTGCTGACCGAGAAAAGAGCTGAGGCCATGGAGCACAATTACAACAATCGCAGCACTGGACACGTGGGCTGCCCCTGGGTGAAGAGTTGCTATTTATGCACCTTTCATGCTGCTACACTTGCAAACATGGCTGCCGCTCCTTGAATGTATTAGGCCCTAAGCAGTAAAAAGCCCTGGCCCCCAAATCGGAGCTGAACCAAACAACCTCAGATACCATAAACTTGTTAAGACTGAGTTCCTCAAGAAATCATTTACCTGAGTCTCGTTTGGGTTGATAGTCATGATTTTATCCCACTGGATCCCAACATCCCACTGTACGTTGGCCTGCTTATCATACATCGGAATCTGTACAATAGCGCTTCAAATGTTATTGCAAGGCTGCAAAAAAAGTGCTACAACATTACTACAGAAAGCTTGTGTGGTATCCTGCTCTTATTGCTATGTATTTCCTCCTTTGTCTTCGTTGCGCTGCTGCTCAACCAGAGTGTGTGTGATGTCATAGAATGTTTATGTGTGCCTGGTTGAGTGAATGTCAGTTAGAGTGTGTGAGCTGAGCAGCTGGGATGCTGCTTCCGGTGGGGCTGCTACCTCATAACTTACAATTCCTGTAAACTATGGCTCCTACTTGAAACTGAGGAATACATCTTCATTTTGTTTCATCATCTACGCTGGCTACCCTCATTCTTAGAATTCGTCACTGGCGACGAGGATGGGATACATCTGTATGCATCCCGAACAAATCTTTATTTGTACTGGTGATGGAGCAAGTACCCTATTACCCAAACCTTATTTGCTAGTTGTACATATGTTGTTGGGACATGTTTTTGAGCTCAAACCATTTTGAGGGGGTATGTTGCTGCCCCAAACTTTACTTGCATTTCCTATTGATGGGCATGTTGTTTCGCTCAAACCATTTTACATTTTTATTACAGGTGAGGGTGCATATCAGTTGTGACTTTTACTGGTGATGGGCATTTGTCTTATGCTTAAATCATTTTGTTTCATCATCTAAGCTGGCTATCTTACATCTACAGCTTGCTTGTGAAAAGAAGGTAGGAGTTCCTGAAAGTCAATATACAACACAAATTTATGCTTTAAATATATTTTTTTATTTCATGTGTTTTTCCATTATATTATATACTTTTTTTTCAGTCAAGGACAACATTACAGTCTAACAATCGAAAAAAATCTCATGTTACATACACACAGGCACACTACATAACATTTTTTCGAGGCATGTTGTGTCTGTCACACCAATCTATCCATTGCAAGTTTAACCGTGTCTCACAAGTAGTGTTCCTCCCATTCCAGCAGACATTGCTTTAACACTCTACAACACTCAAGAACATTTTAGACATCTCTTTGTTTTAAGTCAAGGTAAAAAAACATAACACCACTGAGCAGATTTTCAGTTTTACAGTGTGTAGGTGAAGTCGGAAAGATTTCTGTCGGCTTCCGAACCCTTAGCATTGCTGTTATAAGATGTATGGCCACCGAAGGCTTAGTTTCAAAGGCCCCAAAGTCACCACTCAGTGAAGATAATAAATAAATACTGAACTTGGTTTTGCTTTATTGTTCTGAATATTTTACACCATACTTCAAATAGTGATATCGTACACGCTCACACACACACTTACAAGTAGCATATTTCCTTTCCCTCCTAGGCAGGTGGTAGCAGTCACTCAAATAGAATAGGGACATTTGATGACATTGTAAGCAAAAGGGATCTAGTGAAGGGTAGGCGCTAGCCTCAGAGGTGGCCTCGATGGAGAACAGTAGAGTACCTCTGAAAGACCTGTAGCACTAGGGCACAAACTGATTTTGCCCCACTCTTATCGGCCTGTCAGGGTAAAATAGCCCGATTCTCCAGCTGAGCTCATTGTGAGGTATGAAGCTGCAGTTCCAAACAAAAAAGTCTGCCTGTCCAAAGTGTTCCATTTGCACTGTCTGGGCAGAGGCTTTTTTCTTGCATTAGTTAAGGTTTGGAATTAATCTTACCTGCGTTTATAAAACCTTTTCTCCTTGTATCAAGGTGAGGGTATTTAATAAGGAAAAGGGCAATTAGAGTAATTATTGACCAGTCACACTTGAATGATATCCCAATTAGCACCCTTCTATGACAATGTCTCATCCTACACGAGAACACTCAATCTGACTTTCCAAGTCTACTTCAGACATGCACTGGTTCTTGCCTAGTGTCTGATTGGAAACTCCTCAGACCTGAAAACCATTGACAAGAGGGTGTACTACAATATGGAAACCATGATCCCTTCATGTGCAGAAATGGTTTTCACCTCCGATTGAAACTAGAAATCAAATGGACACTGCCCTACGTTTGTTTCCTCCCTAAGCCCCTGACAACACTACTTTCACGTCTCTCGCGCTAACAGGACGACTAAGTCTATCAAATATGCTTATTCATCAATGTACCAATTTCCTTTTCTATGGGTATGGGCAACACAACGGTACACATGTGCCAAATAAACCTGTTTTATTTCTATACCATCATGTTGAAATGAAGTCATATGGTTGATTAGTCTTGTGTGACCATACATAAAAATGCCTTGTGATTTGTCTCCCTTTCTGTTGTTAAAATTACATTTCTTCAGAAGGCTATGCCGTACAGTATTTTGCTGACCGACTCAGTTACTACAGGTCATGGGGCTCATCTCAGATCTTTTAACATGCTCCACGGCATACACCCGCCTGCGAGAGATGAATTGCCTCATCCCAACACCTGATTTCTACCTTAGTCAACTGAATGAAAATTGTGGTGGAAACCCAAAGTAGACATAGCAAATGCGGTCAAGAGGGAAGTTGCTGAGTTTAAAAGCACCATACCAGAGTCCTTTCGCACATGACTAATCTGACAAATAATTCCTCCCTTCTTCACACTATCTGGAAACACACAAAGTGACTAATAACACGATACTTGATACTGCTTATTTTTTAACTGGGGTAACCTCCAAATAAAAAATGTGTATTTAAGTTTCTAATGAACAGCAGAAAGCCACTAAGAAATGGAATCCACCCTTTAGGGAACTGCAGCTTCAGAGTAAAACTCACAAGTGGGGGCAAAGGTTTGTGCCCCATTACCATGCATTCCTTGCACACTTGCACAGACAGATGTCTTAACACAGGTTTTGGCAAAGTGCTGGTGTCATTCCTACAACCAGTGGTCGTCTTTCATAAACTGGCAGTAGTTCATGTTGCAGCTTTCCAAATGTAACAGAAATTTACCACATTTCATCCCTTACCCCAAACGCTCATTCAGATTTTGCATAGGACTTCCCCAAGTGTTTCTTAACATATTCAAGTTCCTCAGATGTTACAAGATTCACAAAGCAAGCAGTGAAAGGCACATACACAGTGAATACAGTATGAAAAGGTATTTTGTACATAGCTGGGACTAGCTACAAGAGGTTTAGATTAGGGTTGGGATAGTCGACCCACTGAATAGGAATAGTAGCCGTGTTTTCCAGATATCTGCAATGAATATGTATAATATTTTGTTACTGGCATCCCTATAGGGCACTTCTGCCATTTCTGTAGTACTTTAGGAGTCTGTGTCTTTTATGGAATCTGGGATTACCTCCACATATCGATTCCTCATTGTAACGCATACCAAATGAGGCCCTGCCTCCACCCACTTTTAAGCGTTATACTGTAAATTTACTTGATAGCGCCATGAGTCCATTCTACTTCACTGATGAAGCCAAGCATAGGACCAACCGTCTTCCTTGCTGTGCAGGTCCTGCAAGACACCAGCCCTATCTCAGGGGCAAACGTGCAAAATGATCTGTTGTTGATGAGTTTGGATAGCATGGGATATGTTTGTATATAATACATTTTACTGGTCATTCTTAAAACCGACTCTGTTTTTCTATGCTGTGGGTCGACGTGCCCAGCCCTAGCCTTGATTTCAATCCTTCTTAGTTTCTAAAGAAATATATTGCTTTCACTTTAATGCTACAACCTTCAGCTGAGGCATCAGTTAGGGTTTGGTTGTGATGGTGCAAGGCATTAGAAATTTGAACCCAAAGGAAGCAAAACCTCGAATTGAATGAAATAGTTGCATTTCTGTGTTTTGATTATTCAGGAATGGGTAAAAGCAGCACTGTGGTGCTCCACTTGGCAAGCAGGTTAGCAAGTAAAGCTCTGTGGCACCCTCAGGTATCAATCTAAAACAGGATTTATCCTTGCACTTCAAGAATACTAACTGTTGATAATGCAGGGCAGGCCTAAGACAATTGAGCACTTAAAGTAGAGTACTGTTCAAGGTAGTGGGACAGTAGTAGACACTCTCTGCAGGGTACTATGCTACGTCAACTGTGTGTACATCTGATCATTGCCCCCTTTCAGCTCGTTTCAGCTATTATTTTTAGCTCAAAAATGTTTTCTTTACATTTGGTCACGCAGTTCCCTTGTGCCAATGCAGATATCTGTCATAAACTGTCAGATCACATACCTAGGGGTTGTCCAACATTGACTACTAAGTGTTGAGGCAAGCATGGTAAGCATCAGCTGATTTGTCTTGACTGTGTTCTGCATGAGTCACCAGCTGGAGATGAATCTCATAGACTGAAGTGATTACAAGAGTAGTTGCTAGGTAGGAGTGGGATTCCCCGTCCTCAGTAAACATGCCACAGGGAAACACGGAGATGGGGATGACATCAGCCATCCCTCTTGGCAGACAGCAAACATCTGACAAGTGGATTGTAGGTCTATCACAGAGTCCTAGAAACTCTGTGAAAGAACTGCATCCTTGATCTGGTATTTGATGGATACAGGTCTGGTGCAATATTCAGTAGGACGAAGGGGCAACAGAAAGACTCTACAGTTAAGGTCAAGAATGTGGCCAAATCTGAGAGAAGCTTGGAAGACTGGGTACTAAGGGATTTGGGCAAGTGCAGGAAGAACCCCTTTTGAGATGTGCAGATTTTGCACTAAGATGTGTTTGTTGTCTTTTACACAGATCTAAAAATTATTTAATACATTTTTAATTATCATGCTCTGCACATGCAGTAACTGGTCACAGGGAAGGAATTTACCGAAAATGTCAGAAGTATACTAATATGTTACATGAATAGTCATGTCATTTCCCAGACAGGACAGAGAGCCTCCCCCAGTTGACCCCGCCATGTCCTTCCCATCCAGAGTACGTCATAGAACCAAACCAAGCTCAAACTGGGTAACGTACTGATACCCAGTGCTGACCACACTGGTGTTGCGGGACAACCAAGATATCTTACATTTTAGACGTACAATCTGTTTTTCACTGTTTTTGAAGCTTCAATGTACTGAGGAACCCTGAATAATTACTATTCGAAACGTAACACTCTTTTCGCAAGAGCCAACTGCTCACTCGTGTCAGTGTACTCAGAGGACTGGGTCTAGTGAACACAAGATGAGACAATCCTAGCGCTATTAACGATGTCTCAGGAAAACTATGACTTCTCTGGAAACAGGAGTGGACTGGAATTAGAAATATTATCATTCAAGCTGCACAACTTCATCACCCAAGTTTCATCACATCCCATATCACATGCTAAGAACATTTTGACATGACTTCCTGTGTTTCCCATTTTCTCTTGTGGAGCAAGGAAGTCTCACAGTTGTGTTTCCTTGAAAGGCAGTAGTAACATGTAAACAGTGGCAAGCTATTTCTGGTCATGCTATAAAAAATATCGAGCACACAAAATGTTTACAAGGTCATACTTGTAATTTAGGATATGCACTCTAGTATCCTAAGCGTCATACAGAGTCTCAGAATCCCAGGCAATCCTGATATGTGCACCCTATCCTACAATACAGAAACACTCTACGTCCCTGAGTCCATGCGGTTGTTTCTCCTATGAGGTGGGGTCGTGAGATAATCCCAAACTAATAACTATAGCGTAAGATGCCATCAAAATATTCCTAAAGACTTTGTCTTTCAGTTTTTTGACACTGTTCGTCACAAACACATCACACACCAAATTACATGTTGTAAAAACATAATGCAAACTTACATCCACTCTTAAAATATTTACACATTTTTGTTGTTTGAGCACCTTTGCTTGGGTGTGGTTTTAGAGTTGTAGGGTCAGGGGCAACCTGTGGTTGTACTGTTCTGGTGAAAATTGTGCTAGGACGTCTGCTGCTGTTACCTGCTCATTTTATGTCAGACAGGTTGCACTGTCCCTCCTTACCAGTATACTGTTTGATTTGATTTTTTCTTGAACTTTGGGTTGTAAAGATTAATCAGAGCCTAGGACAATATAGAGTACTCGGAGAATAGACTAATTTTCTACTGATCTCCATGTTTAGAGCACTAACAAATATGAGTCCCTTTTGTAAGGAGCGTAGGTGTGTAAAGGAATTGTTTGAGTGAAAATCAAGTCCAGTATTCAATTAAACCTTTATTTGGGGTTACCAGGGTGTCTAAATTTGAAAAGTGTTTCTCTCCTTGGAGTCTGTGGTTTGGAGGCTTCCGGCAACCTATTCAAAAGCACACATTCAGGTTTAGCAGTACAAACACCAACACTGAAGTCCTGAAATAAGCGTGAAATAGAACCTATATTTTCTTGATTGGCGACATGAGTCTAAACATAGGACTGCTTAGGCAATAGCAGAGGTCAGGCTCCTGCAATGCAAGAAAAATCCACAAAACGGGGGTTCTTTGGCATGATCTAACTGGCCATGGGGGTAGATACTGCTCCACAAAGAAATATGTCTACAAAAGAATCTGCATAGACATCAGAATCTAACCGGCACAGAAAAATACAGTGTGAATTAATCAATTAAACTTTTCAATAATAACTTTTAACTAAAGGGCCAGGTTACGCTCTTTTTATTCCAATCGGTTTCTGGGTCGGATACAGAGAAATCTATTCATATCCAATTTCCTGTTGAGAGCAACTCTGACCGACCAGTCCATCGCCTCCAATGGCCTTCCAAAATGGTTGCAGAGAGATGCTTCCAAAGCTTGTTGTCTCCGTCAGTACTGCAAACTATCTCGCTTCTGCATGCCTCATCGTTGGAGACCGGTGCAACCTAAAGCACCTTTAGATTGCACCACATGGGGCAGACAAATGCTTCAGATCTTCTGGTAACTTTCACGTGCAAAACGGGTTTAGTTAAGGCTGTTGAGCAACCATACTCCACAGGTTTTCACCAGGAGTACTGCGACATAGAATTTCAATTTAATGAAAACTATAATCAAGGCTGAGACAATATGGTGGTAACTCATGCTAGAGTCTCTGAAACCCATTAAACTCCTTGTCTTGCGTGGACCTAATGGCAAGGAAAGGACTCTTCATCTGGTAACACCGAGTGAAACCACATTTTTTTTAATTTTTTAATCGTGCCCAAGGTTCATAATGGCAAACATTTATTTTGCTGCAATTTGTTGGGCCCTACAATTCTTAGGACATTTAAGAGCCCCCTGTGTCAAATATTTTGGGCACCTGGTCATTACTTGACCGGAAAATGCCCTAACCCGCTAGGCATTATTGGAAAAAAAGTTATGCATCTCAGGACAAATGACAACCACACATGAAGATGGGCAGGCTGGAACGATGAGATTTCCGAAGAATGTCCTACCTCCTCATTCATGTGTGCAGTGTTGCAAAGGCCTGTGTCACCAGGACACCTCTAGCCATCAAGAAACCATGTTGTTAGGTTAACGTTTGTCAAACGGTACGGTAATTTGATCAGCTTCACGTTCAAGGTGTGAATTCAAAATTAAAAAGAAGTCACTCCGACAAGGGCTGCATCTTCAGGTCTTTGGTGGAGCCTCACCTCAGTTTGAAGGGAGGAAACTGTCCTTTTGTGGGAGACAGTGAAATGGATGATTACCCACATAATAACCACTTTTAAAATACACACCCATTTCTAGATTCACTTTTTGTAGTGACGCCAGTGCTTAGTGTCAGCCTACAAGATCGCTATCTCTACCTCGACAGGACAGACAGAGGTGGTGCTATGCTTGGTATCTACAGAACTATTACCACGAACAGGCCTGGCAATCTTTTAAACTTACAGAAATGTGTGATAACAGTTAATGGCCTACTAAACCTCAATACCAAATCCCTGCCACCAAGGGTGACGCAATCAGAATACCAGAATAGGATGTACATATTTTGCCCGGTTACTTGGGCGGGCGGGGCGTTAATGAAAGTCAATGACAATCAGGACTAATCCACCCATAGTACTACAAAATGATTAACCAATTTTATACAGCAATATTTAGAACTCAATAATAATGGGTACTCATAAGCATGGCTGTGTTTGGGAAACATTCCCCTTCACACATTTATTCAAATCCAGTAGAGTCTGGTTGTCGTTTGATGAATCCATGCTACCCAGTAACCTATAGACAACCTTTAAAGATGCCAGAACTGTCTCACCTATCACACTAAGGTACACTAAACAACAACCAGATCATATGGAAGTTTGTTGAGTTTGCAATTTTGTGCCTTGAGAAAAAGACATATAGGAAGTTTGTCTCAGAGGGACTATCGGCTGAGGGAGCCACAAATGTGTGTTGGGTTCATAATATCATGGTTCTTGATGGTTGCTTGGCTCATCTCGACTGTCACCCCTCCTTTCTGTAACACCTCAAACTCTGTAAGGCCTCTCCTTACTTCTCAAATGGTATTGCGTGTATGCCTCTGCTTTTCAGGTTTGTTCTGATTTCCATGTGATGCTCCGTGGCCATACCTTTGAGTGCTGCAAGACCAACAAGAGCATTGTCAACTCCGAACATATCAAAGACCGTTTAGTAATCTACAAGACACACAAAATATGGGACCTATCATGGGTTGTTAGCACTAGATGAAAGATTCCTAACTATGTTTTTGAATGTTTTGTTTCAAGAATGTTGAAGGGGATGTCTTTGGAGATGGGCAATAGGCTACAAAGAGTTTGAACAGTTACTGCTTGCTTCTAATGCAGGCCAGAGCTTCCCAGGGTAAGTGCAAGTGCCGCGCAATGTCCTGTCTGTAACACCACCTTGTGCACATTGTGTTTTGAATTCTCTTCCTTTTCAGCCATCTCTGGTTCCCACCTTTCCTCCAACATCGTTCCACCTTCTACACGTTCGTCTCTCACCATCTACCACATACATATACCTTCTGCTGTAACAGCACTCCTCCTTCAAAGCACGTTGGGACGTTTTAATGGTCCCCTAACACTGCACTTAAGTCAAAAGCTGAGGAAAATAACTTCCTGGGACAATTAAAGCTCAGCAATATCAAGCTCAAAATGTTGCCCAATTAAACAACACAGATGGATTGGGTTGCAAGAGTGAAAACTGTGGCGTTGATGAGGAGACGGATTTCAGTCTTCAAGTGGGTTGGATGCGGCAGAAGAAATGGAGGAAAGAAACAGAGACTGCCATGAAGAGTCAGAAGAGAGACTATCCTCCGCCTGAAGGACCCTGTAAGAACCGAGTGTGAAAAACGACCCCAGAGCAGCTATAGCTACCTATTCCCAATTATTGTAATTGAATGGTGTCAGTCTGGGGCCGTAGGTCAAGATAATTATATCACATCTGGCAAAGGGCCAACACGTAACTCGAGCCTACGGGGCCACCTGTACTTGTGGGATAGGACAGGTAATTTATTTTAGACCAACTAGGCTCCGTGTGCTCTTTCAGTCAATTCCAGCAACGCCTGTATGATGATACACACTCCCATCATGCACTCTGCCCTGCAGGTAGTCACCCTCGCTACTGAATGAGGGCATCGGTCAGTATTACTGAATATTGATTTTGGGCAGCTTTGAAATGCTAGGCAAGTGCTTGTTACTTCTTGGTGAGCCAGCCTCCACTCACAACCCTTTCTCTCACATTACTGCTTTCCGACATTTAACCCGTACGTCACGGAAATTATTTTTGGCAATAAATATACTTTATTACATATAAATAAATAAAAACAGCTGAGGTTGATTAATCTCTAGAAAATAAATTAAATGAACCAAGTGATAATGTTGGTGTGGGAGGTCACAACAGAGGCAAGAGTGCGTACGTACGCATGTGGGGGTGGCGGTGGTAGGGTACTCGGGACAGGCGCTCTTTGTTACTTGGCGGCGATGTCTCCCCGGGATTTCTTCAACTCGGAAATTAACGTGGTACTCTCACTGTACGAGTGGGTAGTGAGTGTGTGGGTGTGCATCTAGAAGGCCCTACTTAGACTGCCCACTGACTGCTGGATACTACGCAGGGCTTAGCTTTCTCCTTCTGTAGGAAGGGTGACAGCTATTTGTAGACTACTAAGGGCTGGCCTCGGAGGAGGACGTAACAACTAATCAGGAGTTTGACTGAAGACTGCTTATAGTTATTCCTTGAACCACATCAAACAAGCATTTGCAATGGAATAGGTCTCGCATTTATGAGAGTTTGAGCAATTGGCATTGTAAATTACAATGCCTTTTATTAATGCGTTGTGTTTAAAACAGATAAATAAAAGGCACTGTCATTTACAATGCCAATAGCTTAAACTCTCGCAAATGCGAGACCTAAAGCATTGCAAATGCGTGCTATAAAAATAAAAAAAGTGTTAGGAGAGAGCGTGTCCTCCCTACAACAGGCAGGACAAAGCTACTTGAGAAAATAGTGCTTGGAGACTGTAATTAAAGCCTACCGAGCAACAACACACGCAACAGGGGGTGTCACTATAAGAGGTTACAAAATGAGACAAGGCGGTACTAAGGAGGGACTACTAAGCCTATTGACCAATGAACAGCCACAGTTCAAAGTGGGCAATGACACAAACCAATGAAAAATGTGGGCGGAGCCTAAAGTCCCTACCTCAATACAGAATTCCTCACAGAGCAGCGCATGAGCTGCCCTGGCTCGACCTAAAAAGGAACAACTGATTCAGGCCCTGAAGCCAAGAAAGCCAGGGGGGATATACCAGACACTGAAAATAGGGAAAGTCGGTCAGAGGTATCACAGGGTGCTACATCTGGTGTGAACAGTCCTGGATTCTAGTAATCGTATTCAGCATTTATAGTGTGGGTAAGAAATATTCTAACTATAAAAATGCAAAATAACATCTGGATGGACAGCTCATACTGGGAATCACTGTGCCCTTTCAACAGTTCCAGTGTGTACTGCTGCTTCCCTGGAAGCCTCCCTATCTGCAGCCAGATGTTTCCACCCTCCAACTGTGTATGGATGGATATCTACTGCTCATATAATACACCAAGCTAAACCTCCCACCACTACATAACTGAAGATTTATATAAAGCAAGTGATCTGCCTATGCTAGAAGACACTCTCAAATGTTGTCAAGACACCAGTTTAGGGCATAAAATGGGCAGCATGAACTAGCCACCTCATTCTACAAGTCTTGTAACAGGACAGGTGGTGGCTATCCATATACCTGAAAGAAACTGGGTAAAAGCAAAGACCCAAACCTTGTTTGTCTGACTGTAGAATGACCAGATGGAATAACCTATTTTGAGTTCAGGGTTGGACAGGACTTATGGTCCTACCTGTTGGATAGCTTAATTTGTTAATGGACCTGTTGGAAACTCTGTGTGTGACCTGTTGACCAAAGGTCAGAATCTCATTAGGCCTGACTCAACATTTCATCCTTCTGAGGTTGATAACATGAGAACTGGTAGTAAATAATAATTCGGTTATAAACTTTGTATATAAATCAGACATCTTGGAAGGGATTGTTCATTATAAGATTCACCACTATTATTAGTATTTAAAGAGTTACTCTGGTGGGATGTCTGATCTAAATAAGTGTTTCTTCACCAGAGACCGAACCTCTCTGTAGTGTTACTGTGGCATCACAGATGTACTTCCCATGATGTTCCATAACGCAGTTCCGAGTAGCAAACTGCTCTCACTTTCGATGCTAGCTTATATGGAAGATAACCAATGAGGTGTTGTTTTGTGAGCAGATCTTGCCACAAAGTCGGCCATCTCGCCATACTGCTCAGCATGCCACACTACAGGCCACTTCTGGTGATCAAATCCACCTGAATGGATCATGGGGCTTGAAATTAGAAGAACAGTTAACAGAATGGACGGGAAGGTGGATTTTAAGAACCAGTAGTGGACTGAGATGGTGAACACACTACATTCAGCACTGCAGCTGGGGCGTAACCTGTTTTGGAGTTCCGAACAAAGCACATCATACAGCAGGTTGCGAGTTCAGTTTCTACATTTACCAATGAACTCCGACTGCAAACCTGAGCAAGGGTGTTACAAACAAAAGTGAAAAGTTAGAAAGAGTTAAAACAGGGAGGCATAGTGTTGATGGGCCGCCATCTGAGACCAGAAAAGCACCATTTTCTGCGGCCCAGCACAGCTGTTTTTTTTACAAGTACATCAAAACAAAAAAGGGTGTTCTCAGAAAGGGAAATGACTAGTGGGAGGGGGAAAGACTAAAGAACCACTACCCCAAAGAGGGGCGGGTAGTGGTCTCCAAATGCGGTTAATGCCCCTTTTGTAAACTCCCTGTAGCAGGGCTAGTAGTTGTAGACGCGCTGGCTGGGCTGGTAGACAAAGTTGCTGAAGTGCTTAGCCCGCCGCGGATGGACTTCCCTGGTGAGATTCTGTCGCTGCATGGCCTTGCGTGACAGCTTGTGTCG
Organism: Lissotriton helveticus; assembly: GCF_964261635.1. Lineage (NCBI taxonomy): Eukaryota > Metazoa > Chordata > Amphibia > Caudata > Salamandridae > Lissotriton > Lissotriton helveticus. The sequence continues at coordinate 353,405,640 of NC_136068.1, forward strand.
TTCCACTCGTTCCTTCGCCCTCTGGATCCGACAGACCTGGCTCACCTTCTCAAGGATGGCAGCTTTGGTGGCAATAGATGTGGGGTGGTGGGTAGCACGGCGCTCCACCCTGCTCCTGGAGGCAGGCCTGGAAAAATCACAAAGCAAAACAAGACAACTAGTTAGTTAAGGCTAGACTATAAGGAGGCTAAGAGAATGAGACTTGGACTGTGACTTCGGGGGGAATATGTACTATGCATGCAGCGTGGTCAGGCTGTGCTTCGGTTAGCAGATGAGGAGGGCAATACTTAAATTGTGCAGGTGAGCACCACTGGCACTTATTTCAGGGGATATGGTCTATATTATTGCGGTCCCTCAAACTGCAGGCAGCCTTATTAAAAATTCTGAAGACTGCCTGTCTCTCTGAGCCTAGGCATTCATGAAACTCATCACGCCTTCATGCTGCTCCAACTAGATTCATAGGCCAGCCGACTGTGCTGTCTGCTGCACTCATAGCCACGTCAAACTATGTGTTTTGGGGTTAACTATCTACCAACGAGGCACCAGGGAGTCTTCATGCAAACAAGCATTGGCAAAGCCAATAGGTCTCGCCTGTGTGATCTATTGGGGTTGCCAAAAGTTTGTTTTAGCCACGATGCCCAGTATCCGCAATGCTGTGCAGCCATTAAAGTTTAAAAGAAAAAAACACACAAAAGCCTTTGCCGCTGCACCTGTGTCATTTTGTAGGCGTGCACACCACACATGCCTGTGCCTGCATAATGACACGTGTGTGTCCACCCCACCCCACCCCTTTTAGTTGCAGATCTGATTTGGATTGATATCTAAAAAGGAAATAAACAGTGGAAACGTGTTTTTTAAGTCAGCTTGGAGAGGGGAAACAACACTGGGGTGGTGAAGTACTCAGCAAAGCAACATGGAGGAGGGTGAGTGTGAACAGCAAAGCAACGCAGGGAGGATAGGGGAGAGTGGAATAAACACAGAAAGGGTGGGGGCCCAACTGCAAAACAACTGGTAGGGGGGCTGGAAGGGACGTACAAGTAACAAGGGAAAGAAACACGGAAGGCATGAGTGGCGGGTAGCAAGGGGCAGAAGCACACGGAGGAGTGCAAGATGGAAGACTGCAAGGAGAAGTAGTCGGGCAAGTGAGAGCAACGTGGAATGCAGGGAGAGAGATGTACACAAGGGAGATGGCACAAAAACACATGCGCTCTAGTATAGTGCTTCACACACAAAAAATAGTGCTTGCTGAAGTATGCAGTGGAAGCAGCGATGAAAGTCAAAGAGACTGTAAAGAGGCGATGTACTATGGTAGGGACAGACACAAGATTGACAAGCTGGCACACGAATAAGAAGCAGGCAAGTGAGAGTGACAAGGCAATCCAACCAATGGTTAGCAATGGGTGGGCTCCAAGCCCCGCTATGTTCTTGGTAAGACACAATAAGCCTTGCAACAGACAGTGTATGCGCTGTCTAGCAGGCTCGACCTAAAAAGGAGGTCTCTACGCCACCTTCCTTTGAACACCTGCTTGACGTGGACTATGGCTGCCTGCCTCCAAATGCTGCACAGCTCTGTATTATACCAGTTTCTTTAAAACACAAAAGCAGCACAAAAACATCCAGTCACCCTCATATCAGTGGTAGCCAGGAAGACAAGCGCCACAGAAGCTGAAGTGGCCTCTACCGTTGTAGGGGGAGGCTGTGACAATGCACGCTGTGTACAGTGTACAGACAGAACACCCCCCCCCAGTCTGCCTGGTCCAGCTGCATCTGTTTATGTGCAGTCTGGAGTCAGGGAATAGCGACTCTGGCTGCTATATACCTTCCTATGCTTTGTTTTCTATACTTCATGATTTCGCTGTTACAAAGTGTGAGCCACAGGTGCTACGGGGCAGCTATTTTACTGTACTGTCCAGAGAGGAATATAACAGCAGTCTGAAACTGAAAACGGTGTCAGACCAAAGGAATATTTTATTCGGGATCCTCCCCCCTTTTCGAATTCCAGTTACTTTTGCGCCTCTCACAGAGCCCGGCTTCATTCCACTTGGCGTGCCTCTCCCTCGCCTTCCTGCTCTGCCATCACTCTTACTACTTCCCATCTCAAGGTTTACCGGTTATCTTACTTTGTCATTATCACATGAGCTCCATGGAATACATTATAGGTACATCATTGAAATAAGCACTCTATTAAACTGGTGCAAAATATTTCACGTCACGCAGACAGTTGAAAAAGAAACGCCGAGAGGTAGAGACCAAAAACAGCTGTAATGATGAGAGAGAAAGGATAGGCAAGCACAGACCAGGCAGAGAGGGATAGGCCAGGTTAAGCTGGAGGACATGTGGGTCAAAAAATAGGGCACTGCAAAGTAGTGTGCGCATGACCAGTGCTTTAATTGGGCCGGGTCTCACCGGTGCTGAGCACTGGCAGTTTTTAAAAGGGTGCCTCGAAACAGGTCTCTATCATCTCTATTTTGTGCCCTGGCACAGGCGTTCCGTCTTTTTCCAAACTGCACTGACAGCGGGCACATCATGTGCGTGTGCTCACACTGCTCACTTCTCACTAGTGGAGGTTACGTCATGCTAGTCGAGCGTTAAAGGAAAAGGAAATCCTTTAAAGAGAGTAATTTTTTCTCTGGATTTCCCTTCTCTTTTTGAAACTCAGGAGCAGCAACATTGTAGTGGTGTCACCAGGGCTTTAAGTGGAAGCTTTTTCAATATTATATACAAGCCATAGTTGATGCCTATTTACCTTACAAAAAACACAGTTGATGGACAGAATGTAGAACAATGTCATACATTCACCCCAGGTTTACAACAACGAGAAGTCCCACCTAGTATCTGCTATGTGGCAGCGACTCAATGTATGAGTAAAAAGACCTTGTGTCTCAGAGTTTATAATGATTATCAAAGTAACCATTAGGCCATAATGGAGGCAGGAGGTTTGAAAATACAATATCAGTGCACACACAAATATATTCCGTGAGGGGAGTTCTATGTCAAACAAATATAAAAACATGTTAAAATTTCACAATAGTATCATAGAAAAACCATGACTATGATACTATTGTGAAATTTTAACATGTTTTTATTCATTCTGTAATAGTGTATATTGTATTTCTTTTCTCTAACTGAGGCTATCCCTCTTATGTTTTTTAATAATAAAAGTAACACAATTAAAAAAAAAAAACTTACATGTGGTCATATTTGTTTGACATAGAACTCCCCTCACGGAATATATTTGTGTGTGCACTGATATTGTATTTTCAAACCTCCTGCCTCCATTATGGCCTAATGGTTACTTTGATAATCATTATAAACTCTGAGACACAAGGTCTTTTTACTCATACATTGAGTCGCTGCCACATAGCAGATACTAGGTGGGACTTCTCGTTGTTGTAAACCTGTGAAACCCCGTCCCAGATAGGATTAAGGGGGAACTCCCTGTTTTGTTTTGATACATTCACCCCAGTACAAGGATCTGGGCCTAAATCCGTCGTTTTTTTGCACTCCACACCACCCTGGGTTACACACTGGCTATATGCAAATCAGCTCTGACCCTGTGCCTCATGGGAACAGTCCAGTCCGAACTACCAAGCCATGTCTTTCCCAGACCGGAATCAAGCATCCAAGGACCGGTTTCTGGCTATCAGCCTTCATCAGCCTGGATAGCTTGACTCCAGTGGTGTGGAGAGCCTGGGACTCACGTCTGAGCATACCCAGCCCAGCAACATTGTAGTGGTGTCACCAGGGCTTTAAGTGGAAGCTTTTTCAATATTATATACAAGCCATAGTTGATGCCTATTTATCTTAAGCAACTAACAACCATTGACAAAGCCAATAGTCCGAACTTGTTGCATGTATGATGTTACTTGTTCTAGCATATATCTGGATGCAATGACAGAAACAGCAAAATACAAGTCGGGCGGCACACTATCTAAGCACAGATTGGTATTTATACAAAAGGAGAGAATATGAGAAACGGGCAAAATGTGTACTTCACACTACTCTGTGTGCATTGCCCAATACATGCTGCTCGACACTCATCTTGCAGTTCACACTGCTTGGTGTGCCTCGCGCCCAGCTCAGGGTTCAGTACAATTTGCTTGCATACTGCTGATTGTTCAGTACAAGCTGCTCGCTGATCAGCGTGCCCTTTGCATGACTCGCTGCATTCTACACAATGCAGAACACGCAATACTCTGTAGAGGTGAGCCAGCCACTGAAGGCTCGAGCTAGAGGCCTGTCTCAGCTCAAGGACCTCTTGGAACATCGAGCCCAAAACGAGCCGAACGTTCGTGCGGCTTCTGCCTGCCAACACACTTGCACCTTATGCTCAAAGAAAAAACTAAAACAAAGCATAAACCATGGATGTTAAAAAGGGTAGCAAATGATAGCCATCTAGTGGCTGAATTGCATAACACGAAACCAGAAAACCTATATCGTAGAACCAAAAAAATTTAAGCCTGGCTTCCCCACTTGATTAAATTGTATAGTCACAGGCAAATGCTTTATTTCACTGAGCCACCTTTTTATTCGTTATCACACTGCAAGCAGCATCAAATAATGGAGCTGATGATGTCCATTGTACACAATTCCACGTGTTGGGCTCAATAAAATAGAATGCTAGTCCATGTATAATAAGAGTCTAGTCCACATATGCAGTACAGATGACAACTGACTTACCTCCTTGTTCACTAATGGCTTTGCAACATGGACGGTGGTCGTGGACAAGAATGGGTTCAAGTTCATGTTCAAAAACATCACTTTTAATAATTACTTCTCAGTGCAATTATATAATCTGATGCACTAAAGCCTCTGCATGTTAAACAAATATGTTTTTTGACATTTTCAAGCGATTTTTTTCAAATGTGTTAGTTGCATGATTTTCATGGCAACTATTTTCAGGGTTTGGCTGGTGCACTGGCTCTTCGAGTCAATCTAAACCCTTGGTTCGCCTCTGGCTCTCCTAGTGCATCTGTTGGGTTGCCCACTCCGAGGCTCTGCAGTCTGCTCAGTAGGGGAAACATCCTTTACGACGCAAATTTTACCACGCAGTGCCTTTACAATGCAGGTTTTTCAACGCAAGTCATTACAACGAATTGCGCTGGGGGGGCGCTCTAGGATAGGTAATAGTTTAATTTACTATCCAACACCTTCCCTACTATCCACGGGGACTGGAGTTGGAATAGTAAATTAAACTATTCACTATCCAGCGCCCCCCAACGCAAGGTCGTTGTAACGACTTGCGTCGAAAAACCTGCGTTGTAAAGGCAGGCGCAGTAAAAGCATGCGTTGTAACAACGTACATCCCTCAGTAGTCACTGCACACTGCTCACCACCCAGTACACACTGCTTATTAGTCATTGTGCAATAGAATCCGCCTGGTGAGCCCTGTGAATCACTCATTGATCAGTGTGCATTACTTTGAGAGCGCTTACTGGAGCAGCATGCTCAATGTACATTACAAGCTGCGTAATGTAAACTCACACCACCACATGCTCACTCATCCTTTGTTTCAGCACAGTGATCACTGTGCACTGTTTACTGCATATTACTAACTTCTCACTTTGCACCCTAACCTCTTTCTGTACATTGGTCATTGGGCACTTTAAGGTGCTTATTGTACACCACTAATAACTGCACACCAAGACAGAAGAACAGAACCAATTGCCACACCCCACAGCATGCGGGATGGGGTACTCTGCTAAGTCCTTTATGTTAAGTGTTACTTATAAGGTCTGAGAAATCTGCATCAGGTCTTTTGTCCCCTCTGCAGGTCTCTGGGTACTGAGAGCACATTCTATCTTCTGCAGGGATAACCAGTTGCGCCATCACAGCAGCTGTCCACAAATCCCTGCACTCTTTGGCACTCCGGCAATCCTGCGTCACCGGGGGCACTAAGCCTGCCTGGCAGACCATGCTGCATCTGCTAATACTGTTGTGTCGGTATGCCCCCTAGTGCCTGCACCAGCTGCTTTCCTGCACCTGAACCTTCCACCCAGCCATGGAAGCATCAATGTTGCCAGCAAAGAGTGTCTAGCCCAGGAGTGGCCCAAATCACACGGTGTAGCTCTGCTCTACCCATACAATGCATCTGTTCTGCCCACCTGAGGTGTCTCTGCTCTGTCCTCAACCGATCTCTGTCCTATCTGTATTCTACGTCTCAGACCACACTGGTGTGACCCCCACCTTCTGCGTGAACTGTCTTGTCCCCGAATCTGCCAATGTCAGTCATTTGTCTGAAGGCGAGAAAACCATCTATCCTACAGCTAGACTACCACTGCCGGCCCCAAAGGAGGAACATCAGGAGGCGGCAGGGAAATCCTGGAGCTAACTGGGCTGGCTTATACATGGCCAATCAATGTGTTCCCTTCCAGCACTCACTGTCACAGAAGAGCGCAGTGAGTGCTGTCACAGCAGAGCAGAGTGAGTGACACCACAGCAAAGCGACTGCTGACACAATCTAGTTGTCAGAGTAAAAACGGTGGCTGCATATGATGATACACCACTTTTTTTTGTAAGTTTAAAATAAAACAAACTAAGTGCTGGCTACCACAGCGTTGAAAGTAATCCTTACCAGTGGTGATAGCAGACGTCCACCTCCTAAAAAAGTTTTGGGCACAGGCATTCTTTATGTATTTGCTTGTACTTATTAAGCACTGGTACAGGGACATTAGGGTTGTCGCGAATGAGCTGCGTTCCTTTAACACGAGTTCTGCTGCTTGGGAACATCCATAAATTCATATGCTTGCATGTCCCGCCACCAAGTGGCCAGAAACTGAATTGTTACTATAAAGAAAATTGATAATATTCTGTGGATCTTCTACTGCAGTGTTTCCCAAACTGGGGTCCGCGGACCCCCAGGGGTCCGTGACACATTCCCAGGGGGTCCGTAGGAAACAGTTGGAAAAGCACAGACAAGTTTCTTGTATAATTAGCAGCTTTCCAGCAACAATAAAAGTGTCAAGATAATACCAGTGATTAATGTACCTGCTGGAGCGTGAGGAGTTTTGTTCAGTGGCAGCTTTGACTTAACTAATGCAGCACAGAGGGTTAATGTGCCTACTGCAAAGAACGTGTAACATGCATTTTAAAAAGCAGTATTTTTTATGTGCATAGGTTCGTGGTTACTACTTTTGTCACAGATATTCTTTCGTTACTGTGCACTTCATAAGTGACAATCGTAATGTAGCAGAGGGACCTATAAACTGTCATCAAAGAGCTGCTTGCAAACTGCATGCTACCAGTTAGTAACTTATGTTTTTTCCCAGTTATTCATTATCCTGATGCTGCTAGAAAGATTTATTTGGGTGGAAATACATTTTTAATGTTAAAGTCAATGCTAGCCACTGTGTCTGAATCCTGAGTTTGTGCTTTTTCAGACCAAGCACTCTTTAAACATTTTATATACACACTGATTTACATGTATGAGTCAATGTCTCTATATGTGTGTGATGTGAAGTGCTCTGACATCCTACAATGGCATGAGAGGTGCTATAAAATAAAATGAAATGAAACACATGTGACAGAGGGGCTATTACTTCAATATAAAATACTAAGGGCCAGATGTACGATCCGTTTTTATATGCGCAAACGGGTTTGCGAACCCATTTGTGCATGCAAAAACCTATTGGGCCATGAACATTGCCTATTTTGCGGGTCGCAATTTGTTTGCGACTCGCTAAACAGGTTTTGCAACTTGCTATTTGGAAGGGGCATTCCCTTCCAAATAGCGAGTCTCAAAACCATGTACAAATGTTTTGCTGTCACAAAACACTCGCAATTACCACCTACTTCAAGTAGATGGTAATGCATTCGCAAATGGGATGGGGTCCCCACGGGACCCCTTCCCCTTTGCAAATGCATGCACAATTATTTTTTTAGGGGCAGGCAGAGGTCCCAGGGACCTGTGCCTGCCCTTAGATAATGAAACGAAAACGTTTCATTTTCTTTTTTTTAAATGCATGGTAAACGGGCTTCATTTTTCTTTAAACTGCTTTATTTAAAAGCAGTCCCAGACATGGTGGCCTGCTGAGCCCAACAGGCCACTATACCTGGGAGGGCTGGCATTCCCAATGGGTTCGCAAATTGTGAGAGGCTCATTAATATTAATGAACCTCGAAATTTGCGACACCATTGGGAATCCCAAACAGTGTTAAACACACTGTTTTACATTTCATTTAGCGACTCGCAATTTGCCACTCGCAATGTGCTGCTTATTGCGAGGCGCTAAATGAAATGGTCGTGCATCTGGCCCCAAAATCCTTAGTACTTTGAGTATTTGTCTTGTGTGCACATGTGTGTATTTTTTTCGAATTACTGTTTCAATATTTGAAACTTAACTCATACAAATTGCTTGGGGGTCCCCGGCTTCCAGTGGTGACTCAATGGGGGTCCTCGGGAGTCAAAAGTTTGGGAACCACTGTTCTACTGTGTACCATTCGCCCCTAATTGATAGACACAAATCCCGAAAACCCCTTTAGCTATCGCTGTTTAGTTACTACGATTCAGGAAATATGTGGTACCTACGTAACAAAATGAAGGCTAGCTACACTGAAAATGCCTGTACTTTTCTTTCATAATGCAATCTCCTAACTGCACTTTGTTTGTCGGAACAGTATGCACTTTTTAGGTGTATGCAGGTACTATAATACCCTGTTAAGGCATGTTTAGTACGTTCCACAATATTATGTGGCAGCTGGTAAACGTATGCCATCTACAAATTTCTTACAGGCCGCAAACATCCCTCTAGCACTTTGTTTGGAGGTGAATCTGTTACTCTTATCTATAACACCATCCACTGTTCGCACTTAATTAGCTGGTACAAGCAAACTGTTCTAGAGAGTAAACCACATGCTGTGCCTTTCTTCGTCACTATGATAGCTTTCAGTGTATTGTAAATAACAACAAGCATTTGCAATGCAATAGGTCTCGCATGAAGGCGAGTTTGAGCTATTGACATTGTAAATAACAATGCCTTTTATTTATGTTTTGGTTTTTAAAATATAAATAAAAACCATTGTCATTTACAATGCCAATCGCTTAAACTCTCACAAATGCGAGCCCTATTGCATTGCCAATGCTTGTTCTTGGTTGCAACTAAAGTTTCTGTCTGACATTTTAAGATCTTCGGGTTTCCATGCACTGTTTTTTATATTTCCGAGTCTATTTTTCTTACGGTTTGCATGGGTGTAAATTAACCTTCATAACATCGACCCATTTATATCGATTACCGCTATATTTTTTCAGGTAAGTTATTCTACCATTATATTATTGTCCTTCATATCATCCTTTTCTCTTAAATTAAGGTAGCTTTTACAACATAATCTTTCATCTTATTTATAATATTTTTAATATCGCAGCCTGCGTGAAAGGGAGAGAGCAGGAATGCGCCATATTAATCACGACATGGAGCATTCCTGCTCTCTGCCTGCGCTGACGCACAAACTTCTGTCTAGCGCCAATGCAGACACCCTTGCACCATGGTGCAAAAGTGCCTGCGTTGTAGACAGGTTTGTCTTTGTGCAGGAAGGGACATTTTCCTTCACAAAAACAATTCTCTGAGGCTTTTTGCTTTTCTGTGTGTGCTGCAGAAACACAGCACACGTGCAGAAAGCACACATACAAAGAAAAAAACAAACGAGGAGAAATAAAGATATGAATCCTCGTTACGCCTCCCATGGGAAGGTGCAGCATTTTGATGCGTTCCCAAGTTTACCAGTCTCGGTAAATCTGGGAATGCACAAACATTCATGGACGGATGCGTGGGAATACCCACACTTCACCCATGAAACACCTCCTTGGGGCAAAGTAATACAAGCCAGTGACTTGCTCTGCTTTGCGTTACTCCAAATTTACCAAGCCACGCAGGGCCATGCAAGGTGGCCTAGCGCGGCTTGGAAAATATCATTCTAGGTTTTGCGTCGCCTTTGCGCTACCTTACGCGGGGCAAAGGAGGCAAAACTTTGATAAATATGCCCCTAAATATATGATGTTTACATTTGTTAGGATAATTACAGGTGTCCTTCATAACAGAAGTATGGGTACTTGCTCAACCTGAAATGGATCACGATACCAAGAAACACAGAACATGGTATCTGGTGGAGGACACAGACTGTCAGGCTGCCCCAATTTGCCCAGTCTCCGTCAACTGTGCCGCTAGTACTGATCCAAGATTTCTGTCCATGCTTTTTTTTAAAAAATGTTATCTTCATCAATTACGTGGGGGTGGTGTGAGGTGGTGTGAGGTGGAGTGTGGGCAGAGGCTCATTGCTAGTCGCATTCTTGGACTGACACCAAAGGCTGCTAAGCTTCACCCCTTCTGGTGTGTTACATCTGTATATGGAAAGGCTAAGCTCTCTTCTTTTATAATGAATGCCAACACTGTGTTGAGAATTGCAAGCATGCGTACTAGAGTGCATCTTACCTCTCGCTGTCGTGCTCCTCCGGGTTCTCGGTCTCCACTGCGCTTTCCAGCACGAGGCTGTTGCTGGTGACGTAGACGGACATACTTGGGTGCTCGATCAGAAGGTCCTCCAGTGGGCTGCTCTCCACGTTCACTGGGCCGGGTCCTTCTGCAGTAAAACAGGGGGGAGGGGTAACAAACCAACTCTCGTCCATCGAGCAGGGGTCAGGCTGAGAGGGCATGGATTTAGCACCACAGTCATAGGGCGAGTGGGGCAAAGAAGCGGGAGGTGGAGGGGACTCGTGTGGAGGAAGAGACGTGCATGCGGACGCCCTCCCGCCCACCCTCTGTTCTTCGACTAACGTTGAAGCATAACTAACTGGAAGGGAATGTCATCATTCACATGGTAAGAGAATCTCCACGAAAAACAACAGGTTTAAGCCATGCGGGGAGTGGAGAACAAACATTATGCAGAGGAATACACACACCCGCATACATACAGTATACAATGTGGCAGGTACAGGAGAGAGGGAGGAGGGGTAGATGGGACAGGAAAAATAGGAAGAGGGAAGGGAAAAGGGGCATTATTAGTATAAGGACACCCCAAGTGGTATATTTTTAGCTTACTGAAGTCAAACAACAATAGCATGCAGAACTTCAGCAAGGTAACATTAAATAAATACCAGCAGGAACAATAGTACACCCAAGTATGACTGAAACCCTGGGCAAGCTTAACTAGGGTACCTGGAGCAAGCTTCATTAAGATACTCTGGTATAACTGAAAAACCTGAGTAATGTTTGGCAAGATCGGTAAGTAACGCAGAAACACCAAGTAATGCTGGTTAGCTCACACAAATACTACTGAGACCCTCACCTATCCTTCGTAGTAATACAGAACTCTTCAAATGATTATTAGGCTACTGAGAACCACAGGACCCCTGAACAAAGTTTGAAGGGCCAGCTAAGCACCATACAAATCTTAAGTAACATATATATGGTTTAATAGTTCACAAAGGAAATAACCCAGCACTTATAACTTTATTCTAGTGCATTGGGGTTGCTGCTACGATTTGACCCAGTCTTCCTAGAGTGGTGTTTTTACAGAGTCGTTTCTTTCCCTCCTCCTGCACGGCTTATGAGGTCATCGGGTTGTATTCTTGGGAATCTACATGCAACAGTTGGGATCCGCCAAATGCTACCTCGGGACAGAGTATGTTCATCTAGCTCCTGGTGGGGCCAAGTCTTATGTACTTTAATCTACATTTTTTTTTTTACGTAATATGTCATTTAGTTAACCCACCTGCCTCCTGCCACTTACTCACATGACAACTAAAGGGCTTCTTAACGAAAAACATCGCAAATAGGGACTCACTCATGCAGGAAGACATAGAAACTGGAGCATGGAGACCCAAACGCAAGGGAAAATAGAAACTTTAGACAAGCGGACTGACAGGACACTGTCATGGTGACCTCAGGCATTTAAGACAAACAAGTCCACATTGAGGCACAAGGAGACACAGGCACTGTGGCAAAGGGCACTGGGTCAGAGAGACACAGTAATAGGGTGCTCCATCCCAGGGATTTGAGTGGGCTGGGTCTCGCCAGTACTCAGCACCGGCAGTTCTACAAAGCAGGTGCTGAGCCAGGTCTCTATCGAGCTCTCCATTTTAGCCCTCAGCTCACGGTGAAAAAAAACAATCTTAACTCTGCAGCAGTACCACCCTTCACTGCAAAGAGACTCTGTATAGTTCTTTCATAGTCTCATCATTTCAGAACTGAAGCATTTTCAATATTCTATACAACAAAGCCATAGTTGTTGCTTATTTATCTTACGCCACTTACAGCCATTGGGAAAGCCAGCAGCCCAGACTTGCTGTAGGTGTAATGTTACTTGTATTAAATATATGTATGCAATGACAACAGCAGCAACATTCCAGTTAAAGCCCTGCTCCTCCTCATAAGTGGGCAATAGTTTACTGCAAAATCTCCACTGTCTCTAACTTTCCGAATGCTCCCCAACGAGTTCTTTGCAGGGAGAAAACAACTGTAGTGGGCTACCAGACATCAGGCCAGGAAGATCCAGCCACTGGAATGGGCGATGAGAGGCATACATGGACAACACAAGAGGGAAACGCAGATATGGAAACTAGGGTAAGGAGAGACCTTTTTTGGTACTGGGATAAAGCGACATAGGGAGAAAGAGTTGAAGGCACACGGATCTGTTGATTTATTAATTCTATCAAAGAATTTTATTCGCATTAGGCCCTGGGCTGCGTCATAAATGCAAGGGCTTGGATCTGCTACAGCATTGTACATGCCTTCAGGACAAACATTTGTCACTGCGCCAAGCAACAGAGCTGTTTATAGCACTCCTGCGTCATGCACGGAGTGAACTTGACATATCCATCAAGGATATTCCGCTGAAAGCCAGGACCAGTGTGTACTATCCAACATACTTTGAACTGGATAAAAGTCTTTCAACAAGTGGCAACAATTAGTGATGTGACACTGGCTGCTCGTCAGTGCTCCAGCTTGGACTCAAACACAAAGCAAAGTTTCACAACCCAACGTCATGCCTTTATTAGAGAGATAACCTTCTCTACCTGGATTGGCTCTTAAGCTTAGCTAGTGAATTCTGCCTACCGCCCGCAACAAGTGGAATGTCTGCCCCTAGAGGATGGGGCTTCAATGATGCAAGCTCTAGGTAGTAGCATAAAACAAGGAAACACTTTATTTCATATATCAGTATAATTGCATACATCTGTACTGGCTGCTGGTAGAGCTGACATGTATGTCTCTGCAGAGTATTGACGCAAAGGCCTTGAAGTGGCCCAAGCAAGCACTGGGAGGGGTACAACTCATCGGATGCCCCAAAACTTTTATGTTACAGTAGATCATCTTACATAAGGATCCCGAGAATCACTTGTTGAAGTGAAAGTCCTCATTTCTCCAGGACTTCTCAGAATTTGCTGCTTCTAAGCAGCTCTAAATGCAGGGTGGCACTTCTAAAATAAATGTTGAAAATATAAAAGACATTTATTGTATGAAAATGCCTCACAATACATTTTTAGTAATTCAGAAAGCCATCATAAAATACTGGCATGCAGGGGCGGTTCTCTATTAGGGCGCTGCCCCACTTACATTTTGGCCCCGTTCGCCCCCCGGTTCATATATTTATTTTGGAGGATTGATCTCGTCCGTAGTCGTCCCGGTTGATGTATTGAGGGTTGAGGAGGGGGTGTGGCTTCACAGACTGACTGACACTGTCATCAGAGTTAGCCAGCAGCGCACCTGGTGCCCAAGTGCGCTTGTCGGGTCAGGCGGCTTCAGCGCTCTAGCCAACCCGACATACGCACTTGAGGCCGCTCAGAGCCTCTCCAGTAGCTGATACTGGAACCGGGGCTGACTATAAGCCGCAGCCCCCGGACTCAGTAAGGAGCAGTGAGGTCCCCTGTCCCAGCCAATCCAGGCACTCCTGTAACGGCAGGAGCAGTGTCTGTATTGGCTGAGAGACGCAGGGGCCTCTGGCAGCATGTCACATGACAACACAGCGCAGGGTTGGGAGAAGGCTGTGTGTACCGAGGACAGAATTTCAACGTGAAGACTGGAGGTAAGGACAATATGCTGTGCTTTTTACTCAGATCTGATTTTATATTGTTGCTTTCATAGTGGTGGTTGGGGCTAACGGTCGCGTACGGGCCCAGCTGCAGTGATATTGGTGTTTCCCATTACAGAGGAAGCTCTGGCGCGAGTAGAGCGGTGGAGACTGAGAGCCCGTTATTTGGGAAGCAGCTCGGAGCATGGTGCAGCTCGAGTGATAGGAGTCACGCCAGCACATGCCTGAGCCTCTCTCTCATGCAGGGAGGTGCCCGTAACCTGGAGAGCAAAAAAAAGTGCTCAACAACAGCCCTCAGGATCCTCAAGTTTCAGCATCCTCCGTGCTGCTGCATTTAATGGTACATTAACTCATGGCTTGAACAGTGGGTGTTTTAATTTTCCTTATTTCATCAAAATGTGTAAAGCATTTCCAAACTGTTCAGCCCCATCTGATAAAACAGCTTTTTATTCCTGACGTAGCCCTTATCTTCCGAGCACCAATAAAAACCTTTACATTGGGAAAGCGGGATAATTACATGCATTATTGGTCTTGGGGCACCAGCATCATTTAAGTATTTCAGGAGTCTGCACAACCTGTGTTCAACATTGAAAATCGTTTACAAGAGTTTTTGTTTAAAATATGTGATGTTGGGCCTGCTCCCAAAACATTGACTGACAGTACCGGACTGAGACTCCTATTATAACTTTCTACAGCTATTCGTCACTGCCAGGTTAAACCAGACGCTTTCTCAGGACTCCAATAACTTGTGTGTATTATTTCACACTGCATAGCTTGTGTCCTGAGGTTACTGAATATGGAAAAACGCCTGCAGTGTTCACTGCAAGCCTCTTAATTGCTGCTGATTACTGGTGCGTTTGCACCAGTAAAACAAATATTGTTTGGACTTGCCAGTGCAAACCACGTATGGTTAAGTGTGTCATTTATTGCTGGTTCATGCTCTGTAACACTGCAAAGTGCAAACACAAGGCAGCAAAGGGCCAGTCTGGTATGTGAGCTTATTTCTCCCTAAAATGTGTCCTATTGCCCCAAAAATGCAAAATAGGGTATTATTTGTCTACATAACGCCACACCTGATTAACAGAGTTCTCGACTTTTGTACTGGCAGAAAGTGGTATCGGTGAAACAGACTGCCTTTCGGGCAGACGTGAGGACGGGTAGGTGCTGATGAGCCGGCACCCGAGCTAAACTTCCGGTAAGGTGCTGGCACCCCACGTTTCTAGCGCTCGGAGTACTTCTCCGTTGTTTATTAGGCCACGATCAGGAAGCAGTCTTAACTATTCAGTTGTAGCCCATCTGTAAGAGTCACAGTTTTTGGGCCTGCCCTGATCCCCCAGAGGGTGACTGACCTCCTTTGATTGCTTGTTTATTATTTATTTTCCACCACGTGCACTAGACACCACACCATGTTCACTTGGTCCTAAAGAAGCGCCACGGATCCCACTGGACCTTACAGGCACGAAACATGTCGACCTTTTGAGTTACCCGGGTACATTACGCTTTGTGGGGTAACACTCAACCTATGGGTTTTTTACTTTGACAAGGGTAACGCCATATTAAAACACATTCGCCTGGTAACCCTTAGTCAGTTCTAAATCACTGCACGCACTTGTACACATCTTACTTAGGACTCACCCCGCACACCCCGATGGACCATACTGCAGTTCGCAGAAGATCTCCGACAAAGTGAACCTTCGAGGAACTTGTAGGGCATTGCAGCGCCAGCCCGACGAGGAGCAACTGCCCGCTGAAGAAGCATGACATCTTTCGGGATGTGTGAGGGCAACAAGGGTAAAGACTTGTTCTTCCCTCTCACTAGTGGGTTCTAGGCCTAGGATCCCTGTCTTTCCTTTTCCTTCTCTTTCTTTTAAGGGATGAGTGACACACCGAAACCCTCCCTAGGAACAGTGTCTCCGTCTTTTTGACCTTACGTGATACAGACTGGCCCCTTAGGGCTGGCCCTAAGGGCAGGAGAGAGAAGTCAGTGTGATTGACTGTGTGTGGGACAGTATTGTGTGATGCCTGTTGTGACATGTATTCTCCCAACAACCAACCGGGCGGAGGACGCTGTTTTTCTGTGTGATATCCTGTGTGTTACTGTTTTAAACGTTCACGCCCTACCACTTTCAAATCTCACCAGCCGTCACTGTTGGCACGCTGTGCTGTTCCTCCTGTCCAGCCATCTACATCTGCCGACAGACAATGTCCGCATACTAGCCATCTCTTGACAATTTTTTCCAGTGTGTGCCCCCTTTCTCATCCTCCTCTAGCTCGCTCTTTAAGCTTCTCCTGGCCTCTACGGCCTTGAGAGGGGTAAAAAGGATTATACCCTCCACTATGCCATTCTTTAGTCGACACAAATGAAGGGGGTAACTGTGCAATAAGAGACAATTATTCCCCACCAAGTCAGAAGGCACACACTACTTCTTAGAACGCTCTGCGCCTCTCCTAGGACCTATTTTTTAGTTCCATATTTTTACATCTGATCTCTGCCTGTATATTTCTTTCGGACGGTCTCTCGAATACCTTCATTGGCAGGGGGGGGGGGTGCTGAGGGGTAGCGGTGAAATGGAAGAGTCTCTGTCTCCTTCACCTCCTTTCCTTATACGTCACTCTGTTCCTTAAAGGCACACCCTACCTGCTACCTTGTTTTGGTAGGAAAGCAAATTGTAAACCACCAACGCCAGTATATTTCATTACATCAACAGTCACTTCCCTTCGGCCTGCTGCTCTAGCTAATAATATTCAGATACCTACCGACCCCCACATCCACAGCAATGCCGCTCGGAGGCTGCTATGTTTAGCACACAGTCTGAAACTGTTTGTGCCCTTGGAAATGTCGAGGGCGCCTGCATGTTTAAGCCCAACACATGATTATCACCTTTCATGAAGCAGAGTCCCCCGCCACACGCAATAACAATAATAAATAAATTCGACAGCACCACAAAAAGGTGCTGTTGCTAAAAAGCAATGACTAGCTGAGGGGGCGTTACAAAGGAAGTCTCTTTACAGTTATCTCCCCCACTCCCCGGAAGTCTACCTCTTCCAACAATAGATAAGTGTGGTCTAGTAGCAAAACTGCCAAATGTTATGTTGCTTGGAATTAGGTGAAGCACAACAGCCGCTAGTAGCGCCGTGTCGAGCTAACCGCTGACTGGAGAGTACGTTTTTGTCCGGGTGTGGCGCGAGGAGGCCAAGTCCTTCTCAGGGCCTCGCTGTCAAATCACTCGTATGCCCTGCCCCCTCCTGTCTCCTTATCTGCCCAAATTGTGAGCACTCAAAATGCACGAAACGCCAACACTACGCATTATTAAAAACGCGGGTGCACTGATTAGAACGCAGCTTACCCTGGAAGGAGGTCGGGGTTTTCATCGCAGCACCTGTCAGTTCATGAAAACCAATGGTATGAAGGGACGGAGGGGTCCATGGCGTCACTGGTTATCTCCTCCCCCCTCCCCTGAAGCCCGCCACTCCCTCCCCCCAATCATACCCGAGACATTGCTTTGTGACACACGGGCCTGCTCTGCCGGAAAACATCTTCGTGGCCCGCAGCTGCAAACGCAGGTAATGAGAAAGGTTTCCCTCATTTACGGATCTAATTAGGAGATGCTTTCCTGGTCCCTGGAGAGGCTGCCAGCGCCATGTGTTTGTGGGGCGATCCGTTCCCATTCACAGCACAGGCCTCCCTCGCCTTTGTGTTTCTGGTGCTGATTTATCCCCATCTCTCTCTCCCTTCCCCCCAACCCTCGGCGGTTTCCAGATGGCCTCTGCTCCTGCCTGTCCAAGGCTTTCACTCCCCTGCTAGAGACGGGCTTTGGTCCCACTGGGAGCCGCGCGGCCTTATGGGTAAGTCTCTGTCTGCTCCACACTCCTCCTCTGGGCATCTTCAGAAAGGATGTACTTGGTCAGCCAGGACAGGAATGGTTGAAAACTAGGGCCACACATACACAGGCAATGCTAAAAAGGAGAATACAAATATAAACAATGACGTCAATAATAACACGTATTCTACAGTCTGAGCGCTTAGCACAACCATGGGCTTTTTTTGTCCTGTTATCAATATTCGGAATTCGCACTGAGGGCAGGAACCTTTCCCATCCTGACAGAAATAGGACTGAAGGTACAACATGGCGGCAACCTATGTGCAAGGTATCATTTCTTAGAGCAGCTCTGAGGATTGGACTTTATTTAGATCGTTTTTCCATGGTTATAAAAAGCTCCCGCTTTAACGGCTGTCTGGAAACTGAGTGCACATCGGCCAGGATCATTAGCCCGGATTAAGGAGCTCTGATATTTAGCTTCACTCCCCGGATAAACCAGCAAGACACATGGAATCGCCATACTGTAAACAGCACGCTCGGAGCAGGTCTCTTGTCTTATCCCATGATCTGGCGCCAAGTATGTGGTTTGTGGTCCAAGTTTGGGTCAAATCTATTTTCCTCATATCCAACAACATTTTTCTGCACAATATCATGCAGCCGCAGAATCCGTACAACAGGCTGGCAAAGGTGGTTCAGCACCTTAACATTCACATTTGTGACTTGCAGGCCATGAGTTCCATTCGGCCTTGCGAGATCAGTAAATTGGGCTCCATTAAATTGACTAAGAGTATCTATTGACCTATTATTTAAAGCACTTAGAGACTGCATAAGCGCTCAAATTGTTATTATATTGGCTCAAGCTTCGTCACTTGGCTGGGCAAGCGATAGTTTCAAGGCACTGTTGAAAAAAATCAAGACTGGAGTGGAAGAATGAGAAGGTAGCTCTATTGAAATGCTTTGGAAAATTCACCTTCCGACACATCGGAGCACCTGTCTACCAGTCCACCTTCTTTAGAGAAGATCATCTGCTCCTATTACGCCTTTGATGAATAAGGGGGTAAGGCCAGATAAATTACTGTGACTCACCATACCAAAATAGAAGACATTGATGTGACACTTTGGATCATGGGTCTAACCATTGTGAATTTGTTTAAATATCTGGGTGTGAGGTCCACGAATCTTCGCCTGCTATAGAGCAGGAACATATTAACAGTGGCTCTGCTTCCGCATGTTTAGTAGGGGGCTCTACAATCTCTCAGATGATCTCCAGGCTCACAAAAGGGGGGTGGAGGGTGAGAGCGATGCATCACCTGCCTCTTAAGATTTTTGTTTAGCCCTATATAGGTCACGCTGCTGTCCATTAGCCATGTCATTCTGTGCTCCCATGGGCCATAGTAGGACTTATGATGCCTAGGATTTGTTAATTCTAGGCTATTTCTTAGGAAAAAAAACATAGGCTGGAGACTGGGGAAACACAAATATATTTTCTGTGAGTGAGTCGAGGAGGAGAGGGCCCAATCAGCTCTAATCCTTTTTTAATATGCTTGCTGCTACTAAATGACAATAAGGCGTTTTTTCTTTTTGCTACGGAGACTGCCGCTGGCAGCATTACGCATATACAAATCTACCACCGTCGGCAAGATTGCGCCTGTACACTGGGCTTTAAGTGGGATGAAAAAATTGGAGGGTCTCTCGAAGGAATGTGGCTGATGTAACTAGGGCGTCATTTAAAATACGTAAGCTAAAAATCTGTGTTTACCATAGTGTGCCGCCTGACTGGTAATTTGCTGCTTCTGTCA
Organism: Lissotriton helveticus; assembly: GCF_964261635.1. NCBI lineage: Eukaryota > Metazoa > Chordata > Amphibia > Caudata > Salamandridae > Lissotriton > Lissotriton helveticus. The sequence goes on from NC_136068.1 coordinate 353,425,278, forward strand.
TTGCATCAAGATATATCATACAACATGCGATATATCATACAAGTAACGTTACACCTGCAATACGCCAGGACTATTGGATTTGCCAATGGTTGTTCGTGCATAAGATAAATAAGCAACAACTATAGCTTCATTGTATAGAATATTGAAAATGCTTCAGTTCTGAAATTATGAGACTGTGAAAGAACTATTATGAGTCTCTTCGAAGTTATATCAAATGCAGTGAAGGGTTGTACTGCTGCAGAGTTAAGATTTTTTGTTTCATCTGGAGGGCAAAAATGGAGAGTTCAATAGCGACTAGTCTCAGCACCTTGTGTTTAGAACTGCTAGTGTTGAGCACCGGCAGGCACGGGCCCACTTAAAGCCCTGCCTATACAAATCTATTATGCAGTGAGATTTCCTGTCAAATATTTTGTCCCAGGAAGAAGCAAGAGCTTCTGCTTTAGCTCAGTTAAGACTTCCTCTCGCTCCTTTTACACCTTCTAGCCTTCTTTAATACTAAGGTCATCGCCTATGCCCATTAACTGACCGGCCAACTGACCGTTCTCAGACTGCACAGTCGCTCCCACTTATTATTGAATGTTAAGCCTGTTCCTACAAATCCAGAATTTTGGCAGGTAAAGAAAGTAAGGCACATAAGATAGAATGATTTACCAAGTATCATACATCCTAAGCTACACTAAGAGAAGGGGATCCCAAAGGAGTTCTCTGTCTTCCTTGAGGGAGTACTTTCTCTGCATCCTGCTGTGAGGGGTTGGAGGCTGTGCTTTGTGGTTTATTGGGCTAGTCTTGTGGTTTCTTGAGCTAGTCCTTATGCCCCTTGTGGGATTACGCTATCGACCCGCACATAAAATCCAGAATACACCACTTAAATGGAATCTCTTTCCTTAACCTTCAGTGTACAGGTAGTTGGGGAAATAGCTGTGCCCTTTAGAATAGGGAAAGGCCGGTTATAACTTTAGCCCCACTTCCTACAGCATTTTTTGCTGTAGGAAACATGAGCATCTTTTGGCTGCTCATGTTTGGATGGGGTATGGAAAGCCACTTAGCTTCCTGCCCAGCCAACCTGGTAACAATTGTGTTCCTGCTAGTTGGATGGCCAACCAAGAGCCCTTTATGAAAACCTAAATGAGTCTATCTGGGTTTTATTGCCTATGTATGAGAAATTTTTAATTTTGTGTCTCTAGACTGGTACGTGGTTCAAAATCAGGAGAGGGGCCTCTCCCAGCATAGCCTATTTGAGCAGAGCTTGGTAAATCAATGTATTTTATCTCCTTGTTAGCAAGTGAGAACACATAATATTAAATGTCACTCACTATTATGCAACAGCCCTTGCTCCTTAACAGAAATGTCATATAGAAAAGCCGAAATGGACAGCAAATAAGGACCTCAAGCGTTAAGCCTACCATTTTTCTGTATACGCCTTATGATACAAGGACTTTTCAGGTTTGCATTGTTGCACTTTTCTCCTCCCCATCAAAGCCCTCATTTGATTGATCCAGGTTTTCTTAAGACGCTGTCCCACATTCTCTTTATCTTTTCATTATGTGAACATATCCAACATTACTCATGAGGTTTGTCCATCCCTCTTCAGTTTGACAGATTGACAGATTAAGATCTAGGTGTAGGAGAACCCTTCCCCTGAAAAATAAACTCTCTCAGAAGGTATGTTTCCATCATAAATTACACATGACTTAAACCAGTCACCATTTAAGACTTCAGCTTCTGGGCTCTCTCTAACCTGGCTTTGTCATTGTAGAGATAAATAATGCAGAACGCTACACAATATTCCAAGTGTGGCCTTCAGATTTGGGTGCAATACCGCAAATGTAGCCTCCACAACTAGAGACAATAATAACTATTTTTCAGGACTACAGATGTTGTGGCTTCCAGAACGTGACAGTACCACTGATATGGCTTTGAGAATATGAGACCATATTCCAGACCTCGACTACAGAAGTAAAGGTAATGTTCCAGAGGATGCCTCATCAGTAATACATTCAGTGGGAAGTCTAACTCGCCCCAGTTTACTATTGATTCTAACTCTCCCTGAGCAGTAGGACATTTCACTCTTCTCCATCACCCACCCGCCTTCAAGCATTTAGCATTTAGAATCCAAACATGGCTCTTCGACCCAGGACGAGAGAACTCAGTGCCTGGAAACCACCCGGTATGATTTGTTGTGCTCTACAAGAACCTCATGATTGACTGATTTTACACTGGAACATGTCAGCTCACCTGGAAGTTCGATGATCAGCCAGCCATCATCCTCCTCCTCTAGGACGAAAGCCTTGGGCTCCTCCTCTAGTCCATCGGAGGAGCTCTCGCTGAAGAAGAGGCTAGTTATTGCCTGAAACATGGCAGGAGTGGTCTCAAGCGAACCTGGTACAAAAGCACAGGAAATGGACTGAGGCCGGCCTCAGGATTGGACAGACGTGGTTCGTATGAGTAGGACTTTATACACCCTGTCCAATGCAGAACAGAAGCACTCTTCGTTCAGAATGGTCTCAGCAAAGACAGTGTCCGTTTAGTGCAAACATGAAGGTGGTTCTCCCGGGTTTCTCTTGCTGGCTTCAGTGCAAAGGCCTGCAAATGAAAAATAAACCCAGTCAGCACTGTAAAGGATTATATTTATTTGGATGTTTATGCATAATGTAACAGTCTATTGTGCTTTAATGATATCTATATGAACTTAAAATACATTTCAATTTGAAAAAGTAGTTTAAATATTAAAAAATACTGTTGGAAATAAAAAAAGCTAGAAATATATCGAATATAATTCAATTTCCATAGTTTTGGATTAAAAACACTCAAAAAAATCTTCAAGATAAAATCGTAATCAGACTCATTTCAAATAAAAGAAAGCTAGCTCATCAATTCCAGTAGCAATAGGCAAATATTTTGCCAAAATAATTTGAAGAGCTCTTTTCTGGTTATAAATCAAGCAAATCAGTATGTGCATATTGTCCACCAATGGTGGAGTGATGCACTGAATTCTTTCGGCATGCAGAGCAATAGACCTCAAGCCTACATGTTCAATAGTCGGACAGTTGTTTATACACTGTCGACACCCGTTGTTCTGCAGGGAGCTGATACACATGAAACAGCAAATAACAAACGTATCAATTTAAGACCCCTTGCTTATTTGCAATTTGAAAGTAATGCTGTTTAGCTGTCGGAGGGTATCATATGATGCTCATGGAGCAGGCACGAGACATCTTCATCTCATGGTGTATATACCCTTTGTCAGAGCTTATCCCTGACGAGGGGTCTCAATCCCTGACGAGTTCATTTTTGGCTAATCTTTACCAAACGTGGAAAGGAGACTGCTTGTGTTGTATATACAAATTCCAGGTATAGATGAATCACTGCCTGAAGTACTCGTGCCTTTGCTGGGATTAGTGCAAACTCTAATCTAAGCTCTTGTATCCGATTGGCTATTCTGAGACCAATGAACTCCTTTTAAGCTATGACCTTCTGTTGCATCTATCCAATTGAATATGTTCTGAGCCCAGACTGCTGCCCTCTGAGGTACAAAATGGACTACTTAAGCATTATATTCCAGAACAACAGACTGTAAAGCTCGATTTCCAATCATGGAATTACATTTCAGAACTCACAGTGCAGGTCTGGCCAGTCAGAATATGTTACCACCAGGCAAGTCTTCCTGCCAGCCCAGAATCGGATCCAGACAGCAGGGGGCAGTCTCAATCACAAAGGCTGCAGTCTCTGAAAAGTGGTCAGGAAGGTCGGTTGAAGAGGTACCCTGTCCAGCCCTACTGCCAATTCATAAACACCACCCTACTAAGAAGCCTCTGTATTTCTGCACACATTTCCCACCTGCCTGTAGCAGTCCGGCTGCCCGGGCTTGTACATGGGAAATCAGTGACTGTGGTTCTATTTTCTTCATTTGGTCAGAGTTAGACAAAATACACGTGCAAATAGCTAATTGATGCCTGGATACATGAAATGAAAGGCTTAAGAACTTCATGAGGATAGTTCAAATAATCCTGCGAAACTGATCTCCTGAGTCGTTAGGCTTTCTGACAAACAAACACGTTGCCCAGGGTGCTCCAGACATCTGCCTACACATGATGTAACGCTCACGAAACAGACAGCATTGGGGCCAAGGACACAAACGCAATCTTGCTGCAAAAGAGAACGTGCCAAAATCAAACCCACAAAATGAGTATTGAGTGCAAATAAACAAACAATCCCATCCCAACTGTTCAGGGGCAGCCCTGCAGCAACAGCACATGGATACAAAAGACGCTCCCTCACCCAATACCATCAGATATCTTTTGCCACACATCATCAGGTGATGTCACAGACATCTCCCTGGCCACACACCATTAAGCAACGAAATACGAGTAGTACCCCAGGGATTTACCATGGAGGGATGCCACAGAGACATCCCATCCCTGGCACACACTGGGTAATGATGTAAGAGATCCTTGTGGTACATGCCAGGGCCGGATATCACAGGCACACTCCTGGCACAAACTGTGGAGCGATACCACAGAGCCCCCTCTGGCACACATCACAACGCAAGGTCAGAGATCACTGTATTACATACCAGGAACGGTTGTCAAAAAGATCCCTGGCACACTTTATCAAGTGAAGTTACAGAGCCCCCCTAACTTCCCTCGCACACATCAGAACACTATGTCAGAGATTTCCCTATGGAACACCATGTCCTAATGCCACAGTCCCAGAGTAGCTACAGGGTCTCAAGGGATTTGTGCAGCGGAGACCATTAAATAAAGCAGTGGTTAGTCACAGGATTAGAGATCTGGCATACAGACAACTTCTCACGAAGGCCTACACCAAAAAGCACCATGTATGTCTTGCAGACCTGTGGCATCAGCACTGTTCCGATCTGCCTCGACCATACAACTATGCTTTTTGGCTCCCACTGGGTCATAAACTTCATAATGTCTTCCAAGGTCCAGATACCATGAAATCAAAAAAGGTTCCCCTTTTCTGTAACATTTGCATTTACTCCCTAATCTTCATTCAAATCACATGGGGTCAGGAACGCCACATGCACTGTGCAGGGAATGTACCACTCGCTCAAGCTTCAAGGTCAAATGCACATACAAGGTCAAGCCTCACCAATAAATATGGTCCCACCATACCTCAATCCCTTAGCAACTACTGACCACCCAAGACTAGGTTTATTTTGATTATGTCACACAAAGGGCAAACAAGCATATGCAATGCAATAGGTCTCGAATTTGCGAGAGTTTAAGCTAGTGGCATTGTAAATGACAATGCCTTTTATTTACCTGTTTTAATAATTAACACATAAATAAAAGGCATTGTCATTTACAATGCCAATAGCTCAAACTCTTGTAAATGCGAGACCTATTACATTTCAAAGAAGCAGCTGCCATCTTCCTGTGCTGCTTGGAAAGTGAAAGTGCGCATGGCGTGCTGAATGTAGCAGGAAAGCATGTCGTGCCTGCAGTAGGAGAAACTCATTAACCGCATGCGTGCGGCGGCTATTTTCGCGCTGTGCGGCTTTTTGCGAAAAGCCGCGTTACATGACGAGCTGAGCTCGTCATGAGCATGCGAGCGGCGCAACTCATGACGAGCTCAGCTCGTCATGCGCATGGAAGGGGTTAAAGAAAATAGTGCTTGAGACTAAATAACACATACCGTGTAACAACTCAAGTAAAAGAGCCAGTTACAGATGAAGACAAGGCGGTACTAAGGAGGGACTAACAAGCCTATTAACGAATCAGAAGCTAGCATTTACAAAGGACAGTGACCTAAGCCAATGACAATTATGGGCGGAGAGTAGGCGGGTTTTTAAGTCCATACTCAAATACAGCTTCCCGCGCGTAGCGGTGCATGCGCTGTCCAGGCTGGACCTAAAAATATGGGGTATCCTACTGCTGGAAGAAAAGAGGGGTGGGGTCATTTGCACAGAATCAATGGATCTGATGCAACGGCCCAGACAGCCATCACTCTGCATGAGTTATTCACTGAAATCATTAAATTATAACATAGATTGACCGGAAGTTGAAGTCCTTCACAGGTATACACAATGGTTTACTTGCATGTCTCAATCCTCCACGGGCAGATGATACGGAAGTGCGGGTTTCAGGCTAATTCAGTCATTAGCAATTCAAGGAATGCCCCCTCTGCCTCAGGGGACTGTTCCAAGCTGCAGGGATAAGCTGGGTGGGTGTAGCAGATAGAGATTGGTGCTGGCGGGCCTACCTACTGTATCAGAGAAGGGGAGAATGTGCTTGTCTCCCTGTGCCGAATAAATATATTTTTTAGGCAGCTTGGGTAACGAGGATTACAAACCGTTTCTTAAAAAGCATTAGTCGGGTAAACAGTTTGACTGACTCTCACAGCAGACTAAAACTCCTGTTTAATGTGTGCATTGCAGAGGCCCAAGATACACTGGCAGGCGAGTACAAAGGTATGCAGATTTCTTGGAGAGGCTGCCACTGAAATATTCCTGCTACTGAATACAGGTTTAGTTAAGAAGGAATAAAAATGCACGAAAATGGCATAAAAATGCTTCAAGGGTGCAAGCCCTACCCAAAAACTAAAAGGTTCAGATCTCAGTAGACAAAAATGACATCACAATTGGCCTTTGAATAATGTGAGGCTCAGGAAACAGACAGCATTAAGGCAAAGGACGCAAACGCAATGTTGCTGCAAAAGAAAACGTTCCAAAATCAATACATGGTGAATGTTAAAAAAAAAATAGTCTGTCGTCAATGATAAAACTATACCCACCACTGCCCTATAAACTATATATTTGGTACCATCAGAGATAATGCATGTTTCTTTTGTTAATTAACTTGAAAAAATGTTTCCTTCCTAGAAGGTTGTTAATAAGCTGCAAAAATAGATGCATCCTGTGACACGTGGACACCAATTTTTTTTTTATTAATTCCCTTTGCAAATCCTATAATTATAGGCATTAGGAAGGCATTGCCTCTCTTTAAATTAAAAGGGGTCCATATCTCTTGAGAAGATTATGGAGCACCCACTGATGAAGGGAGCTGGGGGCGTGCAGGCCAGGCTATAGGCAGATTGGCTGCATTCAGATTATACTTTGGCCCCGTTACTGGTGTTTAAAGTAAACCATACATAAAAATAGCGTCTTTTTTATCATCATGTCAGTCACGCCTATACATGTTTTATTCTTTAGGTGCACGACAGAATTAATATTTACAGAAGGCGTGTCTGCATTAGTGACGCGTTTAGACAGGGGTCCCAGTACATCGATTTGAACGGTGCCACTATGTTGACCCAGCCCTGTATATTTCACTTTTTATATAACATGTTTTCAACCAAGGGTGTCGCTCTGCCGTACTGTATGAAATCGGACACACTCGACACGTAAAAGAGAATCATTTTCCCATGGCGCAGGTTATGAATGGAATCCCCTATAGATCGGACGTCAGAGCACTTGGTAAGGTGGGTCTCATCCACGTTTGCTTTGAATACCTTATGCACACACTTCCCAAGGCTGTGCCCCTTTCACACAACACCTGCCTCATCCTGCTCCGTCACCACCTGTGGGGAGTATATGCTCTTTTCTTTGAATTGGTAATAAGGATAGGACACAGGCTCTCTGTCTGGAACTATAGCTCATCGAGTCGAATGTTTGCCCCTGAAACGTGATTATCTGCAACTCACAGGCCGACTCATCCTTCCGAGGTTGGTAGAGAGGGTACCATTAAATTGGGTAACAGTAACACCAGCTATATAGAGCGCTTAGAAACAGAAGATGGATGGTATAAACTTCTATATATAAAGGAGTTATGGTGGATATTATTATCATCATGCTCTGGGACTACAGTACTTTCTCACTGGATATATGCCCCATTGCCAGGTCGTGGTCGGAGGTTGGCGGGAAGGGCACCAGACCATGGCAGCTTGCTGTAAGCACCGTCTAATATTCTGGAATTAAGTAGGCGGAGGTCTCCGCTCCCACCAAGCTCCCCTCACCACTTAGCCCTTCACTGTGTTCCCAACACACTAACTAGATGACCCACAAGTCTGGTCAGACTGGAGCAGATTGAGTTCCTTCATCGCAACACCCCAGTATCCTGCAATTAGGCCTAACCCTCAACAATTTAGGGTGGAGCTGCCCTGGGATCATGGTGAGTACTAGACTGTCTGTTAGGCCCTTTGGGAGGGTGTCCCGTTTGACTTTGTGATTTGTAGCTCACTGTTGCTTGCTTTCTATTTGCTGGCTTAATTTGTTTTAGGTTGTTCACTAGGTCTTTGTACCTCCTGTGGAGCATCGCCTATTTACTGTATTCTTCCAGAAGTGCTCGCTTTCTATAAACAGGCCTTTCAAGTTCGTTTTTATCGTGTCACATTTGCTGTGCATTCAAAGAAAAAGGTCAAAGGTTAGGCTCTGTCTTCGGAGGGTAGTTTCAAAAGACAAGGGTACCCCATAAAGTGAACCAGGGGTTGTAGAGTATATTTAGAAAAAACTGTGTTTCAGGGGTGGCCTGAATAGGTCCTGAAATAACAAGAATCATTCAATATCAAGCTAATTTTAGGAGCAAACACAAGTAGGGTAACATGTAGAAAAAATATTTATTCTGTATTTTCAACATGTAGAAATGCGTTTCAGGTGCTCATATAAGTGACAGGGTGCATATCGTGACATGAGTGAGTTAAGTGAGAATATCCGAAAATGGCCCATAAAACAAGGAGTAATCCACAGAACTATATACAATGGGGTGGGGGAATTTTCCTGGGGGGGGGGGGGGGAGGTCGACGACGTTTCGATCTTTATTGATTTAAGATCATCATCAGGACTAGATGAGCCTCCTGAAATCTGTCTCTTCCAATTCCTGCTTATGGGTGTAATAGATGTAGATGAATAAGTGTCTTCAGTTCATTCAACGAATGAGTATGAATCAGCAACAGTTGGTTAGGGACTGGAGCAGGGACGTGGTGTGGTTAGGTTATTTGCTTCTTGATATGTGTATTAGAGCTGCTAATTTCTTTATCTCTTTGAATAATAAATAATGTCCTCACTGTGGCGTCATGGCCTATGTGCCAAACCGGGGTCCTCTCAGGAGTTAATCTCCGCAGTCATGGGCCGGAATCAGGTTGCCTCCGTCCTCGCTACGCTCGCGTCCTGTCTGTACTAGACTGTCTGTTAGGCCCTTTGGGAGGGTGTCCCGTTTGACTTTGTGTTTTGTAGCTCACTGTTGCTTGCTTTGTATTTGCTGGCTTAATTTGTTTTAGGTTGTTCACTAGGTCTTTGTACCTCCTGTGGAGCATCGCCTATTTACTGTATTCTTCCAGAAGTGCTTGCTTTCTATAAACAGGCCTTTCAACTTCGTTTTTATCGTGTCACATTTGCTGTGCATTCAAAGAAAAAGGTCAAATGTTAGGCTCTGTCTTCGGAGGGAGCTTGGTTTTAACTTTTTTTTTTTTGGACTTCAAAGTGAGAGTTTTTTTGGGACTATCATGCTGTGTACTTGAGGTGTGCTGGAGGTAGGCTGTCCAATGTTATTTTTTTCTAGCACACAATTACATTTAAATGTTTGTAATTGAACTGAGCAAATATTTCAGATTTTATAAAAATTATGGAAGCAATAACGAAGCACTTTTTTTGGTAATTCTGAAATGTGGTGGTAACAAATATTTTGATACAATCAAAACAAATCAATAAACTAGGTGATGCCATTTCCACACATTAACAAGTAAGTAGGAGAACATCGGCTCTCTAAGGGCCAAGCTCAGGAACCATCCCCCCACCAAAGACACACACCGCCCCCCCGGAAAGAATCAGTCCAGTCATGAAAACACTGCAACTACTCGAGCACTTACCCACATAGGTCACTACAACAGCATAAGAAGCACAAGGATTGGCCGAGACTCCCAGAGCAGAGATCCACTGCTGCAAGATCCCCCACTGCACCCAGCACCGCAGAGTACCACTTCAGACAGGTTAGACTGGAAGGCTGCAAGATCCCACCCCAGCAATCTCTTCCGGAGCACCAAAGTGTAGGAGTGTGCCTACCTCCTCAAACGCCTTCACTCACAGTAGCATGGGTCAGTGAAGGATGAAAGATCATTCAACTCCGCCTCTCCCCTCGACACAGAGAGTCACAATGTGAATAAATGTAACAGAGCACCAATGGCACACTATTAAAAAGCTAATGAGTACCACCAGAACTTGTTTTCATGGAATGGGTGGTAAAATTATGAACAGCCTCCCAGAAGGAGTGGCAGGGAAAAAAGGAGCTAAGTAAAGTACTTCAAAGAGTGTTAAACATTAAAAAAGGGACCAACAGTAGATAAAGGCAGAGGTGAAACTTTGCACTATGAGCAGCCTGTGTGGCATACAATTCTCGGGTTGGCCTTTTTTGTACAGTACCTAGGCTCACTTCTGTGGTTACATGGTCAACACGTTTCCCTGTGAATCGTGAACATGCAGGAAATGCCTAGACCACACGGTATTAGTTTCATTTTAATTAAAGTACTTCATGCAATGTTTGTTTAAAGACCCGTGTTAGAAATTGGATTTTTGGTAGGCTTGGGCATGTGCCAAAGCCAGGCAGAAATCACAATTCTAGTCAGGATAAGGGAGTTACACTCCTAAAATAACCCCTGCTCACCCCCCTGGTAGCGTGGCACAAGCAGTCAGTCTTATCTTAGAGGCAGTGTGTAAAGCATTTGCACCTAACCAACAGCAATACAGCGTAGGCACTACAAAAGGACACCACACCAGTTTAGAAAAATATCCAATATTTTTATATACTTAAGACAAGACTAAAAACGATAAAGAAATCCACTATACAGTACTTAAAATTCTTTGGTTATCAAAATATGCTTGAAAAACAGTTCCTTGATGTTGATAGCTCAGTTCGGGGCTATCACGGCATCGTGAGCAAACAGATCCAAACAGTTCTGGCTGACCGCGGTGTCGGGGGCCAGCTACAGTGTCAGGAAGACTCGCAAACAGTATCTTTTAGAAATGCAGGGCGTCGGCGACCTCTTGTTGAGCTTCCGAAAGCACGGCATCCGCAGGCGTTGGTCCCGGAGGTCGATGCAGGAGTCTTCGAACCCTCGAAGTCACATGCGTTGCAGATCGACCTCCTCTCTGTTGGAGCCAGGAGCGCTGGCGTCGGCAGGAGTCGGGGGATGCGGTGCGAAGGGCAGAGGGGCGGTGCCCTCAGGTCGCGGTGCGAGCAGCGGCTAGGTGGGGGCATCAGATGGCATTATCGGTGAGACCAGGGTAGAGGTGTGAGGTGAATGCAGTGCTCGGTGTGGTGCTGGCGGGTCGCGGTACAAGCAGCGCTGTTGTGTTTTTTTTTTTTTGCAGAGTTTTATATAGCGCGAACTAGACCCGAACTGAATCGCCGATTTGCCCAGAATCACAGGAGGTTTTGGCGTCGTTACCGAGACTCGAACCCAGATCCCCAGGTCCGAGGTCGAGCGCCCTAGCCATTAGGCCAACTCCTCTCCTTGTCTTTGCTGAAGCGCCTTCGTCATCTGACGAACTGGAGTAGATGGCGCCGGCGTCGGTAGGCCAAGGCTGCGGTGCGGGATGAGGGCGGTGCTTCGTGTAACCTTACGAGCGGTGCCCTCGAACCATGGCGCAAGCAGTGGCGTAGATATCGGCTTGGAGCGGCATCGTTGGGGATACCAAGGCGTCGTCGTTAAGCGAGGTGGTGCGGAGTGCGGTGCCCACAGGTCGCTGTGCGAGCAGTGGCTCGGTGGCGGTGTCAGCAGGCATTGTCGGAGAGACCAGGGTTGCAGTGCGGCGTTGTGGCAGTGCCCACTGCGGTGCCTTCAGGACACAGAGAAGGCAGCAGCGTCGTAGACGTTGTCGGGTTGCTTTTCTTCTGTTGCAGCACAAAACACACAGTCCCCAGTGCTAAGGGCAGAAGAGCTTGAAGTATTTGCTATTCCTGAGACTTCTTGAACAGGGGGAAAGCTCTACCTCAAGCCCTTGGAGAAACTCACAAAGTAGATTGCAGAAAGTTCAGTCCAGTCCGTTCACTGCCCAAGACAGAAGCAGCCACTGCAGGCCAACACAGCAAAGTGGTAGTTTCTCCTTACAGCTTCTCCGGCACTTCTTCTTGGCAGTCTTCTTGGTCCAAAAGAGTTCTAAAGTTCATGGGTCTGGGCCCCAATATTTATATCCCCAAATCCTTTGATCTCCTAGGCAGAGAGTGTCTGTGCCCAGCCAGAACCAGTTCTACCTTCTCTGGTGTGAATTCCTGGCAGGAGGTGGAGGCGGCATGGTCAGAGGCAGACCAGGCCCTTTGAGGTGCAAGGAAATCTCCTCCCCCTTCCCCAATTGCAGCCCAGGTCTATTCAGCCCTTTCCTGACCAAGACTATCTTGCGCGGACGAACTCGCCCCTCTGAGGACCCCGCCCAGCAGACCCGGCAGCAGAAAAGCCCCATGGTTCACCGACGAACTCAAGAGCTCCAAGAAGAACTGCCGAGCCCTCGAGAAAGTCTGGAGAAGGGAACCAACAATGGACAACATGACCACCCTCAAGCTCGCCACCCGGGAACACCACCAACTGATCCGCGCCACCAAGAAAAATGCATACAAGGACCGGCTGGACAACAACGCACACAACTGCAAGGAACTCTTCAACATCGTGAAAGAGCTCTCCAACCCCAACGCCGGAAACAACAACATCACCCCATCGCAAGACCTCTGCAACTCCCTCGCCTCCTACTTCCACAACAAGATCGCGGACATACACAACAGCTTCAGCATCCAACCGACGCACGCCACAGCCGCAGCAACGCCACCCACCGCCACCCTCCGCGCCTGGACTCCAATCAGCACCGAAGACACCGTCCGCACAATGAACTCCGTCCACTCCGGATCGCCGACCGACCCCTGCCCTCACCACGTCTTCAACAAAGCCGACGTTGTCATCGCACCCCACTTGCGGGACATTATCAACACCTCCTTCGACACCGCCACCTTCCCTGAGAGCTGGAAGCACGCCGAACTCAGCGCTCTACTCAAGAAACCAACAGCGGACCCCACCGAACTCAAGAATTACCGTCCCATCTCACTCCTCCCGTTTCCGGCCAAAGTCATCGAAAAGACCGTCAACAAACAGCTGGCCGCCTTCCTCGAGACAAATGGATCCCTCGACCCCTCACAGTCTGGCTTCCGAGCCAACCACAGCACAGAGATCGCCCTCATCGCCGCCACCGATGACATCCGAACCCTGATGGACAACGGAGAAACAGCGGCCCTCATCCTCCTGGACCTCTCCGCGGCATTCGACACTGTCTGCCACCGCACCCTAGTGCAACGCCTCGGCAACATCGGAATCCAGGAGAAGGCACTGGAATGGATCACCTCCTTCCTCGACGGAAGAACACAGAGAGTCCGCCTACCACCGTACAAGTCAGAGGCCACCGAAGTCATCTGCGGCGTCCCTCAAGGATCCTCGTTGAGTCCCACCCTCTTCAACGTCTACATGAGCCCCCTCGCGGCCATCGCACGCCAACACAACCTCAACATAATCTCCTACGCCGACGACACCCAGCTGATCCTCTCCCTGACCAACGACCCTGCCGCCGCCAGAGCCAACCTGCACGAAGGGATGAGAGATGTAGCCGATTGGATGACGACCAGCCGCCTGAAACTGAACTCAGACAAGACGGAGGTCCTCATCCTGGGCTCCTCGCCCTCCGCCTGGGACGACTCCTGGTGGCCCCCCGCCCTGGGCACCGCACCCAAACCGACGGACCACGCACGCAACCTGGGCTTCATCCTGGACTCCTCCCTCTCCATGACCAGACAAGTCAACGCCGTCTCCTCGTCATGCTTCAACATCCTGCGCATGCTACGGAAGATCTTCTGGTGGATCCCCACCGAGACCAGGAAGACTGTCACCCAGGCCCTCGTCACCAGCCGACTGGACTACGGCAACGCCCTCTACGCCGGAACCACCGCCAAGCTCCAGAAGAGACTCCAACGGATCCAGAACGCCTCAGCCAGACTCATCCTCGACATCCCACGAAACAGCCACATCTCCGGACATCTGAGAGACCTGCACTGGCTCCCCGTCAACAAAAGAATCACCTTCCGTCTCCTCACCCACGCACACAAAGCCCTACACGACCAAGGCCCGACCTACCTCAACAACCGAATCAACTTCTACGCCCCCAAGCGCCACCTCAGATCAACCAGCCACGCCCTCGCCGCCGTCCCCCGCATCCGGAGAGCGACAACAGGAGGAAGGTCCTTCTCCTACCTGGCCGCCAAGACCTGGAACTCCCTCCCGACCGACCTGCGCCTGACCCAAGACCACCTCTCCTTCAGGAAGAAGCTCAAGACCTGGCTATTCGAGCAGTAACGGCACCCCCCCCCTCCTAGCGCCTTGAGACCCTACGGGTGAGTAGTGCGCTCTATAAATGTCTTGATTGATTGATTGATTGAGCCACTCCTGCTCCTCAGCCTTCTGTCATCCAAAACCCAGACAGGCAATCACATTCCAGCAGAGGCACACGGGATGACTGAGCAAGAAAAGACCTAAAAGTGGTATTTTCAAACACCGAATGTAAAAATCACCTTCACTAAAAAATGGATCTTTAGATTCTGAGTTCAGGCATACTAAACTTTATTTTCCTACCTAATTCCCCGGGCCAGTTATGTATATAAGATGTTATAAACAAACTCCCCATTCTGTCCTATGGGGAACCAGTAGCCTTACAATAGAGAAAAACAAAATTGGCTGTAATTCGCTATCAAATTGGCCAAGTCGACATGGCAGGTACAAACTACGCGCAGACTCCGCAATGTCTGAGTTGCCTTTTCAGGGCTACTCAAGTGGGTGGCACAATCAGTGCTGCAGGCCCACTAGTAGCATTTGATTCACAGGCCTTGGCACACTCAGTGCACTTTACGAGGGACTAACAAGTAAATCAAATATCCAATCATGGAAACACCAATCCTAACACAATTTAACACAGGAGCACTTGCACTTTAACATTGATCAGCTTGGGAAAAGTGCACAGAAACACAACGCCAGCAAAAACAGAGTCAAAACCGGAAGGTCAGATAACAAAAACTCAGGGGAAACACGCTAAAAGAGGCCAAGTCTAACAACCCGCATTCAATCTAACACCACTGTGAACATGCAAAGATACTGGCGCACCAGCGTGAGGTGGTGAAAACCCTAGGGCACACATATGCACGCATACACTAGCAGAACTCAGATGCGCGCGCATAGAGAGAGACAGTCACTGGCACTCGCGGGTATCAGCACCGTGTAGACTTTCCATGGTGATACCTCACAACCGTAAGCTGGTTGTACAGGAAGGTCACGCAGGGCAACAGCGCTCAATAAGGATTAGGAACAGAGACGCAGCTTTAGGCCGAGGGTCGCGCCAATTTATCCCATGTTGAAACACCCGGCATTCTGGGCCCACTCCTCACCAGCCTTCGAATATTAAGCTGGAGCCAACGAACCGACAGAAACGGAGGTCATTCAGTCGAAGGGTAAGGGTGTAAGGGGCAGAACCATTCTAGTGATACCATGCTACAAGTGCACACATGGAGGGTTTACAGCACT
This sequence comes from Lissotriton helveticus, assembly GCF_964261635.1. NCBI lineage: Eukaryota > Metazoa > Chordata > Amphibia > Caudata > Salamandridae > Lissotriton > Lissotriton helveticus. The sequence continues at coordinate 353,440,836 of NC_136068.1, forward strand.
GTACTTTTAAAACATTTAAGTTAAGCGTCATCTACCGATTTTTTGAAACTTTATTTTCAAACTGTTTAACACTCTTTCAAGGTAAATATTGTTTGCCTTCCAAAGATACACCACCGGTCTAAACTGACATACTGTCTATGCCCTAGAATTCTAAATCAGCATTTCTAAAATTAACTTAATAAAACAGGATAATAACACAGATATGCCTTATTTTACAATGTATACATGTAAAGGATATATTGAATTCGACAATCTGCTTCAGTAATAACGGCATATCAGTCTTCTTTTCTCTTATTATCTTCTAAGTAGGTAACAGACAATGCTGTATCTCGGTGACCGACAACGGAAGCATTGTGGTCCAACGCATAATATGCGATTGCAGAGGAGTGACTGTGAACTGATCATCAACAGGCTTGGTGCATATGATTGACTGGTTGCGTGTGACTGGCAGTTCGCACAGACTGGTGGGGGATATAGTAGACATTCCATATGATAATAGAAGATAAAAAGGCAGCCATTGTTACTTCCCGAGGAAGTGTGCACATGATCAGGCGACCACGCGGAAATTCGCGCGGGGGGAGTTAGCCTGTAAATACATTTTCGAACAGGAATTCATAGTTATACCTGGGACAGTGCTCAGCAGTGTCTGTGGATGTTGGAAGACCACTGCCCCTCCCTTTCAAATGTCGCCTCTGTGTAACTTCAATGTATATTTATGTGTGCGTAAACATGGCAAATCTGGAGAAAGTGTTGAAACACAAAACTCCAGCACTTTCAGACTCTGAACTGACCTGTTCTGGGATTTCGGTTCGGATGTCTTGTTGGAATATACTTTTTATTTACGTATCATTTGCCAATTGAGTATTTTTTCCCTGCGAACAATCTCCTTCATTAAATACTAATTAATTAAAAACGAATGAAATGTCCCTGATATTTCCCCTAACCTCGCTCAATCTTATACTCAAAGGGCACGGCCACTGGAATTAAGCAGGCAGGGGAGGCCAAACTGTGCGGCAAGAAAAGACATATTATCCGACATAATGTGGCACATTTTGTGATACTTCAATATTTACCCTTTAATGTTGTTGTTTTACTTGTTATCATTATCTAGGCATAGGGTACAGCTCATGAGCTCCAGTCAGACACCCAAAGCCAGCAAGAAGACACAGGATGATGACAGTCAACCTTTCCAAAGGGCCTTCCATTGCGCAGCAACACAAGTTGCTATGCTTTAATTAACGCTTGTTCCGTTTCAGCTTGAACCCTTTTTTATTAACATCTGTAGGAAATGAAGCAGATGATGGATACGGTGGCAGCTGCAGCAAGTCCATAATTATGCAGGAAAATGTGTGGCTGCAAAATCGTATAATTTCAGTGGCCCTGCTCAAAGACTGCAAACATGGAACATATCCTAATGACTGTTTGATGTATCATTCTGCCTCATATGGAATGCTCACACTGCAGTGTATTATGGACTATTTTACATCCCAAAAGTAATGTGAACCATCACTTATTAAGTTCTTTATCTCGTAGACTCATTGTATACAGGAATTCATTTTTGTTTTGTTCTTATAGTGCAGCCACCTTTTTTTGAGTACTCGGGACTCACTGAGACAGGCCTTTAGGCTTGGCCAGTGTTTGTTGTATATAGCACGCACCCTGAACTAAACTGTCTCGCGGCGCTTTGGTGAAATCAATGCTCATAAAAGGTTTTGGACTGAGAGCACAATCACAGAAACGGGCCACCCATAGCACACTGTACTTTCCCAGCAAGTGGGGCTGCAAGTAGTTCTGGCTCCAAGCTCGTTCAATTCTTGGCCTCTTCGCTGCAAGTGGTCTCAAATGTGCTATTGTGAGGATTCTGAATGGCCAAATAAGTGAAAACCATCTTCTTAATTCGGATGGTTTAGCAAAGAAATCACCAGGTAGGTGTGGAATGTTCTCAAGGTGAAAAGTTCTAGAACTTTGTGCCCAACCATAGAGTTGTACAGACCTCTTACCTGTAGCTCTGCCATCTCCACTCCCCAGAAATTGAATCATAGTGAAACCTTCCTCTTTTCTTCCAAGTGACTGACCATTCAATCTTAATTGACAGATCCCATTTGATTCTCTTTTAAGGTGGGTCTTCAAAATGCAGGGAAGTTGTGAGCTACTGAGCTAGTACACCACGGGGGACGACACTGGATGCTGGGCTTCTTCGGGGCTTTGGTACCACCATCAGGAAGCTTGCAAGGGTCGTCCTGCAGCCGTAATCATGCTTATTCCCCCATGTGCACAGCTCCAACTCTTAGGATCCTAACGATTCGCAATTTTCACTTTTAATCGTCTGGGAATTTTTTAAATCATAGGTGTCCTCACACTTTTTGAAGTTCAGATAACACAATGACCCCCGCTTGTGTCAAAAAGAGCTGGTTAAATTAAATTACCAGCAGGATCTTCCGGCATGTCATATATAAGCAACAACAGCAAGACCCGAACAACAGCCTACTGTGCCAAAAAGTACCCATGAATTCTATGCCACACTCCTAGTGCTTGTAGGACAGGCCAACCCAAAATAAGGAATACTACTGCGAATGACTATGTGTGTTACACACCCAAAGAAATGCAGACAACCCCTATAGGGTAAGGGGTGTGAGGGCCACACTGTGCCTGATTCCCTCAGAATCATTACGGAGTCGTTTTACGCTACTACCAATAATTCTATTCCAGACTCCTCAGTGATGTTGGTACACCCAGCTCGAAGTTGGTAACACTGCCAAATTTCCTTGGTCATACTTCTTAAGACCGCCAGCACACCCAGACCACAGGTGGTGAGGTGACAATAGTCAACAAAGAAAAGTGCCCCTTGAGCAAGAAGGCTTACGTAATAATGCAATGTAAATGCATTTACATTGTATTATTACGTAAGCCTTCTTGCTCAAGGGGCACTTTTCTTTGTTGACTATAATCAGTACCCAGCCCCTTGATAGGTGGGTCACTCCCTTTTTTTCTTTCTTGGGTGAGGTGACAATTCCAGAAAAGAATGAATATTTAGCAGCCTCACTGCTGTGAAACCCAGAATGTATTTACATCACAGACATACGCGGTGAGCTCCTGCAGAAATATGTACATCTCCCACAGGGCTATCTGCTGCCATAATGCATTGTTTTGAAATTACAGATGTAAAGAATTCATCCGCCTACAGACAGCAAGCAATATCACGGAGCACTCGGGGTGAACAGAACATAATACTGATGCGTTAGACAGGAATGTGGCAGAACAGACATAACTAGCCTGGCAGATGAGGAGCAACACAAATATGAGGCTGGAGCAGACGCCTTGGACCGGCACACCCACCAACTCTAGCGTCACTCGGGACAGACTCTTCCTGCTATGGACGAAGACTCCGATTTTCAATCAGATGTTTTTGTCTTTCCAAGTCTTGTAATACTGTCTTGAAATACTTCAGTGTGTTTATCTTCACCAGATTTGAGTTTTCTTCAACATAAAAATCTCAACAACCAAAGGGCACTTTCACGCCACTTACAGTGAGAACAAGAGATTGCACTACCGGACAACATTTGAAGCAAAAACAAAACAACTGGGAAATATGCAAATGGAGATGCAAAGGCATTTCCGCAGACTGAATTATGGCGAGATTCCACAATGTCCCGACACATCGTTTCTACTTTAAAGGCCGATCGACAGAAGACCAGATAATCACAGTGTAGGAAAAGCTTTGAGAAGCACTGACTGCTTCTGAACTTTTCCCCAGATTCTATAATCCAACCTGTTTCGGCAGGGGCTGTCGCATAGCAGTACAACCTGCATTTTCATTGGACTAGACGTTGATTTTGATTGGTACTAGCCATTTTCTTGCAGAAACTAGGTATAAAGTAGGGACAGTGGCGTCCTGAAAGTGCTGACCAGGGTGGAGGGCGAGAGGATGTGCTCGTTTCTGTCAGAAACCATGAGGCCACATACAACGCAGCAGGAAGATGACAGCAATGTAACAAACAAATTCAGTGTTAGAGTCTTAATCCACGCGCACCCGTATGGCCTGACCTTGCCAACATGGCCACCAAATATTCCGTGGCACACAACTTAAAGGCGTAGACCCCCGCAGACCGGAGCCATCAACCTTCGGACATTTGATCATATAAAGACCCATCAATTCCCCTTGTTGACAGACCACAAAATAAAAAAAAACAAAAAAAAAACAACTGTATGCTGGTTAGTGTCTCAGAAACACTCAAACTATTAATCTGGAAAGCCTTTGATCAAAGAGCACACCAGGCCCGGCTTATATACACCCGGCTTTGGAGACTTACTTCAGTCCCCCACCACACTCAACCAAAACCCCTAACTCTGTGTTTGTTTGGATGGTAATGCCTTCCTTAAAATTCATCACCAAAAAACAGTGACTTTATTCTCCATGGCGACTTCACGGATTAAGAAGTACACTCAAGTCTCTCAACTCGGGCTACAAGTGCTTTATTTATACTACAAAACCTGTCCAACTCCATTTAGGATCACATTGTACTGATGCAAAATGCTCTCAAGTCCCCACAAGGAACGGCATGGAACTATATAAATAAATGAGGAAGGGACACTCCATCCACATTCTGAACATGTGGCTTCTGTTCACACTCCTTTGGGCCATGGGTCAGGGAGAAAGATGCATTCAATCTGGGCTCACTAAAAACACAAACTTTATGCCCAAAATGAATTGGGGTGTAAGAATGAAAACAATTTTGGTTAGCAAAGGACTAGTCTGTGCTGAAAAGGCAAGTATCTTTAGATAAGACTACCCCATGCGTTGGAAACGGTAGTCATAGACAACTTATTTACTTTAGTTTTACTAATATACAGCATTAGTTATTGGTATCCTGTTGACGGATGCAGCATTCTTTCTTTATGTAGTATGGAAATAACTATGGCAGTGATATGGAGCAAATGTTTGTTGCTGGTTACTACAAATTAAGTTTGATAAAACAATAACTATTCTTTCCCATAAAGACTTCCCATGTTTGCATCTAGTCATCAATACCATCAACGTATGCACAAGCATCTATATAACCTTTTTTCCTATTCCTTCCCCACCCATGCCCTTGTCTTCTGTGTTGCCTCCCACCCTTCCTTACGCCGTGCTCCCTCAGGGGAGCGATAATAAAAAAATAAGCGGTATGATGTTAGTATGTTCTCCCAGCACTTTTTTAGCTAATGCTGTATAACATTGGCAAAAACATTGGCACAGCTAATAGGTCAGTAAGGCAACTTAGAACTATTGACTTTGCCAATGCTTGTTAATGCATGGTAATACTAGTTAACTAACACACTCCGCATTCAAATTCTGTTGAGGTGTGCCGAAAGGAAGGTGTCTTGCAATTTGCTGTTAATAAGCAGATGTACAGTGGTACTCGTTCACTTCTGTGCGGCGGTGGATATGGCTTACTATACCATTGTCTTCGACTCCACTGATCTTTGGGGTGGGTGGAAGTGCCAATGTTTTATTCTTAAAATAATAGTGTGCTTCTTTAGTGGCCGGTTTTGAAGGAATGCTTTTCTGGTTGCTGTGCACCTGACCCTATTTGCCTTTGGTTGTTAGGTTTATTCTCGGCCGTTACTATATGCTCAAACGGAAGAACTCTAATTAAATCAACACTATTATTCTGTGAATTGCTACCAGGAACCTGAGTCACCTTTACAAGACAAACAGGACTGTACTCGCCTGTGCTGACAGACCTGTGGCTCTAAGGTTAATGTCCTCTCTAGTAAGCAGCGGGGAGACAAAACAAGAAAGAAAAACCCAGAGAGCGAGAAGCTGTGCCACATAACATGGTGGGTGGGTGGGTGTGTGTCTGTGTGTTCACAAAAAGGGCAAGAGCCAAACCTGTCGCACTCCCACGAGTAGGTTTAACAGCCGCAGAGGAGTTGAGCAAAGTCACAAGGAAAGTTAGTTGCTTTTCCAAGTACAATCACAACAACGTCAGAGACCCAGCTACCCCCCCTCACCAAGCTCAGACTGTGCCAGCTGATATACCTTTACAGGTTGGGGTCAGTTTACCTTTCCCTGTTGTCTAGAACCCTCACAGTACTGAGGCTGGAGAGGCACACACACTCCACAGCAATGACTACCAGAGATGAGTGGTGGCCATGCACATTTTGTCAGGATCAGATTTCTTTGAGTATTCTGAAGGCCGCTGGTGTGAACCTTGGTAGCCCTTTGCTCAATATGAGGTCAGTAAAAAAGTTGAGCTGGTGTGCTCCCATCATTTGCTATCAATGCCCTCAGAGACAGGGGCACATGAAGGCATCATCATGGACGCCTAATGCCATCCTCACACTTTGCTTTGGCGCCTGGGTACACATTGCTTAAAAATTCTTAATCTCTAGACCTCATCATTGTATCCGCCACAGGAAAAAGGTTTCAACATCTCAGGCAAAGAAGACAAGAAGCGCCTACTTTTTCATCAATAGAATCTTGAAAACGGTCTTTCCTTTTAGTCTTGTCCCGCTTAGGGTTGCAGTGGCCATCGCCTTGATTACCTCTCATCGGACTTCTGCAACTCGCTGTATTTAAATATCAATAAATATACTCATAACAGACTTCAGTTTGCTCAGAATGGGGCTGCACGCTTGATCCTGGATGGCTCTAAACGTTCTTCGGTTAGGGAGAGCATTCGGTCTCTTCATTGGCTGCCGATCAGTAAGTGTGTGACATTTAAAGTTTTGTGTCTGGTTCACACTGCCCTGCACTTGCAGGGCCCGCTTGCCTTAAAATAACCATTCCAATGGTATATTCCGAACATACTGTCGAGATTGTCTTCTCTTAGGAAGGTGAATACTCCAAGGTTCCAGAAAGCCAGATGAGAAGGGTGTACCTTTTTAGAGGCTGCAGCTAGGTTGTGGAATGCGCTCCGTCCCAACATTGGTGGGATCACCTCCCACACAGTATTCCATAAGAAACTCAAAACGTGGCTCTTGTCCTTTCCATGATGACTGGTGGAGGCCTCCTGCGTGTTTTTTGCTTCTTTCATTATGGCTAGCGCTTTGACACCCTCCGGTATAAGGTGCTCTACGAATTCCAAATAGAAACACAACATCTCCAGTAGCTTCATGACGATCAATACACCCTGGAAAGTCACTGGCAAGTCTCCAAGGTAATGAATCTGGCTGCGCTTTGCTAATCCACAGTACAGTATGAACTCAGACGCACCACGTCACTAGACAGCGTAATCCTGCTCAAATGACAACAGCTGGCGAGGAGAGCTCGTTCACTCTTGCAGTGTGCAGACGTGCTCATGCGCAAGAAGGAACCGCCGTGTGTTCCTCCCCATCTGCATGCTTCTCTGCATCATCCCCAGCTGGCGCCATGCCATTTCAGCCAGAGGAGGAAGCACTGCTGTCACTGGAGCCCTGCTGTGGTCTATGGCCTGAACGCCTAAATTACTTCACCGCCATGAAGAAATAAGGTGCTGAAGTGAGTAAATCTCTATTGCTGCACTATGCTGCTAAAAGGATACACTGCATTTCTGAATCATTCTCAAAGGGGAATGCAAGTGGTGCCTTTGAAGCGCAAGGTTGCATTGAGACAGTCGTTGACATGGGTCCAGGTGTGACTGACTCCCTACCAGTCCTTTAGATAAATCAGCTTTTTACAAAAAGGTAAACTTTTATATAGGAACCCTGGCAATCTCACCCTTGATTTATGTGCCTGGACAGACCTAATCTGAGTGCGCCTAGACTGGGGTCCACCTCTCCCTACAGACCTCACTTGAGCGCACCTAGACTGGGGTCCACCTCTCCCTACAGACCTCATCTGAGTGCGCCTAGACTGGGGCCCACCTCTCCCTACAGATCTCACTTGAGCGCACCTAGACTGGGGTCCACCTCTCCCTACAGACCTCATCTGAGTGCGCCTAGACTGGGGCCCACCTCTCCCTACAGACCTCACTTGAGCGCACCTAGACTGGGGTCCACCTCTCCCTACAGACCTCACCTGAGTGCGCCTAGACTGGGGTCCACCTCTCCCTACAGACCTAATCTGAGTGCGCCTAGACTGGGGCCCACCTCTCCCTACAGACCTCACTTGAGCGCACCTAGACTGGGGCCCACCTCTCCCTACAGACCTCACTTGAGCGCACCTAGACTGGGGTCCACCTCTCCCTACAGACCTCATCTGAGTGCGCCTAGACTGGGGTCCACCTCTCCCTACAGACCTCATCTGAGTGCGCCTAGACTGGGGTCCACCTCTCCCTACAGACCTCATCTGAGTGCGCCTAGACTGGGGCCCACCTCTCCCTACAGACCTCACTTGAGCACACCTAGACTGGGGTCCACCTCTCCCTACAGACCTCACCTGAGTGCACCTAGACTGGGGCCCACCTGTCCAGACTTCACCTGAGCGCGCCTAGACTGGGGTCCACCTGCCCAGACTTCACCTGAGCGCGCCTAGACTGGGGTCCACCTGTCCAAACTTCACCTGAGCGCGCCAAGACGGGGGTCCACCTGTCCAAACTTCACCTGAGCGCGCCTAGACTGGGGTCCCCCTGTCCCTACAGACCTCACCTGAGCGCGCCAAGACTGGGGTCCACCCGTTTCTACAGACCTCACCTGAGGGCGCCTAGACTGGGGCCCCCCTGTCCCTACAGACCTCACCTGAGCACGCCTAGACTGGGGTCCAACTGTCCCTACAGAGCTCACCTGAGAGCGCCTAGACTGGGGTCCACCTGTCCAGACTTCACCTGAGTGCGCCTAGACTGGGTTCCACCTGATAAGACCTCACCTGAGCGCACCTAGACTGTGGTCCACCTGTCCCTACAGACCTGACCTGAGCGCGCCTGGACTGGGGTCCACCTGTCCAGACTTCACCTGAGCGCGCCTAGACTGGGGTCCACCTGTCCAAACTTCACCTGAGTGCGCCTAGACTGGGGTCCACTTGTCCAAACTTCACCTGAGTGCGCCTAGACTGGGGTCCACCTGTCCCTACAGACCTGACCTGAGCGCGCCTAGACTGGGGTCCACCTGTCCAAACTTCACCTGAGCGCGCCAAGACGGGGGTCCACCTGTCCAAACTTCACCTGAGCGCGCCTAGACTGGGGTCCCCCTGTCCCTACAGACCTCACCTGAGCACGCCTAGACTGGGGTCCACCTGTCCCTACAGAGCTCACCTGAGAGCGCCTAGACTGGGGTCCACCTGTCCAGACTTCACCTGAGTGCGCCTAGACTGGGGTCCACCTGATAAGACCTCACCTGAGCGCACCTAGACTGTGGTCCACCTGTCCCTACAGACCTGACCTGAGCGCGCCTAGACTGGGGTCCACCTGTCCAGACTTCACCTGAGCGCGCCTAGACTGGGGTCCACCTGTCCAAACTTCACCTGAGTGCGCCTAGACTGGGGTCCACTTGTCCAAACTTCACCTGAGTGCGCCTAGACTGGGGTCCACCTGTCCAGATTTCACCTGAGTGCGCCTAGACTGGGGTCCACCTGTCCAGACCTCACCTGAGTGCGCCTAGACTGGGGTCCACCTGTCCAGACTTCACCTGAGTGCGCCTAGACTGGTCTCCACCTGTCCAGACCTGACCTGAGCGCGCCTAGACTGGGGTCCACCTGTCCCTAGAGACCTCACCTGAGCGCGCCTAGACTGGAGTCCACCTGTCCAGACTTCACCTGCGTGCGCCTAGACTGGTCTCCACCTGTCCAGACCTGACCTGAGCGTGCCTAGACTGGGGTCCACCTGTCCCTACAGACCTGACCTGAGCGCGCCTAGACTGGGGTTCACCTGTCCAGATTTCACCTGAGTGCGCCTAGACTGGGGTCCACCTGTCCAGACCTCACCTGAGTGCGCCTAGACTGGGGTCCACCTGTCCAGACTTCACCTGAGTGCGCCTAGACTGGTCTCCACCTGTCCAGACCTGACCTGAGCGCGCCTAGACTGGGGTCCACCTGTCCCTAGAGACCTCACCTGAGCGCGCCTAGACTGGGGTCCACCTGTCCAGACTTCACCTGCGTGCGCCTAGACTGGTCTCCACCCGTCCAGACCTGACCTGAGCGCGCCTAGACTAGGGTCCACCTGTCCCTACAGACCTGACCTGAGCGCGCCTAGACTGGGGTCCACCTGTCCAGACTTCACCTGCGTGCGCCTAGACTGGGGTCCCCCTGTCCCTACAGGAAACTATTACTGTGCCGCTGTCCTCAGTTGTGGGCTCTGAGAACTTGGAGAGAGTTTGCAGGGAACATAAGAAAAACACCTGTACATCATGCAAAGGTTAGAGCATCCATTAAGAATAAAGATGGGAGAAGTACCCCTGTTTCGCCCTCACCTTTGAATTAATTAATGAATCTGATGCTCCTCTTGCCACTGACTGTTGCACCCGCCATAACCTATGCACTGCAAGACCGGCTCATCTATGCTGGAACTCCATGGCAATGATTAGAATAACAAAAGACCTAACGCTGGTAATCCGATGAGTACCCGCTTCGACCAGCTCCTTAATCCACGGGAGAAAGAAGCAGATGTTCAGAAAGACAGACCTTCCGGGAAGCCTTCAAGATAAAGCCGCCTCTGACAGCCAGGCTGCACATGCACTGCAGGTGGATATTTTAAGTCATTTAGGATGACATCGGTTTTTGTGGAATTGCAGCACAAACTATACAAGGGGCGCGCCCTATGCAAATGAGGGAATTCCTTTGACTCTGGGTACGCGCCACATTACAGCTGCCCTCAGGAGGCACACTGACAGTGCGCCATTTAAAAGGTGGCCCACTATCAATGCGAATCCTGACAGCAGCCCTCTGCAGGGGGTACAGGGTGCCACATGGACCCCCCCCCCCCCACATCCCCTTGCAGGCAGGTGCAGTCACTGACTGCACCCACCTGCACGGGGATCTCAAAACCTCTTTGAAAGTGCAGGCAGGTTCAAATAGAAGGAGAAGGAATAATGTTGTGGAGGGACAGGGTTGATTAGGGGATTAGAATGAGAGGATAGGAGGAAACTGCGCACTGAAGGAGACAATGTTTAATTGGTTATGTGATTAAATCAAATTGCTAAGAAGGTCTGCATGGATAATACTAACTAGCCTCAATGAAATTCAGCGTAAGGTAATTTCAGACTTTAATCTGTAATGTGTATTACAAGGGATACATTTCCAAAGGTATTACAATCGCCACGCAAGACGCCAACAAACGTAATGAGACTACAGGCTTTTGGGGTGTGTGAGGGTCTGTAAACTGACGGAGATTTCTAACAAGTATCTGCGCATTAACTCCAGGTCGCTCTTCCTTACACCGGTCCTTACTTATGAGAAGCAACACAGTTGCATGGCTTCAGACTCACCTGCTCCAAAAAAAGCAAAACAAACAGTCAATAAACAATGCAAACACCTCGTGTGAATTTACTGACTACAGATCAAAGGAATTTGCAAATCACTGCACTAAGGACTGAGGCACTCTTCCATCAAGTCTGGATAGCCATCCCTCCCTTCAAGCTGGGGTCAGAGATCCTGAGCTAAAGACTAAAATTCTGGAATCATGAATTGAATCCATACACTGATGGATTGTGGTAGTGGATGCTTTCTTTCCATGACCTGGTCACGCGAGGTGAATGACTAATGTTGTGTGGATACTTACACAATGCCGAAAGAGAGGAAAGGAAGATCGATAGAATCTGGCATGCCCCTATGCCGTAGTTCCGCTTACTTAATCTTCAAACCATAACAGCCAAATTCTAAATGGGAATTTCCCAGTGAGTGTTCCCTTGCACTGGAGGTGCAAGGGATCTCAATCTCTAAAGAGGACTGGCTGCAATCTGAGAAAGAAGAAATGCCATAACTGTTTTGTCAACACTACTATGGCCATTTTATTTTATCTTATCTGCCTTAACAAAGTAGGATTCGGACGGACGGGTGGAAGGCATACAACCCAGCAACCAGCCACTGACTAAGCAAGCATCTACACCTTATGTTCGAGAACCCACATCCAAACTTGAGGCCATAGTGCACTGTGTGGGGATGCAAATAAGTCCTGTAGAAGCATCCCGTATACACTGCACAGTCCAAATATCGCTTTCAGACAGGATTGTTCTGCAAATGCTGGAAAGTCTCAGTCTGCCGCCCTTCCGATGTCCTCTGCAGAAAATAAACATAAGTGTTCAGCGTATACTCGGCCAAGGTCCTCAGAGAAAACTCCTGTAACCCCAAGTGCTTCAATATTGTTCCTCCTTACCAGAGAACATGTACTTGTCTCTCCATGATGAACATCAAGAACCTGACACACCTCCCTTGGGTCGTTGTTTTTTTTACCTTGTAATACAGAGCTTATAAAACATATATTATTTTCCTCAACCAATTGTGCATGGTTTAGCAAAAGAAAATTACGCACATAACCTACGAATCCTTAAAATAGGAATCAGTAAAACTAGAACAGAAATAAAAAAAGAAACCATTTAAGGGAGGACATTGATACAGACATTTCAATATTAAAAGTGGTATAATGTTATTTATTGCAACAATACACAGCTTTCTATTATGTTGTGATAGTCATATACTGCAAGAGGGCAAGTTAACATAATACATTTTGTAGTGCAATTATGGTTTATCAAATGTACACCTATGGTGATTTAAGCAAAAAAGAGTAGAGCAGTGTTGGCCCCAGATCAGCCGCACTGAAGTTAGTGTCTAATGAGTTTATTGATAGTGCTCAACCCCTTGTGGTTTCACCGCCCGGACACCACAACACATATGCCGGACATTTTGAGAAAAGAGGGAGCACTTGAAGTATTCGTTCTACAATCTAAATCTCAAAGTACAGATTAGTTCACCAAATAATCACATAAATTCTTCTTCTTTCAACCCATATAAGAGGAGGTAGCCAAACGATTTCCCAGTAATAACATCTTTATTAGTATTTCATCAATATTCGGTAATTCAGCCCAGCCAACGCGTTTCATCCTGTAAAGGACTTCATCAGGGTTAGAGTCATTGTATATATTATTTCTTTGTAATCTGAAAGAATATAATATTCCACGCTGCTATCCGGCAACAGAGTGCACACACAAAATGCTACACCTCTTTGGTGATCCCACTTGGGAGAGAATACTTGATAAATGTCCTAATTATACGGGTTACAAGCAGCTTCTGAAGTTTATTTCATGTCCATATGTCTCTTAAGGGAATAACATTATCCGTGGAATATTATTTTTTGGGCTCCCTCCTCTTACATGGATTGAAAGAAGAAGAATGTGTGTGATTATTTTGTGAACTAATCTGTACTTTGAGATTTAGATTGTATAAAAAATACTTCAAGTACTCTCTCATAATCAAAATTACCTATTGTGGTGTGTAGTCCAGTTTTGGTACAAGGGCTGCTATTGTAATAAGCTTTAATCACATGGATACTTCTTTTAGCTCCTTCCCAGTTTAAGGACATTTTCTAAGAGAAGGACAAAGCACCTATCTAGCCCCGCACTGTAGCTTCCCATCCTACTCTACTGGACACTGTGGGGAGGATTACTTTATGGTGGTGGGTCAAAAGGGTACTCCATTTAGTAGGCTGGATTGAGTCACCCACAGACATTTCAGAAGTACCTTTGATACTGGGGTCAAGTCCTTGAAGCACACTAGTGATGGGGACCAGTGACAGTTGAGATGGACACAGAGATAACCTGGAAAGTAGGAACACAAACACTCATGCACACTTGTATCTGGAACCTAGACAGTGTTTATTCCCTTGCCTCGTGGTTTTCCTAATACATTTTTGTCAGATGCTTTGGGGCCGTATTTACCCAATAATAGCCACGAAAAATGTAATATCTTGCAGAAGATCATGGTGAAATTTCTTCCAACTGAAGAGGATCCATGATTCTGGAGAGTTCCATGTTCTCAGCCATTTTTTCCACCTTCACCAGCCATGGGTGTCTGCTTGAAGGAAGATTGTCAAATTCTGGCAGTGCAAATACGCTACCACTGGAGTCAGGACTTAGTGAAAGACTCTTGGTGCAGTTTTCAGCCTGAACATGCAGAACTGAGAACAGGCTGTGCCTTTTGAGAACTGAAAACCAGAAGAATTTGATTGTAGTGCCTGATAGAGATGCATCTAATCTCCAGTCCCTTAAGTGGACGTGTCACTTGGTGGCTATGCATGGCCATGTAGCCAATTATGCTGATGCACGAATTGCGTGGAAGGATAAGTCTGAAATCAGTTGTGCCTGCTTCTTCATATGTGTAAGTAGTCCAGAACACTACAAACCTTGCTCAATGGCTTGAACCAGGTCATTAAAGTCTGAAAATAAATGTCTGAGAAGCATATGCTACAAACTTGTTGGTTCAAAAGGCCTGACACCATCCAACATAAGATTTACTTTATGTTGAGTTTTCCTTTCTGACTACCTTTATGGATAGAGACCTGGGGGTGCAACAGGCATGCACACAAGTTGTATGCTACCCTCAGCACTTTGGCATAACAGAAGTGGGGAGAGAGACACTTGCACACCCCATTTGTAATAAGGATCGTGACAGTGCAAAATATGCACCAGTGCGGATCGTGCCAGTGTAAAATATGCACCTGGGCGATCACGAGGGGTTGTTTCCTCATTTGCATGGGGAAATGGTCCTCCATGCAAATAAGAAAACCCTTTGCCATTGTGCGCGTGCCATATTTCAACAGGGGCAAAGAAGTTGTCAGGAGGCACATTAAGAGTGCACTGCATATGAGGTGGTGCACTCAATGCACATCCAGAAGCGCCCTTTGTGAGGGGGACACAGCAGTCCCAGGGATCCTCAAGGTTCCACCCACCAGCCTGACGGGATTCCTCGCACCCTTTTTAGAGTAAGGTTGTGTCTGCCACCTGGAGTGAAATGCAGACTGGAGATTTCAAACATCCAGTCGATCTACCTTTCACTAATGTCCTGCTCCTAGCACAGACCGAGTTTGCACCTCCACTGAGAACAGTGCATTTTTTGTAATTGGGCACACTGTCCCAGTTTCCACCAAGTTAAGTCTGCGCCACCAGACTCAGTGCACCAGATATGTAATCCAGACCCTGGTCTAGTAATAATAGGTCCCCATAAAAGAGTCTGCTAGTGATACTGGCCAGCAGAATCTGTCTATAGTGCATCCTCAGTGGGTAACATCCCTGTCTCTGCTAAATCGTAGATTCAGATCCCGGTAGGGAAATCATTTGTTGCCCTTTGCACTCATGCAAAATCACCTACTTCATTTTCCGCTGAATTTGGCAACCCTAGTATCCGTGGGATTTGGATACTGTTTCATCACAGATCTGTTGGATGGTCCAGGTTCCTCGCCAGCCTGGTACTACATGCTCAAAAAATATGGTCCAGCACATTCTTTAATGCCTCTGTCAAGACATCTTCATCCTGGCAGACCACTCTTTCTGGCATGATTTTACAAGTCAAGAGCAATCTTGCTGCTTTGGTCTTTGGGAACCCGTCCACTTTCCATGGCCTCCTTTATTCATTATCTCTTACCCTCTTTTCTTAGCAGGTCGGAGAGTAATTGCTTCTCTTTTAGTGGATGCCTTTGTCCCCTTTCAAATGGTAAGGAGGAAAATGACACAACTCAGACTTTAAGGACTACTATGTTTCTCTGTTTCTAGCGGTGTGACTGTGATTATGTCTCTCCTTTCCCATAAGGCTGTATACTGCTCTACATGTGTCTTCGAGTATGTTCTCGCAGCTCCGTGCCAACAGGGGTGCAGAAACTCCTCGCATTTCAATTAAAAGTGTCTCACGCAGCATTTGTCAGCCATACCTTCTGTCAACATCCTGGTGAGCCACTGGCCACACCTCTGACTCAACCCACCAGATTACTTGTACTAGCCTCCTGAACCAAGTTCAAAAGATGACAACATCCCAACTCACTGCTCTTGCCCCGCCCGGTTGATGGGCAGAGGTCAGGATGACTTCAAGGCACTAATCCAGCAGGTTTCCTAGCACAGAAGAAGAACACCATCTCAAGAAAACAAGTTAAACCATGTTAGGATATCCGAGATAAGCTAAGCCTTGCTCCCAGAGAGGGCAGGGTGAAGCTTTAAAAAATATACAGTGTGTGGACATCCTGTCTGAAAGCGAGACTTCTTTCTTAAGTAACGCATGAGTAACTTGAACGTGGAGGTAATTGAAATTTGCTGACATGGCAACTCCTCTAGGAGGCTAGTTGCCTTTGTTAGATGGGTAGGGTCGGAGTTGCACACAATGAGTTCACCGTATACCTTTTTTCACCCTAACCGCACTGGCAGCAAGTTTCCCAAGGAGCCATTCTATGTCTTCCAACACAAGAACATTGACACTTCTTTAAAGGTATGGTCTGGTATTGCTGTGAGTGTGGAGGGGGACAATCTCCTGTGTTTTGAACTCAAGCACCCTCCCCCCCCAAAAAAAGTTAAAATAGTTTACGTGCAATATGAATTCGAAATACAACACAGGAGGGAAGTTTATATAACAATAAGCACATTAAATCTTCCCCTCACAGGTCAAAAGAGAACTCAAAGGCCTTGTAGAAAACGGCTTTACACAGTGACACACCAAGGTCATAGTCAAATGAAAGGTTCATGTCACAGCCATTCACCCAATCAGACGCAGTCAAAAGAAACCGAGCTCCGGATTTAATCTTAATCGGCTGTGAGGATGGAATAAATATTCAGCCAGATGATTGTAGAAACAGTTTGGGGGAAGGGCTGCTTTGAGGCAGAAAGGAGGCCAACATTGAAACGGGGCGACTGCAGGGCATGGCTAGTCACCCATGCAGCACACTGAAACACGAATCAGGGAGGTTAAATCCACACCAATGGACGCGGAGAAGAAGAAAAGGGGATTAGCCGTTACTTTCACAAACTGGCTTCAGTCCATGTACAACATCGCAGGAGACACTTGGCAGAAAAGTCCCATTTCCAAGGGAGGGCGGCCTCGGCAAGCCACATCCAGAAAGCAAAGACAGGAATCTGTCCATATACGCATACAATCATGAGTCTGTGGTTATTTATTGCCTTAAACATCCCGTCTCTCCACCCCATTCCCCACCCTCCCAGTTTTTTATCCACAGAAATTAGATACACACACTGACAGCTGTACAATGGGCCTGAAAGACCTTGTACGTTAATACAATAGAACGTTGTACGATATGCTTCAAGGAGGTCATGTTTTGGTCTGTGACAAAAGAGTCCTTGGGATAGTGATGTGGTGAGGCGGGCCTGTGGGTGAAGCGATGACTAGGCTGTGTGATCAAAACACAGTCACCTCCATACAAGGCGGATTCTGATGAGCTAGCTTGCAAAGCACACATCATATGAGATGTCCAACCGAGGTCACTGGAGGATTCTTGGCCAGGCTGATCGAGAAGGCCCAGCAGGAGTACAGACTTTAACATGTGAACAACTTAGTTCTTGTTGTTCAGCCTGGTCTTAGCCACAGACGGCCAATTGCTCTTTGCCATATGTACACTTCATATGCCATTTTACTCTTCATATTCCATTTTACTCATATATATTCCTTTTAGGAAAAAAGATCCAAATAACATAACATGTGTATTTGTAAAGTGCACGTTCACCCAGAAGAGTATCTTGGCACTGAATAACAGGAGTTTCTTGTTACTCAACCCAATGGTACTCATTTTATCGACGTCAGAAGGATGAAAGGCTGAATGGACCCACCAGGAGTCGAACCTGTGACCATGAGGTCAAACACGGCCCCTACAGTGGTCGCATTACCAACTGCCGAGTTAGTGGCGGGTGGTTGTCTGGGAGAACCGAGTGGATGAACAACTGTAGGAAATAAACAGCCACTGAGGGCACAGATTCAACATCTATAAGGAAGCACTGGTAAACCAATCACAGCAGTCACCTGTTATTTCGGGAAATTCTAGGCCTCTTCAACTGCTAACAAAGATTCAACCTGAAACTTATGTGCAAAAAAATGGTAAAATGACCCCCTATTAATGGGGAAGGAAGCATTTTTGAGGAGTATAATTTAATAAACATGTACAAGTGCTATGTGGAATAAATTTGACACCAACACCGGAAAGGAACAATTCGTATATATGTGTTGTAACCTAGTTCTGGTTTCCCCCCGGGACCCTATGACAAGTGGTGTGTGCCAGCTCTCCTGCGCGAGAGCATCCCTTGCCCCCCACCCCTCCCATTGGTTCTCCAACATTCCATCCTGTCCAGGTTCCGTTCCCCTGCCACCCACTGCCATTATTATTCTGACTAACTGACCTTCGCACCGCCTTAAGGTGTGGGGCTGATTTAATAAACTTCTACTTCATACTTCACCTTGACCCTGACTTTCATTTCAACAGTGGCGACGAGGACCTCAGCCCCTCACCACGAACCCACTGCCTTCCAATTTGAATGCGGAAGCAACCTCTTCTAAAGGCACGGTGCAACAGGTCAAGAGCTAAGGAAAGCTCCGTAATTCCGGCTAGTCGACTTTTGAGCGGGTCGAGTGTGAAATAGCCTTCGACTTGTGAGTAAGTCGAATGTGAAAGGAGCGAGGAACAGCTCTGTGATTTCGGCAAGCCGGCTTTTGAGCAAGTCGAGCGTGAAAGAAGCAAGGAACAGCTCTGTGATTTCGGCAAGCCGGCTTTTGAGCAAGTCGAGCGTGAAAGGAGCCATCGACTTTTGAGTGGGTCGAATGTGAATTCATCCATGGACTCATAGCAGATTTATGCTACTAGTGAGTGGTGAGCCGTGAAGTACAGTAAGGAAACTGAGCAGCCTCCATCAATCTCGGCAAGTGTAATTGAATAGTGACAGCGGTGAATGAACCGTGGATTTTCTAAAAAGTAAATGTAACCGGCGATTACTAATGAAACTCTGGGCGCTTTTGTGGAGCTAGTAAAGCAAAGACCCGAAGCGGATGATCACTGGATCCTGAACAAGTCTTAGAGGTGAGCCTGGGCAGCCGGGTTGTGGTGATTTAAGCTGCGCGTTAGCGTGTGTAGTGAGATCTTCTTCGCATACAGCGCAAACCCAAGCCAAACGAGACAACGCTGTGTGAAAGACAGAGAATTGCCAGTTGATAAGCGTTGAAAGGAGTTAGTGTGCTAAGTTCTCCACAAGACTGAAAATCAGTGCAGCGCTTGTCTAATGGACAGCGTCTTACGTTAAAGTAAAGTGCGTTTCGGTGAAAGGGAGGTGCGGCGCAAATCCGTAAGTTGTAACTGTCCGAATGAAAAAAGGGTGATACCTTGTGAAGCCTTCCCGCTTATGAATTAAAATGGACATTCTGTGGTGGAATAATGATGAAGACACCACTCACTGAGGCCGGAGGTGTGTGCCGATCCTCTGCGGTGTGAGAACCTGCCGGTGTCAACTTCTGGTGCCGAGGTTTGAGTGCCTCGAGTTGTGGATGCCTAAGTGGGACCACAGCCATCGATGAAATTTTCCCTGTCGGCCGAACCTTCGCTTCATGCGCATATTCCCTGAGGCAAATTCCAGTCAGCTGTTTTCGCGCTTCTTCCTCAAGCCAATCTGCGCATGCTCAACTGCGTGTGACGTCACTGGAACGCAGCGCTGGAGGCCATTTCGAGCAATAAGTAAACAAGGGCGTCCCACTCACGCCTCCCATGAGTCAGTGTTCAATCCTGTCAATGTTGTGATTGCGAACTGTGCACTAATTAAATACAAAAAGCTACTAATACTACAAGCATAACGTGAAAGTTCTAGATGGGTAACACCAACTGAAATAACACACGTCTCTGCTGCAATTACACGGATCGTGTTGCTCCCCTTCCTAGACTTAACCTCCCCCAATGTGAATAGAGGGTAAATCGCGAAAGGTAATCTACTCCACCTGGTGACACTTCATGAACTCGTTGGTCATCAAGATGATCGTGTGCATAAGCATTTAAAGGATCCCAATGCATAGAGTTCTCCACAGCGTCAAAGATTAGTGCCTCTCACAACTGTTTAGCCGTGTCCTAAGTGATTTGAAGTGCGACGGTGTAAACCCATGATTGTTTAATAGTTCAGCAGCACATTGTGAAGAGACCTTTCTGCACCAGTATGCGTCAGCCCCTTCTGGCCTTCCTGTACAAGTCTGACTGAAGAAAATCCTGTCAGGGGATCTTCGCGCCATAAACGCCCCTCCTGTGTACCCGTCTGCGCATGCGCCAAGGCGTGCCACGTCACTGGAACGCAGTGTAAGGCGCCATACGGTGTGAAACTTTCCGTGATAAAACACACAAAAGAGAAATAATACAAGTCTAATAGGTTTGCAACTGCAACATGGATAAAAACCTAATGTGCATTTTACCCCCACCAGGAAAAGAAACCAAGAAGGAAGCGAACAGTAATGTTTTTAAGGAGGTGATGGATGACTTAAGTGAACATTTCAAACAAAAACTATTGGCCAACACACAAAATGTCACAATGCACCGAGAAAATGGTGTTTGCAAAAATGAATGTAACATGAGTGGAACCAAACCTGAGAGTACCATAGACATAAATGGAGTTGGGATTGACGTTATCGCTGATTCAGGTTCGATCTGCACATTGATAAACATGAATATATGGAAAAGTAAATTGTCTGTGACACAAGGCAATGAATTGATGGAAACTGAAATGTCCCCGATAACATACACAGGAGAAAACATCAACCTAACAGGGGGTAGTGTAACGAAATTGAGCTATATGAAGAGAAGCACATGGAGTACGATTTATGTTTCAGAAGAAGGACCCTCGGTACTGGGGTGGGAAGAACAGAAGAAATGTAACAAAATGATAGATTCCAACCGTATTGAACCTTTGAATAGGCTGGCACAAATCAACAACAATCTCAGTTCAAGCTCCATGACGTTAAGTGAGGAGAAGCCATCTTCCATGACCAAAAGGGGATGGACAAAGGCTGCATGGAGTAAGATAAGGAAAAATGAAGCAGTCACTGACAAATTCAAAACTAAACATAATGCATTCACGAGTTATGAGGTAAAGGACAATATAAGTGAAGAAGTCCTGGTAGATAAAAGCGAACTGACCCATGGAGGAAGGTGTATGGTATCTCTGTCCACGGTACCAGTGGAGTACAATTGTAAATCTACCCGCCACCAAGATGTGGAAGTGTCGCACTCTACAGCAAGAATCAAGTCAACACCCGTCACAAGAAGGAATGACGCTGACGACCGTCACCTAGAAGAAAATGATGGTCAGTGTCTGGTAGAGTCGAAATGCAACATGCAAGGAGAGTATTATGACTGGTTATATGATGTAGAGCCAGAGAATGGAAGTAAAAACGCACACAAACACGTACTAGATCCTCACCCCAAAGCACAGATAAGGATTAACAAGAGGCTTGTGGAACGCTGGGGTGAATGTAAATTTAGAGACACAGATGACACAACCACATCCTTTAGGGGAACTCACGTGATGAAATTAGAGGAAGAACAGGTCCTTGCGGATGCAAGTATCGAAGGCATGAGAGTTGCTGGAAAAGAAAATACAAGTGACACTGGTACAGAGTACTACAAGAGATGTGATGTCAGAACCATCCCTGAGAGTGACAACGTGAGGGATACCCGTGGTATGAGTAGGTGTAAGCGCAGACGCGGCACATTATGGTCCTGGAAATATCCCAAGAAAAAGGATTCCAAAGCCGTGGTCCCTCACCAGGGTGGAGAAGTCAGTTCTAGTAACAGCAGACAGGAGCACTATACTATAAGGGAGTGCCATGGTGGAGAGAACGATGTGGAATCAGAAAAAGGGAACAAGAGGGCACTCAGACCAGTACCATGCCCACACCTTGTGGTAAACATAAGTACGGACTAGATGCATACAGGTCCTGCGGGCCAGCATAATACCTGTGGATAACAAGACCCAGCGAGCCCTTACGGAAGCTCACCATCCACGTTAGGAATGTGACTGTACTGTGTGAGGCCCTGCCACGATGAATGATGCAAAGTCTGATGATGTGGAATGGGTCACACCAAACACCAACATTGTTTCCACCCTGAAGGTTCCATGCTATGATATGTGAGTTGAGGACGACAACCAAGCTGGACACTGTCCCACACCCATAAACACAGCTCACGCCATCTCCCACCTGCCACTGACTCAGCTGACTGTCAACCACTCAGACCAGTCCCTGGGGGCCATCCCACGCACTCCGTTCACCAAACGGAGCTGTACGGCAACTCCCACTCTGTCTCTGAAGCCAGCTTGGCGGTCACTGCTTCAGCGTTGGGTGGGCAGAATCCACACGGAATCCCAGACTGACACACAGTGCGTTCCTCATCTCCCGTGGCAAATAGAACGTCAGGGAGAGTCTTCCTGATCCCTAATGTTTTAAAACTGTTTTGTGACCAATGTTTACCAGTTCACTCACCCCTAAAGTTCTTCCTGCCACACGTTGGACATACCTGTCAAAACCCTCAAGAGAGGAAGATGTGTTGTAACCTAGTTCTGGTTTCCCCCCGGGACCCTATGACAAGTGGTGTGTGCCAGCTCTCCTGCGCGAGAGCATCCCTTGCCCCCCACCCCTCCCATTGGTTCTCCAACATTCCATCCTGTCCAGGTTCCGTTCCCCTGCCACCCACTGCCATTATTATTCTGACTAACTGACCTTCGCACCGCCTTAAGGTGTGGGGCTGATTTAATAAACTTCTACTTCATACTTCACCTTGACCCTGACTTTCATTTCAACAATATGGAAAATCCCAACTTAGAATACAAGGGTAAATGCAGAGACTTAAAATGGGCAGCTTTGGAGGCCTTGGCCGTCTTCACTTGCAACCAAATCCCCTATTTCAGGCTTATCTTGGTACATAAGTGGGCTTTCATTAGCTATTTCATAAGAATATATGCCCGAGGCCGTTTTATGAAGCGTCCTCTGCCTGTCCTTCATCCTTGCGTAAAGACAGACAGCGCGCAGACGCGCCTCCATATAATTCTATCCCCAGACCCTCCCTCCCCTCTCCCTTTCCTAAAGATAGGAGGGTCCAGGCCTGTCGAGCAGAGGTCAGCAGGGACAGGGGTGCTCGAAAACATCACCGGAGCCATCATACAGCAGCGAGGGCCTGCTCTTTGTTACTAATACGGTTCGAATGAGAGCACTAAACTCAGCCTGCTGCTACCATGGGCGCTACACATCCCCCGGGAGGTCATATTTTTTTTCCCTCTGGGGCAGGTCACCCAATAAATATTGAAGAGGAGGCTGCCTTCGAAGACATCCTTTCTTCAATTCGTCACTGTGGGTCGCACAGCCTGTCATTGCCACAGGGGAACATAAAAGGATCGGATCATATTTTCGACGAGGGTGTAGGGTGGGGGGAGGGGGTACAAATCAATATTTGCATTATGGAAATCGCGGGCTCGAGTGGGAGGGCACCTGCAAAGCAGAATGCAAACATAGATGAATATTATCTGCAGCCATTTTACCTCCCCCTTCCCTTTTGCATTGGCCCACTTTCATGCAACCTCCTTTATTTTAATCCAATGGATGTACGGAATTATTACAGGGTTCTCAGTGCAGTGGATACATCTAATGTACTGCTACGTACCCATATTGTTTACCGATGCTTTTTTGTTACAATAACGACTGTTCCTGCAGCTCCATTCAATGCTTTTATTGACCCCCCCCAAATAAAGGATACCCCAGTTTTAACGATACCACCTATCTAGTTTTTAGATTCTTGATAAAATCGTGAAGAAATATGACGATTTTGCGTCAACATTTGCATTATCGTTTCTAATAATACGTAGAAACAAATGAGATTAACTGTAACATCTGGTTATCATTAATCCAGGACATGTAAAAGGCCTACTCTCGAAAACAAGCATAATACATTGATCAGGAACATTGGCACCCTGTTTTAAATATATAATCTTATTAAAGTATTACTATGATTGATATACTAACCTAAAATAACCAGGAATACGCGTGTAATAGAAATAGTTCTGTGAGCAAATATATAGGAGTTTGAACAAAACATTTATTAACGTTCCTGAAGAAAGTAGACAGCAATACTATCTATATACAACATTTTCAGAGTAAAATTCAATTTATACCAAGAGTAATATCGATAAAAAAATTATAATCAAATGCAAACCTGATAAAAAAGGCCTACAGAATTCGAATAAAATAAGCATATGAAAGTCTAACCTGACAGAAATCTGACAATACGTATATCCCCTAATATATTAGACCTATATAAATATATAAGAGCAAATAAACAAGTACTGCCGTTGCCCTTTCTTACCTGCCCCTGGGTAATAAGTTATCATGTAAACAGAAGGCCCCCCGGTCCTTGCAGCAGAGCTTTAGGCAGGTCTTGGCTGAGGTAGTTGGCAGGTGTTGGGGTGCTTCGCCGGGATGCAGGGGTGCCTAGATCTTGGCTTCAAGGAGCTGGCTCTGCTGTTCTTTGTTTATTGCGGCTTCACCCCGTTCTGTTCTCGGCTCAGAAATTAGAACCGCTTCAAAAACAGCTGATTGTGACGTGACAGCTACCAGATCCCTCCCTTTGCGGAGTCGCAATAATCACTTGCCCAATAGGAAAGGGACACCGTTGCAGATGGCTCCGCCCCTTTCAGCTTTGGACAGCCCCCGGCCTAAGGGGTATAGTATTATGAGGGACGCACAGGATTAGGCGGAGCGTGCGAGGAATGGCGAGAAACAGTAAAAGGACGACTGAAAAGCAAACTTTCCTTGAAAAATGCTGAAACCTGATATGGCCTTGGTGTTTACATACTGTAATATCCGTGCCGCCATATTGGATTTGAAAATAAACCGTCCCGTTTGAAAATACATTTGCAACTCCCGTTCTGTCCTATATTCGTACAAATACAAAATATTGAAGATTGATGACAGACGTATTGGTATTATTGACATCATGTTTAGGTGCTACGCTTTACTAGCTCCTGAAGTCATGTTTGATCTGAATGAGCCAGGGTCCGCCCACTTTGCATTTTCTTTTGAAAGGCAATGTTTAGGATGTCTGCATACGTGCCAACACTCCTAACGAACGCTCTAATTTCTAAATCTGAATCGGCTTTATTTTTATATTTCTCCCGTCCAGAAATACCTCCAATTAAATAAGAATCATACCGTTCCCATCGGTTTGGTTTTATACTGCCATGGGCAGTAGTAGTAGTATATCTTTATTCGATTTTCATAATAAAAGCACACTGTTAACAAACATTTCGGCAATACAATTTCAGACAGAAAGTGGATGGTGTGTGTATGTGTGTGTGTGGGGGCGGGGGGTAAACATGTTCCACAGTGATAATCCGATTGGCATATTAGGTTATGATTGGCACCTATTCTTTGTCGCTCAATCATAAAACCATATTACAAGCTCCATTATCTGTTTCTTGAAATGTAGTGATAGAGCGCGCGGGGTCACCCGACCAATAATTTCGCCACTTCCGGCCCATATATTTCAAATCACCATATACATTGATCAGATGACCTCACGCTCTGCTATCAGATATGTGTGAGTTCCTTTCGTTATTCCTCAGAGTACCCGACTTACCATCCACCGACACGGGTACCTATGACCACAATGGATCAGAGAGCTAGCTGTAAAAGGAAAGGCAGCAAAATACAAACCCAACCAATATCATTCAATACTTTTGTAAAATGACCATGGACAACTGGAAGTTTTAAAGTCTTTATCTAATTTAGTAAAATTCTGAAAACATCAAATTCACAGTAAGTAAGCAATCGATAATCAGAATAACATAAAGTACGTAGCTAAATAGCAAATAAGTCAGAGCAACCATTTATAATCTAAGGGAATCAGGACACATTTCAAATGAAGAATCAGGAATTTAGAACGTTTAAGATGAATCACTAGGGATGGGACAGGCTTCGATTAGGACTAGTATTCTAGAATTATCTCAGAACAATGAGACAGGAGTTCGGGACATTTATACAACTAGGAGGGTCTATGGAGAGAGACACGCTATGCTTTAAGGCAAAAGTTCTTTAGACAATTTAAGTAAGGAGGTCCTAGACCATATCAGGAAATGACAAACTGCAATGCAAAATATGATTTCTAACAGGTAGGGTAACATAGGAACACGTTATGAATATATGCAATTGACTTTATGATTCAATGGTTGCGGCAAAAGCATGGAAAATTAACATGTGCAAAGGTATGTGTTTATTAAAGCAAAAGACAGAAAAAATAGAAAGGTGCAAGATTTCAAGAGATTCGGAGTGATATTTACCTAGACTGGTGTGGAAACCAAACCCTGGCCACGGGTCAGTTAAGAACAGGAAACCCTCAAGGAAGGATACCCCTCAATGGACAGCAGGTGCAGAATGGACACCCAGGACAGGACAGGAAACCAGATTAGGATCAGGACAGGACCCTCAAGACAGGAACCCCTCAGGACAGGACCGCTCAGGACAGGACCGCTCAGGACAGGACCGCACCCGCAGTTTGGAAGCAACGCCTGCGCTCCACCCTCTCTGCAGCTATCGATCACGACCCCGATTGGGTCAGCGAACTCCCAGCAAAGTGCTCCGCCAGCACTTTAAGGTTTAGTAAAACCTTAGTCTATGGTCAATTTCGGACAGAGTACTCCGCAGTGCTCTGTATCTTCAGTCACCTATTGAGTGCGTTGGGTCAGTGACAGGTCAGCTAAACCAGACAAGTCGGACAAATTCCCTAGGTGAACCCAGGGTAGTTATACTGTTTTGGGACGGTGTACCACCCCCCAATGTTGCAAAGTGTCAGAATCCCTCAATTTGGATTGGTCCTAAGGTAGGCTTTGGGTAACACACCAATCAGAATAGACTATTTAGAGGCCTAATTTACATCTCTGGGTACCGCCTAGCGAGATTGGGGTTCCCATGAGAAACTGCATGGCAAACAGTAGCGCAACACACATTGTATCATATAAGGAGCAACTTTCTCCGTTCTCGTAGAGCAGAGGTGGCTTTCCCATGGGCATCTTGACGGTGGCTGCCAGCTGGCTGAGTTCCACGGTCCAATGTTGCCACCTTTCAGGGCACCACGAGTCTGCGCAGAAGGGACCTTCAATATGGCTCCCAACCGGTTCGGACCCCCATTTCCCGCAGTACATGAAAAGTAAGCGAGAACAAATTAAAACATAGAAATAAACGTACGTAAACACATCATTGGGTTTGTACTTTCAACTTATCATTATAAAAATATACTATGCAATTGAAATGTTAGCAACACATACAGGTTCACAAGAGCATTACCACGTTATTCACGCAAGCTGTGTATTACGCATGCGCACCCTTTCCCTCCAAACTTATAACTACGTCAGGACACGTGAGTGTGACTGACGCATGCGCAGAAGCCATTTACTAAGCGGCGGCCATTTTAGAGACATCGATTAATCGTATTAGAAAACACATAGACAAGCTTCATCTACCTCGTTCAAATATAAAAATAAAGATTAGTAAGACGTACAAATTATTAATCGATTACACACGGGCGAGGTTCATGACTTGAGCAAGTCGCAATGCGAAGCTTGCTCTATCAATCCCCTCTTTGATGACATTTACTATCATCACAAAAATATAATGGAACCAGATGCCAACTTCTTCACACCTTATACAACTCTATCTCTTCCAGCAAGCGATTCAGCTTTTCCTTT
This sequence comes from Lissotriton helveticus, assembly GCF_964261635.1. Classification (NCBI taxonomy): domain Eukaryota; kingdom Metazoa; phylum Chordata; class Amphibia; order Caudata; family Salamandridae; genus Lissotriton; species Lissotriton helveticus. The sequence continues at coordinate 353,468,400 of NC_136068.1, forward strand.
TCATTTTTGGTAGGGTGAGAATTCTTCACCCTTTTGTATATCTGATTATTCATTTCCTCTAATTCAAGCTCATCCACACTTCGTTTCACTCCTCTGGCATTCACTTGATGCTTTCTGGTGTGCTTACGACATTTGCAACAGACAAATATGAAAAATAGGATAAGACCTATAATTCCAATTGGCATCAGTACCTTGAACAATAAGCTTTTGCCTAAACTAGCAAGCCAATGACCTACATTTGAGAGACCATCTACCAGTCTCTTCCAGGCACTGTCAACCTCGAGTGGTTTGAGTTCTCTTTCCAAATTAGTAATATTTTTCACGTATCTTTTGAGCTGTACACTTTTGTCCGGGATATAAGTGCAACAATGTTGCGCCTTCAACATCCGGCAGACTCCGCCCTCTTTTGCTAATAAGGTGTCAAGAGCAAGTCTGTTCTGCAAAACCATTGATCTGATCGCAACCATTTCGGTATTGACCAGCAGAAATCCATGAGCTGTCTCAGTAGACAACACATCCACTATGGTGGACAATTTGCAAATTCTGTGAGTGTTCAGAACCACTCCCACTCCAGGTATCAGTGCACTGAAAATACTACCCATTATTTCACCTACGCTTTCTCTTTTACTACGCACTAAGCCATTAGTATTTTCACTGCTTCCAGCAACTTTGTTCACATGGTATATTTTCGGGAAGACAATGCCAAAGTAGCAGCTTCCATACCAGTGATCCGGCAATTTGAAATAAGCCTTGTCCCCACAAATATAATAAATTCCAGGAAACACAGGCTCTGACCCATTTTTGAAACCCCATCCTCCAATTACCTTGTAATTATGTTCACATTCACTGGAACCAATGAAAATGTTATTATAATAGCTAGTCTTCTTGCGGTGAAGACATAGCTTGCCTTTCTTTTCAAAATCCAGCAACAGAGCAGGACCCGCCCCACCATTTGAGGTGCCTTCCATGTTCTCAGCCCATTTTGGCGTTTTCTGTCTCTCGTCATCTGCCTTTCTTTGTATTTTTATTCTCCTTTTCTCTGCCATGTTCAGGAACATCTTTTCCTGCTCACGCAAAGAACAAGTCAAGTTATCTCTGTGTGCGTCACCTATGTCGATATTACCTATAGTCAGAAAGTATTCGCCCATGTAGCGAGTAACGTCACTTTTGGTATGTACAGGATTCAAGTTCCCACGTATAGGAAGTTCAGAAAAGATCACGTCATTGTTAGAGTAATAGTACTGTAACGGTCCTCTTTTGTAAAATAAGCTTGCTAAAATGCTACAGGAGATTCCATATGTCAGGTGCAGGTGATGGTATGTCACACCTTCAGCCACAGAGGTAGGTAGCTTCATGCAGACATAGCAATCTTCAATTTCCATAGTCTCTACATAGTGTATTAACAAGTTTGCGAAAACATTTAAATGTGTCTTATTCTTAACTCCATGATAATGTAGTCCTCCCTCATCTGATGCTTCTAAGTCTCGTTTTGTTTGTCTAAGTGCTCTCTCATGTCTTGCTACACTCTGTGTTGTCAGCTCCTCATTGTCAGTATTTACAATTTCAGTAGGGTCAACGTTAGTATTTTTGCTCACCGCAAAAGGAATGAAAACTGTTAGTCCTATCCAAACTAATATCAGTATAACTATACTACATACACATACCTTGCAGCATGTTTTGCAACAACTGCGACTAGGCCTACCACTCACGCTTGAATCAGACATTTTGGCTCAGAAGAAGTTTCTCGACCCCTCTTTGTGTCTTTACACGAGTAGCTTACTTTGTGCAAATTCACGGTGGCTCGTCTTCTTCTTCGGCCGAGTACTCAGGGACGGGTTCTCCGTCGCTTTCGTCAGTTATATCAAGATCTTCAAATTCTTCCAAAACGAGCGTCCATTCAGGAGACTTGTACTTTTTGTTTTGTCTTTTAATTCGATCGCTCCTTCTTCTGGAAGGGTCTTCTGGTTGCTCTGCTATGCGAGCACTTCTCCTCTCTTCTGCACGTTTCTCTTCTACTGTTTTTATCCTCAGCCTCAATTTCTTTATGAATCCGTGCTCAATGTGCTTTCTTTTCTTCAGTCTTTTAGTTGGCACTGAGACCTTGTTTTCTTCTCTTGCCCTTTTCTTTTCATTAGTTTGTGGCAATTCTGCTACTTCGTCCCTTCCTATCTCACTAGTTCCAGGACTTGCATCTATTTCTTCTGCCTGGTTACTAATCTGGCCTGGTTCAGGAGAGTCTTGAGTTTGTTTTTCAAATGTCTCTGTTTCTGTGTCCTGAACACGTTTTTCTAACCCTGTCTGATCCTGTTCGAGCACTTCGATCTCTTGACTTTCTTCCGCTCGAATCTCTTTACTAGGTCTAATCTGTTGTTTTCCCCCTTCTGGAGTTTGGGGAGGTGTATCAATTATTTGCTCAGTCCCTGTCTGACCTTCTCCTTCCTCAGTTTTGACGTGAATCTCAAGAGTCTGAGGTTCTTTGCCTGTGCCTTGCTTTTCCTCTCTATTCCACTCTCTACCTTTCCAGATTCTTTTGCTTGTTCTGATCGGGTCTTCGGTGAGGTCAATCAAGGGTATCCACTCATCTGGCCAGATGTTTGTCAGCTCGTCATCAGCTACTTCTGGACCAACCTTTGGGAACCCTTCAGCAGGCTGGACTCTGGGTAGCTCGTCATCAACCACTCCTGGACCAACGCCTGCAGACCCCTCAGCTCGACTGGTACTGGGCTGTGCGTCGTCAGTTACTTCTGGTCTTGCTTCTGCAGACCCCCCTGCTGGACCGTCTTCTTCTCCAGGCTCTTTGTCGGGTTGTACCTTCTGGGTGTGGCTGGCGTGGATCCAACGTGGAACACCTGCACACTTCACTGCTGTGGTCGTTACCAGGATCACTTGGCGCTTCTCTCCCCACCTCGGCTCCAGGCAGTTCGACCGAGTATGCTTCTTTATTTTGACCCAGTCCCTGGGAACCAGTTTGTGGAGAGGAGTCGTTGGATTGGCGACGGCGTCTTCTCCGATCTGGCGAGAGATATAACGCACTTGGTCACCTAATCTCTTGCAGTATTCAAGCACTAAATCATCAGTAATACTCAACAATTTGCTTCCTGGCACCCATGCTTGTCTCATTACTCTTCCCATCAGGATTTCATGGGGGCTCAGGCCTGTCTTCCGGTCTGGAATACTTCGGAGTCCCATCAGAACCAGAGGCAGGGCCTTTACCCAGGTCATGCCAGCTGCATCACACAATTTCGCTAGTCTTGTTTTGATGGTCCCGTTTATTTGTTCCACTACTCCAGATGCCTCTGGACGATATGCACAGTGGAGTTTTTGCGAGATCCCAAATGCTTTACAGAGTTGGTCGATCACATCATTCTGAAAATGTCGGCCTTTATCTGATTCAATCGTGACTGGAACCCCGAATCTAGGTATCAGTTCTTTCAGTAAACACTTTGCTACTGTCAGTGCGTCACTTTGGGGAGTAGGGTAAGCTTCCACCCATTTTGAAAATAGGCAGACAATGACAAGGACATAACGCTTCCCTTCACAACGGGGCATGGTGATGAAATCAACCTGTATTCTCACAAAGGGACCCCCTGACCTCCCAATTTTCCCTAGTTCCACCATTGTTTTCTTGCCTGGGTTCATCTTTTGACATGACAGGCACCTCTGGCAGAGGGACTCTGCTACTTTCCTGAACTTCTTACTGTACCAAGTCTGTTGGAATATTAGAATCATGGCGTCCCTACCAATGTGTGATCCTTCATGTATCAATCTTGCCATTGTGCCAAGCAAGTGTCTGGGTAACACAGGCATACCATTTGGGCCCAAGATGACACCATCCTCACGTCTTGGTCTACACCCTTCTTCCTTCCACTTCTCTCTCTCTTGCCACGGTGCCGCCTGCTGCCATTCTCTCACTTCATCCCATGTAGGCACTTCTTCAAACACCTGAAGTTGGCAGCTGGTTCCGGGCCCTCCCCGTTTTGGACTTATGATATATCGATCTCTGGCGCATAATTGTGCCACTTGATCAGCAAACCATTTCCCAATGATACAGAGTCAATGTCCCTCTTATGGGCTGTACACTTGACCACTGCCAATTCCTTTGGTAATTGGATTGCCTCTAAAAGGTCTTGAACAACTTTTCCATTTCGAATAGGGGTACCTGATGAAGTCAGGAACTCCCTCTGTAGCCATAATTGGCCAAAGTCATGCACAACCCCAAAACAGTACTGACTGTCAGTATACACTGTTAGGCGTACGTTTTTCCCAATTTTGCAAGCTTTTATCATAGCGATCAATTCGGCTACTTGTGCAGACTTTACTCCAAATAGATAACCTGCTTCTATAATTTTCGTTAAGGAGACTACCGCATAGGCAGCACTCAGGCCTCCTTGTTCATGTCTTAGGCATGAACCATCCACAAACAATTCCATGTCATGTTTAGGCAAAGGTGTTTCTTTAATGTCTGGGCGTGGTTTTGTACAAAATTCTGTTAAATCAATGCAGTTATGTTCCTCTTCCCCCCCACCTTCCATATCCATTGAGTCTGGAAGCAGAGTGGCGGGGTTCAGAATGTTGCACCTGACAATGTTTACATTCGCAGCACCCACGAGAATCCTCTCGTATTTAGTCAGCCGACTAGGGGTGAGATACTGAGTTTTCGTTCTTGTTAACAAAATTACCACTCCATGTGGAACATACACAGTTACAGGATGTCCCATGACAATGGATTCACTCTGCTCTAAACTTGTGCAAGTAGCAGCTACTGCTTTCAGGCATCCTGGCAATCCAGCAGCCACTGGATCCAGGGTGGCAGAGAAATATGCCACTGGCCTTCTGGTTGTGCCATGTTCTTGAGTTAGGACTGACAACGCGCAATTATCGCGAGTGTCACAGAATAGGGCAAATTCCTTGGAATAGTCTGGCATTCCCAACGCAGGGGCTGTACACAGACAATCTCGCAGTTTGGTGAAGGCTGTTAAGCTTTCATCATCCCATTCTACAATATCTGGCGCTCCTCTTTTGGTCATTTTTATCAAGGGTCTAGCTAGGACTGCAAATCCCACAATCCATTGCCTGCAGTATCCTGTCACTCCAAGGAACATTCTGATTTCTTTCTGAGTACGGGGTAACTGCATCTTTTGAATTATCCTTACTCTTTCTGACGTTACTTTCCTGACGCCTTTCTCTATCTGGTGCCCCAGATATTTTACTGATTTTGTACAGAACTGCAATTTCTCAGGGGCCACTTTATGGTCCTTCTCACCCAGGTGATTCAGTAAGGCAATGGTGTCAATCACACAGTCCCTATGACTTTTGGACGCCACCAAGAGATCGTCAATGTATTGCACCAAGACAGAATTTCGAGGTAAGACCAAAGTTTCCAAACATTTTTTCAAGATCTGATTAAAGATAGAGGGGCTCTCTGTGTACCCCTGGGGGACCCTGTTCCAGACATACACGTGACTGTTGAAGGCAAATGAGAAAAGAAATTTGCTGTCTGGATGCAAGGGAATGGAAAAGAATGCATGACACAGGTCTATCACAGTGAACCACTCAGCATCCCAGGGAATCTGGTACAGAATCACTGCTGGGTTCGGGACAATAGGGCAGCAAGGAACCACTATTTTGTTTACCTTTCTTAGGTCCTGAACTACTCTGTACTTGCCACTAGGCTTTTTGATGCCCATAATCTGTGAGTTGCATGGGCTACTCATTACTTCCTGTATGATGTTTCCTTCTAGCAATTTCTGTATTTCCAGGGCAACACCTGCTCTCACTTCTGCATTCATTCTGTAGGGTTTAGTATTAGGATACACTGCATTGTCCTTGATGGCTATCTGTATGGGATCTACATTTTTCATTAATCCTACATCTTTTCCGGTAAAGTCCCATACCTCTGGCTTCACTGTTTCTTGGAGTTCTTTGGGCAAATCCTGCATAGTCATTCGTTTAATTTCTGAGTCAGGTCTGATTAACATTAATTTATAAATGCCATCTTCATCTGGGGTCTGAATTTCAACACCCTTTGGTGTGCAAAAGATGGTACAGTTCATTTTGCACAGCAAATCACGTCCCAGTAAGTTCACTGGACTGGTGTCACAAACGACAAATCTATGCATTTGTTTAAAGTTTCCAATTGAGATCTCCATGGGCTCGGTAACAGGAGTACTAATCAGTTGATTAGATACACCCACTACTTGGATGGCTTCTCCCGAGAGGGGTAGGTTTGGAACGTCCACTGTCCTTACAGTAGAACGGGTAGCGCCAGTGTCCAACAGAAAAGTGACATCATTTCCGTCAACCTTTCCTTCAATATATGGTCCGGACTGGTCTACCGGCAAGGAGGCGCCAAGTACGCACTCCTTGTCCTCCCCTCTCAGGCCCCGTCAGTACTGGTCATCACAAAGGAAGGTATCATTGAGTAAATACTGCGAAGTTGCTGTATTTCTGTTCTCATCGCATCCCCAGATTTCTACGTCATCACCCTGTGGTGATTTTCCCTTAAATACTTGCTTTGGTGCTCTGGGCAACTGAATCGTTTTTACCTGTTGTTGTGTCTTTCTTGGTCTTTCTTTCTGCGTCTGTGGAATTAAATCAGGTGTTTGGGAGTTATCCTCCTGCAAATAGGGACACTCGTCGCGCCAGTGTCCAATTTCTCCGCACTGGTGGCAGGGAAATTTCTTTTTAGCCTCCTCCCTGCTCATTTTGGGCCCTTGCTTGCCTCCTCCCCCTGTCCCAGGACTTTTGTTCTCATTGGATTTGGCCATTTTATTCAACTGTTTTTCCTGCTGTTCTGCGAGCTTCACTTGAGCCCACATAACCTTCTCCTTGAGAGCCTTTTTCTTTTCTGCCATCTCGTCCTCGCAGTACTTTGCGTACCGCAGGACCTCATCCATCTTTTTAGTATGCCAACAGATTTTGTTATCTTTTATCAACTGACAAATTTCGGGTCTTAAACCATTTACAAACCTGTAAATAAAATGTGTCATATCCTTCATCTCGATGTTGTCTATACCGCTGTACGTTTTGAACACCTGCAACAGCCTTTCATAAAAGGAATGCACTGTCTCGTCTCTTTCCTGCGTGGTTCTATCTATCTTGGTCCAATCAGTTTCCTTTGCTGGCACTTTTTGTTTCAGATGCTGAATTACTTGCTCATATTTTTTCATCACTTCTATCGATGGTTCCCCTGTGTTGCCATCTCTCGGGTATTCCTCACTAGGCCAAGCTATGGCTATTTTACACTCGGTCCATAGATCTACCGGGACCACAATGTCGAAAAACCCATCCAGGTCTTTCCACAAGCATTTTTGCACCTTTACGAACCTTTCCACCTGCCGGTACCAGTCCACTGGCTTTTCGCGCAATTTGGGGAAATCGTTAGTAAAGGACACAATATCCTGTCTGGACCATGGAACGTGCACATACCTTCCACCTGGTACTTCGCGCATGGGGCATAACTGTTCTGGTTTTTCAGCTTCTTTTAGCAAGAATTCGGGAGTTGCCTGCCTAGCCCTGGCCTCATCCTTTTTCTTGGACCATCTGGCTTTCCATCTGTCCACATCTCCCCATTTCTCCAATACTGTCAATAGTTCTTTGACCTGCGCTTTCTTCCCCGACATATTCAAGTTTTCCAAATCTTTGTCTGAGAAATCTGCCCTGTATGGTTTTCGCAGCGGTTTGGATCTAGAAATATCTATTCCCATGCTAGCAGCTGTGTCTGTCAGTTTTTCATGAAGTACTCTGGTATTTCGAGTGAGACTTTTGCAGATGAACAGCATTTCGTCTTCAGAGTAGGTATTTAATCTGTCTAATCCTACATTTCCTGCCATCAATTCCTCTATTTCTACTCTCAGCTTGTAGAGATCTAAAGGCTTCGTTGGGGACGCTTGTTTTTCCAATTCTTGACTCCATCTTTCGATTTCTTCAGGAGTCACCAATGTGACACTCCTAGTACCTGAGGTCGATTCCATCTGAATTTCCCTCGCATTAAGAGTATTTTGTCCTTTCGGTATTCTTTTCCCAGTCTTCATAATGGGCAGATCTAGCAGCGAGACCTCCGACTCGCACTCACTGGTCTGGTCGTCTATAATTAAGGGCTCTGGTCTGGACGGTGCAATGACAGGAGTAATTACAGGAGGTTTCGGACTTCCTTGACGGTCCCCATACAACGGAACCACCGGTCCAATTGTTACTGGGATCGTCAAGGCTTCGGGACTTGCATTTAGCTGTGACATTTTCTGTATTATCTCAGTTCTCTGATTTCCTAATGCTTCGCGTTCCTTTTCTTCCAATAACCTGTCCAGTGTGTTTCCATGTAACACCTGCGGGGTCAGAATGGGAGCATAACTCTGGGCAGTGGGATGAGTTTCACTCGGCCCTCCACCATAATTAGGTTTCTGAAACAAACTTCCTGTGCCTAGAATTCTCTGATCTTCCTCCTCCCGGGACTGTAATCGTGGCATTCCTGAACCGACAGACCTCTCCTCTCCTCCATAAGGGGGACGAGGGAAAAAATCTCCTTCACGTGAATAACCCGTTTCCCCACCCACGGGTCTCCTGGGATAAATACTTCGGGTTTCTACGGGTCCCAGATTCTCAGTATAAGGAGGAATTAGATAATCCCCTCCCACACTTACGGACCTGACCTCCTCCCTCTGTAGGGGTCTCCGGGGAATATCTCCTGCGCTCGAAGGTCGGTGTCCCTCATTATAAGGAGGCGGACTTCTCATGCACATGTCATCTAACAATTCATCATCTGATTCTCCCAGGGGCCCCCAATGTTTGGTCTTTTCTGTTCTTTCCCCCCCCCCGGGAGGATCTTCTGCTGGCATCATGGGAAACAGTCCCTCAACAATCATGCTCTGTCTCCATTGTTTCATTTTTTTATCTCGGGATTCTTGTCTCGGTTTTGGGTAATACTTTGTCAGCCCTTTATCCATTCGCGGCTTTTCTCGTTGGAAAGCCTCAATCTCCCATTCCTCTAATGCCTCATACTGCGTTAGTCTCGGTCTGGGATGTAATTCGTTCATTCGGGTTCTTAAGTTAAATAAGATCCTACCATTAAAGGTACCTTCTAACGGAAAGGCCATTATTCCGTCGTCTTTTGTGTATTTTACCCAATTTTCTAACCACACACAGGTATTGTACCCTCTGTCAAACATCATGAAAGAGGCGGGAGTATTAGGTGCTGGAATAACAATGCCCTCTCTAGTTTTAATCGGCTTGTCCTTTTTGAAGTAATTCTTCATCTTATTTACAAGAGACATTTTTCTCTTGGTTCCGTACATAATATCGTATCTATTGGCTTTCCACTGATCCCTTTCAAACCCTTGGTTTCTTGGATCGGGTCTAGTCTCTGGACAGTACGAGTGCCACATACGATTTCTACGCTTAACTTTGTTTACAGTTACCTCCAATCAGAATGCGTCTTGCAATTCCGTGCGACCAATAGGTTGCACGCGTTCAAATATTTTCGGCCAATGGGTGCGCGGCCTTTTCGCGAGACAGTTCTCACGCTTCGGCGCTCACCCCTCCTTCACAATTTCAACCCCGCTACCCGCCCGCTGCTTCTACCAATCCCAGCGCGGCACGGAGTGACGTCAGAGACGCTTCGCGACTGACTCCCTCCCTTCACAAGGTAACGGAAACTTTCTTTCTTTCTAAAGTGCTAGTGCTTGGTTATTTTACAACGAATACACATTCGCCACAGTGCTCAAGTGTCTAGACAGAAAAAAGATTTGTCTTACTACAAGTAAACTACTTCCATTTACTTTTCACGCGCTGCGGGTAGATCTCTTCCGCCTACCCTTCACTCCAGCATCAGTGAACCTGTTACTCCCCTAGACCCATCCACTCTTTCCGGGATATATCCGAGTCTAAGGTTTCCCAGCGGACCCCTTTGCTTTCACCCAAGCTCCGATGAACCTGCTACTCTTCCGATGTGACCCTTTTTAGGTTACGCCACTATTGGAATTTTGCCAATGAACCTCGTTACTGACATTTATTCACACACGTATTCAGGAAAAAACCCTAGTTAGTGCTTCCTGGTTGTACCTAACCTGCACCTAACTTTCCTTGAGCCTGCGACCTCAAGGCAATGGATTCTATTCACCACTTGCCTATTCAATTCCCCGGGGAGTTCTGACAACACTGAACAGTACGTTTTACATATGCTTGGATTAATACATATAACAATATAAGAACAAGAATAACAATTGTAAAACAATTCATAAGTTTCAAAAGCAACACATTTCAAGAGAGTGATCAGTTCCTCGAAACGGCCGCTCTTGTAGCAGCATTAATATACTAGCAGCTACCGACTTGACTAGTCTAACTAATCCTGCCTAACCTTTAACTAGTCCCTAACCATAGCTCTGCTACCAGAAATACTGATAGAGCGCGCGGGGTCACCCGACCAATAATTTCGCCACTTCCGGCTTCGGGCCCATATATTTCAAATCACCATATACATTGATCAGATGACCTCACGCTCTGCTATCAGATATGTGTGAGTTTCTTTCGTTATTCCTCAGAGTACCCGACTTACCATCCACCGACACGGGTACCTATGACCACAATGGATCAGAGAGCTAGCTGTAAAAGGAAAGGCAGCAAAATACAAACCCAACCAATATCATTCAATACTTTTGTAAAATGACCACGGACAACTGGAAGTTTTAAAGTCTTTATCTAATTTAGTAAAATTCTGAAAACATCAAATTCACAGTAAGTAAGCAATCGATAATCAGAATAACATAAAGTACGTAGCTAAATAGCAAATAAGTCAGAGCAACCATTTATAATCTAAGGGAATCAGGACACATTTCAAATGAAGAATCAGGAATTTAGAACGTTTAAGATGAATCACTAGGGATGGGACAGGCTTCGATTAGGACTAGTATTCTAGAATTATCTCAGAACAATGAGACAGGAGTTCGGGACATTTATACAACTAGGAGGGTCTATGGAGAGAGACACGCTATGCTTTACGGCAAAAGTTCTTTAGACAATTTAAGTAAGGAGGTCCTAGACCATATCAGGAAATGACAAACTGCAATGCAAAATATGATTTCTAACAGGTAGGGTAACATAGGAACACGTTATGAATATATGCAATTGACTTTATGATTCAATGGTTGCGGCAAAAGCATGGAAAATTAACATGTGCAAAGGTATGTCTTTATTAAAGCAAAAGACAGAAAAAATAGAAAGGTGCAAGATTTCAAGAGATTCGGAGTGATATTTACCTAGACTGGTGTGGAAACCAAACCCTGGCCACGGGTAAGTTAAGAACAGGAAACCCTCAAGGAAGGATACCCCTCAATGGACAGCAGGTGCAGAATGGACACCCAGGACAGGACAGGAAACCAGATTAGGATCAGGACAGGACCCTCAAGACAGGAACCCCTCAGGACAGGACCGCTCAGGACAGGACCGCTCAGGACAGGACCGCACCCGCAGTTTGGAAGCAACGCCTGCGCTCCACCCTCTCTGCAGCTATCGATCACGACCCCGATTGGGTCAGCGAACTCCCAGCAAAGTGCTCCGCCAGCACTTTAAGGTTTAGTAAAACCTTAGTCTATGGTCAATTTCGGACAGAGTACTCCGCAGTGCTCTGTATCTTCAGTCACCTATTGAGTGCGTTGGGTCAGTGACAGGTCAGCTAAACCAGACAAGTCGGGCAAATTCCCTAGGTGAACCCAGGGTAGTTATACTGTTGTGGGACGGTGTACCACCCCCCAATGTTGCAAAGTGTCAGAATCCCTCAATTTGGATTGGTCCTAAGGTAGGCTTTGGGTAACACACCAATCAGAATAGACTATTTAGAGGCCTAATTTACATCTCTGGGTACCGCCTAGCGAGATTGGGGTTCCCATGAGAAACTGCATGGCAAACAGTAGCGCAACACACATTGTATCATATAAGGAGCAACTTTCTCCGTTCTCGTAGAGCAGAGGTGGCTTTCCCATGGGCATCTTGACGGTGGCTGCCAGCTGGCTGAGTTCCACGGTCCAATGTTGCCACCTTTCAGGGCACCACGAGTCTGCGCAGAAGGGACCTTCAATATGGCTCCCAACCGGTTCGGACCCCCATTTCCCGCAGTACATGAAAAGTAAGCGAGAACAAATTAAAACATAGAAATAAACGTACGTAAACACATCATTGGGTTTGTACTTTCAACTTATCATTATAAAAATATACTATGCAATTGAAATGTTAGCAACACATACACGTTCACAAGAGCATTACCACGTTATTCACGCAAGCTGTGTATTACGCATGCGCACCCTTTCCCTCCAAACTTATAACTACGTCAGGGCACGTGAGTGTGACTGACGCATGCGCAGAAGCCATTTACTAAGCGGCGGCCATTTTAGAGACATCGATTAATCGTATTAGAAAACACATAGACAAGTTTCATCTACCTCGTTCAAATATAAAAATAAAGATTAGTAAGACGTACAAATTATTAATCGATTACACACGGGCGAGGTTCATGACTTGAGCAAGTCGCAATGCGATGCTTGCTCTATCAGTAGTTATGAGCCATACTGTATCTATGGTTGCTGTAAAACTTGGCGAATTATCAATAGGGAGCCTAGCGCCTTTGCGATCAGACAACACTAAGCAGTCTCTAGAAAATTGAGTATATATATATATATTAAATTCATAGTTAAAATTGGTGTTTCCTACACAAAACATAAAACACCCAGTTAAAATTATTTATAAAGTGCCTGGTGCCTTGCGCTCATAAAATTCTTGCCATCGTTTCAGTTAATTATGTACAGTAAAATCAAAGATAAAATTAATATTTCCTTCACCAGTACATAAGCCATCAAACATCAAGGTGGTCATCACGATCAGAATAGGGAGCCTATGTCCTTTGCGATCAGACAACTCTAAACAGTCTTTATAAAATTAAATATATTCAGTCAAATCATAGTTAAAAATTGTTGTTACCTACACACAACGTAAAACTCCCAATTATAATTATTTAGAAAGTGCCTGGTTCCTTGCGATCACAGAACTCTATGCATCGTTTAACAGTTAATTATGGATACAATTAATAGTCCTGCACAGGTATATGAGCCATCAAACATCAAGGTAGTCATTGATAGAGCGCGCAGGTCACCCAACTAGGAATTTACCATACTCACCTGGGCCCATAATCAATTACACATTTCTTAAATCAGGTAACCTACGCTCTAACTACCAGATATTTTACCTACTAGGTCCTATACCATTGACTTACCAATCCTTGTCACTGGTACCTGTAACCTATTGGATCAGGGAGTTAGAATAATAGGATAATAAGCACTCATATAATAACCACAGACTCGGGAATGTTTTAAACTCTTTATCTAAACTTCATAAATTTTCATGATCCATAGATTGAACACAATAAGACTCAATAACGAAAATCTGAAATAATGTATAGCTATGCAAAAGATATATTATGCCAATCATTCAGTAATGTAAAGGGAAGGTAAGAACAGGGAACATGCTATTAAAACAGACTTGCACAATTTGTCTAAGGGTAGGGAAAAAAAGGACATGTTATATAACACAACTTTTTTTTTTAAGATCTTTTTATTACAACAAGACAACTCCATTTCAGTGCACATCAGTCAGCATCGGAAGTTCATTGGCAAATACAACAATTCAATCAAGTAAATCCCCTCTTCATGACCCACAGCGGCCTACACCCATGGATCAAACTCCTGTGGAAACCATTATGCAGTACCAAGGCACCTACCATACCCCCGAACTAAAGCCCCCCCCCACACTGTCCATCACTCCCGGACCCCTCCTCCCCCCCCCCCCGGCGCCTCAATATGTCCATTGTATATAACACAACTTTAAGCAATTACCAAAGGGTGGGTAAGAAGAGGGAACATAATATGCAATCCCGAAAACATTTTAAGCAAATGACTATAGGGAAGGTAAGAAAAATGGAACACACTAACATTAAAAGGGAAGGGTAAGAAACAAAAGGAACATATGCAATCAAAGCTTTTATCGATTTAGGGAAGGTAAGAAAAGGACACAGAAATATAATGACGATACCCACACAGATTTATATTTACCTAGAATGGTGTGAAGACCAACCCTGGCCACGGGTCAGTTAAAGACAGGAAACCCCAAAAGTTGCAGTTGCCAGTAGGCCAGCAAGTGCAGATCAGAATCAGGACAGGATAAACCAGATTTGGATCAGGACCAGACCACCAAAAGTTAAGACCAGCAACCGCAGTTCAGTTGCAATGCCTGCGCTGCTCCCTCTCTGCAGCTAACAGTCAGAACCCCGATTGGGTTATCGATTTCACCGTCAAAGTGCTTCGCCAGCACCTCAGCTTCCTGGACCCTGATTGGGTCAGCGAATCTTCTGACAGAGTGCTCCGCAGCCCTCTGCTCTTAGTCACCTATTGAGTGAGTTGGGTCAGTGACAGGTCAGCTATTCTGACAAGTCGGACAATTTCACTAGCTAAACCTACGCTAGTTATACTTTTTTACAGGTCAGTGTACCACCCCCCAATGTTGCAAGTGTAAGGATCCCCAATTTCGATTGGACAAAAGAGGAGGAGAGGTCGTCACACCACACCAAATTTGAGACTTTTACCATCTCTTATTTAAATTTACGTTCCCGCCCATCAAATTCAGGTTCTCATGTGGTTTTATTCCACCCAAAAATGGATGTTCTATTGGCAAGTACATTGTTTTTAACATTGTATAAATTTGGGTTCAAAAGTCCATGTTCTCATGAACATCTTCTAGTCAGTCAGTTCCTTGGCTATAGTCCAAAGGTCACTGTTCCAGAGACTTGAGATTTTTGCACAGTCGCAGTTTCAACAAATATGGAGTACAGCGTTATAAGCCAGGCCAGTTTTCAAAGTGCGACATGAAATGGAAAAGAAACAGTTTTAGAACACAGAATAAATGAATACACTGTATACCATGTATTTCTACTGGATCACTGACAGAATATCGAGGAGCAAAATATCGACCTGCCAAAATATCGTGGAGAAAATATAGAATGCCAGAATATCGACTTCCTATCTACAAACAGGTAAGTACAAAAATATCGACTCCAAAATATCGATTGTAAAAAATATAGTAAGTCAAAATATCAAATTTTTTCAATGTCTTAAAAGTAATTTAAAATTAATATAATAATAAATATAAATAATTTAAACATACTTAAAATACTTAAATTTTTAACTGTGTTTACTTGTGCTTTTACTCGCGCTGTTGGTCATCGCGCTACAGAGCGTCTAGGGCTCATTTTACTTCGCGCTGCTTCCCAGGTGTCGGATCATTAGGCCGGGGAATCAGATCAGGCTTACCTGCATTTTAATTTGGCATTCACCCGCATTTGGCGGGACACAGATAGTGTAGCGGGTCCGACCGCCATCTTGGGTGGGGGTCAAGGCTGGGAGCACTTCGGGCGCCATCTTGGTGAGGGCAAGGGACGCAGGAGGCGGACTTCCGCTCGGCCGAATACCAGATAAGGATGGAGATTCAAACGCGCAGCGGTTACGCGCAGCGGGCGCGTCGTGGGCGCATCGTAGGCGCGCCGGAGGTGCGCCAGAGGTAAGCCCGTTTGTGCCCGTTCGCGCAACGGGCGCGCATAGGGCCGCTCCCTCTGGCTCATCGCACTCTCCTCGCCTAGTCTATTCTCGGGCTGCCTTACTGGAACTAAGACTGTCCCTGGCGCCCTTGACTCGGAGGGTTATTGCCCCAGGCTCCTCTCATTCTCTGTCCTGTGGACTTCTTAACGTTCGGTCGCTCTGCAAGCACCATATAGAGATTGCCTTCCTGATTGAATCCTCAGGGTTGGATTTGTTGTTTTTAACAGAAACCTGGACCCGGGAGGACTGCCTAGTTGAACTGGGATTGGCCTGCCCCCCAGGCTTTAAAATCATTCACACCCCTCGATTGAAGAACAGAGGTGGTGGAATTGGTATCATCTATAGAGAGTCGTTGGGTCTTTTCCAGCTTAAAATCAGTGAGGTTTCGGGCTTCGAACTGATGGGATTCTCCATTAAAGACCTGGAGAGAACACTCCTTGCAGGTGTGTTATGTTATCCCCCACCGGGCTCTGCTCCCTCCCTATCAGACTTTCTTGATCTGATATACGACCTATCGAATACTCACTCTAAGTTGTTGGTCCTGGGGGACTTCAACTTATGGCAGGGCGGCCCACTGGACGGAGCGTTCACGACACTCTGCCAAGCAGTTGGTGATATTCAGCTGCAGCAACTGGTTGGCGCCGCTACTCACCGGGGAGGTCACGCCCTGGACCTGATTTTCGCTGACGCTCAATCAGTAGTGGTCAATGATATCCTACGCCAATGCTGGACCGCCACGCACTGGTGGCTTTCTCCCTTTGCATAGGGGTTCATCCCTCTGAAGCTGCCGGGGTAGGATTATCGAAACTGGGTAGACCTTGGTCCCGACTTTTTAAGTCATCTCCACTGCCTTCCTTACTACCAGACAATTTTTGTCTGAGCAACTCGGTGGAGGAAAGCTACCTCTTCCTGTGTCGGTCTATCACTGACTCGTTAGATGAGCTGGTGCCCCTTCGTAGGTCTCGAGGGAGAGTGAATCGTGCTTTCCCCTGGTACACGGAAGAGCTACGACAGCGAAAGCTGAGCTGTAAACGTGCTGAGAGAGTCTGGAGGAAGCAGTATTTAGCATCGGATAAGGCAGCGTTTAGGCTCGCACTGCAGGGCTACAAGGCGCAAATTAAGTTGGCAAAGGCGGCCTTTCTGGAATCCACCTTGAATAAGGCGCCTAATAAATCTCAAGCCCTGTTCAAAATTGTCAGGGACTTGTCTCACCCAGTGTGTGCAGCCAACACGGTCGTGGCGTCGCAAGCCCTGTGCGACTCCCTGGCGGGTGCTTTTGAGGAGAAGACTGTAAAGATCTTAGAGGGCTTAAAAAACCCTCTGCCCGCTGCTCTCGGTTTGGGAGCTCCGGTTAGCCCGCTCAGTCGACCCCGGCCAGTAGGGCTCTGCCCTGGCTCGGGAGCTCCGAACGGGTCACCCAGTCGACCCCAGCCGACTGCCGTAGCTCTCGCACAGGGTACTCTTGGCTTGGGAGCTCCGGCTGGTCCGTCCAGTCGACCCCAGACGGGCACGTCTGGCCCCAGTCTGGTAGCTCCGGATGGACCACCCAGTCGACCCCAGCCGAGTGACCCAGCTCTTTATTTGGGAGCTCCGGAGATCTCCTCTAGTCGACCCCAATTAAGACTGTTTCCATGTCCCTCTTTTGAGGATTTCTGTAGCTTGGCACATACGGTAGCCTCGGGCTCTCCGCTCGACCCACTACCTCCCAAATTCTGGAAGGCCTTTCACGCAGAACTCTTTCAACCCCTGCATTCCATCTGCCTCCAGTCTTTGGAGTTGGCTTCGGTCCCTGAGTGTTAGAAGCTAGCAGTAGTGTCACCTCTGCTCAAGAAGCCAATGCTGGACCCTGTTTGCCTTTCTAACTATAGGCCAATCTCTTTGCTCCCATTTCCTATTAAGATCATGGAAAAATGGGTGACCCGCTCGCTTTCAGCGTTCCTTGAGGACATCGGATGGTTTGACGAGGTCCAGTTTGGCTTCCGCCCCGGGCACGGGACGGAATCTGCCCTTGTAACCGTACTGGACAACATTCGGTCGCGTGTCGACAGTGGTCGGGCAGCCTTTCTAGTGCTGCTCGACATGTCGGCCGCGTTCGACACGGTCTGCCATCAGACCCTTATCAGGAGACTGGAGGAATGTGGGGTCACAGAGGGTGCAAGAGATTGGCTGATATCTTATTTGGGTAATCGGCAACAGCTGGTCTCGCTTCCCCCATTCAGTTCTGAGCCAAGAAAAGTTGGACAGGGGGTTCCACAGGGCTCGGCCATCAGCCCGATACTTTTCAACCTATACCTTCGCCCCCTGGTCCAGCTTATCAAATCTTTTGGTGTCTCGGCTTTTAACTATGCCGACGACACCCAACTGGTCTTTTCTCTGGAAGGAATCAATGCGGTCCCGCTGGAGACATTTCATCTCTGTATGACAGCCACAGCGGACTGGTTACGGGCCAATTCCCTCCAATTTAACAGCTCGAAGACGGAGGTGCTCTATTGCTCTATAGACCGGATTCCGCGTGTTCTTCCAGAGAACTTTTGGCCTACCACCTTCCCCGAGCCAGTAGCGGCGGCTGGATCAGCACGCAACTTGGGGGTGATTTTCGGCCCAAATTTACAGCTTGATCTGCACGTCAATAAAACTATCTCTACGTGCATGATGCTGTTACGCATGTTGCGAAAAGTTCTGCCCCTTCTCCCCGCCCAGCCTAGGCCGGAAGTAGTTCGCAGCACCATTCTAAGTCGTTTAGACTATTGTAATGCGCTACTTCTGGAGGCCCCTAAAAATCTGCTGGGGAAGTTACAACGAGTGCAGAACATGGCCGCCAAGTTGGCTCTTTCCCGTCCCAGGTCCAGCTCCTCCACTCTTGCTCTAAGAGACTTACACTGGCTTCCGGTACATCTGCGAGTGTCGTATAAAGCCGCGTGCCTGGTGTTCAAGGTGGTACACCAACTGGGCCCGATACCATTGCGGAATATGTTTGCCTGGTATTCTGCCTCGCGGCCCCTTCGTTCCTCTTCGGCACAACTGCTGGTTGTCCCGAGGTTTCAGAGAGTTAGGATGGGTGGCCGCTCATTTAGTGTTGCAGCTGCCAAACTTTGGAACTCCCTGCCTAGTTCTCTGAGAAGCCACAAGGACTACCTGCCGTTTAGGAAAGCGCTGAAAACGCACCTTTCCGAAAATTGGTTGAGCAGTGAGTAGTGTACCGTCCAGAAGTTCATAGCGCCAGGATGCCCTCTGGGTGACAGGTCTGCGCATTACAAATACACTAAATAAATAAATAAATAAATAAATAAATAAACTTAAAATTAATAAATAATTAATGTAACTTAAACATTTTTTTAATACATATATATATATACATATACATATTATTAACAAAACATATACAATATTTTTACCGTAGGATAGCGAGAGGGTTAAATTTACTATTACCCCTCCAGTGAGTGCAACAGTAGGGAAAGCATTGGATAGCGTAGAGGTAAAAATTACTATTCCCACTCCAGAGAGTGCAACAGTAGGGAAGCGTTGGATAGCGTAAGGGTAAAAATTACTATTCCCACTCCAGTGAGTGCAATAGTAGGGAAAGCGTTGGATAGCGTAGGGGTTTAAATTACTATTCCCACTCCAGTGAGTGCAACAGTAGGGAAAGCGCTGGATAGCGTAGGGGTAAAAATTACTATTCCCACTCCAGTGACTGCAACAGTAGGGAAAGCGTTGGATAGCGTAGGGGTAAAAATTACTATTTCCACTCCAGAGAGTGCAACAGTAGGGAAAGCGTTGGATAACGTAGGGGTAAAAATTACTATTCCCACTCCAGAGAGTGCAACAGTAGGGAAAGCGTTGGATAGCGTAGGGGTAAAAATTACTATTTCCACTCCAGTTAGTGCAATAGTAGGGAAAACGTTGGATAGCGTAGGGGTTTAAATTACTATTCCCACTCCAGTGAGTGCAACAGTAGGGAAAGCGTTGGATAGCGTAGGGGTAAAAATTACTATTCCCACTCCAGAGAGTGCAACAGTAGGGAAAGCATTGGACAGTGGGAGGGTAAAAATTACTATTCCCACTCCAGTGAGTGCAACAGTAGGGAAGGCGTTGGATAGCGTAGGGTTAAAAATTACAAATCCCACTCCAGAGAGTGCAACAGTAGAGAAAGCGTTGGATAGGGTAGGGTTAAAAATTACTATTCCCACTCCAGTGAGTGCAACAGTAGGGAAAGCGTTGCATAGCGTAGGGGTAAAAATTACTATTCCCACTCCAGAGAGTGCAACAGTAGGGAAAGCGTTGGATAGCGTAGGGGTAAAAATGACTATTTCCACTCCAGTGAGTGCAATAGTAGGGAACGCGTTGGATAGCGTAGGGGTTTAAATTACTATTCCCACTCCAGTGAGTGCAACAGTAGGGAAAGCGTTGGATAGCGTATGGGTAAAAATTACTATTCCCACTCCAGAGAGTGCAATAGTAGGGAATGCGTTGGATAGTGGGAGGGTAAAAATGACTATTCCCACTCCAGTGAGTGCAACAGTAGGGAAAGTAAATACTTCATATATAAATAAAAATAACATAAATATTAATACCAATTACAAATTAATTTAAATAATTAACATTTTTATATATTATATTAATTAATCAATTAAAAATACAAATAAAAATTACTTTTTATTAATAATTACCTACTAATACAAATTATTTACCAAATAACAATAAATTAATTAACAATTATTAAAAAAATTGGATCAAAAAATAAAAATTTTAAAAATATAATTACTTACAATTAAATTACTTCCCACCCTATTCCCCTATAAACCCACAACCCACTACAGAAAATAAATTAATTAAATTAACATAATTATCAATTAATCAATTATTTAAAAATAATTAACAATTATATTTTAATGAATTACCAATTAATAATAATTAACAATTAATTCAAAATAAATACCAATAAATAAATTAACATATTTAATTAATTATAATTAAATTACTTCCCACCCTATTCCTCTCTAAACCCACAACCCGCTACAAAAAATAAATGAATACAATTAACATATTTATCAAATAATCAATTAAAATAAATTACCAATTATATTTTAATTCATTACCAATTAATAATTAATTAACAATTATTCAAAATAAATTCCAATAAATAAATTAACATATTTAATTAATTATAATTAAATTACTTTCCACCCTATTCCTCTATAAACCCACAACCCGCTACAGAATTATATTACACAAAAATTAAAAATAATATTAACTAACTTACCTCAAATTCGATATTTTTGTTGTCTATATTCTGTCCATTCGAGATTTTGTCCATTCTATATTTTTGATTCGATAGTAATGCTATTCTATTCGATATTAATACTATTCTATTCAATATTTTGGTAGTCTATATTCTGTATAGTCGATATTATGTCTATTCTATATTTTTTACTCAATATTATTGCTACTCGATATTAAAAACTCGATATTTTGACTGTATACCATTTCTACTCTATACCCATTATCTTAATTTTAACTATAGCGTTTGCATTAGGCAGAACAAACAGCTTGGCGAAAGCAGCAGTGTAAGCTTCTCGCATGTGAGAACATAGAGCAGCCATATTAACACTAGTGCAGTGGTTCCCAAACTTTTGACTCCTGAGGACCCCCGTTGAGTCACCACTGGAAGCCAGGGACCCCCAAGCAATTTGTAAGATTTAAATTTCAAAAATTAAAACAGTAATTCGGAAAAAGATTAACACACATGTGCACACAAAACAAATACTCAAATTACTAATGATTTTAGGGGCATATTTACAAGCCCCTATCACCATGGGAACATCACTTATTGAGACATTTCCGTGGCGATAGGGGCTTTGCCTTATTTACAAGGCAACGTTAAGCCACTGAACGTGGCTTAACAGTTCCTTATAAATAAGACCCCCTTTCACACACTGCTTAGCGTGAAAGGGGTGGGCAGTGGGTGTTGCGGTGGGCGTTTCCCCTGCAACACCCATTCATTTTGACGCTGCCCCCTATTTAAAAGAGCAGCGTAAATGAGAAGCAGCGCCAAAATTAAAACCAGGGAAAACCTGGTCTTAACTTGGGGAAACAAGGAGAAATGCTTCATTACTCCTCATTTTAGCAAAACACCTTGGATTGTTTATGTGCAGGAGGGCGACCCTTCCTGCACATCAACAATCTTTAGAAAAAAATGACATTTTGTAACTTCCATGTGTGATGCATTAAGCACCACACATAGAAGTGACAAAATGACATTTCAAAGATTGTTTATGAGCAGGAAGGGGGACCTTCCTGTACATAAACAATCTTCCCCTGTTAAGTGTAGCGCCAGCGCAGGGGAAACGCAGGGCTGCACCATATTCTTGTAAATATGGTGCAGCCCTGCGTTTCTGAAGTAGTGGAGTGTGTTGTTAAGCCAAGGAGGCTGGTCTGGAGAAGCACAAACTCAGGATTCAGAACATAACACAGTGGTTAGCAATGACTTTAACAATAAAAATGTTTTTCCACCCAAATAAACCAATTTAGAAGCATCAGGATACTGAAAGACTGAGAAAAAACATAAGTCACTAACTTGCACCTTGCAGTTTGCAAGCAGCTGTTTGATGACAGTTTTTTGATCACTGTGCTAGATTGCGATTGTCACTTATGAACAGCACTGTAACAAAAGAATCTCTCTGACAAAAGCAGTAACCCACTGATCTATGCATATCAAATACTGTTTTTTAAAACGCATGGTACAGATTCTTTGCAGTAGGCATATTAGCCCTCTGTGCTACATTACTTCAGTCACAGCTGCCACTGGACAAAACTCTCATGTCTCTCCAGCAGGGAAAATTATTACTGTCATTATCTTGACACTTTTATTGTTCTTTGAAAACTGCTAATTAAACAAGATACTTTGCAGTGCTTTTAAAACTGCTGCCTGCGGACCCCCTGGGAATGTGTCAGGGACCCCTGGGGGTCCGCGGACCACAGTTTGGGAAACACTGCACTAGTGCACAGAAGCGTAAAGTTTCCATCCAAAGCAAAGAGTACGTCATGTCACGTGAGTATGACAGACGCATGCGCAATAGAAACCCTCGCGTAGCAGCAGCCATATTAGATGCAAGCGTATTAGGATTAGTAAACACATAAGCAAGCTTCACTCAGACACCCCATGTTGATGTAAAATATGCTAAATTAGTAAGACAAACATGTTGGTTACTTTATTAACGTTATTCGAGGTTCATGAGTACAAGCAAGTTTCTTCATGTGCGAATCCTTGCTCCATCATCATCACAAACACGATAGCAGCATAATTGTTTGAGCCTTCACATGTAGCATATCTGAAGTGGATGTACTGAGTGGTGCAGCCTAGTATATTTCACAATAAGAGACACTACCCTGGCCCTAATCGTTCAGTGTTTTTTAATGCTCTACTTCGGGCCGTCCATGCGTAGAATAAATATCTGTACTAAACAAAAACTAAATATTCAGTACTATCGCTTCTCAAGATTCTAACAATCTCTACTAAGCGATTGGCTGCCAGAATGCGACAGATCAGGATTAGCCAAGTCCTTCTTGTTGGCTTATACATGGGGCAGAAAAACAAGAAGTGGACTTCTGATTCGAGAACAACTTGGCACCCAGGACAACTGGTTGAGACATCGACACCCTTCCAGCAACCAACATAAAGTGATCTTGCAAACGTTGGCTCTTTTCTGTCCAAGAATTCTTCCTGCTGCGTCTTGTCTTTAATATTTAAAAACGAAATTGTTAGTGCCCCTGCATTGTTCCCTTTTAGTCAGGTGTCCTCTACTTGGCTGCAAAATTTCTATTTAAGAAGATTGACAGATTTTTGGGGGATATTTCCGGGGAATAACCATAGGTTATTCATGCCAAGTTTACCCAGCCTTTGTTTAATGTGGGTTAGCCACTGGACACTATAGCATCTTGCTACCCCAATAATGACGCTGGACTATGTTGTAAATAGGAGTACTTTATTATACTTCCATGCAGGTTCCTGTCCCTATTCTAACTGCCCCTAGACCGTCCCCCAGCTCCTCCCGTTCCTGTTCCTTCCCTGGCTCCACCCCCTAGACACTAGAATGCATCACACAATCCTACATCTCCCCCCTTGTTAACAAAATAAGCTTTGTGTTCCACATGTTTATAGTTCCTCAGTCAGCCACACGGGTCCGCGGGCCGCCTGTTCAAACTATGGAAACGCATCTCCATTTCCGTTGTGTGGCTTGCTGTCGCTTTGACGAGAACATCTTTTATTACAGGAGTGCATCTTTGAAATTGCGAGACGTCTCGTGTGGTCTTCTTGTGCTCCGGTTCGTTGTGGTTTCCAATCAGCTTCTGGGTGATCCACTCATCTTCAGTTTCTGAGGTGACTGTGAAAGGCTCAGCTTGATGTCGGCAGTCTGTCTTCCTTTGTGGCTCTTGTTCGATCGACGCTCGATCTCCTTCATGAGGGGATGTTGTTCTGGTTCTCTTCCGAGCACCCGCGTATGATTTTACTTCTTTTTGTCTTGTCCGGTCGAGGGCAACACTGCCCTCCTGTTCAAAGTCATATATACCAGACGGTAAGGCGCTATCTGAAGAGACCATCTTGGTTTGGTTCGGGGACTCATTCACTGCCTCTGGTTGTCTCACCCACTCCCACTCACGTTTAGGACTGGTGAACCCTTTGACTGTCTGAGCATGTGCATGTTTCTCTCTCATCTGATGATGATCTGTCTCTGTTAACACGTCTGGCTTTCCTTGCAGAGTGACTGGATAGTCCTTTCCCATCCGGTGGGTAATGTCCACTATATCTGTTTTCCTTCTGTAGGTCCTTTGGGTCAACCTCGCTGACCCCATCAGGGGTGAAGGTATATTATTTATGTCTTGATGTACCTGCGATTGACATGACAGGTTGTCTTGTGGAGTGATTGAGTATTCAGAGACATTGGTGTGAGATATGTTGCTCTTGATGGGAAGAATGTCCTTTGGTTCTAGGGTGTGTTCGGGTGGTTGACGCCATGACCGTCGTCAGGTCCATGACTCGGTCGACTCGAGGGATCGACCAGACGTGCTTTAGAAATTGGAGGAGTCTTTTGTCGATTTCCTTTGATAACGTTTCTTTGAGTGTGTCTTGAATGGAGGATTTCTGAAACAGGTAGGCCGTGACGAGCTGCTCCTAGAGTCGGAGTTCTCTTTGGGATATTTCTCCGGGTACCTTTCTCGAAGTGACTTCGCTGTCACCTCACTTGAGAGGTTGTTTGATAACCACATTTTTACTCCTTGTGTTTGATCCCAGGGTATTTCGTCTCTGTCTCTCTTGTGTGATGATAATGGCCTCCTCTCAGTTTCTTCATTGTCTCGGATGTCGTGGATGCGTTTGTCTTCCCTTTTCCGGTGTCTGAGTGGATCAGTCCGTCTTGTGCGGTTTGCTTCTTCTTCCCGCTTGTTTTATGCACTGACATCTGTGTTACGGGTGTGATCGTGTGTCGATTTCCAGTGTTGATGTGACTGGTCCAGTCTTCTATAGTGTGCCTTTCTTGCACCTTTGTTGGGCAGGCTGTCATCCGGTCCATTGGTGCGGTCTGTCCCACTTGACACGTCATCTGCTTCAGAATCGTTTACACCATATGTTGAATGACTCCTTGAGGTTGAATAACTCCTTGAGGTTGTATCAGTGAAGCTGTCGCAATCCTGGATCATCTCGGTCTTTTGTGTTGTTGACTCAGAGTATTTCATGTCACTTTGTCTCTCCCGTTGTCTTGACTCTGGTCTGCCTTCACCCTCCCCGTTTCTGGTTTTGTTTGTTTCTTGGGCTTTATTAGTGTCTTTGCGTCTTGCACTCGGGTGCAGTTTATTGAATATTTTCCTTGCTTTGACCCACTCTCCAACTTCGGCCTTCCTGATGATATCCTTTAGCGACCAATGCACTTGAAGGATCTTGCGCTTCGTGTTAGAACTTGAACAGCCTTCGATTATCCGGAGTCGAACTGCTTCCTCATTTGTAAATGTGTTGAAATGGCAGCATTGTGGCAGATTTTGCAACCGGGTGATGACGTTTGGCAATGGTTCTCCTGGTTCCTGCCGTGCTGTGTTGAAGGCAATGCGATCATGTTCCACGTCTGCCTGTGCGTTGAAATGGGCGCGTAATTTTTCTTGGAGTCTTTCATAGGTTTCTGTGTCCTTTTCAGAGAATGTTCTAATTAAGCGTCGGCCCTCATGACCCACCAGTTGGAGGAGTAGCATCCGACATTTTCCATTTCTTCGCTCACCGATTGCGTCAAGAAAGTCATCTAGTGATTCCAACCACTCGTTCCATTTGGGACCCAAACTCTGAACGTCAGTCTGTGTCACTGGGGGTGGCACTTCAATGCAGGGATTGGACCGTCGTGTTGCTTCTCCCACCGCCATGATCTGATACGTTCACAGAACTGTTCACTTTGCTACCCGTCTTCTTTGCTGGCTCTCTTCGGCCGAAATCCTTGATCTGGTCGTTTCCTTTTGAGGTTGGTGAGCTTCGCAACTATCTTGGAATGCTTCAGTGAGTGAGATTTGGATTTCTTGAGTTCGGAATGGCCACCACTCAGCTACACCATGCGTGACTCGTGACTCGTGGCTCAGCGATCTCCCGCTTCCTTTAGAGTTGCATGCTAGCTGCAGGTGTTTTGTGGCTCTTCCGCGATGAGGCATGGTACATTTGACATCGTGTTCGTTACATTCGGGATTGGTGTGGGCTTGTGCTTGTTTCAGTGTATCTCCTGCACTCGCCAGTGCTTGTTGTGTTTATTGACACTTTTGTTCGTTTCAGTTCATGTTGCTTGTACTCGTGCTTGTTTATATTCAGTGCAATCTTCGCTTGTTTCTAACAGTCACTTTTGTTCATTCCACTTTTGTTGCTTGTATCAGTGTTTGTCCGTTGACCTTTGCCAATGCCTGCTCTTATGCATTTGCCAATGCTTGTTGTACTATTTCTCTTCTTGTCTTTACCAATGCTTGTTTGTAGTTGCTTTACCTCTTACATTTGTCGCATTAGAGGTTTGTACAGGCTTGTAACAGTGTTTGATTGTGCTCAAAGTCGTCTTTGTTTGTTACTTGTGCTTGCCCGTGCTTGTTTCATTATATTTCTTGCCTTTACCAATGCTTGTTTGTAGTTGCTTTACCTCTTACATTTATCGCATTCGAGGTTTGTACTGGCTTGTAACAGTGTTTGATTGTGCTCAAGGTCGTCTTTGTTTGTTATTTGTGCTTGCCCGTGCTTGTTTCATTTATATTTCTTGCCTTTACCAATGCTTGTTGCTTTACATATGCCACTGCCTGCTCTTGTGCATTGACCAGTGCTGGTTCTTTACATTTACCAATGTTTGTTTCATTACAGTTGCCGATGCTTGTTTTTCACAGTTGCCAATGCTTGTTTTGTAGTTGCTTGTGCTTGTTGATTCTGGATACTGCCTGACCTCAAAATGGCCGCTTACATTCTTCACATGGGGATGTCTCTCTGGCCGCCTGACTCTAAGATGGCCGCTGCTATGAGGTCTCGTCTCTCACGAGATTTGGCTTTTCTCCCCACATGCAGTCACTTGGCCCCACTCGCAGCACTCACCGGGTGCAGGGGCTCCTTTTGGGATGCAGAAACTGCCACTGTTTCCACCACAGCAGCGAACAGCACGGGATTGACCGGGGTGAGCTCCCGACGTCGTGTCCCCCGTCTCGACACTCACGCTTTGGGGGTGAGCTTTTGAATCCTTTTTGGCGCGCGATCACGCTCGCTGCTTCCTCTAGGCGCTCACTTGCAGCAGACTATGCTCCACGCAGCCTTCGCAGCCACGGAGCTTAGGGACAGGCAGGCAGTGTTTCTGGCGGCTTAATCTTCGCCGCAGCGCTCCCTTTGATCGCGGTGGTTGCGATGGCAAACTCTTCATCGGCATCACCGGGGACAGGGTCATGCAGCACCACGGGATCGGTGTCCGGTGCACAGTGTGCCCGATCCCACCCTCGTCGCCAGCTGTAGCATCTTGCTACCCCAATAATGACGCTGGACTATGTTGTAAATAGGAGTACTTTATTATACTTCCATGCTGGTTCCTGTCCCTATTCTAATTGCCCCTAGACCGTCCCCCAGCTCCTCCCGTTCCTGTTCCTTCCCTGGCTCCACCCCCCAGACACTAGACTGCATCACACAATCCTACAGACACTACCTTTGGTGTCAAGCAGTAGTATTTCTTGTAGTGATTCTTTCATTGGCAATGGGGACTCATTTAACCAAATACGCATCCAATAGATTAGAGGCTGTAAGTGAATTGCATGAGCTATGCTCTTCATGCCCAGATCACATTGGCGTTAGTGGGGCGTTTCGAGGGAGCTCCAAAATGGATTTAATAAAGTAATTTTCTGTTGTTTCGATGGTGGTTGCATTGATATGTCCCCACAATTCTGCACCATAGAGTGCAGCCCCTAATCCTTTAGCTTGGTACACTTGAATTGCGGGGTTCAGTGGTCTATAGTTTGACTTCCTTAATTTTTTGATGAGAGCCATCCCCACATGTTGCAATGACAGCTGGCTTTTCATTAATAGCGGTGAACAAGAGAGTGTGTTTTTAAACCGTAACCCCAGATAATCAAATTGTTTCACCTCTTCTAATGTGGCTGAACCCAACATTATGTTGTGCTTAAAGGTCTTTGGACTGGTAAAAACCATGAGTTTAGTATTCATTTCCAATCCATGGTCTATACAGGCCCTCCTAAACTTGTCTACTAGATTTTGGAGCCCCATCGCCATTCGTGAAATGAGTAAAGTGTTATCTGCAAAGAGTAATGCAGGCACCTCTTGGCCTGCAAGCTTGGGTGGATCGCCCTTACAATCTGTTAGTGTAGAGATCATGCAGTGTATATAAAGTGTAAAAAGCATTGGTGAGAGAACGCACCCTTGCCTTACTCCACGACTCACCCCTATCCGATTTCTGAGCCCACCTTTCTTCCCCTATCTGATTTGGGCATAGTTATTTATGTGTAGTCTTTTGATGGTATGCAGGAGATGGTTTGGGATCCCAAGCTTATCCAAAGCTACCCAAAGTTTCTCCCATGGCACTAGATCAAAGGCAGTGCAGAGATCTACAAATACCACATATAGGGTGCCCTTCCCAATTAACACAAATTTCCATAGAATGAGGAGAAAACGGAACAGCTGATCTAGGGTGCTTGTCTTTGCTTTGAAGCCTGCCTGCAGGGGTGAAAGTAGATCCCTCTCCCTTATCCAATTGTTTATTCTGCCTAACAATTGACTGCAGAATATTTTTTGGGTGCTGTCTATAAGGCCGATGGGTCCTGTTTTTGCAAGGTCGCTTTCGTCTCCCCTTTTGTAAATGGGGACGACCTCGGCACCTAGCCAGCAATCTGGTATTTCTGCCTCTTTTAATATAGCATTATATATGTGGTTGAGTATGACACTCCATATTTGGGGTTCTGATAGATAGAGGTCACCCGATATCAGATCTAATCCTGGAGCTTTCCCCCTGTGTGTGGTCGCAATTGCATCAATGGTTTCATCCATGGTAGGTAAGTAAGTAAGTAATATTTTTATTTGTGCATGATTAATTAAAATCTTTACAAAAATATAAAATACCAGTAGCAACATTAAAAACCAAACTGTAATTAGGATTAAAAAGAATACTGCATTACTGTGAGCAGATCAAAGATGTCCTCAGGTGCTAGTGAAGAAGAAAATAAACGATGTCAAGTCTTTTTTTTAATGCATCAAAGAATTTCACGACCTGGCAGTTAAATTTTGTGTTGCTAGAAGTAAAGCATAGTATAACTGCCTGCCTACAAGTCCGTACAGCATGTGACTTAAAAGATGGAAGCAGGAGATTGCGCCTCAGGTCCCTCAGTCTGGGGCATATACATATCACGTGGACAATATCCTCCGTGCCAGACTTGCACAGGCGACATTGTTGCAAAGCGGATGGTCTCACCCAGGGGGGGAGGTGTGCTAATATCGGGATTACACCGAGGCGCACTTTTAAGAACTTTTCTTTGAGTTGTATTTTCATCCCGATGTTAAGGTATGCTTGTGACTGTGTTTTACCATAGCCACCCAGGGTTGTCCATCCGTACGCTCTGTTTGCTAAGACTTTCTTGTCTTCAATCGCAGAGATGATGCGTGCTGATTTTTTAGCCAGTTTTTTAAAGGCCTGGAGGTCTGTAGACGTTTCCCAGGTGTCAGACAAACCTAGGACTTCAATTGATTCAAAAAGATAAACTCTATGCAGCGACGTGCGGTGCCGTAGTAGCTCAGACCATATGTTGGCGTTTAGGGATTCGGCTTCTGCGTTGCGGATTTTGCGCCAGGTTGCTACGTACGCGCTCCGCCTTTCTAGAGTTTGTTTGATGATGCCGAATTCCAAACGAATCTGGGCAGGGGAGACATATGTAGTAAGGTTGAAAATGGCCCTATAGGAGTTGGCTCTGACCGTGTCCAGCAGTTCGGCATCCTTCCCATGAAGTGATTCACTCCCATACGTGAGAGTTGGTTGTAGTTTCGCACGCAAGATTTCAAGAAAAGGTTTTAGTGTGAGATCAGGGAGTTTTGCCTGTAGAGATTTTAATGCCAGGTACGTCATTGTGGCTTTCCCTCGGATGGAATGGAGTTGAGGTCCAGATTTGTTGTTTGAATCCAAGAGGACACCCAGATATTTATATGAGGCTACCCTGTCAAGTTTTTCTCCATTCAGGTACCAGCAAGGATTCAGTTTTTTCCTATAATTGACCGTCATGGATTTTGACTTATGAAGATTTATTTGGAGGCCGTTCTTTGCTGAGAAGGCATAGGTTGCGTTCAGGAGGTGCTGGAGGCCTACTTTGGAGCGGCTTATCAACACAAGGTCGTCGGCGTACAACAGATTTGAGAGAGTGATGTTCCCTAACTTGGGTGCGTGATTACGGCATTTCTCTAATTCTGCAGGCAGATCCTCTAAAAAGAGATTAAATAGGATGGGCGCTAGAAGACAACCCTGTTTTAATCCCTTTGTCGTCCTGATCGGCTTCGAGATGTGTGTGCCAGCCCCAAGCTTGATTTTAATCCAGGTATTGGAGTGGAGCAATATTAGAACGTCTAGGAGGCGCTTCGGAATTCCCCAGTTGTAAAGTTTCAGCGTTCGTGAAATGAGTAAAGTGTTATCTGCAAAGAGTAATGCAGGCACCTCTTGGCCTGCAAGCTTGGGTGGATCGCCCTTACAATCTGTTAGTGTAGAGATCATGCAGTGTATATAAAGTGTAAAAAGCATTGGTGAGAGAACGCACCCTTGCCTTACTCCACGACTCACCGCTATCCGATTTCTGAGCCCACCTTTCTTCCCCCATCTGATTTGGGCATAGTTGTTTGTGTGTAGTCTTTTGATGGTATGCAGGAGATGGTTTGGGATCCCAAGCTTATCCAAAGCTACCCAAAGTTTCTCCAGTGGCACTAGATCAAAGGCAGTGCAGGGATCTACAAATACCACATATAGGGTGCCCTTCCCAATTAACACAAATTTCCATAGAATGAGGAGAAAACGGAACAGCTGATCTAGGGTGCTTGTCTTTGCTTTGAAACCTGCCTGCAGGGGTGGAAGTAGATCCCTCTCCCTTATCCAATTGTTTATTCTGCCTAATAATTGACTGCAGAATATTTTTTGGGTGCTGTCTATAAGGCTGATGGGTCCTGTAATTTCCAAGGTCGCTTTTGTCTCCCTTTTTGTAAATGGGGACGACCTCGGCACCTAGCCAGCAATCTGGTATTTCTGCCTCTTTTAATATAGCATTATATATGTGGTTGAGTATGACACTCCATATTTGGGGTTCTGATAGATAGAGGTCACCCAATATCAGATCTAATCCTGGAGCTTTCCCCCTGTGTGTGGTCGCAATTGCATCAATGGTTTCATCCATGGTAGGAGTTAGGGAGTCATTGTCAGGTCCTTGGAGTAAGGGTACAATGGGCGCTGCACCTTCATCCACTGACCCTCCATATACGTTGGAAAAATGATCCTCCCATGTCTGTGGCAGAATATGGAAATCTTCTTCCACTACCTGAGATCTTGATCCTTTTGCAATTAGGTGCCAGAATTCTCTGCTATTATCAGCATGGGCCATATAAAAAGCATATTTAGCAAGTCGCAATTTATTTGCGACTCGCTAAATAGGTTGTGCTACTCGCAATTAGGAAGGGGTGTTCTCTTCCTAATAGCGAGCGCAATTGCAGGCGCAAAACACTCGCAAATTACCACCCTCTTCAAGAGGGTGATAATGCACTCGCAAAAGGGAAGGGGTCCCCAGGGGACCCCTTCCCCTTTTCAAATGCAGGGGAAAATATTTTTTAAGGGCAGGCAGTGTTCCCAGGGACCACTACCTGCCCTTAAAAAATAAAACAAAAATGTTTCATTAAAAAAAATCCATCCACAAACTGTTCAACATTACAAATCTCAAAGAACTTCCCTATCTTATTTTTGGCTCTGTTAAAGAAACACAACTCCCTGTACCGGATAGAGCCCTCTTAGACCTCCTACTCATGGCAGCCATTAAGGTCATCCTAAACAATTGGAAAGACACAAAAAAAGCAAGTTATGCCTGTTGGTTAAACTGGGTGATTAACCTCCGAGGGGCTGACAACACCACGCTCCAGACCACACCGTGGCGTCCCCCACGAAGGAGAATGTGGAAATCACTTGATATCTACTTTGACTCTTATAAACCGCCATGAATGGCCACTTCTCCTGACCACTTGTAACCCACGAAGTCCTTCTCAAACCGATCAAGACACACACATCCCAGGCAATAGTGGAATGATCGGATCTGCTTATCCCATGGTGGCACACTCCTCCCCTTTCCTTCTCCTTTTTCTTCTCTTCTTTTCTTCTCTTCATTTCTTCTCTATCCTCTTCTCATGTAGGACTAATCTCTCATCCTTTTTCCTCTTCCTATTGAACCCTGTAACAATGAGGCCTTTTAAATTTGTTGAGATACAAGCAAAATGCCGGGGCACATCTGTATGTAATAACGCCCATCATAATTATACTTTCTCCTACTTAGTCAACCGTATTCAGCCTAATGCTCTTCTTTCTATTCAGATGTACCTCCAACAGCACATATAATGTTTCTCAATGTATAATTTTGTTGTACTGAAAATTTCAATAAGATTATTGAAAAAAAAAAAAAAAAAAGAAATGCACTTGTTTTCCTTACATGGGAGGGCCTGCCATTCCCAATGGGGTCGCAACTTGTGAGAGGCTCATTAATATTCATGAGCCTCTCAATTTGCGACCCCATTCGGAATCGCAAATAGTGTGATACACACTGTTGTACATCCAAAATAGCTCCTCGCAAATCGCGAGTGGCAAAAAACTCGCAATTCGCGAGGCGCTATTTTGTGCGTCGTACATCTGGCCCCAAGTATTTTTTAACTGCCTAAGTCTTTTGGAATAGACAAATATCATAGGTGTCTATTAGCCTCCCCAGTCTTCGTACACGATCTTGGATTTGAGCCCTGCAAGATTTCATGGCAGTAGTCTTAGTTTCCCATCGGCATCATTGGGTGGATAGTGTTTGTCCAGCCCCTCTATTAAATCACTGGAGGCGAGATCCAGTATTACGTGATCTGAGTCTTTGTTTGTTGGGCAATGCTTCGTATGTAATATATCTGATCTTATAATACAGCAACACTGCCTCACCAGTCTAATCCAATGAATAGCTTTGTTAACTAGGGCATCTCCGGTTTCCCTGGGTCCCCTTGTGTTGCTTGACAATTTGGGTACATTTATCAGAAAAAACCCTTGTGCAACCAACGTCTGAAGATCTGCAGTTTGCACCCATTATTCTACTCCCTTCAGATCCCCCTTTAATTTCGTTGAGCCCCATCCTCCCATGGCATGGCCTCAGATTATATTTCCCATGCAAAACATTCGAATGTGGGTTGCTTCTGCTAGCACTATGGCTTTCTAATGGTATCCCCGAAATTCTTCCCACAGACCCCTCTTTGAGTGAGTTCTGTTGTGTTGTAGCCTGAGCAGTTGTAAACCCTTGCGTCATATATACGGGAGGCCAAGCTTGGGAGCATTGGTGATTGGCGGAGTAGTTTGCCATAGTGTATTTTTGTTTTGGGTCATTGGATTGTTTGATGGGATCTGTGCCCCTCCATACCACCCTTTCCTCCCCTCTATTCGCCTCTTTTTGATTGGTCAAATACATGTCGCTAGGCCTTGCTCCCTGTGTCATACTAGAATGAATGTTATTGAGCTGGTCTAGCAAAGTTCCTACAATTCCCCTTAGGGCAAAAACCTCTGATGATAGGTCCTTTATGTTAGATACTTGAAGTTATGCAAACAGTAGTGTGGGCAATATGGTGTGCAGTGGAATGATCGTCTGTTTAACGACTCAGATGGACACTGTCACTCTCTACTAGAGATATATAGGCCCCGGGTGCGGGTCTAGCCGTGGCTGGGGCGAGCGCAAGCGGGGGGGGGGGAGGGTCTATAAGGTATCAGTGCTATTGATTAAGCCGCTATTGTTTTCTTTTGCGCTTCTTTTATTGTTAGTTCACAGTTGTTGTATAAATGTCAATGATGTGCACAAACCTGGTGTAGGGAAGATTCACCCTCTATTATCCTAACGTACACCAGCTTAGCGTGTGGACAGTCACGGCACTGCCTTAAGGCGGCTACTCCGACAACCTATGTTTTGCCAGTATTGGGCGGGTACATTTCCTTCTTATTGTGCTCAGGAACTAGAACACCTACTTGTATGGTGTACTGCCTCTCAATGAACATCTGACATGCCTGCTTACTGTGCAGATATTGTTGAAATGTCTCATGTACTGTGATGTCTTTTTTTCAAAAATGCTAATAAACAGATTTGACAAAAAAAAAGTAGTGTGGGCAATATGGGCTGCACTAGTGTATTTAATTCTCATATATGTATAATAGAGATGCTCAACTTCCCGTGAACCCACCGCTAAGAAGTCACAAATATAAGAGAAAAGACTTTCTCTCAAAGTAATTAGGCTCTGAAAAGGAGCATACAATTAAACGTAATACTTTCATTAATTATGCACAAGCATGTAATTAAACATCTATTTTGCCCAAATTATACAAAATGTTATAGGATCCACAAAATACATGCAAAAATGGAATGTAAGGAGTCTTGAGATTTCTTATTTTCAATTATTCTGTATTTGTAGTCAAATGCATCAGCCCAGTCAACGCGATTCGTCCAACATGGACTTTATCAGGGTGGGAATTGTCTTTTTGAATGCCTTCGATTCATAGTGAGAATATCGTATTGATGATCATCCTCAACTGATAGACAGAGGGCTTCACATACCCGAGTGGATAAAATGCTAGCAATGATCTAAGGCAATTATCCTTTTAAGATTTTGTTGAACGGATGTGACGGCGATCACCAGCGCATTGACACTGCATCTGGCAATAAATTAAGCTTCTGGGTGATCATCAATACGATAATCTCAATATGAATCGAAGGCTTTAATTCCTTCAAAGTCTTTATCTAAGAGACGCTACGGTGGTTATAATAGAGAAACATCTTGGTGATCTTCAAAAGACAATTCCAACCCTGATAAAGTCCATGTTGGACGTAAAGCGTTGGCTTGGCTAATGCATTTTTTTTTTCCAAGACCTTTATTGCATAGTTCAAAGTGACACAGCAGAGAGCCTACAACCCCGAGGGCCGGCTGCGGTACATGCAGGTACTTAGTAGGATAGACCGAGCAACACAGCCATTCAGCCGACATCCCGGAGGTTCGGCGGCGTGGTAGCTAGGCGTGCACTGAATAGTCAAAATCATGTACCGGATAGTCCAAAGGTCTATGGTATTTTCATTTCAAACAAACATAACAAATCGAAGCAGAGCAACCAGTATCACACTCACCGAGGGGTGACCCGCCTGGTCATAGCCATATCCGCCGTCGGGGAGGTACATAAGTCGCCCCTATAGGTATTCCATCGCCCCCATTTCTTATCCCAGACTCCGGGACAACCTCTAGTTTTATAAACTGATTTTTCTGACACCATGCACACATCCATCGCAGCCACCCACCGGATCAGGAGTGGTTTGTGTGGTGAGCCCCACTGCATGGCTATCTCACGCTTTATGAGAAGGAAGCTAAGGTTGACCCAGCGCTGTTCTAACGCAGTTAGGTCTGTGGGGTCCCATATAGTAAGAAGCGCGCATTTGGGAGACTGGGGGACCGGTTTCCCGAGGGCATCAGTCATTTTCAGGGCCGCACGGTTCCAAAGGTCTTGGACTGCCGGGCATTCCCACAGGACATGATAGAAAGTGCCCGTTGAGCCACATTGACGGAGTCAAAGGTCAGACGGACGTCGGCCTATTTTGGCTAAGAGGGGACCTGACATGTAAGTGCTGTGTAGTATTTTCAATTGTATCAAGCGGATTCTATGATTAATGGCTGACTCTCGTGGGGACATCAAAGCTGACTGCCATTCTGCATCTTTCATATCGCCAATGTCAGTCTGCCACTTAGCCCGGAGGAGGTGAAAAGAATTTGGCATGTTATTGCACAATTTACGATACGTGTAAGAAATCGCCTTAGCTTGTAGGGGTTCGGACAAGAGTCTATCCTCAAGGGGTGAGGACTGTGGAAGGGAGGCGAGGTCTGGGATGTTGGTGAGTATAGCGTGTCTAATTTGGAGGTAGCGGAAGGTCTCAGAATTCGCCAGGTGGTATGTGTCCTGGAGGTCTTTGAATGTCAGTAGTGTGCCCTTATGGAGTAGGTCGCCAATAGTGGAAATGCCTATTGTGTCCCATTTATCAAAGCCACTACAGTGACATAGGGTGCCCAGTTTGTATGTGGTCCAGAGTGGTGTGGATAGCGTGAGGGTGTCAGCCCATCCGAGTCGCTTGTTCGCACGGTGCCATACGGTCAGCGTGTGGGACATCGGGCCTATATAGCGAGTACGGGAGTGTTAGCCGTAGAGAGCCTCGAGGTACCCACCGCAGCTTGTCTGGTATTTCTCCAAGTGGAAGGCAGGGTTTGTAGGCGTGCTGTAGAGCCACAAATTGGTGGCGACCAATTGGGTTGCTCAGTAGTAGAGACGGATGTTGGGGAGGGCGATACCCCCATCATACCATCCTTGCGTAAGAGAGATGAGGGCGATGCGGGGGGAGCCACCATCCCATAGGAGGAGGCGGATGTCGCCGACGATCAAATTAAAGTAGGAGTCCGGTATTGGAAACGGACAGTTTTGCAGAGCATAGAGGAACCGAGGTAGTGCAAGCATTTTAAATAGGGCAGCTCTACCGGGGAGAGAGAGGGGAAGCGACCTCCACTGGGAGACGTCTGTATGGAGTCTCTGAAGTGGGCCTTTAAGATTGCGGTCATGAAAAAGGTGGGGATCGGGGGTGACAAAAATCCCCAGATACTTGAAACCATTCTGGGCAATTTCAACTGAGTAGCCTCTCGGGAGAGGGGGGGGGGGTGGACCACGAAGAACATACAGCACTGATTTCGACCAATTAATGGAGAAGCCCGAGTATTTGCCGAAGTTAGTAATCACGTGCAGCAGGCTATTAAGGGAGGACCGGGGGGAGGAGAGATATACTAGAATGTCGTCTGCGTATAGCGAAATCTTATCGACTATATCAGAACTCCATCGGAGGCCTCGGATAGAATGATCAGTTCTAATCCAATGAGCTAGGGGCTCCAGAGTGAGGGTGAACAACAAAGGAGACAGCGGGCACCCTTGCCTTGTACCTCTGTGAAGGGGAAAGCGCCTGGATGTATGACCGTTGACATAGACCTGACCCCAAAGATCGGTGTATAGTAACCGAACCCACCGTATAAATTTAGGGCCAAAACCAAAACGTGGGAGTACTTCAAAGAGGTAGGACCATTCGATAGAATCGAAGGCAAGTGTGGCATCGAGAGAGAGGATAACCGCGTCTTCCCGGAGGTGTGGTATCCTACTCATGACATTATGGACACGGCGGAGATTGAGCGCAGTGTTGCGACCCAGGAGGAAGCCCGATTGATCTTCGTGTATCAAGGCAGGGAGAACGGTCATGAGTCTAGTGGCTAGGAGCTTGGCAAGGATCTTTACTTCAGCGTTAATGAGAGAGATAGGGCGGTATGAGCTGCAGTCAGCAGCTGGCTTATTAGGCTTACGGATAACCACGATCGAGGCCAATCGCTGGTCTTGCGGCAAGCAGCCTTCGTCACAGCTGTCTTCAAACATCGCTTTAAGATGCGGGAGGATCTCGCCCGCCATGCCCTTAAGGAACTCAATAGGGACACCGTTGGGGCCCATTGCCTTGCCGGAGTTAACAGAGAATAGGGCGTTTCGGACTTCTTCCGTGGTGAGGTTCGCTTTGAGCTTCTGCATTTCGGACTCAGAGAGAACGGGGAGGCAAATTTCGGCTAAGAGTAGTTTAGATTCCTCGGCACCATAGTGGGCTCTGGCGGTGTAGACCTCCTCCAAGTGGGTGGCAAAAGCCTCTGCTATGTCGCTCGGGTCCGTGACAGTAGATTGGTCAGGAAGGGTTAATTCCGGGATCCAACGGGAGCCTTGCTCCCGTTTTTCAAGCCAAGCGAGCATCTTACCCGCTCTGTCCCCCAGCTCGTAAACCCGGTGGCGGGTTTTGAGGAGTTTGGCTTGCGCCTTTTCAAGAGCCAGTGCCCTATACTCCAGTTGTGTCGTTTGCAGGCGAGCCAACACCTCTTCAGTGGGGTGCACGTTGTGGAGGGATTCCAGGTGAAGTAAGTCTGCTTCTACATGCACCAAGTGTTCATTTTGTTTACGGAGGTAACCATTCTTAAGGGCCAACGCTGAACCTTTGATCACTGCTTTGTATGCCTGCCATAGTGTCGTGGCCGAAGGTACAGACCCCACATTCTCGGCGAAGTAGTATTCGGTGTGTGCAAGCAGGCTATCGTGTATGTCAGAATGAGGAAAAAGGGGTCCAAGACAAATAATATGTAACTATAAAATGTCATTCACAAAATATTTGGACAGCAAAAGCTAGTAGATACAGGAAAAAGTTTTAATCAATTCTGTATAATCCCTGTACATGGGATAGTATTCATCATAGATATTTCATCACAAATAAAACAGATTATTGGTACGCAAAGTTGCCCACATTCACAACAGGGAAGGGGTGGTGAAGGTGAAGTGAGGGAAAATGATGGGATCACGTAATAGTGAGATTCATTCGGTGACACAAGATATTACAGGTTTCGGAATCAATTCATATGGTCCCAACAAAGAGGGCCAAATCAAAAAAGCTCAAAAAGAGTCCAACAAACAATTGTCTCATCAAAGATCCAAAATCCCTTGCAACCATTAGTGTTCTGCTTGGGGTAGGGGATTTGGTCGTGTTAGAGTAGTCGACGTTTCGACCCGTAAACAAGGTAGGTAAATATTCCTTACGCGGTGGGTCTTCTTCAGGACAATAGAAGTTGTGGGTGAGCAACCTCCACTGTTGTAATTTGTGGCAGTGGGTATTCTTCAAAAATAAATGGAAAACGTCTCATCCCGACTCAACAAACAAATTTATTCTATCCATCATACTTGACTTGGAATATGAAAGATCGGAGACAGATGATTCATACGTGGTAGGGTAGGATTCTTGGTTGCGGACAAATGGTTATTCGTATACGAAGCCAAAGGTCATCAAATTGAAACTAATCAGAGTCCAGTCCGTCGGATTCAATACATAATTTTCTTATTCATAATGGATAACGTATTCGTCACAGCCTCAGAGAAAATGTATTAAGGAATATATCCGGCAGCCGCCGTCGGTCAAACACATGCACCGATCTTAAAACATCATTCCGCTTTTTTCAACTTTTTTCAAAGGGCCGTGGGATCGAAATGTAAATCAATGCCCCGTGCTGAGACCGGAGACAAACGAGCTTCCTTGATTCTTTCAGGGGCATTGATTTACATTTCGAGGTTCCGTGCTGAGACCGGAGACAAACGAGCTTCCTTGATTCTTTCAGGGGCATTGATTTACATTTCGATCCCACGGCCCTTTGAAAAAAGTTGAAAAAAGCGGAATGATGTTTTAAGATCGGTGCATGTGTTTGACCGACAGCGGCTGCCGGATATATTCCTTAATACATTTTCTCTGAGGCTGTGACGAATACGTTATCCATTATGAATAAGAAAATTATGTATTGAATCCGACGGACTGGACTCTGATTAGTTTCAATTTGATGACCTTTGGCTTCGTATACGAATAACCATTTGTCCGCAACCAAGAATCCTACCCTACCACGTATGAATCATCTGTCTCCGATCTTTCATATTCCAAGTCAAGTATGATGGATAGAATAAATTTGTTTGTTGAGTCGGGATGAGACGTTTTCCATTTATTTTTGAAGAATACCCACTGCCACAAATTACAACAGTGGAGGTTGCTCACCCACAACTTCTATTGTCCTGAAGAAGACCCACCGCGTAAGGAATATTTACCTACCTTGTTTACGGGTCGAAACGTCGACTACTCTAACACGACCAAATCCCCTACCCCAAGCAGAACACTAATGGTTGCAAGGGATTTTGGATCTTTGATGAGACAATTGTTTGTTGGACTCTTTTTGAGCTTTTTTGATTTGGCCCTCTTTGTTGGGACCATATGAATTGATTCCGAAACCTGTAATATCTTGTGTCACCGAATGAATCTCACTATTACGTGATCCCATCATTTTCCCTCACTTCACCTTCACCACCCCTTCCCTGTTGTGAATGTGGGCAACTTTGCGTACCAATAATCTGTTTTATTTGTGATGAAATATCTATGATGAATACTATCCCATGTACAGGGATTATACAGAATTGATTAAAACTTTTTCCTGTATCTACTAGCTTTTGCTGTCCAAATATTTTGTGAATGACATTTTATAGTTACATATTATTTGTCTTGGACCCCTTTTTCCTCATTCTGATATTTACCCAGGTCCTAATGACAGTAGTGGGTTTAACCCTGTTTTCTATAATCTGATCGTGTATGTCAGGGATTTTTAAAAGCCAGGGCGTGATTATAATGGGACCCCGCGCCCTCGGGCGGTGATGTGTGAACTGGATCGTGAGGGGGGAATGGTCGGAGATCCCTCTGGGGAGCCCCTCCGGATGACGGAAGAATTGTAAATCAGTAGTGGGTGCGAAGAAATAGTCTATACGCGAGCTGCTATGGTGAGCTTTGGAATAGTGCGTGTAGTAAGATGCGTGAGGGTGGGAGCGGCGCCAAAGGTCCACGAGCCCCATCAAATGCGCAAAGGTGGAGAGGTCTGAGCAGGACTTGTGTGAGGGACGGTGAGGGTGTCTGTCTACGGCATCGTTCATTGTCATATTGAAATCCCCCCCAATGAGCAGGGGCCCCTGCGGAAGATCTAGCATCAGGTGTTGTATGGTCTGGAGCGCATCAGTACCTAGGGCCGGAGGGGCGTAGAAAGAGACAATATTCAGTGGTTTGCCTTCCCAGATGGCCTCTATCGCTGCATATCGACCAAGGGGATCAGCCCGCGTCTTTATGCATGTCAGGGCCACACTCCTGCGCACCAGAATACCGGTGCCTCTGGATCCGGAGGTGAAACCGGCATGTATCAGCTGGGCTAATGCATTTGACTGCAAATAAAGAATAATTGAAAGTAAGAACTCTCAAGACTCCTTGCACTCCATTTTTGCATGTATTTTGTGGATCCCATAACATTTTGTATAATTTGGGAAAAAAAGATGTTTAATTACATGCTTGTGCATAATTAATGATGGTATTACTTTCATATGTATGCTCCTTATCAGAACCTAATTCCTTTGTTAGACGTAAGCTTGCTCATTTCCACAAGAAGGGTGTAGGTGTTCACAGGTTTCGGAGCAATGATTCTTCTGTGTTTGGTATTGGTGGTAGTTGATTCAGTTTATGGGCCTAATACAATTTGGTTGTCGGCCGCAGCATCAGCTTTCTCTATTGAGGCAAAGGGGTCAAATTGGTTGGCACATACTACATTCAGGGCTGCCCCTCCCTCCACCATCACATTAGTACAACCATGAGCAGGCAGTAGGACCACTTGGCTAGATTGTGACTGTGACTGAGTTTGGGTTGTAGTAATATCATTATGCACTTCGCACATAGCTGTGCCCTTAGATGTTGGATCGGTTCCTGGGGCTTTCCTCCTTGATTTACTTAATGCAAAAATTGCAGCCAAAGAAGGTGGGGTGTTAATTATCACAGGGTATGGAATGGCGCTTGCCAGGTGGCGTGGAGTTAACACAAATGAGGACAATAACCGCGGTGCTACAGGTGAGGGAAAACCCCTAAACCCTCAATTCTGGACCAGGGTCCGACTATAAACAACAACAGGCCCTGTGCACACGCATGTGAGTGGATAAACAATAAAAAACAGTTTCCGTTGGTCAAGGATGAAGACACTGATGTCCTTTCTTTGAAATGTTGACTTTTAATGGTGTATTGCTTCACCAGCCAGCCAACACGTATTTCGACAATGGGGTGTAAACCCTTGACTTCTTCAAGGCTGGATACAAACATGGAAAACAACATGTGTCACAATGTGTTTGCAATAATATTACAGGTAAGCACCTTAAAAGATGGTTCATTCAGTGGTGCTTTTCTCAAAAAAAGAGAGTTTCCCAGGGACCAGAAAGGACTGGGTTAACAGGTAGTTTCAAAGAAAAGATTCCTTTCTGTGTAATTATTTCAAAAGGTGACCATGAGGCCTATCCATGTCAATTAGCTGTATTAAACATTTGCAATTGACGAATACAAGAAGTCAAAATTTAGGCTCCACACTAGGTTGATTATACTTTTTGCTCAAAGTTTATTTTATAAAAGGTCATATTTAGGAATTCATTTTAAATACACATTCAATTTTACACTGTGGTGCTCTGGTACAGGTATATATCCACTAACTAACAATTCCGTATTACGGTTCTCTATCACAAAGTCACCACTTTATAGTATGCACTCAATATTTAAAATACAACAATACAGTAAATTCATAAAAAACATTTTTTCACATTAAAACAGTCCAAAAGTCGACGCGTTTCGGTGCGTTTGTTATGCTTGGTGCACCTTCAGGTATACCTGTTTTTAATTTATTCTGTCCTGATGAAGGTGCACCAAGCATAACAAACGCACCGAAACGCGTCGACTTTTGGACTGTTTTAATGTGAAAAAATGTTTTTTATGAATTTACTGTATTGTTGTATTTTAAATATTGAGTGCATACTATAAAGTGGTGACTTTGTGATAGAGAACCGTAATACGGAATTGTTAGTTAGTGGATATATACCTGTACCAGAGCACCACAGTGTAAAATTGAATGTGTAT
Organism: Lissotriton helveticus; assembly: GCF_964261635.1. Classification (NCBI taxonomy): domain Eukaryota; kingdom Metazoa; phylum Chordata; class Amphibia; order Caudata; family Salamandridae; genus Lissotriton; species Lissotriton helveticus. Next base: position 353,511,365 of record NC_136068.1, read on the forward strand.
TTAAAATGAATTCCTAAATATGACCTTTTATAAAATAAACTTTGAGCAAAAAGTATAATCAACCTAGTGTGGAGCCTAAATTTTGACTTCTTGTATTCGTCAATTGCAAATGTTTAATACAGCTAATTGACATGGATAGGCCTCATGGTCACCTTCATTCAGTGGTGCACCAGGAATAACACATTTTTTTTACTGTTGAGGGGAAGCACCAAAGTATTGAGATGAAGCTTTTTCAATCAATCGTGAAGCCCATTGTGGTGAAATTCATGCACAGTTTCAAAATTGTGTGTGAAATTTAGACACTACCTGCCACAGTATGGCGTGGTGTTGGTGCAAATGTGGTGGTGAGTCACTACTTAAATGCGCAGTGCTGTTACCAACTAAGGTTTGAAACGTAAGCGCGGGATCAAGAGTAAAAAGTAAGGGTAAAAGTGTACTTTATAGTGAGAGACCATCTAAAGTGTGCGTGCCGGATCCAGACTAGAAAACAAATTGCGGCGTGTTACTTGAGTTAAAATAAAAACCCTATATGCAGGTGAAAGTGCCTTTGATACCTGGATTTTATCTCTTAATCTCATGAGAGATAATGACAAGCCTACCTGTAACGGAGTGATTTGTTTCTTAGACCCGAAACAAGAGGTAGGCACTCAGGTAAACCAGTGCCTTATGTATATTTGAAAAAAGCCATACCAAAGGGGATGATGGATGGAGCGTTTGAGCAAATCAAACACTTACCCCCAGTCAACTGATCTGGGTTTAATCCATCACCATCTTTAGCTCACTCCACCACCCCAGTTCAGACATGGCCATATGCAAATCAGTCTGACTCTGTGCCTCATGGGAACAGTCCAGCCCGAACTGCCAAGCCATGTCTTCCCTGGACCGGATCAAGCATCCTGGGACCGGTTTCGGATTCATAATCATCATCAGCAAGGCTATCTTGAATCCAGTGGTAGAGTGAGCAAGGGACCCATGTCTGGGCATACCCTGCCAACTAAGGGCGAACAAAGCGATACCAAAGGGAATGATGGATGGAGCATTAGAGCAAATCAAACACTCACCCCCATACAACTGATCTGGGTTTAATCCATCACCATCTTTAGCTCACTCCACCACCCCAGTTCAGACATGGCCATATGCAAATCAGTCTGACCCTGTGCCTCATGGGAACAGTCCAGCCCGAACTGCCAAGCCATGTCTTCCCTGGACCGGATCAAGCATCCTGGGACCGGTTTCGGATTCATAATCATCATCAGCCAGGCTATCTTGAAACCAGTGGAAGAGTGAGCAAGGGACCTACGTCTGGGCATACCCTGCCAACTTAGGGCGAACAAAGCGGTACCAAAGGGGATGATGGATGGAGCGTTTGAGCAAATCAAACACTCACCCCCAGTCAACTGATCTGGGTTTAATCCATCACCATTCTTTTTTTTATTTTTATATTTTTAAATTTTATTTATAACGGTTTACGAAGGTAGGTGCAGTACAATAATAGCAGACATAAAGGCAGTTCCATACAGTAATACAGTGCAATATAATAAGGTACAATTCGACATAGGCATAACAGTTACCATGACCAATTTAAAAGTAACCAGAGGCCCATAGCGCAATGTCCTGGCAGGACCGGACTCCTCAGGAACGTTTCCACACTGGCGTGTGGGCTCAGGGGGGTAGGGGCCCATGAGGCAGAGATGCACAGGGACAACTGGTGGAAAGGAAAAAAAAAAAGAGGGGCTCAGCATAGACCAGCACCGGCGGCCGCCGCGGGCCATGGGCCGGCGGGGAGCATGGGAGAGGCTACGGCAGGAGCAGGGGGATACATTGGTAGGGGTGTAGGATCCCAAGTGGCCCAGCAGCTTGCAGCGGAGAGAGGAAAGGAGGCTACGCAATGACTGCCTCCGCGGCCTCCTCGGGCACAGGGTCGATGGGGAGCACAGGGGAGGAACTCTCGCCACAGGAGGAGCGAGACAGGAGGTAGGCGACCAGGGGGCCCCAGATATCAAGAGGTCTAGATCTAGCGGGCAACAGATCCCAGAACTCCGAGAGTAGCGTCTGACAGCGGGAGGCGTCCTCCAGCCAGGTCGCCACAGTGGGGGCCCGCCCCTGGCCCCAGCTCACCGCCACCTTACACCTGGCCAAGACCAGCAGCATTGCAATGAGACGGCGGGAAGCATCAGGGCATGGCTTGACAAAACCGAGGAGGCAGAGGAGGGGGTCCGGGGCTACAGCCGCACCGCTAATTTCAGAAATAGTGGAGCAGACCTCCAGCCAGAACACCTGCACTCTCGGGCAGAGCCAGGTCAGATGGGCAAAGTCCGCCGCAGGCGAGGAGCATCGGGCACACGCGTCCTCAGGAGTGAGCCCCAAGCGGTGAAGATGCACTGGAGTGCGGTAGAACCTGTGCAGAAATTTAAAATGGATCAAACGAAGCCGATAGTTCGGGGAAAGGTTTGTGGTTTGGTTACAACAATAAAGCCAGTCGGCGTCCGTGATATCTACGCCAAGGTCCGCACTCCACGCCGCGCGGGCTCGTGTCGAAGAGCGAGGGGAGGATAGTAGGGCGGAAGCGTATAATCTGGTGACCACCTTGTGCGGGGACGCGGACGTGTACATAAAATCCAAAGCTGGAAAATTGGGTGGAGGGTGCGGAAAGGTCGGGTGCAGTTTTTGGCAGGTGGCGCGCAGCTGATAGTAGAGGAGCGCATCCATCAGGGTAGGGGATTCTGGGAGGAAGTAGAAGGAATTCTCGGGGTACAGATCAGTAACAGTCCGAATGCCCCGTAGCACCGCGTGTCGAGACATACTAGAAGACTGAAGGGATGGGAAGTCTGGGTGGTCAGTAATGGGCACAACATTAGCAGATAAGAGGGGAAGACCAGCGAGACGGCAAAGCGCCTTCCACGCCCAGCGCAGTGTTTCCACCGTATTCACCTCAGTACGGGGGCAGACCGTAGGGGCAAACAAGGCCGTAGACAGTGGCCAGGGGGAGGCAATGTCCAGTTCAACCGCGACATGAGGCTGGTAGGGGGTGGGATGCAGCCAAAAATGGAGAAAACTTGCCTGAGCGCAAAGTGCGTGAAGTCGAAAGTCCGGCGCGCCCAGCCCGCCAGCCGACATGGGCAAGGTCAGGATGTCATAAGCAATCCTGGGTGTCCACCCCGCCCAGACCAGGGACACGACTAAAGAATGTAGCCTTCGAAAGAAATAAGCAGTGAGAGGAATGGGTATGTTAGAGAAAAGATAGAAAAATTTAGGGAGGACAACCATTTTGGCTATGGCAATGCGGCCAGCCAAGGACAACGGTAATATTGCTCCATAGAGGTATCTTAGACTCAAACCAGTCCACCGCACGGCCAAAATTGGACCTCCAAAGCTCGTCCGGGTCCCTACTTAATCCATCACCATTCTTTAGCTCACTCCACCACCCCAGTTCAGACATGGCCATATGCAAATCAGTCTGATCCTGAGCTTTAAAGCCCCTCCTGGCACTTGAAAAACGAGTTGGCGGCTCATGGCACTTTGCAGGTTGGGGGGTGGAGTCCCCTGAGATGCAGTGCTGTGGGCAAATGCGGGTGAGTGCAGAGAGGGCTCCCGTGCTGCGGGAGTCCTGGTCACTTTTAAAGCGTCTCCAGGCACTTGAAAAACGCGTTGGTCGGTTTCTGCTGTGTTACAGGTTGGGGGATGGAGTCCCCAGAGATGCAGTACTGTGGGCGAGTGCATGGGCATTATTTTAATGTCCCCGCGGCGCTGGTACGAATAATTGGGATATTAAGCGAAATCCAGTATTTTTCCCCCTTATAATTGTATATTGTAAACAGTAAATAGAATAAGAAACTACAAAAGTGTGTTCTGGAGCTGCCAATGACCACTGACTGACAAAGTAAACAAAGACAGACCATTGGTGACTTTTTTTGGTTATTATTAAATATTTATTAAATCAATACATCAATAATAAAACGTAGGCACACAGATGTTATTAACCATGTTTATTTACATTTAGATTTATCATAGCTAATCTAGGCCTGCATTTCAAAATGGCTAAGTTTACCGTATTGCTATGTCACACGTGAACGTTTTATTTCTAAGTGATGCTGGAGTCTTAATTATTAAATGAAAATTTATTTTGCTTTCTTTGCAACGTTTTAATTTGTAGCCCCTTATCAAAGACACCTGTAGAGTACAATGTAGCCTCGGTATCTTCTCTTGCTACACAGAGTGTATGTTTGAAGGACGCTGAGAGAGGCTGTATTGAGAGGAGACCTAAGAAGCTAACAGCCTTATAATTGTATCGTCTTGCTTTAACCTGATTCGACTGTTTCATGAGAACTGTGTGTAAGTACAAATGTAAGAATTGTGTGATTTTAGGAACAGTTAGTGCAGGATAGATATTCGTTCACAGTGCTTCTTGATACAGCTTAAAGCAGAGCTGAGTAGGAGATTTAGAGTACTATCTTAAAGAGAGAACATGGTCTCCATTGTCCTATCCCTTTGAGGCACCTCCATGCTGGTAGTAAGTTCTCTGATGTATGATTTTTATTTAATTTTTAATTGCATATGTATCAAGCATGCACATTTTTATAATTACAGTAATCTGATTTTTGCCTTCTGTAAACCTTTAACCTTCAATAAAGCCTTATGGTTTGAAACTTAATCATTCTCTATCTTCCTTGTGCATCCTAATGTGCTTCATGTTCCTTGAATGCAGTGGTTTGTTGAACACTTTCAGTTGTGAACTTTGATTAATCCGATAGCACTTTATGGGCCCCATAATATACACAAAGTAAAGAGCTACAAAGACAATGTTAAAAAAGAATACAATACATTTCATACAGAGGTGTTTGTAGGTATCATGACTGGCCTTCGCAGAATGTTAAAATGTGAACAGATGGCTGGTATATTTCTCTGGGAAAGGTTGCTACCTTACTTGTAGAGCTGATTTTAGAATGGTATAAGGAGGACTAGTTCAAGTTCAAGTTCTAGAATTTGTATAGCGCACTACTCACCCAGAGGGTCTCAAGGCGCTTGAGGGATGGTGGGCGCATTATTTATCGAATAGCCAGGTTTTTAGCTGCTTTCTGAAGGAGGGGTGGTTCTGAGTTAGGCGAAGGTGAGTGGGGAGAGAATTCCAGGTCTTGGCCGCTAAGTAGGAGAAGGATCTTCCTCCCATGGTGGATCTGTGTATGCGTGGAATTGCAGCGAGGGCTTTGCTGGAGGATCGTAATTGACGGGTGGGTTTGTAGAAGGATAGTCGTGTGTTGAGGCATTCGGGTCCTATGTCGTAGAGGGCCTTGTGTGCGTGGGCGAGGAGACGAAATGTTATCCTCTCGTTGACGGGGAGCCAGTGGAGATCCTTCAGGTGACCGGAAATGTGAGCTTGACGGGGGATGTCCAGTATGAGTCTGGCTGAGGCGTGTTGGATGCGTTGGAGTTTTTTCTGAAGTTTGGCTGTGGTTCCGGCGTATAGGGTATTTCCATAATCCAGTCGGCTGGTGACCAGTGCGTGGGTGACTGTCTTTCTTGTTTCAGTGGGGATCCAACTGAAGATTTTTTTGAGCATGCGTAGGATGTTGAAGCATGAAGATGAGACTGCATTGACTTGTCTGGTCATTGAGAGGGAGGAGTCTAGGATGAAGCCCAGGTAGCGTGCGTGATCAGTAGGTATAGGTGCTGCACCCAGGACCGGTTGCCACCATGAGTCGTCCCAGTCAGAGGGGGAAGATCCGAAGATGAGGACTTCTGTTTTGTCGGAGTTTAGTTTTAAACGGCTGTTCTTCATCCATTCGGCTACTTCTTTCATTCCTTCGTGTAGGTTGGTTTTGGCGGTGTTTGGTTCTTTGGTGAGGGAGAGGATCAGCTGGGTGTCGTCTGCGTAGGAGATGATGTTGAGGTTGTGTTGTCGCGCGATGGATGCGAGGGGGCTCATGTAAACGTTGAAGAGGGTGGGGCTGAGAGATGATCCTTGTGGTACGCCGCAGATGACTTCGGTGGTCTCTGATCTAAAAGGGGGAGGCGGACTCTCTGGGTTCTTCCGGCGAGGAACGAGATGATCCAGTCCAAAGCTTTTCCTTGTATTCCGACGTTGCTGAGGCGTTGTATGAGGGTGTTATGACAGACTGTGTCAAAGGCGGCGGAGAGGTCAAGTAGGATGAGGGCAACTGTTTCTCCGTGGTCCAGTAGCGTTCGGATGTCGTCTGTAGCTGCGATGAGGGCGGTTTCAGTGCTGTGTTTGGCTCGGAAGCCGGACTGTGAGGGGTCGAGGGAATTGTTGGATTCGAGGAAGGCGGCGAGCTGACTGTTGACGGCTTTCTCAATGACTTTGGCGGGGAATGGGAGGAGTGAGATGGGGCGGTAGTTCTTAAGTTCAGAGGGGTCTGCTGTGGGTTTCTTCAGAAGGGCGCTGAGTTCGGCATGTTTCCAGCTTTCCGGGAAGGTGGCATCGCGGAGATGGGGTGCGATGATGGAATCTGCTTTGTTGAAGATGTGGTGGGGACATGGGTCGGTTGGAGAACCTGAGTGGATGGAGTTCATCAGGCAGATGGTGTCTTCAGTAGTGATTGGGTTCCAGGCGCAAAGGTTGTGAGAGTGTGGTTTTGGTTCGGATGTGGGTGGAGTGGACTGTTCTTCGGAATGGTTTTCAAAGCTGTTATGTATGTCGGCGATTTTGTTGTGGAAGAAAGAGGATAGAGAGTCGCATAGGTCTTGGGAGGGAGTAATGTCGTTAGTGCCGGCGGTGGGGTTGGTGAATTCTTTGACGATGTTGAATAATTCCTTGCTGTTGTGGGCGTTGTTGTCGAGTCGATCCTTGAAAGCTGATTTCTTGGTGGATCGGATCAATTGGTGGTGTTTGCGGGTGGCGTCCTTGAAGGTGGTCAGGTTGTCAGTGGTGGGGTTTTTTCTCCAGGTTTTCTCGAGGGTGCGACAGAGCTTTTTGGATTTTTTAAGGTCGTCGTTGAACCAGGGGGCCTTTTTGCTACCTTGTTTGATCTGGTGGTTTTTCAAGGGTGCTAGTTCGTCAGCGCTGTGGGTGATCCACTGTGTGAGTCTTGTGGCGGCTTGGTTTGTGTCCGATGAAATGGCAGGAGGGTTTTGGTTAAGCGATGTGGTGAGTTGGTCGGTGGTGATTTTATTCCAGTTTCTTCGAGGAATAGGTTGTGGGGGTTGTGAGTCGTGGTCTTTTTATAGTTGAAGTGGACGCAGCTGTGGTCCGTCCAATGAAGAGCTGAGGTGTGATCGAAGGAAATGTGTTTGCTGGAGGTGAAGATAGGGTCAAGCGTGTGTCCGGCTGAGTGGGTGGGGGAGTCAACAAGTTGTTTGAGTCCGAGATTGGCCAGGTTGTCCAGAAGGGTGGTGGTGTTGCTGTCATGTCTCTTCTCCAGGTGGAAGTTGAGGTCTCCCAGTAGAATGTAGTCCTCGGAGGGGAGGGCGTGTGGGCTGATGAAATCAGTGATGTCTTCGTTGAATTGAGTGCGGGTTCCTGGTGTTCTGTAGATGAGGGTGCCTCTCAGTGTGGTCCTGGGGTCGGTGTGGATCTGGAAGTGAAGGTGTTTGGCGGCCGAGAGGTTGTCGTCGGAGCTGGTCGTGATTCGGATGGTGTTCTTGTGGACGATGGCGATGCCTCCTCCTGTTTGGACGGTGCGGTCTTTTCGGATGATCTTGTAATTGTCCGGGATGGCTATGGCGATGTCGGGTGCTGATGAGGTGTTCATCCATGTTTCAGTAAGGAAGGCGACGTCCGGCGATGTAGTGTCGAGTAGATCCCAGAGTTCAGTGGCGTGTCTGTGCACCGAGCGGGTGTTCAGCAGGATGCACTTCAGGTGGTTAGAATCGTGAACGCTGCGCGCAAAATCAATTGTCATATATGGATAGTGTAGGGGGCGGGGGCGAGGGAGGGTCAGCTGGGAGGCGGTAGCGGGGAGGAGAGACGGGCCAGGAGTGGTCACAACAACAAAATGGCTGCAAAACAGAAAGCGAAACGGGGGCACAGCCGAAGGAAAGCAATGAAAATTAATTAGCAGGCTACGATTATTATTTCTCAGCAATGCAGCGCAAATGAGCACAATTTGAAATGAGCAGGCACAATTTAACAATTAAAATGAGCAGGCTACGATTATTATGTCTCGGCAATGCAGCGCTAATGAGCACAATTTGAATGAGCAGGCACAATTTAACAATTAAAATGAGCCGGCTACGATTATTATGTCTCGGCAATGCAGCGCTAATGAGCACAATTTGAAATGAGCAGGCTACGATACCAGGCGCTATGTTAATTAAAGCGATCACAAATCCAGGCGATATCAGGCAGCAAGGAGGAGAAGCGCTGTGTCAGGGAGCGTGGGGAGCGACCGCTTCGGGGCAAGCCCAGGTGGTCAACAAATTGACCAAATAGACCAGGTGGACTACAAATTCCAGAGTGCAAAGGTAGAATTTGGACTGGATCAGCTAGTCTGTTTCCACACATAAGCTTGAGAGCTCTGAATTATCTGACTAAACAGGATGGCAAAGGGACAGTTTTGAAATAGCTTTGTAACAGAAATGCCAACCAACAATAGCATCGGTCTAAAGTTTTCAAATCCATTCATAAATGAGCCAGTCCAGGTTTTTTTCTTTCCATTTTTGGATTTGTTGTCCTGTTTATCCACCTATATAATCAGGACTACTTTTCCTAAAATGCAACATCCTGGACAGGATGAACGATTCTATATGGTGGACAACTTTCCATTATCGTTTCACTAGACACTTCACACGTTTGGAAACACCAAGATGTTGTTTGTCGAGGAATTGGGGAGACTATGAGTTGCATAGCACATTTGTGGAGTTTCATTCTATGTCCCCAAAATCTAAATCAGACCATCTTAACCCAGCTGGATATTGTGTTTATTGAGTGTGAATACTACTTATGCTGTATTCCAATTCCAATCAATTTACTACCTCCTGAAGTAAGCCTAGACTACTCGTTGTTGACACTTATGAGAGACAAGTTTACACAATGAACTCTGTTATCCAAATGGAACAAAATGTCTTAAGCCCTGAAACACCAATGGAAATAAACAATTTCCACCACGGATATTGCCCGCAACCACCTACTTCCACAGTGCCCCAAGATCTATAATGTATCAATCTACTCATAACTTTTTCTTATTATATGAAAATACTGGGAAAGGTTACAAACAGGCTAAATACTGATAGCGAGAGCTATTACAAACCTTGAAAGGACCCTTAACAACGTTAGCACGTCACCGGGGTGGGAAGATAACAGAGCCAGATGTGTTCATGGGTCAAGGATACTTGACATCTTGTAGTGTAGTTCCTATATTCCCAATAGGCTCTGCACATTGGAATAATATATCCTGTATATTAGACGTAGGACTGAGGTCGACTAGGTCTCTACCGAATATACTAAACTTAATAATGTGTGCCAGCTAGCTAAGAGGTCACTAGAAACTTTTCGAATTCACAAGAAGGGATTAGTCTCTGACAACCGCATAAACATGACAACTTTGTTTCCCCAAGATAAAACGTATCTTCAGAGTCGTGGAAACAATAGATAGATATTTCACTCAGTCAATCGTGCATGCTTTGTTTCACGAGAGGTGCAGAGAAATAAGATTTGTTTGCTGGCATAGTTTCCTCAGAAAAGTTATCAAAGTTGATAAAATAGCCAGAGGCAGTTCTGTCAATTGTTGGTATAGCATCAGGATACTCTGAAATCGCTGGAGCTGCTTGTTCCCTTGACATGTTTGTATAGTCAGATGCTACATCATTGTAGACGGGAGTTTCTTGACGAACTGTTATTTGGGTTTCAAGAGGCACACGTTCCATGGCTTTATTGCATAGTCCTTCTTTTCTCACTGCAGGTTTATCAAAGGTGATAAGTCTTTCAGTTTGAACCTCTTGGATAGTAGCAAGATTTGGTCATCTGCTACATCTTGGGAGTCCACTGGGCCTACTACTTATTATCGGCCACATAGTCTGGTTTTACCAGGTCAATTGAGACAGACCGGTTCTCCTTGTTTCCAGCAAGGGGCGGCAGTAGTACTGTTCTTGATCCGTGGATTGCTAGTACAGGTACTGCTTTTCTGTAAGAAGGCCCAAATTCCTTCTTGTCCGCTATTTTCTCTCTGACCAGATCCCCAATCTATGGAATCCAGACAGGTCTTGCTGGGACAGGTGGTTTTTCTTCAGTGGTCGTTTGTTTTTTGCTAGTATTGCTTAGACTTGTTTCCTTTAAGTCCTGTAAAACAGCCAAACGATCTTTGATATCAAAGGGTTTTTGTTCCACCACTGAAGTGTGACGATCGAGATCTTCGACCAACATTCTAGTACCAAAAAGTATTTCATATGGAGTGATTCAACCTAGAGAATTTCCTGGCAGGTTATTAAGACTACGTTGGACATTTATTAGATGTTTGACCCACCCATCACCCGAACCTAATACCCTAGCTGTTATAGATTGCTTTATGTCACAGTTTTTCTCTCCACAACCGAATTTCCTACAGGATGGAATGGACTCGAAAATCGCAATGCAATGCCCAACTGGCCATGGCCTCCTTGTAAGCCCTAGAGCTAAACGCAGGACCCTGGTCAGAATGTAGCGTGCCGATTGCGTATGTGTCGATAAAGACTCACAAATCTTTTATAACAGTTCGAGCATCAGCTGAGCACTGGGGCCACATCCAAATGAATCTTGTCTTAACCACTTGGATGCTAATGACAAGGGTAACTCGTCATGGAGTTTCCATTGATTTCAATGGAAATTACATTAAAAGCCATAAAACACCTTAGCATCCAAGTGGTTAATATTTGTGGGACTGCTTCAGTCTATTCGGACGTCCGCATGTAGATAGCCTTATGCTGTCTAACAGTGGTGTCTGTACTGGGCTGGCTACTCTGTAGTCAGGAATCTGGTGGTGTTTAAAGCTATGGTATTTGTAACAGTCATCGCAATTAATTCTGAATTCGTATACATGAACTTTCATCCCTGGCCACCAGTACATCTCTTCTAATTCTAGTAGAGATTTAGAGATCCCTTGATGTATCAGACCCTCTCCCATATGTGCTTCGAAAATGAGAGCACCTCTCCTGTTCCTGTTTGGAATTACCCTATCCCCCACTCCAGGGATTCGAGCAAAAGGAAAAGAGTTTGCATCAATTATGTATTTATATCCAAGTGGATAGTTTAGAGGTAACGCGGCTCCTCTGCCTTTGCTCGTCGCATTGACAGCGAGCATGGTTTCACCGTCTATCGTGGTTTTCGAACGATTGATTGTAGCTACGGAAGCCGTTTGCACAGCTGCCTTCGCGGCTGCATCAGCCAATGAATTCCCTGCAACGTGAACGCCATCACGTTGATGACTCAGTGTATGAATCACGTGAGTCTTTTGTAGTTCTTTCTGCAAAATAACTACTTGTTCCCAAAGCTTTTTATGCTTTATTGTGCCACCTTTTGTATTTTTAAAACCATTTTGAACCCAGGTCTTCAGATATTCATTGTAATTCCTGACGCAGTTATACGAATCGCACACTATGAGTGTGGGGAATTCACGATTGGTATTTTCAAGCGCCATCTTGAATGCCTGTAGTTCACCTCGCTGAGCTGTACAGTCTCCGAGAGATTGAGTTTTTGTGACCATAGGTCGGAATTTACCATCGTGCCAGCGACCTTTAACAATCGCGCACGCAGCACTGTAAGCTTGTTTACCCCCAATTGCGGGCTGTGCTGAACCGTCTGTATATATTATACAGCCGTAATGTTCTAGAGGTAGAATTTCAGGAGGCAGAGGACATTCTTGTTCGTATTGGAGAAATTCTTGTGTCTTCAAGTTAAGGTCAAAAACGTATTCAACGTCTGTTGCAGCTAGAGAATTAACCCGTTGTATCCATCTCGGATGTAGAGCTTTTGCATTTGGAATGCTTGCCTTCGTCACTGCCTCTAAGGCAGGTACAGGTGTAACGACTTTAATGCGTTTACCCTGTGTGAGTGCTCTCTCCTTTGCTACAGCAGTCTGAACCGCTGTCAGAATTTTTTCTGTTGAAGTGAATTTCATTTCTGCTTTTGTGTACAAGTGTGACTTGTAAGCTATTGGTACCTTTTCACCTTCGTTAAAGGTTAGGTATGTGAATCCGCATCTCCCTGGGATGATTCGGATTACAAGGTTGTGTACATTTCCGCGTGTTTGTAAGTGTGTTGTTGCCAACATGTCTGTTTGTACCGAACGCAAAATTTCTGTGTGTTTTTGAGTCCAATTAGTAGGTTTGAAATCAGGTTTGAATAATTCGTAGAGAGGTTTAACCCTTTCTGCGTAATTCAGAATGTAAGTTCTTCCAAAGTTTAGGAATCCTAGAATTGACTGTAGGTTTTTCAGCGTTTTTGGAGTTTGGAGGCACATTTTTCTAAAAAGTTTGCTGCCAGGCTTTTGCCTTCACTCGAAAGTTCGTATCCCAAGAATATGACGTTGAGGTGGGCAATTATGGACTTTTTAAATTTGAATTTATACCCTTCAGAGGCGAATCCAAGTATTATGATGTTCACCCTGTTCAAGTGCCTGTCCAAATCATCATCTGTAAGATAGATGTCATCGACATAAGATAATGCCTCATCATCATATGTTTGTAGTAACTCTGTTACTCTGGCTGAAAATAATCCTGGACTATTCTTGAATCCCTGGGGGAGACGACAAAATTGTCGCTGTGTCCCCATGATTGAGAAAGCGGTCAAGTACCTGCTTTCTGGTGCAATGTTTTGACAGAAGAAACTGTTTGAAATGTCTAATGTCGTTTTGTATTTTTTGCGCACAATGTTATTCATCAGTGCGGCACTGTGTGCATTTTGTACTGCAAAAGTTTTGCTACAAGAGTTTAAATGTCTGTAGTCCAAAACTAGACGATATGTATTGTCTGGTTTGGAGACAGGAAACAAAGGATTGTTCATTGACAAGGCGCATGTTTCAATCACCCCTCGGTATTCAAGTTGATCTAAGATCTCCCTGACTTGTTTTTTAGCTTCCTGCTTTACTGGATACTGCCTCTGAGCAGTAGGTTGACTTTTTAACTGGATTTTATGGTGAGGAGAATTCTCATCCCATCCCACATGATTTTTATATAATGCTGAAGCCTGGGCCACAGCCCATTTTCTGGCATAGGTGTATTTTTTATGATTAGGAATATGATTAGAGAAGGCTGGCATAATGATTTCTTCGCCATGTGGGCTCTCCCTGACAAATTCAGGTGGCCAGTCTTTTTCAGCTAGAAGGATGTCATAACCCTTAGATAGTTTTTCCCAAAAGAGTGCTTTTATTTTCCTAGTTATATCCCCCTCTATCCGGAGCGTTACTTCATATAACGTATGGGGTACACTAACCCTGGTGTCGGCAGTTTCAACATGAATGTATTCATTCAGATCCACTGTCACCAGATGATCCTTCAGGATCCTGCGAGCTATGGTGACCTCTGCTGTGCTGTCCAGCATTGTCTGGGCCCTCTCCCGGTTCTTGAGTTGTGTCCTCAAGATCCTCGGCATGTCTGATTTTTAGACTTACTACCTTCTTTTTGGTGAATTGGGTTTTCTTATTCTTCGGAACGCGTTGATCATCTTTGGACTTCACGCGTTCTTCTTTTTGTTCTGATCGTCCTCTTCTTTCGGATTTCTGCGAGGAAGTCTGAAAGGTACGAGAGGATCGTGTATCAGTATCTTGATATCTATCAGGTTTTCTTATATTATCCCTATTTCTAAGGTTATATCTCTTCTCAGAGGGCTCCTTCTGAGGAGACCTTCCTCTGGACTGAGAACGCTTGTTTTTAGGAAGTGTCTGTTTAGTGTTCTCCCACTTCTTTTTAGGAGTAGTGAGATTATTTTTGATAAAAACTTTTTCAGGATTTTCTGTTAGTTTGGGCTTTACAGGTTTCCCTCCCAAACTATCTCTACCTAGTTCTTCATAAGATTTTTCAATAATTCTGGCAAGTTCATATGGTTGCTCAGTAATATCTGTTTCTTTCAGCTTTTGGCGGATTCCCACAGATGCTGCTTCACCTTTAATGTTGACTAATAGTATAGCCGAGACCTGTTTGAAATCTTTCAGTAATTTCATACCAAGATTTAAGGCCTGTTCTGGACCGTATTCATTTGGAATCTGTCTTAGAACGTCTGGTATTACCGCCATAGACGGGACACCATGTGTTTTTGTGTAGATTGAAGCAAAGACTGTACCCCAAGTGTCACAGTCCTCTACGTGTGGTGCAATCCCCATTGGTAGACAGATTGTTAGAATCCTGTGTTTCTCATGAGGTGTACTATTGGTAAATACTGCCTCTATTTGAGTAATTTTCTGGGCTAACCAGAATGGAATTTGTTCCCTTTTTGCGGGCAACTTATCGATTACTGACTGTATAGTCTGTGGTGTGATTTTGTTTGTGTTTGATGAGGGGTGTGCTGTGGAATTCTTACAGCTGGTTGGACTGTTAAAGTCCACATGACATATTGTACCAATTATCTATGTATTTTAATTAATTGTTTTAGCTGAGCTAACAGTTCTACATCTGTCATTCTTTCGATGTTAGGATGTGGTGTATAGCTGTCTAATACCGGCCATGTAGCTCCTGGTCTACCTAGTGGACCGAGCCTGGTAATGTGATTTTGATGTTGTAGGGTGCCATTAAACCAGAGCTGATGCTCTTGGTAAGTTAGTGGAATTTCAACGTCCTCGAAAGGAGCGTATTCCGCTGGATGTTCCTCCATTTTATAGTAGTGGAACTCATGTGTTACTGAAAGACAATCCATGAATAGAATACCTCTGTCTGCCGATATTCATGCGCCTCTATCACAAATATTACTTTACCACCTCTCGATGATACTCCATTATTTATGAGTTTGTAAGTTATCATTTTCCTTACATTTGCCGGGATGTGTATAACATCCGGGGCATTTTGTTGGAGACCTGTCTCGTCTAGGTTTTGTGCAAGTGCTGCTGTTGCAGCTCTAGCTAAATCTCCGTTACTCTCTGTCATTTTTTATGAAGGTTTGCCGAGCAAGTGTCAAGGAAATAAAGATAAGGTGCACAATATTTTTGAACACTGTATCCTTCAACGTTGAACAAAACCAAAAACTAATACATAGGATTTTTCGTCCTACTCAGTTTGAGGCGGATATTTTATCCTTTAACCCACTGCAGATGTCTATTGGAGTATTTTACGGGAAAAAGGGGTCTCTGTGAAAAGCACGACTGAGTTACTCTAGTATCTAGCGTTAAATTAGTGCCTTACCAAACGTTGAGCGCCATGTAGTGTAGTTTCTCTATTCCCAATAGGCTCTGCGCATTGGAATAATATATCCTGTAGATTAGACGTAGGACTGAGGTCGACTAGGTCTCTACTGAATATACTAAACTTAATTGTGTGTGCCAGCTAGCTCAGAGGTCACTAGAAACTTTCTCGAATTCACAACAAGGGATTAGTCTCTGACAACCCCATAAACATGACAACTTTGTTTTCCCAAGATAAAACGTATCTTCAGAGTCGTGGAAACAATAGATAGATATTTAACTCACTCAATCGTGCAAGCTTTGTTTCACGAGAGGTGCAGAGAAATAGATAGACGGGCGTTTTCAATAAAACGATTTATTGAACAGTCTTCTTTCTCAAGCATAAGAAATTAACTGCTACAATCGTGACACAGTTTGTAAAATATAATACGTACAGTATAAATAGTAGAATAAAATAATACTGTAAGAGCATTGTATGGTTCCTAAACCATATAAAAATACATATATAAATAACAGAGGCTAAAAGTACTCAACTGGTACTTCTAAAATACGCCTACTCCGGTGTACCTAACCTAAGCTTAGTACGAGGGAAGAAGTTATGTTATGTTATAAACCATTTTATAGCGCGCTCTATTACTTGGGAGTATCCTGGCGCGGTGGGAAATGGCAGGAGAAGACAGGCGGAGATCCCCTTGTATCACAGTTTTAAAAAGATAGTTTTTTAAGTTTTTCTTAAACTGGGCTACGCACTGGGTGGAGCGCAGATAAAGAGGCAAGGCATTCCAAGTCCGAGCAGCAACCACAGCTAAGGACTTACCCCCTAGTCTAGTTTGCTTAAAGCGAGGAAGGGTCAGCTTGAACAGGGAGGACGATCTGAGAGCTCGTGTGGGGGCATAAAAGGTAAACCGCTTCTTCAGATATGCAGGTCCCTGGTCATGAGTTGCTCTGAACGATAACACCAGAGATTTAAACAGGATGTGTTGTGGCACTGGCAGCCAGTGGAGGCTACGCATATGGGAGCGAACGCTCTTCCATCTTGGAACATTAAATAGAAGGCGGACAGCGGCGTTCTGGATCACCTGGAGGCGGTTAACCAGGTAGGCGGGAATGCCGCTAAACAGGGCGTTCGCGTAGTCCAGCCTTGCTAGGACAAGAGCTCGAGCAACCGTCTCCTTTGCTTCTCTAGGCAACAGTGGAAAAAAGCTTCGTAACATTCTCAGAATAGCAAAGCATGTCCCGGATAATTTCTTTATGTGGTCCGCAAATCTTAGGTCCTCTCCAAACCATATACCAAGATTTTTTGCGGGGCCGCCCATTACCTTGGAGCTGGGAATATTCGGGGGCCAAAGAGTATTTTTAAAGTTGTGCGGGAAGGAACCGTAGAAAAGGACCTCAGATTTGTCCTCATTACATTTCAGCTGGGCCCTAGTCAGCCAGCGGAATACTGAGGACAAACAAAGCTGGACTGTTGTAGTGTCCAAATGGTCGTCCGGCCAGGTAAACAACAGTTGAGTGTCATCCGCGTACCCTATAATCTTAGCCCCATACTGTTCCGCCAGGTATACCAGGGGGGTGATGTAAATATTGAACAGTAGGGGACTAAGAGTGGATCCCTGTGGGACCCCAGTGAGGAGTGGTCTGGGTTCAGAGGCATGAGGGGGCATCCAAATCTGCTGTGTCCTATCTGATAAAAAAGAGGACAGCCAGGCCAGGGCACCACCTCCAATGCCTATAGCAGACAGCCTGGCGAGGAGGAGCTAATAGGGAATGGTGTTGAACGCGGCAGAGAGGTCCAACAAAATCAGGACCGCTCTGCCGCCTCCGTCCAAACACTCTCGAATAGACTCCGTCATCTCAACCAGAGCTGTCTCCGTTCTATAGGCTGCCCTGAAGCCTGATTGAGCTGGATGCAGGGCGTTAGAGGTCTCCACAAAGCTCTCCAGTTGACGAAAGACCACTAAGTGAGGTGTAGCATAAATGTAGTATTCTTTTGCCAAGAATCTGCCCAAGATTTCTCTAAGAGTTTAATCAGCTCCGTACCTTAGTTTAGAATGGAGAAGGCTGGTCCTGGGACTCGATTCCCAACAACCCGCAAGGGTAGCTTGGAAACACTGGAGCTGGATTTCTTGGCAGGAGAAAAGACAGCGTCTCTCTCAGTGCGTCCGCTGGAGGGTCGGCTTCCTTCGGCACTTGCTGTAGCAGGCTGCATCGGGCAAGTAGATAGTCGAACTGCTCCAAACCACCGTGTGTTTGCTTGGGCAAGTGTGGGCATATTTATACCTTGAAGATGCCTGGTTTGACGTATGGTTGGACATAATAACGTCATCAAAGAGTCTCAGTTCTTTGAAAACTCCATGAGTTCTTGGATAAATCAGTGCTCAAGCAAGGGAAAGTCCCTGACTGCTGAAGGCGGGGTTTTCCAAGAAATCGTTGTGGATTTTCGGAACTAGTGGAAGTAGCCCTGCCTTATTTGGACTTCATGAGCTATGCCTAAATATGGTTCTGATTTCTATGCCTCTATAAGGATATAGTGATTTATACCTATATAAGGGCATGCATCGGGAAACTTACAAAAGGGTCCTAAAATAATACATAACAATCTGATCTCAGTTTTACCACATTACCTATATAATCTGGAAATAAACTCTGTATTCTGAAGCTGGGCAGGGAGCACAACACATTAACACTTCCCTGGGAAGTGTAGACTATTAGCCGTGGCATCAGAATCACTACCACCCGTTATCGTCTAATGGGCTGTTTGCAAACTGTGGAGCCAGGAGACATGCTTTTTAATCCCATGCTTTTTAATCCCAGTCTGTCCATTTGCCCACATTATGTACACTTGGGCAATCTTTTTAAACTGATTTCTATGGTCCCTTTATGGGAGCATTTAAAATAAATGTAAATCTACAAGTAATGGTGTGTGGTTAAAAACATTGAATTGATATTATCTGGGGAAAGTTGAACAGGTGTGACAGGACCAACAATCATGGTATTTTTACCACAATGGAATATGGTGGTAAATGTATAGCTTTCAAATCAAGAAGTATTGTGGTAGTCTTGGGTCTCCTTCTTGAAAAACTTGCTTGATCTTGGGCAAATCATACTCTCCACTAATTTGATAATATACAAACACTTTGAAACATACTTAATTAAACAACGGAGGCATATTCTGGTTACAGGACCCCAGTGAGGTTTTCAATCACACATTCACGGCTTTCTAATGACATGTGGCTGCATTTGCATACCTTTGTATAAATATGCTCCTTTTGCTGCACATACTCCTCAACCCCAGCTCCTCCCTTCCAGACACCAATAGGCACCTCTTTTACAGCTTATAAATAGCTGAAAGAATGTGAGTTGGACACCCTGCAGGCAGCTCGAGGTATTCTTTGTGGCAGCTCCACTGCTCCTGTCTTGCTTATCCCATAATTAAGTCAGGAGTGGCAGGAACCAAATGCAAGAGGATTGGGGCAGATTTATCAAGCAGTTGCGTCCTCCTTGCACCACGCAATGGGGTGCAAGGGTGCCACAACTACTGAGTAAGATTTATCAAGCCACGCAAGGCCACCTTACGTGTCTTGATAAATCTAGAGTGATGTAACACAGCGCAAATCGCAACATTGCATTACTCTGTCCCAAGGAAGCTTTCCATGGTTGGAGGGTGGGTGCTCCCACGCATCTGTAACATCCTCTCCAGTCCGGGTATTCACCAATGACTATGCCACACACAGAGCTTAGTATAACACGTCTTTATTCGTCTGTGTGTAACAGCGAATTTAACCTTCTAAACCTGCATTTACGCTATAATGCTTAGGTCACAGTGCTACAGAGTCCATCAGGAGCCACAAGGGTTCCAGCATTATAAACTTACACAACAATACATCTCCCCCTCTGTTAAATACAAAATTACACTTTTTTACAAATACACAATCATAGCTCTTTAATATGCTTTCGAGGCACTTTGATCACACGTCCCAACTTGTCTTCAGAAACTGGGGACAGGCAGTCCATAACTGGCATTGGTGATGTAGAAACCGCAGCAGTTCAAAAGTCTTCACTTGTCCTTTCAGACCCAGTCTTTACAGTGCCATCAATGCTTGATGAACAATGAGCCATATGTTGTAAATACGTGGAATCTCACATAGTGGACTTCCCAGGATGTTGGACAGTCACCATGTGTCCTTGCTGGTCACACCATGAAATAATTCAGCATCGAACGGAGGATCAAATATTTGTTTTCTATGCTGACTAACAATCACTTGATCTCCTCTAGTGAACGTAACGTCCATTGCATGTCGACGCTTGTCTGCATAGGCCTTCATTTTCCTCTTATGACTCAAGTCTTTCATGGAGGTATCTTCCTAACTATTTGATCTACTGTTGGTCCATTGAAGTAACTTGGTCATCATGGCTCTCCCAAACAGTCCCAAAATGTAAAGGGATATTATGAAATTGGTGAGTGACTCACACATGGACACTTGAGAAATCAGCAGTCTTTAAAAGCTTCAGTGCCTCGTCAGTAGGGGAAAGAGCTATATAAATGTCACTACAATACAATACCATGCTTCTGTTAGAGCTCTCAAGTTTCCAAGTTTCATGCAAGAGTAGATCATCCAGGACAGTATTTTTTGTTTTGCCTTCTGGGTCTTGAAGTTCTAATTTTATATTGGAATGCAGAGAACTACAAGTCCCATGATGCAAAGCAAAAACCACCCCCTGCACTTTTTTTTTTACAAGCGAGACTTGTAATGTGGGGCCAATTTTCCAAACGTACACTGGGGCATTAGCATATGTTTATTTGGAAAGTGAGAAGGGCTATAAGGGCTTTAAATTGTAGTAAGTGTTTTTAGGTCCCTATGTGCCTAAACTATGTGCTCTTGGGCACCTCCTCTGCTTCTCCGAAGTGAAGAATGGGAGTAGTTAGAGTTTGGCTAAAGCTTTGGTGAATGTGGAATAAAAATTGGACTACAACCCATCAGTCTCACAGCAGACTGTTAAGCAAAATGTAGTATGGCAGGAAAGCAGAGCTTTCACGTTTCCCAGGTCCATGTGTAAATATAACTTATGTAGTCCTGTTTTTAGGTCTCGCCTTAAGGTAGCTTTAGCTGCATTGCCAGCCCAAAGTTTGGTAAAAACAATGCATAGTGATACATAATAATATTTAAAGACTATGTGCTTCTGGTAAGCCCATATCATTCATTGGTCAGATTGAGTGTCAGCCCACAGGAAAGCATGAATACAATAAAGCAATTCGGCAACCACCTTCTGTTAATGGCTTTTTTGTCCACTTAGCTCAAATTTTGGATATCAAATCCTAGTTTTACCCCTGCCTCAGTGGATCCTTCACATAATTCTCTGTACACTATCTAAATTATTGCTGGTAGGTTTATATTATGTCATTGGCAGGGTCTGGACAGCCCAAATCAGGCTAGTAGACAGTGAGAGGCTTCTCTCTTCAGGGCAGCAGTGGGTGGTCCTCTCGCTTGTGGCAGGCATGATGTAGAAACAGTGTGGTGGGTAAGCAGCAAGTAGAAGGCCACATCACTCCTCCACGCTATAGTGGCAGGATGGTTATAACTCCCTTGTTTTACGTGTCAGCTACTCACTGTCTTATAGGGTCCAAGACGTGTCAGCTACTCACTGTCTTATAGGGTCCAAGACGCCTCTGAGGCCGGCAGAGTCTTGTAAGCCACTGCTCCATGCTCCCCTCCAAGGGTATTGTAGCAGGGAGAAAAAAGTAGAACACTTAGCTTTCTGTAGCAGCTGGGTGAGAGTCACAGAACAAACCCCTCTCGTCCTCAAAATGGTCCAATCCTGATTGTCGGCTTCCCTAACACAATAGGTCCATTGGAACAGGGAAACCTTTCTGCAAGGGGGAGGGGGAGGGGAAGGTAAGCTGAAAACCTTCTATGGAGTGTTTGTTTCAAGATGTGTTAGACTAGGGTTAGCGCTGACTGAATATGTTCCGAATGTTCCTTCCTGCCCAGCACATGAGAGCCTTATCCAAATGCATTGTGCTTTTGGAAAGTGTTTTAGGCAGTTCATGAAACAGCTCAATGACTTAATATATGCCTAGGCTCAGGGAAGGAATGATGCATCTCTTCCCACACATGCTGTAATCCCAGTGGTGGGTCATTTCAGAGAGCAGTAGTGCTCTGCTGACTGTCACTCCGTGTCAGTGACTTCCCTCTGTTAACACCAAATAACCATCTTTCTCCTCAGGGTATTGTCCCATGCACTGCTTTCATTTCTATGCCCCACCATACTGTACAATGTTCCATCACTTGCAGTACACTGTTGTGCCCCAGATATCTGATAAGATTACATGGAAGAAATGTTTCCAATGTTTGCAGGTCTACTGTGGGCCATTTAAGTGAAAGCTTCCCCTGCTAACAGTGACATTGCATGCCAGAGATGGCAACTCTAACACCTGAGCAATGACAGACCAAACTGTGCTTGTCCCAGACAGTCCAGAGTTGACTAAACGTGTGAGTGTACCTCATTGCTGTAGCATTGTATGACTCCTTGTCTGCTCTGCTGTTATTTTCCAGAGAGTCATTTACCCAACCAGGTGGGTCCGGTTATGTGAGATGTGACAGACAGGAAACGTCCTTTGGGACAAAGCCGGAATCACGCGGTGCCTTTACAGCTCCGGCAACAGAACAAATGCGTCTTTAGAAGGCAATCGTTCTGCACGTAAATCGTTACAACTACTTGCTTTTGTTGGGCGCAATGGTGGCGTGGTATTGGAATTAAAGTCCAACATCTGCCCTACTGTCACGCAGACTGGAGTTGGAACAGTAAATTAAACTATTCCAGTATCCAGCAACCCTAAGACAAGTCGTAATAACGACTTGCATGCAGAACAAATGTGTGCTAAAGACCCATTCATTCAAATGACAAAGTTCCTAAGGGATGCGTGAAAAATGCATGCAGAATTCCGTCATACATTCGTGGCAGGCACCACTGCATCAAGGTATTTGCACGTGACATCGTACAATGCACTGCTGCCCTTCATTCCATATTGTCTCACTGACTGTGCCTCATTTAGGAAACAATCCAAAATTGAGCACACCAGTCAGAGAAATGACATTCACATGTCAATTTAGCACACTATATATATATATATATATATATATATATATATATATATATATATATATATATGTATATATATATATATCGCGCTCATTCAAATCCAATATTGCAGGAAAAGAGAAGACAGCACTCGAGGGGTACTCGTCACACAGTAGTTTATTAACTACAAGCTCGCCACAGACGCGTTTCAGCACTTGGCCTTCGTCAGTGTGTGTGTGTTGCACACGTTAACCGGTCATTACATATACCTTGCAAAGTATAAAGGGAACACCTCTCAATCGACATCGACAGAGGACTGCAGATCACCCAGTGAGCGCCATCTTACAATGGTCAGTTATATACATGATACCACAATGGCTAAAATTTAAATCTTCACCATATATCATACCTTGGATAGGTAACACTGCTCATGTGGGGGATACATAGTAATTTACAAATAATGTACTATACATTGCTGAATAAAGCCGTGGATCGGCAATGGTCCTCTAAACTGAGGAGAGGTGACTATATATACATCCTTTTATACATTTTATATGCATCAAAAGATTATTAACCTTCAACATGTCATGGACAGGGCAAAAGCGTGTGAGGTTCCAAAAAGAAGAAGAAGAATGGAGAGATGAAAAACATCCTATAAGTGATAAATAGAAATCTAGTTGAGCGTTAATTTAAACACGCAACGTAGGAATCAAAGAGCCCTTTGAACCTAACAAAATACCACTTATGGCATGTGTACAAAAACAAATTCTCTATAATGGTAAGAATGCATATGCCTATATTGGAAAGGAAATCAATGTATCATCATACCCCTCCTACGACTATGCACCACTATACAATATGTACACAAGCAACCATTTATATACAATAATATATACAGTGTGATCCATTCAGTTTCAGAGAATACAGAGTAGACTTGGATCATGAGACAGTGTAGCTGCTATTCACCTAAATGGACCACCATTTCTTCCCCACTATTCATCCCTTTAGGCCACTTCGTGGAGAGGTCTATGATGTAACGTGACTCGAGCCTCCGCAGGCGTCGTAGGCAATCCCCCCCTCTGGCATTAGTTTTGATGGTATCAAGGCCAAAGTATTGAAGCTGGTTGCGGTCTCTATTATGTTTCTCGGCGAAATGCCGGGCTACCGGATATGCTTGGTCGGCCTTATCGATAGCTCTAAGGTGTTCTAGGATCCGCAGTTTCAGCATATTGATAGTGCTCCCTATGTAGCGAAGGCCACAAGGGCACACTAAACAATACACTGCTAGGGGGGTGCTGCAAGTGATGAACTGTTTTATACGCAGTATCTTGCCCGTATCTTGGTTCTCCACTGTGAGAACTCTTTTACTCCCAGCGCAGGCTTTACATTTCCCACAGGGGAAAAAACCGCTCATAGTTCTTAGAGTATTGCTTTTAGGGAGTGGTTTCTCTAAGTGGCTAGTCACCAGATGGTCTCTTAAAGATCTGGTCTTGTTAAAGGTTACAAGTGGGTGGGTTGGTAGGTCATCTTTGATATATATATATTTTTTTTTTTGCAAAGCGCGCATACAATGAAAACTGTGTAAATAATATTACACGACCAATAATTGGTTAAAATTTGCTCATTGAAAGATGGCGCGACCATATGCAAGAATGTTGTAAGTCCATTTTCTATGTTTGACCAAAATCATGTGACAACACTTTAAATCTATGGCTGGTCCGCGCGTTGCAATTGACACTGACGAAGGCTTGAAGCCGAAACGCGTCTGTTGACTCTGTGTGAATAAACAGGATTGTGAGTATCAGCGAGTCTACGAGTGCTGTTTTCCAAAGGATCTCTAAGGATTATGAGCTACATGTGATTGCGGGAGCCTACCACCGCAGACTGCACCCACCCGCGAGTGCTCCGTCCGTTGTAGTAGGACTGGGAGCTTCGATTGTTAAAGACGGGCACTGCTGCAACCACAAACGCGCCAGAAGACACGGGAGAAGAGGATTATTAGGATGTATGACATTACAACGCATGCTTTTACATCGCATGCCTTTACAACGCGGTTTTTACAACGCAAACCTTTACAACGCATAGCGCTTTGGGGTGCTGGATAGTGAATAGTTTAATTTACTATTCCAACTCCAGTCCCCGTGGACACTAGGGAAGGTGTTGGATAGTAAATTAAACTTATTCCCTATCCTAGAGCGCCCCCAGCGCAATGCGTTGTAATGGTTTGCTTTGTAATTGTTGCGTCGTAAAGGCACTGCGTGGTAAAAGTTGCGTTGCAAAGGATGTTTCCCGGATTATTAATGACGAAAAGAACGAGTGGAATTCGTCGAGTTATCCAAAGCTGATCCCTCCCCGAGGTGAGCGCATTCAGAATACATGAGCGGCGGCGTAAAGCAGCAGGGTGACAGTAGGCGCATGCTGATACATACACACTCGAAAGACAGAGCGACAAGTATAAATCTTCACAGGATATGTACTGTGAGAATACGCGCAGGGATGCAGCGAAGGGAATGTGTAAAAGACAAGACGTGGTAGCGGCAACTACTAGTTCACAGCCCTCACAACAGCATACAAAATTGGGTGAACTCCTTACAAAGCTAGAAAGACTATATGAGCGCGAGGTGCGCAAATGGTGGGAGGCAACGAGCCTCCAAAGTTATATTGATGACAAGAGGGTACCCAGAGGTCTTTGGGTATATACCATCCTCTCGTATGAAAATCCAGATCCCAGCTCCTAACAGACTGGGCGGAACACACAGCAAACTACTGCGAAGGAACACTGCGCATATTAGTCAGATACGCCTGGAGTGATCATGAAAAGGCGATAGCAGAAATTGAAATATTAGAGGGAGAACTATCGAAAGAAGAAGAAGCCAGCAAAATAGCAGTACTGAAAGATCAAATGAAAAGCAGGTTGACCAGATACGAGGACAAGATCAAGACTAGGAAACAGGAGAAATACATGTGAGATGAAAACGATTATTTACAAGGCAGAGTGCTAACCTTTGCGAAAAAATACGACGCACCGAGTAAGGAAGTATATCGAAGGAGGGCTTTGGGTATAATCTCACCAGAAGTCACCTCTGAATCGGATGTAACGGATAGTGAGACAGTGGAAAATCTACAAAAGAGGCCCGCAGCAGGAAGATCAAAGGGAGGACAAACTGCACCTCCTCCCCATTTTCACGACAAATTCAACGTAATTCGCCAAGCCTGGCTACGGGGAGGCAAGGTGAAGCCACCAGAAAGTCAAACCGAAGGACCCGTAGGGCAGGAGGCGGCCGGAAGAGGATGAGGGCAACCCTGGAAAAACAAGAAAAAGACCTACAGACGTTAAGAATAAAAGACGATCTAACTGTAGTAAATTTGACAGAAAGAACATTGACCCAAGCAGAAGAAAAACTGCTGAGCCTGGGGCTGAGTTTTTGCCCGAATAATAAAATAGAATATACTCAAACAAGCATCGACCTGCATGGATTTGTGAGAAAGCGTAAACTTCATAAATACCACAAAATCAGATCAGCAACAAAAGGTCCTAAAATGACATTGAAAAGAATGACAGCCACTGATATATTATCATGTGAGGACCTAAGAAGGATGGAGAACCTTGAGGATTTAAGACTGGAAATAGACACACAAGGCTCACAAGATCTCACCATGGTTGAGAAAGCAAAAATGAATAACATAGAACAAGAGAAGGAAGAAAGTGCATTTAAGCCAGCATCAACATTTTGCCCAGCAATGCCATGGGATGCCATTGATGCATTCTCGGAAACAGTGCTGAAAGAACTGGTGGCTATGAGAGGGAACCGTAGAACCTCCAAATGGGCTGATAACATTACACCACAAGAAAGGAATGCATTAAAGTCCCTGCAGGAAGATGAGGAAATCATTATTAAACCCTCTGATAAGGGCGGAAACGTTGTGATTTTAACTAGAGAATACTACTGCAAAGAGGCTTTAAGACAATTATCGGATACTCAGTACAATCAAAAAATAGGTGCTGAAAAACATAAAGAGAGTATACAACAATATGATGAACTTGTGAGCAAATGGTACAAAAGATCTATGCTTGACAGTGAAGAAAATCTCTTCTTACGGAGCAATAACCCGACGATACCTACCTTCTACCACCTGCCTAAGCTGCATAAAAATGCCACAGAACCACCAGGGAGGCCTATCGTCTCATCGATTAATGGACTAACAGAGAACATGTCCAAATTCATCGATAGCTTTTTATTTCCCCTAGTGGTACAACTCAAATCCCACGTGAAGGATACCAAAGATTTTTTAACGAAAATTGAAGATTTAGCCTGGGATCCAACATACTTACTGATGGTATTGGATATAACCAGTTTGTACACTAACATCAGGCACGAACTGGGGATAACTGCCATTGAACATTTTCTCAATTAGAGATCGGCCAGATTTGCACTACACAACTGCATGCTGTTGGAGTTTGTTGAATTTTGTCTGATGAATAACATCTTCCTGTTCGATGACCAACTTTATACACAGGTGTTTGGGACTGCTATGGGCACCTGCTTCGCTCCCAGCTACGCAAACTTGTTCGTGGGCTGGTGGGAGGAGCGGGTGCCCATGGCACTCGAGAGAAACGGACAGGAGACAGGGAGGGTAGTGAGGTGGTACCGGTATATTGATGACTTCTTCATCGTGTGGCAAGGGACGATGGAGATGGCTCAGAAATATACAGAGGTCTTGAATAACAACACCTGCAACCTGCACTTCTCGGGGACAGTTAGTTCAGTGGCAGTGGACTATCTGGACCTGAGGGTGTTTTTTGAGCAGGGCAAGCTACACACCTCACTATACCGCAAACCCACAGCAGGGAATTCCATTCTAAGGGCAGATAGCAACCATCCTGCAAAACTCATACAGAGCATCCCTTATGGGGAACTACTCGGGCTGAAGAGAAACAGCAGTAGGGATGAGGATTTTGAGGTAGCAGCAAAAAAATAGCATTGAGAGATCCATTGTGAGAGGCTATGATATCCACTCTTTAACCAAAACATTGACAAGAGTAAGGAAGGTGCCAAGGGTTTGCTTATTACAAACTAAAACTAAGAATACAGGATCAGACACAGGTGGGAAATTTCGGATGATAACATCATACTCCACTGAATCACAGAATCTTAGGAAAATATTTGCCAAAAATTGGCATATTCTCTTAACTGACCCCGTAATCAAAGGAGATATTCCCCCTAAACCCCAGGTAACTTCCCTCAAAGCAAGATCACTGAGAGATACCCTGGTAAGAAGCCATTTTGAGAAAAAGAAACCCAAGCAAAATACACTGACTGAAATGAAAGGTTTTTTCCCCTGCGGAAAATGTAAAGCCTGCGCAGGGAGCAAAAGGACACTATCATATTGGGTGCCCGGGGCAGAAATAGCAAAGCCAATAAAGAAATTTCTTACATGCAGCACACCCTTTGCTGTATATTGTCTTGTTTGCCGTGCGGCCTAAGATATGTTGGTAGCACAATTCACCAATTAAAAATCAGAATATTGGAACATCAAAGAGCGATTGATAAAGTAGACCCCTCCTACCCAGTCGCAAGACATTTTGATGAAGTGCACAACAGAGATAGGAGCAAACTACAATATTTTGGATTAGACAGCATACCAGCAAGCGCGAGAGGGGGAGACAGGTTAAAACAACTAAGGCGTCTGGAATCCAGATATATAATAGATTTGATGACTAAGGCACCATTAGGGCTGAACAGCGGAGAAGAATTAGCTGTACACCTAGGTAAATAGACAGTAGGAAAAGTCATGTGTAATCTATCATAGATTGTACGCTCTGCGATAATTTATAGCTACTGCCATGGACAATGCAAAATGGAGAGTAACAGATATTCTAAAATGAATATGAAAACAAATTAGATCCAGAATGGTCGAAATTATGTCTATCTATGTTTCCGGTTGTTATGTTTTGTTTTGACTCGTTTTGTTCTGGTTAATCTGTGATGAAAAATGCTGCATAATATAGACTGTGTTTAAACTATTGAAATTGGGTTTCTAACTTTGATAGTACAGAAGCTTATGAACTATCTGTCATTAAAGAAAATAATGGGGTTACGATGACAGAATATTTGCCGCACTGATGTCTAGTTGGTCTGCATAGGAAATAAGGGACATAGGCCGATTTATGGCTTAACAACCAGTGGGATAACTCCGGAGAGAGGCAGGTCCCCGCAATGTCGCATTCAAATCCCGGTAGAGGCATCAAACAGGGGTTACACGCCGATCCACGGCAGAATATTTAAATAATGTACATGTAAAGTATTTAAAATTCAGCATTATGCCAGATGTAGAAAATATTTCTAGCGTAAGCTTATGCGACCCTAGAATGTTCCGGGGCAAGCTCTTAACCGGGGTGACATGCCGATACACGGCAATACACCTAACTTCCACGACTTTGCAAAGCGCGCATACAATGAAAACTGTGTAAATAATATTACACGACCAATAATTGGTTAAAATTTGCTCATTCAAAGATGGCGCGACCATATGCAAGAATGTTGTAAGTCCATTTTCTATGTTTGACCAAAATCATGTGACAACACTTTAAATCTATGGCTGGTTGACACTGACGAAGGCTTGAAGCCGAAACGCGTCAGTTGACTCTGTGTGAATAAACAGGATTGTGAGTATCAGCGAGTCTACGAGTGCTGTTTTCCGAAGGATCTCTAAGGATTATGAGCTACATGTGATTGCGGGAGCCTACCACCGGAGCCTGCACCCACCCGCGAGTGCTCCGTCCGTTGTAGTAGGACTGGGAACTTATATATATATATATATATATATATATATATATATATATATATATATATATATATATATATATATATATATATATTGTCCAAAAACGGTGAGTAGTCCCCCATCAACATCAGAATCAGTGGGTAGTACCCATGATGTTGATAGCACTATCAGTAAGACATTACCATGTAGGTTCATTTCGACCTTTGGCAGACAGGCAAAAGGAATAAAAGGCATTATCAACGCTCAATGGCCAATTGTTCTGACTGATACTGTTTTGGCCCAAACTTTACCTATCAGGCCTAATTATACCTATTGTAAAGCTAGATCCATGCGTAGTGACCTGATTAGAACCAGCCCAGAACAACAGATCAAAAAGGACTGGCTTACAGCCAGTATGGGTTTCTATATGAAGTTGGGCACTACGCCCTCTAACCTTGCTGCTTGCTGCTAAGTATTTTCTCTTTTTGGCAGTATATCTATTATGTCTATGATTGCACTTTAGAAAAAATGCACACAGCTGTAAATGGTTTGAAACTAACCACTTTACTATATATACCCTCATCTATGTCTGTGACACATCATGTGATCAAGCCTCTGTGAGAGGCGAAACGCGTCATGGCATTTTGCTGGCTGAACTTTATGCACGAAATAAAGCACTGAAAATATTGCACGTACTTGTGGTTCCGTTCCGACGTTATTTGCCTGTGAGGTAAAGGAGCGTGATGGATGGCGTCTGTTGAACATATATATATATATCTATCTATATATATATATATATATATATATATATATATATATATATATATATATATATATATATATATATAGATATATATATATATATATATATATATATATATATGCTATGTCCAAAAACGGTGAGTAGTCCCCCATCAACATCAGAATCAGTGGGTAGTACCCATGATGTTGATAGCACTATCAGTAAGACATTACCATGTAGGTTCATTTCGACCTTTGGCAGACAGGCAAAAGGAATAAAAGGCATTATCAACGCTCAATGGCCAATTGTTCTGACTGATACTGTTTTGGCCCAAACTTTACCTATCAGGCCTAATTATACCTATCGTAAAGCTAGATCCATGCGTAGTGACCTGATTAGAACCAGCCCAGAACAACAGATCAAAAAGGACTGGCTTACAGCCAGTATGGGTTTTTTCAAATGTAATACATGCCGGGCATGTAAGTTTGGTGTCAACACCAAAACATATATCGATGGTTTTTCAAACACGCTGACCAAACTAAAGGGACACTATACATGCCGCACAGACCATGCGGTCTATGTGCTTCAATGTGGGTGTGGTCTCCGCTATGTGGGGAGCACAAAGCCCCCGGTCCACCAACGAATACTGCAGCATCTGCGAGCCACTGTGAATTCAGACGTTACATACCCTGTGGCACGTCACATCAATGATGAGCACAGTGGCAATCTCAATATGTTGCAATATTTTGTAATAGATAATGTGCCCTTAAGCAAGCGAGGTGGTGATCGCGAGAAGAGGTTGCGACAACTTGAGACCAAATATATTCTGAAAGACACCCAATGGTTTGAACATCTGTGAAGATATTCACCATTTTTTGTAGTACTATTGGTCCTATCTTAACAATTTAGCTGTATTTCTGTTCTTCTCTTTGACATACAATACACTGCAGTGTCCACAAACAAATGGTAGACTTCTAGAGATTTCAATTTGCTATTTGCTTGGTTTGATTGTACATTGTGGTTCTGACGCTAGATCTATTTTATGAAATTTGAACTTTTCTGTAACAATATCAACTGTTTAGATTCTTATAGAGCCTGCCTACGTTTGTGGGTTATGTTTATATAGGTAATTCTTTATTCCCAACTCACACATAGGTGCTCCATTAAATTGATGGATATTTGCCACAGTAAAAATAACCTTTTGAAGTACACAGGCATTTTCCATTACTTTTCGAATAGTTATACTTTAGGCTGATTCTTCTCAACCAGTTTATTCTAGTGTTTGGTAAACACTTACTGGTTTAGAATTTTGTTCATTAGAACAAGTTTTGTTTTTACTACACGTAACATTATTTGCACTTTAGTATCACTGTAACTCACCACACAAAATTATCTTTTGCTGCGAATATAGTATGGGATTATAGGCGTTTGTCTTTGTCTTTTTCTGCTTTTTGATAGCTAATTGATACAATCTGTACAGATAAACTTTGCTCAAATGCTGTCAGATTTTGTTATTACTTGACAACCATATTTATGCATTTGTGCGTTGGATTTGTGATCAGCATCATGGATTTAGTATCGTTCTTATAAGCGTTAAAGAACTTTTCTGTTTGAAAGCAATCAGATAATGTTATGAATTTGGAAATGTTTTTCTGCATTATAATATATCTAATTTAAACAGCATTATGTGCATATCAACATTTTTCCAATTCGAAATTATGCTTTATTCCATATATGAGCACCACCAAATTGTGGCTTGAGTTTGTAAAAAATACAATTTCTAGACCAATTGTACTGTCACAGATAATTGTTGCAGACATGACACCATTAGACAATACCATCTGTCGTTTTTCAATTTGTCAGTATTGTATTAGGACTGTTAATATTTGCAAATTAATTGACATAATGTAAATATCTAACTTGATATTATGTAGTATATAAATGCATTTGTGCAGATACTATTTGTTTGGAAAACAGACTTGTAGTCCACTTCGCAGTATGTTTTCACTGTTTATTATTTGTGTAGTTCAACTTATCACCTGAGCACAGTTAATCAATGTATTTAAGCACAGTTGTTTGAGCAGCGAGGTTATGTGAGCAAGGCTACACGTTAGCCGAAATGCGTCATCCTGCCCGATATCTCGCACCATTTATAATTAAATAAAGTCACTGCATCCAGCAGTGTATGCTGATTTTGGAGTCCGTGTCTTTCTCCGTTGGTGGATACATGCGCCGGACCGGTAATTGGTTATATATATATATATATATATATATATATATACATATATATATATATATATATATATATATATATATTCACTGAAAAAACCATAGGTTATAGACCATATATAGTTAGGAATTAGCATTTACAAAACCTTATTTTACTCACACAAAACCATTGAAATTCGCATATATAGTTAGTTGCACTAACTATATATCGCGCACCCGCAATCCACTGCTGATCATGTCACATATTACATCATTCATGACATGGTCAGTGACATCACTGATGACATCACTGATGACATCTCAAATGACATCACTGATGACATCACTGATGACATCTCAAATGACATCACTGATGACATCACTGATGACATCTCAAATGACATCACTGATGACATCACTGATGACATCTCATTTGACATTACTGATCACATCACTGATGACATCATTCATGTGATAATACGATGAACCTCTTCAGACTCTAATATAACCTTAGATACACTCAGTGTAAACAGACACTCACAAACTGTCACTCATCCATGGAGTTACTCACACACCTAGTCAGTCATGCAAAGAATCAATCACACCTCCATTTCCTCAACTATACAGTTATACACACCTTACTTATTCAAACATATACTAACACATATTTACTCTCTTATACAATCCCTGATACAAGTTCACAATGATCCATACAGCCACTCACACATTCACTGGCTCTTATGCACAGTTATTTATATATGTCAACTCTCCCATGTACTGTGTTTTACATATGTACTTACTTTGACATGTAGCACTGAGATATCCATTCACTCACCAATACACTCATGCACACAGTCAACCGCCCATACAGCTGTTTCCACATGCACTTTTGAACCCATACATCTAGTGAATCAACTGCTCACACATCTATGCACAGAGTCATACACCTCCTAGCCACCCACACACACCCTCAGTCTCCCATACAAATACTTGGGCAACCAATCAATAACCCATATAGTTACTCATATAGCTACTGATCAACACATGCAGCAGTTTACAGAACAACAGACATAATGATGCACAAATTAAGACAGTTTAGTCACTAACCCATGCACTCAGTGAGACACATTTAATCACTCACTCATACAGTCAGTCATGCACCTACTAAATCCTTCATCCAGACACTTATACATCCACTCATTCTTCAATATGTAAGACATATTTTAACTTTACAGAAACATACAGTCACTGGATGTTGTCATCAGTGATGTCATTTGAGATGTCATCAGTGATGTCACTGACCATGTCATGAATGATGTAATATGTGACATGATCAGCAGTGGATTGCGGGTGCGCGATATATAGTTTTTTTTTTTTTTTAAATCTCTTTATTAGCATCAGATTGGTCCGTGCAAGCATACAAATACACAAGAATTTGTCGACAATAAAAACGTTAATGATCGTTATACAAAAGAAGTACATGGATGACTGGACCAATGACATTACAGGTAGTGTAGCACATTCTAGATTCTTATTTTCACTTTTCCATACCTGAAGGAAAATTGCACATGCGGTATAAAGAGATACAACTTGTCACAAACAAAACGAAAACAAGTGAGCCTTCATGACAGACAGAGCGGCAAGCAATACACCTAGTGACTAGTAAGATGGCATAACCAGAGGCATAGGCAGACGAGGGTAATTAAAACGACAAGCATAAGGACTAGGGCGAAGCAAACACCCCATCCGGGGCAAGGCGTGCAAGGGAACTGAAGAGGGAGACGCCCCGGCCCCAAGCAGCACACAGTCCAAAATCAGTAGCTCACTCATAACCCACTCCAGCGGTGTGTGGACGTTAAGCCCTGCAGACCCCAATAGGCAGCGCACTGGTGGTGCAGCTACAATCACCTAGCCCACCCCCTCTGGGACAATTGAGCTAGCAGCCTGGGAGTGTGTATCCCGTGTAATCTTGCTAAGATACTGTCGATATGGGCCCCAAATGTCAAGTGGGCGTGAGGCTGTAGGAATCTGGGTGGAATATTCCACACTATTGGTGTTACATTGGGCAAGGCTGCGCATCCAATTCACGGAAGTAGGGATTCGCCTGGACCCCCAAAGTAAAGCAATTT
Source organism: Lissotriton helveticus (assembly GCF_964261635.1). Classification (NCBI taxonomy): domain Eukaryota; kingdom Metazoa; phylum Chordata; class Amphibia; order Caudata; family Salamandridae; genus Lissotriton; species Lissotriton helveticus. Next base: position 353,545,543 of record NC_136068.1, read on the forward strand.
CCCTTTTCGCCAGCAAGAAACCTATGGCGGCAAGCTTACGCGTGGCCCGGGGGAACTCTGCGACATAGCCAAGCAGTGCAATTTCCGGCTTATGTTGCAGTTCGCACTCTAGAATGTCTCCCAAAATGTGGTGTACCTGTAGCCAGTAAGTGTGCAGTTTCGGACAGGTCCATGTGAGATGTGCAAAATCGGCATGGGGAGCTTTGCATTTAGGGCAGTGATGAGGTCTGTTTGGATCGATTCTGTGGGCCAACGCCGGAGTGAAGTATAGTCGCCTCAAAAATTTGAAATGAATTAGTTTGTGTCTACTGTTAATAGAGACCTCTTTAGTGGAGCGGCAACAGGCATCCCATTGGGCATCTGTGATGGGGCCGCCCAAATCAAGCTCCCACGCCGCCCGAACCCTCGCATCCGAAGACGGGAGGGCCGCCACACAAAGTCCATACAACCTGGAGACCATATGGGCTCCCGTTTGCGACTGGAGTAGAAAAGTCAGTGCTGTCATTTCATCCGGCGGCAATGGGAACGACGGAAACTGCGCTCTAAGCAGGGACCTCAGTCTGGTCAGGACAAAGGAATCCATAAATGTCCGGTCCGTGAACCGTGGATCCTCGGACACAGAGAAAACATGTCCGTCAGGAAACAGATCTCCTATTGTGGTGAGCTGGTATTTGGCCAGCGTTCTGCAGACCACCGCTTCCGCAGTGATGGGGAGCCAGTGAGGGTTAGGTAATGGAAGAGCCGGGGAATACAGTACGTCCAGCTGGAGCAGTCTACGCACCTGCATCCAGGCCCACGATGTAGTGGACACAGTTTGTATGTCAAGGGGGTCGCGCGGAAAGCCTCCGGGCAAGATCGAGTTGAGGGTAAGTGGCAGCACCAAGTCTGCTTCAGGTCTCAAATACGGGATCCGAGCGTCCGGGTGAAACCAAGGGTGTGCATAGGCGCACTGCGCGACCAGGTAATAAATATAAAAGTCCGGCACTCCAAAGCCACCTCGTTCATAAGGCAGCGTTAAAATGCGCCAAGAAACTCGCGGCCTTTTATCCCCCCACACTAACCGCAACAACAATGAGCGGAACTGCGTGAAGAAAATCCGAGTGAGCGGGACCGGTATGTTATTAAATAAGTACAGAAAGCGGGGAAGAATGATCATTTTAATTATGGCGATACGGCCGGCCATTGAGATAGGGAGGCGAATCCACCGTGCAATATTATCCTCCAGAAAGTCCAACGCTCGCCCATAGTTAAGACGAATCATGGATACCGTTTCTAGATGAATGTGGATACCCAGATATTTCACAGAGTCTGTATTCCATTCCAGCGGGAACGGGCAGTCCCAGCGAGCAGTGGAGGGGGTGAGCGGAAAGATCTCAGATTTATGCCAATTAATACGAAGACCGGAGTACCTCCCGAAGCGTTCCACCTCAAGCAGCAAAGGTGACAGGTTGGTCTCCGGAGACCTGACATACAGAATGGTATCATCAGCGTAGAGGGAGACGAGTAACGGGCCTGTCCGGAACTGGAGCCCGCGGTGCAGGTGGCGCTCCTGAAAATGACGTACCAAAGGGTCCATGGCTAGAATATATAACAGAGGGGACAGGGGGCATCCCTGCCTGGTTCCCCGGGAAAGAGGGAAGCTATCAGAGAGCGTGCCATTAAGGCGCAGTCTCGCTCTGGGGGCAGTATAAAGCAGCTCGACCGTGGAGACAAACAAGGACGGCATGCCCATGCGGTGCATGACAGATAGAAAGAACGACCATTCTAAAGTGTCAAATGCCTTCTCGGCGTCTAAAAACACCGCAGCTGCCGGCGTAGTCGGCTCAATTTTGTGAAGAACAGAAAACAACGTCCGCAGATTAAAGGAGGTGGATCTATGGGGAACGAACCCGGACTGGGCTGGCGAAATGATAGACTCCATAAGTAAAGATAGTCGGGTGGCAAGGACTTTCGCCAAAATTTTATAGTCAAGATTGAGCAGGGAAAGGGGCCTGTAGGAACCGCACCTAGTGGGGTCCCGATCCGGTTTGGGGAGTAAGATGATAACGGCTTCCCGCAATGTGGGTGGCAGAATCCCCGTCTCGAGCGACTCCGCATACACCTCAATCAGGCGAGGCACCAGTTCCTCCTTGTACTCCTTATAGAAGTCAGCTGAAAAGCCATCTAGCCCCGGCGCCGACGAGCTTTTCAATGCATCAATGGCTTCCACAACGCTGTCCGGTTCAATAGGCATCGCCAGAAAGTCCTGCATGTGTTTTTCCAGGAAGACCATAGAGATATCGTTAATATAGGGGCCAGGGTCGCGACAGTCAGCCGATAGTCCCGAGGTGTACAAGTCCTTATAGTAGGATAGGAAGGCATCGCAGATGGCAGGGGTGGTCTGATGACGAGCTCCCTGATCATCTACCATGTCCGAGATAAATCAAGCCTGGCGGGGGGGACGAAGCAGATGGGCCAATAGCTTGCTAGGCCTGTCTCCTTCACCATACTGCCTAGCCGAGTGTTGTGTGCAGAGATATGTCAGTTCTCTGTCTGCAGTGTCTCTGAACTCTTGCAGCAGTGCCAACCTCTTTGCCTCCACCCCACCATCCGTGTCAGTGAGCGTGTTAGTGTCCAAAGCGGCAATGTCCTTCTCAATACGGGACAGGGAGGCACGGATGTCGCGCAAAGCCCCTACATGTTTGTTGATGCAAACCCCCCTAATGGTGGCCTTGAAACCCTCCCACAATGTAGCCCAAGTGTCCACTGTGCCCTCGTTCAACTCAAAGTACTCCTCTATGGCAGTGCGAATGTCCTCCTTGAAGACCGGGTCAGCTAACGCCCTGCCAGGAAAACGCCATTGTTTCTCGTACCCTCCCAACCTGGGGATGAGCAGGGTCAGCACTATGGGAGAGTGGTCAGACAGAGTGCGCGGGAGTGTCAAATGGTCACTCACCCAACCGGCTACCCCTGGGGAAAGGAGCCAGTAGTCTATTCTGGTGCTAGTGTTGTGATACCCTGAGTGGTGGGTGTAGACGGGTGAGGTGGAATGCAAACGGGCCTCAATGTCAATCAGTGAGTAATGAGCGCACACATCCGCCAGCACAGCACGGGAGCGGGGCTTACAATCCGGGGAAGAGGAGGTGCTGTCCCTGGCAGGGGTCATGAGCAGGTTAAAGTCACCCCCCAGTATCATCATATCAGTGTCTAATCTCAGCAGAACATCCTGAAGTCCCCGGAAGAAGGCAGGGGAGTCCGAATTGGGGCCATATATTCCAACAAAGGTGACCTTAAAGCCCAGAAGCACACCCGTAACCACAACATATCTGCCATCTACATCCAATATGCTGTCTGAGAGCACGAATGGAACACGTCGATGGATCAGGATTGCAACCCCCCTTGCATATCTGCTATAGCTAGAAAAAAATCTGTGCGCGCCCCAGCCTTTTGCAAAGGAGGAAGAGTCAGCATCCACTAGGTGTGTCTCCTGCAAAAATAGGACATCCACCCCATGCCGCGCTGCATAGTTTAGAACCTGTCGCCTTTTCCTCGTATCATTTAAACCTCGGACGTTCCAAGACATGGAGGTGAGCCTGGAAGGACCAGACTGCTGCCCTAACTTAGCCATTCAATCTTGGTGGAATCGTAAGAAAACATGCGTGTACGGACCTGCCATTCCCTATCGCAAAAAAGGCATCACTTAGATAGAAAAACAGTGCGAATGCACAAACAACAAGACCAAAGCATAAACAAGCCCATCCCAACCACCCACCACCCAGCCACTCCTCAAGCCCAAGGAGGCTAAACCCACCCTTCCGGAAACAACCTAGAGCAACAAACAACAACAGTTGTCCACTAATGTACCTGCAAAATAAAGACAATGTTAGAGAAAACAACAATGCGGCTCGCGCCATGGGGGTAGGCGACGCTCCGCCATGCAAGAACCACAACCGGGGCCACGTTCAAATGTCAGCAAGTATGAAAAAGCACTGCAAAAGTAAAAAAATAGGAACAGTAGTATCAGATGCAGATTACTGGGGCAAACACTCCGGATCGAGAAGATGGAAAGGTGCTAAGTCAACCCTGGCCGGTTTCGGTAAACAGGTCAGCACTAGCCTGCGAGTCAGTGTGCGGCGGAGACTGTTGAGCAACATCAGATTGTCGAGGGGACCCCCTGTTTTTGTAGGCTCGACAAAATTCCTGTGCCTCCGCAGGAGAGTCAAAAATGCGAAACCTGCCGTCCACGTCCACCCGGAGCCTGGCAGGATACAGCATACCATAGCGCAATCCCATTTTGCGCAAGGCAGCTTTGACACCAGTGTATTTACGGCATGCATCTTGGACCATGATGGTGAAGTCCGGGTAGAAAGAGAGCACATCTCCCTGCCACCGAACCTCGCCCGCCTCCCTGGCAGCCTTCAGCGCCGCATCTCTGTCCCTGAAGTTCATAAGCCTGGCAATAATGGGCCGGGGCGGCAGGCCAGGGTTAGGTCGGGGCCCCAGCGATCTGTGAGCGCGCTCAACCACGAAGCCAGCAGTAAACGTGTCTCGGCCAAAAAGTTCGATCAGGAGGTGTTCCACAAAAGTGTCAAAGCGTCCGGTAGCTGTCGTCTCCGCCACGCCGATAATTCGGATATTATTGCGCCTGCTGCGCGCCTCTAAATCCTCGTTCTTAATTGCGACGTCTTTAAGGATCTTCTCCACTCGTTCCAACCTTTTCAGCGTCGACGCCGCACCATCCTCGAGGTCGGAAACTCTGGATTCCGCCAGGTCCAGACGCCTATCGTGCAGTTGGATCGTCGCGCCCATGTCCGCCATTTTCTTTTCGAGGGTATCAAAACGAGAATCCAAGGCCTTGAATCCAGCCCTCATCTCACCCATCATCTCAGCAACCATACCCGCAGTGTCTTTCGCTGCCAACTGGCCCCCAGTGTCTACCTCCGCCGCCGGCGAAGCTGCAGAAGCACGTACGGGCGCTGAACTGAAGGTAAGGCGCTTCTGGGTAACATCCTTCTTCACCATGGCGGAAGCAGTGGCGGGCAAATCGCCAGTGGCACAGGACTCTATGACAACAGCGGCACCCAGAGAGTCAAGCACAGTGTCCGGGCACCCCAGTAGCATGGCGGGTAGGACGGGATCAGAGCAGGGGTACTCGGCGGTCCAACGTCCTGGGGCTGACTCACGCTGCAGTTGCACACAGGACAGCAGGGCATGAATCTGGCTGGAGGAGTGCGCCAGAGGCCAAGAAGTAGGGTCAGCAGGCGGCTGCGGCAGCCACCCGGCAGCAGCCGGCGGATCAAGGGGCCCACCAAAACAGGCAGCCAAAGGTGGTGTGGCGGGGGGACCAAGTAGGCAAGGCCTCGAGGCAAAGGCAACTCAGCTGGGCCAGGTCTCGCAGGTCAGGTAGCCAGCGTCGGTCACAAGAAGCTGTACGGGCGGCAGCCAACCAGGGCCACCACATCAGCAGGAGCGCAGGAGGCCAAGTTCCGCAGGGGGACAGGCGCAGGTCTTGGGTGCACGGTAGCGGTGGGGCAATGGAGGTAGGCCCCCACCGAGTGCAGCGACGCCAGGCCGTTCGCAGAGCGCCCTGAAGCCCGCCGGCCACACCCCTCGCCAAGCGCCCCTCAGCCCCAAAGCCCGCCGCCCGCGCTCCCCGCTCGCCGCCGCCCCACCCGGCGGTCCCCAAAAATCGAGGCCCCGGCTCCCAAGGCCGGACCAGGCCGCAAGTGCCGGTCACGCACCGAGGGGCCGCACCTCCACCCACGGAGACCACCGGGGCCGAGCAGCGGACCCGGGAGAGAACTACAGCGGCCCTAGGGCCGAGGGGGACAGCAAGGGGGCAATCAGGAGACTCACCAGGCGCTCCGCAGCTGCAACGTAACGGCCCGCGAGGCGCAGCCGGCCGCAGCACCACTCAGCTGTTCCGACCTTCCACGGTGTCCCCCGTCCTCCAGATCAGGCAGGCTGCATCAGTAGGCTCCAAGGATCGGCTGCATGCGTAATTCGTCCTCAGCGCAGCGCCGGATCAGTGGTGAACGGCTCCGGTCATTTCTCGCCCGGCGGAGCTCTACGATCAGGCGGCCATTTCGTTCGCCCGCGTAGCCACGCCCCCGCGCGATATATAGTTAGTGCAACTAACTATATATGCGAATTTCAATGGTTTTGTGTGAGTAAAATAAGGTTTTGTAAATGCTAATTCCTAACTATATATGGTCTATAACCTATGTTTTTTTCAGTGAATTTTCAAGGTTTTGTAAATGCTAATTCCTAACTATATATGGTCTATAACCTATGGTTTTTTCAGTGAATCTCAATGGTTTTTTAATAGCAAATATCAAAAGCTGTAAAATGTATTCTTCTTTTAAAGGAAAAATATATTTTATATGTATTTAATATAATTTTTTTATGTATATAAATTTTTTGAGGGAACAAATTTATCAACTATCATGCTGAAGAAGAGTGTGGGGAAAAAAAAACAAAGAGGAGGACTAAGAGGAAAGAACAATCAGTTCAAAAATACAATTGCTTTAAAGCATGAAGTGCTTTTCCACACATTTACATTTAAATAACCCATATTAGAACATACAAAATATCTACAGAGGAGACGGTGTACATTGAATTTTAGACTCTTCGGTGGTACCTAAATGTTGGTACTTACATCACCCACACAACACAATAGCTCTTTTCAGAGCTACCCTACCTCAAAGCACTCTAAAATATTATTTTACTATTTCCCTTGGTTTTCCCCTTGTTACGCTTTCCGGAACGCTACCCAGTGCGCGGACCGGGCGCTAACCGTGCGAAAATTTTACATATATGGGCCTCCTCAGCCACCCTCAGAAAACCTAGGGGGTCAGGATATGTCTCCCGTGCCCCCTTATACCCATTCCCAACATTGTTTATCCTCCATCTTGTGACTAAATTCGTCCGAAACACAAGATGGCGGACTCCCGTTACGCTACCCAGTTCGCGTACCGGGTAGCGCTTCCACCGCGAAAAATCGAAAAAAAATTATTTTATTTTTTTCCCCTGCGGGGCCCTTTAATAGCCCCCACATTAATCCTAGGGGGTCAGGAGGGGTCTACCTTGCCCCTTTCATTCATTTCCCCCTTCGTTTATTTCCACCTCTTGTCTCTCGATCCTACCGAGAGACAAGATGGCGGCCGCTCCGGACTGTTTAGAATGTTGAGAGTCACCGGAGAGCCAATCCGCTTCTCCTCGCGAAGTTCCGTTACGCGTCTGGTACGCGAACCGGGGCGCTAACCGGGACGCTGTCACAGATATATATATTTTTTTGAACGTTAATTTCTCAAAATCCACTGGAGCACATATCTTGAGACCTAGCAAAGGCACATCGGGCAAACAGTCTCTACAATTTTGCCAAGTTTCATAGAAATCCATTCAGCCGTTCGAGCTAAAAGTAAGTCCAACCGCCCTATGGAAAACTCAATGTTAAAAACACGTTTTGGGACCCCCCTTTTTTCTCGGCCCCCGCTTGACAAAACCCCCCCAAACTTTAAGGGGACGCTCAGAAATAAAATGTGCCATTTTCCTGAAAATTTCAGCCAATTCCGTCCATCAACGCCAAAGTTATTCAACATAGAATTTTCAGAAATCCCTATTCAAAAAAATACTAACTATATATACCTACTGGCGACCGCCAGTAGGTAATATATAACATTTCTATGGCAAAATGAACCCCCTCATTTTGTTCCTTTGCAAATTAAATGTTTTAAGTGTTAACACTTTATTCCAATCAAGATGACTTCAGGTGTGCCATACTTTTGTCATAAGTAAGACTGTTAGCGCTCTAGTTGTTCTTTAGAACACTGTGGGACATTCTGTCACTGGGCTATAGTTGGGCTACATCTGGCTGATATTTGGGCTACATTTGATTTTTTTTGTCTCGGGTGGCCATCTTTGGGCTACATTGGGCTACATTTGGGCTCTAACATATATATAGCCCAATGTAGCCCAATATATATTTTTCAAAGTTAATTTTCGTAAAAACCACTGGAGCATATATCTTGAGACATAGCAAAGGCACATCGGGCTACCAGTCCCTACAATTTTGCCAAGTTTTGTGGAAATCCATTCAGCCGTTCGAGCTAAAAGTGAGTCCAACCGCCCTATGGAAAACTCAATGTTAAAAACACGTTTTGGGACCCCCCTTTTTTCTCGGCCCTCGCTTGACGAAACCCCTCCAAACTTTCAGGGGACGCTCAGAAACAAAATGTGCCATTTTCCTGAAAATTTCAGCCAATTCCGTCATCAACGCCAAAGTTATTCAACATAGAATTTTCAGAAATCCCTATTCAAAAAAATCCTAACTATATATACCTACTGGCGACCGCCAGTAGGTAATATATATATATATATATATATATATATATATATATATATATATATATATATATATATATATATATATATATATATATATTTGAACACAAACAGCTCTTTTTAGCTGAAAAAGGAGAGCACACAATTATCCTTGCAAAAAGTGCTTTATTGCGAACCCCTCACCCCCCTCGACAGACGCGTTTCACCTTGCGGCTTCGTCAATAAAAAATAAATATATATATATATATATACATTTATATATATATATAATGATTAAAACAAGATCAAAAGGTGAACAATTGGGAAAGGGTATCAGGAGATCTGAATTTGTAATGAATAGGCTGATATAATCTTTGCGTTTTCTATTTATGTACACCCATTGCATTTCATATCTTTCATATATTCATTTATTTGAAGGCATATTTTTCATTTATAAATACATGCTACTGTTAGCGCATGTATGATGTATAATATTTACTTTATGCTGGTTTGATGCATCAACTATTTATATATATGTATTAACATATTGGCCTTTGGCGTGCTTGGTACTCCATACCATGCTGAACACAGGGACAGAGAACAACCTTCTCAATACAGAACAAAGACACCTGTTGTTCTGCTAAGGTATGTGGGTGAGAGGCCACCTTAGAAATCGTACAGATGCCTTTGGTACAGAGACCGCATGGCTAGAGGCAAGAAGGGAGGGGTTGAAAAACAGAAACTGGTTCCATCTTTCCATGCATAAAAATTCTAAAATAATGTTGCAATTAATTTTAATATTTTGTTTATTAATCACTTTCCTTGCGCTATATTGTTTACCTTTGTAGTTACAATACACATTATTTGTGCTAGAATAGGACAATGGTTTTAATAACATCCAAAAATATATTCCTAGTATGTATTCATAATAAAAAGAGATTTGTAACCCACTAAAAACAAATAATCCTGTGAGTCTCACAGGACTAATTGTTTTCCAGAATGCACCATCCTCACAGGAAGGGCATGTGACTTATTGGTTACACTGCACCAGGTTTCCTTTCTGAAGTTGGTAAATTGATATTGAGCCTGCACTTTCACCAGTGGAAAACCTCAAACCAGTCCAATCCCTCTTGTATCCCCTTTGAGGAAGTTGCTATTATGTCCAAGATACCTTTTATCCCCTTGAATTTCAATAAGTGCAAGTACATGGTACCGGAGTATGGGGTGCCCTGTAATTGTTTCCCTTACCCTGCTGATGGGAATATCCAAACTGGGCAACTGGCCCCTAGGTTTTCTTTGTTCCCCTGGAAGACGCACCTGAGGGCTGTTTGGAGCAGCATCTTGGGAGCTCTGGGATGCAGAACATCATATTACTGTCACTGTGGAGGGTGAACCAGGCAGAACCTGTTTATGGACCAGATCTTAAGCACAGCAAAATGACTTTTCCAAAAATCTTCTTTTTTACCTTTGGACCAAAGATCTAATTTCGAACCTGGATTACATTTCTAATAGCTACAAAAAGGCAGTGAAAATCAATCTTCCAGCTTTATCCTTAGCCAGGTTGCGGGGTTTCTTCACAAATCAGCCTTTTCAAATGGAACAGCCGCTTCAGCCTGTGCACGAAGTACCACTGTTTAATTCTTGTCGCCCACATATTTGGCAAGCCACATTTCTGCAAACTATGCACCTAGGCATTTTAAGCATCAAAGTAAATTTTTTTAATGACGTAATTATTGGCAGAACTAGGTTTCTAAACACATGAAAGAAAATTTTTTCTGACACATGCTTGCTACAGTTTGGTCTACAGCTGTAAAGGACTGCGGGGGCAGCCCTGATTCCATGTTTTAAAGTTTCGTTGATGGGCAGCGCAAAGCCATGCTGCTGTACATTTGTGACATTTAACTTTCATGTCATTTGTACTGTATGTATGCTATTTTACTGTGAGTTTACTCAACGGTCAAAGGAGCCAATTAGGATTAGCCAATTTACTTGCCTTGTTTTAGGGTCTGAGCAGTCCCACAGTGTAACAAGTCAAATTATACACATAAATCCATTCACAAACTAAAAAAAAGAACTTAGGGAGCTCATACAAAAAAATCAGATTCCTGAAGTAAGGTTGGAAGCACTAGGGTGAAGACAGAGGGAGAGGCACTAGGGTGTGGGTATAGTGGCTAGGATTGGTAGGTTAGTGGTTCCAGGGTATAAGTAGAGATAGAGGTAGTAAAGTCTTGACAGGGATTGTACTAAGGCGTTGGGGTGAGTAGAGGGCGGTGTAAAATGTTGAGAGAGAAGGGGGAACTGACTTGAGTATAGGAGGAGAGATGACCTAAAACATGCTAAAGAGAGGAAAGTCTTGAGGTTTTTTGCACTTTTGCAAATGCATTTATACAGTGCTTCATTTCGCTGAAGAAATGCCAAAGGTCTTTCGGTTTATGGTTAGCATTCTTCTTCATATTTTTTGGACCAAAAAAGTGATGTGAATGAAACAAATATGGATTTTGTTTCTGATTAAAAAAATACACTGCAGCCACCTCTTTGTCAACATTTTTTAGTACAGAGTTTCTAACCCTGTTAATTGAAAACAAGGGATTTTAGAATTAAATACAGCAGTAAATAGCATTCATTCTGAAATTTCAATCGAACACCTAGGCCCTCGTTATGAGTAGCCCATAAATTTCGAGGGCCTGATAACTCACTCTCCTGGGCCTCCGGAATTCCAGGTTTTTATTTTTGCATGGATTCCGAAAATAGCTGATATCTCCAGTGGCCGCTGGTGACATTTGAAAGTGGTAGGGTGTAAAATAATTGTCTTACTGCACTGCGGCGAGCAAGCCAGAACAACCTACCTGGGTTTTTAAAAAAGAGTGGACAAATGGTGCATTTTCAAGCAAATTTAAGGAAGCAGGAAGGTTAATAAAGCAATACGATTGAATTATCTATCATTTAATAAATTGCCAATTTTTATGAGCTATAGAGGACAATCTTCGTAAATCTGGCGAACACAGGAGGAAACAGAGCTTCCTTCCCAGTGCATGCAAAGTGATGCACTGGAGGGAGGATGGGCACCTTTTGCACATAGTTACACTTTCCACTTTGGAGTGGCATTGCTCCTTTATGCACAGTGGAGTCTGGAGCAGAGAGAGAACTTTGGGATAGGCGCAGCTCCTTTCGCAGCTCCTTTGTCTATAGTACACACTCAGTCCCTCGAGGGGAGAAAGAGCTCCCTTTTGCACATACATTGCCACCTTAGATGAAAAATATAGCTCTTTTGCATGCTGAGACCCTGTTAAAATGATAGATTTATCTTGTGACAAATTTACTGACATCATGGAGAAGAAGGAACTGCTTCCTTGGGCATACCAATAACACCCAGGAGAAGTGGCAAAAATGTTCTGTGCACCCAGGAGGAGAGCTAGAATTCCCCTTGAGGACACTCCGCGCGAGGCCCATTTTTTAAGCTTACATAAATATTACATCTCCGAATAAACTTGATCACAAAATGCGTGTCTTGTACTCGGAGCCAGGATGCCAACAACTTACATTGTACAACTTACAACAAGTTCAAGGGCAGTCACGTGCGATCAGCTTACTTTGTACAGAATGAATCGCATCATTAATTAGAAATTGCCACATTACTATCTTGCTTACCTCGGACTTGTAGGTTCAGTCTTGCCTGCAGCATATCTGTTCCTGCGGCGGTGTTCCTTCATAGTACTGTGAAAGCGAAGGGCCAGAGGGTCGCGCGAGCGCACCGGTACAGTGTGAGCTGCCCCGTGCAACGGTACTGGCAGAAGATAACCCATCCACGTGCTACAGTGTGAACTTCAGGCTGTCCGGGTGGTGGCTGGAGGGGTTCACTCAAAAGTGCACCCGTGACAGGAGGATGGGTCACAAAAGCTGATAGCTCGGAAGGGTGCTGTGTGTCCAAGTGGTCGCTGGAGGGGTCATGCCACCCCGTGCACTGGGCAGTGCCGGTAGTCCAGGTGTTGGCATGAAAGGGTCACATGACACTCTGCTGACTGCTGGGGTCCCTGTATCTGGTGAACTGTCTAATGTCCGGGTGTTGGGAGGAGTGGGCACTCCACAACACCTGACCAGCGTACCTCAATGGATGACTCAGCTTCTACACCCCTACCCGCCAGCTACGCTACGCTGACCTCGCCACAATCCCCCGTATCCAAAGAGCAACCTCCGGCGGCAGGGCGTTCTCCCACCTCGCCGCAAAGACCTGGAACTCCCTCCCTATCCACCTACGGTAGACCCAAGACCTGCTGACCTTCAGAAGACTTCTCAAGACCTGGCTATTCAAGCAGTAGCAGCATTCCCCTCCCCCCAGCACCTTGAGACCCTCACGGGTATGTAGTGCGCTTTACAAATGCAATGATTGATTGATTGATTGGGGTGACACCCTACTGTGCCCTGTGAGGTGCAGGATGCCTGGGTGGTGGCTGGAGGGGGCACAGGATTATCAGATCACCCTGTGTGCCGCTGGGTGTCCGTGTGTTACTTGGAGGGGTCATGCCACTCTCTTCCTTGTGCGCTCCCGATGTTCTGGTCTAGTGGTAGATCAGGGGGTCACACTTGCTCTGAACCCTGTGAGCTGGGTTTTGATAAGAGGGGTCAAAGCACCCGTTCCCTGGGAGCCCCACCCGATGTTGGTGGGATGACTGGTTGGGTCACACTCACTCTGAACCCAGTGAGCTGGGTGGGTGTCCGGGTGTTGACAGGAGGGCTCAAGGCGCCTCTTCCCTGGGAGCTTCCTGATGTCCTTGAGATGGCTGGAGGGTCCTGCACACTCTGTCTGGCTGCTCCTTCAGCAGAGAACAGGAACTGTCTGACAGATCCACGCAGGGGACCAACTGAGGGGTAGTGTCTGAACCAAACACTGTCCTATTAGCAGGAAACTACACACACGAGAGACCGACACTAAGAGAATATCAGACCCATTATGGAATCGCATTACAAGCCATCATGCCAGCAATTACCGGTATTGAGGGCGGACTTGGGTACATCTGTATGTTCCCAGAAGCAGCGTTTGCGCCTGCGGAGCACAGGCCTGAGGGACCGCGGAAGCCGTGGACGACTAACCCTCCAAATATACACACTCCTCTTCCTGTCAGAACAGCAGACCCCCGCTTGCCCAGTGACTGAGGCACCCCAAAAGCAAACGTCACATATGCCGAGCTTTGAGATGTGCAACTGGCTTAGGTGACACTGAGCCCTAAGTTTCGGTTTTGTGCTTAGAATGAGAGGCCAATGTCAATATTCATTTGTTGTTTGTGCTATAAAATCTTAACGGCTGTAAAGCGACTTAAAGTCATGTGTGGCTCTTTCAGTCAATCCTCGCCTGTAGGTGTGGATCCCAGTAACCTTTTGTTTGCAGCACCAATGTCCAGTCGCTGCCGGCATGACGGGCGGGTGGGGTTGTGCATGTTCCAGGGGGAAGTGGGACGGTAATTCCAATAAAAAATAAACGTACTTTGCCCTGGGTCATACCTCGCTACCTCTGTTCTAGGCCGGGCCAGCGTTTTCCACAGGCAGCCTCCCTCCCCTCCCCATGGCCAATCACAACGCTGGAATGGCAGCGTTGTGTTTGGTGCAGACGGCTCCCAGCCACAGGCCTTTATGGAGGCATTTTCTCAATGTAGGCTGCATGCAGCCGTCATGGAGAAAAAGGGAGAGTGCGCATGGCCGCTTTGGTCGGCTCCAGAGGGCCAACCAAATAGTCAGAGCCCACAACAGTGGGCAAGCAACTCCCCCCTGCCCTCGAGCAGGACTGCTCACTCGCCCGCCCCAACCAGGCACTTCCGCTTTCTCGCAGTGCGAGAAGTGTAAACATAAAATGGTAGTTTTAACATTTTATATTACTGTTTCTCGCACTGCAAGAAAGCAGTGGGGCCACACCCCTCTGCCCTAATGAAGCAGCCAAGCCTGGAGATCGCTATGTAAAAAACTAGTATAGAACAATCAGAAATTTGAGAAAGTTTCTCTGGAGACCCTTACCATTGGGGCTGTCACATCTAGCTGGCAATGTAGAGATTGGGGTCTCTAGAGAACCTTTCTCTATTAAGTCCTCAATTACGAATTCCACAGAATAATTCCTGTTATTTCCCTTTCAGGGCTTACCCCGAAATGACTATACCAGTCGGTTGCAGTATCTCTGGTGGTGGGGAATTACTGGAAACCAATTTCCGAGTGCTCTGTACCAGTTTTTCACAGATATCTCAGCTACTTTGAGCATTCACGTAAAAATAAAAATTCGGACCTAGTAAAGAGAGTTACCAGGCCCATCTGAATTGGTAAAAAGAGTTATCAGGCCAGTTATTTCACAGGGTGCACTTGCAGCAGCACAGATGAACAACTATATTCGATTCATGTGAATCATAAAAGTTTGTCATTCATACATAAAATAATTAAACAAGACTTAAAACATTCAATACAGCCATTGGGATGAGTATATATATTAATTTGCAGTTTAAAATGTTAAGATTTTTATAGTATTCAACATTTTCTCAATCTATCACAGGTTTACAAAACAAATTTAAAACCTAAAATCACTCGAGGCCCAGTTTTCCTATCACAATTCATATTGCTTCCTAATTAATAAAGCAGTTCTAATGAAGTTTAGCACAGTGCTGCAAATAGCAGCAGTGGACAAAGATCGTAAATAATTAAAACCTTCTTGATAAGAACAAGGACGAATTTCCTTCAAGATAGGCTTAATAAAGCGTGCCCTTATGTCTTTATATAGCGTGCAAAACAGCATAAAGTGCATTGTGCTTTGTTGGGCAGAATTATTGCAGGGACAGGAAGTCAGTCTCTCACACCAACTTGCCTGTTTAGGGAAAGCCACAAGAAAGTGCAATGTGCAAGGACGAAACCTGTTCAAGAGGAAACGTAAATGTGTATGAATAGTAAAAGACAGATAAAATTGCTGATAGCATGACCGCCCGTAAGTTAGTATCTCATCGTCCCGATTGGACTATCTTAATTCACTATAATATGCATTTTTTATAGTTAATTTCATGTTAGATTGTATGCCATCAGGATTATCATAGTTGTTTCCCAAGCCAATCTTATTAAAAGTTTATTTGACATAACAGAGCCAAGGAATAGACAGGGCCTTTTCCAGAGTCATACAGTCTGTAATAATCACCCTGGTGAATGACAACTCCTCCGAAGTCCACACTTTCCCCCATAGAATTAGTGGGGCAAAGTTTACTCTATCTTTAACATAGTCCAATCCCACTTCAGAGTGACAGAAGTTTGTGGGAGAACTAATGGGAACCATCAGCAATGTTTTTAAGAATTTATTTTCCAGAATTTTGTATCTGGCTGCTTTTTTGATTGCCCCATACTCCTGCCCCATAGGTTTCTACTAACGGCATTTTGATTTATATAGAGTTAGCATTTCTGCCACCGGCTTATGTCCCAGCTTGTACCCAAAGTGGAACAGACCCTCTATGATTCTACTGGTGTGTTGAACCCTGGCTGCAATCAAATGGTCCCAATTCAGTTTGTTGTTAAAAACATTCCCCAGAAATGTGAAATTAGGTACCTTATCAATAATCTTTTCTTTTACCGCAACTGTTCTCGTTTTTTTCTGTTTTGGGCCACAAACCATGACAAAAGACTTACTAAAATGTACTTTTAGGTATAGTGGCATCATAAAATCGGTAAAAGTTATGAAAGCTTTTTGACGGCTATTGGCTGTTAGAGCCATCAAAACAGTGTCATCAGCATATGACAATAAGGGAACTGGCTTACCTCCTATGTTTGGATAATCCAACTGCTGTTCTAGTAAACATTTCTCCACCCCATTTGTTTATAAAAGAAATAAAAAAGAGGCCCAAATACATCTCTGTCGTACGCCCTCTGTAGACGCAATAGGCCTGGTCTTCTCTCCTCCTGGTCCATAACGTATAAAGACAGTGGTTGACGCATGCAACCTACGTAACAGGGTAATAAGGGCTCCCACAAAGCCCATTTTTTCCATAAGTGTCCACAGCTTCCCCCTGTTGACTGTGTCGAAAGCACTGGAAAAGTCCATGAGGTCCAGGTGGATTGATCCGCCCTTGGCCTTCATGTACTTACCCATGACTAGGGACAGATGAAGACATTGTTCGTTCGTTCCCATTCCCCTCCTGAAAACGTATTGTGTGTGGAATATAAGACCAGAGTCATTGGCCCACGAATCCAGGTGAGCAAGAATTACCCTCCCAAGGACTTTGCACATAGCATCAATTAGGAAAATAGGCCTGTAGCATACAGGATAATTCCTGTTACCTTTCTTATGTATCTGGACCACCACTGACCCTTTCCATGAACTGGGGATGCAGCCCACTATTATTATTGCCCCCTCCCCCCCGAGACCATTTCAACATTTGCTAGTGTAGGCTCCTGAATATACTCTATATCTGCAGGTTTGTTCCAGTGCCCTAGAGGCTTAGGCACAAGAACATTTTGTTTGTTCACTGATTGCCCCTTTCTTTAGGTAGTACACGACTATTCACATGATTAGTTTTAGCTGTAGCTTTTTGACACCATGTAACAACATTTAACCTGGTCGATGTTTCAGGATTATCAGGATTATCATATATGTCAGGGACATCTATGATTTCAGAGTCTGAGGCAGTTGAGTGTAGTCTGCTATTTTGGGATGCATTGACTTCCTGATTTAAATGTGAAGCAGGGGCAGTAGCAGCAGAAACAATAGGAGCAATTCTGTTATTAGTATTTTGGGGTTCAAGGGAAAGTCTCCGCTCGGTAAATTCGATTTCATGAAAGAGTGCTGACTCAGCCCTTAATAGAAAAGCGTCCAATGTTCCCACTACACTCTGCCCATTTCCAAACTTAGGCCTACTCATGTTACCCTCACCCTAGGCAAGGCTACAGGGAGGCATATTAGTATCACAGTACCTTTGTAGCTCAGCGTTTGTTAAATCCAATACCGTTGGTGGATGTTAATAATGTGGCCCAGCCTGGCCTCCTTCGGCCTCTGATGGGCGCAGACAGGCCCGCCCTTGGCCGGTGCTTTACCCAGGCACGGCCGGGCACACCCGCGCGCATCCCTCACTGCGGGAGCCCGCGCCTGGTTTTCAAACCCCTCCTGGCGCTCTGATTGGCTGGATTGTGGCTGGCAGCAAGTTCAGCGATTCCGGACGCAGGAAACATTAAACACCAAGCAGGGAGCAAGTATCAGCCGTACCCGCACTGCGGGAGCCCGCACCCTGTTTTCAAACCCCTCCAGGTGCTCTGATTGGCTGGATTGTGGCTGGCAGCAAGTTTGGTGGCTCCGGATGCAGGAAACACCAAGCAGGGAGCACCTGATTGGTGGCCTTTAGATCTAGGACCGGTCCCCGAGCCTAAGCAGACAGTCAAGAACCTAGGGGTCCGTCTGGAACAAGAACTCAGCTTGAAGCAGCATGTCACCAACATTGTTGGATCTTGTTTCCGGACCATTGGATTGCTGCGCAGAGTTTTTCCATTGCTTCCAGACACCATCAGAAAGACCCTGGTCCAGGCGTTGGTTATCAGTCGCCTTGACTATTGTAATGGTCTCTTGCTGTCAGCTAATGAGGAGGATTTGGACAGGTTACAGGTTGTGCAGAACACCGCAGCCAGGCTGGTTCTAAATGCCCCTCCGAGAACACCTTCAAAACCTCTTCTTGCTAGGCTTCATTGGCTTTCCATCCGTCAGAGAGTTGTTTTTAAGATCTGTTGTACGGTCCACAAAGGACTTCACGGTTTGGGTCCCTCCTATCTGGCAGACAAGTTTGTGCCATATGTTCCTTCTCGTGTTTTACGGTCCAGTGATCAAATGCTTCTCACGATCCCTAGGATCAAGCGGGTAAGGCAAGGGGGTAAGGCCCTGTCTGTGAAGGGACCAAGGATATGGAATGGTCTCCCTCTCCAGCTTAGGCAGCTTGAAAATCATTTGGCCTTCAGAAAAAAGCTGAAGACGTTCTTGTTCCAGGTCTAACCACACAGTTTAGGAACTAGATTGGAGCTTTGGAATTCGATCTCCTGCAGGTTCAGCAGTCATATAGCGCGGAGATACTCCCTCGGGAGTCTATTCAAGCGCTCTGCAAACCCGCAA
The DNA here is from genome assembly GCF_964261635.1 of Lissotriton helveticus. NCBI lineage: Eukaryota > Metazoa > Chordata > Amphibia > Caudata > Salamandridae > Lissotriton > Lissotriton helveticus. The sequence goes on from NC_136068.1 coordinate 353,563,943, forward strand.
ATTAAATTAAATTAAGTATCAGCGGACTCACCGTTCATACTCAATATATCTCAGGCAGTGGTGGAGCCTATGGATGGGTTGTATATCATTTTGTTTTGTCGCAATGAAAGAGACTGATGAAGCGCGAGGCCTCTCTTCTGCCTCACTAAGCAAGAGGACAGGAAGGCCACAAAATCTTTTTCACCCTACTCGACAAATGCCTCATGGTACCTATGCTGGAGCAGTGATCCTGCTCAACCTGCACTTCACTTCCTGAATGAATATCAATTATGACTTTTCCTATTCCTATGCAGTGAAGCATGAAAAGGGTAGATCCAATAATTATTTCTGTACACGATGAAAAAAAGCCAGTGAGCATGTGCACCACCTTCATCAAGAAGAGGAGACCATTGCACAGATCACACTTGCATGCCGATTCTCCATATTCCACTTGAAAATCCTAAGGAAATCCAGTATGTCACTTGCCTATGTTCTTGAGCTTGAGGGTTTCCTTGAACTGTAAAGGTTTAGGTCAGCTCAGGTGGATTCCATATTTACCATTGACAAGATCAAGGACGAGTCATGGGAGAGAGTAGAGGACATGATCGCGAGCAGAAGCAAGGGTCACCCCAGACACAACAAAGGAATCAAATGGGAAAATGCCTATGTGGCTATTCCATTTGCAGTATGAACCAGGAGAAAAGTGCTCAACAAAGACGCCACGCATAATCTATCTGCAGAAAATAGAAAATGGAATTACTTAGCAATAATTACTTTGCAAAGGCATACTGTGCAGTAAGACCCAATCGACTCTTGCAGTGGCATGCTTGCTGTGGAATGCTTCATTGAGAGGATCAAGAAATGGACAGGATCTGAGAGTGTAAAATTCGAAGAGAAGGAAGAGGTGCATAATTTATTGAGGAAAAGCAAGTGAAAACAAGAAATCCCTACCCCAAGAGAAAACACTGATCTGTAGCATGGAAGCGATTTCCCTAATTAATGCTCCTGGAAACAAGGGAACGCTTTATGCTGCTAATAGTTTGATGCTAATTTCCTTATAAATTCAATTGTTTGCTTGGTGTTGCACGGTATATATATATATATATATATATATATATATATATATATATATATATAGAGCAGGCAAGATATTTAGCTTGGAAGTGGGTGCTGCTGAGCTGATCCATCACAGTTGAACTTCACCTCCAACGAATTCAATTTGCACTCCGTCAGTCCTCAAAAGCAAAAATGTTCTAGATGAGTACCACTTGCTGTTGTTGATTCTGTGGGGCCTATGAAATAAAAAGATAAAGTCACACATAACTACATATTACGAACCATGAGTACTTTGCTGTCAATCCATTATATTACAAATGTGCTAGAAGGGGATGAGGTGAACAAGCTAGTGTGGGCAGTCATCATAGTGAGTTGCAAAGCCCCACTTACTCAGATAATTTAGGCCATGAAGGCAAAACTACCAAGACAACTCTATTTATTAGCCTGATTATGACTTTGGCAGTTCTACAGCAGACTGTGAAACGCGATGTCCGCTGTAAGACTGCCAAAGACGTGGTGCAGCCGCCCAACAGGTAAGGAGTTAAATCCTGGTCTGGTGGGTGGTGCTGAGGCGAACTGACTGGGGCGGTCTGTCCGGCTCACAGAAGTGCCTAACATGCAAACCACTGCTGTCAGAGCAAAGACTGCACCTTCCTGCAGAGTTTAGCATACCTGCCACACCATGCAGGAACTGAGGGTGCAAAGCCAGGGGGGCACTACATGTGCCCTCCGCATGCACCCCCTGGGCCCAGAGGCAGCAGGGGACCCTATTAGGACCCCTTTAGTTGCTTCACCACCATCCTCTTCATGGTGGACTCACCGCCATGGAATGGGTGGTGGTTTGGACACTCGGAATATGCTTGGTGTTGCCACTACGGCACCACCAGCATATTCCAGCCTCAGACCGCCACCAGCATGCCATAGGATCCTGGATCCTGCGAAGGCGGCAGTATTGTCGTGGTCCGACCACCACACTCACAATGTGGAGCACAGTGCTGCAGTGTGGTGGTTGTTAGACTGCCACCGCGAGTACGGTGACCCTCTGGACCGCTGTCCTCGTAATGAGACCCTTAGTCTTTACATGTGACCCTCCAGTAGAGGTATCAAGAGGAGGAAGCTTATCAGCCCCACAATTAATGATATTGTGGTGCATTGATGTTCACCGCCAATCACCTCCATTTGCGCAAGTCAAGTCGAGCACATGCAGTGATCAATGACTTTACACATTAGTAACCACTGTGGGTGCAGGACTGCAAGCCCTATCCTGCACCAGCATTCCTGGGGCCAGAAGGCAGGGTCTTGTATTCTCTGCCAATCAAGCTCTTAAATCGCAGAACTCTTGCCAACGGCGCAGGATGTGCTATTGACCACAGTTGGGGCCCAACAGCAAGCCCTATCATGTGCCAGCTTCCCAGAGAGTAGGAGGGGACTTGGTATCTTGCCAATCAGTCGCTTAAATAGCAGAACACTTGCCTGCGGCCCGGGATGCATTAGTGACCACTGTGGGGGCAGGACTTCAAGCTCCATCCTGCACCAGTTCCATGAGGCCAGGAGACAGGGCCTTGTACTCTCGTAATCATGGCAGGACTTCAAGCTCCATCCTGCCCCGGTTCCATGAGGCCAGGAGATGGGGCCTTGTACTCCCACAATCAGGGCAGGACTTCAAGCTCCATCCTGCACCGGTTCCATGAGGCCAGGAGACAGGGCCTTGTACTCTCGCAATCAGGGGCTAGAATAGCAGAACTCTTGCCCAGGTTGCCGAAACCCACTAGTGACCACTGTGGGGTAGAACTGCAAGCCCCATCCTGCACCAGCTTCCATGAGCCCAGGAGGGGGGACCTTCGTTTTGTGCCAGTTGGGAACTTAAATAGCTAAACTCTTGCCTGCAATGGGGGACTCGCTAGTGACCACTGTGGGGTATATTGAAAAGGCAGTGGACACAATTAACAGACAAATTCGTATAGCTGAAAGTCAGTTGTTGAATGTCTTTTTACCCATTGATAGTGGGCACCCCACATTTTGCAATCTGCACCAACAAGCCAGATAGCTGACAAGCCTGACCTGGATGAGGGAACCCTGCATCATCATGCGCCAACCCAGGTTTTTAGGGGTTGAGCTAATGCTGCCTATTGCTCTTCTTCCCCTAATGAGCAGGCTGTTAAATCAGTTACATCGCCTAGCACCAAACAGAAACTTGGGGTTAATAGTAAACATACAGCAATTTAAGTAAATCCAGTCCTGCAGGGTGTTAATTGCTTGACACTCTTTGCCCAAATAAAGAGGTTATTGGGGATATGTTTGTCCAGTTTAGTAAATGGCCTTTTTGGGCTCTAAGCTACAGAGACTACATGACCATCTGGGGTGCATTGAGAAGAAATTAGTTGCACTGGACTTAAGGCTGGCCCAATGTACCGCAGGGTTAGAAATGTTGACAACAGGAAAGATATCATCGAGCTCCATTCAGGAGCTACGGCCTTGGGAGATGGAGAGAAGGCATTTGCTTGCTTTAGTCACATCTAGCGCCCCCAGCGATCCTGAGGTCCGTGGACAAATAGCTAGGGACTCTAGGGGCCAGGGAAACTCCCAAACATCCTTTAAGAAGGTGGGACTGGGTTTAGGTGTTGCTTCTAGGGTGACCTTCCACAGGCAGCTAGTCCTTATGTCATTGTTATGGCCAATGACTCAACCCTACGCCCGGCTGCAACTGAGACCACAGTGGAGGTAATTATTAAAAACATCCACAGTATTCATGGAAACACCAGCTGCCCGTGTAAGATATTCAATGAAGTTCTCTTGGGAAGGAGAGTGGAATGGGATGGTAATATGCATAAAGGATTTGTGGGATATCGTGTCATTGTCACCTTTAGAAACCCTAGGATGATCTTTTTAGGGCCTTCTACCAAGGTAATTCAGAGCTATTTTTTTAGAGACCTTGTTAACCATCCTCAAACACGGGAGGGCCCTCAGTGCTTTAAGCTAGCCCAGTCGCTTCTTTATAACATTCCTGTTCAGAACCGCTTTGTGTCCCTGGGTGACCTGTCTGATAATGATGAACTTAGTGTTTGTCAGGCGACTGAGGTGCCCCCTGCCCAGGAAGCTAGCTGTGGAGCAAGTAATTCCGCTCCCTGATCCAGCACATCCCCTGATATGGCCAACAGTGTTTGCTTCATTACGAATGACCCCAAGGCCCGTACTTTAGTGATAGGCAGAGGGAATTCAGTTAAACCAGCGGACACTTCTCAAGAGGTGAATATACTTTTCTGATATATTGCTGGCCTTGCTAGCAAAGTAGGTGGTGAGAATTGGGCCGCTTTCATACACAAATATGATATCATCTTTTCCCAAGAGACCTGGTGCTGCTGAAGTCATTAGCCTGGACGGTTATAGTGTAGTGTAGTTCCTATTATCCCAATAGGCTCTGCGCATTGGAATAATACCTTCAATAGTATAGGCCTAGACCAGACGTTAACTAGGTCTACTACTGTCGATATTAGACTTAAAGTTTTGGGTTTGCCAGCTAGCTCAGAGTTCACTAGAAACTTTCTCGAATAGGCAAGAAGGAATTGAACCTCCCTGGATAGACAAGAAGGGATTTAGTTTCTGACAACCATAGAACATGACAACTTTGCTCTCCCCTAATCAAGAGTGTATCTCGAGAGTCGTGTGAACAAAAGGCAATTTATTTTACTCAGTCAGTACGTGCATTCTTAGTCTCATCAGTTTGTAGAGAAAAGGAAGAGACGGGCGTGTTCAATAAAAGATGTTATTTATTGATCAGTCTCTTTTCTCATACAAGAGAAATGGATCGATATTATTGCAATACTTATGGTTAACCCCTTCGACGCTCATGACGAGCTGGGCTCGTCATGAGGTAGCCTCCTCGCACGCTCATGACGAGCCCAGCTCGTCATGAATAAAGGGCTTTACAGATTCCCAGCGCAGGAGCAGAATATCGACCGCACGCATGCGGTTAAGTAAAGTGCATACATTAAAAGCAGAAGTATAAAATAACACTGTAAAAACATTGATATGGTTTCTAAGCCATATGAAGGTTTTAAAATGAATAAAATATATTACATACACATATACATTTGACTAATCGTACTCAACTGGTGTTTCTAACTACGCCTACCCCGTGTACCTGACCTAAGCCTAATACGTGGGCGGGAATAGAAAGTTACAGTTTAAGTTAAGTTTGTTTTGCCAAGTGACTGACTAAAGAATTCTCTGCGAGGGGTTATTCAGTTCTGTACCTGGAATCTAGGATGGATGAGGGATGGTATCTCTCGTCTCTGGTCTCGATATTCCAGGCTGCCTGCGAGGGCTACCCGGAAGCGCCGGAGCTGGACTTCTCGGCAGGAGAAATAGGCAGCTGCTCGTCCTCAGAGCGTCAAGAAGGCGGGGCTGCGCCAGCGGGGTCTGCTCTGCTCTGGGCTTCGGCAAGTCTGGCTGCTCCGTTCTCGTCACCACCGCGTGTGTTTGCATAGGGCAATATCGGTAATATTTATACCTTTAAGGTGCCGAGATTGACGTAAGGATGGACATAGATACGTCAATAAAGATGTCATACGACCAGGTCGTTAGCACATTCTTTTGCTGAAGTTCTCGGTGAAATCAAAACAATGGCCGCAGGGTTTTTCCCAGGTTGTCATAGGTTTGATTTGTTTTGAGAACTCCGTATGCCTTATCAGGGGCTGGAGGAATATCGCTTGTCTAATTAGATGGCAAGCGTTATGACCTAATCAGATAACACGTTCCTGTGCCGTAGTGTGGCTTTATCAGATAACGGTTCCTGCATCATGGGGGTTTTCTGCCTCATGGGATGGCTGCTAGTTAACTTGTTAGTTTGTTAACCAGAATAGGGTCAGGAATAGGGGGATCGATACAGAACCTATAGGAATACATCACACCCACTCCACGCTAACTATGGACATATTTACTAATCTATGCATAGTAAAACATACTATAGAGTATTGTGTATACCTTACCACCCCAAAATACATAAATGCATTTTGAAATTATCAAATATACGGAAAAAAAGCAGTCACATGTATTGTATGCACTCAAGCTGTAGAATAATGCTAAAGTAATCACGCATATCTATACATTATCACTAATTTGTATATGAGAATTTACACATGAAATGGCTCTTAATACAGAAAAAAGGTTCGAGACCATTCCATCACAGAATAAAATAATTATGAACATACCAGCGGGCAGCTAATGTCTATAAGCTATCTAAAATTAGAAATTTTAGTTCTCTAAGAATAGTTCTTACTTTAAGCAGAAGATAGTGTCCCGAAAAATATGCAAAAATATTTTGGGGCTGCTGAAAAAATTGCTGTCCGTGAACTGGAGGGAAAATTGTTCATGGTATTTTGCTTGTCTAGTTGAAGGTCAAATTCAGGGAACGCCGTGTACGAGCTTGCTCAAAAATCTCTATTTCTGATCATTTAGACTCTCGAAAAAGTTGTCAACAGCTTCCTGGGAGAGTTCCACTAACTCGGAAATAGGTGTAACCATGCATTCGTGCGCATGATTGTCTCCATTGACATTCTGATTTGGATTGCTGACAGAAGGTCGTACCTGATCGATGCCGCTTTCATCTTGAACTTCACTACCCCTTAATCGTAGTGGTGAAGCTTCCACGAATGCCGTCATCAGGATTGGTAGCCGTTGAGGGCAGCACAAAGCATGAGCCTTTGTTGGACTCAACAATGTTTCTGCATCCATTGGCGCATCCGATTGTAGCGTCAGACAGGTGTCTAACACGCATTCTTCTCCGCATAGCAGGCACCTTAATACAGGTAAAACACATCGTTGCCACATTGGTCGAAATGATAGAAACCAAGTCATGTTCAGGTCTCTAAGCCGGGATAGTCCCAGGATTTTTGATATCCGGTCCCGGTATCCAATGGCTAGGATTGTTTCTTCCCTTGTCGCAGGTGTTCTGTCTGTGACATGGTTTGCCATAACGAAATATAAGGACTAGGAATAGGATTCCTGCAATCAGTCCTAAAATGAGGGGAAGTCCGCCAAAAATCGAATGGACGAAATCTGGAAAAATACCCAGTATGGCTTTGAATGGTGTTAATGCCATCGAAAATACTGTCTTAAATACTTTTGAGACTCCACTGGTATCAGAAATATTTAAGATTTCATTCAGGATTTCTGCGAAATGTATGGGGGAATTAGTTGATAACAATGAATGTATCTCTGCAGTCGTCCTTGCGACTTGGAGATCATACGTTTCTTTTGATGACGTGAGCCTTGTCGGCGTCTGAAGAAGCACTGTTTTCATTCTGCTTAAAGTATCTATTCGAATAGAAGTAATTTTCAAGTTGGGCCATGCCCTTGCCTCCCTGTCTGGAAAGGAGCTGGGGAACAATAAGCGTCCACAGCACTTGACCTTCGCAGTCGTAGTTACGAGATAAGGAGTCCCGGGCATAAGACTACAGCATCTGCGGTCCACAATTAGAATGTAACTCCCATTATAGTCTTTGAAAGAATGGTTCTATCTCTGTAGCAGGTGCGCCTAGCTGGTGACATGAAAGGTTATTTGAGTTCCCTTCACAGGCTCCATGCAAACTAATTCTGTTACACAGAAGTGTACCGCTTAGTGACATCGCACAATTATTGCCACTAAGAAACACTTTCTGTCCTTTATTACTGACACATGCATGTGAATAGGGCAAGTTCCATGTTGTTTTAATGTACCCTTTTCCTAATTTTTCATACATGCCAGCCTGTATATATTCTTGGCAGTATTGAAACCTGAAGGTTGATATTGGAATATTAATTATCCCATGTATTATCCATTCACTGACAGGTCGTTCTGACATTGTCACTGGTAATCTTTCAAGTTTCTCAATGCTCAGGATTGTATAATCAGCACCCTTTTGTGCCATACTGATTTGTCTATCAGTAAGGTTAAAGATATGGAATAGTGACGTTGTGTTGATTAAACGCCAAGGCACATAGCCTGAACGCAGATTTTGTAACGTCCAGCCAAGCTGTACAATAGAACGCAATTGGGACTGACCGTGTTGTAACAACAGTAAGTCTTGCGATATTATGTCGATTGCTGAAGACACAATGCTGTCCAGAGAAAAAATTCTGGAGGACAGAGTCATTAACCCATTGTCCACTACAGAAAGTGATTTTTCCAAATTAATACGGTCAATTTCCCGTATCCTTTCTGCTGTCTCAATTTGAGTAACCTTCCAGGCCTCATTGTATGCTGCATATACAGAGGCTGCTATGAAACGCTTTTGACGCTGTTTGCGTGGTCCCATAGTGAAATCACGCAAGTCAGCACCATCAGTAAGTAAAGTTAGGTGTTGCTTAATTTCTGCCAGTGTGGAAGTTTGTAGCCATTGAAGGCATAATTTGCCCACACTGTAGGTGGTTATTATCCCTGGGTGATTTCTTTGGGGATATCTAGGGTCTGGCCTGGTCATTTTGAACCCCTGTGTTTTGTTCAGGAATCTGTCTTGACAGTTATTAGTATCTGTGGGCCAGATCAACCACTGTTTCCAATCTGGATGTGTTCTGTTTTGGTTTAATACATAATTTACGTCTATCTCTTCATCTGTAGAGCTATTGCTGTTCATTGTTGGTTTTGGAATAGACGGCTTATTTAAGTCTTTGATTTTGGCTAGGCCAAGACAGGTAGTTTGTTGAACAGTGTCATTTAAAAATATAATTTGTTCTGGGATCATGCAGGCTCTAAACAAAGATTCTATACCCTGTACTTGCCATTCTTTTGTGCCCCAAACACTTTTCAATTCAACATTTTACTCAAAACCAAAAGTATTCATTTGTTCAAAGAATGAGTCTGAATATATCAATTTCGTGTTTGTTATCATGGTCTTTGTCCCTGTCTTATTTGACAATTTGAAATAAAATGTTTCAGCATTACTTATGTTAAAACCTGAAAAGTATGAATATTTGTCGTAAACGGTTCTTGAGCTTCCTTTTGGAGGGGTTGCACAATGTTCCCATTGATTATAATTTAAAACATTTCTAGGTTGTGCAGATTTATGTAAAAAATGGTTACCATAGTGGTTGTAGCAATACATACTATCATAATTTGTAGAACCCTGCAAATAATCATGTTTGGTAAATTTAGCAGACATGATGAAGTCAAACATCAATTTGTTTATACTTTCAAAGTCCCAATCATCAGCAAATGAGTTTGGTTTTACAAAGTCACTCAATGAGATCTTAATTTGGTGTGGATATTTCAGGATTTCAACCGGACCATAGATTTCGTAGTCAGTGTTGTCCCATGCTACCCCACCCGGTATAGGATTGGCTGTGAAGTTGACTGAAGAAAGTTCTCTTTTCTCGACGTGTGAAGATGTGTGTGGTTTGAGGATCAAGTTGATTTTCTGACTTGCTGTGTCCATTTTAGCATATTTTCCCTCAATGAAGCGTCCCAAAGTAAGTACCATGATGAGCCAAAGTATGAGGATAAATGCACCAAAACCCACCCAAAATTCGATCCATGGAGAAATTAGATATGTTTCTTTCAGTTGTTTCAAAAGTTCTTTAGCTTTATCTTTAAAGGTTTTTGATGATGGCTGTGTCTTTGATTCAGTGAAGCCTTCAGAGGAATCATCGAAGTTTATGAAGTAGCCGGATGCAGTTCTGTCAATTGTTCCAATTGCTTCAGGATTAATGTTCCTTGCATTATCATTTGGTACTTCATTATAGATTGGTGTGTCTCTGCTAAATGTTTTTATTTGGGTTTTCAGAGGTCTAAGTTCCATTGCATTGTTGCATAGTCCTTGTTGTTCTTCTGTAGGCGTTTCGAATGTGATTAGCCTCTTTGTTAGGACCTCTGTACTGGTAGCAAACCTTGGTGTTCTGCTACTTATGGGGAGTCCACTTGGCCTACTATTTGTTATCGGCCACATGATTGTGGTTTTACCAGGTCGATGGATACAACTCGGTTCTCCTTTTTACCAGCAAGCGGCGGTAGTACAACTGATCTTGTCCCGTTGACAGACAAGACAGGAACTGCTTTTCTGTAAGAAGGCCCAAATTCCTTCTTTACCGCGATCTTTTCTCTGACTAGATCCCCGACTTTTGGAATCCAGACAGGTCTTGCTGGGACAGGTGGTGGTTCTTCAGTGGTTGTTGGCTGTTGTTTCAACTTTATGTTGCTCAGGTCTTTTCTTGTTTCATTCAAGTCCTGCAAAATAGCCAAACGGTCTTTGATATCAAAGCTTTTTTCCTTCACCACTGAAGTTTGACTGTCAAGGTCAGAGATTAACATCCTAGTTCCAAATAATAATTCGTACGGACTGAATCCCTTCAGAGAATTTCTTGGCAGGTTATTTAGACTACGTTGGACACTTATTAGATGTTTGACCCACCCAGCTCCCGAACCTAATATCCTTTCCGTTATAGATTGCTTTATGCCTTGGTTTTTTCTTTACACCATCCCGTATCCCTCAGGAAGGAAGTGAGAAGATTCCCGCTGTGCTATGCTTATTTGGTCATGTTTCCCCTCAGGCTGGAGGGCTAGAGTGAAAATAATGGTCAAACGTAGCATGCTCTTAGCGTATATGCCATTTAGACTCGCAAATCTTTGTATAACAGTCCAGACGTCAGCCGAGTGCTGGTGATCTACATTATAAGCGGAAACTAGCCTGTATATGTTAATCGCAAGCCTTGCTTTTTACTGTTGATTTTTTCTGGAGTGAAACGACACGGTATTACACCGTTTCTCTCACCACTGCGATTCCTGTTGCAGTTTGGGCAGTTTTTTACAAACATGGTGTGATGCAGGCTCATGCCTGGCCACCAGTACCTTGATTGTAATTCTTCCAGAGAATCTTTTAGTTTGAGGTGTCTGAGACCCTCGCCCATATGTGCGTCTGCGATTAACAAGTTTCTCCTGTCCATGTTTGGAATCACTCTATCCCCCACTCCAGGGATTCGAGCAAAAGGGACGGAGTTTGCATCGATTATGTATGTATAATTGAGTGGATAGTTGATCGGTAGTGCTGAGCAGTCGCCTTTCAATGACGTTTTCACCGCCAGCACTGTTTCACCGTCAATATACTTCACTGTACGCTTTTTTCGAACTACGGAAGCCGATTTAGTTGCTACCGCTGTGGCTGTCTCAGCCAATGAATTCCCTGCAACGTGAACGCCATCACGCTGATGACTCAGTGAGTGTGTCACGTGAGTCTTTGGTAGTTCTTTTTGTAAAAGAGCTATTTGTTCCCAGAGCAGTTTCTGCTTTATTGTTGCATCTGTGTCATCTTTGTAACCGTTTTGAATCCATGTCTGCAAATCGTTGTTATATGATTTGACGCAGTAATATGAATCGGACACTATAAGTGTCGGGAATTCGCAATCCGTATTATCTAGCGCCATTTTCAATGCTATTATTTCAGTCTGTTGTTCTGAATTAGTTTCTACTGAGTGTGTTTTTGTTAATAGAGGTTTTAGTTTACCTCCGCGCCACACTTCTTTTGTAATCTCACATGTGGGGTTGTATGCTTGACCCCCCCAAACGGAGGGTTGAGCATGTCCGTCTGTATAGATTACACAAGCGTATTGTCGTAAGGGCAGAATGTCGATTGGCAGAGGGAATGTTCTTTTATATTCTAGATTTTTTAATTCCTCTAGTTCTGGATCAAAGTAGTAGTATACTTTGTCCGTTGTAATGGAATTCACCCATTGTATCCATTCCGGATTCAATGTTGTTGTTGGTAAATTACATGGTGTTGTTAATGCCTCAAAGGCTGATTCTGCTGTTCTGACTGTGATACGTCTACCGTCAGCTTGATCTTTTTCTCTAGCTATTGCGGTTTGAACTGCATGAACAATTTTTTCTTTAATGCTGAATTTCTGTTCAGCTTCTGTGTACAAGTGTGATTTGAATGCAATTGGTACCTTTTCTCCCTCATTAGAGGTCAGGTATGTGAATCCGCATCTTCCTGGGATGACTCGAATCACAAGATTGCGTGTGTTATCACGTGTTTCTAATTTTGCTTTAATTAGCATGTCTGTTTGTAAGGATCTCAAAATTTCTGTGTGTATTTGAGTCCAATTGGTTCTTTTAAAATCTGGTTTTATTAGATCATAAAGGGGTTTGATCCTTTCTGCGTAATTTGCAATGTATGTTCTTCCGAAATTTAGGAAGCCTAGAATTGACTGTAGGTTTTTTAGTGTTCTAGGTGCTTGGAGTACGGCACATTTTTCTAGAAAATTGTCAGCCAGGCTTTTGCCTTCACTTGATAATTCATATCCTAAGAACAGGACTGTCAGATGGGCAATTCTGGATTTTTTAAAGTTGAATTTGTAACCCTCTGCTGCGAACCCAAGTATTATGGTGTTCACTCTCTTCAAGTGAGTCTCCAAGTCATCATCTGTTAAGTATATGTCGTCGACATACGATAATGCTTCGTCATCATATGTTTGTAGTAATTCTGTTACTCTCGCTGAGAATACTCCCGGGCTGTTCTTGTACCCCTGGGCTAACCGACAAAATTGTTTTTGAGTGCCATTTATTGAGAATGCAGACAAATATCTGCTCTCTGGTGCTATGTTTTGACAAAAGAATCCATTAGAGATGTCTAATGTTGTTTTGTATTTTTTGCGCACTATGTTATTCATTAGTGCAGCACTATGCGAGTTTTGCACTGCAAAAGTTTTGCAACATGAGTTAAGGTGTCGGTAATCCAAAACTAGACGATATGAATTGTCTGGTTTGGAGACCGGAAACAAAGGGTTGTTCATTTGTGAGGTGCAAGTTTCAATCACCCCCTGGTATTCTAGCTGATCTAGGATTTCTTTTACCTGTTTTTTAGCTTCTTGCTTAATTGGGTACTGCCTTTGTGTAGTAGGTTGTGATTTTAACTGGATTTTGTGAGAAGGAGAGTCCTCATCCCATCCTACGTGATTTTTATATAAAGCAGGAGCTAGAGCTACTGCCCACTTTCTAGCAAGTGTGTATTTTTTATGAATTGGGATATGATTTGAGAAGGCAGGCATAATTATTTCTTCGCCATGAGGGCACTCCCTGACAAACTCTGGTGGCCAGTCTTTTTCAGCTAGAAGGATGTCATAGCCCTTGGAGAGATTATCCCAAAATAGTCCCCTTATTTTTCTAGTCTTATCCCCCTCTATACGTAAAGTTATTTCATATATTTTGTGAGGTTTGCTAACTCTGGTGTCTGCAGTTTCCACTTGAAGATATTCATTCGTGTCCACTGTCTCCAGATGATTCATAAGGACTTTGCGAGCTATGCTCACTTCTGCTGCGCTGTCTAGCATTGTCTGAGCCCATTCTCCGTTTTTCAGTTGTGTCCTCAGTATCCTCAGCATTGTTAACTACCTTGATACTGGCTACCTTCTTTTTTGGAAATTGTAATTTCTTTTTTAGATGAGCAGGTTCCTTGTCTTTGGACTTGGCGTGCTCTTCTCTTTGTTCTGATCGTCCTCTTCTTTCCGATTTCTGCGAGGAAGTCTGAAAAGATTGAGAGGGACGTGTATCAATGTCTTGATATCTATCAGGCTTCTTTATATTATCCCTATTTCTAAGGTTATATCTTTTCCCAGAGGGGTCACTCTGGGGTGACCTGTGTCTTTGGTTCGGAGATTTTTCTCTTCGCCTAGGAGACCTTCCTCTGGACTGGAATTTCTTTTCTTTAGGATTGGATTGTTTGTTTCCATCCCAGCTCTTTTTTTGTGATGTTGAATTATTATTAAAAAATATTTTGTAAGGACTTTCAATTAGTTGTGGTTTTACTGGTATTCCACCTAAACTATCTCTGCCTAGTTCCTCATAGGATTTTTCTATGATTCTGGCAATCTCAGCTGGTTGGTCTGCTATATCTGTCTCCTTTAACCTCTGGCGGATCGCCACGTTCGCTGCTTCTCCCTTTATGTTGGCTAATAATATAGCCGAGACCTGCTTGAAGTCTTTTAGTAATTTCATACCAAGAGTTAAAGCGGGTTCTGGACCGTATTCGTCTTGAATTTGTTTTAGCACATCTGGTATTACCGAAATGGATGGAACACCGTGCGTTTTTGTGTAAATGGAAGCAAAGACTGTACCCCAAGTGTCACAGTCCTCAATGTGTGGTGCGATTCCCATTGGAAGACAGATAGTCAGAATCCTGTGTTTTTCTAACAGGGTGGTGTCTGGAAACACAGCCTCTATTTGGGTGATTTTTTGTGCTAACCAGAATGGTATTTGTTCCCGTTTAGCTGGTACTTTACCTAGGCAGGATTGTATGTTCTGTGGTGTAATTTTATTTGTGTTCCCCTGGAGAGGGGTCAGCTGTGGAATTTTAATTGCTGGCTGAATTGTTGAAGTCCGCATCACATATTGGACTAATTGTCTATGTATTTTTATTAATTGTTTTAGTTGTACTAAAAGATCTGCTGCAGGCATTCTTTGGAACTCTGGATGCGGTGTGTATCCGGCTAGGACCGGCCACGTTGCTCCTGGTCTACCTAAAGGACCGAGCCTGGTGATGTGATTATTATGTTTTAGGGCGCCATTAAATAAGAGCAGATGCTCTTGAAATTTAAGTGGTACTTCCACCTCCTCGAAAGGAGTGTACATTTCAGGAGGTTCCTCTATTTTGTAATAGTGGAAGTACTTTGTTACAGCATTTGCTGCTGGAAAATGTATCCATGAATAGTATACCTCTGTCTGCCGATATTCGTGTGCCTCAATTACGAATATGACTGTGCCACCTCTAGGTGTCAGTCCATTCTCTATAAGTTTTAAGGTTATAGATTTCCTTTTGATGACCGGGATGAGTATTATATCCTGGTCAGCTTCTTGTATAGCAGTATCAGCTGCTACTATTTCAGCTGCTAATCTAACTGCCTCTCTTTCATCATCACTGTCTACCATTTTACCGACAGGATGGTTACTTTGTTTGTTTGCAGATCAGGTTTCTTATGGAAACAAAGATTAGATGCACAATATTGTGGAACGGTTTATCCTTCAACGTTGACTAAACCAAGTACCACACATAGGAGTTTCCTCCTGCAGGTTTGGCGGATATTACCTTTCACCCACTCCAGACGTCTTTGGAGTATTATGGGAAAAAGGGGTCTGAGTGAGAAAGCACGACTGAGTTACTCTAAATGTCTTACGTTAGTTTTATCGCCCTTCCAAACGCGTTGGGCGCCATGTAGTGTAGTTCCTATTATCCCAATAGGCTCTGCGCATTGGAATAATACCTTCAATAGTATAGGCCTAGACCAGACGTTAACTAGGTCTACTACTGTCGATATTAGACTTAAAGTTTTGGGTTTGCCAGCTAGCTCAGAGTTCACTAGAAACTTTCTCGAATAGGCAAGAAGGAATTGAACCTCCCTGCATAGACAAGAAGGGATTTAGTTTCTGACAACCATAGAACATGACAACTTTGCTCTCCCCTAATCAAGAGTGTATCTCGAGAGTCGTGTGAACAAAAGGCAATTTATTTTACTCAGTCAGTACGTGCATTCTTAGTCTCATCAGTTTGTAGAGAAAAGGAAGAGACGGGCGTGTTCAATAAAAGATGTTATTTATTGATCAGTCTCTTTTCTCATACAAGAGAAATGGATCGATATTATTGCAATACTTATGGTTAAGTAAAGTGCATACATTAAAAGCTGAAGTATAAAATAACACTGTAAAAACATTGATATGGTTTCTAAGCCATATGAAGGTTTTAAAATGAATAAAATATATTACATACACATATACATTTGACTAATCGTACTCAACTTGTGTTTCTAACTACGCCTACCCCGTGTACCTGACCTAAGCCTAATACGTGGGCGGGAATAGAAAGTTACAGTTTAAGTTAAGTTTGTTTTGCCAAGTGACTGACTAAAGAATTCTCTGCGAGGGGTTATTCAGTTCTGTACCTGGAATCTAGGATGGATGAGGGATGGTATCTCTCGTCTCTGGTCTCGATATTCCAGGCTGCCTGCGAGGGCTACCCGGAAGCGCCGGAGCTGGATTTCTCGGCAGGAGAAATAGGCAGCTGCTCGTCCTCAGCGCGTCAAGAAGGCGGGGCTGCGCCAGCGGGGTCTGCTCTGCTCTGGGCTTCGGCAAGTCTGGCTGCTCCGTTCTCGTCACCACCGCGTGTGTTTGCATAGGGCAATATCGGTAATATTTATACCTTTAAGGTGCCGAGATTGACGTAAGGATGGACATAGATACGTCAATAAAGATGTCATACGACCAGGTCGTTAGCACATTCTTTTGCTGAAGTTCTCGGTGAAATCAAAACAATGGCCGCAGGGTTTTTCCCAGGTTGTCATAGGTTTGATTTGTTTTGAGAACTCCGTATGCCTTATCAGGGGCTGGAGGAATATCGCTTGTCTAATTAGATGGCAAGCGTTATGACCTAATCAGATAACACGTTCCTGTGCCGTAGTGTGGCTTTATCAGATAACGGTTCCTGCATCATGGGGGTTTTCTGCCTCATGGGATGGCTGCTAGTTAACTTGTTAGTTTGTTAACCAGAATAGGGTCAGGAATAGGGGGATCGATACAGAACCTATAGGAATACATCACAATAGTGCTAACATGGTCCCCCGGATTCCATCTTCATCCGGTAGGGCAAGGGCGGGATTAACGGCCTGGTTTAAAGTTAACCTAGAGTGTCAGCCCAGTCTGCACTAACAACGTTTAAACCAAAGCCTTTTTATTTACTTGGCCCAATGGCTTGAACATTGTTTTTATCATTTTCTAGGACGAATATACCAAGTCTGAATTTAATGTAAATTTTAAGATGTTATCAAACCTTATTTTAGGCATTGAATTTAAATTTGCTTCTTTGCACAAAGGGTATCAGATTATCCTGAGTAGGGACTTTAATTCAAAACATGGGCTTACACTGAAGGAAAAACAATATACCCCGTTTGACAACACTGGTTCTGATTGCGTAAGCCTGCATAGGAACCAGAGGGGCAAGCTTTCTTTCATCTTATTAAATCGTTTGACGTCACTAATGTTAGCGAATTGTTAGATCCTCTGTATCTTACTAAAGCTACCTTTGAAAGGGGGAGTATTGCTCAATTATTGACAATTTGTTCATTTACCAAGATTTGCTGGGTTGAGCATCTAGTGGGGGAGAATTGTTGAAAGTTAATTTCGGGGCCATAAACCTTTATGTGTCAGCTCATGCTTCTTTAAGAGGGAAAGAGGTGCCAAAGGTGTGGATTTGGTGTTCTTAGTTGTTAAAACTCACGTTCTCTGCCTGGCATGGAGAAACGCTGACTTAGAAGCCCTTATGTTAAACCTGTGCACTAACCATGGTAGTAGGGTATTTAACGGTCTTACCACTTCCGATGACTATGGGATTGTGGCCAATCATTTTGTCTAAGTGGGATATGTAGGGAGCAGCTTTCATATGAAACCTTTTAGACTGTGGACTCGTGAGGTCAAATGGTATGATCAGTCATATAGCAAGGCCTCGGCGAATCTGCATGATGCACTTAAGTTCAAGTCCAACAGTGCAGACCACAGTATAAGACTGTCCAACAGATTAGGTGTAAAGAGATTTAAAATGAATCCTGGGGGAAGTTGGTCATAACCTGTAGATTCAAGGGCCTTCTGGGCTGTGAACAATAACATTAACTCCTCAAATGTAAAAATTGATTCTGCTATTAGCACCATTAGCCCAGAGGATTGGGCTAAATACACCATAAGTACTATTTGGTTCTGATATTTCTCCCAAGTTCGGCGAGGAGGACGTGGTTTTCCCCTTGGTCTTGGAATTTACTCTCAAAGAATTTATGGAGGCTATAATTGAGAGCCCATCTAATAAGGCACCATGGCTGGATGAGCTACCCTAAATTTGTATGTATTTCTGCCGGAATTTTGAGCATCTTTGCTGTGCAATTGTTTCATTGCACTTGTTAAACCGGGACTCTCAGCATCTTGGCACACTGCCATCATTGTACTTATTTTCAAAAATAGCAACCCCCAATCACCAGGCTGTTATTGCTCAAAATCCCTGCTGTACTCCGCAGTGAAGCTCGCAGGGAGTGTTGTTCTAGTTCGCCTTCTAACCTGAATTAGGGAGTCAGACTCGCTGCCAGAGGTGCAGTACGGTTTCCGCAAGGGGTTTGGCACGGTGGAGCAATGCTTGGATTTACATCTTCTAATTAGCAAATACACCATTGAAAAGCAGGGATCCATCTGCCTGGCCTTCATGGGCCTGTTCTGTGCCTTCGACAACATGATGAGCTTGTTACATTTGAAGTTTTTTTTTCTCAATTTTATTCTGTTTATTTATTTATGTTTCACATTTGTAAAGCACACTGTTACCAAACGGTGTCCTGGCACTGAATGACCACTGGTGTGCATGACAGAAAGATTAATGTGTGAATAGCCATGTATTCAGGGCCCTCCTAAAGGGCAGCAGGTCTGAAGTCTGCCTAAGGGCCAATGGCAGAGCGTTCCAGGCCTTAGCTGCTCCAAGAGAGAAACTCCTTCCCCCCAGCGAGCCTTCCTGACTCTGGAGACTACGATCAGTCCTTGATCGGCAGACCTTAGTGATCTTGTCGGTTTGCACCACTGGAAGAGCGGGGTCATGCAGTGAGGGCCCAGCCCTTTTATTGCTTTGAAAACTACACAAAGTGTCTTAAAAGCTATTCTTTTGCGTACTGGCAGCCAGTGTAGCTTTACCAGATCTTGTGCTACCGAAGCAAATGTGGGTGTGCCCGTGATCAGGCGGGCAGCCGCGTTCTGTATAATTTGAAGTTTGTTTAGCAGCCCCTGTTGGGCATTTAAGAGCAGGCTATTACAGTAGTCTAGACGAGATATTACTAATCCCGTTACCACTGTCTTTCTATGTTCGTCGGGGAGAAAAGGCAGAACTTTTCGTATTGTTTTTAAGACATAGTGGATGGATGAGGACTGGGCGTTAACTTGAGGTCTAAAGGAGAGAGTATCGTCCATCAGAACCCCCAGGTTTTTTACCTTAGTGACTGGAGAGGGGACTATTCCCATTTCCTCAGGCCACCATCTTGGGGACCAGAAATTATCTTTGGCCCCGAACAGCAGGACTTCTGTCTTTGTTGAGTTCAATTTAAGACAGTTTTCTGCCATCCAGTTGCTGACCTCACGCATGCAGTCCTTAAACCAGTCGGCTGTGTCTTCCACCCCACCCGGTAGCAGCGACACTACAATCTGCGTGTTGTCTGCGTATGATGTTAACTTAAAGCCGAAAGATCTTATAACTGGCGCCAGGGTGGAGACGTACACATTAAACAGAGTCGGACTCAAGGATGAACCCTGAGGGACTCCACAGGGGAGTGCAAAAGGGGCCGATTCAAAGTCTCCCAGTGCCACCACCTGAGTCCTGCTGGAGAGAAAAGCCTGCAAGATCTTGAGGGCCTTACCCTGAATTCCGCAGGCCCCCAACCGGTCCACCAACAACTTGTGGTGGACCGTATCGAAGGCCGCGGACAGGTCCAACAGGATCAGGGCGGCTCTCCCTCCTGCATCCATCACTTGTCTTATATCTTCGGCAGATTTTATCAGAGCTGATTCTGTACTCTGCCCTGCCCGTAATCCATGCTGAGACGGATCCAGACATTGTTCTGTCCCCATAAACGCGCTCAGCTGAGTGTTCATTATACCCTCTATAATTTTAGCTGGTAGCGGTAACCTGGCGATGGGCCGATAGTTGTTCAAATCGGCCACATCTAGGTTAGATTTTTTTAGAAGGGGTAGAATCGATGCTTGTTTCCAGCGTATAGGGAACTCACCACTTTCCAGCATGTTATTGAAGAGTGGGGTGAGTCCCGCTGCTATGATGGATGGGACTGTTTTTACAATGGTGGCTGGGCAGGGATCACCAGGGGAGCCTGATTTAATCCTCTGTATCCGGTTCCTAACCTCCTCCTCGGTAATAGGGGAGAAGTTAAGTAACCTTTCCATGTCCCTATCAGTCTCTGAGATCTCTGGGTTAGTCTCTGGAGGATTGACCTTAACTAAGTGATCCAAGGAATAAAAAATCTTCTCGACCTTACCCTGGAAGAATTTGGCCAGATCTTCACATAGTTCCCGACTAGGGGGAGCTTCCACTGGTTTGGGGGCTGCTAGAGATGACACTGTGCGTAATAGTTCTTTGGAGGAATTACTAGCTTCCTCAATGCGATTGGTAAAAAAGGCCCTTTTGGCCGATCTGATCATCTCTTTGTAGACTCCCAGCTCTGCATTTAGTAGCTTTTTGTCAGCCTCCTTGTAATTTTTCCGCCAGTTTCTTTCCAATTTTTTACATTTCACTTTATGATCCTTGATTTGTTCAGAGAACAAGGGGGCCGATGAACTAGAGCGCGTAGAGTGGTAAGTTTTTGGGGGTGCTAATTGCATACATGCCGAGTCTAGCCAGTTTGTGTAGGTCGTTGCCGCTTCCTCAACAGTTCCTAAGGAGTGCGTCATTGAGGAACTCAGTAGGGTCTCGAGGGCCTCGCCGTCTATACTTTTCCATTTCCTAATCGGTCTGGGTGGGTTCATGACCTTACTAGGCCTGGGGAGAGGGACTAGGGTAATACTAAAATGGATAGCGGCATGGTCCGACCAGGGGACAGGGTCAACTGCCGTGACCACCAGGTTAGGATGGTTGGAGAAAATGCCATCTTGGGTGTGTCCAGCCTTATGAGTCGGGCCCGTGACTTTTTGACATAGCTACACCCCATGCAACAGTTCGAAGAGTTCTCGAGTGTCAGTGTCAGATATACATTCCAGGTGAAAATTGAAGTCACCAAGCAGGGTGAATATTTTGGGGCATACTGCTTCTTCTAGCAGGCTACCCAGAGTCGAGAAAAAAGGGGCCTTAGCCCCCGGGGGCCTATAGAGTAGGCAGCCTTTTAGGGTTTGGTGGTCTGATAGGGTGAGATTAAATGCAAGCGCTTCATCCGAGCTCATTGCAGCGGGCTTAAAACTTCCTCTTACTGAATTGTGGTAAATTACCGCCAGTCCACCACCTTTCTTCCCTTTTCTGTTCTGTACAAAACAATCATAGTTGGGGGGGGGTGGTGGCTTTGACAATGTCTGGGTCAGAGGCTGCATCCGTCCAGGATTCAGTTATAAATGCCACCATTACATTTGACTCCAATATCAAGTCAGCCAGTTCGATGCTATGTTTCACCAGGGACCTGGCGTTAAGCAGCATGCATTTTACTGTCACCTGCTCTTTTCTTTGAGTGACTCTATCTGAGTCCATAATAGTCTGCCATAGAACATGGGGAAGAATTTGCTTACAGCTTGCACATTGATGTGGAGTTGTCTGTGTGTCTATGCACATTTCCAACCTAGCACATCCTGATGCTCTGTCTTCGCCCCCCAAAGCCCACAACGTACTGTGGTTGTAGGAGAGGCGGCTTGCTGTGTTCGAGTTAGACTCCAATCGGCCAGGGGTGTTGGCCCTAGGCGCGGGCCAGCCACGGACGGGAGCAGACGGGTTTGCCTTTGGCGCGACTTCGGCGCGCCCGCTGCGCCCGTCCGCAGCTCTTCCGGGGTGGGGGCACCATTTTGTACTGGCGAGGGCGGGAGGGCAGGAGGGGCCTAGCACTAGTCTGCTATCCCTGTTCCTGCTCCTCACCCAAGATGGCGGGACCCCAAGCAGCACCCACTCGGCTGCGGTGGGGGCGGTCCGGGGATGACTCAGAGCAAAGTGGGCCGAATCAACCCTGCACTGATCCGTCGAAAAGGAGAGCGAACCGCCACGACCCAGCGGCACCTAGGCAGCGGGTGAGTGGAAGATCAATAAAATATTTACTAAGTAAATAATAGCAGTGCAAGTTTAAAAACGGCGATTAAAATAAACAACAGATTCTCTCTTCTAGTCCCGGCTTTCCGCCTCAGGACGAATAGTTTCACACACCACACACAATAGCAATCATTGGGGGTATGATCTAGTGGACTTTTGTACTGGCGAGGGCGGGAGGGCGGGAGGGGCCTAGCACTAATCTGCTAGCCCTGTTCCTGCTCCTCACCCAAGATGGCGGGACCCCAAGCGGCACCCACTCGGCTGCGGTGGGGTCGGTCCGGGGATGACCCAGAGCAAAGTGGGCCGAATTAACTCTGCACCGATCCGTCGAAAGGGAGCGTGAACCGCCA
Organism: Lissotriton helveticus; assembly: GCF_964261635.1. Lineage (NCBI taxonomy): Eukaryota > Metazoa > Chordata > Amphibia > Caudata > Salamandridae > Lissotriton > Lissotriton helveticus. The sequence goes on from NC_136068.1 coordinate 353,586,090, forward strand.
CGACCCAGCGGCATCCAGGCAGCGGGTGATAGCACACAATAGCAAAATGTTCTGTTATCAATAAAAGAGTCTTATTTCCGATAATTAAGGAGCGTGGAATTAGAAGATGTAGAGCTGCCCTGGTTTACTTGCAACAAGCTCTCCTCTTATCCATGTTAATATTTGTTCTTTCTTAAAATGCGCTATTAAAAAACTAAAATATATGCTATTTTAATTATTAGCACTTTAGACATTTTTGGGAAATCTTGTGAATGCTTTTTTTCTTTAGAAAATATGTGTATGTAGGATTTATGAATTGTTATGTTCTTGCTTTGTGTACATTTATAATTGTTTTATGAATCATGTGTTAACTTTCGCTACTCTTTTTAGGTACTTCATTTGCTTATATCTGCAGTAGACAGAAGGAAGGCCACGACTAGGCCTGGCGTGGTCTTGCTATGCTTTCGGACTCATTAGGTCTCCTATAATTACATCTCTACAGAGCTTATGTCTTATATCGTTTCCTGGTATTTTTATATTTTTTTAAATGCTGTATTTTGCACAATGAATTGATATGTGTATATTATTGATGTGATTTTGATATACTTTTATGGTTACGTGTGTAACCAAAATAAAGTTGTTTTGCCTGACATTGTGACATAAATTGTTCCTTGTGGATTTCACAGTTTTATTTAAATGACAGGCTCCACCAGTTGGAGCTCCACAAAGCATCCCCCTATATCACTAGCTTCTCCATCCAGCTTCAAAAAGATTTACAACCTACTTTGGGTAGATGGAAGTGGCCACATTATTTAAAATGGTCACCTGCAAAGTGGTGCCTGCACATCTACCCCTGTGAGAGTGCTTTTGTGGAGTCCATATTAAGGCAGACGTTTTTTCTTGAGTGCGTCCTTTTTTACCATGTCAAATTGTTTACACTGAAAGATTCTGGACAAAGTGTCCGCTTTGCAGACACAGCCAAACTATACATTTTGAGGCCGGCATGATAAAAAACCCTTTGGGTACACTTTTCCATTCCAACAACAGAATTGTCAAAGTAGGGACACATATCAGTGTTAGGTTCACATTTTCCCCAGTGAGTTAAACTTAGTGATGCCACGGTCACATTTGCACCAGTTAGCTGCATATTGTAATGTTGTTATTCACGCTGTACCCAGATTTACAGAGTGGTGCATGTATCACGTGAGTAGTTCCTGCGTCCAATCATCTTCTGTCTGAACCAGATGTGACTGTTGTAGAATGATACTCAGTAACAACAAAAGAGTGACTAAAACCAATAAGTACTGGAAAAGAGAGAAACACACATATGTTTATTGAAGGACCCTCACTCACCAGCCTAGGGTGACATGCTTCATCTTAGGGTCCCCACCGGAACAACCGAATGTCGTTCCGGTGTGCTACGACGCCTGCAGTTGCAGCGGAGCAGGTAAGGTGATGTGTATAGGTGCAAGTGGTAAAGTGCAGGATTAAGAAGTAACCAGAAACTACCCGTAAAAAACTTTTATTTTTAGGTGATCTGGTTACTGATTAAAAAGCAAGTGGCGGATCAAACCCAGCCGAGTAATGAAGCTGGAAGAACCGTAAAAGTGTGATGTTTGGTAGAATGATGCCTCGTAGTCCATGTATATTAAGCAGGTTGATTTATTCATGATAGATGTTCCAATGTAGAGCCCCACCAGGAGCACCCTTCCTGCTGCTCAGCCCATCCACAAACTGACTCTCTGACTCACCAACATTCCACTGCCAACTCATGCACCAACATTCCATCACCACAGTCACACTGGCTGAGCAGCAGGTATACCACATCTCCTTTCTTTACACAAAACAGAATGGAACTCTAAAAAGGATGACAATAAAACTAATGCAAGCAAAAGAATGACAATAGAAACATTGCATGCAAAAGAATAGCATTAGAACAATTGTAAGCACCTAAACAATGTAGCAAAGGAATAATGCGAATGCATGAAGCTACAAATGAAATATAAAATGAAACAAGCAAAGAAAACACAGTGGAATGTAAGGAGAATACACTCACATACACCCTCTCCCTTTCTAACCACACCACAAAACCACAAACCAGACCCTAATACTGAAAACATGCCCGCTGGCCAGGCAAACATGAGAGAAGTAAGTAAGGTACCAGCCACAAGGTGCAGAGGTCAACCATCCAAACAACAGCAACTAAAAAAAACTCAGTAAGAAGGTATGGAACACTGCCTCACACAAAACAAGCGACATCAAAGCTGCCTTTCACCCCAGCCCAAAGTAAGGGTGAAAAGAGTGAAAAGTCACTCCACACCACCCATACAGCATAAACACAGCCCTTCACCTGAACCCCTACTAAGGGTGGTAAGTGTAGAAAATCACTCCACACCAATCGTGTAGCAACACCCAATGATGTAGAGAGGTTAAAACAGCAATCACTAGAGAAAAAAAGACTCACACTTCAAAAAAACTGGCTTACTAACTGCCCTTCACCCATACCCGATAGGTAGGATGGAACCATAAAAAACACATTTCCTCTCTGAACTGTCCACATGGCACTCTCCCAACACAAACACAGGTGTGCCAGTGAAGAAAGTGTTTGGTACACAAACACTAACTCTCAGGGACGAGAAAATGAAAAAAGTACCACACTAAAGAAATCAATCCGCAGACACTGTTCATAACCACAAAGACTATGAAAGAGAAAGTCTTAGAAACGTGCCACTTTGTTAAAGTGAGACTGTTAAATCACACTAGAAAAGGGGAAAACAACACATTGAAAATCAGCAGATATGGCAAGACTGAGGAAGGACATGTGGAATACACCGGTGAGCGACATCTCACGCAGGTCCCCAGTAGAGTTTTGAGCATTACTGCTATTAAACCAAACAACATCCTAAAACATCAAAAGAAGGTGGTGGTTACAAAAGAAGAAAAGTGCATGAAACAATAAAGATAAATATTGCCTCTCTTTTCAAAGTCAAAAACATAGATGGAGTGGTCACAGTGACCACAAAACAAAAATTAAATGCTATGGCATGAGACAGAAACACAGAAGGCAATGTGCTCGTTATTTGAGACCTCAGAAAATTCTATCTCTAAAAGTTCTAGAGGGTGAAGGGGAGATACTCACTAGTGTTGTCTGGGAAGAATGTATCTCAATATCAAAACACTTTTATAGGTATATTTTAGACACAATTATTTGCTCAGAAAAGAGATTTAAAGACTTGATCAACATATATTGCACAGATGACAGATATCAGTCCAGTGAGTTGGCCAACAAAAGGAGAAATTACAGACTCAGTGGGCTCTATGAAAATTCCTAAGGTAGGGGCAACATATTTCGGTCTGCTTCACACACATATGGGTATATGGCACATATCATGTGCATAGTGACCTGCACACAGCTGGTTTTATGTCTTAATTCTTGTTAGTGATGACCGGTACATAATACATTGTGTGGATATTACGGTCAAATCCCTGTTCGTGGTAGGAGTCTTCATCAAGTTGTACACTCAGCAGCCATTTGACATTGGTTAGCCTTACCCCTCCTCAAATAGACTACAAAAGGAGGCAGAGGAGATATCTTAGTTTGGGTGGCACCCAAACAAAAGTGACAGCAGTAAAATTCCTTTACAACACTGACCAGTTAAATGTCTTGCAACACAAAAAGTAATAACTTTTTCAAATCTATATGAACTATTGCCAAAAAAGCTCAAGTTTGCAAGGCAAGTAAACTCATTCAATTTTTTGAGTTATATCATCGGAGACAAACTTGTCAAGTCCTTGTTCATACACTGGTTTGGTCTGAGTGCTCATAGTCTTGAAAGAACCCGCCTGTACCGAGTTCTCCAGTATATATCACCTGAAGGTCCTGGTAAAACTGAAAATAAACAGAGCATTGCTGTTTAACACCTTGAATGCTACAGCAATTCACTCTTGGTGCTGAACTCCCTTAAATCCCATTGTTCATGACAAGCTCAGCTCGTCATGAGCACACGAGCAGTGTACTGCATGACGAGTAGAGCTCGTCATGAGCATGGAAGGGGTTAAAATGGGAGAAAAGCACACATGTCAATGTCACAGCAAAAAGATAATTTAAAGCAATACTGTGAGAAGAGATCATTTTAGGAATTTGCGTTGCATATCTAAGTGAAACATGCTCGTGGTTATTATTTCTCATGCAGTGTGATCCCTCGGCAGAATAATTTCAGAGTGTTGAAAAAGATGTAGAACAAAGAGGGATTTGAATGCAGTTAAATATGTGACTATCACTAAATGATTAATAAAGATAAATTATACCAGCAGCATAATATATATTACTCCTAGCCGCTGCATAAGCAAATCTTGTGATTCAGAGAGGAGTCCGGCTCAAGTACAATCTGAATTTGTATACGATTGAAAAAATACAAAAACAATGGGTGGTGCTTCTTGTCCTGATGCGGATTTCAGAAGGCCATCAGAACATTATTCCAGGTAAGTAGTAGGTAATTTTCATTATAGCTATATACATCTCTTCCTATCAGACTTGTTAGGACTGCAATATAGAGATCTTGAACCCTTGTGAATAAGTATAACATGTGGAATATAATGATTTACAACCTATCCTTTGACATTCTTAAAAACCACAAAGTTACTCTTTTGAGTAAGGGGCTTTGCTTTAGGTTTACAACATATATGTGCACTTTCAGCCTGTATGCAAAATATCAAATTCATTTTTTTGGTTTGACAGAAAATGATATACGCAAGAAGCTGCACAACAGGGGTGTGGCGCAGACCTAAGATCACCACACACTGAGGGAGGTCTGCGGTGGCCAGAGAGGAAATGATGGTATGACACACTTTATGTCTTTCTAGTGGTGGTGCTCTGCCATGTCATAATATGGAGGAGCACGCCTGACCACTTTGCTTTGGTTGGGGTAACCGTTTCTAACTGAACATAGTGTTTTCTGCACAGTGATGGTCACATATTTGCACGGTGCCACTGCTGCCATTTTAAAGTTTTTTCCTTGAGGTATCTACTGGTGTTGCAGGCAGAGCTCTTTTAACTTTGCCGCTTTTAAGTGAAGATTGCCTGCTTTTTGGTTTTTGTCTTCTCTCTATGACTAAATAGAGAGATAAACGCCCTCATTTACAACGTGAATACTACGTGACAAATATATTGTTCACAGTATAAGGTTTAGCTCATTTGCCTGATGATTTTCCTTCAGGAAGCTCTTATTTCAGTTTACATTATCGGCTGTGGTATACAATTTTTCAACACACATAGGGGCCGATTACGATGCGTCCCGTAAAGGCTCTGACCTGTGGTCAGTGCCTTCAGAGCTGCATCGTAAGGTGCCACTCTGTTTCCTTTCCGACAGCCTCATTATGATGGGGGCGGTTGGATAGGAAACCGGTTGTCACTCCAGCTGGCTTCTGATGGGCTTGGGAGCCTCTCCGGCAGTTGGAAGCCGGCTAATAATCTCAAGGGCAGGGGATTTCCGCCCTTGACATTACAATGCATGGTTTCAAACACGGTTTCCATGCTGGCCAGTCCGGAATGGAAACCATGTTGGAAAGCATGTTTGGGGGCCCTCAGCAGGGCCCTTGTGTGAACAGACTCAGATTGGAAGCCAAGAGGGCACCTATGGTGCCCTCCTGTTGATCCCTGTACCTTGTGGCAGGCACCTTGTGGGGCCTGCCACGGGGTGAAGGGATGAACTGCACCTCCAATTTCAGTTTGGAAGCATGCATTATGGCCGGTTTACAGCCATAATGCATGCTTCCATAGTTAAATGAAGAAATGCGACCAAACAGTGTTCTGGTCACATCCTAATGAGGCAGTCGGGTCCGAGTCAGTGTTCTACCCAACATTAAAATCAGGCCCATAACATTTTGCGCATATCACTTTATTCAATCTCTGGCTCTCCTAGTGAGAGACTACCGCTTTTCTGCCTTCTGGTATTTTCGCTCCCTCTATTATGGGAAGAACCACCAATTCAAGGTTAAACTGTAACCTTCATAACAGAACACAAGCAGTTCTCCACCTCTCATAATATATTAAAATGGAACACATGGCAGATACATTGCCTAGCCAATAGGATACTACTATTCTGCCTTCAACAATCAGTGCTTTGGGTGGCTCCAAACTGGTTGGGAAGGGGGTTATGTCTTAAAACGCTGAACTCACAAACAAGTTAAAAAAGATGATCCCTCCTAAGTTAAACCTTTAGATTTCTGGTGATGCATCCTGCTTTGCACTCTCAAAATGCTCTATTTGGGCTTTTTCATCCTTGTCTATTCAAAGTTACCTATAAGAGCAAAACTACCACATATGAAGATCCAGCTGTATTTCAGAACTATTTGGATAATTGTAAAGATTAATAAATGGATAATTTGAGATTCTCTGCTCCTTGGCCTTTTGACCCTCATATCTTGTGGCTCATATGTTATTTAGTTAACAATATTTTACCTTAATATTATATTGTTTGATTAGGATTATTTAGCATAATGATACATAATTTGTTTAGTAGTTCATTGTTTCTCTTGTCTCCCCTCAGGTGTTTGCCTTCATATATTGCCTTTATGTATTGTTCTCATCCATTTCTGTATAGTTGGTCTGATTCCCCTCGGGCCTGTCCCAGATCCTAATCATGTTACCCTCTTCCTTTGTTTACACCATCCCTATGCATTAGTTCATACGTAGGTATGTTTTACTTGTTCTTCTGTTCTTTGTTTTGTATTGTATTTGTATTTGTTTCTACTGCCAAGTTATACATTGGATTACTGTTGATACTACACAAATAGTGATTTGAACCATAGTTGTACTTCCAATTTAGAGTGGGGACCTTGCCCTTGCGAACCTTTACGGCTAAGTGGGCAAGTGAGGGCAACAGCAAATGCCCTTTTTTTGAGATGTGTGAAGAGTCCTATGCCCATGTATCGCTTTTTGTGCGCCCAGCATATACAGCTCCACGCAAAGTGTGGTGGGATCCAATATGCAGATTGCTGTCTACCAGAATATGTAGCACTGCAATGAGGCTATTGTGTAATGATACTCTCCCTTGTATTGCAACAACTGTAGCCATGTATCTGACCTGGATGTGGGCTATAAGATCAAGATCTCTCTCAACCAATTGCTCTCTTGATGTCTGGCATCCATGTCCGTAACTTATTCTTTTTAATCAATGTGTATCTTTAATTACGTATTATATTTTTACCTAGGACAATCCAACATTTTAATCTAATGAATTATTCTGGTTGTTCAATATATTCTTAACCAAGTGTGAGATTGATGTATATTTATTAATCTTTCTATTGTATTTCTAAAATATCTGCACTAAAACTTTTGTAACAAAAACGAGTTTCATTAGATGTATTTCGCTTTTATGACATTTATTTGTCAAATACAGCTTTTTGGATTGGTTTGGATTTGAACCATATATTTATTATTTGATGTTCTGCAACTCATTATGGCTGCTTTTATCTCTCTAAGATAATACTGTACTTTCTTCTATGGTATAATGTACACAATGATAATTTGTGTACTCTTCTAAAAGCATTAATAAACACATACAAACACAGAACTATCATAAAGTTAAGTAAAAACAAAGATATTATTATTATTATAGAAACAGTCCAGGGAGCTGTTATTTTTTTTATCTACAAAACACTATGGAGTGTAAGAGAGTAATTACGACACAATTAAAGTAAAACTCACTGAGAGATTGCCTAACAATCACATGGAATCTCTGAAAAAGAGGATGTACAGGGCTATTTAAAATTGTAACTTACACTTGTGATTAACTTACATGTGTAATTTACTCTTACACTTTTGATTAACTTTACTAGTTTCAGCTATTCACAAAATCAGACTGTAAACGTACTCAAAAGTGTAGACTTGTGTATATCGTCCCCGAGAAAAAGGGGTTGGAACCAAATTTACAAGTGTACAATACTACTGCCAGTAGGAATTCCAGCACCACACCTGTCACATCACCTATAGAGCAACACCCTGTATTGGAGGTGGGGACCTACAATTAAACTGTGCAGGAAATTATGTTACATTAAATTAAATACAAATATTTAAAATAGTTAAACATTTAAGTAAATGTAATCACATGTCAACAAATGCTGACAAATAAAAGGTATTTATTATTTAATTACAAAATATGTTAACAATAATTTTTTCATCCATAACATAATTAACTTTTTTTACTAACATATAATTAAAAGACTTTTTATTAATTCCATACATTACTTTTACTAATTATTAATGCATACAAAATATTCTTTTTACTTTAGATAGGAATACATTTTTGTATTTAAACTCTGAAAAAATATTACAATTACTTTAATATAGTTAAAGTAATTAAATATTTAATTAAAAAATGTAGTTAGTATAATTATAATGTAGTTAGTATGCAGTTAGTATAGTTAGTTAGTGTAGTTTGTTTTTTGTTCTGCATCTAAAATAAATATATTAAATGCATAATTAATATACAGATTTTATTTAACACTTACAGATGAATTGGGGCAAAGTCAAAATGCATTTCTAAGTGACAGAATGAAGTTACCAGACTAGGGCATTCACCTATCTCCTCTGTTCAGTTGATGTCCAACGATCTTTGATAATGCAGAGAATGGGAAATACAGTTTTACTTCAAGTGAGTTTTAACCAGACACATCTCATCTAAAGTTTTATTCCATTAAACAGTACTTGGAGCTATATACCAAAGCATCTAGATCACCCTTCAACTGGAGAATGAGCCGTGTGTTATCAGTGTACATACATAAGGTAACATGAATTATCATGGATAGCGGTGAATGCAGGTATTAAAAAGATGAGCAAAAGAGATGGGCTTTGTGTGGTCCAGCAGGTGATGTGATGGTGAGCTTTGATGAGTACATAGGAATCAGAACCACTTGGGACAGTTAGAGTAGTCAGGAGGTAGCGCAGTCTCTAGCTTGCACAGAGGCACTAAACACAGAAATTGCCATCACATATAGTCATCCAAATATCGTCTATGAAAGACAAGATTACCAGCACAATACTTCAATGTAGTCTGAAGTCTGCAGAATAGTGATTAAATAATTCTTTTGCTGGGAGTTGACAAGTAACCATTGTCTACAGCACTTTGGAGAGAACATGCAATAGAAAAAAGTCTGTTGCTGAATTAATTTGCTGTATTCAATGCAGGTTTTTCATTAGTGAGCTGAAACACTTACACTTGTGCTGAGTTGGAAGAGCTGCCTGTATCCAGCAATCTGTTCATTAGTTTCGCTAGAATTTGAAAGATAAATGAAGACATTATTTAAGTACAGTCAGAGACCGTCAATCACCAGGAGAATCTAATGTGATTTTATGAAAGATCATGGTGAGCTTGCTGTTAGGTATTGAATAGCAAGATGATAATGAATGGAAGGGAGTCTTGCTCTCACGTGGCTAGTGTCGGTGAAACGATCATTATTACCTCACTAATGTAGTCTCTATTTTAAGTGACTGTCAGGTGAAACAAACTTCGAGGCAAGCTCTATAATTCGAACAATTTGTTTTATGTATTTTGAATGTCAGAGAGCCGGGTACATGGCAGAGCACCAAACATGGGGGCCGATTATGATCGCGGACGGACTTGAGTCCGTCCGTGACCCCTGAGGAGGAGGGAACGTCTGCAAGGGCTGCGGTGTTCCCTCCGAGCAGATTAGGATGTGACCGCCAGGGTGGCGGTCACAGCCCCTATCTTTAACATTGCGGCGGGTGCAAGGTTAAAAATGCATGCATCGCATTTGCATGCACAAAGCGGCAGGCACCGCGCAGTGCCTGCTGCTTTGTGCACGCAAATGCAAGGGGGTACCATAGGTACCCCCCATGTGCACCCCCCACCCCCCTTCACCCGGGGGCCCGCAACGGGCCCCTGAAGTGAAAGTCCGTATGCTTTTCCACGGCGGAAAAGCCGCCGCGGAAAAGCATGTCATTCACACCATCCTAATATGGCTGGCGGTGTCTGATAGACACCGCCAGCCATGTAGAGCTTTTCCGCCGCGGTCGGAAGGCGACCGCGGCGGAAAATCTGTGGACGGAATTCCAGACCCACCAGCCATCCTAATATGGTGGTGGGTCTTTGGAGGCTCCGCAGCGGTTTTTCCGTATCCTCCGGGCCGGCGGTGGCTTCCGGCGGTGGCTTCCACCGGCCCGGGCGATGCAGAAAAACCGCAATCATAATCGGCCCCATGGCAGACATGTTTACCAATATTGTCATCGAAGTGCTAACATTTGTGAATTTTGCCCCATAGAGTCACCATTTGTATCGGCTTTGGGTCGGGCTGGTTCAGTGAGCAAACAAGCAAAAGTTGTTCTCTCTCCTTTGGAGGTACTGTGGTTTTCAGATGGTAGGAGAAACCCTCTCCTCACACACATCAACTCAGTTCCCCATACAGCCACTCATACACCAACTCATTCACTAATACAGCCACTGATATATCCAGTAATACACAGCCACCCACAAACGGTCAGTCACTTATTGAGCTACTCACACACCTACTCACCCAACTATAATAATAATAATAATAAATACATCTTTATGCTGGAGCAATTGCAACTATAAAAGATACAATCATGCATCCAATACAATCTAATAAATTAATTCAGATTAAACACTGCATATCTAATTAAAAAAGAATTGAGATAAAATGCCACTCTTTGTCACAGGTAATAAAAAAGGTTAAAAAAATACAAAAACACAGGAGGCAAATCAATAATCAATCAGGTCCAGAGGGTCTGGTTCCATAGGTGGCCACAGGGAACTTGTCACTGCACAGAGTGTAAGCTCATTAGGCAACATCTGTAAATACATAAGTGCCACTCTTGCTTGCCTAAACTTCAAGCTCTTTAAAAGGGGACGAACTAACTTCCATTTTGGGCGGGTAAAAAATGTACATAGAAGGACAAAATGTAGCGGGTCCTGTGGAGACTTAGAGTCGCAGCCAAAGGGTCCTCTCATGTTTGGAGGGGTAAAGCCAGAGGGGGATGCCAAGAGGAGGTGAAAAAGGTTATTATTTTAAGGTCCTGAAGCCTTACAGTATTGCGTGAAAGAAAAATATCTGGCCTACCTAGAGCAAGAAAAGACTCCTTTGCATAACATACACAGGGAATTTTAGAAGTATGCTCTAATGACAGGCAGTCTGAGGGGATCAGGTGATTTATGTCCAGGTTTTCCCTCAAACATATTTTTACCCAGCACAATAGAGGCTAAATTGCCACCTGGTCCACTAGAAAGTTAACACCCCACTCTTTGTGCACTGCATAGGCGGGCGTGGTTTGAGGGACCCACAAGATCTGACGCAAAAAATTGTTTTGGGCTACCTGTGACTTGTGTGCTGTAATATACTCCCATACTTCAGTACTATAAAGTGCCTTTGAGGTGCCTATAGACTGATACAATTTTAGATTATTCGCTGGTGTTCAAGATCCCATTCGGTGGGCATAGCTGGCAATGGCGCATATAGATTTATTCAGATCGCTCAGCTAGCCCTTGAGTAGTGTTTTCCAGTTTAATTGGTCGTCGAATAAGATTCCTAGATAGGGGAAAGCCGGGACCTTCGCTAGAGTAAGAGAGCCTGCTTTAAATAATTTCGACCGGTTACCCCAAGGGCCCACTTACAAGACTTACGACTTAGCAAACTTGACTGACAGGTCCAGCCTATCCATAAAAACAATTAACCTATAAATTAAAACCTGCAATCCCAGGGCTGTGCGAGCCATAAGCACTGCATCATCAGCATATAATAAGACTGGCAAAGATCTCCTGCCGACCCTGGGGGAATCAGACTGTGAAGCCAAAAGGGCAGCTTCTAAACCATTAATATAATTGGAGAATACAAAAGGGGCTAAAATGCAACCTTGGCGAACCCCCAAGTGCAATCAAAGTGTTCAGTAAGGCCCCACTGAGAGAGCCTAACTGCTACTGTTGTGTGGGCATGAAGATGCACCTATAGAGTCAATCACACAGCCATTTACTCACCTAGACAGTTATACACACCCCCACTTATTTATTCCTACAGATACTAACACATACTCACTCACCTATACAGCCATTGACACAAACCCACACTCACCCATACGGTCACTCTCGCAATCACTCAGTCACACATACACTCACTCACTCATGTACTTCAACACTCACCTATACTGTTCACATATGGGGTTACTCACCCATATAACACTGACATCCATTCACTCACTGACACAGCCATAAACACACTCACTCACCCACACTGCCCTTTACACACACAATCACTAACCCATGGAGCCACTGAATCACCCACTCACTCATCCATATAGGCAGTTACACACACCCTCACACACCCACACAGACTTTGAGACACCCATATACGTAGTCAGACAACCTAAGACTCACTCATGCAGAAACTGGTTTACCCACTCACACACCTATACAACCACTTAGACACCAACTGACAGACAGATACAGACAGTCCCACAACTTTACAAGGGTGCAAGCTGGCGGCCACCACGTCGTTGTCAATATTTTGTGTGATAAAAAAAAATAATTTTTGACACAATCACACCTATTTCTAAAATATGAGGTTAGAGTACACCCACCCTGACCCCTTATGTTAGCTTTCCCACAAATCTTCAGCCCCGGGAATTGTTCCAGGATGATAAAATGGCAGCCGCAACTTTCTGTTCAGGTTGCTTCCAGCCAATCAGAACATTCCTTTTGACATGCGCATCCGCAATTCATCGCCAAACCTTCGCAAAATATCTGCAGCCAGAGATATATCTATAATTTTTGGCTTAAATTTCTCTAAAACTACTGGACAGATTTGCACCAAATAACAAAAAGGACTATTTGCGTAACAACATCTACCTTTCTGTCAAATTTGGTGTAATTCCATTCAGCGGTTCAGGCTTTAGGTTTGACAAACCAATGTTTCTACTTTCTTTTCTCTTCCTTTTATACTTTTTGGTCACTTCTTCTTTGTTATAATATGGGGATGTGACGGATAATGGCCATTCACGTAAAGTATCTGTTAGTTGCATTGTTTTGCGTATTTAGCATTGTGGCCATGACTGAGGCAAGGCTAGTAAGGAGTGATTATAATTTGTAAGTAGTAAGACTTTCTACATTCTTTTCTCCCTTGAGCAATCTCATTATATTGGTAAAGTAAGATGTAATATAGGGCTACCTTCCCATTTTGGCTTTATGGTGATTGCTGGATGAGATCTGGCATTGTCTTGCAATTGGTCTCCTGGTAACTGGTGAGTTTGTTTTGACCCATAGCAAGTGTTTTAGAGACTGTAACACACTGAGCTAATGACAAGAACGATGCTTGGTTGCATGCTTAATGCAAGCCCACTTGTGCACTATGTGCATCACAAGCCATATGTTATAACAGCATTGATGGTAGATGTTATTCACACCACTTGGGGAAAATGAAATTAGTGCGTGTTCTCACAAATTACCGTGTTGGAATTTCGTTTTTATTTGTTCAATACTAGATAATATAATTTATAATTTGAGAGTTGAGATTATATTTCATGAGTTAATGTGAACAAACTGGGTATGCCTGCCTTCTTAACGTAAGCCCACTTGGGCTTAATGTATATGGGAAGCCGCAATTTACAATAGCATACTGCTACAGGTGATGCCCACGTCGACGGAAAGGGAATATGGCAGACCTTCGCAATGCAATATGTCTTGATTTCTTTAAAAAATCACCTGAGGGCCAGCTATCACAATTCATGAATTCAGACTAACACATGAGTACAGGATGCAATTGGACCACGTGGTCTTAATAGGGGAGAATTATGGAATAATGTTGTTGAGTGATATAAAATGCAATTAAAAGAAAATTATCATGCATATGATATGTTATGATATCAAGTGGACATTGTACAATTTTCCAGACTTAGGGGCCAATTATGACATAGGTCGCAAAACCTGTTGGAAAGTGACTTTTTGGGCCCCTAGCAGGGCCCCATTCTCCCTGTGGCCTCTGGTATGGGTCGAGGGGGCAGGCACTGCCACACGGTGCAGGGATTTGCGCAAACTCCCAATTCTCTATGGAAGCTTGCGCTATGGCCGGTTTACGGCCCCATCACAAGCTCCCATAGGGAAATGGCATTATGCGACCCCTCATGTGCGGTCGCATCGTAAATAGCTATGGGGGACCCCGGCATCGTAATAAAGCCCATATTCATATTGATTTTGCCAGTTTATGTTTGAATTCAATACTGTTAAATGTGTTTTCACATGTTCCAAGATGGCTCACAATGGCCAGATGGAAAAAGTGAATGCCTAACTCTTTTTCTATTTTGATGTATATAATTGTTTCAAATGGTGCGAGTTAAGACTCACTCACCCATGAATAAGGCGTGTCATATGCCAAAACATGTTGGGTTTGATTTTCAGTATGTACGCACTGGATTAAATCTACCTCAAATCTAAAAGGATCTTGTCGGAGAGATTATTGGACAGGAGTGCGCTCTTACAGTATGCTGTTGTGGTTGGAAGTGGTTTCAGGTTATGGGCTCCTCGCCCTAACACGCACCACTGTTGTGAGTGTCCCAACTGTGAGTACCGGAGAGGCTAAAAAATATATATGTGTGTGTGTAATATGTACTGTTATTAACTCTACCGTGGCTATATATATATATATTTTTGTTTTTCTTTTCTTCTAGGTATATAGATGTGTAATCAAGAATATCGACCACCACATTAAAGCGATGGTAAATATATATATAGGTAAAAACAGAGTTACTATTCTTTACTCCATATTAACATAGTTTGTCAATAAATATCTTCAAGGTAGGTTGATGTCGAGTAAACAATAGAAAATCTTACCTGTGTATATATGGGATAACAACATATACAAGGAACGTATACATACAGTTGTCTAGCACATAGGGTTCAATATAGTGAAAAAAGGAGAATCCACAAAGAAAAAAAGGATTTCCAATTCTGTCTTTTAGTTACAGTTAGGGACTGCACAGCATACTCTAAACACCCTCTGCACACCCTAAGGAGTGTACAGCATTCAAGGTAGCTGTTCATCTGCCAGGAATGGCAATTTACCGATTTTGCCTGCAAATTGCTTTTGCTATGCTTGCCAGAACTCTTAACCCGTTAACCGCTGCCGTTTTTTCGCGGCAGTGCGGCCGCGCAGCACCAGCCAGGTAGTGCTCCGAATGTTCAACGGCCGACGGCAGCACTGATAGGGTTAAAACAGGCTCAGAGCCCGCTCGTTAGTTACTTACCATTGGTTGGCTTCCATGTCACTCGGATTTACTTGCTTCTTAGTGGTCAGTGCCTCTTCGCCTCCAGCTTCCGCCTGGGGCTCCATGTGTGCACCTGCAATGGAACACCTAGCTTCCTGTCTGCGGCCTGTGTCCCACTGGCCACGGGCTCGTGTAGGTACTCTTGTTTTACTTTTACACATGCAGTCTTGTAGAGTCCCTATCTCACAACCCGCCTTCCTCCCGCAGTTCTCCTCCTACAGTTGCTTCCCCGCATTCTGTTGTTTTCTTCACCCCTAGTCCTCCTCCTGTTGTCCGTTGTTTCCTCACCCCTCCGTCCTCCTCCCAGAGGCTAGAACCAGGAGTTCTTACACCAATCTTGTTTCCCACCTGGTCATTTATGGTAATTTCACCATTGGCTGCAGGGTGGTTAACATTCTATAAAGAGTGGACCCCAGACCCTTCCTTCCCTAAAATGTGGCTAACATCTTTCCAGTCTGTCTTCTCCCTCGTAGACGCTTCCCTATACCGTCTAATGAATCTGTTGTAAGAAACTAAATATTCTTCTTTTTGTAGCCAGTAAGATTATTTGCAACTTTCAAAGTACCTAATATTGCCATTTTTAAACAAATCACCCAAAGTTCTAATTTCCGCCAAATTCTCCAGGTATAACATATTTGTTGAATGTGTAGAAAGGGAAAAGCTGACTGCTACAGAGCCAAATGCGTTCAGAAGAGTGCATTTGATCTGCCTGAAGTATAATCCTCGTAGTTTAATGTATTTCCATGTCCAAATCACTTCTGTCTGACCTGCTATTCCTTGGTCCATATGTGTCCAAATCCTGCTGGATTGTCTTTGCGTCCTTTCCCCAACTATTTTAAAATATATAGAGTTATAATAACATCCAATGCCATGGAATCTTAGCCCTTCACGCCATGTGAGTGCTATAATTGTCCTAGTAGTGCTCCACACCACCCTTGCCCTCGTCTCATTGTTCTTTGTGCCCTATCCGCCTCACTCGTGTTGACTGCGTCCCCAACTCCTCGCGCTATTTTTAGACACATTGCACAGCAGCGCAAACTGCTGTGCACAATGGTTTAATTAAAAAAAAATAGCTATGACGTGGTTAACTCTGAGTCATAGTGATTTTTTCTTAACTTCAAGCCATGTTGCACAGCAGTTTGTGCTGTTGTGCAACATGTAAAAATAAAAAAATAAAAAAAACTGTACCTAAGCCAATAGATCTTGGATAGGCAAAGACTTTGCCCATTCTTGTATAGTTAGCGACTGCCACAAATCTAAACCTTCCTCCAATTTCTCGTCCTCCTGTATCATTTGTATTCTGATCTCCTCTGCCATATAACAGTTCCCAATGACCTACCTCCAGCTAGAAATATTGGAGGCTTGAGGGTTCAGTGGATGATTAGTCAAATGCCTCCTATTGACAGGAGTGTAAAGTGTATACATTTCTAGTTCATTGTATTTTTAAATTTACTGGCACCCATCCCCAGTAGGCAGACCCCTGGACTGTTGTGTAGCTCTAATTGAATCCCTACACAGTACCAGTCAGCTGTGCGTATCAAGTATGAACGGACTACAGGTCAGTCCTATGTCAAGTGAAAGTATGTAGCATCCACCTGGTGGCACTTGGATCAGTTCTGAGACTTTGTGGGATCTACACCCTTGTGTTCATCTATTCACTCCTGTCCTGATGATGACCTCATATTAACCAGAGCTCGAAACATCATTGACTACAGATGCAGAATTTATTCTGATAGACCCCACTCCTATAAAGTAAATCCGGAGTGAAGAGTCATGCATCTTCTTCTTTTCTTTTTATATGCACTTGCCACTTTTCTGTTCACTTTGCACCTTTTTCACCATATGAGCACTTGATTTGTGTAATCATAAACAATTCTATTATTGATAATAATTTTGTATATAAATTGTATCAAGTACTCCTTTGTAATTTTTGGTTTCAGCATTCTTGTATCACTCTCATTAGGGCATTGTTTATGAAGTCTGACCCTGAGCCTCATGGGAACAGTCCAGCCCGAACTCCCAAGCCATGCCTTCCCTGGACCGGAAACAAGCTTCCTAGGACCTGTTTCTGGCATTTCAGCCGTCTTCAGCCAGGCTTGCTTGAATCCAATGGCAAAGTGAGCAAGGGACTCACGTCTGAGCATACCCTGCCAACTTATGGCGAACAAAGCGGTACAAAAGGGGGTGGTGATGGACGGAGCATCCGAATTAATCAAACACTCACACCCAGTTGAAAGATCTGGGTTTAATCCATCACCGTTCTTTAGCCCACTCTGCCACCCCAGTTCAGACATGGCCATATGCAAATCAGTCTGACCCTGTGCCTCATGGGAACAGTCCAGCCCGAACTGCCAAGGCATGCCTTCCCTGGACCGGATTCAAGCTTGAATCCAGTGGCAAAGAGAGCAAGGGACTCATGTCTGAGCATACCCTGCCAACTGGCCAATGAGGCCCTTAATTCTTAATTGCATATTTTGATCAATGTTTCTACTGTGGATACATTCTACGTCCACCAACATATTAATATCTGTGTACATGAGTTTACAGTGAACCACTATTGTTTGCTAAACACAAATAATAGAGGCACACCACTGATGGTAATTATGGAAGCAAAGATACAATACATCATGTAAAACCAAGGAACAAGAATATGGAGAAGAAATGCATTGTGTTGTTGCATAAATATAGAGCATTATGGCCCCATGTGAGGCAATACAACTCATTTTCAGATGGGTATCAGACTACACCGTGTGAGAAAGCTTATTTGGCACAGTGTAGTATTTGTTGTGTTACTGAAATGAGAAATATACGTTTTAGTGTCGTATGTAACTGACCAGGGAGATGCCTTCATCTTGCATTGGGGTGCAGCACCTAACAGTGTGATGGAGGAAGAACTGTGAGAGACAGGTGTTCTAAATCATAATTATTGTTACAACTAAACTATATAGGCAGCTACAGAACAACGGGCCTCATTTATGAGAAGTGACGCATTGCTGCGTGAAAGCAGTGATGCGTCGCTTCTCAGTGCGCCCTCCTTGCGACATGATTGATGCGTCATATTTACTGTATGAGGCATCATGTCGCAAGGAGTTACAGATACGTCAGTATTTCTGACATATCTGTATGGCGCAAAAGTGCTGCATTGCTGGAGTGTGTTACAAAAGTGACGCAACTCGAGTAATGTGTCCTTTCACATGGGGCAAGCCCCATGTGAAAGGGCCTGCATCAGTCTTACGCCTGCTGTAAGGCAGGCCTAAGATATTGATGCATTTATACCCTAGAAGTGGCGCAGTGAAATTCGGTAGATTTCACTGCGTCACTTCTACAAGGCTTACTTACGTGGGAACGCCCACCCTGCATACATTATACCTGACGCAGGTATAATGTAGCGCAGGGGTTTACAAAGTGACGCTTCTGCTTAGATGCGTCACTTTGTAAATAGGACGCAACAGGAGGCATGTTTTACGCCGTCGATGCGTCACAAAAAGTGACGCAATGGAAGTGCAAAACTGCCACAAGGCCTCATAAATAAGGCCCCAAATCATCAAAAAATCACGGAGGACCACAGAGGAAAAAAGAGAGAAAGAATATAAAAATGAGAGACAGGGTTAAGGAATCATGAGCGAAATCAGGAGCTTAAAGACAGCACAACATTCTGTCTCTTCTAGCCAGTCCTTGAAATGGAGATATATCAGTGCGGGTACTCACTATCTCAAAGCACCTGTTTGAAACTTAAAAGTGCTAGTACCCTCCTATTAGAAGGTTTGCACCATAGCTGAGAATTCCCAGTGATCCCTCTTTCAGAGTAAAATGTGCAAGTACTCCGCTCCGTGCCCATTTAAAGTACTTGTAGCTGTGAATTAAGACCAGGTGAATTATATATGGCTCTTAAGTCATTCTGGGCCGATATTTTCATTATAAGGCACTTTTTTGATTGATATTGGCAAACAGCACATATTTTAGGTAAACAGAATTTCACAGAGCATATGTGGGAGACTCCAGAAGCAGCTGGAGTCTGCCTGTTGGCCATAAGTCGAGCTTCGGTTTACAGGCAGTGTAGTAGCTAATTGAGAGTGTGCTGTGAGTTGGTATGTGTTTGCCACATCTCAACTAGTGTACTTGTTGTGCCCAAAGTGCCTAGAAGCAACATGTTTCATTGACTAGAAAGTATGTCCACACACATTGTGTATGTTACCTGAAATATTTAAAAATGTTTCAATTGTTTTGCGGTTTAAGTTCATTTTTAGAGTTTAATATTGCAACAACAGGGGCAGTTTAAACAATGAAGAATATTGTATGCAACCAGCAGTTGTCTCGTTTGGTAAAAAAAACATGGAAATGTGACTCGTGCACAGTTCAAACAATGTAACTGTGGCGTTGCAAGAATGCCATAGATTCTGGTGCAAGGCAGAAAAAATGCCCCCCTTGACTGTAAAAACAGCAATTACCAGGGATCAAGGGGCTCTGGCCCGGGAGCCACTGCACCTGCAGCACGAATGGGAGCTG
Organism: Lissotriton helveticus; assembly: GCF_964261635.1. Taxonomy (NCBI): domain Eukaryota; kingdom Metazoa; phylum Chordata; class Amphibia; order Caudata; family Salamandridae; genus Lissotriton; species Lissotriton helveticus. Next base: position 353,605,861 of record NC_136068.1, read on the forward strand.
CGCTCCTGCACTGAAATAGCACAGATAAGTTAACAAATACATTATCAGCTTTGCGATTTGCCTCACATTGCCAGCATTGCTTCCATTCCATTCTTGTCACGTGGTGAAATGAGAAAAGCTTTCCGTGTGCGAGTGAAGTGGTTAAACGGCTCTTTCCAGGTAGTCACACTAGACTTTGCTGCCAAACGCCCTTCAGGTCACCTGCAAAGCACGAGGCCCTTTCTCTGGTTCTTGTTTTCTCATGTGGCAAAGCATGACTGCTTGAATCAGGCCTTCTCACGTCCTGTCAGCCATGTTTAGGGTGACCAGATTTTGAAAAGCAAAAACCAGGACAGGCCAGACATAAAAGTAGGACTAACGCCTTCAGTTTTACTTCTATATCTGGTGTGTCCCGTTTTCGCGTAGCCTTGTAAATATGTGCACATACACATATATATCATTCATGCCAACATTTTGGGACTGGTAGGTGGGAGATTTTGAAATAGAGATCGGGAGAATGAAATTTCCCTTTGACTTCTATTGAAGAAGATGCAGTTTCAGGCAGGAGACAAAAATATGGAGTCTCCTGTCTGAATCAGAACTTTTGGCATGTATGATATATATATATATATATATATATATATATATATACATATATATATATATATATATATATATATATACACACACACATTTACGCAGCTAACTTTACTTAACATTACTTATAGCAGGACCTCCACTATGATCCCTCCTCGCCTCCTCCCCACCATGTCTCCCGTCTGCTGGGGGCCTTGCCCGACCTCCTTTGTAACCTGATAGAAACAGAAATTACTTAGATTTTTTTCAGCCTTCAGAGGTGCATGTGAAAGGGATGCATACCTTTCAATTTTGCTTTGCAGAATGACCTGAACTTTGTCCCCAAAACTGGGACAAGTATTTATGAAGAATCTCGAAGACACCAGACTCTGCTTCCAGGAAGGAATGAAGAACGTGGCAACCTGGATGAAAGACAGCTGTTTGAAGCTCAACTCAGAAAAGCCCGAGGTCCTCATCCTCGGACCCTGCACATCCGCCTGGGACAACACCTGGTGGCCCTCTGCCCTCAGGAATCCACCCACCCCTACAGACCACACGCGAAACCTCAGCATCATCCTCGACTCCTCCCTCACCAAGATCCGCCAGATCAACGCCGTTGCCTCCACCAGTTTCAACTGCCGCGTATCCTCCGCAAGACCTTCAAAGGGACCCCCCCGATTGCAGAAGGACAATCACCCACACGCTCATAACTAGCAAACTGGACTACGGAAACGCCCTATACGCCGAAATCAACAGAACTCTTCTGCACAGACTCCAGACCAAAACAACAAAATAGGGAGTGTAGAGGTAATGGATAGAATCCGCCTCCAGTACACAGTTTATAAACACAGAGATTCTATCCTTTCGTTATATCTATATCTATTGTGATCAATCACATGAAGTGGTGTGGGAATGTTACTCCGGGAGATGTCCAGGAGGAACACTATGTGTTTTTAAAATACCCCTCACACACTATGAATCCCATAGTGTCATGCTTCATCATGCTGGTCTTTCCGTCCCTCTATGGGTCTGGGGCGTGCTGCGACCGATGACTACGTGGGAGCACTATATTTTGTGATAGGCTATGTGTGGTGTAGGAAAAAGGGAGTGGTAGGGAGTGTGGTGATTATGAGAAAAAATAGAAAAATATATTTTATTAGCTTCTCCAGCTGGAAACATTAAAATGGGGTTAGGTAGGGTGTCTTTAATATGCCCGACATGTTTCGTAAGCAGACCCCCCTGCTTTACTCATCAGGACCATATGTGAACCCTACTACACGCAAAATAATCTAAATAAATGTAATATGCCTATTGTCCTAAAACAGATTGCAAACATTGGCAAATCTGTTTTCAAAAGAGGGGTGTTACCCCTTTCCAAAACTTGGCCTTTGACCCCATAGGTTCTTTTTAAACTTGCACCATGAGCTCGCCACGGAGGGGAGGGTGTCTCCAAAGGTAAACAATGACCTGAGATGCGTCCTCTCCTTTCCACTGGCCTCCGTGCTGCTCAGATTTGCCGATTTTTGCAATCTGTTTTAGGACAATAGGCATATTACAGTATGATAGTTTTTGTCTAGAAAGAGAACGTTTGGAGGGTTTTTTCTCTTTGTCTCTTTGCAGAATGCAGCCCACTGTCAAAGAGGAAATTACAAGGAGAAATAAAGATAGTTCTCCTTATTACACCAGCCTCAGTAGGCGCACCATTTTGGTGCAAAACCATGACAAATGGGAACGCCAATGCATTACCTAAGGAACGCCAACCTGACGCAGATTAATGTAAGGCAAATGCGTAGCCTTGCATTTCTTTTTCTTACAATGCCACACAAATCGGCATTTATGTGGCTCTGTAAATACCCAAAAATCATTTCTGTCAGGCCTGCCTCAAAAAACGGACACAACCCAGGCACAAAATCTTTGTAAATCTGGGCCTAAATATATTTATGTTCCTGATCCAAAAAATGGACAAGTCACACTCTTAGTAAAATCAGGATGACAAGAAAAACCTAAATAAACATAGCAGACTCGACTATTAGGCCCCAGACCAAACTATCAAGCTAAGAACATATTTATTTGGGGGGTGTCACAGCCAAAACACCCCTCTTGAAGCTACACCCTTGAGCTGAGCAGCACAGAAGTTCTTCTGAGTCTTCCACGGGTCCAGATGTGCACTGAAGAGTTGCGTCTGATAGTCCACTAGTTATACCTGGTGCCTGCTTTGAAGTGGGAGAAGCTTTTAGAGTTATCCCCCCACAATGGTGTCTAGATTGTCCTTCCTTCCTGACCTTTTTCCTGCTTCTCTGCGGGCATAAAAGACTAGTGTAAAACCCTTTGTGAGTGTACTGAGTCAGAGTCTTTGTGATGTGCAAGTCTGGTAGGTGACAGCTCTGCCCCCTTTCAAGTCTAAGATGGCCCATCCTGCCAACCCAACACAAATTCCCCCTTTGTTTCACAAGCTGGGAGCAATACACAAAGACCAACTGCCAGCTACACCTAGTCATATGACCCAAGATACAGGCTGCAGGCACCATCTGAATATGGAAAGAAAATGCCAGCTTTCTAAAAGTGGCATTTTCAGAATTGTAACTTAAAATCTGACTTTACCATTAAAGAGGATTTTAAATTACAATTCTTAAGACCCTAAACTTGACTTCTCTGCTTGTTCCCAATTGAAAGTTATCACTTATTAAATGTAATGATGTGACCCCATTTTACCCTATTGGAGAGGCAGGCTTTGCAGTAGTGAAAAACAGATTGAAGAGTTTTCACTACCTACCAGGACATGTAAAAGTTAAAAGTACATGTCCAACTTTATAAGTAACACTGCACTCTGCCCTGTGTAGGGCCTATGCTAGGGGTGACAAATGCATTAAAAAGTAAGGTTGGGGCCTGGCAATGGGTTTATGTTGCCAGGTCGAAATGGCAGTTTAAACTGCACACATGGGTTGCAATGGCAGACCTGAGACATGTGCTACTCAAGTGGGTGGTACAATGAGTGTTGCAGGCCCACTAGTAGCATTACATTTACAGGCCCTGGGTACAGGTAATACCACTTTACTAGGGACCTTCAAGTACATTTAGTGTGCCAATTGGGTGGAAGCCAATGTTACCATGTTTAGGGAGAGAGCACAAGCACTTAAGCACTGTTTAGCAGCGGTAAAGTGTGTAGAGTTCTAAGGCCAGCCAAAAGAGGAGGCTTGATGGCAATACGTTGGGGGAAAACAAAGGGTGTTTTATCGAGCTTTTCATTAGCTAGAATAGGCTTATTGTTTTTGTATTGAAACTGTGAGACAGCTAGAAATCTATTGGAATTTGGCTGTGGGATTTGAGACTGTGGTGTGGGAGAGACTTTCATGTACCAGGCAGATTGGACCAAAGATGCATGAATGTATGACGTTACAACGCATACATTTACAATGCATGAATCTACATCTCAGTTTTTACATCGCAAAATCCTTTACAGCGCATTCTTTTACATAGCATGCCATTACATCACATTTTCAGAAACTACCCTTACAAAGCATTCCATTACATCGCATTATACCTTTACAACACATACCATTACAATGCAAACCATTACATTACATTTAAAGTAAGTGTTGGATAGTGTAGGGGTAATAATTACTATTCTAACTCCAGTGAGTGCAACAGTAGGGTAAGTATTGGATAGTGTAGTGGTAAAAATTACTATTCTAACTCCAGTGAGTGCAACGCATACTGTTAGATCTGGGGGTCTCTAGTTGGCAGAGGTAAGTACCTTAGACCAAGTAGGGACCCTTGCTTCTAGTCAGGGTGAAGGAATACACACAGTAGACAACCTCCGCTCTCCCTCTAGGTAGCTTGGCGCGAGCAGGCAGGCTTATCCCCAAGGCAATGTGTATAATATTTGCACTTAACAGAACAATAATCCCCAATCCACCACGAACTGAGACCACACAGGTAAGTATATGTTTATAAAAATATATATCTTTATCTAGTTTCAGCAAGGTAAATAAGCAGTTGCACGATAATTACTTCTTTTAAAAACATATGGTACTTAATCTTGATGGTTGCAGTTACTTTCAGGAAGTTCTTGTTAAATAACGATAGTCTCAGGTCTCTTAGGAATCAGTGTTCAAAATAAGCAATACTGATTTATTTCAGGCAAGTGTGCTCTTAAAAACGAGCCCTCAAAACACTGCCCACGTGTAATCTTACTTGTGGGCTACAAGCGCTGCAAATGCGCTTCTCCGCGAGGCCCGGGGACTCTTTCTTTCCCCAGGTACAACCTCCCTCCTTCTGGTGCCTCAGGCGCACCGTGCCGTGCAGATCGCACGTGTCCCCGCCCCGGCCGGTCCCCTTTCCTCTCCCGCCCACTCTCGACAATCCAACGAGCGGCGGGGGAGGTGGTGCTGCTCACCTGGTGGGGGACGGCAGGCCAGGGGTGCGGGACGCTCTGGAATCCCTCAGCGAGGTCAGGTCAGTCTTCCCCGGTCCCGGCGGTGATCACGGCAATTCCTCGGCTCTTCCTACCGCTTCAGTCCAGGCAGCCAATCCCGTCGCGGCTCCTGTGACGAGCCCCTCTGAACGCGAGGCCGCCAACCAATGGCAGCGCGGCCTCGCTGATGACGCTACGCTCCAACAGCCAATCCCGTCGCGGCTCTGGTGAGGGGGCTCGTCTCTCTCACCCAATCAGAGCGCGGCGGGCTCGATCTTCGCAGCGTAAACACCGGCAAGATACGGGGCACTTCTACGGGGGTGTCTGACCCCGGGCTGCGACGGTGAGACGGCCCACACTGCTTTTCAGCGCTTCTTGCGCTAGGGAGGCCCACAAGTCTCCGGTCTGCACCACACACGTGTCGATGAACACGTCGATCTTGGCCACACAGCAGGCTGGGTCAGCGCGGCGCCCTCACTCAAATTAGAGAGCAGCCAGTGCGCTAAGCAGCCAAACTACAGGGTTTCACGATCTCGTCGCCACACAGCAGCTTCAGGGGGCACAGCAGAGTCTTGTAGTCCTTGGGCAACCTTTATGTCCCTGGGTTGCAGACAGGGGGCCAGCTCTTCTCAGGCCCTTGGAGATTCAAGTTTGCAGACACAGCACACAGCAAAGTCTTGCAGTTTCAAGCAGGTAGGGTCACAGCACACAGCAAAAGTCCCTTTCTCCTCCTCAGCTTTCCGTTGCAACAGCAGAACAGGTCAGCCCTTAGAGCACACAGCAAGGCAATCTTCCTTTAGTTCTCCAGCAGTCCTTCTTCCAGCAGAGGTTCCTTCTTGATTGTATAATCTTAGAATCTTCTGTAGTCAGGGGTCCTTCTCTTATACCCCTTAAAGTCTTTGAAGTCCTTTGAAGTCCTTTGAAGTCTTTGTGCAAGGGGGCCCTGAGCCCGGTCTAAACCAGTTCTGGGGGTTGCTGGAGCACTGGGGTGTTTCTGGTTTCCTTCTTCCTGTCAGCATCAGGGTCAGAGGTGACAGTTGGCCAGCAGGAGGGGGAGCCAGCATGGTGGCCAGGCAGGCACAGCCCTTCACTATCAGGCGCTATCTCCTCCCGCTTCCCTGGCAGCAGATGCTGCCTTTCATCCACGGGCTGACTCCGACCCCCCTCCGGGGGCTCTGCAGCCCCTGTCACACTCAGACCAGACAGGCAATCCACAAACAGGCCCAGGCACACAGAAAGGTTTAGACAAGAGAACAGCCACTTTCCAAAAGTACTATTCTCAAACACAGAATTTAAAAACAACCTTCACTAAAAGATGTGTTATTAAAGTCTGAGTTCAGGGATATCATTCACTTATGTCCCATCTTGTTCCTATGAGAAGATAGGCTGGTATCCATTGGGACCAGCCTCCCCCATCTTATTCTATGGAGCAAGATAGCCTTACAGCAGTGAGCGCACAAAATGGCTGCTGCCCACTACCAGAGCATGTGACCTGCACTAGTACATGCTCTACCTGACCCCTACACTGCACCCTGCCCAGGGGGGTGCCCTGAGCCTTCCATAGGGGTGACTGATGTGCACAGACAGGGAAGGGTTAGGCCCAGCCTGTGGACACACTGGCCAGGCGGACATGGCAGTCACTGACTGCACACAGGCCCTGTGCTGGCAGGCCTGAGACACCATTTTAGGGCTACTCATGTGGGTGGCGCAATCTGCGCTGCAGGCTCACTAGTAGCATCTGTCATCACCAGCCCTGGCACACACAGTGCACTTTACTAGGGACTTCATGGTGAAACAAATATGCCAAGCAGGTATACCCAATCAATATGACAATTTACAGAGGGAGCACTTACACTCTGGCACTGATCAGCAGCGGCAGAGTGTCCAAAGCATCTAAACCAGCAAAAACGAAATCCAGCACAGCATCAAAAATACATGAGTCAGAGGCAAAAATATGGGGGAAAAACCACGCCAAGGGTGTCAGGTCTAACACATGTCCCCTCCAGCTGAAAGTGGGGAGAACTACCCAACCTCTTGGGAGTCCTCATCACTAAGGCGGAAGAATCTGGACAGACCATCAGCATTGGTGTGTTCTGAACCAGGGCGGTGCTCCACCGTAAAGTCCATCCCCTGTAGGGAAATGGACCACCTCAACAGTTTTGGATTCTCACCCCTCATCTGCATTAACCATCTGAGGGGCCTGTGGTCGGTCTGAACACGGAAGTGAGTCCCAAACAGGTAGGGCCTCAGCTTCTTCAGAGCCCAGACCACAGCGAAAGCTTCTCTTTCAATGGCACTCATTTTTGTTCCCTGGGGATTAGCCTCCTGCTAATGAAAGCCACTGGTTGGTCTCCGCCCTCATCAGTGATCTGTGAGAGTACTGCTCCCACGCCTTGCTCTGAAGTGTCAGTTTGCACAATGAACTCACTGGAAAAGTCAGGCGCCTTAAGCACCGGTGCTGTGCACATAGCAGCTCTGAGGGTGTCAAAAGCAGTTTGACAGGCCTCAGTCCAATTCACTTACCTGGGCTGATTTCTAGATGTCAGCTCTGTCAAAGGGGCCACAATGGTGCCATAACCTTTGACAAACCGTCTGTAATACCCGGTGAGACCTAAAAAGGTTCTCACCTCAGTCTGAGTCTTGGGGGGTTCCCAAGCCAGAATGGTATCAATCTTTGCCTGTAGGGGCGCCACCTGGCCGCTCCCCACCTGGTGTCCCAAGTACACCACAGATCCCTGCCCTATCTGGCATTTACTGGCCTTGATAGTGAGGCCTGCCTTCTGCAGAGCCTTCAACACTTCAGTGAGGTGTTGCAGGTGTTCCTCCCAAGTGGAGCTGAACACAGCAATGTCATCCAGGTAGGCTGCGCTGAATTGCTCCAGCCCCGCCAGTACCTGGTTGACCAATCTCTGAAATGTAGCAGGGGCATTTTTCAACCCGAAGGGCATGACACGGAACTGGAAGTGCCCCTCTGGCGTTGAAAATGCTGACCTCTCCTTGGCCCCCTCAGTTAAGGCAATCTGCCAGTACCCTGAAGTCAAATCAAAAGTGCTCAGGTACTGGGCAGCTCCCAACCGATCCACCAGCTCATCAGCTCTGGGGATGGGGTGCGCGTCAGTCTTGGTGACCGCATTGAGCCCACGGTAGTCCACGCAGAACCGGAGTTCTGGGGTGCCACCTGGGGTAGCAGCTTTCTTAGGCACTAAGACCACTGGGCTAGCCCAGGGGCTGCTGGAGGGATCAATAACCCCTAGCGCCAACATCTTGGAAACTTCTTCCTTGATGCTAGCTCTGACCTTGTCAGCCACCCTGTAAAACTTCTGTTTCACAGGTAGACTGTCTCCAGTGTCTACATCGTGGACGCACCATTTGGTGACACCTGGGGTCAGGGAGAACAGGGGGGCGAACTGACCCAAGACCTGGCGACAGTCCTTCTGCTGCTCTGGGGTCAGGGTGGGGGAGAGGACCACACCATCCACTGACCCATCTTGCTCCTTGACTGCCAGGAGGTCAGGGAGAGGATCACTATCCTCCTCCCCTCCAGCATCTGTAGCCATGAGCATAGTCACTTCAGACCTCTCAAAGTGGGGTTTGAGGCGGTTCACATGTAGCACTCTCAGGGGCTGCCTGGGAGTCTTCAGGTTAACCAAGTAGGTAACCTCGCTCTTGCGCTCCACCACCTCATATGGCCCAGACCACTTGTCACGGAGCGCACAAGGCTCCACTGGCGCCATCACCCACACTTTCTGACCAGGGTGGAACTCAACCAGGGAAGTGTTCTGGTCATACCATCTCTTCATTTCCTCCTGGCTAGCCTCCAGGTTCTCTTGAGCGAGCTTCCTGAAGCGCTTGGTCTGGTTGCGAATGGCCAGCACATAGCTGAACAAATCCTGAGGGGTTTTCCCACGGAATTTCTCCCACCCCTCCTTCACCAGAGTGAGAGGCCCTCTGACAGGGTGGCCATACAGCAACTCAAAGGGACTGAACCCTAAGGATTTCTGAGGCACCTCCCTGTAGGCAAACAACAGGCATGGTAACAAGACGTCCCATTTCCGCCTCATGGGCTCTTCCAGGCCCATAATCATGCCCTTCAATGTGCGGTTGAATCTTTCAACCAACCCATTTCCTTGAGGGTGGTAAGGAGTGGTGAATTTGTATGTCACCCCACACTCATCCCACAGGGACTTCATATACCTAGAAATGAAGTTTGTCCCCCTGTCTGAGACCATCTCCCTGGGGAACCCCACACAGGAAAAGATCCCCATCAGGGCACGGCCCACCACTGGGGCTGTGACTGTCCTGAGCGGGATGGCTTCCGGGTACCGAGTGGCATGGTCCACCAAGACCAGGATAAACCTGTTGCCTAGGGCTGTCTTGGGGTCCAGGGGCCCCACGATGTCAATGCCCACCCGCTCAAAAGGGGTGCTCACCACAGGAAAGGGTTGGAGGGGTGCCACGCACTTCCCTCTGCTCTTGCCACTGGCCTGACAAGTTTGGCAAGATTTACAAAAGGCAGAGACGTGCTTCTTCATCTGGGGCCAGTAGAAATGGGTGACAAGCCGGTGATAGGTCTTGTCTTGCCCCAGATGTCCTGCGAGAGGCTCGTCATGAGCCAGACCCAGTAGGAAGTTCCTGAAGCGCTCAGGTACTACCAGCACACGGGCTGCACCGGGCTCAGCGAACTTAGGCTCACTATAAAGTAAGTCATCCTCCCAGTAAATCAAATGCTCCCTGGACCCCAGGCCTGCTGCCTGGTCTGCAGCCTGCTGCCGCACACCAATGAGAGAAGGGCACTCCTTCTGAGCCTGGCAGAATTCCTCCCTGGATGGACCACCCTCTTGCTGCCACTGGGACAGCTCAGGCAATTCCCCCAGTTCGTCCACCTGCTCCCCTGTAGGTTCCAGGGCATCCCCCTCAGGGTCTGCTTCCTCCTGGACCGTGGGAACGGTGGGGGCTGGTTTCCCGCGCCCTCTACCCCTTCCTCTCTTGGCAGGTTCCTGGGCCATTGTTCCAGGCTCCAGCTCTGCTAATCCGCCCTCTCTGGCTGTCATTGCACGGGTGGACACACAGATCCACGCAGGCAAACCCAACATTTCCAAGTGAGTCCTGTGCTCCACCTCTTTCCATGGAGAGCTCTCCAGGTCATTACCTAATAGACAATCTACAGGCAAGGCATCACTTACAACAACCTCCAAAGTACCGGAGACTCCTCCCCATTCAAATGGAACATTTGCCAACTTGCAGTAGCGCACTGAACTGTCAGATGCCACCACAGGCCGGAGTACCTTGGGAACAATTTGCTCTTCAGACACCCACCGACACCTGACAGATGTCACGCTGGCCCCTGTGTCCCTCAGAGCCTCTATTTCCTGTCCATTGATGGCCACCTTCTGCCCGTATTTCTTAGTGTTTTGGGGCAGCAAGGTTTCCTGGGCCATCTCTTGGTCTCCTAAAGAGACAAGGGTCATCACTGCTAACCCTTCCTCCCCACTGGAAATCAGATCCCCTCCCAAAACTACACTGGCTAACGCCGGAGCGGGAGCACCAGTGGGTGCTGAGTTCTTCTTTGGACATTTGGGGGCAATGTGCCCCACCTCCCTACAGGCATAGCAAGTAGGCTGGGGCCTTTTGTCCTGCGTGCCCTTATGGGGCCAGGACTTCTTAGGCTTGGGGGGTTGAGACACCTTCTCATGGGAACCATTTTGGGGCCCTTTAGAAGACTCCTTTTGATTACCAGTGTCCCCCCACTCTTCTGCTGGCGACCCTGTCCACCTTTGGCTGGGGTACTTACCACCCCCTTGTGGACCCTGGTGCTAGTCCAGCGGTCCGCCTCTTTAGAAAGCTCCCTGGGATCAGTTAACTTGCTAGCTAAAAGATGCTGGCGCAGCTCAGGAACACATAAACTACTTAAGTGCTCCCAACTAATCAAGTGACACAACCCCACATAATCAGTAACTTTGCTGCCCTTTATCCAACCTTCCAGTGCACACGTGTACATACTCACACACTCCACCCAAGTACTTGAATCAAGCTTCTTGAAGTTCCTAAACTTCTGGCGGTACTGTTCTGAAGTGAGCCCATACCTGAGGCCCAAAGCCTCCTTCATAGCGGGGTAGGATAAAGTACCTGCTGCTTCTAAGGGTGCCAAAACATCCCTCCCAGAGGCCTCAAAATGCTTCCACAATCCTGCCCCCCAATTCTTCTAAGGCACTTCATTCATCTTTAAGGCAAGTTCATACGCTCTGAACCACGCATAAATATCCCCACCCCTCTGATAATTCTGTACCAGATCCTTTGGTATATATACCTTACCCGCCTGTACTGGTTGTGCGCTGCCACCATTAGAACTGGACTCCTCCTTTTTGGCTTTAATGTCCAGCTCCCTCATGCTCAACTTATGAGCCAATTGGAGTTTCTTCTCCTCCAAAGCGAGAGTATTTCTTCTCTCCTGCGCTTCTTTCTCAGTTTCAAGGCGCAGTCTCCTCTCATCCGCTTGTGCTCTGAGCTTAAAAAGCTCAATCTCATGGGCCCTACCTCTCTGATTCTCCTCCACCTCCTCTGGAGATATAATCCTACTGGAGTGGTTGCTGCCAGTCCTAGACACTGCCTTCCTCACTGGCAACTCACTGAACAAAAAAGCATTCTCCTGTGTGCCTTCCTCTCCAGTAGCAGCTTCTGGATCACCATGTTTGGCCTCCCACCAGGCCCTCAGAGATTTCTGTAGCTCTTCCTTGTTTGCGCTGCCCTTTGCTGGGCATTCAAGCTGTTTGCAGAATTTTCTCAGTTGCTCCTTGTTATAGATGAACAACTCCTGGATTTCAAATTCCACTTCCACTTCTACACTCACGCTTGGCGCTATCTGAGACATGATGCTTCCTAAACTTTTCAACTAAAAGGTTTCACCAAAAAGAAAAAATCTTGCGCAACCTGTGCTGCTAAACTAGACTAGTGATGTACAAGAAATCACTGTAGGTCAAGTGCAATTATTAGTTCAAAATCCGCACCGCTGTCCAACAATGTTAGATCTGGGGGTCTCTAGTTGGCAGAGGTAAGTACCTTAGACCAAGTAGGGACCCTTGCTTCTAGTCAGGGTGAAGGAATACACACAGTAGACAACCTCCGCTCTCCCTCTAGGTAGCTTGGCGCGAGCAGGCAGGCTTATCCCCAAGGCAATGTGTATAATATTTGCACTTAACACAACAATAATCCCCAATCCACCACGAACTGAGACCACACAGGTAAGTATATTTTTTATAAAAATATATATCTTTATCTAGTTTCAGCAAGGTTAATAAGCAGTTGCACGATAATTACTTCTTTTAAAAACATATGGTACTTAATCTTGATGGTTGCAGTTACTTTCAGGAAGTTCTTGTTAAATAACGATAGTCTCAGGTCTCTTAGGAATCAGTGTTCAAAATAAGCAATACTGATTTATTTCAGGCAAGTGTGCTCTTGGCTACAAGCGCTGCAAATGCGCTTCTCCGCGAGGCCCGGGGACTCTTTCTTTCCCCAGGTACAACCTCCCTCCTTCTGGTGCCTCAGGCGCACCGTGCCGTGCAGATCGCACGCGTCCCCGCCCCGGCCGGTCCCCTTTCCTCTCCCGCCCGCTCTCGACAATCCAACGAGCGGCGGGGGAGGTGGTGCTGCTCACCTGGTGGGGGACGGCAGGCCAGGGGTGCGGGACGCTTTGGAATCCCTCGGCGAGGTCAGGTCAGTCTTCCCCGGTCCCGGCGGTGATCACGGCAATTCCTCGGCTCTTCCTACAGCTTCAGTCCAGGCAGCCAATCCCATCGCGGCTCCTCTGACGAGCCCCTCTGAACGCGAGGCCGCCAACCAATGGCAGCGCGGCTTCGCTGATGACGCTACGCTCCACCAGCCAATCCCGTCGCGGCTCTGGTGAGGGGGCTCGGCTCTCTCACCCAATCAGAGCGCGGCGGGCTCGATCTTCGCAGCGTAAACACCGGCAAGATACGGGGCACTTCTACGGGGGTGTCTGACCCCGGGCTGCGATGGTGACACGGCCACACTGGTTTTTCAGCACTTCTTGCGCTATGGAGGCCCACAAGTCTCCGGTCTGCACCACACACGTGTCGATGAACACGTCGATCTTGGCCACACAGCAGGCTGGGTCAGCGCGGCGCCCTCACTCAAATTAGAGAGCAGCCAGTGCGCTAAGCAGCCAAACTACAGGGTTTCATGATCTCGTCGCCACACAGCAGCTTCAGGGGGCACAGCAGAGTCTTGTAGTCCTTGGGCAACCTTTATGTCCCTGGGTTGTAGACAGGGGGCTAGCTCTTCTCAGGCCCTTGGAGATTCAAGTTTGCAGACACAGCACACAGCAAAGTCTTGCAGTTTCAAGCAGGTAGGGTCACAGCACACAGCAAAAGTCCCTTTCTCCTCCTCAGCTTTCCGTTGCAACAGCAGAACAGGTCAGCCCTTAGAGCACACAGCAAGGCAATCTTCCTTTAGTTCTCCAGCAGTCCTTCTTCCAGCAGAGGTTCCTTCTTGATTGTAGAATCTTAGAATCTTCTGTAGTCAGGGGTCCTTCTCTTATACCCCTAAAAGTCTTTGAAGTCCTTTGAAGTCCTTTGAAGTCTTTGTGCAAGGGGGCCCTGAGCCCGGTCTAAACCAGTTCTGGGGGTTGCTGGAGCACTGGGGTGTTTCTGGTGTCCTTCTTCCTGTCAGCATCAGGGTCAGAGGTGACAGTTGGCCAGCAGGAGGGGGAGCCAGCATGGTGGCCAGGCAGGCACAGCCCTTCACTATCAGGCGCTATCTCCTCCCGCTTCCCTGGCAGCAGATGCTGCCTTTCATCCACGGGCTGACTCCGACCCCCCTCCGGGGGCTCTGCAGCCCCTGTCACACTCAAACCAGACAGGCAATCCACAAACAGGCCCAGGCACACAGAAAGGTTTAGACAAGAGAACAGCCACTTTCCAAAAGTACTATTCTCAAACACAGAATTTAAAAACAACCTTCACTAAAAGATGTGTTATTAAAGTCTGAGTTCAGGGATATCATTCACTTATGTCCCATCTTGTTCCTATGAGAAGATAGGCTGGTATCCATTGGGACCAGCCTCCCCCATCTTATTCTATGGAGCAAGATAGCCTTACAGCAGTGAGCGCACAAAATGGCTGCTGCCCACTACCAGAGCATGTGACCTGCACTAGTACATGCTCTACCTGACCCCTACACCGCACCCTGCCCAGGGGGGTGCCCTGAGACTTCCATAGGGGTGACTGATGTGCACAGACAGGGAAGGGTTAGGCCCAGCCAGTGGAGACACTGGCCAGGCGGACATGGCAGTCACTGACTGCACATAGGCCCTGCGCTGGCAGGCCTGAGACACCATTTTAGGGCTACTCATGTGGGTGGCGCAATCTGCGCTGCAGGCCCACTAGTAGCATCTGTCATCACCAGCCCTGGCACACACAGTGCACTTCACTAGGGACTTCATGGTGAAACAAATATGACAATCAGGTATACCCAATCAATATGACAATTTTCTGAAGGAGCACTTACACTCTGGCACTGATCAGCAGTGGCAGAGTGTCCAAAGCATCTAAACCAGCAAAAACGAAATCCAGCAATGCATCAAAAATACATGAGTCAGAGGCAAAAATATGGGGGAAAAACCACGCCAAGGGTGTCAGGTCTAACACATACCATTACAATGCATACCATTACATTGCATTTAAGGTAAGTGTTGGATAGTGTAGGGGTAATAATTACTATACTATTGGACTCTGTGTTGGCTATGTTTAGCGTGGCCAATTTTCTTGTTGCTGCTGTTAGGATCAGGAGGAGAAGACTTAATAATGTAACATAAGGGTTCTGCATGGAAGGTTAAAACGGAAAAAATCCTTGGTTTGGAAAAAAAAAACAAAAAAAAAACAAACCCTTGTTTCCTTTTAGTTTTATTTTTACACTGTGAATATATGAATTATTTATGATGTTTTTAATTGTTTTTAATATTGTGAATATGTAAATTTTATTGACCTATTGATTATGTCAACTTCTCAGAAATTTGTATTGCCCCTTTTTTGTGAATGTAGAATGCTTTTATGATTTTTAATTAAATCGAATAAAGTGGTTTTGACTTGACTTGACTACTATTCTAACTCCAGTGAGTGCAACAGTAGGGTAAGTGTTGGATAGTGTAGTGGTAAGAATTACTATTCTTTTTTTTGGTTTGAAAAGCTTTATTGAATAAATAAAGATAATGTAAAACATCAGTACAATTGCAAAAAGATAAAATACAGTATAAGAAGAAATAAAATTAAGCCTTATGTGTATAAATAAAAACCTCAAAGAGGTAAGGAATATACCAAGGGAAAATGCTTTTTTTTAACTTTTAAAGTTTTGGGGAGGGAAAAGAAAGAAGAAGAAGGAAAAGAGAGAGAGGGGAAGGAGGAAAGGGAGGGGAAAGAAACATCAATGGTAGAGCAATAGTAAAGCTAAAAAAAAAAAAACATCTTAAAGCAAACAAATGAATATGAAACTAAATGGTACATCTGGATAGGTATTCTGTTAAAGGGGACCATAATAAATCACGTTTAATCAGAAGGGAGGTAGAAGGGGCATATGCACGATCTAATCTATGGTGATGACAAATTAAATTCCACCATGCAGCGTATTCAAAATTTTTGGTATCTTTCCAATTGGTGGTAATGATTTGAAAAGCGGTAGCAATACATAAGTCTATGAATTTGCGAGTAAAAGGTGGGACATCCCAAACTGGAGCTAAACCACCCAGAAAAATCAGAGAAATATCAAAGAGTATGTTATTAGATAAAATTTTGTTCAGGGAAGACCAAATACGTGACCATAACAGTTGTACTTTAGGGCATAAAAAGAACATATGTTTAAAATCACTTGTAATACAGGAACAGGACCAACATTTTTTGGAATTTATTAGTTTAAATTTAAAAAGATCACAAGGAGTGTAAAACAATCTATTGTAAAAAATAGTATAGGGTCTGCGTGGTACTAGCGGAGCGGGAGGTTGAGTGGAGTTTAGACCAAATAGAATCCCAGGTGGATTCGAGGAAGGTTTGGCCAAGGTCTAATTCCCAAGAAAGTTCAAGTTTTGTTTTGGGTCTCACTAAAGGTGAAGGAGAAAGTAATTTATAAATGGCTGAGGCTTTGAGGGGGATGTGAAAATTAGGAGGGGAGGATAAGAGAGGAGGAGTGCTAGAAGTGGGTGCACCTTGTATGATGGTGGAGTGTAGAGAAGGAGTAAGTGTGAGAAACTGTGAAGAGAATTTATTGGAGATACCAAAAGAATCACAAAGTATCTGAAAAGTCATTAGAGAATTGTTAAGAAGAAGATGACTATAAGTAAGGATTCCTTTATCAATCCACTCCTTCCAAAAAAGGGCACGGTTGCGAAATTTAAGAGATTTATTGTACCACAATGGGGTATTCAAGTGAAGAGTGGAGGATGAGGAAAAGGAGCGGAAAAGAGTAACTATAAGTGCTTTTGAATGTTTGAAAATAGGTGAAGAGAATTTTGAAGGTGGCTGTGTAAGGTTAGAGGCGGTGAGAAGAGAAAAGGGGGAGATTTGCGCTGATTCTAAAGAGCTCCAAGATGTGATAAGCGGCGAAGGAGAGTCAAGTAAAGAAGACCAGATTTGCTTAAGGGAAAATGCGGAATGAAAGCGTGAAATGTTTGGAAAGTTGACACCACCGAGATGTTTAGGTTGTTGAAGACGGGATAAAGCAACTCTGGCTCTACGATTATTCCATATAAATTTAGAGAAGAGACTGTTGATGGACTTAAAGAAGAAATGAGGAAGGGGAATGGGAAGCATAGAGAGATAGAAATTTACAATGGGAAGGAGCATCATTTTAATGGTGGAGAGTCGACCCCACCAAGAGAGAAAAAGAGGAGACCAGCGATTAATAAGTGAAGAGAGTTTTTTAAGAATGTCGGAATGATTGGTTTTAACAGTCTCTCTAGTGGAGTTGGCATAAAGAACACCAAGACATTTGATATGGCTAGAGGTCCATTGGAAACCAGATCCATGAAACATATGTGGGAGACAAAATGTATTGAGAGGGAGAACTTCTGTTTTGTCGATGTTCAATTTATATCCAGAAACAGAGGAATAGTTGTGTAGCAGAGAAAAGAAAGCTGGAAAGGAAACCGAAGGGTTAGAAATGTAAAGCAAAATATCATCCGCATAGGCGGTGAACTTAATTTCCACATCCTTAAAAATAAAACCAGAATAAGAAGAGGATTGACGAATATTCACGAGGAAGGGTTCTAACGCCAAAATGAAAAGAAGAGGAGAAAGAGGACAACCTTGTCTGGTTCCTCTGTAAAGGGGAAAGTATTTGGATTGCATACCGTTGATCCAGATAGAGGTAGATGGAGCGGAATAGAGGAGTTGGACATATTTAAGGAATGTGGGGCTAAAGCCATGCCAACGTAAAGCACCAAACATGAAGTCCCAATTAACCCGATCAAAAGCCTTCTCAGCATCAAGAGTAATTGCAGCAAGTGGGGTATTCATTTTAGCGGAGAGGTGAATGATATTGAGAAAAGTTCTAGAATTATCGGTGATGGATCTACCTTTAACAAAACCGGATTGATGGATATTAATTAGTTCAGGAATAATGGAATTGATGCGAAGAGCCAAGAGTTTCGCAAAGATCTTGCAATCAGTATTGATTAATGAAATAGGCCTGTAATTCTTGCAAAGGGAGGGATCTTTATCTTTTTTGTGTAAAAGGACAAGCATAGCCTGTGTGAAGGAACCTTTGGATTCACCGGTGATGAAAAAGTGATTGAGTAACTGGAGTAGATAGGGAAGTAGGACAGATTTGAAATGAAAAAAAAGCGAACTGTAAAACCATCGGGACCAGGAGTTTTATCTTTGGGTAAGAGGGAGAGGGCAGTAAGAATTTCCTTTTCTGAAAGTGGATTATCAAGAGAAGAAAAATCAATCAGTGGAGTGGAGGGTTTGGGAATTGACTGAAAAAAAGCATCTAATTGATCAGTAGAGGGAGTGGATTCAGGGGTGTAAAGAGAGGAATAGAATTGTACAAAGCAGTCGAGGATTTTAGTATCAAAGGAGTGAATAGAACCTTGTGGGTCTTTGATGGAGACTATTTTAGATTTTTGTTTTTTGATTTTAAGATAATTCGCAAGAGTTCTACCGGCTTTATTACGACCACCGTAAATTTTTGCATTAAATTGGAGAAGTTGATTAGAAGCAGAGTCATAGGTGTGTTTATTAAACTGTATTTTAGCGGAAATGAGAGAAGATAAAGAATCGGGGGAATTGGAGGTATAGTAGAGGTGTTCAAGCTCTTTAATACGTGTAAGAAAGGAAGAAGCTTGGGAGAGTGTTTTCTTCTTTTTGCGTGACACATAGTCGATAATACAGCCACGAGCAGTAGCTTTAAAAGCATCCCAAAGGAAGTGAAAATCAGAGGAAGTGTGAGAATTATTTGTAAAGAACTTGTCCATAAATTGAGTGAAGTGTGTTGTAAAGGCAGGATCTGGTAAAAGGGAATTATTAAAACGCCATCGGGAAGACTGAGGTGTAGGGGAAGGGTAGTCCATATCTAGAATGACGGGGGCATGGTCGGAAATGAGGATGGAGCCTATTTCGGAATTAGTCATGAATTGAAAAGCGTGATGTGTTAGAAAGATATAATCGATACGGGAAAGGGAGGTATGCCCAGGAGAAAAAAAAGAAAATTCCAGGGAGTCAGGGTGAGAGATTCTCCAAGAATCTATGAGACCTCTGGAGGAGATGGATTTATGGAAGAATTTCTGCATTTTATTAGGAACATAACGTGTTTGTGATTTGCGATCTAAAAATGGGTCCATCAATTGATTGCAGACCCCCCCAACAATCATGTCTTCATTGGCTTCATTCACAAAATAAATACATATAACTTGATTAAAAAAGATAGAGTAAAAAGGTGGTGTGTTATTTGAAAAACATGTTATGCAATTGGAGAGGAGACACAAAACAATGTACTGACTGATATTTTTCTAATATTTAGAAGGATTCCACCATCTTGGTGTTGATGACCCCAATTAATCTTGTCCTGAGGAAGGTGTAACCATATCCAAGGCTAAAAACACCGAAACGCGTCGACGCATAATGCTCATAGAATCCAAGTAAAGCCGAGTGGTTTCCATAAATACGCCAATCTTGGACATTGGAAGGCTAACACGAAAGAAAATAAGGCTATTGGATCTGATTATCTGGAACCAATATCTGTTGTTCCACTGAAAAGCAGGGGTTTACTTGTCTGTTTTTTCTTTTTTAATCAAGTTATATGTATTTATTTTGTGATATGTTCTTCATGCATACTGTAATAGCTTTTCTGTATTGATGAATGTTTTATTAATTTTTATTGTATATTAAGAAAGGTTCATATTAATTGTCTTTCAGAAAAATTGGTTTCTATGAAATTTTTATTGTCTTTGGGTTCCTTATGTTGAGGATAATACCCTGTCAAGTGAGGAAAAAGATTTTTTAAATAAAGAAAGCGTGTAAACGTTACATTTTAGTTGGTGGCAGAAAATTATTTTTGAATAATATGCTTGTGTCATAGTTAAATGTCATTTAAGATACAAAATTATCTTCCATAAGTTAGTCCAGGGAAATTTCCATTGACTTTGATTGTTGCGATGTAATGACTGCTATGTAAAAGTAGTGCAATGTAATCACTGCGTTGTAAAGGTTATTTCCCAAGATGCATCCAAGGTTACGCCTATGTGTGTTTCTTTGTCCAGTGCTGGGAAACTAGCGAGCATACCTGTTCCCAGTGAATCACATCTTTTCTTTACTCTGCTGATTTCCCCTGCCAGGGGAGTTGAGCTTTATGATTGCGCACCCGTGCTTATCCCCTGAACCTTAAACTTGCTTTATTTGATGCTGACACCTTCCTCCTAGAAATTCCCTGTTCCCTTTCAACACCTATTTAGAATAGGTAATTTCCTTCATGGAACCTGTCTATTTAATATTCTGTGTTCTTTATTTCATCATATTTTAATAATATACAAATTCAGATTGCATGATTATGTAATATATATGCTTATGTTATAAACAGACTTATTTGCTGAGTATTGATTGAACTGTAACCTTGACTACATGGTTCATATATTCCTTACCGTTTGGATACCATCCTCTCTGTCATTCCTGTGAAGTCACATTGGTTTCAGTGTGATTGAAATGTATTGCTGATGCTAGCACCTTTTGTATGCTTCCAGTGAACAATTAAAGGTGCATATGACCAGTAAAGGATCCTATTTGATTACTACACCAAGAGCTTGATAATTAAGGGTCTTTGCTCCATCAGAAACACTTCAGATTTTGGACCAGGAACTAGAATGAGATCCGTGGGCCATTTCAGCCTGGTCATAAGTCAAGAAAATGGCTATTACAACCCACCGACTCAGTGCAGCAGTTGAGGGCTTCTTGCCCTGATATACAGGCACAAAGTTCATAATAACGAGTCAGCAGAGCAAAATGAAACTAAGCAGGCAATTTACTTTACAGCTATTCCCACATACAAGTAATGGAGCCCAACCAAAGGGAGAGGGCAGAGGTAAGGCCCAACAATGTTCTAGTTGAGACAGAACTCTACAAGCATCTTCCCGCAGAGAAGAGCCCCCAAGCTCGGCCCAGGACCAGTGGAAGCAAAGAGGTAACATCGACCAAGATAAGGAGCTTTGGAATCAAAACCTCAAAGAAGAAGACTAGATAGCCTTCAAAACAAGTGGTAAGTCTTAAGAATGGGATACCAGATTGAAGGCAATCATTGTGTAATTAAATTAATAGAAAGGATGTGATATACATTAAGAAAGATGACAATTATAAGGTTTCTATGTATTATAATATAATTTTTTTTTTTTAACAGTGTATGGATTGGAAACAATGTCATAAAATGAATGAATAATACATGTCCTGAAGAAGGTGGTGTAGATCAAGATTTCCAACTGAAACGCTGCATCAACATTTCATAATATTTTTAAAATGTTGTCATGTGTAAAGAAATCCAAATAGAAAGCGTAATGATTTAGAGAGAAATAGGGAAATGTGGGATTAAGAAGTGTTGTTTTTATTTGTGTACAACAATTACATGAGATTATTGGAATGATTTATAATGCTTTTGAAATTATGTTAAAGTGAATGAGTAAATATTACTATATACTTTAATTCAATTACTGAAGTGGTTTTAGTGACACACAACCAAGTACGTGATAGTTAGCAAATATTATCCTATTAGGTATAGGTCTCATAATTTTGTCTGAGACCATACCTAGATAGCACTGTTTGATATGACAGGAGGCAGACCACTGGTTGGGCTGAAATGGATGCAATGAAAGATCTCCCCCTATTGTGTCCTCTTCAGCCACTTTTCAGGTTCTTGACAGCAGTATGAAACAGACTTTCAGTGCATCAGATATGAGCACATTCTGACCTTCATTAGATATCTTTCAATGTGCTGAGGGGGAGGGCAAGATGGCGGCTGCGTGAGGTTCTGCAATTCACCACCCATCAATGACTCCAGGGAAACTAAGAGGAAACATCAGCTGAACATGTATTAGATGGCCACTCACTGCTCGCTGTACGGGTTGAAGCGACTGTTAGGGAGATCGCAAGGTAAAACGAGAGAACTTGCCTACCTGCTGATCTGGACTGCCTTAAGGATCCTGTTAGCCGCAGGTAGAGGGGCCGCCACCCTCGACGAGTCAATATACCGCCAAAACTGTTCAAACCCCCACGGGACCTTGGGGACATTGGTGCTACGGGCAATGGAACAGGAACTACTGGGAACCAGTGCGGCCCCCCGGTGACTCAAAAAGCGGCGAGCGGGAAGAAGGGAGGAGACGCTACTCCCGCAGCTGCAACAGAAAGCACGGAGGCGGCCCCTGGGAAACCGATACCGAGAGATCAGCGTCCAGGAAAGGAGGCGGGCTCTGCCTCAGGCAGGCAGCGAGTGATTCCTGGAATGTTTGCCGGCCGTGGGAATACCCAGGAGAAAGGTGAAACGCTCATTGAGGCCATGGCGGTCAATGTCGAGGTTACACCAGAGTCAGTTACAAGCGGTGATGGTCTTCCACCCCCGGCCACTGTAAGTACGGGACCTGTGCCCTTTTCACCCAAATGTCTAGACCAAGGGAAAATTTTGCAGGGGGAACCACAGCCCCTGGAGGCTAATAATATGGTGGAGAAACATGGGAGTAAGGAACAGGAGTAGGTCATTAATGAAGGTTTAATTGCCAACCCTAGACTTTCTCAGACACAGTATTTGACTGCAGGGACTCCTGAAGGAGGTGACAATTTTTTCTCTCTCAATGAAGATTCAGAGCCATCCAATGCTAGTGGTAATGAAGTGTCTATGCTGGAGGATTCAGAGGTGGATTCTGACAGTTCTACTATCTAATCCCAGTACGCAAAAGCGTCTCCCCACTCAGATACGGCGGAATAGAAATAAAGGGGGTAAAAAAGTGCTGTACGCAAGACAAACTGATTCCGTCCAAAGTCAATCTGGACAATTAAAATGGGATAATTCCACTACGCATTTTGAAATTGATGATGGGCTGGCACCAGATTAGAGAGCTCAAGGGGAAAATAATATACTTACTCTAACGAAGTCTACAACTGAGATGTCCCCATCGATGGATCTTATATACTCCACTCCTAAGTAGATACAATCCGAAGCTCAACAGGAGCATAAGAGGGCTCATCATGCAACAAAGTCGATACAAGGGACCATCCGGAAAATAAATAACACCTGCACAGAAATTGCTGAAAGAACAACGGTATTGGAAGAGCGAGTGGTTGAGACCGGAGCAGAGAGTCTCGCACAACAAGTTATATCAAACGAATCCAGGATGATGGATGTCATGTGGTAGCTGGAAGATTTTGAGAATCGCTAGAGGCGTAACAATCTAAGGATATTGGGTATTCCAGAAAAAGCGAAAGGTGAAGACATCAGAGGGTTTGTGCTGCGATTGCTGAAGGGCGACTTTCCCGAACTTGCACATTGGGATTGGGACAAAGAAGTACAGTGCGTTCATCGTTTGCCACTCATGCTGAAAAAAAGGAAGGGTTAGAATGAAGGGAACTATAAACCCAGAGCTATATTAATTTTTTTCTGCAACTTTTTGTTATGAAAAGCAATTTTTGATAAGGCGCGTCCTGAAGCAAGACGTCCAGCGGAGGGTCATTCCTTTTTTGTCAGGCCGGACTTCTGCCAAACTACTGTGGAAAGGAGGTGGAGGCTACGTCAGCTTATTACTCCCTTCCAGAAGGCTGGCTGTGAGGTGTATTTGTTGAGTCCTGCCCACCTTAAGGTCATCTACCGGGGAAACAAGGGTTTATCCCCTGAGATACAAGCACAAGACTTTCTACGGGAGATATCAGGAGCCTCAAATCATAAGGACTCTCTAGGCTGATGTACTCGGACAATAATCACATTTACTTTCTGTTGTCTACATAGTGGAGCTTGATGGGTGGTGGTGGGAAGCAGTATCATGCAAGAGGCATCACAAGGGTCTTCGGACCTTTTTTGCCACAAGGTAGGATGGGAGGAGGGAGGGGGCAGATTTTTTTTGGTTGGTTGGCTGGTCCAATGGGCAGAAGTATATGTAATGGCATGGAGATTATGTAGAATGTTAGGTATGCTTTCATTTAAAACAATTGGAAATTTAACAAATGGCAATGGGTAAGCTAAGAATTGCATCTGTTAATATATGCGGTTTGAACTGTCCGCATAAAAAGCGCAGGGTCAACGAAGACATCCAGCATCTTAATGCTGATATAGTATGTCTACAAGAGACACATATTGAAGCTGGGAGACAAAAGATGGAAGAATTAGCAGGCCATCAGCTAGTTTCCTTCACAACCGAAGGCACACGCACAAAAGGGGTAGCCATCATGGCTCGCAGAAAAACTTTTAGCTTCCCACGCTCTAAAGTGTATCATCTGAGAAGATGGGCTATTACTTTATGCAATGCGGAGAATTATTTCTTCACGCTTTGCTCGGTCTATGGCTCAGTGTTTGATGACCCCGCCCTTTTTAATTGGTTAAATATGGAACTTGTTGGCTGGCAATTACATTTAATCATCTGCGGTGATTTTAATTTAAATGTGAGTGCTAACATTATGAAGCTTGGGCCTAGTCTATACAGAGGCCATAAACCCAAAGTCTTTAAATCTTTGCAGAATTTATGTATGACTCATGGACTTATTGATGCTTGGGCCTCGCAAGAACCCCATTACTCTGACTTTACCTTTTTTTCAGCCCCACATCAGACACATGCCAGGCTTCACTATTTATTTGTGTCCCAGGGTCTATCGATTAACTGCCAGATATCTACATTTCCACGTGTCATGTCTGACCATTATCCGCTATTCCTTGAGATTCCACTTCAAGCCTCAAAGGGAGAGGTACCATGGTGGACTTTTGATAGAACACTTCTTTATGATCAGGATTACATTGCATATATGAGAGTATGGATTCCTAGATTTATATTCGAGAATAGGGATAGCACTCGGTGAATATTGTATGGGATGCTCTGAAAGCTGGGATAAGAGGGGAAACCTCAAGGTATGGCTGGCAGTCTCAGAAAGAGGGTAAACTCTATATGAAGGAACTCTATGACAAACCAGTTGAGGCAGAGACACAATTAGTAGAAGTTATTATGAATGGGGGAGATGTGGGACAGGTACAAACACAGGTAGTTTTTGCTAAATCTAAAATGTTGGAACTTTTAGCGAATAGAGATGACACCACAGCTGATTGTACTGGGAGTGAGTAGCTCTCACCTGCCAGCTGGGTCCAGACCTTACACTTTGTTGCTATGACAGTATTTAGACTCTGTTTAGCCACTCATTGGCTCGATCCTGTTCCACCTACAGGTCAACAATGGCTGGGGAGATTTTTGGCAGTTTTCAGGCTAGAGACTGCAGTATATGCTAGAAGGGGGCAGAGAGCAAGAGCCAAGGGGATGGACATTTGGGCCCCTTTGATTATCCAATATTAGGGGTATCTTTCATAGATTCACATGCCTGAATCATTCCCCGTCGTCGGGGTGGGAGTCCCCGGTACATAAAAGAGTAATGTCATAAAGCCATATACATAGTAATAGGCCAGAGGCCTCTCATTAGTAACATATCCATGTCCTTTTGTAAAAAGGACCAAACTTTGGCCAAGAGCCAATCAGACATCACCACCCTCTAGAACCTTCCTGGAAGGAGCCCTAGTCCCTCAGATTTTCTACCGCACGTCGTGCTAAGGGAGTCTCCTCTGAGCTCTGCTCAGCTTCTTTGTATTTCTGGATTTTTTCCACAAATTTGTCTCAGAATTATCTTTCTGTGAGGAATTTTTCCATTTAGCCATGGCTGATACTCCAAAAAAGGGGCTCTTCAGACCTTATGCCTCCTGTGGCAAAAAGAGGCTTCATGTGGATGACAGGCATGAGGACAGCCTTTACTGTCTCTACCCAGACCATTCAGCGAAGGATTGTAAAGTCTGCTGCACTTTTTCAGCCAAAACTCTCAAGGATAGAGAGGGCCATCTGCTGATATGGCTTCAGAGACTCAAAGACAGGGATCAAGCAGTCTCTTCAGGTGAGAGTGAGTGTTCCATTAGGAGTATACACTCTTCTCCCAAAAGGCCTAGTACGTCATCCCCAGGACCATCTCTGCAGCCACCTAAAAAGAGGACGCCCAAGTCTTCAGAGGTTCGTTCTAAGGCCATTGCTGTGAAGGTTTCTTCACAAGATCCTGCCTTCAAGAAACCTTTGGTGACGTATTCAGCTCTGCCTGTGACAACGTCGACAGCCACTATTTCCACGTCGATGGCGTCATCTTTAACATCAACGTTGACGACTACTACATGTCGTCGACAGGTAGGTCTGTTCCATCTGT
Organism: Lissotriton helveticus; assembly: GCF_964261635.1. Classification (NCBI taxonomy): domain Eukaryota; kingdom Metazoa; phylum Chordata; class Amphibia; order Caudata; family Salamandridae; genus Lissotriton; species Lissotriton helveticus. The sequence continues at coordinate 353,631,742 of NC_136068.1, forward strand.
TCCAGCGCCTTGAGACCCTCCGGGTGAGTAGTGCGCTATACAAATGCTCTGATTGATTGATTGATTGATTGATCTCTTATTGTGATCAAAAAGTCGTCAACGACGCCACCGTCGACAAGTGCCTCATCGTCGACGAAGTCAAAATCGACGAAAGTGCCATCGACGTCGACGAAAACCTCATCATCGTCGTCGACGAAATCGTCAGCGATAAAGACCCCATCGACGACGACAGGTTAATCGTCGACGAAGACATCGTCGTCGACGGGCCCGTCGACGGCGACACCAGCGTCGACGAAACCGTTGACGGCGACACCAGCCGCGAGGAAGCCGTCGACGAAGCAACTATCGTCGACGACGTCGTCATCGAAGAAGACACCGTCGACGATGGAATCTGGGTTCATTGTCGATGTTTCCCCGTCGACGACCACTCCGTCGACGGGTTTGATGATGGTAGAGTCGCCTCCCTTGAAGTGTACTTATACACACTTCAGGATGACCACGCGTACTCTCATGCCGGAATTGACCTCTCTGAGCAGGGTCCAGCCATTCCCCCCTGCTCATATTCTAGATACTGAGGACTCTGATGAGGGCTCTATGTTCCGACAGGTGACAAGCCCCTCTGAACTACACGTCAAACTTCATGAAAGCTCAGATTATGAGGAACAAGGACAGGATGATGTGGAGTACCAGGAGGACTTCCAACCTCCTCCGCCTCCTGTACAACCTATGGTGTGTCTCCCAGCATCCATAGTGACAGATCTGCAGTTTCTGATTGCGGACTACAAGCAGAGGTTTCCGTCCACTGCTCCGCTTCCGCCAGTTGTGACACCGCCAGTTGTGACACTGCCAGTTGTGACTCCGCCACCTAGGCCTCGGCCTACTCCTTTAGTCCTTCATCAAGATCCGGCTCCTTCGCGTCCTCCGCCATCATCTGACGAGGAAGACGAAGAAGAGGAGCAACAACGGGAGGAAGGGGAGCTCCAGGACACACAAGACAAATGGGATGACTCTGTGATTCCAGGTCCAGCATCCCCTGTACAGGCACAAGCGGATTCACCCCCGGAAGACATTTGGGGGATTCCACAACATCCTAGAGAGAGCAGCGTTGCGATTCAAACTCAAGGTAACGGCAACACAACAGGATTGCTTCCTTTATGATTTTAAGGAACCGTTCTAAAAGGCTGTACGGTCCATTCCCATCATTGTTTACATCTGGGAACAAGGGGAGAAAATAATGCAAAACCCTTCATCTCTGGCTCCAGTGCTGCCCAGACTGGACAAAAAATATAAAGCTCCTGACACAGCACCAGCTTGCCTTACTGGCCATCCGAAGCCGGACTCTGTCATTACCCAGGCAGCGCAGCGCAAGTCAAAAAATCCATTGGCTGCATTGGCTGTGCCGACAGATAAGGAGGGTCGAAAACTAGACAACATAGGGAAGAAGTTTTCGTCCATGTCAGCTCTAACGGTGCGTGGAGCAAACTCTTTGGCACTGTTGGGACGCTACAACCTTCAAATGTGAGCAGATATCGCTCCATATTTGGATTTGTTTCCAGAAGAGCAGAAGGAAGAGGCGAAAAAGATTCTCCTAGAAGGCGAGGGTTCCGCCTCGTAGATGATTGATGTGGCGATGGATATCGCATCCACGGGGTTCCATCAGCTGGCAGGAGCTGCAGTCCTGAGGCGCCAAGGTTGGCTTAAAGCAACATCTTTCTGGCCTGAAGTTCAGACCAAGGTATTGGACATGCCGTATGACGGTCAACTTCTTTTTGGGCAACACATCGATGAGATGCTCCAGGGTATCAAAAAAGATACTGATACCGCAAAGGCTCTAGGTTCTCTCCAATTCAAAAATCCTTCCTTTCGGGGCTCCAGGGGAAGAGGTCAGTCCTCGAGAGGTGCCTATCAGGGGTACAAATCCACGTACAGCTCAAATCAGCAGTACAAACCCCAGTACCAACAACGACGGATGTACGTTGTTACAACGCATGCTTTTACTAGGCATGCCTTTACAACGCAGGTTTTTCAACGCAAGTCGTTACAACGACTTGCGTTAGGGGGTGCTGGATAGTGAATAGTTTAATTTACTATTCCAACTCCAGTCCCCGTGGATAGTAGGGAAGGTGTTGGATAGTAAATTAAACTATTACCTATCCTAGAGCGCCCCAGCGCAATTCGTTGTAATGACTTGCGTTGAAAAACCTGCATTGTAAAGGCACTGCGTGGTAAAAGTTGCGTCGTAAAGGATGTTTCCCAACAACGACAGCAGCAAAACCAGTCGTCCTACAACAAGCCTTCCTTTCGCGGACGAGGAGGGAAGAAAGACACAGCCAGAAGGCAATGACTTCTCTCAGCCACAGGTCTCCATTTCCTCTCCACCTTGCAAAGTTGGCGGGAGAATTTCATCCTTCCTTCGCAATTGGCAACGAATTACAACGGATCGGTGGGTCCTCCAACTTGTTCAATTCGGACACTCTCTGGAGTTTGTGGAAACTCCTCCTCAAAAGCCGCCAGTACAGATGCTGCACAAAAATCTGCATCTGCTGCAATTGGAACTCTCCCTCATGCTCAAAAAAGGAGCGATAGAAAGAGTCCCCCGGAATCAGAAGGGCAAGGAATTCTACTCCCGATTCTTCCTAATTTGAAAGAAGAAGAAAAAATGGAGACCTATATTGGATTTAAGAGACCTCAACCAATACCTCAAAAAACAGTCACGTATGGTGTCCATCCAGGAGGTGCTGCAACTCCTAAATGCGAAAGACTTCATGGTGTCTTTAGACCTTCAAGACGCATATTTTCATATACCAATTCACAAGAACCACAAACAATTCCTCAGGTTCGCGGTGGCGGGCAAGCACTACCAGTTTCGAGTATTGCCTTTCGGCCTGAAGTCAGCGCCATGCATTTTTACCAAATGTCTCTCTCCAGTAGCAGCATACCTCCGCCAACAACATCACCAGGTCTTCCCGTACTTAGACGACTGGCTCGTCAAGGCACCTACTTTCGCAGGCGTGACCAAGTCCTCCAACGCCTGTCTTCAGCTCTTCAACAATCTGGGGCTTACTCTCAATGAAGAGAAATCCATCCGTCAGCCGTCCCAGCGTCTCACTTTCCTAGGAGCTGTCCTAGATACTGTTCAGAGAAAGGCTTTCCCTTAATTGAAACTGAGGACCTTAGCCGCCCGGATTCAATCCAAAAAATCCATCACGGTGCGCCTGTACAAATCCCTGTTAGGAAAGATGTCCTCAAACATCCTGTTGATTCCACACTGCCGCCTTCGTAGGCGTCCACTTCAGGAGGCGCTATCCGCTCAGTGGATTCAATCCAGGGGATCTTTCGACAACATAATCCGGGTAACTCCTACCATCGTCCATGCTCTGAACTGGTGGCTTCACCCACAGAATCTGAGGAAGGGTCTTTCTTTCATACTTCCAATGTCGCCACATGTGATAACTACAGATGCGTCTCTGGAAGGATGGGGTGCAATCCTTCAGGACCTTCAAATCAAAGGGCAGTGATCCCTTGCAGAGAAGCAACTGCACATAAACCTCCTCGAGTTAAGGGCAGTCTACCTGGCATTAAAAGTGTTCCTGCCCAGGATCAAAGATTCCCCAGTGCTTGTGAGAACAGACAACACCACCACAATGCACTATCTAAACAAACAAGGGGGAACTCGATCTTTGACATTGTCTCAAGAATCTCAACGAATTTGGAAATGGCTACTTCAACACCACATTTCCCTTCGGGCAGAGTATGTCCCAGGGACGGACAATGTCCTGGCGGACTCTCTGAGCAGACAACGCTCGGTGTGCCACGAGTGGGAGCTGGATCATCCACTTCTCGGCTCTGTATTCGCCCGATGGGGCAGGCCTCGCCTGGATCTGTTTACGACACAGCACAACGCAAAATGCCAACATTACGCAATCTGGCATCCCCAAAAGGGATCGCTCGGGGATGCATTTTCGATCGCATGGAGCAACGTCTTAGCATACGCATTTCCTCCGTTTCCCCTCATTCACAGGGTCCTCCAGAAACTAAAATCAGAGCGTTGCACCCTGACTTTGATAGCCCCAGTGTGGCCGCGCCAGCACTGGTTCACAGAGCTTCATCTCCTGTCGCAGGAACCTCCGATTCTATTCAAGTCTTGCCCGAATCTCCTCACAATGAACCAGGGACAAGTACAGCATCCGGATCCAGCATCTCTCAGATTGTCGGCTTGGCTCCTGAGTTCAGAGAGTTTCAGAACCTAGACATTCCTCAAGAATGCAGGGCAGTCTTAGCCCGGGCTCGGACCGACAGTACCAACAAGACGTATTCTCTAAAGTGGAAAAGGTTCTGTGTATGGTGTAAGGCAAACAAAATACACCCGTTTTCTTCAACACCTGCACAAATTCTACCTTACCTGCTCCGTTTGGCGCACTCTGGACTGGCCCATGCCTCTATTAAAGTCCACCTAGCGGCCATACCTCGGTTCAGGCGTTCGTCATCTGGTACTTCCCTCTGGTCCATTAGGCTGGTTAAACAATTTCTGAAAGGCCTGTTCAGGACATTCCCGCCGGTGAGAGCTTTACCACCCACCTGGCAGCTAAACATTGTGCTTGCTCAACTGATGAAGCATCCCTTTGAGCCAATACACAGAGCTGACATCAAATATCTGTCTTGGAAAACCGCTCTCTTACTAGCACTAACATCAGCAAGGCGTGTAAGTGAGCTACAAGCCTTCTCTATTCAGGATCCTTTCCTGCAGTTCAAACAGGACAGAGTTATTCTACGGACCAACCCTAAATGCATCCCGAAGGATCCGTCTACTTTCCACCTGAATGAACCTATTGTCTTGCGGACTTTCTTCCCAAATCCACTTTCCTCAGCGGAGAGGTCTCTCCACTCTTTAGACCTCAAACGTTGTTTAAAGTTCTACATCCACCGAACAGAACAGTTTCGGAAATCCAACCAGCTTTTTGTTGCCTTCAGCAGGCCCAGAAAGGGTCTTCCTTTAACTAAGCAGAGCATTTCTCGTTGGATCTCTGCAGCCATTACCTTTTGCCATCAACAGGCAGGTCCTCCTCTGCATTCTAAAGTTCGAGCTCATTCAACCAGAGCTGTCTCCACTTCAATGGCGCTCTTTTCGGGAGTGCCCTTTATCGACATATGCAGAGCGGCGACATGGAAGACACCACATATACGTTCACCAGGCACTACTGCTTGAATTCAGAACTTATGAAAGATGCAGCAGTAGGACAAGCGGTGCTCCGTTGTTAGAACTGGCTATTTCTGGTAGGCTAAGGCGGACGCCAAAGCCAGGCAGAAACCACCATTCTAGTCAGGGCAAGGGAGTCACACGCCAAGATAACCCCTGCTCACCCCCTTGGTAGTTTGGCACGAGCAGTAAGGCTAAACTCGAAGGCAATGTGTAAAGCATTTGCGCCAGCACACAACAGCAACAACATACTAGGCACACCATAAAAGGAACTCCACACAAGGTTATATAAAAATAACTTCTGTATTGTCAAAATCACATCAGATAGAAATCACACATGTACATTGTGCCAACTGGCACGGGCAATATAATCGCAAGGGATTATTTACAAGACAGGGCCACATGGGCCACTGTCAGAATCAACACTTTTAGAATTAGAAATACTGTCAGAAATTAGAATAAAAGGATATAAAATCACTGTAGCACAAATTAGCAAGAATAGCACACAACCAGTAACTACTGGTAACAGGTAAGTACCACCTACGCAACCCTAACCACCTTAGGAGAATGTCACGCAGGGGACCAGGACCTTACTAGGACCACCTGTACTGGAAAGAACAACCACCTAAGAATAAAATACATTTAGGGGTATCAGCAAGAACACATTACACATGATGCATCACAACATTCAGAGGTGTAGGGAAAAAGGTAAACACATGATGTATAAAAACACATTCAGCGGTGTAATAATAAGGCACATGATGCATCATAAACACATTCAGAGGTGCAGGGAAGGAAAAACACATGATGCATAAACCAACACATTCAGAGGTGTAAAATCAAGGAAGACACATAAAAACATTCAGAGGTGCCAGAACATAACTCAATAGCGCAAAAACACATGATGCATAAAAACATTCAGAGGTGTAAGATCAAGGTGCGTAATCATATTAAATGCATTACATTTCCTAGCACCACATCACATTGCGCAAAACTCACATTAGGCAATTACCATCACATAGATAATCACATTGCGCCTAAATAAAATCACATACCAGCCCCCATCTAATAAAGGGACTACAGAGCCCTGTGTCCAGAATGTCAGGGCGTGCTGCCAATGCAGCGCCAGTCAGGGGTGCGCCACGGGCGCAAAACCTAAACGTTGCAGGGCCCACTACTTACTGGGCACCTGTGGACAATCAGAAGACCTAAACGGTGCAGCTGCCCACTAATTGCTGGGCAGCTGGGAATCAAAAACTGCAACAGGGTCCTCACTGACCCTAGAACAGAACTGCACCAACTGTTGGAGCCACACAGGCTCTGAAAACACTCGTGTCCACGTTGGAGCCACACAGGCTCTGACATAACACATGCCCCATTGTGCAGAACGTTGGAGCCGCACAGGCTCTGAAACACTTGTGTCCCCCAAGACCCTCACTGGGCTCTAAACATCAGGTGGGCGGTGAGCCCCTCTGGACTCAAACAATAATGTGCCCCCCTAGAGCCTCCGTGGCTCTCAAAACAACTGGGGCAGGGCACGGGCCACTGGGACCATTGACAGAATGTTGGGGCGGCCCACTGCCATCTGGGGCCGCCCTGAATATACCCCTGCTGTGGCGGAGCTCTCAAGCTACTAAAATCATCATGCCCCAAATGTTGGAGCGGCCCGCTGCCAAGTGGGGCCGCTCTTTGCCGTCACTGTGCCTTCAACAGGCACCTACAGTAGCCCACACGGAGCCCCCAGCCCTTCGACTCACCGGGCTGTTCTTCTCCTGGCGGGGGCTCCTCCGGGCAATGGCGCTTCCTCTGCGGGGCTTCAGGCGAGCAGCGCGAAGGGGCAGGCACCGGAATTTGCGCCTCCCGCCCCCTCGCAGGACGACAGGCTGCACGTCTTCTCCCGGGGCTCCCTCCAGCACACGGGAGCCCCGACGACCAGCCACCATGCTCCTCTTCTTATCTCGGGGCTCCCTCCGCACATGGGAGCCCCGTAACAGGCCACACTTCCTCTTCTTTTACCGGGGCTCCGCAACAGCCCGCACTTCTCCTTCCTCGGGCCGGCGGCGGCGGGCGGGACTTCCGGCCCTTTTCCCGGGGCCGCGCAGTCATTGGCCAGCCTGTAAGCTGCTTCCGGGTCGCCGCGGGCAGCGCGGCGGCCCTGTTCCCACCATCACCAGCGGCGCTTCGGCAAGATGAGGGGTGGGCACCCTCGAGGCAGCAAAATAAAAGTGCTACTAGTGCTTGGGGGCAAAGTAAAGCGCTTACAGCGCTATAAGCAAAATAAAGCGCTCCCCAGCGCTAAAAGCAATTCACAGCGCTCCCCAGCGTGGAAGGTCCAGAAAAAGCACCCTCAAGCGCTAAAAAGGAAAAATAAAGCCCCCCCAGTGAAGTCTTCCAAAAAGTCCTTCAGGGGTCCAGGGGCTGCAGTAGTCCATCAGGTATCCAGGGCAAAGCAAAGTCCCCCTATCAGCCCAGGCAAGGCAGAGGGGTCCCCCAGAAGTCCTCCAGGCATCCAGGGGCTGGGCAGGGCCCAGGCATTCCCCTGGGCCCAAGCAGCAGCACGCCCCTGGCAGGATTCAAGTTAGAAACAAGAACATTTTGGAAGGGGACACAGCCCCTTTTTATACAGAGAAATCCTTTGTCTAGCAAGGTGCAGGCAGTGTGAGAACCAGCTAGAACTGGTTACAGGGAATTCCTTTCACTAGCCAGGCTAGGGACATCAGACGCACCCCAGGGGGTGGAGCCAGCATTGTGTTGGGAAAGCCCAGCCTCACTCAGGACCCTCAAACCAGACGGTCAATCCACAAGCAGGCCCAGGCTCACTCCTCCCCTCACATCAGCATGCTAAACTCTCCATTCACCACCGGGGCAGACCCTCCCAGACTCTTGGAGCCAGGCTCACCAGCCAGCCTCAGCCAATCACACGCCAGACACAAATTACACAAATATGCCAACTTCTAAAAGTGGCACTTCTACACTAGACACAATCATGCCGCATATACCATTGCGCAGCATTCAATCTCACGAGTTCGCACATACCAAACTCGACCCTGCACTCCCCACACATCAGGAACTACCATGGGCATACATATTCCCCATTCATTCCTATGGGAGGGCAGGTCACTCACCACACATACACAGAGAGCTCACGCACTTTACACTGTACCACAGTGAAAAAGTGCGCAGAGGCCTAAAATCACCAACACCAGGTCACAGAAACAGGCTAGGCAAAAGCAAAAAGTTTCGGGGTGAACCTGCCAAAAAGGGCCAGGTCCAACATCCGTCATCTATTTCACTAGAGGTGAGCCTTCTCTCTTTCATCCCTCCATCCTATTGTCTCTTCGCACATTTCTCTTTTATATGGTATTTTTGGTACTTGTTATATTTCACAATTGGTATTCTAATATTGAGTGATTTTACATATTGTACCTTACGAAATGTGCTGAGGATTGCTTGCTACTCTAATTCAGGCATGTGAATCTATGAAAGGTACCCCTAATACTGGCTAAGAAATGCGTTACTTACCTTTAACTGCAGTTATCCAGTATTGGTATCTTTCATAGATTCACATGCAACCCACCCACCTCCTCTGGAAGGGCTCACCTTGGTTCTCTCAGTAGGTACTAATTAGCACTGTGCTTACGAAAATCTGAGGGACTAGGGCTCCTTCCAGGAAGGTTCTAGAGGGTGGTGATATCTGATTGGCTTTTGGCCGAAGTTTGGTCCTTTTTACAAAAGGACATGGATATGTTACTAATGAGAGGCCTCTGGCCTATTACTATGTATATGTCTTTATGACATTACTCTTTTATGTACCGGGGACTCCCACCCCGACGACGGGGAATGATTCAGGCATGTGAATCTATGAAAGATACCAATACTGGATAACTGCAGTTACAGGTAAGTACCGCATTTCTTACATGGTCTGAAGACAGTCAAGATGGCGGTAATGGGCGATGAAGTATATGCGCTGGTGCTTCATCGTCTATGGCCCAACTGTTTTATAATACTTTCAAAGATTTAGTTTGCTGTTACTTGTTGGACATTGTTTTTTCTCTTATTTTTTTCTTCTTCTTTTATTTTTTGTTGTCTATTTCGTGCCAGTGGAAGAAAGCATCTCTTTCTTTCTTCTTCTTTTTTTCTCTTTCAAGGACCAGTCAGGGTGGGTGGGCAAGAAGACTCTTGGGGGTGGGGGAGGGTGGGTTTCTTATTGTTATGCATTCTTATTTCTTTATATGCTGTATTTCTTGGTTATTAAACTTAATAAAGAACGTTAAAAAAAAGATATCTTCAAATGTGGCCAGAATTTTGAGATTCTGTTCACATTACAGAATAGTGCTGTCCCTGGTGTGAATATCTGTGGAACACAAATGTTTAAACCTGATATCTGACCTTTTATTTCAGGCCAGGCTGGACACAGTTATACCTGCCCAAGTGCATGGAAATGTTAAAATCATGTCCTGTTGTGTAGTGGTGCCTCTGTGTTGCCTCAATAATGCATCATGAGTGATAGCAGGCCACCTGCCCATGTTCAACCAAGTGAGGAGGAGAAACAAGAACATGGAGGTTACTGACTCTCAGACAGAAAGGACATCCGATCTGCTATTGCCATGCTGATGAATAACATATGGGCTAAAATATTTCTTTAAGTATATATAGGTATGTATGGGGTATTTCTATAGCACAAACATAGCAAAAGGCAGGGGGCACTGTACATGGTCAAAGTCAAGTTTAAAGTAAACGAGTAATAGGAGAGGAAGCTGGGCTCGGGAACAGTATATATGCATTCATATATATATATGATATTTCTATAGATATTTCTGTTGCCGTTTTCTGTGCATTGACAGCTACTGTGAATGATATATATGAACTTTGACACAATCGCTGCTGTTAAGAGCCCTGACAACAGACAAGGGGCCAGTTGTAGGTAATCCCAATTTACCTATTCTTAAATACCGAATTTTACCGATTCGGTATTTAAGAATAGGTAAATGGGACGTAGATACATTTTCGGTAAAAATTACCGAATCGGTAAGATTCAGTAATTAAGAATCGGTATTTACCGATTCGGTAATTCCTATTCATTCCTAATGAATGGGAAGCCATTCAATATTACCGATTCGGTAAATACCGAATCGGTAATAGGGCAAACGCATGCAAGGGTGGCAGGGTGTAACATTGACACCCTGTTGCACCCCTGAGTAGTGCTTGAGTGCACATGTGGCACACATACATGCCCTAAGGGCATGTATGTCTGCCACGTGGTACTGTTGAAAATGCACAGAATTGCATTTTCAAAGGTATTCGTTATTTACCACCAACTTATAGTTGGTGGTAAATCACGAATCCTTAAAGCACATAAGCACTCTTAAAAGTGCTCCCTACATGCCATTTACCGATTCGGTAAATACCGAATCGGTAAATAATGATTCGGTAAATACCGAATCGGTAAATACCGATTCGGTATTTACCGAATCATCCCCTACATAAGAAATGGCTCAATATCGGTCAGTAAGCCTGAAATTTACCGAATTTCGGGTTTACCGACCGGTAATGGGCCTCCTACATCGGGCCCAAGATTTCCACTTGTCCCGTAATTGCCAGAACAGCTTTGATGCAATAAGGCAATGCATTGCTGAAGCCAGTGACATGGCTTACCCTGACCCGTCCAGGTACAGTGAAGTTGTTGCTGAGGTGAGGTTATGCGTCATCCCACCTAAACAAGATAGAGCCCTAAATGCACATGTGAGGGACATTACTTATTGCAATCACAGTCTTACCAAACCTGTATTGGCATACTCTCGTTCTGAGAAGGAGGTTCTAGCAGAGATCTGGGACTATGGATGTTTTAATTAGTTCCAATATGTGAAGTATTTTACAGTTTAGAAAGTTATGACTGATCATTAGGCACTAATAACCATTTTTGGCAAACCCAAGACAAGGATACAGTCTCAGCTTGAGAGATGAATTTGCATTTCCAGAACCATTTCTTTTGTATTGTTTCTAAACCTGGGAAGGATATAAACCCAGCTGCTTTCTTCTCCTGCTTCCTATTGCCTAAGACCGTCCATTTCTGAGGAGTATCTGTGTTATTTTGTCCAAGATGTATTCCCACTGAAACTGGAAGCAGGAACCTTAATTTGCACCATGGCTTAATTTGCACCACTTGTTGCAGAATTGATAGTTTTGCAGTAGTCCCGGGAGCTCAAGAGGCTAAAGATGATAGACAGAGAGTGTGGCCTTTAGGAACAGAGATTTTTTCACAGCGTGCATGAAGACCTTACTCAACTTGGATCGACCCTACCGCTAAGGTGCCTCCACCTGTTGATTCACAAATTGCTGTGGAAAACAGTGGTGGATCTTGCACATGAAGGCCTCCTCGGAATGGTGGTTAAGAAAAGACTTATTGGCCAGAAGGTATGGTTTGCTTTACTGGATGCATCTGGTGGACAAAATGCTTGGCAGTTGTCACGCATACCAGAGCCTGAGCTAAGACACACCTCCTGCACAGATGTCCACGCTGACCTTCCAGTAGTGAGAAGAGTTGACTGTCGGTTACTTTGTCCCCTTCGATCGGTATCTGCTGGTGGTCATGGTCATTCCTTCAGATTCCCAGTGAGTGTTCTGGTACCAAGCACTGCTAAAGCTGTCATACCTGCAGAAAACCTCAAAATTTGAAGATGTGTCATTTCAGTAGTAGTAGTAGAGTCAGACAGCGCGCCTCCCTTCAATGGGAACAGCTTTCATGATTTTGCTGAATACCGGGATCCTGGCACTGCTAAATAAACCCCCATTGCCTCCGGTACAAAAAATAGTGGACTACTTAATAACAACTATGAAGAACGATGTGCAGATTGAGAAGCTCGCCAAGAAATCCTTCTTCAGCATGATGTGTCACACACTGAGAGACACAGCACCACTGGCAAATCTTCAGAAGAATGTGTGTTTGGTCAAAGGAGAAGGAGTCAGATTCCGCAACACTCATCCTTGGCTCTTTGTAGTAACTTGGAAGTGCAACAAAGAAGTTGCCAAAGGAACAGCAGAAAAATAACTATGCAGAGAGAAAGAGAACCAGGCCAACTCACCTTAGGTTAAATGCTTCTGGTTCGCATCTAATAAATCATTAAAAATGTCAATGGTCGGTGTAGAGAGGGATAGCGCTCTATGACTTGGGACTCATCATATTTCTGCACTTTGAATGGTGAACCATGCAAGATGACATTTGATGTTGGGGATACAGACCATGGAGCTTTACCAGCTGAAACAGAATATTCAGAAACAATTATCATCACCTCCTCTATTCACAATGTGGTTGGTTTGCCTGCTGACTCTCCATTTTGGCTGTTGCACCTGCGTCTCAATCCCTTTCACCCCTGCTACTTCGTTGTCCAGAAGCCTTCATGGAATTCCTGGTAGACACAGGCAGGCGCCCATGCAAAAAGGACACCATCATGTCTTCTCCTGCAATGCTAATGAATAATATCTAGGCAATAATGTTGCTGGTCATTGTTAACAGTTTGAAATAAACTTGCTGTCCTGTTAATTGCACCTTTATGTCAGTGTCAGTTAAACATAGACAGTTCACAGTACAGCCTAAAGGAGGCTACCTGAGACTCAGCAGCTCCTCCTGGCTTACCAGAGAATGAGAGGCAATAAGGGTGGGACTGGGCTTATCAATCAGGCACTGTTTTCTACCTCTAGTGTGAACTGGACCCCTGTAGCTATGGGCAGCTGGATTGAAGCAGCCAGAGCTCATAAAGCTGCTGCCAGCTGTGCTATGAAAGGAAAACCGTGTAACATGCAGAGGAAGAACCTGCTTTCAGCCCTACCAGTGAACAGGATAGACAAGATCTTGACCATGGCCTTTTGGTTATACCAACATATATAATACACATGTTCATAGCAGCTTCCAGCCAACCCTCTTCAATCATTTGACTTTTGGGCTGCTGAGCTGTTCACAGTTTTCTTCCACCCACTACAGTATTCAGTATAAGACCATTGATTAAACACTTGAATTTGAATTTGAATTTAAACGTATTTGTATAGCGCACGTATACCGGACGGTTTCATGGCGCTGTGGAGGTGGCTCAAATTCAGATCACAGACTCGGAACCAGCTCAGGCTGGGAATGCCTGTTGGAAAAGAAAAGTTTTAAGTCTCCCTCGAAACTCAATATAGGAGGCTGAGGAACGGATGGGCAAGGGTAAGGAATTCCAAAAGGAAGGGGCGAGGACAGCAAACTTGCATCCTCCCGACCTCTTCCTCCTAAAGCGGGGAACCACCAGGAGGGAGAGGGCGGATGAGCGCAGATGTCTGCTGGGAACATAAGGGTGAACAATGGACGTAATAAAAGCCGGAGCTGTTCCGGCCAGGGCTTGAAAAGTGAGGCAGCCAAGTTTGAACAAAGCTCTCTCTTTAATTGGGAGCCAGTGAAGGGAACCCAAGGCGGGGGTGATGTGCTGGGATCTGGATAAACCAAGGACCAACCGGGCCGCTTGGTTTTGTACAAGCTGAAGTCGACGTAAAGCATAGTTGGGGATACCGTTATAGAGTGCATTACCGTAGTCTAAACGTGAAAGGACCATTGCCATAAGAACAAGTTTGAGGGCTGACAAGGAAAAAAAACGTGAAATTTTGCGGATGGTGCGTAGAATAAAGAAACAAGCCGAAACCACCGTGCTCACATGTGAATGGAGAGTAAGGTGTTGATTCAAAGTGATCCCCAAAGTTTTAACAGAAAAGGAAGGTAGAGGGGGAGGGCCAAGTGAAGAGGGCCAGAAAGCAGAGGACCAAGGGTTGAGATGCCCACCAGTCAGGACAAGCTCGGTCTTGTCAGGGTTGAGTTTTAGATGATTAGAATTCATCCAATCCCTGATGAATACCATCACTGACTGGAAGCTAGAGATAGAGGAGGAGGAGTGAGATAGATTAAAGATGAGCTGGAGGTCATCAGCGTAATTAAACACTGTGACCTCCATCTGCTGTAACGCAAAAATAAGAGGGAAAATGTAGAGATTAAAGAGGAGAGGGGAAAGAGAAGAGCCCTGGGGAACACCACATTGTACCTTGTGAGCTGTAGAGGAGAAATCCGCTAGATGAACAGCCTGGGTGCGGTCGTTGAGGAACGATCTAACCCAGGACAGGGCTGAACCCCTGACGCCCGCCGCCTCGACACGGGAAAGAAGGATGGCATGATCAACCGTGTCGAAGGCGGCAGAAAGGTCGAGAAGGATCAGCGCCTGAGGAAGATTAGAGTCCAGCCCCTCTCTAAGTGTGTCCATCACGGATACCACCACCTTCTCGGTGGAGTGCAGGGGACGGAAGCCCGCTTGAGAAGGGGCAAGAAACTTACTAGTTTCGATAAAGACACTCAGTGTTTTGGTGATGTACCGCTCCAGAACCTTAGCCAAGTAAGGAAGGAGGGAGATGGGCCGGTAATTGGACAGTACTGTAGGGTCAACCCCAGGCTTTTTTAAGATGGGGATAACTGTGCCAAATTTATGCGACGTGGGAACAGTTCCCCTACTTAGGGAGTCATTAAGGAAGGTCAAGGGAGGGAGAGGACAAGCTTGAAAAATTTTACACAAGATGTGGGCAGGACAGATATCCACCGGGGATCCAGATTTCACAGTAGGGAGAATAGAAAGAAAGGTGTCTTCGGATAACGGAGTGAAGTGGTCAAAATGATAAGAGTTGGGCGGTGGAATAATGTCAACAAAACCAGAGGAGGGGGATGGAATGTTGAGTTTAATATCTGTAATCTTGTTTATAAAAAAATCATTTCACTGTGATTGACACCATTCTGCTCTTTCACAAGGAGCACTTCTTTTAAAAAAAATATATATTTATTTATGGTATTTGTACATACACTTACAATACAAAAGGGAATCGTTATATACAGTAGTTCACTTCAAATCCAGGGACTACTTAGGCAAATGTACACTTTTTGAGATAAAAAAATATTTTTGCCTTTAGTCGATGTTTTTTTAGAAATATATCAGCGAGGGCCCCTCTCAACAATAAAGTTTTGCTAGTGCTTGTTATTGGGATGGTACCGGAGAATAGGCTCACAACTGACGAGAATGTACGGGAGAAAACATTCAAATATGATGATGTGGTGAAGTACAACTGATGAGATTTATGCTGGCACAGCAAGTTTTTGGTCATGCAACTACTTTGCTCTGTTTTTGCTATATATAAGTTGTCTCTTGCTTGTTTGAAATGGTGCCAACATCTCTGAAAGAAAAATGAGCATTTGTGTGTGTCTCGTATTAGGACTGAGATTAACTTTAAAACATCTACACACAGGTCCAGCACCTTCTGTTTTGCGGTCTACTGCTTGTCTTAACACTGAATTCTTTATGGTATTATGAGCTGTTTCGAGAGTACAAATAATTCTACCTCTAGATATCTCTAGTAGGCCAGCATATTCAGAACTTTTGAGCTAGTTGGTAAAATGGAGTCCAGCAAACGTAAGAACTTGGAGCAGCGTCATTTAGAGTTCCACGCTTTTATATGCAACATATATACTCGACATCTGTTCAACGGTATAGATCCATATGCCTTATTTTACCCAAGTGTAGTAGATGGTTGTATTTATCTTAATAAGAAACCACCCATATATCTAGTTGAACTATAATCAATGTATCCATATTAAATGGAACAATGTATACCTTCTTTAAATGCAATCACTGTATTTGTTTATGCTAACTGTATTTGCTTGAAAGCCATTTTGAATTTAACATTGGCTTAACTTGTAACCAGGCCCGAATAATGTGAAATTTAATTTAATGAATGCTTTGCCAGAGACTTGTTTTTCTCTCCTCAGTAGGTGTCTTATCGTGTGTCTCGTTAGCTAGAGTAGGTTTATGTTTACTGTACTAGACTGATAGGTAACTCAAACGTACTTAGAAATTGGCTTTGGACATGGACACCTTGATGGTGACAGAGAGCCCCCTGTGCAAGGGAGATTGGACTAATGTTACATCCAAGGTCGCACAGACGTGTACAATTCCTGATTGGTCCGTTTAGTGTGACCTGATATGAAGAGTCTTCTAAAAGTTTCTTCCCTTCATTAATTATGTGTTCCTTAGAATAGTTTAGCAGATCCTATCTTGACTTCACTGAGAAAAGACCCTCTTCTCAACTCTGCTGATTTTCACCGTCCAGATTGTTGAACTACATGCTCAAGCACTTTTGTTTCGCCCCTGAATCTTACCCTGGTTCAACTGATGCTGACACCTTCCTCACAGAAATCCCCTGGCCACTTTCAATGCTTTATTTAGAATAGGGAAGCTCCTTTATGGAACATTCATATTTGGTATTTTGCCTATCATATATGAATATATGTTGCGTCCTTTTCCTCATAATATACACATTTTGATTGTATGATAATTTTAATATGTATGCTCTTATTATATTTTTATGGAACCTTTGCTAACTGAATTAGACTTAGATTTGACAAATCTGATAGTAAAGCCCCTATGGTTTGGACATCATCCTCTCTGTCATTTCTGTGGACCGCTATTGATTTCACTGTGCTTAAAATGTACTGCTGGTGCTAGTTCCTTTCTTACACTTCAAGTCGACACTAAAAGTCCATACTACCAGTGGAGAGTCCCATTTGATGATTTTATTAAGCAATTGATATACAAGGATCTCCGCTCTATCAGTTGATAGCAAAAAGAGGATGGGCTGTCATTGAAGTGTAGGCAGGTAAAATACTCTAGAAATGATCGAGAGCTTGCCCAAGTGCAGTTCATACCCCTGAAATCCATGGCCCAATTTAGAAGCTTGACAGTGTTTCGGTGGTTGTGAACATCGTCGTATCAGCTGAGAAGTGAGTATAAATAGGGATGCGATTTGCAATTGTCCATGTCACGCTTGCAGTGTTGTGTCGCTATTGTGTGTTCTAGTGATGTCTTTGGCTTACTTGTATAAATGCATATGCACTTAGTGTTGATCATCTAAAGTTGTTATCAGACTTGCCTTAGTCTAAACTGCACCCGCTGACTCTACTCCAAATCAGACATTAGGATCTTCTTTGTTGACCCTTGTTGACCCTAGCGGCAACTGCCCCAACTCCGTTTATCGCACCAGCTGTGCCTGTTCTTTGTGCGATGTCCCCTGTTGTAATGGCCCAGACGATGACTGTTCCCTCTGTAACTGCTCTAACAGCCATGACCCCAATACCTGTAGTTCCAGAGCGGCTACTGGAATGCCTACTGGATTTATTGCACCCATGAAATAGAATTCAAATGTGGCAATTTGGAGTCCTAACCAATTTACAAAGAACTCTAGTGTGTACTACTCCGGTTGCTCAAAGTATCACAGGATTCTTGGACTTTGCGGTGGTACCCTGATTGTTTAGGGAATACTAAGCAAGTGGAGAGACAGAAGAGGACTGATTTCAAATTATCTACGTGACATTGCTGCCTTGGGGCTTGAAATCACAATCCGAAACCAAACTCAAAGCTCCTTCTCAATCTCTTAGCTACATTTCTGTCAGGATATTGTCCCAACCACCAAGTCATCTTGAATATTTTAACCGGTGTAGCTGCCCTTGTATAAAGACAGGTTTTGTTGCTCCCTACCTCTAAAATACTTCCCCCATTCACCTGCTGGGATTTGCCCAAAATATTGGGTAAGCGGATGTCCCCACCACGGTGGGAACACTTGTGTCTATACATGCGCAATTGATGGTAACAGGCTGTCCTGCTGAAACTCCAGCATTCTCCTCAGGCAGGCTTGCTGACCCCTCCCCAAGCATGCCACCCAACCCCATATGGAGCGCCCAAGAAAGGGCCGATAATGCAGTGGTAAACCACTAGCAGTATGTGTTGCCGGTGCCAGGCGGGTCAGGGACATTCACTGCAACCACAGTTCAGAGTCCACCACACCCCAATTTTGTCAATCTTTATGCTCACCCTGGCCCTGAATTCGTCGTCATAACTATACCAGGCATAGACTCCCAAAATCCATTTGTGCTTTACGCACAATGTCCATGTATTTGACCAAAAGTCACTGCTCTCTCAGAGTGATGTTCACAGTAAACACAGGCAAAAATGTTAAATGCTGATGTTCAATTGTCAATAGTAATGAGCAATCTAGGACACCTAGCCAGTTTCCACTCCTCTTTTTTGGAACTCTCCTTTGCTTGAACTCTCCTTTAAAAAATGTTGTCTTTTGTTTTAGCCAATAAATGAGCCCCCAAAGGCATAGATAAACCCAACTAAGGTAACTTCTTATCTTTATCCAACACTCCATTTTCCTCAGACTCCTTTTTACTATCTTTCCTCTCATGACTTTCTTTTTCTTGGGCCATTGCAGAAGGAATTGTAGAAGACTTGCCATTTACACCCGTATCCACCACAATATCTGTGCCAGCTTTCTTATGACTTGTCTCAGTAACAGTGTGAACAAAACTGTGTTTGTCACTTATATCTCCATGTCCCACACCCACACCCACAGATTTTATCACCTTCCTACCCCCGGCATAACCTCCCAAGTTCCAGACTGACCACCAAACCTGCTTACCTTGTGGAAAGTAGAACTCCCATCCTCTCGATCAACAGGTCCCTCTTTCTTCAGATACACATCTCTCCCATCTTGCCTTAGTAGATGCCTGGCCCTCTCATAACACCTGAAATGCAGCAAAACTCTCTTCAAGTTCAGCAACACCCTCTCCTCCTGATTGCAATGGACCCAACAACCTGAACATTCAACAATCTCACCTTCCTCTAATTCATTACAATCATCCACGCACTGGATTTTACCACTCACTCCGGGTCGCTCACTATCACCTCTCCATCGTTCACCCTCCAGTCACAAACACAATCTGACGACAGCATCTTGGGGGACAAAGCTTCCTTCGATGTCGGAGAAGCACAACAACCTTCGCCTCACTTCTGGCTGGCGTACCCAGGCTGTAACGGATCTTGCCAGTGATTGTCGATCATCACCAGGCTCCGATACTGGTGTTGGGGAGCCATAACATTCCAGACTGCTCCTGCCAGAAGGGCTCCTTGATCCAGGTCTCTATGAGCCGCACCAGTTCCCTTCCCACCCACACCATCTATTACCTGTCCCAGAATAAAACCCAGCTGCCCTGTACCCCAATGTCACCCTGAAAAAAATTGTTTCACCTTTTCCAGAATTTCCCCTCAACTTCGCAGCCCCACTACTGCAGCCTACTGTCTTGCTATTTGGGCCAATGTGCATAACTTCATTCTGCAGCTCACACTGTCTTTCTAAAATAGTAGCTTGCAGATCCCCATACTCCTCTAAACGACTAACCACACACACTATAAACTGCTTCTTCCTATGCACCTTCCCTCCTGTTTTCCAATCTTTCATAGCTAACAACCGTGCAGTAGAAACTGCTTGTACTACATTTCTCATGGTGCTCTCTTGGGTATGACGACAGCGCGCCGCTCGCTTGTGCACTGTTGTCCTTGCAACACCCCCTGCTGGGCGGGCACCATCACTGCAGTAAACATGGCAATGGGATTGGCAACAATTGAGGGAACTGACACTCGTCGGGCCCTCTTGCTGTCTCTCCCTGAATTTGACACATGAGCTGTCACCAAAGCCGGACTCACTCTGCTGCCACACCACCTCACAGACACAACATTTCACTAGTTACTGCCACTTGCAACCCGTGGCTGCTCATCCTCCTGAGGTAATAGCTCCACCCCAAATCGTGCATTATCCTACTTACCCCATTTGACAGCGGGACTGGAGAGCCTCCTGCACTGTCGACAGCGTGGTGAAGAACAAGTGTCAACGGCCACAGCAACACCCTCAGACACCTTTATCCTTGGCTGATCCATACCTATCCAGGCCATCTCTAAGACCCCGGGACAATAAGATCATTCAGGCAAGCTGCGCAAAAATGATTACTATTAAAAATTGTTTTATATATCTCCCACAATAAGTTTCTAAGGCCCCACCTACACTACCATCCACTGGATCAAGGGTAATTTTTGCCTGTCTGCTTGTTTTTGCCTTTTTCTCTTCATTTCTGCCTTTCCTGCTCGTTAATGCCTTTTTCTCCTCATGTCTGCCTTTCATACTTGTTTTTGCCTTTTTCTCTTTATTTCTGTTGTTCCTGCTTGTTTTTGGCTTTTTCTATGAATGTCTGCCTTCCTGCTTGTTTTTGCCTTTTTCTCTTCATTTCTGCCTGTCTGCTTGTTTTGCTCTTTTCTCTTCATTTCTGCTTCCTGCTTGTTTTTGCCTTTTACTCTTCATTTCTACCTTCCTTCTGTTTGACTTTCGCTCTTTATTTCTGCCTTTCCTGCTCATTTTCCCACCATTTCCCTCCTCCCGCCACCCAGCGCCCCTCCTTCCCCCCAGGATCTACTTAATGGAGGCTGCAGAACGGCAGTGCCGCTGGCATGTTGAAGGTGTTCCAAAAGCAAGCCTGTCTGTGCCCATCCACCCCTGGACTGTGCACAGCGATAGGACCTCTGGCCCTCCCGCCTCCTGCCCCATGATCTCCAAAGAGCTCCTCACCCTAGACCTCAGACACCAAAACAAAAGCTGCTGCACTTCCTCCTCATGATTACCCAAAGGATTACTTACCTGCTTTTATTGCAGCTTCTCCTGCAACACAGGACTGCCATCCCGCACTTGATCCTGCACGCTTCCGCCCTGAAGACCACGAACAACCCAGAACCGCTCCAATGCATCCTGCTCATCAACCAATTCCTCTGCAAGCACACCACAAAAATCTGGGACACCATCCCCACCCTCTCCCCTGACATTGCCTTCATCACCGAAACATGGCTCAACCCCTCCTCGAACCCCAACATCGCCATCGCAACACCCGAAAGCTACAAGATGATACACATTGACTGCACCAACAAACACGGTGGTGGCATTGCCATCATCTTCAAGAAAACCCTCCGCTGCTTAGCCACCTACGATGACCTCACACCACTGATGGAACAATTTAACTTCCAACTACAGACCGAGGCCAAGACCACAATCAGACACACAGGACCCCGACCGGATTTCTGCGATGCCATCTCTAACCTCATCGCCCCCTAGCCATTGACTCCTACCTCTACGTCCTACTCGGCAACCTCAACTGCGCCAACTCCACATCTCTCCTAGAGAACCTGTTTAACATCAGCCTCACCCAACTGGTCACCGAACCCACGCACAAAGCCTGACACACACTCAACCCTATTTTCACCTCCAGCAACAGAATCAAATTCAGCCATATCACAGACCTCACCTGGATTGACCGTGCCATTGTTCACTTCACCATCTCCGATGCTCAGCACACCATCACCAAGCACCACAGCTCTTCCCACTGAACCAGGGGCAAAGTAACTGATACACTGTGTACACAGGTCCTCAACACCACCCAACCAGAAGCTTCACCAGACCTTACCCAGGCCATCCAGAACATCTTCACCTAGATCACCAGGGGTGTTGACAGTGTTTCCCCATTGAAATCAACAAAATACAATAAAACCTCAAAGCAAACCAGCTGGTACACCCTAGAGCTCAGAACCACCAAGCACAACTACTACTGACTCGAGGAACAATGGTGCACCTCAAGGAACCTCCCAGACAGAGCTGCTCACAAAGCAGCCCTCCGCAACCACCACCTGTCCATCATGGAAGCCAAGAGAGCAGCCTTCATAGCCCGCATTGATACAGCGGCCAACCACACAAAATAACTCTTTAAAATAGTCAAGGAATTCTCCAACCTGGCAGCCACATAGAACACTATCCACCCCTCCCAAGAACTCTGTGACACCTTCTTGGACTTGCCACCATCTACAACAACTTTGGCCCCCAACCCACTGCTCTCAACCTCAACAGCCTCAAAAACCAGTGCACACCAGCAGAATAATCACCACCTGGTCTCCGCTCACTACTCAGACCACCACAGCCATCATGTCATCCATCGACTATGGCACTAACCGACCCAGGCCCCCATCTTCTCATCAACCTCGGAACTAACCCAATCAGCACGGTACTCACCAGCATCATCAATACCTTAATCTGCACAGTACTCTTCCAGGGCAGTTGGAAATACAGAGGTCAGATCCCACCTAAAGACACCCTTCTGTGACCCCAGCAAACTAAAATATTATCGACCGATGTTAGACCTGGCCCGTTTTGCAGGTTTATCCCCAAACCTTTTGCCTCCTATTTTTCTCACCCGGTTTTTGTTGGCTATAGGATTCTGGGCACTTTACCTCTGGTGATCAGTGCTAAAATGCACATGCTCTCTGTGTAAATTGAAAATATGATTTGTTATCCATGATTGGCATATTTGATTTACTGATAAGTCCCTGGTAAGTCCCTAGTAAAGAGCACTGAGTGTGCCATGGTCTGTAAATTAAATGCTACTAGGGGACCTGCAGCACTGGTTGTGCCATTAAAATAAGTAGGCCTGTAAATATATCTCAGACCTGCCACAGCAGTGTCAGCGCACGCAGTTGCAAACTGCCATGTTGCCAGGCAAGAGCACCCACTCGCCAGGCCCAAACCTTATCTTTCCTTACATGTAAGGCACCCCTAAGGTAGGCCCAATGTACACCATGGACAGGGTGTAGTGTATGTGAAAAGTTGAACATGTACTGGTCCGTGTGACATGTCCTTGTAGTGACATACTGTGTATTTCATTTTCCACTATTGAAAGACTGTATGTCCAATAGGTGTATCATTAGGGCTGCACTGTAACAGTGTTACAGGTGTAACGTTCAATAGGGACAAGATATAGAAATGGAGTTTAGGCTCTCTGTAACACAGAATCTATTAATGCACCTTTTGGTAAAGGTGGTTATTAAATTCTTAGTTCGAAAATGCCACTTTTAGAAAGTGGGCCTTTTCTTACTTTACCATCCTGTGTGCATCTGGTTGTTTGTGTATTCAGCATCTGGTTTTGGAGTGACAGGCGCTGGGGGTATGCATTCACTCTAGACACAAGGGGTGTTGAGGTGTGTCCTGCCTTGTCTGGGTGGCTCATCGCTGGGCTGAATAGACCTGTTATGCATTTAGAGTGGTAGGAGGAGTTTCACTTGCACCTGAATAGGCTGTGACTTCACAATGCTGCTTCCTTCTTCTGTGTTCATGCTGCACTAAGGAGGACAGGACTGGTTTGGACTGGGTTGGGAGCCCCTTGCCACAAAGAGAACAATGGCAAAATGGAGTACACATATTAGATCTAAAACCCCAGGACTTTGGATTAATTCAATGAACAAGAGGACTATGCCAAGAAAAAGAGCAGAGGAACTGTGTGAGGAGCATTGCCTTTTCTGAGTGAGGGTTGGGGTTGGCCTGCAGTTGCTGCTTCTGTCTGTGGTGGAGAAAAAGATCTGACTCTTTTTTCTCTGCTGTGGTATCTTGCTTGGGAAGAATCTCCAAGGGCTTGTGTGCCCTGGCCTCCTGTTGAAAGTCTCAGGGTGATAAAAGACTTCAGAAAAAGATCCTTGCTGGATCTACAAGTAACCTGTCTGGGAGGAGAGCTGGAAAAGCTGTGTGAGGAGTGCTGCCCCTGAGGTGTGTGGGGTAGGATGACCTGCAATGGTTGCTCCTTCCTAGATCAGCAAAAGGACTGGACTGTCCTGGTACCTTTCGCTTTAAAAAAAAGGGTAAGCTCATTAGGAGCGCTTTGTTTGGCAGTTCAGCGCGTGAAGAAGCGCTATGCCTTTTAGTGCAGCTGGTCGGTCGAGTTTCCCCCTCTGGGAAAGAGCACTGTGCCTTTCATTGCAGCTGGTGGGGAGAGTTTTCCCCCTCTGGGAAAGAGTGCTGTGCCTTCCAGTGAAGCCGGTGGGGTGAGCTTCCCTTTCTGTGAAGAAGTGCTGTGAACAAGACAGCTGGGAGCCCCGAGTGACTGCCACTGTCTTCCCTTCAGTTCACCAGGCCTGCCTTGCAGAAGCGCCGACTGCCCTGCGAAAAAACCCCGGGGGCACTGTCAGCCGGCCTGGAGGGTTGGTTTCCAGGCTGCACCACACATCAAGAACCCCCTTGGAGCCGCCCTGCCTCCCAGGATTGAGTATTGGCCAAGGGAGAGCCAGCGCTGCCGAGGCTTTCTCAGGCCACAAACACAGAGGGCATTCGAAGTAACTAGGTCGACTGGATGAGTCCTCAACAGAGGCCCCCACACCAGGTAAACCACCAAGGGCCATTCGGCGGCGGTCTGAGAGACCCGGGAGGGTCTCAGACACCCTGCTGCATCCGCAATTGTTTGGGAAGTGGTGAGTAGTTACTGGTGTTCGCGGGCAACTGTCCCCTTGTTTCACATGCAGTGAACCCAGTGAGCTCTCCCTGCAGGGGAAGGGTGTTACCTACTGTGAGGGGCATTTATGGGAGGTTGCCGCACTGCTGATGGTAGAGCGCAGGCATTCATGCAGTCTGAGCTGCTTGACTAAATTGACTTATCGACATTGGGCGGCCTATTTTGTAATGGCCTATGACAGACAAAATCGATGAGCCTTCATGCAATATAAAAACTTTTCACTGTCTTGGTGATGTTTCATCACATGTGTAAACTTCCAAGTAGTTACTTGATGCCCTAATTGTGATGTTAGGCTTAATGTTTTCCGTGTGGTGTTCATGACATGTGTACATATAAGTATTTACCTAGGGCACTAACTGGTATGTTCATGACAATTGCCTAGTGGCAAAGTGATTTGTGTGATTGTGGTCTAATGTGCTTCAGATACTATTAAGTGATTTCTGATCCATGTCTTGTTATGACAACTGCCTAGTTGGTAAAGTGAATTATGTGATTATGGTCTAATGCCGAAGATATTTTTTTATATAATCTTGTGCCTAGTGTGTCACTGGTGTGTGTGTGTGTGTGTTGCGCAAATGCTTTACACATTGCCAGTGGGATAAGCCCGACTGTTCTGCCGAGCTACCAAAGGGGTGAGCAGGGGTTATCTTGGGTGTGTAACTCACTTACCCTGACAAGAGTGGTGGGTTTTGCCTGGCATAGGTACATACCCTAGCCAACCAGAACCCCATTTCTAACAACTGATCTCCCTGCTCCCTTACCCAGATAAGGTACTCAAGAAGGACATCAACCAACAGCTCACCGAAAACTAGAACAAAACCACGTACTTGACGCCTCCCAATAATAATAATAATAATAAATAATAGTGGAGCTTGTATAGCGCAACAGCTAACTCAAACAGAGGTGTCCCGGCACTGTAGAAGCAGGCATTATGCGCAGAGGGGCTAGGACACTAAAGCCCAAGCTTAGTCAACCCATAAGAGTCAAGTCTTCAAGGCCTTTCTGAAACAGGTCTCTGATTGAGCCTGGCGAAGGTCCCCAGGTAGGGCATTCCACATTATGGCCGTTCTAACTGCGAGTGCTCTGCCACCCAGACGTGCTTTCGCAAAGCGGGGGTACAAATTCTGAGACTTCGACCTCAACGCTCGATATTGCTTATAACAGCAGAGTCTTTGTTTAAGAAAACCGGGGCATTTTCCATTAAGAGCCCGGTAGGCCAAAGTCATGGCCTTGAATTTGATTCTTTCGGCTACTGGGAGCCAATGGAGCTCATGTAAATGGTGCCGAAACAGAATGCGTCTGACCAGTCTCGCAGCCCTATTCTGTATCATCTGGAGGCGGCAGATGGAATATTTGGGAAGGCTGAGGTATAAACAATTTGCATAGTCAAGCCTAGATGTCACTGTGGCATGGACTACAGATTAGCGGAAATCTTCCGGTAGGAAATGTAGAAATTTCCGGAGGTTTCTTAATTTGCTAAAGCAGGTAGCGGAGACCTGTTGAATTTGGGCCGAAAAGGAGAGATCAGCCTCCCATCTCACACCTAGATTTTCGATATTAGTGGCTGGAAAAGGCGGTGACCCCATTTCTGATGGCCACCATAGGTCTGAAGTTAGCACTGGGCCCTTTCCAAAGAACAGTACCTCTGTCTTTCCTGCATTGAGTTTTAGGTTGTTGGTATTCATCCATAGTGCTATGTCTTTTAGACACCCTTTAAAGTTCTTAAAAGCATCCTCCGTCTGCTCTAGAAAGGGGACAACCAACTGGGTATCGTCAGCGTAGGAGATCGCTTTCACACTCCAGTTGGCAATCAGAGAGAAGAGCGGAGCTAGGTAGAGATTAAAGAGTAAAGGGCTCAGCGCTGAGCCTTGCGGGAGACCACACCAAAGGGTTTAGATTCAAAAGGTTGTAAGGCAACTCTCTGGGTGTGACTGCACAGATATGATTTCAGCTAGGCCAGCACCTTCCCCCAAAGCCCGTGTCTTGTAGTCTCTGGACCAGTATGACATGATCAACAGTGTAGAAAGCTGCAGACAGATCCAGGAGCACCAGCAGCGTTGATGCCCCTGAATCTAGCGTCCATCTCACTGACTCCCCCACTTCAAGGAGAGCAGTCTCTGTGCTGAAGCCCGCCCGGAATCCGAATTGTGTGTCATGTAAGGAGCCATTGCTCTCAATAAAGTTAGTTAGTGTGGTTCTGAAAATTCTGGACTCGTGTAATCATTCTGGACTCGAGAATTAAACTTCGTCGAAACATGACGAATTTGGTATCAAAAGACTGAGAATGACGAGTACACTATGTACAAGCATTCCCAGCATACTCGAGTGACGATTTCACCCCGAAATGGCCATTATCGTTTTTATGCCCTGGCTCCCATTTTGTATACGGCAGCCATTTTCTGTGTTGCCCTTTACATAGGCCTTAATCCAGCCAGATTCGATCCCAAAAGGACACGTACACCTTCATCGACTTTCCTATGACCTGTGCAAGTTGGAACCATTGCCCCAGGCCGAACTCGTTAGGTCAGTTCCCCTCCCAGTGGCCGAACAAGATAGCATCAAGGCTCAACAAACCATAAAACCATTTTCAGCGCTCACACCTGCCGTCTCTTGCTCGCATCTGTCTCTGCTCCTTTTTGCTTCACTTGCTTTATGGTGGGGGGTGCCCGTTTTATTGGGGGTCCACCGATATCTGATGAAATGTTGGGCCTTGCCGGGAGATTTGTTGTGGGCAGCACTAAGTGAAATATGGACATGTCATCATGACTCTGCCTTTTCTTTGTACTAGAAATATGTCAATGATTTACTGTAAAACCAAGAATGTTTGCCTGAAGCTTAAAATTCTGTATAAGAAGAGAAGCCTGATTTTGTAAATTCGAGCAGTCTCCTGAGAATATACTTCCCGTGTGTTGTACTTCTAGGACACTTGTTACCTTGGTTGCAGCCAATAAAATCGATCCTTGACTTCACCTAGAAGACTCTGAGTTTCTGTGGTCTGAATCAGGAAGGACTCGAGGTCTCTGGGTGTACCCTGACACCGCTGGGTTGCCGGTTCTGTGCCGGTTCTTAAAAACCCAGTACCTCAGCTGGCGCCCAACGTTTGGGGCGATTCCAGTGCTACCAGCCCAGCCAGAGGTTCGTGAGGAGCTTTGTGTGACAATTCCGGAGGACGGCCAACCACCTCATCGACCCCTGCAAGTCGACGTGGTCCGAAGGTCTTTGCTGCGAGGTTCCCCGCTTCCCAACGGCTACAAAGGACTGCTGCCCTGGCTATCGCCCTGATTTGGACCCTTGAAGTTGGTAGAGCGAAACACTAAGACGAGTCTTCTGGTGACGTCATCGATATCTAAGTTAAGTATAAGTGGAGCGTCTCCCAGTCCTTAGTTGGCTTTGATTTGGAGCTTGCAAGCGCCAAAGCCGAAGGACTCGTGTATTCACGAGAAATATCGTTATCGATAATCCTTTGAAGTTTGGAGCTAGACTAGAGAGCGAAGATGCCTAGTCTTAGAACTGGAAATTTGTTTTGTCTTGGTTGTAATAATAGGGACTCCCGATTGGAGGACTCATGTCCGGTTCCTCCGGTTGGAACTCCAACTTACGAGTTATATGTGAAACATGGGGTAGGCCCCATCACATACAATGAAGTGTGGATCAAATACACCAGAAAAGATGGTGTTTTAAAATGGCCCCAATATGGTAGCTTTGATACCGAAATCTTAGATAACCTTGAAGTTAAACTGTTCAAAAAGAAAGCCCGGCCGGCGATGTTTGACTCTTTTCGCCTATGGCGTAAGGAGGCCAAACAGAAGGAAATCAAATTAGCTAAGAAAAATAAGAGAGAAAGAGGACTTTCAGTAATGCCAGCTGCTATGCAGTTTAAAGACAATGAAGAAGAGCAGATGAGTGAGCAGTTGCACAGGCAACGTAAAATGGCAATGGATAAATGCTATCCAGTTTTGCCGTCTCTTCAGCAAGAGGCAGCAAAAGAGCGTGAAAAAGATCCATTAATGTCGCATTTATTAAGTTCGCCACCCCCCTATGCGCAAAATGCCACGGCACCCCGGCAATCTTTAATTGTGCAACCTGTGCCTCCTGTTCCTCCGCAGCACCTACCAGCTGTTTTTCAGCTGACTCCTGTCTCTATGGTGCAGCCTCCTCCAGGCCCACCGATCACACCTGCTTCACCTGTGCTTTCTACGATTTTGCCTAGTGTACTTTCTACTTCTCCTAATGCTCCCTCTACGATTTTGCCTAGTGCTCCTTCTATTTCTCCTGATGCCTCCTCTGCTATTGTCTCTGCCCCTGCCCTATCTCACCCCGTTTTTCAACCCGTTCTTCCTTCAGTTTCACCTTCCGTTCGGCAGAAAATGGCCAGCACTGTTACTAACCTTTTCTCACCTCTTTTCGGGTTGCCTACTACGACCCCTAACATGGGACGCAGACAGTTGCGAAGTCGACTGCCTGACTATCAAGAGAGAGATTCACTGGATCGTTTAGCGCGTAAATGGGTTATGGATACTGTAAATTATGATGTAGAGTCTGTCATGGAAGTCTTCCATCAATGGGAAGCACCAACGCAGAGATATGTTTTTGAACAGATGTGTGTTTTCCTTTGTGAGGATTTAGAAGACAATGATCTGGAATGCAACCCGCAAGAGTTGTGTCGTGTACGGTTCAAGTTTGGAGAGGGCATGATTCTAGGTCCCGATGTCGAGAGAGCGGTTGAAATATTGCTATCATATCGGAGTAAGGGGAGCAGTTCTGGGTCACAATCTGAGCCTGGTGCATCTAGTAGGAAAAAGGCGCGACAATACCCCATGAGAGAAGTTCCCCCACAATGGAGAGAGGGCGACACAACTGTTGACCCCCCTATTCTGCCACACTTGCAGCGTGTATGGGTACATGTCCCATGGAAACGAGCTGAAGTTTTAGCCCTCAAACAGACATTACCTGATCCCCGTAAAAATCCTGCAGGGTATTATAAAGAGTTGTCACAGACTGCTGGATCATGTATAATGAATTTAGCCGATATCGATATGTTATTCGGGAATGTTGTTCCACAGCCTTTATGGGATAAAATTCGTCATGCAGATCATGATCAGGAGTTAGGTGACTCATGGGCTAATATTGCTGCTGCAGATGCCCGACAAGTTGGTGGTGCTAAGCCTGAGCCTTTGATAGCAGAACTCCCTGGTAAAATAGTTGATTACATGAAAACGATAATGCCTGCAATACGTGTAAATTGGGATAAGTTGTCTGCATGCAAGCAGAAGAAAGAAGAAACTGTCTCAGATTTCTTCACCAGGTTTGAAGAAACATTTGTCGACCACAGCGGTCAAGATATGACCACAGAAGGTGGTCAGAGATTATTCGTCGATAAATTCGTGCACAATCTGCTTCCAGAATTGTGTAAAAAGTTAAAGGATTCAGAAAGTTCTTGGGCTGTGTCATCTTCAGCCCAGATATTGGCTACTGCACAATATTACGAAAATAGAGACAAGGACGAGAAAGATAGAGCAGAAAAGAAAACTAAGGAGTTGAAAACAAAGGTTTTGTTACAGCAAGCATATCCGCCACGTGGTGGTGGTGGTCAAAACAATAGTGGTCAGAATAACTATCAGAATAATTTTCAGCAGCCCCAACAGTATCAGAGGAACTCGCAAAGAGTCGAGTACACTCAGCCACGTGTCCCTGTAGGCCCCAATCAGTGTTCGTATTGCAAGGAAGAGGGCCATTTCAAGTATAGTTGTCCTATTTTGTTACAGCGTGCAAATGGTACTTCTGGTGTAAGAGGTCGTGGTGTTCAGCAAGCGCCTAGAGGTAGAGGACGTGGAAACGTCCCCCAGAACGCACGTCCCCTTCCACCCCAAAATTCTCTGAATAGGTTCGATCAGCAGAACAACGCATCTGACAGGACAGCTCAATACTATGTTGATGATTACTATACAGAAGATGAGTATTTGGAGGGTAATGATTGCTAGGACAGTCATAGACAAAGAGAGAGAGTTGTTTCAGTTCCAGTAGATCAGAGTGGACCTTACGTTGAGGTGATTACATCAGGTGTGTGAGAGCCTTTTCTGTTGGATACTGGTGCTACAAAGAGTTCTATTATGCACTCCAAACTCCCTGGCGCACCTTTGTCTGGCGAAATGAACGTTTCTGTAGGTTTTTCTGGCGCCCCAGTTAGAAATCCGATTTCTGACCCTTTGTCTCTTTCTGTTGGTCCTTGCGAATTCGAAGCACCCCTCATTCTGACAACAGGTTGTGGTGAAAACTTGCTAGGATTGGATTTGTTAAAAAGATTGTATGCGACTTTGTACTGTTCTCCTTCAGGAGTACAACTTACTTTAGGTAAGAAAGTGGTTTCTCCCATGTATTTGTCAAGGGATAAACTTCCAGCAGAATTGTCGTTTCTTCCAGATATCCTTTGGGCCGCTGGTCCTAATGATGTGGGTCTTTTAGAAATTCCACCATATGTTGTAACATTGAAAGCCAATGTTCAATGCCACGAATTCCCCAATATAGGATATCTAGTGAAGGTGAAAAAGCTTTGCTAGCGATCGTTTACGAATTGATTGAAAAGGATGTGATTGAAGAAACATGAGGCAACGTTTGCAATAGTCCTGTTCTGCCTGTTTTAAAACGAACTGATCCTTCTCAGCCACCTGTGTACAGATTTGTGATTGATCTTAGAGAGGTGAATAAAATAGTTGTGCCACAATTCCCAGTTGTCCCCGACATTACCACATTATTGACCATGATTCCAGCTTCTGCCACTTGGTTTTCCGTGATTGACCTGAAGAATGCTTTCTTCAGCATTCCGATTGCTGAAGAAAGCAGGGATATTTTTTCCTTCAGTTTAGGAGGTCGCAGCTTCCCTTTAAACGCGCTCCTCAGGGCTACTGTGAAAGTCCGTCAATATATAGTCAAGCTCTAAAAACACAGCTTGATACGATTATTCTACCTGAAGGTGCTGCCCTTATTCAGTATGTGGATGATTTGCTCATTGCTGCAGACACTGAGGAAATTTGTAAAAAGGCCACGCTGTCATTATTGCGTCATCTGTGTGATTTTCATCACAAAGTGTCACTTTCCAAACTGCAATATTGTCGACAAGAAGTGACCTACTTAGGTCACCTCTTATCGAAGGAGGGAAGGAAACTGACCCCAGAAAGAATTCAGGCAATAACGAAATTGAGTGTGCCAAAAACACAGAGAGAAGTGCGTGCTTTCTTGGGCATTACATCGTACTGTAGACAGTGGATTCCAAATTTTTCGTTATTGGCCAAACCTTTGGTGGCATTAACATGTAGAGCCACACCCAATCCCATTCCTTGGTCTGAAGAGTGTCAGAAAAGTTTTTCTGAATTGTGCACAGCATTATGTTTGGCTCCTGTGTTAGGTACCCCCAAGTACAGTAAGCCTTTCACATTGTATGTCCACGAGAAAGAGGGTTGTGCATTGTCAGTGTTGACTCAGTTGTTTGGAGGTAGGCAGCGTCCATGTGCCTATTTTTCGTCGACTTTGGATCTGGTAGCTAGAGCATTGCCAAGTTGTTTAAGAGCCACAGCAGCAGCAGCTGTCTCTATTCGACAGTCTGATGGTTTAGTAATGAATAATACACTAGTCGTGATGGTCCCACATGCAGTAGACACGTTGTTAAATAGAACCAAGACACAGCACTTAACTAGTGCTCGGTTGTCAGGTTACGAGTTAACATTGTTAGCGAGTCATGTGCACATAAAAAGGTGCAATACTTTAAACCTAGCCACATTGTTGCCAATTGTAGAGGAATCAGGTGTTTCAGAACAGCACGATTGTTTTCTTAGAACAGAGGAAGAGACGAAAGGGAGAGTAGATCTATCCGATACTCCTCTTGCTGAATGTGATGGTACATTGTGGGTGGATGGTTCATGCTTCAAGCTCCCGAATGGTGACACGACTGCAGCATATGCTGTCACGACTTTGCATACAATTGTTGAGGCTGCACGTGTGCCACATAATTCAGCTCAAGCAGCAGAATTAATTGCACTCACGAGAGCATGTGTGTTGTCTAAAGGAATGAAAGTGACTATCTACACTGATAGTCAGTATGCATTTGGAGTGGCTCACAGTTTTGGACGATTGTGGAGAGAACGTGGGTTCCTGACTTCGCATGGAGCTAAGATTCAGCATGGTCAGTTGGTGAATGAGCTTCTTGAATCACTGACCTTGCCTCTGCAAATGGCGATCGTGAAATGTAGTGCTCACAAGAAGGTGACTGATGATGTTGGTCGTGGAAATGCATTTGCTGGTGAGATCGCGAAAGTAACGGCAAAGAATGTAATGAGCCGAATGTATGTTGCAGGCCCTGCAAGATGGACTGGTGATGTTGGAATGTGTGAAGACACGATAGAGAGTGTGAAGTCCATCCAAGCTGAGGCCACAGAGAAAGAGTTGAGCACGTGGAGAGAAAGTACGGGTAGAATGGATGCAAATGGTTGCTGGATTGAATTATCAGAGCATCAGAGATGGTTGTTACCCGATGCATATGTGCTTGCAGTGGTTACAATGGCTCATGGTATGGCTCATATCAGCGTAAAAGGGATTTGTGAGTTGTTGGCTCCAGTATGGCAAAATTCAGGAATTCCCAAGTGTGCAGAGAATGTCGTCAAGAACTGCATGGTATGTCTGAAGCACAATCCTGGTAGGGGAACCCCAACTCCAGCTGGTCATTTTGCACCTCCTATGTATCCGTTCGAGGTTTTGCAGCTAGACTTCATTCACATGGAGAGGTGCAACAATTTAAAATACGTACTCGTTGTTGTTTGTGCCTTCTCAAGATGGGTAGAAGCCTATCCCCTAAAAGATAACACTGCTTTGTCCACAGCAAAAGCCCTTGTGAAAGAGTACTTCCCCAGGATTGGAATGCCTAGAATGGTCTGGTCTGATAATGGAAGTGAATTTGTGGGTCGTGTGATGAAGAGAGTGTGTGAAGGGCTAGGTATTCGGCAGAAGTTCCACGCTGCAAATCACCCCCAATCAGCTGGATTAGTAGAATGCTACAACGGCACTTTAAAACTTAAACTGGCCAAAATCCAAGCGAGCACAGGTCTTAAATGGCCAGATGCTCTACCCCTAGCACTCCTGTCCACCAGAATGACTGTGCATTCACGAGTAAAACTTAGCCCCTATGAAATAGTTTTTGGCCGGCCAGCCAACATATGGGGAGTGCCTAGACCCACAAAATTCTGCGAACTTGAACACCCTGTTTTGCTTGATTATCTGTATGAATTGACGGCTAAATTGCGTGTTTTGCATCAACAGGTTCACGACACCCTGCCTCCGGTCTCTGAGACTCAGGGTCACGCCATTGACCCTGGTTCCTGGGTTCTTGTTAAAAACTTTCAGAGAACGAAGAACGACCAGCCCAGGTGGACCGGACCGCACCTCGTCCTTCTCTTCACAAGATCAGCCGTTCGCGTGGAAGGGAAGGCGAACTGGATCCACGGGATCCACTGCAAGCGGATCCCCCTGCCTCTGCCATATGACCAGTGGGTCCAGAAGGGTGTCGCTGACTCAGAAACCGACACCGTGCCAAGCGTCCTACCTTTCAGTGATGCACGTGTAAAAGGAACACTGACTGAACAAGAGAATGGGAAACTTTTGCAACCAGCTGTATCACCATCAGAGCGGTTGAACACTACAGAGCCTGAACTCTTGTTTCAGGATCACACCATACCAGGAAAACAACGGTACAATTTGAGGCCGAGACCTATGGACAAATAAAGTAATTCTTTTCCCCTTCCAAGTACTTTTTTTAAGTGCAGCTCTCCCATCTGAAGAAAACTTGCTTATTTTTTGTTTTTCGAACCGCCATCCGGGTTCCGCTGCTAGGGCCGCGATTGCTTAAAGTCTTTTGAGTGCAGCTGACGACGTTAGGTCGGCAGTTCTGGTTGGTCTAAGGGAGTTGCCCTAGACTGACAGAAGCATTCTTTAGCAGAATCAACCTGCCGTCGCGGACAGCACTTTAGAGAGGATGGAGTTTTCCGAGATGGAGGGACCTGCCAAACCAACGAACTTTAAACGCAAATTATGTAAAGTGATGACAAAGAAAAGCTTTTTAATATTGTGCATTTGTATGTTATTCAGTATGATGATATTTTTAATAAGTTACGCTTTATTCTCTTTTCGTGTAACATTTGCACCCACTACATCACCCATACCTCCTCCTACTGTTTCCTCCCACTCTTTCTACCCTCTTCCTGACCATGAATCCAATAGGAGATTGGAGTTCATTAATAACTCCTTTGTTCAGCTCTTGCACCAACACCAACTTGTAATGAACACAACTAACTGTTGGGTGTGCGGTCTTATGCCTCACACAACGGATAAAGGTATCCCTTATCTGGTCCTGCCATTCAGTCACAATGGTTCTGTATGGGCATATAGGACAATGTTCATATATGCACACGAAATCTACCCCCTTCGTTCTGTAACAGACAATCCTAGAAAAAGTGCTCTAGTCAAGGGTATAGTAGACATGATTAAGGAAGGTATTTCTTATGAGACTATCCCGAGAGATGAGACACTAGTATACATAGGATGGAACATGACTGGATATGGAGCTACTCTGAGTGAGAAGCAGCAAGCTAAGAGATCTACCCCGATTTGGATTGTACCCCATCAGGGTCATCTGTGTCTGCAAGGTAATGGCACAAATCCCAGAGCTCAGTTAGGGAAGAGTATCTGCACTAAAACGTATGTTTTTGCAGCCCAGACTTCCCCCGCTTTTTTAGCAGCTAAGGGTACTTATTTCATCTGCCATGATAGAGCCTATACATGGTTGCCCCCTGACTTTTCGGGCTCATGTTTTGTTTCATTTCTGTTGCCCCCCACCTACACAGCAGCGGCAGATTACCACAGGACAAGGATAGTTTGAGGTGTCTTGAGTACAGAAGACACTGCAGGTCAAGAATTTGGGGACTTTGCAAAGGGTTTTCTGCCGTTCTGGGGATCTATGGCTAACAGCAGGAACATAAGGCAATTGACAAGGGTAGTTGAGTCCACCGTGATTGAAACTGCTGGTGCCCTTAGTAACTTGACTGCTGAGCTCCAGTCGGATCGACTTATGACCCTTCAGAACAGGGTCGCGTTAGATGTCATACTTGCAGACCGAGGTGGGGTATGCAGATTGATCCAATCGAGTTGCTGTGTTTTCATCCCAGATAACGCTCCAACGGTGTACCAGGCCATCTCCAAACTACATAAGATTTCCGAATCTATTCATGTGGATAAAGGAGATTGGTCGTTAATGGGATGGTTCTGGGAACTGATATCCGCCTGGGGATGGAAAATTCTGATGGTCATTGGGATGGTCTTAGCCATTCTTTTCTTGTTCTGTCTATGCGTGCAGTGTGCTCCTGCAATATATGGCCTTTGTGTCACATCCTGTGTAAGGAAGCCTGTATCAAGAGATGAAATGAGTACTAGAATGATGTTACAGCAACATCTCAATGACTTTAAGAATATAGATCTGGACCCAGATTAACATGAGGATAGATTAATTGCCTATGTAAGGGCAAAAGGAGGGTTTGTGGTTCTGAAAATTCTGGACTCGTGTATAAGCATGGGCGGATCTAGCGGATCTCGCGTACGTGAATTTGCGTATTTACGGATTCGCAATACGCAAGATCCGCGAACTCTCGCGGATTTGCGGATTTTTACGTTTTTTGTGTTGGCGAGCGTTCGCGAGGATTTGTGGACCATTTCGCAATTGCGAACTTACTTTTCGGCTCGCAACGGTCGCGACTATGTTGTTTCTACGTCTGGTTTATGATCACAGGTTCACAGCACCCTCTGTTTCACCACTGCCACCCTCTGGTACACCCATGCCACCCTCTGGTACATCCTCACTGCCACCCATTAGGTTTGTTTATCACTGTAGATTATGGGGGTGAAAAAAAGCAAGCACACCTGCCCTGCTTCAACTGCCATGAATTAATTTGGGGTTGATTAATGTGTCAGTGATTTTGAAAATTCCAGTCTGGCTGGCACCTGCTTCCTTCCTTATCTGTAATTTGCTTTCTGTTGCAGTGAAAGCAAGCACACCTGCCCTTCTTCAACTGCCATGAATTAATTTGGGGGTGATTAATGTGTCAGTAATTTTGAAACTTCCAGTCTGGCTGGCACCTGCTTCCTTCCTTATCTGTAATTTGCTTTCTGTTGCAGTGCAATTTTTTTTCACAGGACCTTTATGGTCTACTTGTAGCTATTCTATGAGCCTGCTGTTTGGGTCATAGCAGGGTCATGGAATAGTTGCAAATAGGCAACTGAACTCTGGAGGGGCCCCTCAGGAAGCACTAGAGTGAATGGTTACTAATGTTAAGTTTGAACTTTTGCACCTGCTGATTGCTTTCAGTTTAGCAAAAATCGTTTTTCTGCAACTTCGCGTGATTTGCGGGGCGCGAATCCGTGCGAGATCGATTTCGGAAGCCGCAAATGCGTGCGAATACAATTTTTTTTTTGCGGCGTGTATGTTCGCGTGATTTTTTGCGTGTTCGCAAGGCGCTTGTAGCTATACGTTTGCGAAGTTACCCTAGCGGTCGTACACGGGCGCGGCCATCTTGTTTGCGTGACGTAATTCCGTTTCCGGCCGCTATGTGTAATCTCGCAAAGTGTGCTGCTCGCTAGTACAATTTCGCGCGTGATCGCGAGGAAAATCTCGCGCGAACTTACCCACGCGGTCGTGAATGGGCGCAGCCATTTTGTTTCTCATTCATTGCTATGGTTCTGGGCATGCTTTCTGTATCCTCTTTGAATCTCTGCCATCCTTTGCTTTTTTTGAAGTTTATTTGATCTATTTTACTTATTATCTATCCCTCTATTTTTCTAGCTCTATATTTTTGTGTTTTCTGCTACTTTTTGTTAATTTTAAACTACTTTTTTAAACTCTTTTATTTTCTTCTTCCCTATTCTATTTCTTCTTTATTATTTAACTCATTTCTGCCCAGACCATGGTAAAGGGAGCCGGGAAGCACCCTGAGAAGGGGAAGGGTCCCGCACCCCGTGCCCGGCTCCCGTGCGGGCGTTTGAGGGGGGAGCAAGTGATGCCACGGGAGATCTTTAGCGCGGAGGAGGTGGCCGCACTCATCTTCCACGTCCAGCGCCGCCTCCCCAAGACGATCCTGGGAGGCGGCAAGATCGCAACCGGCTATGGCATCCGGGAGCGCCGGAAGCGGTGGGAGAAGGTGTGCCGGGTCATGTTTAAGCTCTCTGGGGTCCGGCGCACCTATAACCAGGCCACCCACCGCTGGACGGATGTCATGGACCGGGAACGGGACTTGCTGGACGCGCTCGGCGTAGAGGTCCCCGGGCTTGGTGAGTAGTAGTAGCCATTTCTAGCTATTTAATCACTAATCTGTTTTATCCGGCTCTGTTATTTGCAAATCTTTGTTCTTTACCAAGAGCAATAATGCTGCCGATTACATTAGGTAAATTATATTTCAAAATCTTCTATGCATTTCAGGTGCACTGCTCTCCTTCTCAGTAGCCTTGCTTGCTACTATGCCTATTTGTTTTGTATTTTGTGTTCATTTCATTGGCCTGAGAAATTATGTATGAGTGTAGTGTAAAGAACTGCGTAATGCTAGACACTAAGGGTCATATTTTCAATTACCGGCGCATCCTGCAAAGTAGCAGGGATGCGGCAGTAATTGTGCGCCATGCCACCACCACCCATTGGCCCAAAACGTCACAGAAGCCTTACGCATCTGTGGCGTAAAGGCGGCGCATTGCTGGAGTTGCGTGCCAACGATGGCGCAGCTCCAGCAATGCTCTGGGGTGCCCTATCTCCCCAATGCTGCATCAAGCCGTACGTCGGCTTCAAGCAGGCGCAGGGTTTGAGTCACGCATCATTGTCCTAAAAGTGACTGATTGACATCTTGTAGATTTCCCTCACCCACTTTTAGGATTCGTTCCTGCGCAGGAACGCCCTCCCTTGGGCCGGAACGCCCCCTGATGGTGCAGGGCTTTACAACGTGATGCATCTCCCATATGCGTTTTTTTTTAATATATACGTCGCACCATGGCGACTCTTTTGTTCTGCCGCTGCGTCACAAAAGTCACGCAACAATGGAGGAAAATGAGCCGCAAGGGACTTCTAAATCAGCCCCAACAGACTGAAGTCCAGTTCTTCCTTTAGACACATGGCTATAAGAAGAAATAGTGGTGGTGGTCGGTGGATTGATAGTTTGAGTATTCACTGATCTGCAAGCAGGATGGACTTTGTCTGTCACTTTGCGTGCTGCGGACTGCTGCCTGCCAGGCCTAGGCAAACCTTTTTAGTAGTCTGTTTATTGAGTTACATAGGAACTTTGAAAGTCAACGGTCCGCAAATCAGGCAATACGAATAACGTAGTATACCACATGAGATAGGTCAATATATCCCGTGGAATAGTTGTCTATCTATTTGCTATTTCTCAAAAATATTTTGTTATAGTTCTTTTGAAATGTTTGATTTGGTTGACAAATCTCATCCATGTTTTCTGGTCTTTCTTTCTTTCATGTTGTACATCAGCTCCCCCCAAGGGCAAGAGGACACAGGAGGAGGGTGCTGTTCAGGAGGATGCAGGCCAGGATCGGGCAGGCGAGGGCTCCTTTGCTGGCCCCAGTAAGTTTTAATTTTAATAAAGAGTACCTATTTTTTCCTAGCGTTCCTCATTCGATTTTTTCTAAATCGTCTTTGATCTTCTTGTAGACTGGATCTAAATTCTTATCCTGCCTCGACTATGACTCCCTGTGGTATTACTAGATTATTCTTATTAGTCTGTGTGTGTAGCTAACTAAGATTGCACATTTGGCAATTCCATTGGACTCCCATTCTAGTCAGCAATAGCTCTATGCACTGAGTGCAGTCCTCTGGGATTGTCTATAATGTCTTTTCAAGTCTTCTAAATGTTTATGCTTTGACAATTGCCAACAATAAAAAGGTGAATGACCACCAAGAAAGAATAAGATACTACTTTACTTTTGTTTTGGATAGGAGGACAATCCATTCTACTACTGTTGCAGGGACAAATCTGCACAAACCGAACTATGAACACTAAATAGTGCATTGTTTATCAATTATAATAGGCGCAGGTAGACTTTCTTTCCACATACCTCAGTGATATCAGACTTTGAAGAACCCCCAATCTCCTTACTGACTAGATAGTGTGGCAGAGTCATTTAGCTCCCTAAGTCACCGATGATTGATCCCCAATGATCATTAGATTATCCTACGCAGGGCAAGAGTACGGAGTCACAGTCAAGAAGTGTCAGAGGCACTCATGCTTGCAAAAATTCCAAAACCTTTAGCTCATCCACTCTAGTCTGGAGGACCAAAAACCACAGAGTCTATTTAAGTTTAAAAGCTTTATTAAAACTAAACACATTTATTAAAATCAACTTTGTCATAAAAGTAACCGTTTAACTGAAAATGGAAAAGTGCTTAGTGCTAACGATTAATTGGACACATTTCTTGTGGTCGAGCTGAGCTCTCACCTGGTTTGAACTTGAGCTTTACCCTGATCGTGTTCTTAGAAGTCAAGCTTCTGTTAGGAGAAAAAGTGTTGTGTGTTAAAAATAAAAAGCAAGCATTCATCAGTTGTGCCAAAAAGTGCAGCAAGACAACAGCCTTCCCTGGAAAAAGGGACATTTTTACTGTAGAGTATACAGTTACAAATTATTACATTGTATTTCGTTTTTTTTAACTTTCTTTATTCCTCCTAGACCAAATATTATATAGTAGTGAGTGGTGTATTCTAACATTCGTAAATGTACTTTGTAGGTGGAACATCTGGTGGCGGGGCCAGCGCGGAGGTGGTGGATGAGGAGGACAACACTTCTGGGGAGGAGGAGTTGCGAGTGCCGGACGACACCAATGTGCCTGTGAGGGTTGACACGGTGGTGGCGGGCACAGGTAAGCTATATATTCGAAAAGCGAAAGAAGGGTGTAAGTAAGTGTGGAAGGACGAGAAATTTTATGATGGCTGGCAAAGAAGAATGATATGTGTTTGCTTGGCCCCCGAGGTGGCTGGGAAGGAAAGAATATGGTATGGTGCATGGCTGGGTCAATGATGAAGCAAGGATGGGTGGAAGGACAACAGCCTGGGTGGGTGAAACATAAACTGTATGTGTGCATATACTTTGAATGGATGGATGCCTGGAGCATGGTATTATCTGACTCTTAGATAGCACATGTGTATCTAGAGAGAGTAGATGGTCACTGGATGAACTAAGTGTTACCTTGAAGAGCATGTAACACCGCACCCGCACGTCCGTTCCAGTGTAGGGAAGGCAAGGAAAAGAAATTGTAAATTTGTCCAATACTACCATGAATAGTAGCAATAGTTTGTATTGCAACTGCAAGCACAGCATATATCCGGTTATTACGGTGGACACTCCGTACCTCTCTTAATAACTTTAGTTTAGTAGTAGTACGTCATTCATGTGTGGGTGTATCACTGTTCACTCAATAATAAGCAAAGCACCTAAAGTCACACTGAAGGTGTTGCTAAATGGCAAACACAGAATAATTTACTTTAAGTATCCTAACAGGGTATGTTACACCCCGGAGCGTCTGCACAGATACGGGTTGAGAGAGACGGATAGCTGCGATCGCTGTGGTATAATCTGTGCAGATTTTCTCCATATCACTTGTTCTTGCCCCCAGATAGCCGCTTTCGGAAGCCAAATATTCCATAAGTTGGGGGGGGGGGTATAGTGGAAATAGCACTTTCTTCTGATCCCTTGACTGTACTTTTGTGATACACGAAACCCCTAAAAAAAGATGTTAGGAAAATCATAGGTATGGGTTGCACTTGGTGAATCACAGAG
The DNA here is from genome assembly GCF_964261635.1 of Lissotriton helveticus. Lineage (NCBI taxonomy): Eukaryota > Metazoa > Chordata > Amphibia > Caudata > Salamandridae > Lissotriton > Lissotriton helveticus. The sequence goes on from NC_136068.1 coordinate 353,673,054, forward strand.
TGGTGATGCTCTGGTCACGAGGCCCCCCTCCCTCAAAATCTGAATGGGAAAAAGATATGATATTCTGTAATACGCAGTCTGAAACATACAGTGAGCTAATGCCTCCATAGAGCCGCCCGAAACGTTTTTGGGGACTGTTTAAACAATATATAATAATTATAGATATGGGTGATATGTGTGACAATTAGTGTAATGGAATTGTGCTATAACTTCCAAATATGGGCGGGTTAAGATGGATCGCTTTGAAATACAGTGTCCATTTAGTTAAGGTAAAATAAATGTTGCAGGCTTGTCTGTTGGACTAATCTGCATGATATTTAGACAGTCTTTGTATCCTAGTAGAAGTAAATGCTGTAATACCTTTGGCATCTCTTTTTCGTTCATTATTCTGATTGCTGTATTCTCAATGCTTGTGTAACACTGTATACAGCTGTGGTAGGTTTAATAAAATGTCATGAATAAAAAATGTTTTTAAAAAAAAGCACCCACTGGCACCTCATCCAGAAGAGATGCCAGTTCAAGATCCTCATGCACATCTACAAAGCTCTACATGATCAAGGACCAGCCTACATCAACAATCGACTGAACTTCCATCTACTCACAATACACCTGCGCTCCTCCTCACTGGCGCACAACCCCGCATCCATCGCAGCCACAGCCGGGGCCGATCCTTCTCCTACATTGCTCCCAAGACCTGGAACAACCTGCCCCTCCACCTTCGAACAGCACCCTCCATAGCAGTCTTCAGAAAGAAACACAAGATCTGGCTCTTCAACGGAGATGTCCTACTGACAGCACCCAGAAACCCTTACAGTGACAGTGCTGTGCTATACAAATGTAAATTGATTGATTGGTTAATTGATTGAGCCAAAGCGGCTGGCCCCTGACGCAAGGCCCTGATATAAACTCCCTATAAATCCTGCCCTCCCCAACCTATCTGCTCAGTGCCCAGTTCGACTTTCCCAAATCACCCCGGGAAGGGAGACCGGCCTGCAGGCCTAGGCTCCCAGGGATCCCTCTTTTAAAAAGCGCCAAGTCATGAAATTTCCTCTTTAAGTGTATAGCAGTGGTCGAAGTGGGCGGGATCGGAAGGCACGGCGTGCCCCTACTTCTTTTATTAAAGAGATTCCGTTCCCCTACTTTTTCTTTCCAAAACTGTGTCCCGGGATGGCAGAAATAGCAAAGGCATTCAGATAAGGCTTGGTTTGCTTTCGTTGATGTTCGAGGACGGGCAGAGTAGGAAAAAGACACTGTCTCTTCCTTACTGACCAGAAAAGACACGGACAATGTCCTCTTCTTTTCTGTGTTGGCATCTGCCCCCCCCCCTCCTCTTCCTATTCCTCCCTCTCTTCCTGTATTGCTCCTCACTTACTGAAAACCGTGACTTGAAGAAATGGTTCACAACTTCTCTTTCTTTCTTTCATTTAGTTGCTTCCCTGTGAAATGGATTCAAATAAGAAAAACACTCTGGCGGGAAATGCCCTGTTTCTGACATTTTTCTTTTCCAAAGTGCAGACTCGGGATGGAGAGAAATAAAAGGTTTTAAATATGAAAAATAAATACATAACTAAATAAAGCAAGATAGAGTGGTTACAAAGTGGCCACATTGGTTTTATTCACATCCAAACACATCAGTCTCCCTTTACAGACTGCAGTGAAGCGCTATTTTTTTTTCTCATCTTTCTTTGAACAGCATTGTTGTCCCCAGGTGAAGAAGTGCACCATTCCTGGATGTATTGCAATACCTGGTTGATAGGGGGATTGGAAAACAAAATGTGTACCATGGCTCTGTGTTGTTTCTACTTACATTTCACATGCTTTACTTAATCTTGCATTCCCTGTGAGTGTTTGCTTTGATTTTTTTTTTTTAAGGCAGCATATTGCTCTTATCAAGTGCATAATTTGAACTGAGCCACATCCAAGTGTTTATAGGGAGCACAATTGGGTTGTAGCTGAAGGCAGTGCGAGTTTCTCTCAGTTGGGCCGTATGGTGTTCAGTGAGGGAGAGCATGTGGCACTATGGCCAGAGCTGTCGAATTTGGAACTGGGGAACCTGGTTCAGCCTTCATGACCAGTCCACCAGACCATTCTACTGAGGGAGAATATTCCCATGCTAGACCTTAGACGGCCCCACTAGACCTTAGAAGGCCTGATATCTCATCACAAGCAGGTGGACCATAGCGGTATCAAGTGTGGGTTAACCTTGAAGGCCTGTCCACCACAATCCATACTGAAGTTCATCTCCAGTCTTGCGGGCAGGCCTACGAAGCAGCACACCCTAGAGCAACTGTGATCCAGTCACTGTGACTCTGTCACTGAGGTCACATGAACCTTGAGCAGGTTAGGGCAGTGCGAACGGTGTGACCACACTGGGGACCTATTTCGGGTGGTTGGGTAGTGTTTGCAAGTATATTATGGTTTAAAAAACATGCTGCCTCCTTACTGGCTTCCAGCAATTTTCCGCAACAATAAAAATATCATGATAACTTCGGTGACTAAAGTTCTTCCTAGAGTGAGATCGGAGTTTTGTCTAGTGCTTATTTTTTTATGTATTTATTTATTTATTTATTTATCATTCCAGGGTTGACTCCTGGAAAGGTAGCACAGATGGTTAATGTGCCTGCTGCAAAGAACATGTACCATGCATATCACAAAGTGCACATAATGTTAATTCGGTTAGTAGGTTACTGCTTTTATCAGAGAGAGCCTTTTGTTACTTGCAGTTTATAAGTTAAAATCCTAACATAGAACAGTGAGATATTAAACTATACTGCCTACTAGTATGGTTGTCATGTGGCTTCTACACCTTGTAGTCCTTTGTCTTATGTAACATTTCCTATACAGTGATTTACACAAGTATAAATGATTGTCTCTGTGTAGTGTGTGTGATGTAAAGTGCTCTGACACCGTACATTGGTATGAGTGGCGCTGTAAATCAAATTAAATGCATCTGAGAAAGAGTGTGGTTATGGAGACTTGAGGGGGACTGTTAAAGGGTGGTAGTGAGGTAGTTCAACGCGTAGGTGATCATTAGGGGCACCAACAAACAGTGTTGCACAGGGCGCCACCAGCACTAAAGCCTGCCCTGCCATCGAGGCCAGTCTACCTCACCCATTGGTACCACCATTGGCCTTGTTTCAGCAGTAGTAGCTTCAACTCACCAAGGAGTGGCAATGCAGGATTTGCACCCACACCAAACTAAGTTTGCAAACTCCACAGTCTCTCTGCTTCATGCACAAGCACTTTTACCATGTGCTACATGCTCTGGAGCCACTGGAATGATGCAGCAAAGGGGGACAAAATGATGCCGCAGTGTTGACCAAACTATGCAACAACAAAAAAGGCTGCAGCGTAATGCAATATATTTTCTTATACGTTATTATTTAGACATTTTTACACATGTTAAGTCTCTGCACAGATTCTGCCTCATTAGTATCAGTATAGCATACATATGTAGCAGTGAGCAAGGTGACCAGTCAACCTTTGTAAAGGGCCGTCCACTTTGCAGCAACTCAAGTCACGTTTTTTAGTAACTTTTTATCTGTTTGAGCTACAAAAATGATTTGTTAAAACTGTAAAATTTTGCAGTGGATGGTGTATTATGTGGCAAATATGGCAGAGCCATAATTCTATAGAAAACATTTGCAAACTAGGATGTTTTGCCATTCATGTTTAAACTGCTCTTGTGGAAGAAGGGAGGAGAACTGCTAAAGAGAGAAACTGCATGGCTTGGAGACAAATGGGGACATTGTGTGATTGGAAATATATCCCACTTTGTGAATGTATTTAAATGCCAATAACTCCTATTAAACCTTAAATAATCAAGTGTATCCATTGGTTGAATTAAATAACCTGTAACTGGTCGGTGGAATGCCAAATAAATACTAAAAATTGGGATATTTGGCACATTCTGGCCGCACCTCTGACTCCACCCACTGATCTAATCCTTGGGTTATCCCCGCCCTCGGAGTCTCCGCTCACAGTTCCCCTACTTTTTTTCCCCTACTTCAACCACTGGTGTATAGACATATCCAGTCTCGCTCTGGCAGCCTGAACTTCGAACGCATCCCTAGCACAAAGATGCCATGCCTTGCGTGGGCATACTCCAAAGGGATTCATCAGCCAAGCCCTCACAACAAGGAGTGCAAAAACCACCTCAGTTCGTTTAAGGACGCCATTTTCAATTGGCTGTTGATAATCAAATACCCCGTACCAGGAAGCGCAGGCCCAGAGTGAACAAAGAAGTTATTCTTCGCTCATGACACCCTCTTGAGAACAGGTGATGCCTCTGTTTGTGTACAAGGGTTTTACTCCGTTTTTGACCTGTACTTTGACTGGAAACATCCCACTACAGACACATTGCTGTCGTTTAAAGATTAATCTTAATAGCCAGCTCATGTTACTGGGCACCCCACCCTTTGTCTATATTCAGTTTTCACCAGTTCAGTACCACATTTATAAAGTGTTCCCAGAGCGAATCGGAATGTTGAGCTTTTGCGAACGGTTCTGTCAAACCATTTACGGGTGTGCAGCACAGTAAAAAAAATCTACTCAGCTTAATTTCTCACTAATTATTTGTGTTCCCTAGAGCTAACATTAATTGGCATGACGAAAAGATGTGAGCGAGTCTGAGCAAGGAAACAAAAATCTTTAGTTTTACCTTTAAGGATGACAAATTCTGTCAAGATGAAAACAATTCAGTATTTTGTTCTGTCTCTTGGGCTATCTCAGACGCACTGAATATCTCTCTCTCTCCATCTCTCTCTGTCCCTCCCCCTCTCTCTCTCCCTCTCCCCCCCCCTCTCTCTCTCTCTCTTTCTCCCCCTCTCCCTCTCTTTCTCTCCCCCTCTCCCTCTTTCGCTCTCCCCCTCTCCCTCTCGCTCTCTCTCCTCCTCTCCCTCTCCCTCTCTCTCTCTCCCTCTCCCTCGCTCTCTCTCTCTCTCCCTCTCTCTCCCCCTCTCCCTCTCGCTCCCTCTCTCTCTCTCTCTCTCTCTCTCTCTCTCCCATCTCCCTCTCTCTCTCCCCCATCTCCCTCTCTCTCTCCCCTCTCCCTCTCTCTCTCCTTCTCTCCCCCTCTCCCTCTCTCTCTCCCCTCTCCCTCTCCCTATCTCTCTCTCCCCCTCCCTCTCCCCCTCTCTCTCTCTCTCTCTCTCTCCCCCTCTCCCTCTCTCTCCCTCTCTCCCTCTCTCCCTCTCCCCCTCTCCCTCCCTCTCTCTCTCTCTCTCTCTCCCTCTCCCTCTCTCTCTCTCACTCTCTCTCTCTCTCTCTCTCTCTCTCCCTCCCTCTCCCTCTCTCCTGTGCTCTCCTGTGTTCTCCACCAGCCACTGTTGTCCATAGTGTTCACACCAGTTGGTTTAGGAGGCAGACAGGATCGGACTGTTAAAGAAAACAGGCCCGGGCATCAGAAAAAAAAAGTGGCCTCCATAAGTGAATCAGATATCTTAAAAAAAAGTGGCCCACATTTGCAAATCAGGGGTCGTAAGGCGTTTTGTAAGGTATGTGGGAAATAATGTATTTGTGCTAGCTGTAGTGTATGGGGACATCAACAATACAAACTGGCCCACAAGAGAATAAACCAAGCCCACAAACAGCCCAAAAAAACGGCCCACACACTGACTTTTCAGACCAACCCATCGGACTCTGCCTGAATGCCCTGTAGGCCACTTCAACCCCTTGTGGACTTATTAGTGAGGACCAGAGAATGGGACGAAAATTATCCCACCACTGAAAAGACATGCAGTTTAATACCAAAGTTATTTCCCTAAACATGGGGAGACATTGTTTGTCTGTACTTAAACACAGTGCAAAGGGCGTGTTTATATACATGAACTCTAAGCAAAATACCCAACCCTGCTTTTGTATAAACTATACATAGCTACCACGCCCCTGCTACTAGCAACAAGGTATTCCCATTTGCAGGTTTAGACATACTGCCACTTTCGGTGGGTACTAATGAGCGGCGTGATGGGCCCCAATTCAGGCAAGTAAAATAGGTAGTAAAATTTGGAATCATAGCAGAAAACTCAGAAAGAGTAGCGAGGCATATGTTTTACGGTAAGCAACTGAAAATTGTCTGGAGAGGGATTTATCACCAGTGCTGGTTTCAGAAAGCTTAAGATCAGAAAAAGAAATTTTACTTTTGTTAAACTGGGAAAAATCCGAAGCTGTCTTCGAAAACCAATCGCCCTGGACTCAAAATTGTTGGTCTGCAAAACTGAAGCCTATTCCGTGTCCGGTTTCTTGGATAACAAATCTCAGGTGTGGATGGGGTTTGTTTCTAATTTGTCCATTTTACCACATATAAATACGATTGTGACCACCTAATAACAGCTTTTTAGAATCATCCTTAAAATTCCTCCCCCGCATCCCGTGACATCTAAAATGATACCATGGTTTGTGTATTTATTCTGTCACACGTGGTAACTTTATTTCATGACCTTCTGAAATATGTGACTCAAAAAGCAAGTTTCAGTACGCCACTCATATATTGTTAAGCATTTTAATCCAGGATGACTTTTATTAATTTGATCTGTTTTGTAAAGAATAATTCTGAATAAAATAATAATGATGTATGCACCATGGGGGTATTCGTGTTAGGATAGAGCATCACCATCTGCAGAAGTGTTAGCCTTAGAAGCCTCATGTGAACCCTCACCTGATTCCATCTTAAAACGGTCCAAGTATCAACAAGACACCAATCCCGTTTACTATGGGATAATCTCCCAAAAAGTTGGCGACATCCAACTTCAGGAGCAAAGTAAGTGCCACCAACGGCTAGACCCCCTACCAGGGACATTTTATGGATTTTGGGGGCCCTGGCCCAACGGATTTTGGGGGCCGTGTTTCTGAACAGAATTGAATTTATTATCCTCTTTGGCCAGGTCATTGAGAGTGCACAGGAACACTCGACCAAATTATAAAATTATTACATCTATTATTCAGGGATAGTGACCTGTGCTTTCAATTTTGTAACACAGCAGCAGCTCAACAGTAGTACTGGAAATAATCTCTGTGACGCACTCCCATTTCTCATATGTGAGGCCCTATTTCGATCTAAAAGAAACTTTTTATGGATGCTGCATCAAACATAAAGCCAACCTTTCTCTGCAAAATGTCTGTAGTAGACCCTCGCACATCACTCACATAAAAAATAAATTGAAGGGAAACAGTATTTAAACAATCTGTTTTAGAATTATTCAAGGGCATCAGGGAAAGACTCTGCAGAACAGAGTTGGCTCTATGGAGGGGGGCTGAAAGGCTGGGCCCTGGGCCAGATCCCACTTTGCCCATGCCTTAAAACGTCTCGGACTCCTACCAGTTTGGGTTTTAATCCTGACTTCACACTGGATTAGCAACCACCCAGGTTACTGACAGAATGGCTCAGTGAGTAAAACGCGCTTCATTGACTTCTCTTGCAGGTTAACCCCTTCCCTGCTGCCGTCGGCCGTTGGCCGTCGCAAGCACTACCTCGCTGGTGCTGCGAACGTCCAACGGCCGACGCGGCCCCGCCCACTCCACGGAACTGCCGCACTGCCGCGAAATAACGGCCACGGCTAAGGTGTTCAGAGCTTGAATCTCGATAAGGTCAAATCTGCCTTTCATCCATCTGTTGTTAGTAAACTCAGTACCATTACATGAAGTATTAGTAATACTTATTAATTAGATTCAACAAAAGTATCCTGTCCAGAGATCTGCCAAAAACAGACAATTATAAATAACCTGTTAAAGTTGACACTGAGTCAAAAAAGAGCCCTTGGCAACCTCGATCAACATTTATCATCATGCCCTCCTTGAAGCTCTTTCTACATCCATGTGCATCACAGACACCATTTAGTAGCATCAGCAGTACAAAACCGCACCACTAAGCTGTAAGGCCATTAGAATAAAATTACAACTCTTACCTCATCTATATATGCAGTTTAAAACTGGGTCCATTATACATAACAAGTCGAAAAAGCATTTAATAAAACCAATGTCATTAGGCTCGAGTTGTCTCCTTTCTCTCAGGTAGACATGAATATGTCAATACGCTAGACTCAATACCCCAGCTTCCAGTCAAAAGCAACATTTCATTGGTCTTTCATACCTGCCACCTTGTTTTTCAAGCAAGGAACCACAGGGGGTCAAACTCACTTAACAAGGTAGTTTCGTTCATTAATATGTCAAAGTATCTTTAGCCAATTGTCTTTTTTTCACAGTGTTATATCGTGCATACTTGTCCCCGTGGCATTAGAGTGCTTTACATGAGAACCACATTACATTACATATTTGTTTTTATTTTTTTAGACACACGGAGATTAAGTGATTTTCTCAGATTCACAGGATAGTGAGCCGAGGCCGGAACTCACACGTGGATGCCCAGTTCTATGCTGGCGGCTCTATCCGTTGGGCTACATCTGCTGCAAATCAGTCACTTCTGAACTTGCCTGGACACCATCCAAATATGGGTCAGTCTACAACTTACAGCCAGCTAGATTGAGTTCATATTCATAAACAAGAGCACCATGCAACTGAGATGCAGCTATCGGGCATGAACTCTCTTCCTGCGTCAAACCCTTGTACTAAACAGCTTTGGATCTAGAGACCTTCCTATGTGTCCTTCAAGAGCCACATAAAAACTGAATGCCAAGACAGTCTGGTTAACCAACCTGTGAAGCACAAAACCCTTTCCTTCTTCCCAAACATTTGTAGAATGCTGTACAAACCCATTGATGATGAAACCTGCATGTTAACAGCCCATTTGCTCCGCTCGAGAAGCGATAGTCCAAGCTATTGCATTGCTTCCTTCACAGACCTGAGTCTAAACATTTATGTTTTGATATGTGCCCGTCAGAGCCCGGGGGAGACTGGGCTGGGCCACCCCTCTAAGGTGTATTTTTATTATTTGCTGTCTCCCTTTCAACTTTTTGGCCCCTCCTCCCGCCACCGCCTCCTCCCAGCTGCTGCCCCTCCCACGCTCCGCCCCCTCCACCATCCATTTATGGCCAATGCCTCCACGCGCAGCGTCCACGCGCTTCGAACACGCCGAAGGTGCGCCAAAGGTAAGCCCGTCTACGCCCGTCCGCGCCTGGACCGCGCCCAGCGCCAGACCCCCTGCTTCTCGCGCTACCCAGCCCTCCCGCTTAACCTACGATGCCGCCACCCTCCTAGCCCTTAACCCCGGTCGCGCCCCCAACTGCGTTCAAGCCGCTCCTGGACGCACCCATGGACCTTTCTCCTGCTACTCCTGCAAATTCAGCGGCACCGACAACATCTCCGCTAAGACCACACCACAGACTCACGACCCCAACCACCTACAATGCATCCTTCTCAACACCCGATCAGTCCACAGGCACGCCATCGACCTATGGAACCTACTAGACACCACCTCTCCGGACATCGCCTTCCTCACGGAAACATGGATGAATGCTTCCTCGGCACCAGACATCACCATTGCCATCCCTGATGAATATAAGATCACACGCAAGGACCGCACCAGCCACACAGGAGGAGGAATCGCTATAGTCCATAAGAAATCTATCCGCATCTCAACCAGCTCTGACGCCAACCTCGCCAATTCCGAACACCTTCACTTCCAGGCCCACATCGACCCCAAGACCACACTCAGAGGCACCCTCCTTTACAGACCACCAGGACCCCGCGCAAAATTCAGTGAACACATCACGGACTTCATCACTCCGCACGCGCTCCCCTCCAAAGAATACATCCTTCTGGGAGACCTCAACTTTCACTTCGATAAGATCAACGACCGCAACACCGCCACCCTCGTGGACAACCTCGCCAACCTCGGACTTAAACAACTGGTCACTTCCCCCACCCACATCGCAGGTCACACACTCGACCCCATCTTCACCTCCAGCAACTATGTCTCCTTCAGTCACACTACGGACCTCATCTGGACTGACCACAGATGCGTTCACTTCACCTACAACAAACCAAAACCCACCAACCACCTCCAACCTACCTTGAAAAGGAACTGGAACAAAATCACCACGGACCAAATCTCCGCATCGCTCCTTCAACACACCCCAGCCCCCTCCTCCAACGCCAACGAAGCCGCCGCTAATCTCACCCTATGGTTATCCAACACCGCGGACACCTTAGCACCTCTGAAAAAACATCAAAACAAACCTGGCAGCAAGAAGGCCTCATGGTTCAACGATGATCTCAAGAAGTCCAAGAAACTCTGCCGCTCCCTTGATAAGGCCTGGAAAAAAACCCCAACCACCAGCACCAAGGACGCCTTCAAAAACGCCACCCGCACTCACCACCAACTAATCCGAAAAGCCAAGAAAGCAGCATTCAAGGATCGACTCGACAACAACGCTCACAACAGCAAGGAACTTTTCAACATCGTCAAGGAATTTTCAAATCCCTCGGCCAACTCCAACGACATCACCCCCTCTCAAACCCTCTGCGACTCCCTAGCCTCTTTTTTCCACAACAAGATTGCAGACATCCACAACAGCTTTGACAACCAACCCGGAAACCAACCCACCCTACCGTCTGCTGTCCATCCTCCCCCCGTGAACACCCTTAACGAATGGAAGCCAATCTCCACTGAGGACACCATCCGCCTGATGAACTCCATCCACTCAGGATCCCCCACAGACCCATGCCCTCACCACATCTTCAACAAAGCAGACTCCGTCATAGCACCGCACCTCCGAGACGTCATCAACTGCTCCTTCAACTCCGCTACCTTCCCTGAAGACTGGAAACACGCTGAACTCACCGCCCTTCTGAAAAAACCAACAGCGGACCCCACCGAACTCAAAAATTACCGCCCCATCTCGCTTCTTCCATTCCCGGCCAAAGTCATCGAGAAAGCCGTCAACAACCAGCTCGCCGCCTTCCTCGAAGCCAACAAATCCCTCGACCCCTCACAATCTGGCTTCCGAGCAAAACATAGTACCGAGACCGCCCTCATCGCAGCAACAGATGACATTCGAACTCTACTGGACAATGGAGACACAGTCGCCCTCATCCTCCTCGACCTCTCTGCAGCATTCGATACAGTCTGCCACAGCACCCTTCTACAACGCCTCAATAACATCGGAATCCAAGGAAAAGCACTGGAATGGATCACCTCGTTCCTCACTGGTAGAACCCAGAGAGTCCGCCTCCCACCATTCAAATCAGAGGCCACTGAAGTCATCTGCGGCGTACCCCAAGGATCCTCACTCAGTCCCACCCTCTTCAACGTATACATGAGCCCCCTCGCGGCCATCGCACGCCAACACAACCTCAACATCATCTCTTATGCGGACGACACTCAACTGATCCTTTCACTTACCAATGACCCCGGCGCCGCCAAAGCCAAGCTGCACGAAGGAATGAAAGAAGTCGCTGAATGGATGAAACAAAGCCGTCTGAAACTGAACTCAGACAAAACAGAAGTCCTCATCCTAGGCACATCCCCCTCTGCTTGGGACGACTCCTGGTGGCCGGAAGCCCTCGGAAAAGCACCCATCCCGACAGACCACGCACGGAACCTTGGCGTCATTCTGGACTCTTCACTCTCAATGAACAAACAAGTCAACGCCGTATCCTCCTCCTGCTTCAACATTCTTCGCATGCTCAGAAAAACATTTCGCTGGATCCCCTCCGAAACTAGGAAAACAGTCACCCACGCCCTGGTCACGAGCCGACTGGACTACGGAAACACCCTCTACGCAGGTACCACCACCAAACTCCAGAAGAAACTCCAACGAATCCAAAACGCCTCAGCCAGACTCATACTAGACATACCACGCAACGAACACATCTCTGGCCACCTTAAAGACCTCCACTGGCTACCCGTCAATAAGAGGATCACTTTCCGACTGCTCACCCACGCACACAAATCCCTTTACGACATCGGACCAGACTGCCTCAACTCTCGACTGTCCTTCTACACCCCCTCCCGCCAACTACGCTCTTCCGACCAAGCCCTCGCCACTATACCTCGCATCAACAAGACCACCATGGGAGGCAGATCCTTTTCTTACCTGGCTGCTAAAACATGGAACTCACTCCCCGCTTACCTCCGCCTCACCCAGAACCACCTAGCGTTCAGAAAGCAGCTTAAAACGTGGATATTTGATAAATAATCCTCCTCCTCCTCCTAAGCGCCTTGAAACCCTCTGGGTATGTAGTGCGCTATACAAATTTTATGACTTGACTTGACTAACACACCATGGGTAAGAGGAAGTTAACATCTCATTCCACAGTAATAGACAGATGTGCTAAAGCCTCAATTACAAGTCACCTTTGGAATGCAATGGGCTTGATTAACTCTGGAATTGACAACGTGGAGGGGAGGTTAGCGACGACACAGTGGGCTCAGCGTGCTGTGGGAGAAGGCTCCAAACATGCAAAAACAACAATGCTGACGCATGAGCAATCTTTATCCAGTGGGGAGATACCACATTTATTAAAAGCCAGGCCTAAAAGTCCATGTGTTGTAACTGAAGTAGTTATAAAGCTACAAGTGGTTCCGTTGGGTAAGTACCACAGGGTACTGGTTCAGAGCCTGATTATTTCTTTCTCAATCAATAGTGATTTTGTACTAGACTTTTATAAATGTACCACTCCTCAGTAAGTTTTTATATAAATATATATTTATTAAATTATTTGTTATGTTTTTCTATTTTTCTCGCCAATTGTGTAAACAATTTTATACAAGCAGATAATACCAATGGGGGCTGTCTGACAAAGAAAACACAATAACAAATACACAGGCAATTCAATGGGTGACTGTGGTGACATATAGTGCAAATGGGTGACCTTTCAAATTCGAACAATAAACAAGACAATAACATAAGTTCTCCGTCCTTTTCAGGTCTTTAACTTTAGCTAGTCCTTTTTCTTAAATTAATTGCTATAGTAAGCCAGGAAATGAGATGGTTGTACTTCGACGTTTCGACCCTTTATATATATGTGTTTGTAGATACATCAAGTAGGGTCTTCTTCAGGACAAAAGAAGGCAGTGCGACAGCCTATTCAAAGGAAAATGAAATTCCTATTAGTATGAGGTGGAATAAAAATGTACAATGTGTGACCCACCATACTCTTGGGGTACTCACCTTTGGTGGTTGGGAATTCACATTATTAAATCTATTAACTCCTGTAGGGATGCAATACGTTTTGTACCACTTAGAATGACAATATTTTAAGATGTGGAAGTTCTCAATTAGTATAATGAGTATATTTTTGTCCTAATAATATGTTTATACTCAAAATGTATGTGTTATAATATAAATTAAAGTTTTTTATCAATTGTAAGATTTTAAATAATCAAACAATACAAATTATTATTATTATCATAGGATATAATGTGATTTATGTTTTGGCGAACAGGATATCCGTCACCCTTGTGACGGAGTAACCCTTCAACCAAGATCTAAATCAGGCCCTTAATTTGTTCAAATCTGGCCAATTTTTTGGTATGTCTAAAAGAATATCCTGCTTCAATGGATATATTCTCATCTTTTGAAAAATGTGGGGAATCGGATTCGAGTCTTGGCAATGACGCTCAACATCTTGTGATTTTGGGAAAATAACTTAATCTCCTGTGACTAACAAAAATGAAGGTGTCCTTGTGTAACGGAACTGGTGCTCATGTAAAGCGCACTGATAACTGATACCTTAAGTGTGCGCTATATAAAACTTTTTTTTTACATTCAGGTTTTATGGACTTGAGCAGTGCGTTTGATTGTGTGAGTAGCAATCAAAGTTTGGTGTGAAATTCAATAGTGGCTGGTAGGCAACAGTGGTAGGGGGGTTAGGAAATAAATAAAAAAGGAAACTTACCTGCTGGTCGGCAGCCGCTGCCTCACCTTGTAGGAACCAGGAACAGGAAGCACCCAGGCTTCCAGACTCCCCTGACCAATCACAATGCTTCTAGGAGGTGGGGGGTTCTCTTCCCTGAGAAAATGTTGAAAAAAATGGGCTTTAGTAGTGCATTTTAATGCACAATTTTCAAATAAATTTGCCAAGAATCTATAAGCTCCAAAAGAACACTCACTAAATATTCAAGTCCTTTCTTGGTGTGCTAAGCTACTGAAATCTGACAGTCCGCATGAGTTCACCCAATTATGTTTTAAAATGTACTATAGGTGCCTCCTTATGTCAAAACTTACCTCCATTGCTGTACCACCAGTTTGCCAAGGTGCCCCCTTTTGCCCAAACATTACATACAATATGCCAGTGCCAGAATTTTCCTAATACTGCTTCTCTTGCACTATAGAGGTCCCTTATGTCAAAGGTTATGTCTAACATGTCATGAACCACATTTTGTCATGACTGGCCCCATGACCTTGCCCCAGTTGTCTTCACATATGACAAGAATTTCCTTCAATGTGCAATCACAAGCAATTTGCCACAAGTGTCAACTATGCCAAGAATTTCCTCCAGGAGGCCGGCGCTGGCATTTTATTTATGTGTGTTCCATGTCAAAATCTACCTACAGAGTGTCAGCAGTAGCATTTTGCTGAGGGTATCCAATATAAAAATATTGTTTCCAGTATTCCAGTGCCAACATTATGTTAAGGGTGCTTTTACAGACCAAGAAGCACGCCAGGTCCAACAGCAGATCTGCAACCATAACAACACATGCTCACTTACATTCACTTATTCACACTCGTTCTATAATTAGAACTGACTTGCACTCATTCCTACACCCGTGCACACTATCCCCTGAATCACTCATTCACACTCTTTCACTCATTCTTACTCTGACTCACTTATACTTACTCATTTTGATACAGACACACATTCACAATCCCATATACAAACATACATGCTCACACATATACGAACTCTCTCACCCAAACTCACTCTCACCCGCATACACGCATACAGCATACATTAAAGCCATTTTATTTTTCTTATCTAAGATGCCAGTGAAGGTCCAGATCTTGCTGCGCCACTTTTTATATCACTGATAGTGAATAATAAACTATTAATCACTATTAGTGTAATAAAAATGAAAGAAAACGAGATTAGAGCCTGATTCTGATAATTCGAGACACCCCTGTGTTCTTGCCACTAATTTTGCCACATCTGAGGCCAGGAGTCACAGAAACAGTCCCAGGGGTAGGGAGGGGCAAGCTAGGGGTCACAACTGCGACCCATGTTGACCCCTAAATCATGTATATGGATGAAACAAAAACAATGGAATCCTACAGTTATTACCAGGAGCTGAAATGAATCCAAGCATTCCATCCATCAATTGCCCCTTCTGTCCCTGTTACACTTTGCAGCCATTATGTTACGGCACATTCTATTTAAAGTTTATCTAAATTATAAGTTCCATGGAGAATACAAAACACAGTATATATTAAAACCTCACGTACACTCTGATACCAGCTCAGACTAGTTAAGAAGAAAGCAATACTAAACTCAGATTGAGGGGCCTATTACGATGTCGGTCGGAAAGCCTCCGACCACTAGTCGGACGCTTTCCAACCAATACAGTCAGTTTGCAGTCCAACCGCCAAGTTACGATGCCGGCGGTCGGAGCGTGAATTGACCAGTCATTCCAACGTGGTTCAGACCGGCTCTCGGAGGCTTCTGGCTGGTAGGAACCACCCGTAATCCCCTACGGATGTCGTTTCTGCCATTGGGATTATGATGTGGGTTTTCCACAGCCTTTTCGTGCCGGATTTTCAGACATGGAAAGTCTGTTGGAAAGTGAATTTAGGAGCCCCTAGCCAGGCCCCCTTGCCTCCGTGGCCTATGGTTGGTGGCGGAGAGGGGTACCTAGGGCACGCCTATGTAAATCTATGTACTGTGTGGCAGGTACCATGGGGTGCCTGCCACATGGTGCAGGGTTTTACACACACACACCCATTTCTTTATGGGATCCTGTATTACATCCGGTTTACGGCCGTAACACAAGCTCCCATAGAGAAATGTTAGTATCTGACCGAACAGTGTTCGTTCACATCGTAATCAGGCGGTCAGAACCGAAGACCGGGGGTCTGTCGGTCCCGAGACCGAGACGGTGTCGGTCGGAGGCAACTCTGACCTACACCGTAATAAGCCCCTCTCACCACGGTGAAACGGGCATACTACTGCATAAGAGATGCACAACCAATCAGTATCGCTTTCAGGATTCATGCTTTGCAATAGCATCACCTTGTACCCAGACTTAGTGGTTTCAGCTTACTTCCAGGTTATCCAACAGAACTGCTACAAACCCTTTACACAGCAATCTAGTAATCAGCCTCTAATCGAATTGCACCACACTTTCTTATACATTGACCACATTTACTATCAAACATATATGAATCAATCGATCCGTCTTTATTCGGTTTAAAAGTAAAACATAAAAGAAAACATAAAATTCATAAAATTGAATATAAAATCTAGACTCAATAACAATGAAATGTTTTAAGCCAACTGATATAATGAGTGGAAAGACCATTCCACATATATCCTAAGATTCAATGTACATCATTTTCATAACTCTAAGTGATTTCTTTATAAATTCAATAAGTGTAGCACAGACAATCAACGTTTCTAATTGTTATAAATAAATAAGATTGGGTCTACATCGTATCAAATTCCAAACCAAGGACTTTATATAACAGGTCCTTGGGATCTTATAAAATCTGCACATAAAAAAGTGCATAGTGCTTTGTAGAGAAGTTTCATCATGTGGACATACCCTGGAATCCCTAAATCACAAGCCCATTTCTGCAAAAGCTATCAAAAAATGTATCATGTTAAGGCAAAACCTGGTGATCAAATTTGATGCCGAAGATGAAATTCATACATTAGATAAGGTTGAATGGCTTCAGTTCTTAACAGCAAATTATCACTAACTACTATTTATTTACCAAATTAATTAAGCTCTCTTTTGTATTCCAAAATGGATCATACTTTACACTTAATTTTTGCTTTCGACAATGTAATGGCAGCCCCAGGATCTGTGATATCCAAGGTTACTACAATGTTCCCATATATTTTCCTTATGAATGCCATCCAAGGAATATTAAAAGCATTATCCAATATTAAACAATCAGTCATAAGAAATGTATTAAGACCGGTTTCTGCTTAAGTCCAAATGCAATGCCAAAGTTGCAATCGATGTATTTTGACAATGTCTTTCATAAATGGAAGAGCCAGTTCCTTGTGTTCAATGTATGGTGAGGCACTTTTGGGAACTGCCAACAGTGCCCTTGAAAAACAATTCTCAAATCTTTGTAATTTTAGGGAATGAGTATAACCCCAAATACCCGAACCATATGTTGCTGAAGATATATATTTGGTAGAGT
Organism: Lissotriton helveticus; assembly: GCF_964261635.1. NCBI lineage: Eukaryota > Metazoa > Chordata > Amphibia > Caudata > Salamandridae > Lissotriton > Lissotriton helveticus. The sequence goes on from NC_136068.1 coordinate 353,690,318, forward strand.
AAATTATGCACAATGCTTTGATAAGCCTACTTCCTAATTTAGAGCCAAATTTAAATATTCCCTCAATCAATCAATCAATACGTTTGTAAAGCGCACTACATACCCGTGAGGGTCTCAAGGCGCTGGGGGGGGGGGGGGGCACTGCTACTGATCAAAGAGCCAGGTCTTGAGGAGTCTTCTGAAGGCCAGTAGGTCTTGGGTCTGTCGTAGGTTGGAGGGGAGGGTGTTCCAGGTCTTGGCAGCGAGGTGGGAGAAGATCTGCCGCCGCCGGTTCTTCGGATGCGGTGGACTGTGGCGAGGGCGAGGCCGATGGAGCGGAGCTGGCAGGTGGGGTGTAGAAGCTGAGTCGTCTGTTGAGGTATGCTGGGCCGGTGTTGTGGAGAGCTTTGTGTGCGTGGATGAGGAGCTTGAAGGTTATCCTCTTGTTGATGGGGAGCCAGTGCAGGTCTCTCAGGTGGGGTGTGATGTTGCTGCGGCGGGGGATGTCGAGCATCAGACTTGCTGAGGCGTTCTGGATGCGTTGCAGTCGTCTTAGGAGCTTGGCCGATGATCCTGCGTAAAGGGCGTTTCCGTAGTCCATCCTGCTGGCAACGAGGGCCTGGGTGACTGTCCTTCTCGTTTCGGTGGGGATCCACTTGAAGATCCTGTGGAGCATTCGGAGGGTGTTGAAGCAGAATGAGGAGACAGCGTTGACCTGCTTGGTCATGGAGAGGGTGGAGTCGAGGATGACCCCTAGGTTGCGTGCGTGGTTGGTGGGTGTCGGGGCTGTTCCTAGTGTTGTTGGCCACCAGGAGTCGTCCCCGGCTGAAGGGAAGGAACTGAGGATGAGGACCTCCGTCTTGTCCGAGTTCAGCGTCAGTCGGCTGTTTCTCATCCATTCGGCGACGGCCTTCATTCCTTCGTGGAGGTTGGCTTTGGCGGTGTGAGGGTCTTTGGTGAGGGAGAGGATCAGCTGGGTGTCGTCGGCGTAGGAGATGATGTTGAGGTTGTGCTGTCGGGCGACGGGTGCCATGTAGATATTGAACAGCATCGGGCTGAGGGAGGAGCCCTGGGGTACGCCGCAGAAGATTTCAGTGGCATTGGATCCGAAGGGAGGGAGGCGAACGCTCTGAGTTCTGCCGGAGAGGAAGGATGTGGTCCAGTCTAGGGCCTTCTCTTGGATCCCGGCGTCATGTAGGCGTGTTCGTAGTGTGCGGTGGCAGACAGTGTTGAAGGCGGCTGACAGGTCCAGGAGAATGAGGGCCGCTGTTTCTCCGTTGTCAAGCAGGGTCCTGATGTCATCTGTGGCGGAAATGAGGGTAGTTTCGGTGCTGTGGTTGCTGCAGAACCTGGTCTGGGACGGGTCCAGGATGTCGTTCTCCTCGAGGTAGCGGGTCAGTTGTTTGTTGATGATTTTCTCAGTGACCTTCGCCAGGAATGGGAGCAGGAAGATGGGCCGGAAGTTCTTGAGGTCCTTGGGGTCCACCTTGGATTTTTTGAGCAAGGCGTTGATCTCGGCGTGCTTCCAGCTCTCTGGGAAGGTTGCTGTCTCGAAGGAGATGTTAATTACTTTCCGGAGATGGGGTGCAATGGCTGTGCAGGCTTTGTTGAAGATGTGGTGAGGGCCTGGGTCTAATGGAGATCCGGAGTGGATGGTGTTCATGATCTCACTGGTATCCTTGTTGTTGATGCTGGTCCAGGAGTGCAGGCGGGTGGTACAGGTGGTGGTCGTGGTGGCGGTGGGTGTCGGGCGGTCGTGGCATTGAAGATGTCGTGGATGCCGGCGATCTTGCGGTGGAAGAAGGTGGCCAGCGAGTCGCACAGGTCTTGCGAGGGCAGGATATTGTTGGTCTTAGAGTTGGGGTTGAAGAGTTCCTTCACAATGTTGAAGAGCTCTTTGCTGTTGTGTGCGTTGTTATCTAGGCGGTCTTTGAATGAGGCCCTCTTGGTCGTTCTGATGAGTTGAAGGTGTCTGTGGGCAGCGTTCTTGTGGGCTGCGTAGCTGTCTGGTGTTCGCTTGCGGAGCCAGTTCTTCTCCAGTTTTCGGCATGTTCGTTTGGAGGCCTGGAGGTCTTCGGTGAACCAGGTGGCTTTCTTGCTGGTTTGGCTGTTGGAGGGTGTCTTGAGTTGGGCGAGGGTGTTGGTGCAGTTGTCGATCCATTGTCTGAGGTTACGGGCGGTGGTGTCGGGGTCGGTGGAGTCGGCGGATGGGCTCTAGGCGAGGGTGGTGGTTAGCTGGTCTTTGGTGATTCCAGCAGCGTCGAGGCATCTGTTGGGTGCGGTGGTGCGCGGTGGGCTTCCTGAAGGTGAAGTGAATGCAGTGGTGGTCGGTCCAGTGGGGTTCGGTGGTGTGGTTGAAGGAGATGTGGGGGCTTGCGGGGAAGATGGGGTCGAGGGTGTAGCCAGCGGCGTGGGTGGGTGTTGTCACGAGTTGTCTGAGTCCGAGGTTGGCGATCAGGGTGGTGGAGTTGGTGTCGTTGTTGTTCTCGAGGTGGAAGTTCAGGTCCCCGAGGAGGATGTAGTCCGTGGAGGCGAGGGTGTGTGTGCTAATGAAGTCCCGATGGAGTCGCTGAACTGTGGTTGAGGTCCGGGAGGTCTGTAGATGAGGGTTCCTCTGAGGGTGGTGTTGGGATCGGTGTGGATCTGTAAGTGCATGTGTTCGGCGGTGCCGAGTGTGTCGTCGTTGTTGGTCGAGATTCTGAGGGAGTTCCTGTGCACGATGACGATTCCTCCTCCTACGCCGTTGGTACGGTCCCTGCGGGTGATCTTGTAGACCTCCGGGATGGCTATGGTGATGTCGGGAGCTGAGGTGGGGTTCAGCCAGGTCTCCGTCAGGAAGGCGACGTCAAGTGAGGTAGAGTCGAGAAGGTCCCAGAGTTAGATGGCGTGTTTGCGAGCGGAGCGGGTGTTGAGTAGGATGCATCTGAGGTAGTTGGGTTATTTGGTTGGCGGTTTGGCAGGCCGGGTGCTGGTAAAGCTGCAGTTCAGGCACATGAAGGGTCTTTGGGTGTGCTTCGGGGTGGCCTGGTAGCATGTGTGTTCTCGTCCAGGGTTGAGTGCGTGGAGGGTGCTGGCATCATAGAAGAGTCGGGCGTTGTGGTGTGCTGGTCTGTAATGTCAATATAAGTGTATAAGTATATTTGATAGTGTTCTTTTGATCATTGACAACATGTATGAGTGAATCTATAGGTAAGTGATTAGATGTGTGTGTAGATCTAGGAATCACTGAGTGGGTTTTTAGAAACTTGATTGCTGTGCCAATGGATTCAAATATGGTACTCTGTGTTTTACAGTGAGTGATGGAAGGTTATACTAGTGTATGATGAGGTGTACCTTGATTGTCACGTGGATGATGTCATCAGTGATGTCATCAGTGATGTCATTTGAGATGTCATCAGTGATGTAATCAGTGATGTCACTGACCATGTCATGAATGATGTAATATGTGACATCATCACCAGCGGATTGCGGGCGCGAGAGTTACAGTTAGTACAACTAACTATAACGGAGGAATTTCAATGGTTTTGTATGAGTGAAATATCCAGCTAACTATAACACCCCTGAAACACATGTTTTTTTCAGTGAATTTCTAAGGTTTTTTAAATGATAATTCCTAACTATAACCTGCCTTAAACCTATGTTTTTTTCAGTGAATTTCAAAGGTTTTTTAAATGATAATTTTTAAATATATTTCAATTTTTTTTAATATTCTTTAACTACATTTTTTTAATCTACTTATTTTTATATATTTTTTTAAACAACACTACACATATTTAAAACATTTAAAAAAAATAAATATATATATTTTTTAATATTTAATATTTTTTTAAATATACTTATATATTCTTTTTCTTTTTTTTTGGAAGTTGAGCAGCCAAAGCGCACCCTTCTTGTTCACAGCGCGGAATGTATCCGCCATTTTAAAAGTTGTGCACCACACGCGTTAGGATCGCGTACCCTACAGATTCTGAATCGTGCATCCAACCCCTGCACACCAGGGGGCCGCACTGAGCGCCGCGCTGCGTGCGCGACTCCTAATTTTACCGTAAAAAAAAACTAGCTCCTATCATTAATTTCTATTATCCCCAGGCACCCCATCCCCCGGGTCTTATATAAAACATTGGGGACCGTGAGGGGAGCCCCAATGCCCCCACGGTCCTAGCCGGTTCCCCGCGTCCTTCGGGAGCCGGCATTGCTTTTCCACATAGGGAACTGCTAACATGCAGCTCCCCATGTGGAAAACCAATATGGTTTGGATTTTGAAACAGAGAGCAGGTTTCCCTGCTCTGTCTTTCAAAATCCAAACCAAGTTTCCTATGCGATGCTCCCCCCCTCTCATAGCAAACAGCAGTGTCCCGGGGTGGGCACCCCGTGACACTGCAGGAGTTGGCCCTGGGGGGTGGTGGGCCCCAGGGCCCCTGAGTGCTCCTGGAGGAGGGCCACGCAGCCCCCTCCCACAATACATAAAGCCCCGGCGGGTGGTAGTCCCCGGGGCTTTGGGGGCCTTGGAGCCCACCCACAACCTTTTTTTTTGTTGCCCCAGGGGGGTGACAGTCCCCGGGACTGGGGGGCCCCTCTGGGCCTCCAATAAAATTTATAAATTTTGCCCCCGGGATTTGACCCCCCAGGGGGCTAATTATAAAAAAAGCTCTGTTTTATTTATTTATTTTGTTACGGCAGAGTCTGCACACCCTACGCGCACCTGCCAGGTTTAAAAATAAAATAAAAATTGTGGGCCCTGGGAGTCTTTCTCTAAGCAGGTCTAGAGGGTCAAAGTATTTCTACCGTGCCCCCTTTCTATGTTTTGCACACTTCTTTCACTGACTTCTTCAGCCTCGCTTCTACCGAGGCACAAAATGGATGCCAACAGTTCCTGGTTTTGAATGTTGACAACCACTTGACAGCCAATTAGCATTCAGAGCGTGATCGGAAGGGTCCGCTTATGGTGCGCCCATGGTGCGCTCACAGTCCGTGGATCCACCGCTCCCATAGATATATATATGATTTTAACTGTAATTTTCTCAGGAACTACTGAGCAGATTGACACCATTTAAAAAAAAAGGCACAAGTCTAAAGTGATGACTATATCTCTTCCAAATTTGGCGTAATTCCGTTCAGAAGTTTGGGCTGTAGCTGTGGCTAAAGGTCCTATGGGAAATTGCATGGGGAAAACATGTTTTGGGACCCCCCTTTTTTCTCGGCCCCTGCTTGACGAATCACCCCCAAACTTTCAGGAAAGGAGCGGAACGGAGCTAGTCATTAGTTTTGAAAATTTCGCGAAGATTTATCAACCAGCACCAAAGTTATTCCAAATAGAATGTTGAGGATTTCCTATGGTAAATAGGTCCTAACTATCTATAGGTAAGTGTTTAGATGTGTGTGTAGATGTAGGAATCACTGAGAGGGTTTTTAGAAACTTGTACTGGTGTGTCAATGTTTCAAATATGGTACTTCATATTTTATAATGTGTGTTAAAAGATTATGCTACTGTATGATCAGGTGTATCAGCTTGTTACAAGGATGGTGTCATCAGTGATGTCATTTGAGATGTCATCAGTGATGTCACTGACCATGTCATGAATGATGTAATATGTGACATCATCAGCAGTGGATTGCGGGCGCGCGAGTTATAGTTAGTACAACTAACAATAACGGGGGAATTTCAATAGTTTTATACAAGTGAAATGTCCAGCTAACTATAACACCTCTGAAACCTATATTTTTTTCAGTGAATTTCTAAGGTTTTTTAAATGCTAATTCCTAACTATAACTTATCTGAAACCTATGGTTTTGTCAGTGAATTTCAAAGGTTTTTTAAATGCTAATTCCTAACTATAACATATCTGAAACCTATGTTTTTTCAGTGAAATTCAAAGGTTTTTTAAATGCTTATTCATAACTATAACATGTCTGAAACCTATGGGTTTTTCGGTGAATTTCAAAGATTTTTTAAATGCTAATTTGTAAAAAAAAAAATGTTTCATATTTTCTAACTACATTTTTTAAATCTTTTTTTTCAGATGTTATTTTTTAAATTACATTACATTTTTTTTATAATTTTTTTAACATGAAAATATTATTTTTTCATTATTATACATTGTTCATAATATACTTAAATTATTATTATTTTTTTTTAAATTTTTTATGGAGTTGCACACTGTTATCCTATGGGTAGAAATTCACTTAGCATTTAAATAGTGTTATCGTTACCTTTTCTTACTCAGTGGCGGATCCTGGATATAGCACTGCCTCATCTCCTCTAAACAGTTGAAAAAATGCAAATTACCAAAGACGCTCGGAAGCCCAGGTCTTTTTTAAAAAAATATCGCTAGAATCCGCTGATCATGCGCGCATCCCCGCGATTTTTCAGAAATTGTTTTAAAAAATAGGTGCCCTGGGAGACGTTGTAGGACCCCCTGAGGAGACCTAGAGGATCAGGGTGTGTCTACCCTCCCCTTTTCACGTTTTAAACACACATTTCACACGCTTCTTCAGCCTCCCTTGTACCGAGACATAAAATGGCTGCCAACAGTTTCTAGTTTCGAATGTTGACAACCACTTGACAGCCAAATAGCCTTCAGCGCATGATCGGAAGGGTGCGCTTATGGTACGATGACAATAAGCGGAGTATACGTATTACATTTTTTTATGGGAAGTGGCCCGCGTGGCCCCCCTCCCGTGCCCAATTCCGTGGCATGGCTAATTATATATTATTATTTTATGGAGGAGGGCTGCAAAGCCCCCCTCCTGAAGCCACTTCAAGACCACGGGGACATCCAATCTCCAACTATGTATGTACCCCGTAGGAATCACTTTGCGCTTGCATGTTTGTGGTAGCGCATGCGTGTTAATGTTACGCATGTGCACAATACGTCCCACCATCTGGCTATGTACCCCTAACGTATTTCATTTTATTTGCGCATGCTCAATTACAACATGCCCAATCACAGCTCTCACACCCAGTGACATCATACTCAACCAATCATCCTTCTGCAAAGCATTTATTAGCTGCCAACCTTCTTGAATGTTTCCTATTCCGCAGTCACAGCCATTGAGAGTGTTCGTATCCACTTCTTTGTAGGTGAGCACTTTTTAAAGAGTAATTAAATTAATTAATCTGAACAATCTTTAAATACCGCGTAAATGCAAATTTATGTTTGATTTGGCAATGCTGTTTTTAAGCATGCTTTCCTGCTTTTTTATATCGTTAAAGTTGACTTCGTAACTTTTGTTTCTCTGCAAATCACTTAATCCTGGTGGGTTTGTTTAATTTGCCAAGTGCCACGTGGCCGCTCCTACAGCAGTGTGCTACGTGCTGTTCAAGTGAATGCGATGTAGTTTGTCTCGTGTAAGTAGTGCGTCACGTGCCCCATGCATTGCAAAAGTAATGTTTTCGGCAAAAGTGTTTGTTAGCGCGGTTTCCAGCTCTTATAACTTAAATATTTTGCCTTGGTAGGTGATGTTTCTGGGCAAATTACTTAATCCGGCCGTATATAATTTTTTAAGTAGTGTGTCACGTGCTCCTTCCTCCCCATGCACTGCACATGTAATTGGTTGCTCAATGTTGGATTTTAGCACGCTCTCCATGTTTTTTAATAACCTTAAACTTCATTTGTCCCCTGTTCTATCTCATTATACAGATAGCTCAACCATGCGACGTACTGGTCGCCACAAGCTGTTCTGCCCATACTCTATAATACGTGGTGGTAAACAACTCGACACACCAGATCCACTGACTGCTCTCCATATGTTATCAGCCGAAAATTGCAATGTAAATAAAGTGAGTGACCAATCTCGGCCTAACATTTGTATAATGCAATGCTATTTCCTATTTAGCTTGCCAAATATAACCTCTTATAATTACTTTTCATCCCCAATCCTATTGAGAACAAATGTTTTGATGTACATTTAAATTAATCTTGGACATATGTACAACATATACATTTTTACCTCTTTTTTCAGTTTGCAGAATGTTTGTTGCCGAGGTTGAAGAAAACTATATCCTCCTGTTCCAGCTGATTACACCGATGTCTCAAATATGGCATTTACTAGTTGTCCGAAGCCATGCACATTCACACATTTTTAACGGACAACGTTAAGGTAAATACTCACAATACGACTACTCGACGAAGTTAAAAAGTAACGGATATAAATACTTGAGGGGCTTTCGGTGGCAGATAATATCAAATTCACACTTCTACAAATCAGTCTGATACAGTGTGGATCTCTGTATAACTAATGATGATTAGGTTTTAGGATGGCATACAGAGCTCCCAACCTTCTTACTTTTTTTCTTAACGGGTTCCAAATTGGGGACGAATATTAGGCTGTGCAGTAGAGGTTGACGGTGTTGCTCAACTGGTACATGGGCCTCCTCATGAAGCAGGAGGAGCCTCTCTCAATCTCCTTAACTCTTCCCTTGCAAAGTTGACCGAATTCTTAGTCTGCAAGTGCTTCTGCATACTTGCAGTTCCACACCAGTCCTCTTTATTGGGGTCTCCTCTTGAAAGCAGTCTTGCATATGCGGCAAGTAACTTTTCTTGCATTCACCTTTTTTAAGACTTGTGAAAATTTATTTCAAAACATTCAATAAATACGGTGTCACTATGCATTGTGTCAAATGCTTTAGTAAAAATATGCAGACAACGTTCCCTTTAATTGTTGTTAACGTCTTTACAAAACAATTTGAAAGGATAAAGTAGGAGATGAATAACAGAGGCACGACGTTATATCTCAAACTGCAAAAATTGATAAAAAGGGTGGACCAAAGTCTGCATGTACAATGCCAGTGGAAGCGTTTCAGGCACACTGGAAACATTTAAAAAGATATATATCGTCAAGTGTTACTTTGACTTGTAATGTTTGACCTCATTTAGTCTCATCAATCTAATTCGAAACACTAATTTTCTTTTTTGTTTTGCAGATTAACTACAATACGGACTCCATATTATATGTTGTTTATTATATTGTTTTGTTAGTTATAGTTCTAGTTATTTATTGTATTGTTATCTTTTAGTTATAGTTCCAGTTATTGTTTTAATAAAAGTTAATTAAAAAAGTACATACGTCTGTTTTTTTTGTGGGGGTAGCAGTCATCAATAGAAATGGTATTTATAATTTGCAGTATAATTCTGAGGCTAACTCATTAGCAACATAGTGTAGTGAACTTTTAACCTCTGTGCTCTCGTAAGTGTTCCATGAACTGCTACTATGGTAACAGGCAGAAAGCCGTTTGGGGGTAGGGTAAAAAGTAACTAGCTGTACAAAAACCGTTATATTTACCCAGGATCTTCTACATCACAGAAAGGAAAGCAAAGTAAAACAAAACACTGTGTACCAGATTTACAACCCCCTTGCACCACTTTCGCGTCCAACCCCCCCTACAACATTACAAGTATGTGGGCTTCAACGACCCCCCTCAATCCCCGGGAACCACCACCCCCTGAAATTTGTGTATTACGGGACGCAAACTGCGTGGCCTATGTTTATATTTATTCACATGCCACCTTGCGTGATGCACCACTAGGATACAGGAGGCCTTCAGCCCCAGGAGCCGCAGCGTCAACCTGACCGAAACCCGGGATAAAAGCTGAAAGATCGGAATCAGAGCCTGAATATCCCGCACCCACTGTTCGGAGTGAAAAACCCGAAACTGCGCCGAGTCCAGAAACGCTCCGATGAAGAGGAGCTTCTGAGAGGGGCACAGATGCGACTTCGGCATGTTGATGGGCAACCCCAGCAGGTGCAAGAGGTCGACCGTAGTCTGGAGGTGGGAGACGACTGTCTGGAGCGAGCCCGCCTTCAACAACCAGTCGTCGAGATAGGGGAAGACTAGAACACCTGATCTGCACACATATGTGAATAAACATGTGAATAAATCTTTCTACTTTTCTACAAGACTATAGAATATTGTCCATATACCACAACAATCTGCGTTTCAATATGCATGGCATCTAATAAAGAGATAGTGTACATTTTACAGATGAAGGAAACCAAGCCTTCCTCATGAACTTTAGACTCTGTATCGGTACTTACTTGTAATTACTAAAATCTCTCAATAAACACAAGGGCTCTTTCTAGAACCACCCAACATCTATACACATAAACTTGATGTATATCTCAAAAATACATGCTTCGTTTTTTTCAGCGACGAAATGCGCGGATCCTACTCGCATATCGCAACTTTTTTTGTAAAAAAATGTTCTTACTTTTTTTGCTCTACTGGTCCCTATGTCACCCCCTGAGCAGGCCTAAAGGGTCAGGGTGTGTCTAACCTGCCCCTGTTCACGTTTTGCCAACATATTTCACAGACGTCTTCACACTCACTTCTACCGAGGCACAAAATGGCTGCCAAAAGTTCCTGGTTTCGAATGTTTACAACCGCTTGACAGACAATTAGAATTCAGCGCGTGATCGGAATGGTGCGCTTATCCTACGAGGCCAATCCTCGCACAATCCGCGGATCCTCCCCGCCCATAGATACATAAATGATTTTAACCGTAATTTTCAAAGAAACTACTGAACAGATAGACACCAGATATGCCAAAGGCACAAGTCGGAACTGAGGACTCTCGGCCAAATTTGGTGTAATTCCGTTCAGCGGTTCGAGCTGTAGCCATGGCTAAAAATCCTATGAGAAATTGCATGGGGAAAACGCGTTTTGGGACCCCCCTTTTTTATCGACCCCCGCTTCATCAATCACCCCCACACTTTCAGGGAAGGAGTGGAACTGAGCTGGCCAAAAGTTTGAAAAATTTCAAGAAGATTCATCAATCGATGCCAAAGTTATTGGCAATAGAATGTTGTAGTTTTCCTATGGATAATAGGTCCTAACTATAACTACCTACTGGCGACCGCCAGTAGGTAATATATATATATATAAAATGTTAATTATGCAATTATGTAACTTCAACAATTTTAATTATTGTGATGTCATCAGGATTATGGCTACGTGACATCACTTCTTGGGAAAATGCTGGGTCAAAGGTCATATGATGTCATTTCCTGTGACAACATTAAGGTCAAAGGGTATATGATATCACTTCCGCTACCCTTGGCATTTTGGTGAATCGACATCCATGGTCACATTTGCCTTATTTTACAGACATGGGCCAACCACCTGTGCTTAACGTTTTTGCAGTCTGTATTGAAAGTCTGTTTTTACAGGCCATCTGAAAGTTTGCTTCTGGAAGCACAGTGTGTGTGTGCATACTGTTATCCTGTGTTGACAATCCAGCAGGATTCACCGTAGTTTAAACATCCGTCATAGTGTTTTGTTATATTTCATAATTTGCATAAAATTACAATGCAGAGTATGAAACAATGTCCTTTTGAAGAAAACTGTTTCCATCTTCTGCAAAATATGAACGAGAGTGTTTGCCCTGACAATTATCTTGCGACATTGTCAGTTTGTGGGACGGGTATACACGAAATAAGATTATTACACCGTTGTTCTGGACACACTTGTTGATTCATGTCTGCATATTTCTTCCAAGGGTTTGAGAAAGGAGAGTGTTCCTCAAAGGTGAAAGGGGTGCTGACTCGCACTCTTTCCCGTTAATTGTCGGAAATCACTCCCCACCTCCCCCACCTGTGTAGACACAATAGCAGGGCTATCAGGGCTAAACCTTCATTTTAGCCCAAGGTACAGACATTTGGGGCATTTGCCATTTAACACATTCAAACGCGAGGTCTCAACCACAAGTTGTCTCACCAGCTCTTATATCCAACACCCCAGCCTTACATTAGTGCCCTCAGCAATGACAAGGGGGAAGAAAGGCATCTGGTCTGAGTTCATAATTGCCCTGATCAACACTCTCATTACAATTAAAAATCCCTTAAAAGGCCCAATCTGACCTATGTGCACATCAAAATATCACATTTTAGGCCTTATGGTTAAGTGGTATTCGGACAGCTGCTAGGTTGTTGTAAACTATCCCCCCATCAAGGCCAGAAAGTCACCTTCAAGAACAGAAAGGACAAAACAGACTGATTCATTTTGAAAGCCTTTCATACATCTATACACTTTCCAAAACGTACCCAACATAATGTATAGTACATCACATCACACATTTGCCACTTTTGAGCACTGTAAAAACAGATGTTTCTATTACCCAGTTTACTGATGCGCGTTGTGCCAAACTCATACTCCACTCCCATGAAAAGACATACTGGCACATGCATCAAGGTAAGCTTTCACGATTCCTTAATTGCGATTATTAAGGAATCGCAATTAAGGATTCGCAAAAGCCTATGCATGTAGGAATCGCTATAAAAATAGCGATTCCTAAACATTCCTTAATTGCGACTCGCAAATTGAGAGAGACACAAGAAATATCTTAAAGCTGAATGCCCAAGACCCATGGTCCAAGACAAAATTTGCCTCACTCCAAACGTAGACCCAGAACTTCTTAAGTTCTTATTCAACTTGGTCAGGGACCCTAAGAAGGGCATGGAGTGCTTGTTCAAGACTTGCCAGGACCGTATGCTTGACAAGCTAGGTCCCTTGTGAAGAATGATTGACCTAATTGAAGAAAGCCACATTAATGGCTCTTCCCCAAACCTCGACTTACTAAGGGTATCGAGCCAGAGGACACTAATCCTTCTCGGGAATGCCAATGCTGCAACTAATACTGAAAGAAGGAAAGTTGTCTCATCCAAAATAGACCCTAAGCTTTGTGATATGGCCAAAAAGGAACCCTCTGTCAACCCAAATAGACTTCTCTTTAGAGAAGACATGATTAGGAGCGTAGGGAAATATGTGGCAACTTTCACTGCACTGGATAAGGCACAATCTAACATGCACAGAGTATTTAATCCTAGTGTTTTTGCCAGGGCTGGCAGAAAAGGTCGCTCTACCGACCGTCCCTACCAAAGGCCCTTCTTCAGACAACGGTGGTTTGGTCGTCCCTACCAGAGGAACTCCTCCTTCTACCCTCATAGAGAAAGACCCTTCTGTTCAAGAGGCTTACGAGCTAGAGGTCAAAACTCCTCCAACACTTCAAGTAAGTACCAACTCACCTCATCCTTCCTTTTTAACAGGGAAAGTGGGGGTCAGCTAAAACATTTCATTCACACCTGGGAACACATTATTCAAGACCCATGGGTTCTAGAAACTGTTCAGGGTTTCAAAATAGATTTCATAGAAAAACCAACACAACTTACAACACCCAAAGCCTAACCCAAGAACAACAGACTATTGTGGCAGAGGAAGTGAACTCTATGTTGGAAAAGGGGCAATTGTAGAGGTACTGTCGGAATGTATGAATTTCCTGAGCAATATTTTCCAGGTGGAGAAGGACAAAGGCTGGAGACCTGTAATAAACCTCAGAGAACTGAACAAATATCTCACTTACAGACATTTCAAGATGGAACGTATCCATCTCCTCAGGGATATGCTTTTAGAAAAAGACTGTTTAGTGAAACTAGACCAGCAGGGTGCCTACTTTACAATTCCAATGGCGCAAGAATCCCAGTCCTTCCTCCAATTTGCTTGGAACAATCACCTATACCAGTTCCAAGCTCTTCCCTTGGGTCTATCCTCTGCCCCCTGGTGCTTCATCAAGGTTATGAGGGCCATCGCCTCAGTTTTGAGAGAGAGAGAGGAATTCTCTTCATGTCTCAAGACCACTATCAAATACTGAAAGACTTGAATACTACCGTAATTTTAATAGAGAGTGCAGAAAAATAAATCATGACTCTCTCGAGTTTTCTAGAGTTCCTGGGCTTCACAGTAGATACCATGACGTCTATGTTGTTACTCCCTCCGAAAAAGATAACCAAGATTCAAAGAGAGATACAACACATTCTGAAAGAAGACCTGTTAACCTTAAGAGAGCTAGCCAGACTCCTGGGCCTCCTCTCATCCTCCATCCAAGCTATTTTCCCTGGTCTTTTACACCATAGAGCCCTTAAAAGGCTGATGGGCAGAGCCCTTTGATCTGGCCTATGGTACAGAGACAAAATGTGTCTAGACACAGAAGCCAAGACAGAACTGACCTGGTGGTTAGAAAGTCTGGACGCATGGAATGGAAAAGCCATATTTGGTATTTCCCCAGAATTGGTCCTGGAATTAGACGCCAGCCTTCATGGCGCCCGTGCTTACTTTCAAAATCGGACACAGGAGGCTTATGGTCCTACTTGGAGAGTATACACCACATACATGTTTTGGAGTTGACCGCTAGCTATGCAACTGACAGGCATAGACCTTTAGAGATTTCAAGCACATTCATTAAGAGGGGCTATGGCCAGCCAATCTTTTCGGAAAGGAGGTAAGTTAGACAATATCCTTAAGGCGGCCGACTGGTCCAATTCTTATACCTTTGCGAAATACTACTGTAAGCCTGTTGAACACATGTCTGATGTAGTTTTGCTAGCCTACCAACATGCATAATAGTAGCCTCCGGTCTTGTAATGAAATTGCGATTCTCCTATTACTATGACCAGAGAATTTGGATTTCATTAAAGACATGGAGGCTAACATTATCCCAACCCTTGCCTCCCGGAAGTGGATGCTTAAACTAATATGTTAATAAGTTATTTATAATGCCTTAATTTGAAGATTAGCATAAAAAAACAAAAAAGGATGAAATGAAGAAATGAAGAAACAAATCAGTTTTCTTTGTATAATGTTTTAATAACGCACTATTTAATATTCTCAACATTCTCCTTTTTACATAGGGCTTAATAGTGCAAATTTTAATATTTTGTCCTTTTTCCGATAATTCAGCTTGGATGGTTCTTCCACAAAGATGCACCCATAGGAACTTACCACTGAAGATTCAAGACTACCCCTTCTTCCCTCCAAGCAAGTTTCGGCATCGTGATTTTGTTGTTTAAAAGGAATTTATCAATTACTAAAAGAAGAAGTTTATTTGTAATCTTTATAGTTGAACTTTGTTTTCATTGCATTTAAAAGAGGCAGATCTATCTAGGCTTGTCTCTATTGTAACACATGAGCATTCTATTCTAGATCTTTGCTTTTGTGATGTATAACTTTAAAATGGCTACTTGAAGTTGCATTAAAAGAATACTGCATAATATTAGTGTTGTAAATATCTTCCTCCACCATTTTTGAGTGAGCCAGGGAACCCACCTATATCATGGGAAGACTGGATCATTATTTTCGACAATTATCTGGAGGCGCTTGATGGGCAAGAGTTTTCATCTAAGAGGAAAAAGGCAATACTACTCAGCACCTTAGGCAAAGAAGGGCAACTAATTTTTTGATTTTTACCAGTGGCATTACAAGCTAATGGTCAAGCTATGCCGGACGAATACAAAGAGATAATTTCAAGACTTGAAGTACGGTTTCCAAAGGAAGAAAACCTTGTTATGAATCGTTACAAATTTTATACGCACAGACAGAAAATTGAAGAGTCAATTGATGATTTTGTTGCTCGTCTAAGGGAGCTATCAGTCAAATGCAAGTTCGGTGCAATGAGTGATGAACTAATTTGTGATCAGTTAATAGTACAGTGCAACAATAAAAAATTCAAGAAAGACTGTGGGCAGCAAAGAATCCCATGTTAAAGATAGCGATTGAATTGGCCAAAGTCATAGAGGAATCTGAAAGCTGCATGAAGGCCATAGAGACACAAAAGAAAAATACCTCACTACAGGAGGTTTCTGAAGTCTCAGAAAAAAACTATAAGACTGATAGTGAGCAATATGTAGATGATTCAGTTGCTGTTGTTAAAAAACAAATTCAAAACGAATGTTGGGAGGAACATCCCAACAAATAAGTTTTGTTCAAGATGTGGTAGCGATAGTCATACTTCGGAAGCTAGATTTTGTTTTGCCGCCAACAAAGAGTGCCTCAAATGTGGTCGTCTTGGACATTTTTCGGAAATGTGTAAGACAAAAATCAAACAGAAAGTTGCAGTGGTTGAAGAATACACTGATATCTGTAAAAATGAAAGAGACAAACTATTAGTGGTCGACGACGTTGACATACTTAACGATGAGGATAGAAGACAACACAGACCAAAGGCTATCTTTGGAATTGATGGGTGAGAAGTGTCACTCATGTTCGATACAGGATCAAGATACACTATCATTCCCCAGTCCATGTTCCACATGTTTTGGAATGATAAAGTTTTGTTAAAAAGTGACATTTTGCGTAGGGGTTTCCAAGGAGAAACTATTGACATTGTGGGCTATTTTGATTCAGAAATTGTGTTAAAAAATAGGTCTACTTCTGGTAAAATATATGTATCAATTGATGGCCCTCCCATTTTGGTTTGGGTACACCAATATGATTTATATATTGTTATCAACCCAAGGGCACCTGATCAGATTATGGTTGTTGAGGATGATTCAGTAGACACCATGTTGAGTGAGTTCAATTCTGTGTTCAAACATGAATTGGGGGAACTGAAGGGCTATTCTCACCTCATCAAACTTGAAAAAAATTGTTTACCAGTTCAACATAAATTGAGAAGGATTTCACTCTCTATTAGAAATGAGGTAAAATCTTTGTTAGATGAGATGCTTCAGAGTGGAGTCATCGAACCTGTGGAGGCGTCCTCATGGGTTTCTCCGGTCGTGATTTCGAAGAAATCGGACAGAAAGTTGAGATTCTGTGTCATTTTAAGATCTTAGAACAAGTATGTCATTGCATACACATTTCCGTTACCTAACATTGGTGAATTGGTGTCCACTCTTAAGGGTGCAAAATTCTTCTCGAAGTTGAATCTCAAGAGTGCGTACCACCAAATTAGGTTACCTGATAATTGTAAGCATCTCAGTGCTTTCATCACTACTGAAGGTATTTTTCAGTTCACACTCCTTCCGTTTGGCTTAATTTCAGCAGCCAGCGTATTCCAGCTTATGGTTACTGAGATTTTTGAAGGTCTACAGAAGGTTGTGTACTTCCAAGATGACCTCTTGGTTTTTGTTGATTCGGTAGCTGATCATAACTGCGTACACAGAGAAGTTCTGCACAGAATTTGGGATACTGGCCTAACCTTACGTAAGGAGAAGTGCTCATTTCTAGTGCAGCATATCGAGTATCTTGGTCATGAGATCTCAGCTTCTGGGGTCAAACCAAAAAAAGATCTATTAGAGGCAATACTCTCTGCCCCATGTCCGATTGATAAGGACCAGCATAGGTCATTCATGGGGTTAATAGAGTATTACTCTAAATTTGTAAAACAATTCTCAGAGAAGACAATGTATTTAAGAGCCCTACTTAAAAAAGGTTCAAAGTTGTGTGGGGTTTAGATCAAGATTCAAGTTTCATGCAGATAAAAAGAGACATATGCGAAGCTAATGTGCTTGCACCTTTTGATACTAAACGTATTTCAGTATTGATGGTAGATGCGAGCGCAACAGGATTAGGGGCAGTACTTCTACAGAAACACAGCGAGGGAGAATGTCCTATTGCTTTTGCCTCACGAACCTTATCATTGACTGAACAGAATTATTCTGTAATCGAGAAGGAGGCATTAGCGACTGCCTGGGGTACACACTACTTTCGAACATATCTTTGGGGAACTAAGTTCATCCTTAAAACTGATCACAAACCTTTAATTCGCATTCTCTCTCCTGGTGGTGCAATTAAGGGTTCACCGAGATTAGCGAGGTTGGCAGCAAAACTTCAGAATTATCATTTTGGGGTTTTACATGTGCAGGGTTGATGGAATTTTCAGGCCGACTGCCTATTTAGACTCTCGATTGCTGATGATAAGCTCACTGAAGATTCGTTTCCTTTGAATGTTAAAGATGAGAGTGTTGCATGGATCCATGATGTTTTGTTGGTTAGCAAGGGATCTTTTTCGCAAAATGAATGGGCCAAAGCGATGCAAAATGATCATACATTACAGGAAGTCATACGTATGGTCAAACAAGGTCCAAGAAGGGAAAGTTGTTTGCATGTTGCTGTTCGTCCTTTTCTCAAGGTTCTAGATGAGTTATCTACTTGCAGCGATAACCTTATTCGTAATGATAAGATTGTTCCACCTTCAGAGCTTAAAACTAAGCTAATTAGCATAGCACATGAAGGACATCTTGGGCAAACACTAACTCAACAGAGGTTAAAAGCACATTTTTGGTGGCCTGAGATAGATTCTCAGGTTTCATCGTGGATTGAGAATTGTAAAACTTGCAAAGAGAGGGAAAAGAGATTGAAAGTTGCTGTGGGATCCTCAATGGGTAAATTAGACTCTCCAGAGATTCCTTGGCATACCGTTTGCTTAGATTTTATTGGGCCAATGGAAGAACTGGCTTTGCATCAACGCTTTGAAAATGTTTGTATTGATGTTTTCAGTAAATGGTTGTGTGTTGAATTTGTAAGAGACATTACCACTGAGAGCACAATTACATTTTTAAAATCTCTTTTTCAGTAGGAAGGCTATCCTAACGTTATCATTACAGATAATGGCACGCAATTGGTTTCACAAAGTATGCGTTCATTCCTTTCTGATTGTGGTGTATCACATCATCGCACCTCTCTATATAATCCCCAGGAAAATGGTCTCTGTGAGATGGCCAATAGACTTGTAAAAGGAACAATTCAACTAGCTCACTCTAAGGGTGAATCAGTTTCTGATCTTGTCCAAGACACGGTTTGTGCTTACCGCACTACTATTCATGGTTGCAGGGACAAGTCACCTTTTGAGCTCATGCGGGGTAGAGTTCCAAGTACAAAACTTATTCCTTCTTGGCTGAAAGATTTGATAATCAAAGGTGTTCCATTGAATTCCCCAAACTCAGGAAGAGACAAAATCTCTAACATTTCTAAAGGTGACTATGTAAAGGTAAAACCAGGTAGGATTGCAGAAGGGCTATTGAAATTTCGGGGACCTTATTGTGTCAGAGAAGTTTTTCCACATTATGTTGTTCTTATCAATGGTGAGAAATGGAATATTAGAAGAGTCGCTTTGTATCAAAAGAAGGGGTCACCTTGTTCTGACAGTGTTTTGTTGAATCCATCTGATGTGTTTTGTAACAGTAGGAATAGTGGCTATGTGTTCTCTTCTACGGAAGATTCTATTTCATTTTCGTCTCCGGTTAACAGAAGTTGTGATGGTGGAGGTGATGCTACTGAGTGCCATCTCTGATTCTTCTGTTTCTCTAAAGTCTTTTTTTGATGTTAATGCCAGAATTGCAAGGTATCGTAAACCACCAGCTTTTCTTAATGATTATTGCTGCAATTAATTTGTTATGAATTTCTTTCTTAGTTGTTTACCTGAATGTTATTTATGTTTTCCTACATTTGTAAAGTAGGAAGATGTGTTGTAAATATTATCTATGGTCAATATCTCTATGATCCCTGTTTCTCTATGTACTCCCTACATTCCAGAACATGTATAACTCTGACTCTACACTCCATGTTCTATTAGAGTCTGTTGGAGTTTGGTCAGCAGGCGTTGGGTCACTCTCTGCTGTTCTCCTGAATAAACCAGCTTCACAAGTCAAGATGTGTCTGGAGCTTTTTTACGACAGTTAGCCTCCGTGTCTTTAATGAAATCCAGATTCTCTGTTCATAGTAGTAGGAGAATCACAATTCTTAACAATTTCCTCCAAAATGTGACAGCAAAATTATTCGAAAACATGGTTGATTACATCTGAATAAAACCCAGCCAACATGGAACAGAGGAATTACAACTCATCTAACAGCTGCACATGATACACTATTGAGAGATTCTTTGGGTACTCAATGTACTTTGTGTTTGCATCAGGGAATATGGAGGATCAAAGTTAATCTGATGAATACAGTGGGGTAACTACAGGAATGCCAAGTGAGCAGCTTGGCAATTATAAGAAAACACATAATTTTGGTTGCACTCCCTCCACCTGTTCCTGTCGGCTTTTGTTGGCTTTAGTCTCTATGCTACAGCTTGACGGTGGCACAGCATATGCACCTCTCTTACAACATATTCTGTGCAGTGATTCGAAACCACTGTCTGATTAACCTTCCTGTAAGGCTGTGATAAATGACACATGAAATGCACCCGTGCCATGGATTATATATATATGACATGGACTGCAGCACGTTCTTGCACCACACACATATTTAAGAAAATATATGACTTCAGGGACCACCATTGTGCTCAGGCTGATCTGCCGTTCAAAGGCATTGCAGTAACATATGACAAGGAAAAGTGTGCTAGGTAGAAAAAGCCTGTGCTAGGTAGAAAAAGCTATTTTTAGAAATCAAATTAGTCATACCTAAAGCGTGCCTCGTAAGTCCATAGAGATGGGTGCTTAACAGCGGCGACCAGCACAGGTATGCACGGTTATGCAGTGGGGCGGGGCAGGGTGGGAGGGGGAGCTGACAGACGATGGAATAGATAAAATTAAATAAATAAATAAAACCTATTCCGTCGTATATCGACTCCCCCCGCCCTGCTCCACCGCCCCACTGCGCTTACCTGCACCGGCCACGACTAATACTTAATATATACAAATGTATTGTACTACTCACTGTTAATTAAAGGTTGTCACAATGAACAGTTGCCCAAAAACTGTTTACACTCGGTAGGCAAAGCTACATTTTCCAGGAATAGCCTTAGCAAATCACTATTTTATAAATGCATGTAGGAAAATGCTAGAGGGGTGATTAAAAGTTATTTTGCACTTCGTTTCCAATATATATTTCAATTGAGAAAGTCGTTTTTTGATAAATTTAGTGGAAAAGTCACTTTAGGAAAGGGTACTTTGTCCTGCCTGAGTGTAAACTGGTTTACAGCTGTTTTTCCTTTCATCCTCTTCTCAGGAGGCTCAGCACACATTCTTGGCTAGCTTGCTACGGATCACTTTGAAGACATTGTTTTAGCCTTTTTGCAGCAGGCAGGCAATGGTGTTGTCAGCAAGTGGTCATGTAACATGGATTAATCATCTAGGAAAAGGACAGGACTAGCTGGCAGAAAAAGGCAGCTTTCACAGTTCTTCCATTGACTTGGAAATGCCAAAGGGGGCTCATAGGGACGGTAACCATTGATTTCCAGAGCCACTTTATATTTTCTGGCTTCTTCCCCAGCAGCAGAGAAAACCAGTCCGAGCACCTCATCTCCACAGCGAAGTGGATAGGGGAGGGGCTAGAGTCCCTTTATGTGAATGATGGCTCTGGCCATTTTGACTGTAGGACTCTAGTAAAGTTTGCAGTAACCTAAGAGACCCTAAACAAGAAGGTGGGATTCTGTGATAAAGGAGTCAGGAAGATTTTCCAATCGCTTGTTAATGCACAGTATATGAATGACACCTCTCTACCTCGTCCCCAGAACTGTTATCCTCTCCGTCCTCAGGATCAGCTTGTAGTACAAGTAGGCCACCTCCAGATCTATCCAAGCCCCGAATGCTGTTAAAGCCGTGGGCTATAGAAGGATCAGGTGAGGGCAAAATAATAAACAAAAGGTAGGAAAGGAAGGGGACTGCAGGGAGGGAGAGCTGCGAAGACAGAAAAGAAACCAATAATTGGTGGATATCAATTCTCAGTAACGTTTTCTTAATACGAATGCTACTGATTAAGCTAAACTGTGCTATACCTGTATCGGGAAGGCGAACTGTACTAACTCAGGAGATGCTTCTCTTCCATGGAGAGCACATAAATATCGCCTGTGATTGCCTTCCCCTGTAAACACAAAACCTACTATTGAAACCGCCCGTAAGACCCATGCAATGGAAAAAACTATACTGGTAAGTATTGATGCTACATACCCTAATCTTTTTCCATTAGCGTTCTGAAGGAATGTAGACAGGGTTCTAAGAAATGCAGCGTAAGTACCCAGTACACAGTACCTCCCGTAAACAAAAATAAGGGTTACGTCACCCAAAAGTAATGAGAACAAGGTTACCTGAGGGAAGTTGTTTTCAGGTGCAGGAATAGACACTTCGTCCACCCTGGGATTTATCAAAGTAAATCCTCTGCAATAGCCGGTGCAAGAAGGCTTTCCAACAGAGGATTTATGGCGATGAAATAATGCACAAACAAACAACTGTTTCCTCCGCAATAGCCGGTGCAAGAAGGCTCGCCAACGGAGGAAACGACAAAACCTGCGAACGTGTCCTCCGCAGGAGCCGAGGAAAGTAGGCTCACCTACGGATACACAGGAACCGATAACTCGGCACAAGGAAGACTGTCCTCCGCAATAGCCGGTGACAAGGCTCTCCAACGGAGGACAGAACTGTAACAACAAAGTCGGAAACAACGCACTAGACAGGGTCCGCAATGCAGGGAAACACAGGAGCGCAGAAAACACCACTCCGCACGGTCGTCTGGAACGCCAGGAACAACAAGCCAAAATATCCGACAACAGCTGCAGGAAATGGATTCTACTTATACCCCGCCTCCTAGCCACTGAGCATCTTGGAATATGTAGTCTTTTCATTCCGAACCCATAATCGCCATGCGGCGCGACGGGATCTGACAGTATATCCCCCCCCCCTCACCAGGAGCGCCGAAGGGGCCCAGGGCGCTCAGGAAACCGGCGATGAAATGCCGCCACCAGGCGAGGAGCATGAACCCCAGAAGCGGGCTCCCACGAGTTCTCTTCGGGACCGTACCCTTTCCAAGCCACCAGATACCGAAGGCCACAGCCCCGCCACCTGGAGTCCAGAATACCCTCCACCTCGTACTCCAGGCCGTCAGGGACCAACAGAGGGGGAGGGAGACGTCGCACCACCGCAGCTGCAGGCTTGAGCAGGGACACATGGAATACTGGATGTATACGCAGATGTTTCGGTAGCATCAACCTCACTGCCACCTGATTGATGCGTCGCACCACACGAAACGGGCCAATGAAGCGAGGGTTAAACACGCTGTAGCGCCTAAACCTGAGGTTCCGGGTGGACAGCCATACCCAGTCTCCCACCTGATACATAGGACCTTGACGGCGTCTTTTGTCAGCCGTTTTCTTATAAGCCGCCTTCGATGCTTTCAGGGAGTCCTGCACCTGCTCCAACACCAACTTCAGCCGGGAAACCCTCCTGACTGCTTCAGGCACCGTCACCTCAGTGGAAGGTTGTGCAAACGGAAGAAACCGAGGATGATGTCCGTAAGTACAAAAAAAAGGCGATACTCGCGTGGCAGAATGGGTCGCATTGTTGTATGCCACTTCCGCGAGCCATAGATGCTCCACCCAGTTGTTTTTACCCTGAGACACATAGCATCGTAAGAATTGCTTCAATGTCTGGTTGAGACGCTCTGTCTGATAATCAGTCTGCGGATGGAAGCTTGTGGACAGAGCTGTTTCAATATGAAGAGAGGAGCACCATGCCTTCCAGAACCTTGCGGTAAATTGAGAGCCCCTGTCAGACACTATGACTTTGGGTAAACCATGCAAACGCACAATATGGACCATAAGAAGCTGTGCCAATTGACCTGCTGTAGGCACTTGAGGATAAGCAATAAAATGCCCCATCTTTGTCAGATAGTCAATGACGACCAACACTGTTGTACAACCCTGGTCTCTGGGTAGACCTACCACGAAATCCAATGATATTCGTTCCCAAGGAGTAGAAGGGGTAGGCATGGGCTGTAGAAGCCCTGCAGGACGACGATGATCAGACTTGGCGCGGGCAAAAACATCACACTCCGACACCCATCTCTTTATATCGTCCTTTATCGTGGGCCACCAACATCTACGCTGGATTAGATCCATAGTCTTATCAACCCCGACGTGTCCAGCACTGGGTGAAGTGTGACACCAAGAGAACATTTGTTTCCGCAAGGATTCAGTGGGTAACAGCATTCGCCCTTGTTTGATCGGAAAGCCATGTTGTATGTGCCATTCAGGATGTGTCTGTAACCATCTCTTCCAGGGGTCCGTTCTGATCCCATATCGTATGCCCTGCAAAAAGGCATCAGGTTGGATGCCACAGACCACCTTGACAGGGTCCACTATCGGAGCTTCTGTCCCAACCTCCGAGGATTTTGTGGATGTTTGACGGGACAAGGCATCCGCCTTTCTATTGTCCACTCCAGGCCTGAAAGTAATAACAAAATGGAACTCTGAAAAAAAAAGCATCCACCTCAGTTGTCTAGGGGATAGATGTCTGGCTGCTGACATAAACTGCAGATTACGGTGATCGGTATAAACCGTCACCATATGCTTCGCCCCCATGAGGAAATGCCTCCATTCTGTGAAAGCATGTTTGATAGCCAAGAGTTCTTTTTCGGCAATGCAGTAGTTGAGTTCTGCCCCCGTAAGTTTACGTGACATAAAAGCCACGGGATGTAATTGGCCTGTGGATACATTTCGTTGCGAAAGAATGGCTCCGGTAGCGACCTCTGAAGCGTCTGCCTCGACTATAAAAGGAACATCAGAATTGGGGTGCTTCAGTATTGGAGCGGTGACAAATGCTTCCTTTAGAGTTACAAACGCCTCCTGGGCTGTCTCATCCCACCCAAACCTTTGGTCTTTTTTCAACAGTCTGGTTATGGGAGCCACTACTTTCGAGAACTGGTTGATAAAACGTCTGTAGAAATTGGCGAATCCTAGGAAACATTGAACATCCTTGATGTTTCTAGGAATCGGCCAGTCTCGTACTGCTTGAATCTTCCTCTCCGCCATTTCCTGCCCCAAAGGGGTAAGCATAACCCCCAAAAATTCCACGGTAGTGACGTGAAAGTCACATTTGGACAGTTTGCAGTAGAGATGATTTTTCTGTAGGATCCTCAGGACAGATTGGACATGCTGTACATGCATGTCCTCCGACTCAGAGTAGATGAGGATATCGTCTATGTACACTATGACGTGTCTGTCCAGTATTTCCCTCAACACGTCGTTAAGGAAAAACTGAAATGCAGCAGGGGCGTTGCATAGCCCAAAGGGCATGACCAGGTATTCGAACAACCCATACCTGGTCTGGAAGGCCGTCTTCCATTCGTCCCCTGCTCTCATTCTCACGAGATGGTATGCTCCCTTCAAGTCTAACTTGGTGAATACCTTAGCCTTTTTCACCTGTTCCAATAATACGTTGATTAAAGGTAAAGGGTATCTGTTCTTTATTGTTACCGCGTTGAGGGCTCGAAAGTCTACACAGGCTCTTAAATCCCCGTTGGCCTTGGGGATGAAGAACAACGGGGATGCTGCTGGTGATCGTGAAGGGCGTATGAACCCTAAACCTAACAGTTTGTCTAAATAGGTTCTCAAGTAAGCATTTTCTGGCTCCGTCAGCGCATACAGCCTGCCCTTGGGAATCACTGCCCCAGGAACTAACTCGATCTGGCAATCGTATGGCCTATGTGGGGGCAACTCCTCAGCTCGTACTTCATCAAAAACCCCTTCAAAGTCCTGATATACCACTGGAAGTGTAACCGCTTTTTCTGCGGCTGTGGCTATCCGATCCCCACATGCCAAAGCAAACGAAGGACACTGTGCGTATCTAAAACAATGCTCCTCGCAATAAGCGGAATTCATCACTATTGTGTCTGTTTCCCAATTGATGTCAGGGTTGTGTCTTTTCAACCAAGGAATGCCTAGGATCACCCCATACTGCGGTGCCTTGATTATGCTGAAAGAAACTCTTTCTCTGTGATACCCAAACCTCATCTCTGTCAGAGCTGTTTGATAACTTATGGGCCCGGTGTTCAGTTTCCTGCCATCTACTGCAAACACATCGGTACCGTCTTCTTTAGGGATCAGAGGAATGCCTAATCTTTCTGCTTCCTTCATGTCCATAAAGAAACCCGTAGCCCCAGAATCCACCATAGCTTGCGTATGCACCTCCATCATGCCGATCATCAAGATTATCTTGATAAATAAATGTTGCGCTCCCACTACTGTACTCAACATTGAAGGGATAACAACATGACTCCAGGGAACCCCTTCATCAACCCCAGAGCCCTTCAGTTTTCCGCCGGTTTCTCTGTGGCCGTTGACACCCCCCTATTCATGCGAAATTTGGCAAATTTGGGTTTAACAGGGCACTCTCTAACAAAATGGCCTTTTTTGCCACAGTAAAGACAAAGACCGAACTTACGCCTCTGTTCCTTTTCGGTGGCGGTTAAGGCCGCACGGACCGCTCCAATTTCCATAGGCTCAGAAGAGGCGTGTGATACCGTACTGTCAGGGGTCTTTACCGCCACAGAAGAGGGGATTGACCTGTTCTTAGCCCCGCTACCTCCTTTACGATTCTTCATCCTGTGGTCTAATCGTAACACCAAATTGATCAAATCCTCACATGACTCAGGCTGGGGGTCTATTTGATCTATGATGTCTTGCATTTCCTCAGTTAAACCCTGATGAAAGATTGATGCTTGTTTGGCTTCTGGCCACTTAGTTTCAGCAACTAGACGTCTGAAATGATTCAAATAAGTAACCAGATCTTGATTCCCCTGACGTAGGCCTAGTAGTTCTTTGTCCGCCATATATGTATCGGCTCTTCTATCGAACACTTTCGTGAACTCTGCCTGGAAAACGTCCCAGTCATGTAACATTGGATCGTTTCTCTGAACTATTGGAACAGCCCATTGAGCTGCGTCCCCTACTAAATATGAGATGACGAACGCAACTTTTGACTGATTGGTGGGGAATGACCTGGGTTTGCATGAAAAATGCATTGCGACTTGTGTCAAAAACACTTGCACAGATCCAGCATCTCCGTTAAATCGTTCTGGATGTGCCAACGGAATGTTAGGGGGAATTTCTACCACTACTGAACCGGCTGTACCCGACCCTGACGCCCCAGCACTAAAAGGGTTTTTCTGAATGTTATCTAACCGATTCCTTAATTCTGTGCTCTCTTGTCTGGATGCTATCAACTCAGATTGCACCACGACTAAAGCAGCCATCACCTCGTCCAGAGTAGCCATTGCCCCAAACTGATCGGGAGGAGAATATTACTGGGGTCGGATATTCTGTTATCCTCTCCGTCCTCAGGATCAGCTTGTAGTACAAGTAGGCCACCTCCAGATCTATCCAAGCCCCGAATGCTGTTAAAGCCGTGGGCTATAGAAGGATCAGGTGAGGGCAAAATAATAAACAAAAGGTAGGAAAGGAAGGGGACTGCAGGGAGGGAGAGCTGCGAAGACAGAAAAGAAACCAATAATTGGTGGATATCAATTCTCAGTAACGTTTTCTTAATACGAATGCTACTGATTAAGCTAAACTGTGCTATACCTGTATCGGGAAGGCGAACTGTACTAACTCAGGAGATGCTTCTCTTCCATGGAGAGCACATAAATATCGCCTGTGATTGCCTTCCCCTGTAAACACAAAACCTACTATTGAAACCGCCCGTAAGACCCATGCAATGGAAAAAACTATACTGGTAAGTATTGATGCTACATACCCTAATCTTTTTCCATTAGCGTTCTGAAGGAATGTAGACAGGGTTCTAAGAAATGCAGCGTAAGTACCCAGTACACAGTACCTCCCGTAAACAAAAATAAGGGTTACGTCACCCAAAAGTAATGAGAACAAGGTTACCTGAGGGAAGTTGTTTTCAGGTGCAGGAATAGACACTTCGTCCACCCTGGGATTTATCAAAGTAAATCCTCTGCAATAGCCGGTGCAAGAAGGCTTTCCAACAGAGGATTTATGGCGATGAAATAATGCACAAACAAACAACTGTTTCCTCCGCAATAGCCGGTGCAAGAAGGCTCGCCAACGGAGGAAACGACAAAACCTGCGAACGTGTCCTCCGCAGGAGCCGAGGAAAGTAGGCTCACCTACGGATACACAGGAAACGATAACTCGGCACAAGGAAGACTGTCCTCCGCAATAGCCGGTGACAAGGCTCTCCAACGGAGGACAGAACTGTAACAACAAAGTCGGAAACAACGCACTAGACAGGGTCCGCAATGCAGGGAAACACAGGAGCGCAGAAAACACCACTCCGCACGGTCGTCTGGAACGCCAGGAACAACAAGCCAAAATATCCGACAACAGCTGCAGGAAATGGATTCTACTTATACCCCGCCTCCTAGCCACTGAGCATCTTGGAATATGTAGTCTTTTCATTCCGAACCCATAATCGCCATGCGGCGCGACGGGATCTGACAGTATATCCCCCCCCCCTCACCAGGAGCGCCGAAGGGGCCCAGGGCGCTCAGGAAACCGGCGATGAAATGCCGCCACCAGGCGAGGAGCATGAACCCCAGAAGCGGGCTCCCACGAGTTCTCTTCGGGACCGTACCCTTTCCAAGCCACCAGATACCGAAGGCCACGGCCCCGCCACCTGGAGTCCAGAATACCCTCCACCTCGTACTCCAGGCCGTCAGGGACCAACAGAGGGGGAGGGAGACGTTGCACCACCGCAGCTGCAGGCTTGAGCAGGGACACATGGAATACTGGATGTATACGCAGATGTTTCGGTAGCATCAACCTCACTGCCACCTGATTGATGCGTCGCACCACACGAAACGGGCCAATGAAGCGAGGGTTAAACACGCTGTAGCGCCTAAACCTGAGGTTCCGGGTGGACAGCCATACCCAGTCTCCCACCTGATACATAGGACCTTGACGGCGTCTTTTGTCAGCCGTTTTCTTATAAGCCGCCTTCGATGCTTTCAGGGAGTCCTGCACCTGCTCCAACACCAACTTCAGCCGGGAAACCCTCCTGACTGCTTCAGGCACCGTCACCTCAGTGGAAGGTTGTGCAAACGGAAGAAACCGAGGATGATGTCCGTAAGTACAAAAAAAAGGCGATACTCGCGTGGCAGAATGGGTCGCATTGTTGTATGCCACTTCCGCGAGCCATAGATGCTCCACCCAGTTGTTTTTACCCTGAGACACATAGCATCGTAAGAATTGCTTCAATGTCTGGTTGAGACGCTCTGTCTGACCATCAGTCTGCGGATGGAAGCTTGTGGACAGAGCTGTTTCAATATGAAGAGAGGAGCACCATGCCTTCCAGAACCTTGCGGTAAATTGAGAGCCCCTGTCAGACACTATGACTTTGGGTAAACCATGCAAACGCACAATATGGACCATAAGAAGCTGTGCCAATTGACCTGCTGTAGGCACTTGAGGATAAGCAATAAAATGCCCCATCTTTGTCAGATAGTCAATGACGACCAACACTGTTGTACAACCCTGGTCTCTGGGTAGACCTACCACGAAATCCAATGATATTCGTTCCCAAGGAGTAGAAGGGGT
Organism: Lissotriton helveticus; assembly: GCF_964261635.1. Taxonomy (NCBI): domain Eukaryota; kingdom Metazoa; phylum Chordata; class Amphibia; order Caudata; family Salamandridae; genus Lissotriton; species Lissotriton helveticus. The sequence continues at coordinate 353,719,342 of NC_136068.1, forward strand.
AGGCATGGGCTGTAGAAGCCCTGCAGGACGACGATGATCAGACTTGGCGCGGGCAAAAACATCACACTCCGACACCCATCTCTTTATATCGTCCTTTATCGTGGGCCACCAACATCTACGCTGGATTAGATCCATAGTCTTATCAACCCCGACGTGTCCAGCACTGGGTGAAGTGTGACACCAAGAGAACCTTTGTTTCCGCAAGGATTCAGTGGGTAACAGCATTCGCCCTTGTTTGATCGGAAAGCCATGTTGTATGTGCCATTCAGGATGTGTCTGTAACCATCTCTTCCAGGGGTCCGTTCTGATCCCATATCGTATGCCCTGCAAAAAGGCATCAGGTTGGATGCCACAGACCACCTTGACAGGGTCCACTATCGGAGCTTCTGTCCCAACCTCCGAGGATTTTGTGGATGTTTGACGGGACAAGGCATCCGCCTTTCTATTGTCCACTCCAGGCCTGAAAGTAATAACAAAATGGAACTCTGAAAAAAAAAGCATCCACCTCAGTTGTCTAGGGGATAGATGTCTGGCTGCTGACATAAACTGCAGATTACGGTGATCGGTATAAACCGTCACCATATGCTTCGCCCCCATGAGGAAATGCCTCCATTCTGTGAAAGCATGTTTGATAGCCAAGAGTTCTTTTTCGGCAATGCAGTAGTTGAGTTCTGCCCCCGTAAGTTTACGTGACATAAAAGCCACGGGATGTAATTGGCCTGTGGATACATTTCGTTGCGAAAGAATGGCTCCGGTAGCGACCTCTGAAGCGTCTGCCTCGACTATAAAAGGAACATCAGAATTGGGGTGCTTCAGTATTGGAGCGGTGACAAATGCTTCCTTTAGAGTTACAAACGCCTCCTGGGCTGTCTCATCCCACCCAAACCTTTGGTCTTTTTTCAACAGTCTGGTTATGGGAGCCACTACTTTCGAGAACTGGTTGATAAAACGTCTGTAGAAATTGGCGAATCCTAGGAAACATTGAACATCCTTGATGTTTCTAGGAATCGGCCAGTCTCGTACTGCTTGAATCTTCCTCTCCGCCATTTCCTGCCCCAAAGGGGTAAGCATAACCCCCAAAAATTCCACGGTAGTGACGTGAAAGTCACATTTGGACAGTTTGCAGTAGAGATGATTTTTCTGTAGGATCCTCAGGACAGATTGGACATGCTGTACATGCATGTCCTCCGACTCAGAGTAGATGAGGATATCGTCTATGTACACTATGACGTGTCTGTCCAGTATTTCCCTCAACACGTCGTTAAGGAAAAACTGAAATGCAGCAGGGGCGTTGCATAGCCCAAAGGGCATGACCAGGTATTCGAACAACCCATACCTGGTCTGGAAGGCCGTCTTCCATTCGTCCCCTGCTCTCATTCTCACGAGATGGTATGCTCCCTTCAAGTCTAACTTGGTGAATACCTTAGCCTTTTTCACCTGTTCCAATAATACGTTGATTAAAGGTAAAGGGTATCTGTTCTTTATTGTTACCGCGTTGAGGGCTCGAAAGTCTACACAGGCTCTTAAATCCCCGTTGGCCTTGGGGATGAAGAACAACGGGGATGCTGCTGGTGATCGTGAAGGGCGTATGAACCCTAAACCTAACAGTTTGTCTAAATAGGTTCTCAAGTAAGCATTTTCTGGCTCCGTCAGCGCATACAGCCTGCCCTTGGGAATCACTGCCCCAGGAACTAACTCGATCTGGCAATCGTATGGCCTATGTGGGGGCAACTCCTCAGCTCGTACTTCATCAAAAACCCCTTCAAAGTCCTGATATACCACTGGAAGTGTAACCGCTTTTTCTGCGGCTGTGGCTATCCGATCCCCACATGCCAAAGCAAACGAAGGACACTGTGCGTATCTAAAACAATGCTCCTCGCAATAAGCGGAATTCATCACTATTGTGTCTGTTTCCCAATTGATGTCAGGGTTGTGTCTTTTCAACCAAGGAATGCCTAGGATCACCCCATACTGCGGTGCCTTGATTATGCTGAAAGAAACTCTTTCTCTGTGATACCCAAACCTCATCTCTGTCAGAGCTGTTTGATAACTTATGGGCCCGGTGTTCAGTTTCCTGCCATCTACTGCAAACACATCGGTACCGTCTTCTTTAGGGATCAGAGGAATGCCTAATCTTTCTGCTTCCTTCATGTCCATAAAGAAACCCGTAGCCCCAGAATCCACCATAGCTTGCGTATGCACCTCCATCATGCCGATCATCAAGATTATCTTGATAAATAAATGTTGCGCTCCCACTACTGTACTCAACATTGAAGGGATAACAACATGACTCCAGGGAACCCCTTCATCAACCCCAGAGCCCTTCAGTTTTCCGCCGGTTTCTCTGTGGCCGTTGACACCCCCCTATTCATGCGAAATTTGGCAAATTTGGGTTTAACAGGGCACTCTCTAACAAAATGGCCTTTTTTGCCACAGTAAAGACAAAGACCGAACTTACGCCTCTGTTCCTTTTCGGTGGCGGTTAAGGCCGCACGGACCGCTCCAATTTCCATAGGCTCAGAAGAGGCGTGTGATACCGTACTGTCAGGGGTCTTTACCGCCACAGAAGAGGGGATTGACCTGTTCTTAGCCCCGCTACCTCCTTTACGATTCTTCATCCTGTGGTCTAATCGTAACACCAAATTGATCAAATCCTCACATGACTCAGGCTGGGGGTCTATTTGATCTATGATGTCTTGCATTTCCTCAGTTAAACCCTGATGAAAGATTGATGCTTGTTTGGCTTCTGGCCACTTAGTTTCAGCAACTAGACGTCTGAAATGATTCAAATAAGTAACCAGATCTTGATTCCCCTGACGTAGGCCTAGTAGTTCTTTGTCCGCCATATATGTATCGGCTCTTCTATCGAACACTTTCGTGAACTCTGCCTGGAAAACGTCCCAGTCATGTAACATTGGATCGTTTCTCTGAACTATTGGAACAGCCCATTGAGCTGCGTCCCCTACTAAATATGAGATGACGAACGCAACTTTTGACTGATTGGTGGGGAATGACCTGGGTTTGCATGAAAAATGCATTGCGACTTGTGTCAAAAACACTTGCACAGATCCAGCATCTCCGTTAAATCGTTCTGGATGTGCCAACGGAATGTTAGGGGGAATTTCTACCACTACTGAACCGGCTGTACCCGACCCTGACGCCCCAGCACTAAAAGGGTTTTTCTGAATGTTATCTAACCGATTCCTTAATTCTGTGCTCTCTTGTCTGGATGCTATCAACTCAGATTGCACCACGACTAAAGCAGCCATCACCTCGTCCAGAGTAGCCATTGCCCCAAACTGATCGGGAGGAGAATATTACTGGGGTCGGATATTCTGTTATCCTCTCCGTCCTCAGGATCAGCTTGTAGTACAAGTAGGCCACCTCCAGATCTATCCAAGCCCCGAATGCTGTTAAAGCCGTGGGCTATAGAAGGATCAGGTGAGGGCAAAATAATAAACAAAAGGTAGGAAAGGAAGGGGACTGCAGGGAGGGAGAGCTGCGAAGACAGAAAAGAAACCAATAATTGGTGGATATCAATTCTCAGTAACGTTTTCTTAATACGAATGCTACTGATTAAGCTAAACTGTGCTATACCTGTATCGGGAAGGCGAACTGTACTAACTCAGGAGATGCTTCTCTTCCATGGAGAGCACATAAATATCGCCTGTGATTGCCTTCCCCTGTAAACACAAAACCTACTATTGAAACCGCCCGTAAGACCCATGCAATGGAAAAAACTATACTGGTAAGTATTGATGCTACATACCCTAATCTTTTTCCATTAGCGTTCTGAAGGAATGTAGACAGGGTTCTAAGAAATGCAGCGTAAGTACCCAGTACACAGTACCTCCCGTAAACAAAAATAAGGGTTACGTCACCCAAAAGTAATGAGAACAAGGTTACCTGAGGGAAGTTGTTTTCAGGTGCAGGAATAGACACTTCGTCCACCCTGGGATTTATCAAAGTAAATCCTCTGCAATAGCCGGTGCAAGAAGGCTTTCCAACAGAGGATTTATGGCGATGAAATAATGCACAAACAAACAACTGTTTCCTCCGCAATAGCCGGTGCAAGAAGGCTCGCCAACGGAGGAAACGACAAAACCTGCGAACGTGTCCTCCGCAGGAGCCGAGGAAAGTAGGCTCACCTACGGATACACAGGAACCGATAACTCGGCACAAGGAAGACTGTCCTCCGCAATAGCCGGTGACAAGGCTCTCCAACGGAGGACAGAACTGTAACAACAAAGTCGGAAACAACGCACTAGACAGGGTCCGCAATGCAGGGAAACACAGGAGCGCAGAAAACACCACTCCGCACGGTCGTCTGGAACGCCAGGAACAACAAGCCAAAATATCCGACAACAGCTGCAGGAAATGGATTCTACTTATACCCCGCCTCCTAGCCGCTGAGCATCTTGGAATATGTAGCCTTTTCATTCCGAACCCATAATCGCCATGCGGCGCGACGGGATATGACAAGAACATTCTTGGACCTGGAAAGGAAATGTCTTCTTGCAAGAAGAAAACTCTGCCTGAATGCTCAAAGAAAGAATAGCCAAGGATTCTGGGCTCCTGCTTGCCCCTAAGTACAGAATAATGCTCTTAAAGGGTCAATTGGTTGGCCTCCAGGTAGCTGCTACAGAGACACGAAAAAGCAGAAGGATTCTTGAGCACAAGAAGACCCAGCTGACCACTGAGAACTAGACCTCTCGCGAGCCCTGGCTGGAGAGATACCTGATACCTAGAAGCCTGCCCTGAGAGACCAAGCACTAGATCAGTGACCACCATAAACCTTTCCAGCACTTTGAAGAAGTGCGACTTAGTAATTTTCTTCACCTCTGGGGCACAAAGACAAGGTGCTGAGGCTTCTCTAGGAAAGACACATACTTGGTGTTCAAACAAAATTGGTTCACCAGTACTTCACATTAGAGATATCCAACCCCTTGGAACCTTGCCTGGCTTTAGCTTCCAGACTTGCCACACTGGTGAAATTTGAGAATAAACAAAGTGACTCAATTTGAATGTAAGGCTATGGAGATGGGCAATATATAAGTTTATCTCAGACAAATGCCTTCGATGGAAGTTTGTAAACGGTGTATGCGGCTTCAAGGGGCTACCGCTGGCTTGGGGTTCTGTGCTAATACCCTGCATTTTGATGGTAATCAGCTCACAACTCTCAATTCATCATCATCATCAACATCAACATCATATTCTTTATTCAGCAAATGCTGTCTTAAAAGTTCACATAAAAACTTTAAGAACAATAAAACCCTTCAAAAACATCATAAAGGCCATTAATGAGCATTTCTTAAATAACTGCCTAATCAGTAAACATTGCTATTCATGAAAACAGGCTGGTGCCCTATGACTTGTACTTTTGGATTCCAGTAGCAGCTCATTAGGGAAGGCCATTAAATTAGAAGGTGGAGCAAACGTTTTTATATAGGTCACACTTCCAACAACAACGGACAGTGCAGTATAGATCTCAAGGCCCATCACTGCACTGTCTGATTCTCCATACTCCAATTAAAAAGTGGGATAGGACAAACACAATCAAGGGTGTTGTATTGGATCTGAGTATTCTTGAAACCACCCTAAAGTCCCCAATCCCCATACTCCGACAGAGTGGTAGTATCCTCTTCTTCCTGTAGTAATGATAATGCTGACAGACAAATAATATGTGATTGATACATTCCTTTGCCTGGGGACAGAACAGAAAAGGCAGGTCAAGTCTGGGACGATGTCATGTTGCCCCCATTTAACAGTGAAAGTGCGCAATGATAAGGTCCCGAAACTAACTTTAATGTACAAGGTGTTTGCCAATGCGGGTTCAATGGTGTCCATTTATTCTTCCATAAGGAACTCCCAAATCTGATTGACTATAGGCTTCCTCTGCCAGGGCAAAACCTACAGCCACTGAGGCAAGGAGTTGGTCAGACAACTATTGCCTCACCACTGAAACAAAGGTGCCAGTGATGTGACAAGAGCTGTATTGATAAGGGGGATGCATTGTTGAAAAACTGACAGTTAAGATGTGCACATACACCTATTAATATTTCTGAGAGTAGTGAGAGTTGTGAGACATAACCTGGCCACTCCTGCCATCACATGCTAAAACCATGCCTATACCCAGTGGACATTAGGGGGATCCTGTGCACTTCTTGTATGTTTCTTGGTTCATTTACACCCACTGAAAATTGCAAAAGAATGGGGGTGGAGGGGCAGAGGAAGTGACACAGGATTGCTTAGACCACTAGGTCGTTTACCTAAAGGAGCAGGAAGAGGAGACCAAAAGTACTGATAGCTGATATCATGTTCTTAGAGGAGGAACAGGGGAAGGCTTGGAAAATTGACTGCACAGGGTAAACAAGCACGTTGCAACAAGTGGTTGGACAAACAGCCTCACTTGGAGGCTCAATAATGATATGGTGATGTTGCAGACTAACCGGCATATACTTTTGCTGTCACTGTAACTTCCCAGTGAAGTTGTCTGATTAGAGACATTGCCACACTCACTTGAAGCATTATGGCATTTCAACACCATGCTGCTGACACTGCTACATGTCATTTGGGTATTGTAGTGCTTTATGCATGCCTGCAACCTGGTGTGTGTGAACATAGGACTGCATAATGTCAATAGATGCATATCTGGGTCTATGGGCAGGGTGCAATGTTCCTGCCCTTCACCAGCGCCAATATTTGAATGGATGGGGCTAGGATGATCCTGTATGTGACACACTTTCATGACACCATGAAGACACCACAGAGACTCTCTAGCACACTGTGATATAGTTTAGGACAAACATAAGAAAATGTGGTCCTCCTGCTGGTCCATTGTGGTTGAATGTGTCACTCCCCAATCTGTTCTCTCAATGTCATTAGAAGATCTGTTTATAGGCTAATTACTAAAGCACATCAGTACTACATACATGTCTCGGTAGGAAAAAGTTAACAAATTATGTCCATACACAGGCTGCTGCAGAACTGACCTTTCATGAACATGATGGAGGTGCTTCAGAATGTATGTGCTGCTGTAGATGGACCCATGCATAGGTGGGTTTTCAATGTTATCTGTAGGTGAACGTGTGCACTTGGGATGCTCTGCATAATGAGATGTGAGCATACCTGTCCCTCCATTTTCATTTAGGGTGTATCATGTTAGTCTTAACCATCTACATGTTAACCTCTGCTTCTCCAGAAATCTCATTTAGTTATATTTGATCTTGAGCTCCACCAGCTCAAGTTGCTTTTTGGAGGGCTCTCTGTGTTTTTCCAGGACGATTTAAGAATGTCAGATATGGTCAGGTGTCATTTGCAAGCAGGAGCATCTCATTGTTGGTCAAGAAAATTTTACATCAAGTTTCAGCTCTTTCAAGCGCTTGAAGAGAACATAATCTGGTGAGGCAACTCCATTCACTTGATTTTATAAAGGTGGTACAGAGTCGATGATCTTTTGAAAACTCTTGACTTTGTAAAAGAGATGTGCAGCTCTCTCTGTAGCTTAGGATCGTACCACATGAATGTTTAAATATATACATGCATGCAGGGCTTTCACTTAGGGCCTGATTTTGATGTCAGACGGACCTGAGTCCGTCCGACACCGATTCAGGACTGGGACCGACTGACTTCCTCTTGGTGGTCCCACCCCAGTAATTAGGATGCAACCGAACACTGTTTGGCTGCACTCCTATTCATAACAATGGGAGCATGCATTCCGACCGGAATGCATGCTGTCATTGTAAAGAGAAGAGGTGCAGTTCATCCCTGCACCCCATGCAGGCACTTCAAGGTGCCTGCCACGGGGTGCAGTAATCAAAGGCTGTCGGATTCCGACATTGTAATCTCTCCGGCGGAAAGAGCCACCCTTGGGATTACTGGAATGGCAGACGGGCTCTCCGAGCCTGTCAAGAGACATTTGGAAATCCAGTTCAGATTCAAACAATTCCATCCAAATGGGTCGGTCAGAAACGAATCTGAACAGCTGATTACGATGCCGTAGGAATGGCTCCGACCGAGGGTCGGAGCTGTTTATTATGGCATCGTAATCGGCCCTTTTGTTGTGTTTGTCCATTGGTCTGTTCAAGTATCATTCACATTTTGCTTCCTCGAACTATAGCATACAATATGGGGCAGTAGGTCAAAACACTTCAGCCATTGGCTCTCTTTAGTGTGAGCAAGGATATTTTGCCTCAGTACATATGCACATCTGCCTAAAAAGTATTTCACTTCAGTGCCAAGGCTAGTGGGCCAATCCCCGTTTTCTTTTAATTTATTTAAATTTTGCAATGGAACAGTTTTGCTTCTTATCAGTTTTAAATGGAGGCATTTTTACTTCTTATTACGTTTTAAACTTTCAATGATCTACAGCATATGTTTGCAAAATATAAATAAATAAAATACCGTGCTTGCCAAAGTTAGAACTATTGGCTTTGCCAATGCTTGCTATATATACTGCTGAATTCTGAGACTCCACTTGTGAAAAATAAACAAATCATGGCTGTACATTCTACAGAACAACCGTTTTTTTCTATCAATATGGCACCAAATATACCTTCAAACTAAACTTAGTTTAGTGCAGAAGAACGTGAAAGATTCAGTGACATAGGTTAATATAACATTCTTCAATAAAAAGATTGGCAGTGCATTTCTGGGACTTTGGGTAGGGTTGTACATCAACATATCTTCCACCATAATAATCAACCTGCACATATTGATACCAAAATATCAGTCTGCAGTGTATCGCCAAGATAAGCTTAGTTAGGGAAATATAGATTTACTATTCTAGCTCCACATCTACTTACCTTGATGGTATAGTTGACGTGGGTATTATGGAGCCCGTATATGTGCAGGTCAGTATGTAAAACTCAAGTGGGGCCTAGTCACAAAGGCATTCTGGATTACATAAAGTAGTACTCCTGTAGAACTCTTTAACCTATTCTTACAAGCCTTTTTGAATTGGCTCATAAACACTTAAAATGGGAATAGTCAGTAAATATTCATATACAGTGAGTAACAATAGAAAAGACTGTGCCTTCTTTGTACTTTTACTAATAAGGAGTTGGACATAGTAATAGTGTGTAATGTAAATGAATTGTTTTTGTGTGGTACTTTTATGAATTTTATGAAATTCGAATAAAGGTCTTTTGAACTTTTGAACTTTGAGGAGTTGGACATCAGGGGCCGAATAACAATGCCATGTAAGATATGTGAAAGAGTATACTCCTGTAATACAACTTTGTGTACTCACAAATTCATTTGTGGATGGTCCAGCTATTTTGGTAACACACCAGGGGTATTAGGCAACCAACAACGTATTGAGTAGTAAGTATAGGGCCTACAGCAGCTTCCAACGAAATATAGGGGCAGATTTACAAGCCAGTTGCGCCACTTTTGCGTCACTTTTAACATGGGAAAAGTGACGCAAAAGTGGCGCAAGGGGCTTGTAAATCTGCTCCATAGTGCTCTTATAGGAGAGGGGGGGGCAACGTTATTGGATTCCTCATTCATCCATGTGAGGAACTCGAAGGAAAATATAGCAGTCAGAGTAACGCCAAGTTAACACAAGACCTTTCTGATAAAAATGGGATTAATGACGAAAATAGCAGCTGTTTTTTCTTCCTCTCTGCATAGTCAGGTCATGACAATGATCCTGAAGTCCAAACTGAAACAAAACACAGCCAGGGACCCCCACTGAAGTGCAATATCTGTGCATCTGGGTCATTATTGGAGAGGCACCTTTATGGAATTGGAACTGATGTGGTGGAAATTCTGGATGACCACTTGAGCAATAATTCTCTCAATTCTCTTGTTGCCTTGACTGTAGAAGAACATAATGAGGGTTTGTGTTCTATTGTGTCTAATGTGTCGTGTGTAGGCCCAGTTGAATTAATAGATCTACCAGTTTTTTTACCGATTGAACCTCCTTGTGAGCCTGTAAACTGTTTAAAGGTACTGTCTTGGAATATTGCTGGGCTAAGGGGTAAAATGGTTGAGACTGACTGGGGGATTTTTGTAGAGCAATATGATGTCATGGTTTTTCAAGAATCTTGGTCGATGGAAGCACTTTTCCGGCTGGGCTACTTGAACTTTTATAAACCAGCTCACAAAGGCCTAAGGGGACGGCCGTCAGGGGGGCTTGTAATTTGGGTCCGCCAATCGTTAAATGTCAGGATATATGAGTTACCAACTTCGAATGATGATCTCATGGGTCTGAAATTGACTAGGACTGGAACTCGGGATTTATTCATGATCAATGTTTATGCAAGGGGAAAACCTGGGGGAAAATGCCCTGAAGTGATGAATGATCTTGAACTTTTGTTAAATGACATTGGTACTGACAAATGTGTAATGTTACTGGGTGATTTGAACTGTACAATTGAGCCCATATTGTCCATGGATGATGGTTGCTATGAGGATGCAGACCAGCTTTGGAACATCCCAAGTCTATCTCTACCACCAGTCCCTAAAGCATCAGAGGCAGTGCTACATTGGCTTGGGCTATGTCTGGAGAGGAATTTGAGGGCAGTCAATGGGAGGACCAAGTCTGACCTTGCAGGAAACCCTACCTTCGACAATGGCTATAGTAACAGCCGTATTGATTACTGCCTATTTAAAATGGAGTACTGGAATCTTTTGATAGACATGGAAGTAATTGTACGTCCCGAAAGTGACCATAACCCTTTGTCAACCACGCTAAAAATGGAATTTGGCATAGATGGAATACAAAATGTTGATATCTATACAACCGCGAATGCAGTCCTTAGTAATGATTGTCGTAGGCTTCGCTGGGATAGGATTGTGGAAGACCCTAGAGTCCTGTCTAAGATCTCCAAGGATGTCATATTGGCTACTGAAAAGTTGGAGCTAATATTGGCAAATAGGGGTATTCTTGATCAGGTAGGCCCAATTCATGAATCATTATTTACCACAATAAAAACCCATTTCATGTCTAAAAGTGGTCCTAAACATAAAATAAAAGTTAATTCGGGGGGTAAATGGTATGATGCAAGTTGTAGGAAGGCGCATAATCGCCTGATATCTGTAATTAAAACTAGGGATACTCTGGCAATTAAAGTTGCGAGGGCGGAGTACAGAAAAACCCTTAAACTTGCTAAAATTATATGGGATGATAATCGCTGGCAGGACCTTTATGAGGCCAGTCTATCAGGTAATCAATTGAAATTCTGGCAGGTGGTTAAATGGGGAGGAAGTGGTGATCAGCAAACCCCAACTAACCATGTTTCGGCGGATACGTGGGTTGAGTTTTTCTCAGCCCAGTTTTGCGGTAAGCAAGTAAATGATAATCCCAGCAAGGAGGGAATGTTGCTCCTCCCACAGTTGGTGAACTGTGGTCACGTGGTTTTTAGTGAACACGAGACGGAGATAGCGATACGATTAAGTAAAAATGGTAAAGCATCCGGAATGGACTGTGTCCCAGCAGACCTTTTTAAATATGATATGGAAAATTGGGTGCCGTATATCACTGCCCTGGCTAATGCCATTGCTTTGGGAGCAGATATACCGGTATCTTGGAGAGGGGCAGAGATTCTTCCGGTACATAAGAAAGGTGATAAGTCTAATGCGGCGAATTATCGCCCCATTAGCCTTATAGACGCACTACAAAAAGTAATGGCCAGATTGCTGTTAGGCAGAATTCAGTCATGGGCAAAGGAAGAAAATATTTTGTCCCCACTACAGGCAGGCTTTAGAGCCAACACGAGCACTATCGACCAGGTAGTCAGATTCACCATGATTTACTGGAAGACGGTGCATCTAGGAGGAGTTACATTATACGCTGCGTTCGTAGATTTAAAATCTGCGTTCGACCTGGTCCCTAGAGACAAGATGTGGTTGGCACTAAGTAAAATGGGAATGCCTCCCGATTTATTAGACCTAACGATTAGGTTACACAATCATAACTTTGCGAGAGTGAGATGGGGATCCCAAAGCCAAGTAACGGAGTCATTCCCTGTTACGAGGGGAGTTAGACAAGGGTGCGTCTTGGCACCATCCCTCTTTCTTCTTTTTATTAATCAGGTAGTGGAGTTCCTTTTGTCTGTTCCATCTGATGCCCCCGTATTGGGAGGGACTAAATTCCCACTTTTAATCTTCGCCGACGATACCCTGATTCTGGCTAAAACCCAGGTGGGGTTGCAAACTGCTATTAATAAATTCACGGAGTTTTGTAAACTAAATGATTTGGAGATTAATGTCTCAAAAACTAAGTTTATGGTATTTTCAAAATGCAAACCACGTAAGGGTTACGTTACCATGAACGAAATACCATTAGAGCAAGTATGGGTAATGACCTACCTAGGTGTGTCTATTGATTATAGATTGCGGTGGAGAGAACAGATTGAGGCTATGTGCCTCAAACTAGCTAGATTATCAGGGTGTCTTGTGAAGGAACAGCGTTGCTCCCTCACAAAAAGAGTACTTCCTGCCACGAAAATCTATAAGGCCAAAATTAGTTCGGCCGTTCTCTATGGCTCTGATCTTTGGGGTCATGTTGATCTTGTATCATTAGATAAAATCCAGAACACATTTTTTAGAAATTTGGTAGGTCTACCGCCCTCAACCCCCGTAATCCCACTATTGCTCGATATGGGCTGCCAATCTCTTAAAAATCAAGCTCTGTTTAGAATGGTTGCTTTATGGAGAAGAATCTGGTCTACCCCAGAACTGACAATGTTTGCTAATGAGCTTCGGGAAGTTCAATTGTCTTTTGGCTCGGGATATATACCTTGGTTCAAAAGCATTAAAACCACCCTCCTTAAGATGGGTCTACCGTTACATTGGTCAGATCCAGGTAATCAATCCTTTCCCTCAAAGATTGAGTTTAAACAGTTATTCTGGTCAGTTGTTAAAACTGATATGATTTCACTTTCAGCTGGTTCTTCATTTACTGGTCTCTTCTTGCTTTATAAAGTAATTCCCCAACTTGAGATGTATTGGGATAACATCACCAAAGGCCTAGATAGAAAACTCTATCATCAATTCAGAGTAGGCACCTTACCAATTAGGGAATTTACTAATAAATGGCAGAATAGTCTGAAAATGTATTGCCCTTTTTGTGTAGATGTTGACGAAACTGAGAGCCATTTTTTATTTGAATGTCATGCCTATCGCGCACCCCGGCGGAAGTGGCTCAAACCAGTTTGTCAACGAACAAGAACACGGGTGTGTAAAGAAGCAATACACATCTTAAGAACGAATACAGCAGAGTGGGTTTCTATTGGTTTGGCAAAATATCTTGGTTGGGCTTGGGTAATACGAGCAAGGTATATCAAAGAAGCAAGCAAGTAGCGTTCATCACTAATTTTATTAGCATTTTTGTAAAACGGAAAATGACTGATTATGATCTGGGACATATTGTCTGATGCATTCGTTAGTCTTAATATTGTGTATAACGGAAACTGTTCTAGATATTGTTGGTATAATTTTCTTGTTAATAACTGCTAAAGGAAAAAATGTATTAAGTGGTTATCTGCTTATATTAAGGTTTATACCTTTGATATTTTGGCTTTTACTGTTTTGGCTTTTGACTGATTAATATTATTTTCTTCTTTTTGTTTCTGACAAATTTTATGTATGTATGTTGTGTCTTTTATGAAGGAAAACTTCGAAATAAAGACTATAAAACTGAACTGAACACAAGACCTTTCTGATAAAAATGGGATTAATGACGAAAATAGCAGCTGTTTTTTCTTCCTCTCTGCATAGTCAGGTCATGACAATGATCCTGAAGTCCAAACTGAAACAAAACACAGCCAGGGACCCCCACTGAAGTGCAATATCTGTGCATCTGGGTCATTATTGGAGAGGCACCTTTATGGAAATCAAATCTCAAAACTCAAATGCATATTTCACTTTTTAAGCCCCCCCCCCAAAAAAAAGTGAAAAATCAGCGCAAGAAAAAAAACCAATTGCGGTAGTAACCACTACAGCTTCATTCTGCACACCCAAGCGCAGCACAATTATTTTTTGGAAAAGGTTAATTCATGTGCCTCCCTGTGAAGTATAAGCAGATTCATGACGTCAACGTCCTTCAACGTGAATCTGTTTTGAAAACTACCAGGAACAACAATGCAATCCGAAAACGGGTAAAGAGAGTTTGCCAAACCGCACGTCATATGTTTCCTATTGAAATTTAAGCCGTGAATGATGGCAAACAACGCCCTGTTAGAGTGAAGCCTGAGAAGCCACTCCTGGGCAATTATTGAGTAATTGTTCCACAGCGCACGTGGCTTTCCGGACACGTCAAACTTTTAAGGAAATACAAAGGAGCCGCACCCTGGTACCAAGTACTAAGTACCGGTGTGCCTCAGTATTCAGTAATAGATGCCTGATGGTGACAGAATTGTGCAACATTTGTGATTTTTGATACACAGCACACCAAGTGCCAAGATTGCAGCAGGAACATCTCACGCTTGAGGTGCCCTCTATAGAGAAGCATTGTGTGAAGGGTCCAATTGGGACCAGATTCCTCAAATCATTGTGCAGTGGGGAGAGGCCTAGACAGCACACTACACCACAATGATCTGGAAGACATCTGGAATAGGATTGACCACCATCCTGAATTTCAGCCTGCCTCCTGGCATGATAACAAGGAGCTGCATATAAGCGCCACCACTGCACGACAATGCCAGTTCCTCTGTTTCAGCAACCTTCAACATCGATCCAGAGCGTTGCTTCTACAGATTTTGTTACTTTTTGAAGCTGTTTTGTACTTTGATATTTCTTGGCTGTGAGCAAGGATTGATTAAACCCAGATCAGTTGACTGGGGGTGAGTGCTTGCAATGTTCAACACTCCGTCCATCATCCCCTTTGGTTTTGCTTTGTTCGCCCTAAGTTGGTAGGGCAGGGTATGCCCAGACGTGAGTCCCTTGCTCACTTTACCACTGGATTCAAGCAAGCCTGGCTGATGACGGCTGATTAGCCAGAAACCGGTCCCAGGATGCTTGGTTCCAGTCCAGGGAAGACATGTCTTGGCAGTTCGGGCTGGACTGTTCCCGTGACGCACAGGGTGAGACTGATTTGCATATGGAAATGTCTGAACTGGGATGGCGGAGTGAGCTAAAGAATGATGATGGATTAAACCCAGATCAGTTGACTTGGGGTGAGTGCTTGCAATGTTAAACACTCCGTCCATCATCCCCTTTGGTTTTGCTTTAAGTGAGCAAGGATATCTCCCCAAAGCCGATAGACTCTTTGATATCCAGATACTGCAGATCTAGTGAAAGGTCTCACCTTCAATGCTCTGGAAACCCAACGTTGTCTTCCTCTTTGAATGCCATGCCCAATCATGAGCTGATGCACCCTGCGTTCACCGGGCCATTATCGACTAGAAAACAAGTTGAGGCCTTCAAAGAGGCCATGCTGTCAATTCAAGATGATTCCGGCGCTCTCATGTGCATGTTCTGCACCCATGGACCCGATACGGATTCTAGTCCAGTAGCCCCTGCGGCCTAGTCTGGTGTCTGGCGAGATTCACAAGATAAGGAATCTGCAGTTAGATATAGCATCCATCAGAAAGAGCATTACTGAAGGTAAGAAACTCATTCTTTCGGTCAAATGCCAAAGTCTGGTTTAAAACACATGTTTCCAGATTACAATTTGTACCCTAGACAACATTTCTTGCCATTATATGTCAGTGAACAAACTAATGGTTACCCACAAGATGTACACGTTTTTTAAATTTTCTAGTGAGTCATGGTACTACTGTGTCCCCAAGCACTCTCTGGTCTGGAAAAGTGGAAACCCATACAGACCTTATTATGACCGGTTTGGTATTAATGAATCAAGGACAAAATGGCTTTTACACTTGAATTGTCATTAAAAGTTCAGAGCAAATTTCACGCCAGCCCAACAATTTTCCCAGCACACATTTGTAATGTAGTTTCTCATATATCTGTTCAGTATTACTCATCATGCTAACAGGACAATTCTCGTAGTTGCATTACTGTAAATGGTATTTGTGATATATTGCCACGCATTTAGAATTAAATGGAGAATAGCACACACACATAATATATATATGTATGTATATATATATATATGTATATATATATATATATATATATATATATATATATATATATATATATATATATATATATATATATATATATATATATATACACATACATATGTATATAGTTCCACAAAATCCCATCCAATTTAACAAAGGAAAGCGGCACATCAATTCCATATACACGTGTTTATTTGTGCAAATCAACATGTTTCACCTTGCACTGCCTTTGTCAAGTTGGTGTTTCAAACCCAGCGTTCCCAATACATAGTCTGACATTATTATGAACATAGAAATAACATTTTATGTCTCGTGATGGTCCATTTCAAAGTCTCTACAATTCTCTCAACATGATTAATTCTCATTTGAATTATTATTACAAGCAAGTAATCATGTTCTTATTAATTCGTATTGTTTAGAAAAATTGCTTTCGCTTTGGACAACAATGGACATAGTAGAAAGACTCTACATTTCATCCTATCGACTGTTGTTTTCAACATCTAAGGAAAAGGAAGGGGCGCAAAGAAAACAAAGATTAACCAGAAGAGGAGGAAGAAATAAATACTGGTGTAAAAGACAAACTGAAAGTGAACTAATTGACAGACCCATTATGAATCTATCATCCCAAATCTTAACATCTGATGAAGATTCACTATTAAAATTGGGACTGTTGTTCTGTCCAACTGTTTGTATGAATTATGTAGATATGCAAATCAATTTGTTTTTGCTTGTCCGAAATCTCAAACTGATGAAATTATACAGAATACCAAAATATCACGAGACTTTAGCTAGATGCACAATTTTGCAGAAATCATTTGATGTCTCTACAAATTTCATGCTAAAAAATATTGACTATTTTAACAATTCATGAGCTGGAATCTAATTGCGACAATATCATGACCAAGGATGTGAATGAAACATTGAGAACTCTGTGTTTTGAATCTGATACAGCATACAATAGTGGCTTGAAAACTAAAACCAGGTACAATCCGAATGTCCCCCACAACAATATTAAAGCATTTCACTTGGTTACGGCCCAAGAGCTGAAGAGGTTACAAAGCAACTGCTGTACGTGCCACCTTACCAAAACAAGCAGATGGGTGAAGTTCAGAAATGGCAGTGATTGGGAACAAAGGAAACTCACCACCTGCAACAGCCGGAATGTCATTTACATGATTACATGCCCCTGTGGTCTAGAATATATTGGAATGACATCACGACCAGCCAAAATCCGCATCAGGGAACATAAGCGCAATGTCCGATGCAAGAAAAGCACCACCAAAGTGGCGACTCACTACCTGTCTGAGAAGCACACAGTAAATGACCTACAGTGGACAATCATTGAACAACTACCATCTGAGAGGGGTCTCTTGGAAAAAGAACAATGTTGGGTGTTCCGTCTGGGCACCCACATAACGGGACTAATTGACAACATATCATGGAGCCATTTTTCTTAACATAATCACCTTTGGGCATCACCATGGGGACTCATATATTAGACAGCTGTTTAAGACTTGATTAGCCATCATTTTGTTCTATGATCTCTAATTTTTCCATACATCTAACAAACAGGACAGCTAGAGCTGGGGCATTTATCTGCCATTTCTATCCTCCACTATCGTTTTTTTGTATCTCCATGACTCTTTGTAATTATCCCTTTTTTTCACTCTGGCCCGCTGTATGAATAAACGGCCCCATTTAAGCACCAAGATAACCTTTTTTGCCACCTTCTACCCTCCACTGTTAATGTTAATGTTAATGTTAATAGTGCTTATAAAGCGCAACATTCATCCCAAAAGGATATCACGGCGCTGAGATTGAAAAGTGTACAGTGAGGTAGCACGAATGACTGGGAAATTTAGTCTGCTTTGGGGAATAGTAAAGTTTTGAGTTTTTTCCTGAAAGTAAGGTAGCAGTCTATGAGTCTTATATCTGTTGGCAGATCATTCCACATATTTGCAGCGCGATGTGAAAAGGCACGACCACCCATCCTGGCTCTCTTTGTGCGCGTGGTGGCGGCTCTTGCAATAGATTGGGAGCGAAGGTTTCGGTTCGGTACATAGAAATTAATCCTGTTTTTTAGGATGCTCGGGGCAGTATTATGCAGCACTCTGTGGGTGATGCATAGCATTTTGAAGGAAGCTCTTTGCCTCATTGGGAGCCAATGCAAGGCTCTCAGACAGCTTTTAGCAGTCATACTTTTTTTTGTTGCAGACAGCTTTTGCTGCCGCATTCTGAACAAGCTGTAGCTTTGAGAATAAATAGAGAATTCCCGTAGTTGAGTCTATACTCATTAGCAATGACTGGACTAATATCTTTCTACATTCCACGGGAATCCATGGGAAGACCCGTCTTAACATTTTTAATAACGCAAAGCTTTTACCGCAAATTGTTGTTACATGATTTTTCATCGACAGTACGTTGTCAATTTGGACTCCCAGGTTTCTAGCAATCTGGGTCGGTTTAGGGGGTGTACCGAGATTCTTAGGCCACCAGGTGTTATCCCAGAGCTGTTGGGATCCACCAAACAGGAGGATCTCCGATTTATCGGCATTTAATTTCAGGCAGTGGCTGTACATCCAATTAGATAGCTCAGTAAGGCAACTGAGCAGTCTGTTTTTGGAGTCCTCTTCACCGTTGAGGGCAACCATTAGTTGCGTATCATCTGCGTATGAGCAGATGCTAATGCCCCACTTTTTCCCGATGTTTGCTCAGGATGATACATAGACCTTAAATAATGTCGGACTTAGTGACGCCCCTTGTGGTACTCCATATTTGATCTTTCGGGGGCGGGAAGTGAAATTGCCTAGTCGGACCGATTGTGATCTTTCAGACAGGAAGGATTCCAGCCAAGATAGGGCTTTTCCCTGTATGCCTTTTGTGTCTAGCATTCTTAGTAGAAGGCTGTGGGATACGGTATCAAATGCCGCTGATAGGTCTAAAAGTATCAGGGCGACCGTTTTACCCTCATCAACCTGTGTTCTTATATCATCCAGTACTGCCAGGAGTGTTGTTTCGGTGCTGTTGTTGGCCCTAAAACCCGTTTGTGAAGCATCCAGCAGGTTATTAGTTTCCAAAAAGTCAAATAGCTGTTTATTTACCAGTTTCTCCAGCACTTTTGAAAGATATGGTAGCTGTGAGATGGGTCGATAGTTGGTGGGATTATTTATTTCGGCACCAGCTTTTTTTAGTAGGGGAGTGACTACTGCATTTTTCCATGTAGCTGGAAATTCAGCTCGGTCAAGTTACAGATTTAATACTTGCGTCACTATTGGACTAATTAAAGGTGTTAGTTGCGAAAAAATATGATGTGGACATGGGTCCAATGAGGATCCTGATTTAGTTTCCAACATCATTTTTCTTACTTCCTCCTCTGCAAAAGGGCCAAAAATTGAACAGCTGACAGATGCGGTGGATTTCAAGTCTAAGTGATGATCATCCTGTTCTTGATTATTATTGGAAAAAGACGTGTAGATTTTATCTATTTTTTCACTGAAGAAATTACTTAATTTATTACACCCCTCTTGTGTGGGAGTTAGGCTAGATGTAAGACTGGGGGGGTTACAGAGTTCTCTAACGATTTTAAAGAGCTCTTTGGAAGAATGTCTGTTTGCAGATATCTGCTGGGAAAAATAGTCTTTTTTTGCCTTTCCTATGGCTGCATTATAATTTTTCAGCTCTCTTTTATAAACTAGTCTAGCGTCCATGGTTTTTCCAGTGTGGTACATTTTCTTTTTAGAGTCTTTAGGTCTGGGCCATACCATTTCTCTGACAGTGTTCGTCTGGAGTTGTGGCTGGTACCATTTGTTGAGCAATGTTCAAGTGCATTCCCGATGCTTTTTTGCAGGTGGAGTATTTCCTGCTCAGTGGAGGATCCCGGATCAATATTGTGGTGAAAATGCTGCTGAAATTTCTCTACCGAATTTATTTTCCAATTTCTAGCTGTGGCTAAGGTCTGTACAGTTGGTCTCATATTTTTAGTGGGTAGAGTAATAGTGAAGTCAATCCTGTAATGGTCAGTCCATGTCAAGGGCATTATATTATTGATGGTGGTTTTTTCTATGTTCGTGAAGATCAGATCCTACCTGTGTCCCGCACTGTGTGTGGGTTGATTAACTTTTTGTGTTAATTGCAGAATTTCCATATTATCTGCTAGATGTTTAGCAAGTGGATTGGTACATGATTCATAGTGGATATTAAAATCACCTAATACTAAAACTTTTTTGTGTTTTAGACAGGCTGGAAGAATTTGAGCGAGGAGCTGAGTGCTAAAATCTACTGTGCTCCACGTAGGGTTATAAATGATTGCACCTCCCAACAGTAAGTGGGTATCTAAGGAGACTGAGAAAATCATAACTTCGTGTTTGCTTTCTTGTGTCAGTATTTCTTGAATACAGGTGAAAGTTTCTTTAAATAGTATAGCCAACCCACCTCCCTTCTTGTTTAATCTGTTGAGATTTAAGATTTTATACCCAATGGGAAGTGCTGCTGCAATATCTGGGGTACTATGGGTGTCAAGCCAGGTCTCCGTGAGGAATACTAAATCAGGTTTGATTTGATATAGAGTGTCCCAGAGTTCAATAAAATGCTTGGGAAGAGATCTTGCATTGAGGTATATGCAGGAAATATCGAGGTTAGGGGAGTGTCTGTGAGCTGAGCGATCTATGGGATTGCTATCCCACCTACAAATCCGACAGGCGAAGGGACCCATGGTGTTAGCGGGCTCCGCTTTGGCGCATCGCATGTGACCGTGTGGGACTTTAGTGTTAAGGGTCATAAGGTTACCTCTAGAGTAAGTCAGTCTGGGTATACCTGACTTGTCGCTGGTTAATGAGGCAGGGGTTATGGCCCCTGGTCCCGTCCGGGCGCAGACGGGCTCGCCTTTGGCACGCCTTGCGCTCGTCCGCTGTGCTTCCTAGATCGGGGGTCCATTTTATGCTATCGAGGGCGGGAGGGGCCGAGCACTAGTCTGCTCGCCCTAATCCTCACCCAAGATGGCGGCTCGTATTCCAGACCCCAGGCAGCACCTAGTCGTCTGCGGAGGGGCAGTCCGGTGAAACAAAAGGTGGCGAAAATGATGCGCTATTGCGGATCAGCGCCCAAAAAAGCCAAGGTATTGTGCAAATTAAAATTTCAGGTCTGACTACTTATTTTAAAAATGATGTGAGTGCCACCATAAATCGGCGATAAGTGCAGGTTAAAAGTAGCAGAGATTACTTGCCACACGCACACACCAGGTCCCGCCTTCCGCCTCAAGACCACACTCATACGCAATGTCAATCGAGTGCTACAAGCATATTCTGGGCTTTTATGCTATCGAGGGCGGGAGGGGCCGAGCACTAGTCTGCTCGCCCTAATCCTCACCCAAGATGGCGGATCGTATTCCGGACCCCAGGCAGCACCTAGTCGTCTGCGGTGGGGCAGTCCGGTGAAACAAAAAGTGGCGAAAATGATGCGCTATTGCGGATCAGCGCCCAAAAAAGCCAAGGTATTGTGCAAATTAAAATTTCAGGTCTGACTACTTATTTTAAAAATGATGTGAGTGCCACCATAAATCGGCGATAAGTGCCGGTTAAAAGTAGCAGAGATTACTTGCCACACGCACACACCACGTCCCAGCTTCCACCTCACGACCACACTCATACGCAATGTCAATTGCGGCACTATATTCTGCCCAATTTCCTATTATTTACACGCCCCTCTGGGTTAACCAATCAGAATTGCTATACACGTACACCGGACTAGTGGCGGGAACAAATGAGGCAAGTATCTACAGTATAAATACAAGCTCCTCCCGGCTTCACATTTATCCACGGAGGTAGGGTGGCAGAAAGACGAAGAAGTCTTGTGTATGTTGAAATCTTCAGTTCTTTATTTTCATCACAAAGAAACAGCAGCCAGCCGACACGTGTTTCATCGCTCACGCGAATCTTCAGGGCTCGGATGCTACTGAATGTACAGAGGAGGTCGCTCTGCCGGTGATACTTCCGACCCGGTGGGGCCCTTGACCAATGTAAGCAATAACGAAAATGTGAGGAAGGTCACTTCCGACTAGGTTGCATTGGATAGGATTGTTGTGACGTAGTAACGTGCTGAGGACCGGGATGCCAACTATATACAAAGTGGACCCACTATCCAATGTCGTGAGTTGTATTTATTCAATTTCGTGCTTGGAACGATATAGAGTCTCCAGTAGTAATGTGTCAAATGAGACGACTTATGAAGATTAGACGCGAAGTGCGCGGTGGCATCAACACATCCCGGGTCACAGTGTTCCTGGTGTAGGGTAGGGATCTGTAAACCCATCTTGAAGAAGAAGCAGCACGCTTCGAAACATGTTGACACATGCAGGAGGTCTTGTACATTAACACTATGCATGGGCTGAAAATTTGTTCCGCTCGCGGAATTTGCGGATTTTCCGCGATTTCGCGATCCGCGAATCTCGCAAAATCGTGGTAAAATCCGCGAATCAGCAGGGACGAATTTTCAGCCAAGCACTTACAGGGTTACAGCAGCAGGTGCAAAAGTTGAAGCTAATTTTTTGTAACCTTTTACAAAAGGGTTACAAAGAAATTAACTTCAACTTGGGCACCTGCTGCTGTAAGCCTGTAAGTGCTTCCTGGCGCCTCGTTGCCTACTTGCAACTATTCTCTGACCCTGCTCTGACCCTTGAAGCAGGGTCAGAGAATAGTTACAAGTAGGCAATGAGGCACCTGTCACGAAAATTAAACCTCAACAGGAAGCACTGACAGATATAAAAAGAAGCATTTGCAATGCAATAGGTCTCGCATTAGGAAAGTTTGAGCTATTGGTCTTGTAAATGACAATTTTTTTTTAATTTATGTGTTGGTTTTGAAAATAGCTAAATTAATAGCTTTGTCATTTACAATGCCAATAGTTATAACTTTCGCAAATGTGACACCTATAGCATTTGTAATGCAACATGTTTTGTATTTACGTGACTTAGCTGTATTGATATTACAAATTACAATGGCTTTTAATTTTTTGAAATAATTATTACTTAAATAAAAGTGATTTTAATTTATAATGGAAATAGCTTAAACTTTTGTAAATAACCTTTGTGAAGATTATGTTCAGTGTATTTTATTGTGACGAAAATCCAAGAACAGAAGTGAAATATTAACATCTTTTTGTGACATTTGTAATAAAGTTTGAAACATTGAGAGAACATATTTGAACAAGTTGTTGTTGAATGGTTGCGCAGATTGATGCTGGGGTGGTGCTGAGTGGTGCTGTGGTGGTGCTGAGTGGTGCTGTGGTGATGCTGAGTGGTGCTGTGGTGGTGCTGAGTGATACTGGAATGGTGCTGAGTGATGCTGGGGTGTTGCTGAGTGGTGCTGTGGTAGTGCTGAGTGATGCTGTGGTGGTGCTGAGTGATGCTGTGGTGGTGCTGAGTGGTGCTGCGGTGGTGCTGAGTGATAATGTGGTGGTGCTGAGTGATGCTGTGGTGGTGCTGAGTGATGCTGTGGTGGCGCTGAGTGGCGCTGTGGTGGTGCTGATTGGTGCTGTGCTGAGTGATGCTGTGGTGGTGCTGAGTGATGCTGTGGTGGTGCTGAGTGGTGCTGTGGTGGTGCTGAGTGATAATGTGGTGGCGCTGAGTGGTGCTGTGGTGGTGCTGAGTGATAATGTGGTGGTGCTAAGTGATAATGTGGTGGTGCTGAGTGATGCTGGGGTAGCGCTGAGTGATGATGTGGTGGTGCATAGTGATGCTGTGGTGGTGCTGAGTGATGCTGTGGTGGCACTGAGTGGTGCTGTGGTGGTGCTGATTGGTTCTGTGCTGAGTGATGCTGTGGTGGTGCTGAGTGATGCTGTGGTGGTGCTGAGTGGTGCTGTGGTGGTGCTGAGTGATAATGTGGTGGCGATGAGTGGTGCTGTGGTGGTGCTGAGTGATAATGTGGTGGTGCTGAGTGATAATTTGGTGGTGCTGAGTGATGCTGGGGTAGCACTGAGTGATGATGTGGTGATGCAGAGGGCAGAAAGGCACAAAAAGCAGTCTAACAAAGGGCAGAAGGGCAGAAAAACAAGGGAAAAACGAGTCTAACAGAGGGCAGAAGGGCACAAAAAACGAGTCTAACGGGGCAGAAAGGCACAAAAACAAGTCTAACAGAGGACAGAAGGGCACAAAAAATGAGTCTAACAGAGGGCAGAAGGACACAAAAACAAGGGAAAAACAGAGGGCAGAAGGGCAAAAAAACGAGTCTAACAGAGGGCAGAAGGGCTGAAAAACAAGGGAAAAATGAGTCTAACAGAGGGCAGAAGGGCACAAAAAACGAGTCTAACAGGGGGCAGAAGGGCCGAAAAACAAGGGAAAAACGAGTCTAACAGAGGGCAGAAGGGCACAAAAAATGAGTCTAACAGGGGGCAGAATGAATCCCGCCCTGCGTGTTTGTCCACGAAGATGCCACCTTTTTGTGTAATACCTCTACTCAACTGGAGTACTTTCTACTGTCTAATCAGTAAGTGCTCCCTCGTTGGCTAAATGTATAGGGGCAGATTTACAATAACTGGCGCATCCCCAGGGATGCGCCAGTTATTGTGCGCCGCAGCTCCGCCACCCATGGTGCGCCGCATTTACAATGTGGCGCACCATGTGGCAAAAACGGCACAGATGCGTCACGCATCTGTGCTGTAAAAGCAGCGCATTGCTGGAGCTGCGTCGCGCTTGCGACGCAGCTCTAGCAATGCTCTGGGGGGCCCTATCTCCCCAATGCTGCATCAAGCCCTACGCCTGCTTCAAGCAGGCACAGGGTTTTGACGCAGCATTGGCCTAAAAGTGACTGAGTGAATTCTTGGAGATTTCACTCAGCCACTTTTAGGAGGCGTTCCTGCACAGGAACACCCTCCCCTGCGCCGGAACACCTCCTGATGGCGCAGGGCTTTACAACATGACGCATCTCTCAGATGCGTCACGTTGTTAATACCCAGCACCATGGCGCATCTTTTGTGCTGCCGCTGCATCACAAAAGGTCTCGGTAGAGGGTGGCAGTGGTGAACCAGAAGGTGGCAGTGATGAACCAGAGGGTGACAGTGATGAACCAGAGGGTGACAGTGATGAACCAGAGGGTGGCAGGGGTGAACCAGAGGGTGACAGTGCTGAACCAGAGGGTGGCTGTGCTGAACCAGAGGGTGGCAGGGGTGAACCAGAGGGTGGCAGTGATGAACCAGAGGGTGGCAGTGGTGAACCAGAAGGTGGCAGTGGTGACCCAGAGGGTGGCAGTGGTGAACCAGAGAGTGGCAGTGGTGAGCCAGAGAGTGGCAGTGGTGAACCAGAGGGTGGCAGTGCTGAACCAGAGGGTGACAGTGGTGAACCAGAGGGTGGCAGTGGTGAACCAGAGGGTGGCAGTCGTGAACCAGAGGGTGGCAGTGGTGAACCAGAGGGTGACAGTGCTGTACCAGAGGGTGGCAGGGGTGAACCAGAGGGTGCTGTGATGAACCAGAGGGTGGCAGTGGTGAACCAGAGGGTGGCAGGGGTGAACCAAAGGGTGGCAGTGGTGAACCAGAGGGTTGCAGTGCTGAACCACAGCTGATGAGACGGGCCGCTGAGGCTCTGCGCATTCATTATCTACAATTTTAAAAATACCGCTCTGTGTTTTATACTTTGTTTGCTGCTTCTTAGCGCAACGCGGAATTTGTATAATTGTTGATTTTAATAACAAATATACCTTTATCTGAACGCCGCTCCTCGGCGCAACGCTCTTTCCTTGGCCTGATATTATCTTTCGCTCCAGGCACCGATCCGCCACGGCTTGTGCCGTTTGCAGCGGCGGGGCCACACGAGCGCTACTTCCTCCATCCGGCCTCACATCCTCACTTCCGCCCTGCTGGTCAATTGGCAGGTTAGCGGGCTAGTGAGTAGAATAGGTGTGGCTACTTAAAGACCAGCGTAGCCTTCAGTTGGGGCTGACAGCTGGTGAGACAGGCCGCTGAGTCTCTGCGCATTCATTATCTACAATTTTAAAAATACCGCTCTGTGTTTTATACTTTGTTTGCTGCTTCTTAGCGCAACGCGTAATTTGTATAATTGTTGATTTTAATACCAAATATACCTTTATCTGAACGCCGCTCCTCGGCGCAACGCTCTTTCCTTGGCCTGATATTATCTTTCGCTCCAGGCACCGAACCGCCACGGCTTGTGCCGTTTGCAGCGGCGGGGCCACACGCGCGCTACTTCCTCCATCCGGCCGCACATCCTCACTTCCGCCCTGCTGGTCAATTGGCAGGTTAGCGGGCTAGTGAGTAGAATAGGTGTGGCTACTTAAAGACCAGCGTAGCCTTCAGTTGGGGCTGACAGCTGGTGAGACAGGCCGCTGAGGCTCTGCGCATGCATTATCTACAATTTTAAAAATACCGCTCTGTGTTTTATACTTTGTTTGCTGCTTCTTAGCGCAACGCGTAATTTGTATAATTGTTGATTTTAATAACAAATATACCTTTATCTGAACGCCGCTCCTCGGCGCAACGCTCTTTCCTTGGCCTGATATTATCTTTCGCTCCAGGCACCGATCCGCCACGGCTTGTGCCGTTTGCAGCGGCGGGGCCACACGCGCGCTACTTCCTCCATCCGGCCTCACATCCTCACTTCCCCCCTGCTGGTCAATTGGCAGGTTAGCGGGCTAGTGAGTTTCTCTCCTCTGGGTATTTAATGACGCAATGGCGGAAGCGCAGCGGACGAGCGCAGGGGGAGCGCCGACTTCGCGCCGAAGTCGTGCCAAAGTCCTGCCCGTCTGCGCCCGTCCGCGCCAGGACGGGACCAGGGGCCATTCCCTCTGCCCCCGGTCACAT
Source organism: Lissotriton helveticus (assembly GCF_964261635.1). Taxonomy (NCBI): domain Eukaryota; kingdom Metazoa; phylum Chordata; class Amphibia; order Caudata; family Salamandridae; genus Lissotriton; species Lissotriton helveticus. Next base: position 353,746,179 of record NC_136068.1, read on the forward strand.
AACATACTCCCGCTCTGCTCTATTGAGTCTACAGCCGCCTCCCTGTACTTTTGCCCCTACCTTTAGTTGTCATGATGCGCCGCTGAAATGTCCTAAATGCGCTCTCACGCTAGACTCTGTCACCCCGGTTATATGTACCACCTCACCCACTTTCTGGGATACCCCATCTGTCACTCATCATTTTTCCTCTATTTCGCTCAAAGCATGTCCTGATCTGGGCTTTATTAGTATAAATTGCCGTTCTCTCTCTAAACATAAGAGAGACATCTTTGACCTCCTTGAGTCATCTAGACCAGCAGCCATGTTCGTAACGGAAACATGGTTAAACGAGAGTTCCGGTCCGGACATTGCCATGGCTCTCCCCAACAACTACACCTTTGTGGGGAGAAACCGTGTACTCAAGGACGGCGGAGGTATTGCTGTAATCTTTAAAAGAGAATTCTCTTGCAAATGGGAAGATCTTGATTTTCCCAGTTGTGAAGCTGGTCTCTTCAAACTCCTACTCTCTCCCAACTTTACTCTGACTGGAACCCTTATTTACCGTCCCCCTGGCTCGGCCTGTGCATGGGCTTCCTCTTTCCCAGAGCTTATTGCCCCTCTGATGTTACAATCCACTAATTTCCTAATAGTGGGAGACTTAAATATTCATTTTAATTATGCATCTTGCCCCATTAGCACGCGCCTACTACAGGATTTAGCCGCCTTAGATCTTCACCTGCATAACTCTGGCCCTACCCATAAAGCTGGTAATCTACTAGATCCCATTATCTCCAATCTTAATTGCATCACCTGCCACTCTTCTTCACCTGTTATCTGGTCCGATCATTTCATCATTGATTTTTCAATCAATATTTCTGATCATCACAACTCCTCTACTAGCTTACATCCTCATAAAGCCAGCAGGAACTGGAAACGATTAGATAATGGCAAACTGAATATCTGCCTTGAGAATTCTAAACTTATGCTTCCCACCGTTACTACTAAGGAGGTGTCTGCTGTCAGCTCTTGGCTGATATCAGCCTTAGATTCTTGCCTCCCAACCCAGAGAAATAAGCCCCATATTCATCATCCACCGGCTCCCTGGTTTAATGACTCACTCCGCCAGGAAAAATCTAGTTGCAAGAAACTGGAACGCATTTGGCGCTCCAACTACTGCACGGATAAGAAAAAAAGGTATAAGGCCGCCCTTCTTGCATACCATTCTGCCTGTGATACCGCCAGAGCTAATCATGCTAATATTACCATACTTAATGCCCAAAATCGACCTAAGGCCCTGTTCAAAGTTGTAAAAGATCTTGCAGGCATGTCTTCTGTACCTAAAGACCCCTGCTTGGACACAGAACAATGTAACGCCCTGGCAAACTTTTTCCTGGAGAAAATAGATAAAATCTATGCTAATTTTAGTGCTCCTTCTACTTACTCCCCCATTCCTGATTCTCAATTGCCCAGCCCCTGCTCCGTTGATGCATCTAGTCTAACTCCCACTGCTCCCCAACTCCACTCCTGGGAGCTGATCTCGCCTTTGCTTTTTCAAAAATATCTACACGAAATAAAAACTGGATCTCCCCTTGATCCCATGCCTCCACAAATACTGTGCACCCTCGATCCATCTATACTTCAGATCATCCTTGATCTCCTGAATGCTTCATTGGTTGAAACCACGGTTCCCAAAGAATGGAAACATGCGATGGTGGTTCCATTGATAAAAAAGGCCAACGCGGACCCAAATAATCCCTCCAACTTCCGTCCCATCTCTTTGCTTTCATGCTACTCTAAAATTCTTGAAAAGCACGTTAACTCTCTTCTCACCTCTTATGTTGAATCCTTTAATTTTCTTCACTGCTCTCAATCCGGGTTCAGGGCTGGCTTCTCCACTGAGACCACGCTTCTTGGTGTGACCGAGACCATCAGAAGACAAGTGGACAACGGGGAGACAGTGGCACTCATTCTGTTAGACTTGAGTGCCGCATTTGACACCGTCTCCCATTCCATCCTGTTGTCCACCCTAAAATCTGTGGGTATAGACGGCCCTGCCCTGGCCTGGATTGCTAGTTTTCTTTCTAACCGCACCTTTCAAGTCTTTTCTTCTACCTCTGTCTCCTCCATCTTCACCTCCCCTCATGGTGTTCCCCAGGGTTCTATTCTTAGTCCCTTTTTCTTTAATCTTTATGTGAGTCCTCTAGCTTTCTTGGTGGAGCAAGCAGGTCTCACGATCTATTCTTACGCTGACGATACGCAAATCGTCTACTCTTTATCCACAAATAAACATCTCCCCACGTCTTCCCTGCAGTCTGGTCTGGAACAAATTTCCAACTGGATGCATAGACATAAATTAAAACTCAATGGTGACAAAACGGAGTTGCTTCTATTTGGCCCAAATTCATCGCTCTGGGGCCCTCAACATTGGCCTCATCAGATGGGCCCTATCCCTACCCCTTCAGCCACAGCCCGCAACCTCGGGGTCCTTCTTGACAACCAGCTGTCAAAGAAGCAACATGTTGTAAAAGTCTCAGCCATCTGCATCACCATCGTAAGGTGGCTGAGAAAAATTACGTGGATGTTTCCAGCTGACACCCTGAGGACCGTAGTCCAGGCCCTTGTCACCTCATGGATGGACTACGGGAACATTCTGCTCCTGGGTGCCTGTAAGGAGGTCATAAAGAAATTGCAGGTGGTTCAGAACATGGCAGTTCGCCTTATCTGTAACTTGTCTGCCAGGTCCTCGGCCGCCGTCCATCTGCGTAAGCTGCACTGGCTGCGCATTGAGAGCCGAGTGAAATTTAAAGCTCTCTGCATAATGCACCATATTAAAACTGGTAAAGCCCCGAAATACGTGTCCTCTTTAGTACAGCATTATGTTCCTTCGCGCACTCTGAGATCCTCCACGCAAAACAAGTTTCAGACCCCTCGTTTCAACAAAGCCAAAATGGGCGGTCGTTCGTTTGCGCTACTTGCACCCTCCCTATGGAACTCCATGCCTCAATCCCTGCGATCTGAAATTTGCTACCTGAAATTCCGTAAAGGAATTAAGACCTGGCTTTTTAATTCTTAAAATGCGTGCTCATTCCTTCTCTACTTAGCTCACCTTTTGTTTGCCTTTAGCGCTGGGAAACCTCCGGGTAGCTGTGCGCTCAATAAATGCAATTATAATAATAATAATAATAACCAGAGGGAGACAGTGGTTAACCAGAGGGTGGCAGTGGTGAACCAGAGGTGCTGTGGTGAACCAGAGGGTAGCAGGGGTGAACCAGAGGGTGGCAGGGGTGAACCAGAGGGTGGCAGTGATGAACCAGAGGGTTGCAGTGATGAACCAGAGGGTGGCAGTGGTGAACCAGAGGGTGCTGTGCCCATACACGACCGCATGGGTAACTTCGCCATGCAAGCGGCCCGCGAACACGCAAAAAGCCCCGCGAAAACGCAAAAAACCCAGCGAACACGCAAAAAACCCAAAATCCGCAAATTCGCACGAATTTGCGGATTTTGCGGATTGCGAATTCGACTACGCACGAATTCGCGGAACGCGAATTCGCAAATTTCACCCATACTTAATTAACACAACACACCTCCACCTCACATTTTTTCACAATACCAGCACCAAGGTATATTACATTTTTTCTACTCCTGAGGTGCTAGGTATTTTTTAACATTCACTCACCATTCACTCCTGACCCTACCACTCACCCCTCTTACACTACACATAGTGGTAACTTCAGTGCTCCCACACATCCGCTGGTTAGTAGCACACTGCATCCTGTAGAGGGGCGCAAAGACCCCCTATAATGAAGCATGACACCAAGGACCCTTTTGGTGTGTGAGGGGTATTTAAGAAACACAATGTTCTTCCCACCCATGTAGGAAACACATTTATCCATGACACATGATCAATTTCTTGTGGGTGGATTCTTTTTGTTTATAAATACTAAAGAATTATGACTATGAAATGAGGGACAATTTATCTAAAAGTCAAAGAGAGGCTCTTACTAACCTGATGCAAGACACAACTATAGTGATAAAGCCCTCCGACAAGGAGGGCAGTATTGTCCTAATGAACCTTAATGACTAAAAATCAGAAGTCATTAGACAATTGAATGACTCTAGCTGTTATGAGATTATCAATTGGGAAACGTATGAAACAAAAGTATATAAATACAGTGCTATGCTGAATGAATGGTTGAGGGTGAGCCTTTTGGGTGATGATGAGTATCGGTTCTTAAAGACCGACAATCTACAACTACCATGCCCATACCTTTTACCAAAAGTACACAAATATCCCACAAAACCACCAGGGAGGCCGAACGTATCCTCCAATGGGGTTTTTTTGGAAAATACTTCAATTTTCTTAGATCACTTTCTGGCACCCTTTGTCACAAATCTTAGATCACACTGCAAGGACTGTACTGATTGTTTTAGAAGAATTCATGACATCAAGTGGAAAAACATTTTTGGATGATAAATAGATGTTTGGTCATTGTATACTTGTATTAATCAAAAGAAAGAAGTAGAGGCCTGCAAGTATTTTTTTCAAAGTACACCAATTACTATATTAGACCATAAAAAAAGCTTGAGGAAAATGCTGTTATATTGCTCTCAACAGAATAACTTTTTGTTTGATAAAACCTTGTATCGACAACGATCCGGAACTGCCCTGGGCATCTGTTTTGCCCCCAGTCTGGCAAATGTATTGCTGGGCTGGTGGGAGGAACAGGTAGTATGGGTAGAAGCCAATTAAAAATATTCTGACTTTGTGCCTCTATGGATAAGGTACATTGATGACCTTTTCCTCATTTGGGATGGGTAAAAAGATCTAGCATTGGAATTTACTGACATCTTATCATGCAATAATTTAAATTTGGGCTTCACCTATAAACTCAGTAAAATAGCCTGCAAACTCTTAGATGTTTGCAGTCAGTGTTAAGGATAACAAGTTGGTTACTAGTCTGTCTAGAAAAGACACAGCTGGTAACAGCATGCTGCATGCACAGAGTTATCACCCCACCTCACTTATTAATAGCATTCCATATGGGGAATTGCTACGAGCTCACAGAAACTGCAGCTCAGATGATGGTTTCAACAAAGAACAGAACAACATGATGCAAAGATTTAGAGAGAGAGGGAATGCTGATAAAATTACCTCCCAAGCACGCAATAAATTACAAAATGTAAAACAAGAGAATATCCTATTCAACGGTAGACAAAATCCCATGATGGAACAATCTGAGGACCTTCCCAGGATGTTCGCTACCTTCAATAGAAGATCAAACAAATTCAAAACAATTCGGAAAAAAATTGGGGCCTCATCCAAACTGGCCCGGTGATTGGAAAAAGTGTAGGAGTTTCCCCCATGGTTACCTACAGAAGAGCGAGCTCAATCAAGGCCAAATTGATACACAGTTTTCAAATTACTGAGCCCCCACAATCGGGTTACGGTCAAGGGAGGGTTTCGATAAATGCAATTCATGCAATGCATGCAAACACAGTTATAATTGCAGGAGTTTGAAGACATAAAATGAAAATGACAGACAGATTCGTAAGTTCATCACCTGCACTACTGAGTTTGTAATTTGCATTCTTGAGTGCCAATGTGGCCACAGATATGTCGGCAGTACGAAACTGCAGTTAAACAAGCGTATCCTGGAGCATCAAAGAGCCATAACCAATCTGGATTTCAGTTATCTTGTGGCTAGACACTTTTATAATGCACACAATAGTGACAATAGACTTTTCAAACTTTTTGGAATAGTTCATATCACCAAACAGATGCAGGGAGGTAACACAGAAAAACAGCTATGCATCCTCGAATCATGATATATAATTGACCTACATACCAGGATGCAGTTTGGCATGAATAGGGAGTAGGAATTCGCAGCACATATAGGAGTATAATTGTCTGTCTCTCCTGTAACCTACATATTACCTATATTAAGCTATGAGCTTTCAATTAGATATTTGAATTTTGCTTTCATATGTTGTTGGTTTTTTCGCGCAATTTATTGATTGTGAACTCTTAAATCACACCACATCAAATTATGATCTGAATCTGATACTAAGGGGCACTTGCCCAATCATTCTGATAATTCATTGGGGCACTTACCCTGTTTTGGTATTAGACAGATAGTATTATTACAAATAATAAATAATGAATTCATATCCATGACATCTATTGGGGCATTTGTCCAATGTTAAATAAATTGATTTATGATATTTATTGTGAAGGTGATTTTATATATATGATAATAGAATAACAAATCTTATTTCTTGAAAAGAAAGAGACATGGATAGATGTGTATCAATGGGATATATAGTGTTTTAAGATCGTATAATTTGTGGTTGTAACCTTGTCACTTTATGTACTTTTTATAGGATAAAACAAATGAATTTATTTGTGACAACACCACGATCACAGCGCGGCGCTTCGGTGTACTGTTGCGGGGACATTGTGAATATCGCAACATCATAGGGCAGTGCTTCTCGTCGGGCCGGCGCTGCAAGGCACTACGGGTCCCCCGAAGGGTCACTTCAGCTGAGTTCTTTTTTTAGAAATTCCTGAATGATGAATGTATATACACCAATGTTATAAGGTACAGGATTGCCCAACCTCTGAGGTGACAGCGTGTCAAGGGATTGTAAAGATACAGTGTTCTTTTACAGGGGATCACCAGCAATGTTTGCATTATTTGAAATATGAACTAATGTGGCAGCTGAGAAAATGTATGAGCAAGATATACAGCAATTTGAAAGTTAATGAAAACAAGAAGTTAAACTGCAATGTCCCCATAATTATGGATATGATTGGGAAAACAAATTGCAGGAATACATGAATACAACAGAAATACCTTCAAGGTGCATTCTAGGATTTGCAGTTTTACAAAGACTATTTTGAAACCCAGTAGTCTCATAGTGTATAAAACCATGATGCAATGCTGCAACAAAGATGCTCACCTGTGAGCCAAGCCGAAACACATCTGGACTAAAGACAAGAGCGAGCTCCCATTTCATTGTGAACTTTATTAAATGCCTGATTTCCGGGAGATCCTAGTGTGCGGCGCTCCTCTTTTTGTAAGGAGAAAGAAGGTGTGATGTATACAGACGGGTTGCTCCGTCCCCAAGCGACAAGGCCGCCCTCTGAGTTTGAGGCTCCCAAATGCTGAGAAATCAGTGTTGGATATATATATAGGAGATGCTCCGAAACGCGTACAGCCTATGAAGCCGAATGCAAATGAGAATGCTGAAAGGTGCTGTTGACCTCCCAGCATGGGGTGTGCTGCCGTGTGGGCTCCTCACAGTGGGCAACCAGTAGTGTTGGATGTGTTTTGCGGCTGTGCCAGAGGTCGCGAGGATTTACCGCCGCTGTCAAGCGGACCTGTGGTGATAGGATTGCCTGACGCCGGTAACAGGACGGAAGTGCTCGAAAAGGAGTGTTCGTTTACAGCAGCTCTTTAGGCATTTGAAATTGACATTCTTCCACTTGGAATTTGAATAACTTGACTGCACAAACAATGGCAATGTCCACTTTGGGTACAATTAATGTTAGTAATGTTGGGACTGCAAAGACCAGACAGCAATTCTGTTTAAGCCAATAGAGGCGGAAGTACTTGCCCAGAAGGGCGGTACTGTATTCAAATAAAAGCAGGTGTTTCCCATACATCGTATTGCCGCTGATTTGTGAGTTTTACCTTGTGATCAAGGAGATGTTCCGAAACGTGTAGAACCTATGAAGCCGAATGCAAATGAGAATGCTGAAATGTGCTGTTGACCTCCCAGCACTGGGTGTGCTGCTGTGTGGGCTCCTCACAGAGGGCAACGAGAAGTGTTGGAGATATATATATATATATATTTCGGCTCCAAAATCCTTCGCATTTCAAAAGGAATTTTCCGCAAAAGGTTTTTATTTTAACAACATGCAAAAGATGCGGTCGCGTTTCCGCAAAGTGCCTTCTTCTATGTCAATAACTATTTCGAATCAACATGTTTTTAAGCATTCTACTTTCACCATAACAGAGAAAGGAATATCGCGCTTTTCTTAAAACACAGCGCCATTTTAAAGTGTCTAATACTTCTACATTTCATATGTAGCATCAGTTCTTAAGACAGAATTACGCTTTCAACAGCAATTCATCTTGTGTAGTATTCCACATTCTCAGGTAACCTCTTGTCATTGTTTAAACCATCTTTTTACATTTTCATATATATCATGGCTGACATCACGTCAGAACGCCAGTGCCGAGGCACTAGCACCGCCTTTCCCTTGCCTCTCTCAACGGTCACAGGTGCACTGGTTACCGTGGAACGCTCAGCACAGCAGGGGAATTAGCCCCACATGCGAGCGTTCCACGGCTCATGACGAGCTGAGCTCGTCATGAGCACCGGAGCACCAGGCCTCATGACGAGCTCAGCTCGTCATGAGCATGCAAAGTGTTAACACTCCATAAAGCACCACTCAAGCATTTTGCCACAGTGGGCAGATTGTAACCTACATGCCTTTTGCTTGAGACTTCTCCCTTCGTGTTTTCAACAAACTTTATTGATACCGCTGTCTTCTTACTGTGTGTAGCGGACTGCTACTAACGCTGTGAATTGTTCAGAAAAGGAATGTAAAATAATTTGTTAACTGTACAGCCCAAGTGGGCATAAGTGTCCTCATTAAATACTTAGATATAATGACCAAGTGGGCTTTGGCTCCAGCATTTCTTCATTGAAATCAGCAAACATCTCTCTCTGTAAAACAAAATTAAATAAAGTGAATATAAATGATAACACCAAACCACCCACAGTGTCGTTAAAAAATACAAATCGTTCATCCATACTATTGCAGCATTGTCTATCTCGAAACAACCCGTGGACTAGTGTTATGTATTTGCACAGCTCCACTAGTTCTATTCAAATTACTCATAGGGCATAAAACATGGGAAAAAACATGACAGAACAAAAGAAAATAACACCATAATTCTATAATGACTAACCCAGTTGTACAGAAAGTTCTTCATCACAGTTCAGACCTGTCGGTGTCAAAGTCCTATATTGTACAATCAGTTTAGATTCGAGTCTTTGCAATTCTTTCACCCTGCTCCCTCCTCTCTCATTTATTTTAACTGCTTCAAGGACAACAAAGCTAAGAAGATTGTTATTCTGACCATGGTGGGTTTGGAAATGTCGTGCAATAGGATACTGTTTGTCACAGTTCTTAATTGCACGAAGATGTTCGAGTATTCTTTTTTTAGCTTTGTGGATGGTATTTCCTATATATGCCTTCTTGCATGGACAAAACAGAGAATATACAGCAAACTCAGTGGTACACAATGTGTGTTTTGTGATTACATATGGTTTACATTCTGATGACAACTTACACTCTTTTCTGTTTTTACTATTTTTGCAGGCTTTGAAATTCCTGCACGTAAAAAAATCCCTGTATTCCTGTTGGTTTTGTAACTACTGACTCAACTGCTCTGCATAAAGTATCTTTGAGGGATTTTGCTCTCTTATATGTGATCTGAGGAAAACTCTCAATGCTACCTGCTAAGTCTTTGTGTGTTCGTAATACTGGCCAAAATGTATTTAAGCTTTTGCGTACTTCATGTGCTTGTCTGTTGTAAGTTGTGATAAACCTTATGTTCTGGATTTTTTCCTGTTCTTTCTCTTTTACTTTCTCAATCAACAGAGAATCTCTCGATCTTTTGGCCACCTCACTTTTGGCCTTTTTGATAACTGACTGTGTATATCCTCTCTAGAGAAATCTTTTGGTCATTTGAGATATCATCAGTGATGTCATGAGTGATGTCACTGACCATGTCATGAGTGATGTAATATGTGACGTCATCAGCAGTGCATTGGGGTGCGCAAGTTATAGTTAGCTGAACTAACTATAACGGGAGAATTTCTATGGTTTTGTACAAGTGAAATGTCCAACTAACTATAACGCCCCTGAAACCTATGATTTTTTCAGTGAAATTCTAAGGTTTTTTAAATGCTAATTTCTAACTATAACGTGCCTGAAACCTATGTTGTTTTCAGTGAATTTCAAAACTTTTTTAAATGCTAATTTTTAACTATAACATGCCTGAAACCTATGGTTTTTAAGTGAATTTCAAAGGTTTTGTAAATGCTAGTTTCTAACTATGCCTACAGAGGTAGGACATGTGAAGAAAGAAGAAAAAACCCACAGGAAGAAAAAAAAGAAATGCAGGAAGACGCAACCGAAGTCCACAAAGACGAAGAAAAGTGCAGGAAGAAGAAGAGATATACAGAACGAACCAAAAGAGGAGCAGAAAGTCCCCCGTAACCACAACTTTTTCTGACGGGTACTGATGGTAACTGAATCTGAATAACCAGGCCTAGAGCCAGTGCTATGCTAAAAGACGCTTAGAATACAGTGAAAAACCTACATAATCTAGGGAACACTATGCGTTGGGGTACCCCAATGATTACCATGACCTCCTCTGTAAGACCCTAGTACATAATAGGGCAGGGGGATTAAAACTACCTCTTAAAACACGCCACGGGGCGCGTTTGCACACTGGTGAAGGGAGGGGAGTGCCTGAGGTGACATGTGTGCAAACACGCCCTGTGGCCATTTTAATTCGGGGGATAAAGTCCCCTTGGGTCCAACTAGCCCACCAGGTATCTCTAGTAAGCGCCACAGAGCTGCGTTGTAGAGAGATGTAAAAAGGGGCATGGCCTGGACCACCTCTCTGCAGCGCAGTGCAGTGGCGCTTACTGGAAGCACCTGGGGGCTGGTTGGCTCCCAGGGGCCCTCAGGATTGAAGGGGAATTATTTCCCCAATTTAAAACGCGCCACAGGGCGTTTTTGCACATGTCACCTCAGGCCCTGTCCCCTCCCTTCCCCACTGTGTAAACGCGCCCTTTGGCCGTTTTAAGTTGGGCGATTAAGTCCCCTTGAATCCTAAGGGTCTCTAGGGTCCAACGAGCCCAAAAGGTACCTCCAGTAAGCGCCACAGAGCTGCGTTGCAGAGAGGTGTAAAAAGGGGCATGGCCACTGAATACCTCTCTGCAATGCAGCTCCCTGGCACATACTGGAGGTACCTGGTGGGCTAGTTGACCCTCATGGACCCTCAGTATTGAAGGGGGCGCATTTGCACAATGGTGAAGGAAGGGGGTGGGGCCTGAGGTGACATGTTTGCAAACATGCCCTGTGGCACGTTTTAAGTTGGGGAATTAATTCCTCTTCAATCCTGAGGGTCCCTAGGGTCCAACTAGCCCACTAGGTACCTCCAGTAAGCGCCACAGAGCTGCGTTGCAGAGACGTGTAAAAAGGGGCACAGCCTGGACCACCTCTCTGCAACGCAGCGCAGTGGCACTTAATGGAAGCATCTGGTGGGCTAGTTAGCCCCCAGGGGCCCTCAGGATTGAAGGGGAATTATTTCCCCAACATAAAACAACACAACAGGGCATGTTTAAGTTGGGGAATTAATTCCTCTTCAATCCTGAGGGTCCCTGGGGGCCAACTAGCCCACCAGGTACCTCCCGCATGCGCCAGGGAGCTCAGTTGCAGAGAGATGTTCAGAGGCCACGCCCCTTTTTACAACACTCTGCAATGCAGCTCCGTTGTGCTTACTGGAGGTACCTGGTGGGCTAGTTGGCCGCCAGGGGACCTCAAAGGAATTAATTCCCCAATTTAAAACGCGCCACACGGAGTGTTTGCACACGTGTCACCTCAGGCCTGCCCCCTCCCTTTACCACTGTGCAAACGGGCCCCGTGGCACATTTTAAGTTGTGGGATTAACTCCCCTTGAATACTGAGGTTCCCTGGGGTGCAACTAGCCCACCAGGTACCTCCATTAAGCGCCACAGAGCTGCGTTGCAGAGAGGTGTAAAAAGGGGCGTGGCCTCTGAACACCTCTCTGCAACGCAGCTCCCTGGCGCATACTGGAGGTTCCTGGTGGGCTAGTTGCCCCCAGGGATCCCTAGTATTCAAGGGGAATTAGTTCTCCATCTGCAAACGCTCCAGGGGGCGCGTTTGCAGAGTGCTGCAGGGAGGGGGCGGGGCCTCCGGCGCGATGCCATTCTTTTTTTTTCTTCTTTTTTTTAAGAAGGGTGGCTGTGTGGCCCCCCCTTCTTTCCTATTTTTTTGGCCCTGAGGACCCCATCCTCAGGGCCTGACTCCTATTTTATTTTTTTAAATAAAAATTGGAAGGGGGCCGCGTGGCCCCCTCCCGAGGCCATAATCGGCCCCAGGGACTCCATCCCCCGGGGCATGGCCAGTTTTTTTTTTTTTTACTTATTTGGAGGGGGGCTGCTTTCCAAACAGTATGTACTTGTGTTAGGTAGAACGTTTCCTATAGTTGTGGATATACATAGTAGATGTATTCTTCTGTACATTTGGGTTCCACAAATACAAATTCTTCAATTCCCAATAGTGAATAGCAGCTGACACATGTTTCGTCATGCAGTAACTTTTTTTCAAGGCTTATTTCATATAAGGAGTCCTGGCTCTGGAAATAATGTATTGAACTGAGCCGTAACAGGTGTAAGTTCTGTTTTCAAGAAGCTGCTATAGAATATGGATGGCCATGTGCTGCTTATGTTACAAGTAGACTTATGTAGCAAGAAACAGTATGCACAATGTATTGTAGTGTAGTTCCTATAGTACCCCTGCAGGACCTGCGCTTTTCGATAACACACACTGTGGGTCTGGTGGCAGACTGATTCTGAGCACCCCCACCGCCTTTGTTAGCCTGTTTTGCTTTAGGTAGCTCACAGTGCCACTGGAATCTCCTTTTTATCAGAGAGATTAGTTTTTGGCAACCTCAGAACACAACAACCCCGATTCCTCAGACTCGTGGAAACAATGTACTACTTTTCGCTCAGTCACTCGTGCTTGCTCATTTGGTCTCTGATAGTTACACAGAAGAAACATTTGAGCGTGTTTACAATAAGAATTATTTTTCTTCTAGTGTAAAACATATGTGCAGGAACAACTGTTAAACAGTAGCAGAGATATATGATCAGCAGTACAGTGAATAAAAAGGAATAATACAGTAAAACATATGTGCTGGGACAACTGTTAAACAGTAGCAGAGATATATGATCAGCAGTACAGGGAATAAAAAGGAATAGTACAGTTCTACCATTTGGCAATAGCCATGAACATATACATGAATATAAAATGCATTTATAAAATAAAGCGCATACTACGATGCTTTTCTAGATGTACCTAAGTGTACCTAGCATGTGAGTAGGTGCGAAAGAAGCCAAGAATCCCACTAGGATTTAGTTGAACCCCATTAGCATAATAAAGAGAGAGAGTGGGACCACGTCTTGGTCTCGAGTTGGACACCCCGCAAGGGATGGTTATACCACTGTCACCTGGAGCGACTGCATGCATGAGCCTCAGTGTTTCTGCTCAGTGTGTTGGCCTGGAAGTCTCGGTTCCCTCTGACTACTGATAGCATGAGGTGCTGTATTTATACAGAAAAGTATGAAGTCCCTTTGTCCCTTGTGTCTTGTGTTAGCTATTGTTGGGTATGAAGATGACTTATGGGATGAAGTGTTTACGTAGCTGTTTATGCAGGTGGATTCTAGCCCCTGCCTGGTTTCCTAGGTTTCGTCATACTGGATAAGCACATCGAAGATGGTATAGGAGGCCATTGTTCAGGAAAAACCCTCCTTCTGTACCCAAACCACAGTCTAGATAAGGTTCAGCCCTCAGCACCTGTTATTGTGGTGACTAGGGAACTAATGTAGGTGAAAGATTATGCCTATACTAGGGCATCTCAAACCATGCCTTTATTAGGGCATGAATATGAAACATAACAACCACTCCTCTTACTAGTCAACAATAATAAACAACAACAGCAAACTACTAATTCATACTAGGTGGTAGCGCATATAATTGTCAGTGAGCCACATAAAAAATGTGTAAAACATTAAAAACATTTTAAGAACATTTCTTAGAGGGGAAAAATGTGTATAGTCCATATTTGTATTTGTAGTCAAGCTAAGGTGTAACTGAGTCCATTCATAGAATGTAAAATTCCTATAAGCGTTTAGAAGGGCATGCTTTCTCTAGCGATAGTGTCAATTTAGTAGGAAATGTTCCAAATTTAATCAGAGTCGAAATGAAAAAAGGAAACTCCGAATTCTTTCCCTGCACACGATGAGCTAATTGAAAATTTAGTGTCCTGGCTGAGAGACGCAACATCACAGTCACTTGCTGTAGGAGACAAAAATTGTAATATTTCACACAGTACGTTGATGGAGCACAGATGATATTCAGTGCTGCCCATAGTTGGCATATTGGCAGCCGGTGCTGTAGTCGATACCTCAGTGCCCATAGTGCTAGTTGTAGCGCTTGTGATGGTGTCAGCGCTAGTGGCGGCTGAGCTGATGCTCACCCCAGTTGTAGCAAACAGGATCTGCGGGTTTTCAAGGAATGCATGAGTCACGATAGGAATACGCGGGGACACAGCCGAGCTATTGTTAAAGTCTGCAGGCGTCTCCGTCTCAAGTGTCAGATAGATGTCCAACACGCATTCTTCACCGCAGAACAGGCATCGAAGAACAGGTAAGATGCAGCTTTCCCTGTCGAGATCTGCATCCTCTATTTCATGCCCAATGCTGCCTGACCTTAAGATGGCGGCGCGCCACCTCCAGTTTGCGGCCTAATAGAGATTCACGGGGGCTGAGCCTGAGCCTCCTCGCAGCAACGTGGGAGCTCCTAGGGGGGCCCTGATACCAGCCACGTAAATTAGCTATTGTGGGTGACACACGCTAGTACCGGAGAGGGGTTAACCAGAGTTAAAAAGTACCTGCGCTCCTTTGTGACTTGGAGAGGTCTACAGCTGCAGTTGACCCTAAGAATGACCATATTTGGCGGGCCGGTCCCTACACTTGAGACGGAGCCCCGAACTCACCCACGGACAGCACTTTGGAATCGGATTCGCTGGCCACGCATAGAGATGACTGGTTCCCTGAGCGTCCCTGCTGGCCTGGAAGCTTCCAGCTCACTGGATCTCCAGGGCGCCATCTAGTCGAACCCCTGCAGCTGACTTCTAGCACTTCACTGCAGATCCGGGCCCTCAACGGCCCCGTCGCGTTCACGAGGCACCTTGTAAGCAGCGAGGGAAGGCCCCTATGCTACCCAAAAAATTCCAGCCACCCGGGGCCTCCAACTTCTTCTCCCCAGCACCCAAGGGGACATCGAGGGACGGTGCCAAAACCCCCCAAGGAACCATGGCGATCTTGAGAGGACATTGGGGCCTCCCTTGACGAATTCAAGTCGGAAATGGGGGCACGACTGGTGGCCCTACGGGCGGATGTGGACCCAGTCAGAGCCCGCACCCTCGACCTTGAAGCCAAACACCAAGACCTGGAAGAGCGCATGCGACCGCTGGAGACCCAGTCCACAGATCTCTATCTCAGATCTAGCGGGTCTTTGGGCAAACTCTCCTGCGTCTCTCTACTGGACTTTTCTCTCTTCTCCTCTTCACCATACTCCCTACCCCCTGCCCCTCTACTCTTCTACTCTTCTCCTCTTTCCAGCTATTGACCTTTGCTCACACCCGTCCTTGCTCATAGTTCCCACCCTGTCTAGCCACTGGACTTTCTTCTGGTAACTTTCCCTCGTCAATTGAGACCTAGCAATCTGACTGATGCCCGATGGAGCTACCTGTTTAGCTATTGGGGTGATGGGCTGTGGATTCCCTCCTCGGACATCACCTACCCAGTCGGTCTTTGGGCAGACTTCCTTACGTCTCTCCTGCCGGCTTTTCCTTCATCCTCCCCCTTCACACTTCCCCCCCTCCTCTCTATTTGTCTCACCTTTCTTTCCTCTCCCAATTTGTTGCTTAATTTTTGACGTAATGTGCATTTGTTTTCATTCTCTGTAACACTGTGTAGCCTAATGTAAAGTGCTCTGATACCTACGGGTCCAGCCAGCACTACATAGATCTCATAAATAACGTTCCACTGAACTTCAGTTGGACCTTTGACGACGTCCCATGGGCGTCAAACTGTTTGTACTCACCTCAATACACGAGCAACCTTGGCTGATGCCCGGTGGAGCTGTCATATGCAGCTAAAGAGGAGTCTGGCCATGGTTTCATCCCCTCGGCCGTCACCTACCCAGCCAGACATCTGACATTGTTTTCCTCGTTTTTCCCGTTGTGTATTCCCTCCCTCCCCCTCCTCCTCCCCCTGTGACTCTTTGATTGAAGGGATGCAACTATGTAACCTGTAACTTGCTGTAACTCATGTAGAGCGCTCTGATACCGCCGGGTCTAGTAGCGCTATATACAACTTTTCAAATAAAATAAATAAAGATAAATGTTGTTTCACTTCTGCAAGTGTTGATGTTTTTAGCCAATCGAGGCACAACTTCCCAACACTATAGGATGTCACTTCCCCTGGATGTTCTCTCTGTACATAACGTGGGTCTAGCCTATGGATACTGAGTCCCTCGGTGATGTTCA